>NC_140996.1:24785743-26137463 GCF_052327205.1 Somniosus microcephalus | reverse complement strand
GTCTGTTCCCCTCTGTCGCTCTCAGCTTTTCTTCTGCCGTGGTGCCCGATTTGCTACTCCAGGCCCCGCCATCTGCCCGCTCTCCGGGGCAAGGTAAGAGCCGGGCTCCGGCCCCACACCACCAGGGATCAGCACCCGAGGAACCCGCCCGCCGCCCAACGTGAACAAAGACCCTCCTCACCTGTCACGGAGTTGAAGTCTCTGAAAGCGGCCACGGTGCGCCGGGCCTCTTCCCCCGCGCATTCAGGAGGCGTGGGGAAGAGAGAGAGAGAGACAGACTGGGGGGGGGCGAGTTTGACGCCGCCGCGCACCTGCTCCGCGGAGCTCCGTGCCGCCACCAGCCGCACCAGCCTTTTACTAAGATGGCGGCAGTAGCGGCGCTCGGCTGAGGCCCGCCCCTCCTGCCTTCACAAAGATGGCGGCGATCGGGGGCCGCTTGTTGACTGGGGCCGGGAGGTGCCTAGCTCGGGCGTGGGTGCGGAGGAGAGGCCGAGGCTTCGAGGCCTACCTGGAAAAACGGGGAAAGGTAGGAAAATTAATGAGATTAGATAAAAGATTTAGAAAATAATTAACTTTTTTAAAAACAATATGTGTTTTAAAAGCAACGTTTTTTTTAAAGATGCAGAAAGCGGGAAAAAGAAAGGAAAAGTTTGGAATCAAGATGGCGGCGACTCACCTCGGTTCAGAACGATAAGGCCCGCCCACACACGCACCGATTGGTCGACCGTCAGGTCACCAAAGCATAGGATTGGTCAATCGTCCCATCACTCGACCGTAGGAGGGCCCGGCCGCACGCGCCAGGACCCCGGCGTATGATTGGTCGACCTCGAGGTCACTCTATCGCTAATGAGCGGATAATGAGATGCTAATGAGCGGAATGTTGAACGTTTTTCGGATACCGCGGGCGCGATTTTTGTCCGGCCGAAACGTAAATACGCTTATGACCGTTTCGGAACGGTAAGCTTTCTTTCAACGTAACGCACGCGTAGGTACGCTCTATAACTTTCGAGCGCATAGCCGGACAGACGCACACGTGAGGACAGACAGACAGACAGATAGACAGATAGACAGACAGATAGACAGACAGATCGATCCGTTTATATATATAGATAGATGTGTCAGCTTATCAAGAAAAATCAACTTTTTTTCACAGGGATTAGAAATTGTTAACACTAACCAGTCAGATTGGTTAGATATTGGGACTGAAGGATGTTAGAAGCAATCAATCAATCAGCGATTACTTTTTCCCCACTGTTATTTGCACAGGAACTTAAGGCTGAAATATTTTCAGATGAGCGGGTGGTTTCTGAGAGTTGCGATTACTCATGTGTTTATTTAATGTTTGTCTTTGAACAAATGTAAAAAGTCACACAACACCAGGTTATCGTCCAACAGCTTTATTTGAAATCACAAGCTTTCGGAGCGCTGCTCCTTCTTCAGGTGAAGTGGAGAAATGCATAAAGACACAGCTTATATAGTCAGAGAATCATGTCAGATGTTTACAGGTAACCTTTCCAACTGCCATTAATCACACCTCGGCAGAGAGATAATCACAGCAGTCAAAGGTGTGAATGGTGTCCAAACAGGTCAGTCAGGGAAACATTACATCAAAGAACAATGAGGTGGGGTCACAAGGGGTCAAATATTGCAGATGCTGGGGTCTGTATGAAAAACAAAAAAACAGACAAAAAACATTTTTTTTTTTTTTTTTTTTTTTGGCTGGAAATCACAGCAGGTCCGGCCGCATCCGTGTAGAGAGAACAAGCCAATGTCGACTCGAGTCTGGATGACCCTGCATCAGGTGGGGTTACATGTAGCGTGACATGAACCCAAGATCTCTGTTGAGGCCGTCCTCATGGGTGCGGAACTTGGCTATCAGTTTCTGCTCGACGATTTTGCGTTGTCGTGTGTCTCGAAGGCCACCTTGGAGAATGCTTACCCGAAGATCGGAGGCTGAATGTCCTTGACTGCTGAAGTGTTCCCCGACTGGGAGGGAACACTCCTGCCTGGTGATTGTTGCGCGGTGTCCGTTCATCCGTTGTCGCAGTGTCTGCATGGTCTCGCCGATGTACCATGCTCCGGGGCATCCTTTCCTGCAACGTATGAGGTAGACAACGTTGGCCGAGTCACATGAGTATGTACCATGTACCTGGTGGGTGGTGTCCTCACGTGTGATGATGGTATCTGTGTTGATGATCTGGCATGTCTTGCAGAGGTTGCTGTGGCAGGGTTGTGTGTGGGCCCAAAATAGGCATCAGGATGCCAGCGCGTGCGCCTTGTTCCGGAGCCTTCTGCAAAATTTTTGAAAAACTAGGCAGAGCTCCAACTAGTTTTTCCAGTTCTACGGTGGCTTAACCAGCGGTCCTTAAAGGCAGGCCATTGATGGCTCGTGTTTGGCCTCCCCCTCCCCCTCCCCTGTCCTCCCCCCACAGGGTTTACCTGAGGGCCACTGCCGTTGAGGCAACAGGCCCTACTGCAATCTCCAACGTTCAGCAAACCGCCTCTGGGAGTACAATATATATTCTATTATTAAAATTTTAGGTGAGCCTATGGTCTCTGGCACGCGCTGGCATCCTGATGCCTATTTTGGGCCCAAAAACGGAACGGATCAAATTTCTACTTTTTTTTTCTGAGATAAGGTCATTCCTACTGTAAACATACTGGCCTGGAAATTCGGGGGTTCAGCACCAGCCGTTAAGGCCCGTTTTGAAGCAAAAATGGTGGCCAACTCACTTCCGGCAGATCTTGCGCCGGCTGTCATTTTCCTGCCATTGCCAGCGCTCGCTGCAGAAATGGAAATGAGGCAGATCCTGACGTCAATGAGTGTGCAACGCTCACTTGACGCACGATCTGCCATTTTCGACGTCACCACTCCACTTACCGCCCTCTCTTTATCACGACCAGCTGACCAAGCATTCAGCAACAGGAAGGAACCCCCAGCATTGCTATTTAAAGGGATCATCATCAATAACTTGCAGCTGGCAAGGTTTCTCAGTTTGACTGGCTCTGTCTAAGTTTCTGCAATTCTTGCAGCTTTCTAAACTTGGTTAAAGTTGCTGAGGTCTCAGGGAGTGTTGGTGCAAGTGGAGAATGCCTTCATTCTCATTTAAAGGCTTTTGCTCACACCACTTGCCCACAGTCAAGGGGGCTCTACTTGCAGTCCCCGTCTCACTCGAGCATCTTCGGGAGAGGGAGCGGAAGCAGCGAAGAAGAGGAGAATATGCTCATAGAGGGAGGAGGAGGAGAGGCAGGAGGGCTCTCAACAGGAGGCCTTACCCACCTAGGGTCTTCCAAGAGCACTTCTCTTACCTCCACTTAAGCGAGGAGCAGTATATTAGGAGGCTACGCTTCACCAAGGAGGTGGTCACAGAACTCTGCCACCTCCTGCAACCAGACCTGCAGCCTCAGAGCAGGGCAAACACGACTCTCCCAGTGGCCCTCAAGGCCACCGTGGCTCTCAATTTCTTTGCCAGTGGATCCTTCCAGGCTGCAGCAGGAGACATAGCTAACATTTCCCAGTTCACCGTCCATCGCTGCATCCGGGAGGTCACAGAGGCTCTCTACTCCAGGAGAAGGGAATTCATTGTCTTCTCTCTGAACAGAGTGTGCATGTGGCTTTGCCTGGATAATGGACTTCCCCATGGTGCAGGGCACCATCGACTGCACACACATGGCTTTGCGGGCACAGTATCCTGAGATGTTCTGTAACTGCAAAGGCTACCACTCACTTAATATGCAGTTGTGTGGCCATGCTCAGTGCATCATGATGGTGAATGCCCACTATCCTGGCTGCAGTCTTGATGCCTTCATCCTGCGCCAGTCCGGTGTGCCAGTAATCTTCTAGCCACCACATCAAACCCGAGGGTGGCTGCTCAGAGTCAAGGGCTAACCTCTCTGCACCTGGCTGATGACTTCCCTCCACAACCCCACCACTCGTGCCGAGCACTCATATAATGAGAGCCATGCTGCCACCAGGAATATCATTGAGCAGATCATCGGGGTGCTCAAGGAATGGTTCTGCTGCCTTGACCACTCGGGAGGAGCCCACCAGTACGTGCCGGATCGGGTGTCCCATTTTGTGGTGGTCTGCTGCATGCTCCACAACTTAGCCATCAACAGGGGTCAGCCCTTGCCATGAGCGATTGCAGGACCACCTCAGGAGGAGGAGGAGGAAGTGGATGAGGACGAGGACGAGGACGAGGAGGAGGGAGAGAGAAGGCAAGCAGCAAATCCCCGTTCTGGACGGGCTGTCCGTGAACGCCTTATCAGACTCCGATTTCAGTGAATGAAACCCTAGATCCCTGTTGCTCACCACTTCCCCATCATACCATTCCTCTGTCATGGAACATCACAGTGTCCTCCTGGGCACAAAGCTGAAATGAGAGCCACCACAAAACACACATTCCTAACAAAAAACAAAAATTTATCCGAATGCTATCAAAATTACAATATCAACTAATCACCCTTGTGCATTCCTTTAGTGTCTGTCATTTGTGTGCCTTTGCCTACTCTAGAGCTCCTATGCAGTGCTCCCCCAATGGCTGCAGCATGCTGCCATTCAGTGGGGGAGCCTAGAGATGGCCTTGCAGGACAACTTCGACCAGCTGTGGACCTAGAAGGTCCGTCTGTAGACTGCACCACCTTGGCATGGGCGGCAGCAGTCTGGGCTACCTGGCAAATAAGCAGCGGCAAGGGCAATGGTGGAGTGACAGTGGTGGGAGTAGGAATGCTGTCGTCCTGAGAGAGGACAGCAGGTTCCTGCTCCACAGGCCCACTGCCACTCCCGCAGGGCGGCGCCTCAGCATTCCTAGCAATCTGTTGGAGCACAGATTGCTGGCCTGCTGCGACACCCTGCAAGCCCCTTTCAGCACTCGTAAGCCCAGTAACAATAGCAGCAGTTTGAGTTTCGACTGCAGCAGTGAGACGTTGGGTTGCTTCCACCTGTGCTGCAATGGAAGCCGCTCCATCGCCCATCACACACGGCATCATGGCTGGGTCCACAAGGTCCCTCCTTGAGTTACCCATAATTTCTTTTTCTTCAGAGACCGGTGTTGGGAGCAGTATGAGAGTGGCAGCATAGTGAGTATTTGAACTCGCTTTCATGGGCTTTTTTCCCTCAGAGACCGGTGTCGGGAGCAGTAGGAGAGCGGCAGCACAGTGAGTATTTGAACTCACTTTCGCGGGCCTTTTTTCCTCAGAGACTTACCAATTTCGCAGACTGGTGGCGGCATTCAAGAGCCACGTCATGATTCAAACAGTGACGCGGGCAAGAGGAAGCAGCTGATCGGGTGAGTACTTATACTACTCTATAGTTTGACAGTTAAGGTTAATAGTTTATAAAGTTTAGAAGGTCTTAATTTTTGTGGTTTATAGTTTCTAAGATCTCTGTTGTGTAGCGGGGAGTGCTAGTAAACAAGGGCCCTTGAGTATATAATTTAATTGTAGTGTAATTAGTGCTATTGATTTGATTTAATTTAATTTCAATTAATTAAAGGGTAAGTCATGGCAGCACAGCTCAGACTCGTGGCATGCTCCTCCTGTGCTATGTGGGAAATCAGGGACACTTTCTGTGTCCCTGACGACCATGTGTGTGGGAAATGTATCCAGCTGCAGCTACTGGCAGACTGCATTGCGGCGCTGCGAATGCATACATACTGGAACATTCGCGATGCTGAGGACATCGTGGATAGCACGTTTAGGGAGTTTGTCACACCGCAGGTAAAAGCTGCACAGGCAGGAAGGGAATGGGTGACCGCCAGGCAGAGTAGTAGGCGCACGCAGGTAGTGCAGGGGTCCCCTGTGGCCATCCCCCTCTCAAATAGATATACCGTTTTGGATATTGTTGGGGGAGATGGCTTATCAGGGGAAGGCAGCAGCAGCCAATTTCCTGGCACCATGGATGGTTCTGCTGCACAGGACGGGAGGAAAAAGAGCAGGAGAACTACAGTGATAGGGGATTTTATTGTAAGGGGAATAGATAGATGTTTCTGCGGCCGCAAACGAGGCTCCAGGATGGTATATTGCCTCCCTAGTGCAAGGGTCAAGGATGTCTCAGAGCAACTGCAGGGCATTCTGGAGGGGGAGGGTGAACAGCCAGTTGTCGTGGTGCATATAGGTACCAACGATATAGGTAAAAAATGGGATGAGGTCATAAAAGCTGAAATTAGGGAGTTCGGAGGTAAATTAAAAAATAGGACCGCAAAGGTAGTAATCTCAGGATTGCTACCAGTGCCACGTGCTAGTCAGAGTAGAAATAGAAGGATATTTCAGATGAATAAATGGCTAGAGGAATGGTGCAAGGGGGAGGGATTCAAATTCCTGGGATATTGCAACCGGTTCTGGGGGAGATGGGACCAGTACAAACTGGACGGTTTCCACCTGGACAGGACCGGTACTGATGTCCTAGGGGGAGTGTTTGCTAGTGCTGTTGGGGAGGGTTTAAACTAAAATGGCAAGGGGTTGGGAACCTGTGCATGGAGACAGAGGACAGGGAAGCAAGGATAGAAGCAAAAGACAGGAAGGAGAAAAGCAAAAGAGGAAGGCAGAGAAAGCAACGGTATAAATCAAACAGGGCCACAATAAATAATGGCCCAGAAATTCAGGTCAGAATCATCCCGCGGGTGCAAGCCTCCCACCTGCACTTAGCTTGCGCACCAGCCGTTGAGCTGTGGGCCCCTGTGGAATTGCGATCCTGGGCCTCCTCCAACTGCCGGCGCGCAGTGCTTGTGTATCCCAGGGGCGCAGTTAGTTCGATGCATCCCCTGGGATCACGTGGGCCATGGAGAGCCAATGATAGCAGGGAATGCTTCATTCATAAGTTTGACAGGAAGAGCTGTCAAATCTATAAATACTAAAGCCCCAAAACATCACTAAAACTTCAAATAATTTTTTTTTAAATCACATTTTTAAAATAACTATAAATTACATGAAATAACTATTTTAAACAATAATTCAAATTTTTGAAAAAATTTATTACATTTTCTAATGGGGCTAAAAATAAACTTACCTGTCTTTAAAGTATTTAAAAATAATAAACCTGTGGAAAAAAAGTTTTAATTTTAATTAATTCACCACTTACCTTGTTAAAAGCAGGATTGCACCTGCTTTTTACATGTGTAACTCCTGGAGACTTACCTTCCCGGAGAAACCTGGAAAAAAAACGTAAGTTCAATACGCACACGCTGCCTCTCCTGCACACGCGTTCCACCTCTTAACCCCTTCTTTCAGAGGAACGGAAGTTCTGGTTTCCCATGCATGCGCAGTGCATGCACGAAACCGGCACTTTTGTTGGGCCTACGCGTGAGTACCTCGTGCATACTCAGGCGTTGGGACCCGAATTTCTGGGCCAATAATTCTAAAAGGATGAAAAGTGTTAAATAAACAAGCCTGAAGGCTTTGTGTCTTAATGTCAGGAGCATTCGTAATAAGGTGGATGAATTAGCTGCGCAAATAGATGGAAACGGATATGATATAATTGGGATTATGGAGACATGGCTCCAGGGTGACCAAGGCTGGGAATTCAACATCCAGGGGTATTCAATATTCAGGAAGGACAGGCAAAAAGGAAAAGGAGGTGGGGTAGCATTGCTGGTTAAAGAGGAGATTAACACAATAGTAAGGAAGGATATTAGCTCTGATGATGTGGAATCTGTATGGGTAGAGCTGAGAAATACCAAGGGGCAGAAAATGTTAGTGGGAGTTGTATACAGACCCCCAAACAGCAATGCTGAGGTTGGGGATGGCATTAAACGGGAAATTAGAGACGCGTGCAGTAAGAGCACAGCCGTTATCATGGGTGTATATGGGATGTTTTCCTGGACCAATATGTCGAGGAACCAACTAGAGATCAGGCCATCTTAGATTGGGTATTATGTAATGAGAAAGGATTAATTAGCAATCTTGTTGTGTGAGGCCCCTTGGGGAGGAGCGATCATAATATGATAGAATTCTTCATTAAGATGGAGAGTGAAGTAGTTGACTCAGCGACTAGGGCCTTGAATATAAATAAAGGAAACTACAATGGTCTGAGGCGCGAGTTAGCTAGGATGGATTGGGGAACGTTACTTAAAGGGTTGACGGTGGATAGGCAATGGCAAATATTTAAAGATCGCATGGATGAACTACAGAATTTGTTCACCCCTGTCTGGCATAAAAATAAAACAAAAAAGGTGGCTCAACCGTGGCTAACGAGGGAAATTAGGGATAGCATAAGATCCAAGGAGAGGACATATAAATTGGCCAGAAAAAGCAGCAAACCTGAGGATTGGGTGCAGTTTAGTATTCAGCAAAGGAGGACGAAGGGATTAATTAAGAGGGAGAAAATAGAGTATGAGAGTAAGCTTGCAGAGAACATAAAAACTGACTGTAAAAGCTTCTATAGATATGTGAAGAGCAAAGGTTTGGTGAAGTCAAGTGTAGGTCCCTTGCAGTCAGAATCAGGGGAATTTATAATGGGGAACAAAGAAATGGCAGACCAATTAAATATATATTTTGGTTCTGTCTTCACAAAGTAGGACACAAATAACCTCCCAGAGATGTCGGGGAACATAGGGTCTAATGAGAGGGAGGAACTGAATTAAATCAGTATTTGTAGGGAAATGGTGTTAGGGAAATTGATGGGATTGAAGGCTGAAAAATCCCCAGGGCCTGATAATCTACATCCTAGGGTACTTAAGGAAGTGGCCCTAGAAATAGTAGATGCATTGCTGGTCATCTTCCAAAATTCGATAGACTCTGGAACAGTTCCCATGGATTGGAGGGTAGCTAATGTTACCCCACTATTCAAAAAAGGTGGCAGAGAGGAAACAGGGAATTATAGACCGGTAATCCTGACATCAGTAGTGGGGAAAATGCTAGAGTCCATTATAAAAGATGTAATAGCAGAGCACTTGGAAAACAGTGACAGGATCGGGCAAAGTCAACATGGATTTACAAAAGGTAAATCATGCTTGACTAATCCACTGGAATTTTTTGAGGATGTAACTGGTAGAATAGATAAGGGAGAACCAGTGGATGTGGTGTATTTGGACTTTCAGAAGGCTTTCATTAAGGTCCCGCATAAGAGATTAGCATGCAATATTAAAGCACAAGGGATTGGGGTAAGGTACTGACTAGGATAGAGAACTGGTTGGCAGACAGGAAGCAAAGAGTTGGAATAAACGGATCTTTTTTCGAGTGGCAGGCAGTGATTAGTGGGGTACCGCAGGGATCGGTTCCAGGACCCCAGCTATTCACAATATATATTAATGACCTAGACAAGGGAACTAGATGTAATATCTCCAAGTTTTCAGATGACACAAAGCTGGGTGGGCGTGTGTGCTGTGAGGAGGATGCAAAGAAACTGCAGTATGATTTGGACAGGTTGGGTGATTGGGCAGATGCAGGGCAGATGCAGTATAATGTGGATAAATGCGAGGTTATCCACTTTGGTGGCAAAAACAGGAAGGCAGATTATTATCTGAACGGCAATTGATTAGGAAAAGGGGAAGTGCAACAAGACCTGGGTGTTCTTGTGCCCCAGTCGCTGAAGGTAAGCATGCAGGTGCAGCAGGCGGTTAAGAAGGCAAATGGTATGTTGGCTTTCATAGCGAGAGGATTCGAGTACAGGAGCAAGGATGTCTTGCTGCAGTTGTACAGGGCCTTGGTGAGACCACACCTTGAGTATTGTATGCAGTTTTGGTCGCCTTATCTGAGGAAGGATGTTCTTGCCATGGAGGGAGTGCAGCGAAGATTCACCAGAGTGATACCTGGGATGGCAGGAATGACGTATGAAGAGAGATTGGATCGATTAGGTTTATATTCACTGGAGTTTAGAAGAATGAGAGGGGATCTCATTGAAACTTATAAAATTCTAACAGGACTAGACAGACTGGATGTAGGAAGGATGTTCACAATTGCTGGGGAGTCCAGAACCAGGGGTCACAGTCTAAGGATAAGGGGTAAGCCATTTAGGACTGAGATGAGGAGGAATTTCTTCACCCAGAGAGTGGTGAACCTGTGGAATTCTCTACCACAGAAGGTAGTTGAGGCCAATTCATTAAATATATTCAAGAAGGAGTTAGATATATTTCTTAAAGCTAAAGGGATCAAGGGATATGGGTAGAAAGCAGGGACAGGATACTGAATTTGGATGATCAGCCATGATCTCATTAAATGGCGGAACAGGCTCAAGGAGCTGAAGGGCCTACTCCTGCTCCTATCTTCTATGTTTCTATGTTTCCATCCTGGAAATCACGTACTCCAAGCTCTGCTCAAAGCCCCATTCAATGTTGGAGCCAGACTCCTCCATGCTCCTTGTCACTGACAAGACATTCTCTGGCAGGCTTGCCTTTGCACCTAGCATTTCTGTGTACATGCCCATCACCCTTCTTCTGAAGGCCATCCCATCGAGGTCATCACCTGAGTCCTGTGCAGCAGAACCCATGCGTGAACTCGCCCTCCGGAGAGCTGGCACCCGAGCTACCCTTTCCCCCTGGCCTGACTGTAGCCCACTCGAGCCCGGTGCCTCAGCATGTGCCATTTTCTGAGCTGGTGCCTGTAAGTGTCAGATGCAGTGCCGATGTGTCTTTTTCTTCTCCTCCATCACTCTCCTCCACAAGCTCAGGAGCAGGCTGGGCTGCTGGCAGTTCTTGGGTATCTGAAGGCAGAAAGGCACAAGGGTCGGGTTGCAGTGAGGGGAGCGGGGGGAAGCAAGATGTCCATGCATACACCATCAACAGCTTGCAAGTGAGAAGAGATTGTGGGATGAGGGGGAAGTGGGATGCGAGAAGAAGGATTAATTATGACCATACCGTCATTATCAGCAATGGCTTCAACTTTTCTGGTGGCCACGAACTCTGCCACTGCCCCTCCAATAATGTCATGGACAGATTCCTCCAGGTTGGTGAGGTTCTGTATTGTGGCTTGGCCACCTCCCGTCTGCGGCTGCTCCCTCCTGTTAAGTGAAGCCATGATTGTGAGCTATGAGTGGTGCCAGCTAGAGATTGTTGGTAGGTGAATGATGGGGGTGTGGTGCACTGAGCAGTGTGTGAGGCTTGTGGTGCAGATGCTGGGATATGGCATTTGCTGAAGCCTTCACTCACCTTGACATGCCGTGTAAGGTCATTGAACATTTTTCGGCACTGGATTCAGGTCCTTGGAACCACACTGGTGGCCATGACGGAGTCAGCTATCTCCTCCCAGAGCCTTCTGCAAGTGGCCTCAGATGGCCTCCTGTCACACTACGGGAACAGGACAGCCCACCTTCATTGCACAGCCACGACCGAGGCAGTCAGTGCAGCATCCGAAAACCTTCATGCTCGCTCCCTTGGTTGCTGAGCCATGTCTTCATTCAGGATGATAATGAGGTGCTTCTGCAACAAAGCACCTCCCCTTTAAGAAGTGCAGAGAGCTTATGCCAAACATGACTGGCCATTAGACTGCATCAGATATTGGCGACCTCATTCAGCAGCGCATTTAGCGCTGAGATCAGCACTTCAATAATTATGAGCAGGCAGCATGAATTTTGCCTGCTGCCTGGATCACTTTGAATTGGCACAAGCAAGTAACGCTGGCCTGTAACATCGCCCGTTTTTGGGCCTAATTCAATTTCTCGGCCATGAACTGCCTTTATTTGAGCATTCCTGTCACTGTCCTTGCAAAATTGCTAGGGTTTGGAAACAAAATAGGGTGCAGGGTTGGAATTGTGCCAGATTTTACTTAATTGAAAGAATTACACACAGATCTCCACATTTAACATTTCTGAGGTAGGCTGTGAACGGGTAACCTGTTTGTGGTGTGTTGCAGTATCCATTCAAGTTCTGTCTTGGAAGTGGTTTTCAGTTTGCTCACACACTCGTAATGGAGATCCCTTTGTTACCACGCAGTAAGCAGGAAGAGAGCTTGCACCATCCATCAACACCCAAAGGAAAATGTGAGGAGTGACCATAATCAATAATAGTATAACAGATTGACTGCCTCCATCTTGCGCTGTCAGTTTGCTGACAGCGCAACATTCAGACCCCCAACCCTCCAAAAGCAGGTTCTTGTGCAATGGTTTTTATTTCAGTAAGAGAAAATAAATATTTTTGACGGTGTCGAAACAGCACATTAGGCCAGAACTTACGGTTGGTCATAATAAGAGAGAAATGCTGATCATGTTTGAATGGATTTCCACTGTCTTCGGTTTTAACAGCGGGAATTAACCCTTTTATTCTGCCTCTCTGTTAAAATGGCGGACAGAGAAATGTCATAAGTGCATGTCAAGCATTCCTCTGCTATTGTCACCAACAGCAATATCTAGTTTCTTGTATTAAAAGAAATCTTTGAAATGCACCGCAGGTTAAGCAACATCTAAAAGAGGGTGAAAAATACAGGTGAATATTTGGGTGTGACCTGCATCAAAATTTGTTTTTATGATTTTGTTTCAATAATATTGACCCACCATCGTCCCTCCCGCAGCTACTTAAAAATAAACGTTTAAATAGCTATATCGACATATCTTCAATTCACCTAATCCTTTGGGCTGTTGTGTGATCATGGACAGATGTTGTGTGTTCATGGACAGATGTTGTGTGATCATGGACAGATGTTGTGTGATTGTGAGCCAGAATGTTTTGTGCATGTAGAATGCACTGCTGCATGGGATTATTGTAGGTGAGCATTGTTAATGATTTCAGTTCACAAATTCACAAGCAACAGATGAAGGGGGGCTGACCGAGAGAGGTGAGCATGACTGGTAGGGGGAAAGTGATTGGTACAGGAAAGGGGGCAGCGATCAGGAGAGGGAAGGTGCAGTGATCGGGAGAGGGAAGGGGCAGTGATCGAGAGGGGGAAGGGGCAGTGATCGGGAGAGGGAGGGGGCAGCGATCGGGAGAGGGAGGGGGCAGCGATCGGGAGAGGGAGGGAGCAGTGATCGGGAGAGGGAGGGGCAGCGATCGGGAGAGGGAGGGGGCAGTGATCGGGAGAGGGAGGAGGCAGTGATCGGGAGAGGGAGGGGGCAGTGATCGGGAGAGTGAGTGGCGGTGATCGGGAGAGGGAGGGCAGTGATCGGGAGAGGGATGGGGCAGTGATCGGGAGAGGGAGGGGCAGTGATTGGGAGAGGGAGGGGGCAATGATCGGGAGAGGGAGGGGGCAATGATCGGGAGAGGGAGGAGGCAGTGATCGGGAGAGGGAGGAGCAGTGATCAGCAGAGGGAGGGGCAGTGTGATATCCGAGTAGTAAGGTCAGAAACTGAGAGAAGCGAGATATTAGGAACAAAACCCAACTGTTTATTTACACGGTGTAGCAGAGAAACATATATCTTACAAGCTGGAGGCCAGGCACAATTCTTATTGCATGAGCACAAGATGGAGGATCAACCTCTGAGTCATACCCATAATACAATGCCACATTACCGTATTAACTGGTGTACCAGGACATTGAATACATGACCCATTACCTTAAATACTGGTGAATGTGAACCCTTAATATTTGGCTCCATCTGGTGGATAACTTAAACATTACATCCCAGATTACTATATCCCTCCCCTCTTAAGTTGAACATTAATTTCTTAACAACATTCTTAAAAAGTCCCATAAGGAAACTCCTTTAACTATAGTCCATACTGAACGAATCTAGCAGGTCGTGATCAATCTCTCTGGCGGCTTGTGAGGCCTTGGTGAACGTCTTACAGTCAAGTCCCTGCTTGGTTGTGGTAAAGCCAATTGCTGCTCCTGAGCAGTACTCAGAGTATCTGACTCTGCTACGATGGTTTCCTCTTGACGAAGGGGTCCAGGTGGAACTGGCTCTGTTCGTGGTGGTGGTACCACCGATGCATTTGGATAACTGGGGGCCAACTTGTCCTCCGACATCTCCTCTGGAACCTCCATTTCGATTTCCCCTTGTCTGGTCAGTATCTGATCTACATGTCTGCGTACTACCTGACCAGTTCCCACCATGACCATATATGATACTGGACCAGTCATTGAGCCTATGACGCCAGGAATCCATTTTGGACCATGTGGTGATTATTCTTTATTATTAGTAAGAAGTATTGTGATCGGTTGTTTGTTTCCTGCCTTGGGATATATGCTGTAATCTCATTGGTAGTTGATGTCATGTGATTTGTGGTGGCCATCTTAAATTCAGTTCTTTCCAGCCTTTAGTTGGGACTGGGTGTTGAAAGATATGCTACAGGATTTTTAAGTTAATAAAGCCTAGATTAGAAAGGCAAATCTATTCTTTATTTCAATTTATTAACTTTATGTCAGAATGGAGCGATATCTTCAACCAGAATGATTCAATGCTGACCCTAATTCTGCAGGAGTGGATGATAAATGGAAACACTGGTATTGTACATTTAAAAACTTTTTGGGCGTGTTGGATCAAGAGTCTCTAAATAAGCTGAATATGCTGATCAACTACATTGCTCTGGATGTGTATAAGTATATTTTGGACTGTAAAACTTACGAAGTGGCTATTTCTACATTGGAAAAGATTTTTGTTAAACCAAAGAATGAGGTATTTGCACGTCACCTTCTATCTGCCCGTAGGCAGCAGGTGGGAGAATCTTTGGATACTTATTTACAAGCACTTCGGTGCCTTAGTGTTAACTGTAATTATAAGGCCGTGACGGCTGAAGAATATAAGGAAGAATCGGTACGGGATGCTTTTATTAATGGATTACTGTCTAGATCAATTCGTCAGCGGTTGTTAGAAAATAAGACTTTGGATCTTAAGAGTGCTTTTGAGTAAGCTTCTACATTGGATGTGGCTCAGAGAAGTTCGGATTCTTATGCACTTTTTAATCGGCCTGTGACTGTGGTTTCGGCAGTTCCGGATGAAAAGGAATTATGTGGACTTAATAGGAGTGGTTTACTAGATTCTGAAACAGTTTCTACTTCAGCGGCTGTTGCCTCTAGGATTCAGAAGTGTTATTTTTGTGGGAACGTCCAGCACCCTCGTCTGAAGTGTCCTGCTCGGGAGGCTGTGTGTAGTAAATGTGGCAAGAGAGGTCATTACGCACGTGTGTGTAAATCATCAGGTTCAATTACCTCCTCTGTGACTATTCAGCCATTAGATAGGGCGTTTATTGCATCAATTTCTCTGCATTTGCTCATGGCCTAAACAAAGCTATAGTTACGGCCCAAGTTAATGGGTTGGAAGTGAAGGCCCTTATAGATACGGGCAGTACCGAGAGTTTTATAAGTCTTCAGTTTGCAAAGGAGAAGCATTTGAAAATTTCGCCTGTTTCCTATCAGGTGTGTATGGCTCAGACGACTCTCACTTCACAAGTAGCTGGTTGTTGCCTTGTGAAATTGATTCTTCTAGGTAATACGTATACTGATATACGCCTATCTGTTTTTCCTAATCTCTGTGCGGATATTTTGATTGGTCATGATGTGCTTCAGTTACACGAGTCTCTCAATCTTTCATTTGGAGGGACTAAGTCACCTTTATCTATTTGTGGATTAACCTCTTTATCCATTTCTCCATTATCACTTTTTTCCAATTTGATGCCGGATTGTAAGCCAATTGCTACCAAGTCAAGAAGGTATAGCAGTCAGGATAGAGAATTTATTAATTCTGAAGTTCAACGTCTCTTATTGGAAGGAATCATTGAACCTAGTTGTTCGCCTTGGCGGGCACAGGTAGTTGTCACGACTAACGAGAGACATAAGGAACGAATGGTGATAGACTATTCCCAAACTATTAATAGGTATACTCAATTAGATGCGTACCCTTTGCCTAAGATTGATGAGCTTATCAATAAAGTATCTCAGTATAAGGTTTTTAGCACTATTGACCTAAAGAGTGCTTATCATCAGATTCCTATTGTTAAGAAGGATCAACCATATACGGCCTTTGAGGCTGGTGGAAAGCTGTATCAGTTTTGCCGAATACCATTTGGTGTTACTAATGGTGTTGCTTGTTTTCAACGGGCAATGGATGCTTTTATAAGTGATAACTCTCTCTCTGACACCTTTTCATACTTAGATGACATCACGGTGTGTGGCAAATCAAGGGTGGAGCATGATTCTAATTTAGAAAGATTCCTTCAAGCTGCGGAAAAAGTTGGTTTAACTTTCAATAAAGAGAAGTGTACCTTTTCGACCACTGAGGTAAATCTATTGGGGTACATTATCTCGGGAAACAAGATTAAACCAGACCCAGAACGTCTGCGACCATTGATTGATTTACCTTGTCCTACTAATTCTAAGGCTTTGCAACGAGTTGTTGGACTGTTTTCTTACTATTCTAATTGGATTGCAAATTTTTCACAGAAGATCCGGCCTCTTACTCGGGTTACGACATATCCTCTATCATGGGAGGCCAGGACGTGTTTTGATAATTTTAAAAAGGATATCCTTGGAGCAGTTGTGCATTCTATTGATGAGCAGGTTCCTTTTGTGATTGAGACGGACGCTTCTGATTTTGCAATTGGGGCTACTCTGAACCAAAATGGAAGACCTGTGGCCTTTTTCTCACGTACCTTGAACAATAGTGAAAAAAGGCATTCTTCAATAGAGAAAGAGGCGTATGCAATAGTAGAAGCACTGCGTAAATGGAGACATTATTTATCGGGGCGACATTTTACGTTGGTAACTGATCAAAAGTCTGTGTCCTTTATGTTTGATGTCAAACATTTTGGAAAGATTAAGAATGATAAAATAATGAGGTGGAGGATTGAGTTGGCATGTTACCATTTTGATATAGTTTATCGTCCGGGGAAGGATAATGTTGCTGCTGATGCGCTGTCGAGGGCTTATTGTTCTGTGATTCACAGAGATACGCTTATTAATCTTCACAATGCCTTATGCCATCCTGGGGTTACGAGGATGATACACTTCGTACGCAGTAAGAATTTGCCCTTTTCAGTTGAAGACGTCAAGCGGATGACTTCATCATGTTCTATCTGTGCTCGGTGTAAACCGAATTTCTTTAAGCCTCAACGAGCTCATCTTATAAAGGCTACTTCTCCTTTTGAACGTTTGAGCGTCGATTTTAAGGGGCCTCTTCCTTCAACTACTCAAAACCGATATATATTTACTGTTGTGGATGAGTTTTCAAGGTTCCCTTTTGCTTTTCCTTGCGCAGATGTATCAGCTGCTACAGTTATCAAATGTCTGACTCAACTTTTTGTCATCTTTGGGATGCCTGCGTATATCCATTCGGATCAGGGAAGTTCTTTTATGTCTTCCCAGTTGAAGGAATACCTTCAGAGTCGGGGAATTTCTACTAGCAGAACTACCCCGTATAATCCCCAGGGTAATGGACAGTGTGAACGATACAATGGGGTGATCTGGAAGGCAGTTATGTTGGCTTTGACATCCCGGAACCTTAAGAATACACAGTGGGAAATGGTACTGCCTGATGCCCTGCATTCCATTAGATCATTGCTTTCAACGGCTACTAATGTGACCCCCCATGAAAGGCTCTTTAACTATCCACGGAGATCTACTATGGGATATTCGGTACCTTCATGGCTTACTATGCAGGGACCTGTGCTGCTTCGACGCCATGTTAGATTGTCAAAATATGATCCTTTAGTGGAGGAGGTGGAGCTGTTGGAGGCAAATTCCCAATATGCTCATATTCGATTCCAAGATGGGAAAGAAAGTACTATTTCAATTAAAGACTTGGCTCCTTGTGGTGGCCAGCCCTCTTCTGAGGATATTAACAATGGTCATGATTCAGATAATGTGGATGCTGTTACAGATACTACGAATATTTCCAATCCGACTGCAGATAATTATACTTCTATTAGTCAGCCCTCGATGGATGTTCATGACCGTCCCAGTTTACCTTCTGATGGGATTTCTAATCCGGAAACCGTTGAAAATCGGGATATGGATAGCCTTCCTGCAGAAGATACTTCTGTGTCTGCTGGTGTGGGAGGGCAAGGAATTTCACCAAGGTTAAGAAGGTCGACACGAACAAGATATCCGGTCGACCGATTGAAAATGGACTTTTAAATTGATAGTAATGTTTTAAAATTGTTGAAATATTATATTATATTGTTTTAGTTGAGAGATACTTAATACTTATGTGCAATGTTACTATTTGTTGTTGCTCACTTAGTATTGTGTCATGTTGAATAGTTTTATTTTGTCTGTGCATAGTTTTAGTTGTAAATAATTAATTATAAATTTAAAGGTTATTTAGGTTGGAGTATATTTTTTAAAAGGAGGGGTGAATGTGGTGATTATTCTTTATGTTTAGTAAGAAGTATTGTGATTGGTTGTTTGTTTCCTGCCTTGGGATATATGCTGTAATCTCATTGGTAGTTGATGTCATGTGATTTGTGGTGGCCATCTTAAATTCAGTTCTTTCCAGCCTTTAGTTGGGACTGGGTGTTGAAAGATGTGCTACAGGATTTTTAAGTTAATAAAGCCTAGATTAGAAAGGCAAATCTATTCTTTATTTCAGACCATAACTGAAATTCCTGGTAAGGACCACATCTCCTTCTCCAAAACTGCAGCTCTTTGTCCTTCTGTCATGGTTCTCCTTTTGTTTGGTTTGTCGGTTTTCCACCTTTTTAGATCTGGGTGAACCAGGTCAAGAGTGGAGCGTAGTCGACGTTCTAACAACGGCTCAGCAGAAGAGAGTCCTGTGGTAGATTGAGGTGTTACTCTGTAGCTGAACAGAACTCGTGACACCTTAGCTGCCAAACTCCCTTCCGCACTTTTTTTCATCATCTCCTTAAATGTTTGTACGGCTCTCTCCGCAAGTCCATTTGAAGACGGATGATATGGAGCTGAGGTCACGTGCACTATGCCATTGTTTCTCATGAACAATTTTGTTTCTGTACTCACAAAACACGTGGCATTGTCACTTACTACGATCTCCGGTAGCCCTTGATTACTAAAACTCCTACGCAGGCAGTCTATAGTAACAGTAGATGAAGCAGAATTTACAGGACAAACATCCATCCATTTGGAATGGGCATCCATGATTATGAGGAACATCTTTCCCATGAATGGACCCGCATAATCTATATGTAATCTTCTCCATGGTTTATCCGGCCATTCCCAGGGGTGGAGAGGAGCCACTGCTGGTGCCTTCCTGTGTACTTGACAAGTGCTGCATGTCTTGACTAGATTTTCTATCTCCTCATCTAGCTTTGGCCACCACAAGTAACTCCTTGCCAAGGCTTTCATACGCGAAACTCCAGGATGACACTGATGTAGTTGCCCTAGGATAGACTGTCGGGCTGGCTGTGGAATTATCACTCATGCTCCCCACAACACGCAACCATCCTGCACACTCAGCTCTGTCTTCCTGACACTGTAAGGTATGAAATCAGTCCCTTCCGGATGCTGTGGTCAACCCCTCATCACATATTCTCGGACTCTAGACAGTACTGGGTCATTACCGGTCCATGTCCTTACTTGTTCTGTGGTCACAATTGCCGTGTCCGTGTCCTCCAACATCAAAACTCTGTCCTCTGGAGCTGCATGGATAGGTGTACCTGGCAGTGGAAGACGGCTCAAGGCATCTGCGTTCCCATGGTACTTGCCCGCCTTGTAAACGATGACATACTCATACGCCCTCAACGTCACTGCCCACCTCTGGATCCGGGGTGACACCATCTGTGGTATTGCTTTCATTTCATTAAAAAGAGATAGAAGAGGTTTATGATCAGTGCATATGGTGAATTTCCTGCCATATATGTACTTGTGACACCTCTGTAACCCAAACATTACTGCTAACCCCTCTTTATCTAACTGGGAATAGTTTTTTTCCGCCGGTGTCAGAGTTCGAGACATAAACCCTATTGGTCTTTCTGTTCCATGTTCCAAGCTGTGTGAAAGAACCGCCCCCACCCCGTAAGGTGAAGCATCACAAGAGAGAATGATGTCTTTCTCTGCATTGTAGTGAACCAGCACATCCGGGGACAGCATCAGTTTCTTGGACTGTTCAAATGAAACCCTCTGTTCCTCTTCCCACTGCCACTGTGTCTCCTTGCACAGAAGGTTGTGAAGAGGTGCTAACACTGTTGCCAAGTTTGGTAAAAATCTGTTATAATAGTTTAGCAGTCCCAGGTAAGCTTTTAACTCAGTCACATTGGTAGGAGCTGGGGCCTCCTGCAGTGCTTGTACCTTCTCTTTGATTGGATGGAGCCCAGTGGCGTCCACTCTGTGTCCCAGGAACACAGCCTCGTTCCCCAGGAAAGTGCACTTACTCCTCTTGAGCCGTAACCCAGCCTTATCCAATCTTTGTAGTACCTCTCTCAGAGTGCTCAGATGCTCCTGGTCAGTTCTTCCCGTCACCAGAATGTCATCCAGATAGATTGAAACATGTGGGATCCCTAGCAGTACACCCTCGATAGTCCTCTGGAAAATAGCTGGACTAGATGAGACACCAAATGGTAAGTGATTATAGGTAAACAAACCCTTGTGTGTATTTATGTTTACATACTTCTTGGATTCCTCATCTAGTGTAATCTGCAAGTATGCATGACTCATATCCAGCTTCGTGAATTTCTTCCCTCCAGCCAGGTTTGCAAAGAGATCCTCTGTTTTGGGAATAGGATACTGTTCTAGTTTAGACACCTTATTTACTGTCAATTTATAATCTCCACAGAGTCTTACCGAATTGTCCGGTTTTAAAACAGGTACAATGGGAGCTGCCCATTCTGAACATTTCACGGGTTCCAGTATGTTCTCTCTCAAAAGACGATCAAGCTCAACCTCTACCTTCGGTTCCATGGCATACGGCACAGGTCGTTGTTTAAAAGACCTTGGCAGTACCTCCTTGTCTACATAAATCTTAGCTGGGGGGCCATTAAATGTGCCAAGTTCTTCCTTGAACACGTTCTCATGTTCAATCAACACTTCTTGCAAAGACAACTGTTTGCCTCCCTCTATTTGATTTATTGCTCCCCAATCTAATTTAAGTTCTTGTATCGATCCCCGACCTAACAGGTTTGGTCCAGAACCCAATACTACAACTACAGGTAGCTGTTCCATGGTGTCCCTGTGTTGCACAGTTACAGTAGCTGTACCCAATGTCACCACTCGTTCACCGGTATATGTTTTAAGCAGCATAGAGCAAGACTTTAACTCTGGAACTTTTGCACGGTTCCACAATTTTGAGTACTCCTCCCTGTTCATTATGGTTACACCGCATCCTGTATCCACTTCAAAGTTGACCTTAGAGTCATTTACTGTCAGTTGCAAAGTGATAGGATCCACTTTTGGAAGGTTCTCTACCATACTATGCATTATGAACATGTCGTCTTCTTTCTCAGCTTCTCTGCTGATGTGATGTGCTCCCTGTTTTTTCACTTCTCTTCCTAGGTTTTGCTTTCCTCCCCTTTTGGTTTGTATTCCTCCACGGTTGCTTTTGCCCTGCATGCACGTTTTATGTGTCCTTTTTTCCCACACTTGTGGCACATTTCCTCCAGAAACCTGCATTCCCTCACCAGGTGATTGCCATTGCATCTATAACACGCCTTTACATGCTCACGTTGTGGTTTCTGACACATGTTTAACTTGTGCACAATAACCTGACCTGCAACTTGCTTTGTAGTAGCCCAGTCTGAACCTTGTATTTCTTTTACATCTCGGTTCGCTGTCTCTATGGCTTGAGCAAGTTCCAACGCTTTTTCATACGTAAGCCCAGTCTCGGACAATAATCTCCGCTGCATTCGATCATCCATTATCCCGCAAACTAGCCTATCTCTCAGCATGTCTTTCAGGTTGTTGCCGTAATTGCAATCGTGTGCCAATTTTCGCAACACCGCTACATAATCCAATACAGTCTCTCCCGGTTTTCTGTTCCGTGAATTAAATTTGAAACGCTGTACAATCTCACTCGGTCTGGGATTGAAATGGTCCTTTAGCAAGGCCACTAAGTCAGCAAATGATCTGTCTCCAGGCTTTGCAGGACTGCGTAAGTTTCTCATTAAACTATATGTCTGACTTCCCACGGAAGTGAGCAAAATTGCTCTCCTTTTTCTGACATCATTTATATCATTTGCCTCAAAGAAATGCATCAACACCTCGCAGTATTCATCCCAGGTCTGCGTCTGAACATCGAAAGCAGAGATCTTTCCTACCGTAGCAGCCATGATCCGTTATTCAGTGTTCCGTTTCTTTTTTTTTCTTCGTCAAGATGTGATCTGTTTATCCTCATCGTCAATATGTGATATCCGAGTAGTAAGGTCAGAAGCTGAGAGAAGTGAGATATTAGGAACAAAACCCAACTGTTTATTTACACAGTGTAGCAGAGAAACATATATCTTACAAGCTGGAGGCCAGGCACAATTCTTATTGCACGAGCACAAGATGGAGGATCAACCTCTGAGTCATACCCATAATGCAATGCCACATTACCGTATTAACTGGTGTACCAGGACATGACCCATTACCTTAAATACTGGTGAATGTGAACCCTTAATATTTGGCTCCATCTGGTGGATAACTTAAACATTACATCCCAGATTACTATAGGCAGTGATCAGGAGAGGAAGGGGGCAGTGATCAGGAGAGGGAGGAGGCAGTGATTGGGAGAGGGAGGAGCAGTGATCGGGAGAGGGAGTGGCAGTGATCGGGAGAGGGAGTGGCAGTGATCGGGAGAGGGAGGGGGCAGTGATCGGGAGAGGGAGGGGCAGTGATCGGGAGAGGTAGGGGGCAGTGATCGGGAGAGGGAGTGGCAGTGATCGGGAGAGGGAGGGCGGTGATCGGGAGAGGGAGGGGGCAGTGATCGGGAGAGGGAGGGGCAGTGATCGGGAGAGGGAGGGGGCAGTGATCGGGAGAGGGAGGAGGCAGTGATCGGGAGAGGGAGGAGCAGTGATCGGGAGAGGGAGGGGCAGTGATTGGGAGAGGGAGGGGGCAGTGACTGGGAGAGGGAGGAGGCAGTGATCAGGAGAGGGAGGAGCAGTGATCGGGAGAGGGAGGGGCAGTGATCGGGAGAGGGTGGAGCCAGTGACAGGGAGAGGGCAGCGATCGGAAGCCGGCAATAGTCTTTGGAATTGCAGTGCAGCTCCTGGAGGTGCTTGGTAGAGGCATTTTATGAGGATGGAGGTGATAGTGGTTTTGAAAGATAAAGGTCATTACCAAGGATAGTGAAGTATTTACAATGTTAACTAACATGGGGGTAAGGAAGGGAAGTTGGGTGGTCAGCTGTTTAGTGGGAATGAAGTCAAGGGAGCAAGAGATAGGTTTCATGGACAAGACAAGCTTATTGATCTTTCACATCCACCTGTACTGATGCTAGTATCGCTTTATCTGCCATGAATAATACATCACAGACAGAGGCCACGTTATCTTCAGAAGCATCCCTGTAACATGAATAACAGTGTACTTTGTAACCAAGGAGGCACCAAGATCCACAACATGAATGCACCTTTATAATTACAGGTTTGCTTTGTTCAGCAGGAGCACCTACAGAGGCCATGCTGTAGTATAAACAGCCTGATGTTCTTGCTATCAGAGTGAGTGAAACCTTTCTGGAATGGGGGGTCCCACGCTCCACGCCTCTGGCCAAAAGATGTCATTGGCAGCAGAGCTGAATGGGTCGCGCCGATAGCACTCAAGGGGAGATCCGTCATTCTGAGTTTGGCTACTCAAGCCCACCTGTACAAGCCAGCAATCTGCCCTCCATATTATTGGACTATACAGACCTCCCCCCAACATCAAGAATGGTCGCCGTAATCAAGACTGCCTAAGTCATGGATGAGACTTTTGAGTAAATGCTCATATGCAGTTTTCCAATATTAGCAAAACAGGGCAGATTCAGCACCAGCAGGAATAATTATTGAAACAACAGGCGTTGGCAGAATTACTGAACCAGGTCACCAGAGGCAAACATCACTGGCTCCAGCAGCAGCGGACCTGCCATCTACAATTATTACTGGCCACCTGTGGGTTAAGTTTTTGGAGCATGGTGGCATAGTGGTTAGCACTGTTGCCTCACAGCGCCAGGGACCCAGGTTCGAATCCGGCCTCGGGTGACTGTCTGTGTGGAGTTGGCACATTCTCCCCGTGTTTGCGTGGGTTTCCTCCGGGTGCTCCGGTTTCCTCCCACAGTCCAAAGATGTGCGGGTTAGGTTGATTGGCTGTGATAAATTGACCCTTAGTGTTAGGGGGATTAAATACATGGGGTTACGGGGATCGGGTGGGATATGTGTCGGTGCAGGCTCGATGGGCCGAAATGGCCTCTATCTGCACTGTGGGGTTTCTGTGATTTCTGTGATTTCTGTGAAGATCCGAAGCCAGGAACAGAAATTTGCAAATGCCACTGGTGAACTGTGCCTATGCAATTTCTTTGCACAGTCTGTTGTTTCAGTGTTGCCATGGTGCGCTAAATTTGCCCTGCAACGTAAGCGTGCAGAGCACCAGCAGTCAGTCCTCCAATGGAAACTCTTCCACAATATAAATGTACCAACGATAGCCCCTTAATCCAGTGTTATGTCCTTTGGAAGCAACCATTTTGCATGGAACATCTCCTTGTTGACATTATGGTGTTCCGTTCTAGCCTATTGCTTCCCCCCCCCGCCCCCCGTTCAAGATATAGAAAATAAAATGATGATTTTATCTAACACCTTGTTCGTGTTTTTATGTCAGGTGGTATTCTGCTGCTGGAGCTCCACACAAAATTTCAACTGATGAGGATGTTTGTTCACACCAGCTTATTTGCATCTAATGAAAATGTTGGAGAGATAAAAAGGTACTTATGTTCCCCAGCCATGCACAATTTGCATTTCATTTGCACTGTGTAGAGCACCAAGTCCATTTACAGGGAAAATGCTGCCTGATAGGTTATGTGAATTATTACTAGTACCCTGTACACTACTGATATCTAGCTAGAGCACTTTTGCACAACCAATATCCACTTACTAAAGTTCTGAAAAGAAAACACCAGTTAATTCAAAGTCCAAGGGGTTCCATTTTTACTCCTGGGAGGGAACAAGGCCTAGCGAGCGGCTGGCCTGGCCGGGAGCGGTAACAGGGATAGGCTGGGCTTCATTAGCATGTCACTTGTCGACTTCCCGACCAAACCGGCCGGGAAGTTGATGGGAAGCAGCTGTTGGGCAGTTAAAATCAGGCGCTCGGGGAGAGGAGGGCAGCCTGGGGTAGGGAAGGCTCGCGGTTTCCTTGTGGGGCTTGGCGGAGCGTTCCAGCTACTCCTGGCCCCGCAAGGAAACATCAAATACATTTTAAAAATTTACCTCACTCGGGGAAACCTCCATTGCTCCCCAGCTCAGTCCTCCAGGAAAAATAGCAGTTGGGCTTCAATGAAATCATCTGCATATTTAAAGAAGGACCCCACCAGCGAGTGTCGTTGCTGTCTGCAATTTAAAATTGTCGGCCAGATTGGAGCGGGAACGGAGTGGGAAAGTCTCCTGCTCCCTTTTAAATGCCTCCTGCCCAGTTTCCGCCAGGCGGGAGGAGTTAAACTCGACTCCAAGGAGATCAATTTAACCTAACTCGGCAGGCGGGAGACCCACGGGATCGGGTGGGACACCGGTTTTAATCCCCGCCAAATACTGACTTCAGTAGAGAGTAAAATCAGGTGGGTGTAAAAATGGCACCCGATTTCGTCAGTTTCCCGATGGGCGGGTTGGGTTGAAATTGTCCCTCAAGTTTCAGAGCAAAGGCGGGGGTGAAAATTTAGCATATTTTTGTAACGAAGAATTGCGTTGAACCAAGTTGAATATTTTACCCAGTGTATAATATCGAATCGAATTTGCAATTCAAAATCATATTGGCCCAGAAATTCGGGTCAGGGGCTTCCCGCGGGTGCAAGCCCCCGACCTGCACTTACCTAGCGCACCGGCAGTTGAGCTCTGGGCTCCCGTGGAATTCCGCTCCGGGGCCTGCTCCAACTCCCGGCGCGCTGTGCTTGCGTGTCCCAGGGGCGTAGTTAGTGCAATGCGTCCCCTGGGATCACGTGAGCCATGGGCAGCCAATCAGAAGAGGGAAAAGCCCATTCATAAGATTGACAGGAAGACCTGTCTAAACTTATGAATATACGGGCCCCAAAATAACAGTAAACCTTCAAATAATTTTTTTTTTAAATCACACTTTTTAAATAAACTATAAATTACATTAAATAACTATTTTAAACAATAATTTAAATTTTTGAAAAAAATAATTTTATATTCTAACAGGGCTAAAAATAAGCTTACCTTGCTTTAAAGTATTTAAAAATAATAAACCTGTGGAAAAAATGTTTTATTTTTAATTAATTGACCACTTACCTTTTAAAATGCAGGCCTTACGCCTGGTTTTTACATTTCTAAAATCTAAAGACTTACCCTCACGGAAAAACCTGTAAAAAAAACGTAAGTTCAAAGCGCACGCGCAGACTCCCGCGCGCAAGTGTTCGACCTCTGAACCCCTTCGTTCAGAGGAACGGAAGTGTCGGTTTCCCGCGCATGCGCAGTGCATGCAAGAAACCGGCACTTCCATCAGGTCCACGCGTGAGTGCCCCGTGCGTACTCACCCGTGGAGACCCGAATTTCTGGGCCATTGCCTTTGTATTAACAGTGAGCTCATGTCTGTTGCTCTTTATAGGAAATGTTTCACAGTCGGTTTGGATGTTACACAAGTCAGAGAAAATTAGATTATAAAATAGCGAGTAAAACTGAGTCCGAGCCATCCAAATACACGCCCAACTCACATTTACGTCTATCGCTGTTCAGCTTGCATCTACAGTGTTATTGCTCTGAGATCATTGCAAACGGATTTCTATTTTTGAGAACTGCTTACAGCTATTGCCTGCGTGAATGTTTATTATTTGAGCAGTGTCACAAGGGACTAATAATGTTTTTGTATTATGAAATGGAATTAAATTGCAATAAAAGTACCAAGCTGTGTGCTTTATAAATAAGTGGAAAACCATAAGTGCTGTCCATTTTCAACAGATAATGGTTATCCACATTTAATATCAACAATTCTATAAATGTCTAGTTTGCATCCTATAACAGAACAAATTTTGGACAGCATTCTGTGTAGTCAGCTCAGTGAGAGAATGCTCTGGCACATTGGGGGTAATTTTAACCCACCACCGTCACCCACCCCGCACAATGGGCGGGAGAGGGTCAAAGGGCGGGGGGTTAAATCGGCAAATTTGCAAAACTCGACCCCAACCCGCCGCGACCATGCCTGCTACCATTTTAACCACGGCAGATATCAGGCCATCAGAGTAACCCGCTCTGGAGAGGCAGGTCCGTCATTCTAATATCCAAATGAGGCTCAGTTCCTGATATTTTGGCAGCGATTTGAATTCAACTCCTCCGGCACGAGTTTCCCGGCAACTAAAGGGAGGCGGGAGCAGCCGGATCCAGCAGATAAGTGTTTTTTTTTTTTTACAGCGTTGCTTGTGGGTCAGGGGGAGCAGGAGTTCCCCCACCTCCCCCCACGGCACCTCAAGCAAATCTGCTGCTGTGATAGGCTGACGCCCTCCCACCCCCACCCCACAATGTTCCCTTGCTGCGGCCTCCCACCGCTGGCTTTCCTGCTGTTAGCCGTCCAGTCTGTCGATCTGGCCGGGTGCCAGGCGGGAAACAAGAGTAGGAAAACGATAAAGAGGTCCCGCCGTTAAATTCGCCAGGGCCTTTCCGATCCCGGCATGTCTGGGTTTCCTGCCCCCTGATGTGCCTCAATAAATCCGAGACTCAATGTTAGCGGAACAAAACAAGGCTTTTATTAACTTAGAAGGTAACACACAGTGGAGGGGTGTCTTCCATCCAGAGGTCTGCAGTACTGGATGTGAGGCACGCTGAGCCTGCTTACATCGGGGCCAGGTATGGGCGGAGCCCTACACACAATACAATACAAGGTGAGGAAACGGAACTGAGGTAAGGGAAATGAAACTGAAACTAAACCACAGTCACAGGCATAATCACACAGAGAATACAGATGAGTGATGAATGGCATATTTCATCACATTCACCCCTTCTATAGATTTAGTCTGTTCGGGGGTTTGATAGTCCTTTGTGACCGACGTGGCTGTTGTGGTGCTGCGGGTGTCGGCTGGGTGTCCCCGGTGGCCTCCTGGGTCTCTGCCGGGGGCGCCGCCAGGGTTGCTGAAGGGGTAGTTGGTGGGGGTACCGTTGGTCGATGTTCTTCCGGGGGTGATGAAAGAGTAGTGGGTGGGTAAGAGTTGCTGTGATCGTTGTTGCTGCTGTTGTCGTGGTTGTTGTCGTTACCGGCTGGGGCGACATCTTTTATGGACACGGTGTCCTCCCTTCTGTCGGCATGCCGGACATACGCGTATTGGGGGTTGGCGTGGAGTAGGTGCACTGACTCCACGAGAGGGTCCGTCTTGTGGCCCCTCACATGCCTTCGCACGAATACCGGACCTGGGGTGGAGAGCCATGACGGCATGGATACGCCTGAGGTGGATTTCCGGGGAAAGACAAACATTCGTTCATGAGGCGTGGCATTAGTGGCAGTACACAATAGCGACCGTATCGAATGGAGCACATCTGAGAGGACTTCCTGCCAGCGGGAGATAGGGAGGCCCTTGGTCCTTAGAGCTAGAGTGACTGCTTTCCATACTGTCCCGTTCTCTCGCTCCACTTGACCGTTACCCCGGGGGTTGTAGCTGGTGGTACGGCTCGTGGCGATCCCCCTGGACAGCATGTACTGGCGTAGCTCTTCACTCATGAAGGACGCCCCCCTATCCGTATGGATGTAGCTCGGCATACCGAACAGGCAGAACAGGCTGTTGAGGCATTTAATGACCGTGGCGCTGGTCATGTCTGGGCAGGGGAAGGCGAATGGGAAACGGGAGTATTCGTCCACAATGTTCAGGAAGTAAACTTTGCGGTCGACGGACGGGAGGGGGCCCTTGAAGTCTAAGCTGAGCCGCTCAAAGGGCCGTGTAGCTTTGATTAAGTGGGCTCTATCTGGGCGGTAGAACCGAGGCTTGCACTCAGCGCAAGTGCGGCAGTTCCTGGTCAGAGACCGAACTTCCTCAATCGAGTAGGGTAAGTTACGGGACTTTATGAAGTGGAACAGCCGCGTGACCCCTGGGTGGCAGAGGTCGTTGTGGAGGGTCTGTAGCCGATCCCCGGTGGCGCTGGCACACATCCCTCGTGAGAGGGCGTCGGGGGATTCGTTAAGGGCCCCTGGCTGGTAAATGATGTCATAATCGAAGGTGGAGAGCTCGATCCGCCACCTAAGAATCTTATCATTTTTAATCTTCCCCCTCTGTTTATTATTGAACATAAACGCTACCGACCGCTGGTCGGTAAGTAGGGTGAAGCGTTTGCCGGCTAGGTAGTGGCGCCAGTGGCGCACTGCCTCCACGATGGCTTGGGCCTCCTTTTCCACGGAGGAGTGTCTGATCTCGGGCCCTTGGAGGGTCCTCGAGAAGAAAGCTACGGGCCGCCCCGCCTGGTTGAGGGTGGCCGCCAAGGCAAAGTCAGACGCATCACTTTCCACTTGAAAGGGAGTGTTCTCGTCCACTGCCTGTAGCGTGGCCCGCTCAATATCCCGCTTAATGCTTTTGAAGGCGGCGTGGGCCTCAGCAGAGAGCGGAAAAGAGAATGCTTTCAAGAGGGGGCGGGCTTTGTCAGAGTAGTTGGGGACCCA
The DNA here is from genome assembly GCF_052327205.1 of Somniosus microcephalus. Lineage (NCBI taxonomy): Eukaryota > Metazoa > Chordata > Chondrichthyes > Squaliformes > Somniosidae > Somniosus > Somniosus microcephalus. The sequence goes on along the minus strand of NC_140996.1, from coordinate 26,107,952 downwards.
TTGGGAATAATAAGAAAATAACCCCAGGCACCTTTTCAGGGCTTTGGGAGTGTTGGGCAGGGGCAGCTCCTGTAGGGGGCTCAATCGGTCGGGGTCTGGTCCGATTTCCCCATTCTCCACCACGCTGCCTAGTATGCAGAGGCGCGTGGTGTTGAAAACGCACTTGTCCTCGTTGTAAGTGAGGTTGAGTTTTTGTGCGGTTTTGAGGAACCTCTCGAGGTTCAAGTCGTGATCCTGCTGGTTGTGACCGCAGATGTTGACGTTGTCGAGGTAGGGGAAGGTTGCCTGCAAGTGGTGGTCATCGACCATGCGGTCCATCTCCCTCTGGAAGACCGAGATCCCATTCGTCACCCCAAAGGGGACTCTGAGGAATTGGTAGAGGCGTCCGTTCGCCTCGAAGGCGGTGTACGGGCGGTCCTCTGGTCTGATAGGGAGCTGGTGGCACGCTGACTTGAGGTCGATGGTGGAGAACACCCGGTATTGGGCGATTTGGTTCACCATTTCTGATATGCGGGGTAGCGGGTAGGCGTCTAGTTGGGTGTACCTGTTGAACGTTTGGCTATAGTCGATCACCATCCGTTTCTTCTCGCTACCCCTTACCACCACCACTTGGGCGCGCCACGGGCTGTTGCTGCGTTCAATAATGCGCTCCTTCAGGAGCCTGTCTACCTCAGTCGCGATAAACCGCCTGTCCTCCCAGCTGTACCTCCTGCTTTTGGTCGCTATTGGCCGGCAGTTAGGGGTAAGGTTCACGAATAGCGAAGGCGGCTTTACCTTCAGGGTAGCCAGACCGCACACTGTGGGGGCGGCTGGGACCCACCGTAATTGAGCATGATGCTTTGGTGGTGGCACTGGAAATCCAGGCCCAAGATCACGCTCGCACATAGATCCTTCATGATTGGTACTTTAAAATTATCGTATACAGTTCCGTTAACGGACAATTGTACCGTGCAGTCACCCATAATGGTCGATGTCTGGGTTTTATCAGCCATAGAGATGGTACCCCGAGTAGGGACCACCTTTAGGGAGAGTTGTTGTGCTAGTTCAGGGTGGATAAAACTCTCCGTGCTTCCACTGTCAATTAAACATTTAACCCCGCACCCGTTTACCTCGATGTCCACCATTGATTTGGATAGCGGGTGCGGCCTGGTCTGGTCCACTGTGACCGATGCCACTGTAGGGCCCTGATCGAGAAAAGATGGCGTCCACGCTGTCTGCTCACAAGATGGCGGACCCCACGAGGTCGGGCAAGATGGCGTCCAAGATGGCCGCTCCCACGGCGCACACGCGGCGGTGGCGGGTTTTCCGGCGGGGTTCCCTCTGCACACCTTCCCGAAGTGCCCCTTCTTACCGCACTTAAAGCAGGTGGTGCCTCTCGCTGGGCACAGGTTTCTGGTGTGCTTCGACTGCCCGCAGAAGTAGCAGTTGGGTCCCCGACGCGTCGCGGCTGTCGTAGGGCTTCTGGGGGGAGAGCGGGGCCCCGACGGTGTCGGGCTGCCGGGTGGGGAAGATGCCTTCCAAGATGGCGGCGCCCTTGGTGCACACGTGGCGGCATGGGCGGCGCGGGCTGAAGAGTAGGCGTCCGAGTTTCTCTGGGCCACATCCAGGGATCGCGCTGTGTCCACAGCCTGTTTCAGGTCCAATCCCGTTTTTTCCAGCAGTCTCTGCCGGATGTAAGTGGAGCTGAGGCCTGTGATGAAGGCATCGCGAACAAGCTCGTCAGTGTACACTGCGGCTTTTACATCTTGGCACTTGCAGTCTTTGCCAAGCGTTTTCAGGGTGACTAGGAACTCATCCAGCGATTCCCCAGGTCGCTGTGCGCGAGTAGCGAGCAGATGCCTAGCATACACCTCATTCGTAGGCTGCTGGTAATGCGCCTTTAAGATGTCGCAGGTGGCCGGGTACGTGTCGGCGTCTTGGATGAGGGAGTAAACCCTGTGGCTTACCCAATTCCGCAGGATTCCAAGTTTCATACTTTCAGCGTCCGTAGCGCCTGTGACGGCTGCGGAATTGTCCAGGAAGAATTCCATACACATAAACCAGTGTCCGAAGCGTGCCGATGCGTCCGAAGCATGCTGGTCCAAATCCAAACGTTCGGGTTTCAAGAGTTAATCCATTGTGTTGAAAAGTAAGTTAATAAAATTGAAGTGCCTCAATAAATCCGAGACTCAATGTTAGCGGAACAAAACAAGGCTTTTATTAACTTAGAAGGTAACACACAGTGGAGAGGTGTCTTCCATCCAGAGGTCTGCAGTACTGGATGTGAGGCACGCTGAGCCTGCTTACATAGGGACCAGGTATGGGCGGAGCCCTACACACAATACAATACAAGGTGAGGAAACGGAACTGAGGTAAGGGAAATTAAACTGAAACTAAACCACAGTCACAGGCACAATCACACAGAGAATACAGATGAGTGATGAATGGCATATTTCATCACACCCCCTACAAACATGCCCCCCTGCTCCCTCCCCGTAAATATCAGGGCCACTGTAGCCACAAGCAGTAGGGCTCTGGAATCAATGGCTTGGAGAGGCTCAGGTTGAGAGAGAAATTCATCAGTAGCAGAAAAATGGGGCAATATAAGAGGAAGAATGGTGGCAAAAGGACAGCCCATGCAAAAGAACAGTGGCAGTAGAAGGAACAGACTGAGTGAACAGTAATAATAACAGGTTTGGATCAATCAGGAGTATAGCAGTAGGAGGAGTCGACGGGAGTATCTAAAACTTCACTTCAATCTTTGTGGGTGTTTTAACCTAACCCGCCCATCGACAAACTGACAAGATCGGGTGCTACGAAGGTTTTACACCCCACCCGGTTTTAGTCAACAAAGAGTAATATTGGGCGGGGTGTAAAACCGACGACCCTCCCGTTCCCGTGGGTTTCCCGCCCAGCGAGTAAAGTTAAAATGATCCACTTTAATTCTATCAGCATCACAATCAACAACCTGACAAGAGTTGCAGGTAAGGGTTTATAAGGTGACTTTTCCCCTTCTAAATTCTATCAGATTGGAATGTTGCCGAAAATGAACTCCCTTTTTTTTTTACAAATGAATAATTCTTATTTGTGTATTGCCAGGGCACAACACTGCGTGTCAGAAAGACACCATACAAAACGGAGACAGCCTGATGGTAAGACATTTTAATGTACCAACGTGTTGGATGTGGGCTTGTGTCTGCAACTTCACCCAGCGAGTGCTTCAGGACTGACTGAGCAGAGGTGAGAAGATTCCCTATGTGGAAAAGGAAAATCTTAGGTGAAGTTAAACTACGCCATACAGCTTATTTGTGCTTCCTGGAGTTTCCTTTTTTCAGAGTAGAATTAAGAGAAGCATAAGAGTCTTCTGGTTCAGTCAAGGAATACCGTGTGGGAATTAAGGGATTTTAAGAGGGGGAAAAAAGAACTAGATGTAGAGAAGGGATCAAACCAAACCGAAGCAATGCCCTGTGACAGACTCTTCACATAATATTTCTGCTTGGTTCCTTGAGCTGGGTTCCTTTCCTTAGATTATTATTTTTTCTCTGTAATCTCCTTCAGCCCCACAACCCTCCGAGATCTCTGCGCTCTTCCAATTCTGGCCTCTTGAGCAACCCCAATTTTAATCGCTCCACCATTGGTGGCCATGCCTCCAGCTGCTTAGGCCCTAAGCTCTGGAGTTCCCTCCCTAATCCTCTCAGCCTCGCTACCTCTCTCTCCTCCTTTAAGACACTCATTAAAACCTATATCTTTGGCCAAGATTTTGGTCACCTGCCCTAATATCTCCTTATATGGCTCGGTGTCAAATTTTGTTTTATAGCGTTCCTGTGAAGCGCCTTGGGACATTTTACTACAATAAAGGCGCTATATAAATACAAGTTTTCTCAACCTTTTATAAACAGTCGCAATTTACTCAAACGAAAAGTACACTCCCACCTCTGAATTTTTATAATTATTTTCTGTTTTTCCTTGAATGTTTTCCTCACGAGGTGTCATAATTTTCCCCTAGAACACAATCAGTTAGCAGGGTAAACACTTTCAGGTACTATTGTGGCCTCAACGGCACTCCATAACTAATCAGTAGAAGAGTCACGTTCTGCCAGTTTGCCTTCCCCAAGATAGATCATCTCATTTCCATATCAAGCACCATCAAGCAGCCTATTTTAAATTAAATAAACTATCTGACTGAACCTGAGCTAGAAGCACCCGTTGTATTCAGAGTCAAGGGCACCTGGTTGAAATTTGAGTGTTCAACCATTTGAACTAGAAGGTCATTGCAATTGCTTTCTTTTGACCAGTTTTCTTTCAAATTCTAATTTTATTGCTTGTTATTGCTGACAGCTTAATCACAGTTAAATCAGTTACGAAAATAACCTGAAACTGACATGTTAGACCGCAGAAAGTTCAAGTGACTTCTAATCGCCACAGTTACCGGTATTAGCTCTAGTCTTAGTCATGAAAAACCACAAGAAAACTTTGTAAAGATGCAGATCTCCATTCTCTGAAATACGTTTACGAGCAGCTTGGGTCATTTCTGGTACTGAGTCTGAGAAGGTCAGACAATTAATACTACTTTCAAAATGAGGACATAAAAAACCTGCAAAAGGACATAGACAGGCTAAGTGAGTGGGCAGAAATTTGGCAGATGGAATATAATGTTGGAAAGTGTGAGGTTATGCACTTTGGCAGAAAAAATCAAAGAGCAAGTTATTATCTAAATAGAGAGAAACTGCAAAGGGATCTGGGGGTCCTGGTGCATGAAACACAGAAGGTTAGTATGCAGGTACAGCAGGTGATCAGGAAGGCCAATGGAATCTTGGCTTTTATTGCAAGGGGGATGGAGTATAAAAACAGGGAAGTCTTGCTGCAGTTATACAGAGTATTGGTGAGGCCACACCTGGAATACTGCGTACAGTTTTGGTTTCCATATTTAAGAAAAGATATACTTGCTCTCGAGGCAGTTCAGAGAAGGTTCACTCGGTTGATTCCGGAGATGAGGGGGTTGACTTATGAGGAAAGGTTGAGTAGGTTGGGCCTCTACTCATTGGAATTCAGAAGAATGAGAGGCGATCTTATCGAAACATATAAGATTGTGAGGGGGCTTGATCGGGTGGATGCAGTGAGGATGTTTCCACTGATGGGTGAGACTAGAACTAGGGGGCATAATCTTAGAATAAGGGGCTGCCCTTTCAAAACTGAGATGAGGAGAAACTTCTTCACTCAGAGGGTAGTAAACCTATGGAATTTGCTACCTCAGAGCTGTGGAAGCTGCGACATTAAATAAATTTAAAACGGAGATAGACAGTTTCCTAGCTGATAAGGGAATTAGGGGTTACGGGGAGCGGGCAGGGAAGTGGACATGAGTCTAGGTTCGGATCAGCCATGATCCTATTGAATGGCGGAGCAGGCCCGAGGGGCCGTATGGCCTACTCCTGCTCCTACTTCTTATGTTCTTATGTTATGTTATGTTTACTGTTGCCAGGCAGTGTGTAGCAACACATTCATTTTTAGAGAAAATAGGGAAGTGTAGAGTAGCTGAGTCTCAAATCTCAGGACCAACTCTTACTGGTCATTCACAGTGGACTTTTGAATGAATTATTTTTTAAAATTTGTTTATGAGATGTGGGCGTCACTGGCAAGGCCAGCATTTATTGCCCATCCCTAATTGCCCTTGAGAAGGTGGTGGTGAGCCGTCTTCTTGAACCGCTGCAGTCCGTGTGGTGAAGATGCTCCCACAGTGCTGTTAGGTAGTGAGTTCCAAGATTTTGACCCAGCGACGATGAAGGATCGGCGATATACTTCTAAGTCAGGATGGTGTGTGACTTGGAGGGGAACTTGGAGGTGGTGGTGTTCCCATGCGCCTGCTGCCCTTGTCCTTCTAGGTGGAAGCGGTCGCGGGTTTGGGAGGTGCTGCTGAAGAAGCCTTGGCGAGTTGCTGCAGTGCATCTTGTAGGTGGTACACACTGCAGCCATGGTACGCTGGTGGTGGAGGGAGTGAATGTTTAAGGTGGTGGATGGGGTGCCAATCAAGCGGGCTGCTTTGTCCTGGATGGTGTCAAACTTCTTGAGTTTTGTTGGAGCTGCGCTCATCCAGGCAAGTGGAAAGTATTCCATCACACTCTTGACTTGTGCCTTGTAGATGGTAAAAAGGCTTTGGGGTGTCAGGAGGTGAGACACTCGCCACAGAATACCTAGCCTCTGACCTGCTCTTGTTGCCACAGTACTTTTGTGGCTGGTCCAGTTACGTTTCTGGTCAATGGCGATCTATCCGCTCATCCCTCTGAGATTTTGGAAAATCGTACCTTCAGCTTTTTATTTCCGGCCCATTTTCTTTCCTCCACTTCAGGAAGCAGGGACTCATGCTAGATTATGATTCCTTGGACACTGGAATCCCTCTGCAACTTCTCCCAACCAATCATGCTTCATTTGTGAGCCTAAAATTTGATGGTCCATGGCCTATTCAATTATGTGTAGGGGAAGGGGTTAGGGACATCAAGCTGACTCTATTCTCCTTACTCGGGGATCATTTTAACCTAATTCGCCGGGCAGGAATCCCACAGGATTGGGTGGAACGCCGACTTTACATCCCGCCCAATGTTACTCTCTGCTGATTTCAATGGAGAGTAAAATCAGGTGGGGGGTGAAAAACCAGCTTAGCACCCAATCCCACGAGTTTCCCGATGAGCGGCTTAGGTTAAAATTGACCCCTTATCGATACACAACGATTTTAACCCTGCCCGCCTGATGGGAATGAGGCGGGTGAGCGGTGAAGGTAATGGTAGAATACTTACTGCTGCGTTTCCGACATGCTCCTGCCTCACCCGCCATTTTAAGCATCCACTTATTCTGAGGCACCCCCGCCCCATGCAGCCATTGGACTCCTGAACAGATTAAACTCCAGTTCTGACGAAAGGTCATCAACCTGAAACGTTAACTCTGTTTCTCGCTTCACAGATGCTGCCTGACTCCTGCTGAGTATCTCCAGCATTTTTTCTGTTTTCATATTAAACTCGGGGTCTTTTGATGCAATTAGGCTTCCCGATGCAATTTTAAATAAAAATCGAGGCAGTCCTGTTCGCTGCCGGGCCCGCCAGTAAAACCTGCAGGTAAATAGAGCCGTGGCCAGAAGAGGACTGTGCTCCCCGGGGCCGCACAAGGGGATTGTTGGACTTCACCTGACTGCCCCTGCTAAGGAATTGTCTGGCTGTTGGGGACCGTCTTTTCAAATCACTGGCAGCAGCCAACTGGCGTCCGAAATTCTATTCCCACTCGCTGGGCCAGCTTCTTCTTCTTCTTAGGCAGTCCCTCGTAACCGAGGATGACTTGCTTCCACATTAAAAATGTGTTTGCAGGTGACTGATGAGTCCAATGCGGGACCTACAGTCTCTGTCACAGGTGGGGCAGACGGTGGTTGAAGGGGCGGGTGGGTGGGGTGCTTGGGTTGACATGCGCTCTTTGCGCTGCCTGCGCTTGGCTTCCGCTTGCTCCCGGCGAAGAGACTCGAGGTGTTCGGCGCCTTCTCGGATGCTTCTCCTCCACTTTGTGTGGTCTTAGGCCAGAGATTCCCAGCTGTCGGTGGGGATGTTACACTTTTTCAAGGAGGCTTTGAGGGTGTCCTTGAAGCGTTTCCTCTGCCCACCTGCGGCTCTCTTGCCATGCCGGAGCTCCGAGTAGTGCGTTTGTTTTGGGAGTCTCGTATCGGGCATGCGGACAATATGACCCGTCCATCGGAGTTGATTGAGCGTGGTCAGAGCTTCGATGCTGGGGATGTTGGCCTGAGCAAGAACACTGACATTGGTGCGCCTATCCTGCCAATGGATTTGCAGGATCTTGCGGAGGCAGCATTGGTGGTACCTCTCCAGTGCTTTGAGGTGCCTGCTGTACATGGTCCATGTCTCTGAGGCATACAGCAGGGCGGGTATCACTGCTGCTCTGTAGACGATGAGCTTAGTGCCGGGTTTGCGGTCCTGGTCTTCAAACACTCTCTTCCTCAGGCGACCGAAGGCTGCACTGGCACATTGAAGGCGGTGTTGGACTTCGTCGTCGACGTCTGCCCTTGTTGACAGTAGGCTCCTGAGGTATGGAAAGTGGCCCACGTTGTCCAAGGCCTTGTCGTGGATTTTTGATAATCGGGGGGCAGTACTGTGTGGCGGGGGCAGGTTTGTAGAGGACCTTTGTCTTACGGATGTTTAGTGTAAGGCCCATGCTCTAGAACACTTTGGTGAAGGTGTTGACGATGGTTTGGAGTTCGATCTCCGAGTGAGTGCAGACGCAAGCGTCGTCTGCATACTGTAATTCGACGACAGAGGATGGGACGACCTTGGATCTGGACTGGAGGCGACGGAGGTTGAACAGTTTCCCGTTTGTTCTGTAAATTAGCTCCACTCCAGCGGGGAGCTTACTGAGGGTGAGACGGAGCATTGCAGCAAGGAAGATCGAGAAAAGAAAGGCCAGCTAGCTTCCCGTTGGGGCTCGAGCGGTAGATTGAAATCTCCCGAGACTCACATTGCAAGGGTGGGGTTCCCATCTGCCTCGGCCCCCACCCCACCCTCACGACTCTCTCGAACCCTCAGAACACCAATGTCTGTTAGAGTGTGCTCCAGTGCTCTCCAAGCTGAGATCAGTTGACTTGTCACAAACCAAAGGTTAAAAAAGGGATTTTACAACCTTCTGACTCAGCACCGCATCAGGTAGGGTGCATGTACTTACTGAACACAGCAGGCAGGGAAAGCTTTCAGTGTTCAATCTTTCATTGGAAATAACAGTTCCATCTGGGTCCCAAACAGTTGGCCCAAAGTGGCAATGAAGCATTGGGTATATTCCAAGCTTTAAACCATGCCTAAGTTATTTTAGTGTTAGACTCAGAAACAACTCTAGCAACAAATTGAGAAAATAGAAGGAATATCAAAACATTGCTATCGACATATGTTCAATTTCAGTAGCAAAGAACCATCAAAAGATGTGGGAGGCAGTCATTGAGGACTTTGAAAATCCCTAAATGTCACAGTTATAAGGTTTCACTTACAGTGAGTCATCACATTTATGCTTACTCATTGTAACCATGAGCATCTTGTGCTTAACAATAGGATATCACTTTGTACTGCAAGGAAAAAAATGGAACATGTGGCATTCATTTTATTCCATTGACCAGGTGACCTCAAAAAGACGATTTCTGCTTTAAAAATATCCCCACTTGCTCTTTAGGCTAACTGTGTTTGACAAGAAGCGTTGTTTAATCCTATTGTCTGATAAGCTGCCATAACTGACTCACTTTTGATAAGGCAAAACAGTTGGCTGTGTGTCAAGACTTGTTTCATCTGCAGATGATGTGTACAAGCCAAGTTGTCTTGGCAGCATACCATCATATTTCAGCAACCACTTGTTTCACTAAATTAACCTTTTGCAGGCCAAAAGGATGTTTGTTAGGTGCAAAAAAACATACTGCGCAGTATATTGTTTTTCTGCAATGATACTGTTGAAAAGTAATGCTTAGGCTCAGTGAAGATTTGATGCCCTGGTCTGTGCTAGGGTTGCCTACTCTGCTGAATATATTCCTGCAGGTTTCATCATACGATCTCCTGCCTTCAATTGCCCGCCCCCACACTCCCGCCATTGGTCGCCCAACACGTTCACAGAGGTTGCTGTTGGGGGTCTAGTGCTGTGTGGGGGGTGGGTGAGGGTGATCACAGAGGAGGGGGGGATGGTGGCCGAGGGGGCCTGATCACGGTGGGTGGGGAGCAGATTATGGTCGGGGGGTGGGGGGGGGAGGATCCAATCCCAGGGGGGGTGGGAGGTACAGCAAGTGGTCTGGGGAATCCCAATCATGGGGTGGGGGGGAGCAGATGATGGTCGGAGGGGGGGGGTCCGATCACAGGGGTGGGTGGTGCAGAAAGTGGTCAGGGGGTCCCAATCATGGGGTGGGGGATCAGATGGTGGTCAAGGGGTGGTGTGGGGGGAGATGGTGGTCTTGGGGTAGAACATGGTCGGGGGGAGCAGATGGTGGTGGGCGGGGGCCCGATAACGGTGGGGGGGGGTGGGGGAACAGACAGATCACTGGGGGAGGGGTTTCAGGTAAGCTTGTTGGGCCTGGAGGAAACACGTCTGCTCCTCCTGGCCCACAAGCAGTGCTGTAAAGACACTTACCTTATTGATGCAGCTTTTCTCGCCATCTTTTACCTGCTGGGTTTCCCGAGGCCTGGGAAAGCTGTCCGACTGTGGTTAGAAATAGAATCAATGTTAAAATGGGGGCATGCAGCCTCCTTAAAAGGCTTTGATGACGGACTCGCCGCCCGCCTCTCGTCCCGCCTCCATTAAAACCGGAAATGGGAGGGTTTGAGGCAGGTTGTGTTCCTGTTTCAGATTTTTAAATTTTTAACCTCCCATCCGAACCAAACCCACCCATTTTTGTGGCTTAAAATTATTCACTTTGTTACCCAAATGGATGACCCTTGACTGTCAGTCAAACAGCCTTTATTCCCCATGTCCAATATTTTTATAACTAATAAACAAAAATGTTTAAAGAAAATCAACAAAAACACACAGGCCGCAAAATTGGGACCTTTATCGCCGGCCTGTTTTGCAGAAAAAATGATGGCCGCCTCGCTTCTGCCCGCTTCTGGTGCGGAACGCGGCAGCCGCCAATTTGGGCAGGTCGGCAGTGCTTCCGTTGCCTGCGTCCGCCGCCCATATTTAAATGATGTAGATCGTGATGTCAGTCGGCCTGCATCGCTTGAATTGACACAGGATCTGTGACTTTCGACGTCGCCACTCTTGATACCACGCTCTCCAAAGGATGCATGGAAGATCATGCGTGCAGCAGTACAACAGCACTTCTTAAAAGAACACACACAACTTTCAGGTAAGTTTAGATTTTTGCTTTTGGACTTTCTTTTTACGTTTTATTGGAGTCGTGGCTTGGTGCAATACATTTAAAAAGTTGTTAAAGTGTGCAGGGAGTGCTGCTGGATGTTTGCAACGCTTTGGCTCTTAAAGGAAGGCCTCTGAGAAGACCACTTGCTCCCAGTCTCGGGGACTCTAGCTGCTGTCCTTCTTGGGCTGCAGCATCACATGGAGATGGAGCAGAGGCAGCAAAGGGGACAAGCTGCTCGCAGAGGGAGGAGGAAGCAGAAGAGGAAGAAGCAGAAGAGGATAAACCAGAAGGAAGGAGGCAACCCAGACAACCCCTTTCTGGCCGGTATATCCGGGATCGAATCATCTGGCTGAGGTACCAGTGAACACAACCACAATTCCTCTTTCAACATTTGTCCCATACCTTACCTTCCCTCTGTTACTGACCATCTCAGCGTCCTCTTGGCCACAATGCTGAAATAAAAGCCACCACAAAGCAAACTTTCCAATCCAACACACCAATTAGATTAATTAATTCAGATGTAGTCCGTGGCCAGGGTCAGGGTGGTGTGACTAGAAGTGAGTCAGGTACGGGGATCCAGGCGGTAGTGTTGGAGGAGCCACAGCCCTTGCTCTTGTCCAACAGGTTTGAGGCTCTTACTCCCTGTGAGGATGGGAACGGGGACTGCGGGGAGGATGAGCAACCCGGCCACAGCACCGTGGAGCGGGGGGCCATTCAAGTGGGGGGAGAAACATACATAGAAACATAGAAGATAGGAGCAGGAGTAGGCCATTTGGCCCTTCGAGCCTGCTCCGCCATTCAATGAGATCATGGCTGATCATTCAAATTCAGTACCCTGTCCCTGCCTTCTCTCCATATCCCTTGATCCCTTTAGCCTTAATAAATATATCCAACTCTTTCTTGAATATATTTAATGAACTGGCCTCCACCACCCTCTGTGGCAGAGAGTTCCACAGGTTCACCACACTCTGGGTGAAGAAATTCCTCCTCATTTCAGTCCTAAATGTCCTACCCCTTATCCTTAGACTATGACCCCTGGTTCTGGACTCCCCGACCATCGGGAACATCCTTCCAGCATCTAGTCTGTCCAGGCCTGACAGAATTTTATAGGTTTCGATGAGATCCCCTCTCAATCTTCTAAACTCCAGTGAGTAGAAGACCAATCGACACAATCTCTCCTCATACGTCATTCCTGCCATCCCAGGTATCAGTCTGGTGAATCTTCGCTGCACTCCTTCCATGGCAAGAACGTCCTTCCTCAGATAAGGCGACCAAAACTGCACACAATACTCAAGGTGCGGTCTCACCAAGGCCCTGTACAACTGTAGCAAGACATCCTTGTTCCTGTACTCGAACCCTCTTGCTACGAAGGCCAACATACCATTTGCCTTCTTAACCGCCTGCTGCACCTACATGCTTACCTTCAGCGACTGGTGCACAAGAACACCCAGGTCTCTTTGCACTTATAAGAACATAAGAACATAAGAAATAGGAGCAGGAGTAGGCCGATCGGCCCCTCGAGCCTGCTCCGCCATTCAATAAGATCATGGCTGATCTGATCCTAACCGCCAATCCACTATCACAGAACCATCTCCTGAATCTAACAGAATTAGACACACGAAATAGGAGCAGGATCAGGCTACATGGCCCCTGGGCCCACTCCGCTACCCACAGGGCCATGACCGATCCGAACCTAGACTCATGTCCAAATTCCTGCCCGCTCCCCGTAACCCTTAATTCCCTTTACTTCTAGGAAACTGTCTATTTCTGTTTTAAATTTATGTAATGATGTAGCTTCTACAGCTTTTTGGGGCAGCATATTTTATGGACCTACCACCCTCTGAGTGAAGTAGTTCCTCCTCATCTCAGTTTTGAAAGAGCAGCCCCTTATTCTAAGACTATGCCCCCTAGTTCTAGTTTCACCCATCATCGGGAACATCCTCCCCGCATCCACCCAATCCAACCCCTTCACAATCTTATATGTTTCAATAAGATCGCCTCTCATTCTTCTGAACTCCAATGAGTAGAGTCCCAATCTACTCAACCTCTCCTCATATGTCCATCCCCTCATCCCCGGGATTAACCGAGTGAACCTTCTTTGTACTGACTCGAGAGCAAGTATGTCCTTTCTTAAGTATGGACACCAAAACTGTACGCAGTATTCCAGGTGCGGTCTCACCAATACCTTGTACAACTGAAGCAATACCTCCCTATTTTTATATTCTATCCCCCTAGCAATGAAAGCCAACATTCCATTGGCCTTCTTCATCACTTGCTGCACCTGCATACTAACCTTTTGAGTTTCGTGCACCAGGACCCCCAGATCCCTTTGTACTTCAGTACTTTCCAGTTTCTTGCCATTAAGATAATAACTTGCTCTACGATTTTTCCTGCCAAAGTGCATAACCTCACACTTTCCAGTATTGTATTCCATCTGCCAAATCTCTGCCCACTTACTTAGCCTGTCGATGTCCCCTTGCAGGTTTATTATGTCCTCCTCACTCACTACTTTCCCTCCCATCTTAGTATCATCTGCAAACTTTGATATGTTACAAACGGTCCCCTCCTCCAAATCGTTAATATAGATTGTAAAGAGTTGGGGACCCAGCACTGACCCCTGCGGAACACCACTAGTTACTGATTGCCAGTCTGAGAATGAACCATTTATCCCAACTCTCTGCCTTCTGTTAGATAGCCAATCCTCTATCCATGCCAGAATATTACCCCCAATCCCGTGATTTTTTATCTTAAGCAATAATCTTTTGTGTGGCACCTTGTCAAATGCCTTTTGAAGTCTAAATACACTACGTCCACTGGTTCCCCTTTATCCACCCTATATGTTACTTCCTCAAAGAACTCCAGCAAATTTGTCAAACAAGACTTCCCCTTCATAAAACCATGCTGACTTTGTCCTATTAAATTATGATTATCCAAATGTCCTGTTACTGTCTCCTTAATAATGGACTCCAAAATTTTACCTACCACAGATGTTAGGCTAACTGGTCTATAGTTTCCAGCCTTCTGTCTACTGCCCTTTTTAAATAAGGGTGTTACATTAGCAATTTTCCAGTCTGCCGGGACCTTTGCCGAGTCCAGGGAGTTTTGGAAAATTTATTACCAATGTATCCACAATCCCTACCGCCACTTCCCTCAAGACCCTAGGATGTAAGCCATCAGGTCCAGGTGATTTATCCGCCTTGAGTCCCATTATTTTACCGAGTACCACTTCCTTAGTGATTTTGATCGTGTTTAGCTCCTCCCCCGCTTTAGCCCCCTGTTTGTCCAGTGTTGGGATATTCTTAGTGTTTTCTACTGTAAAGACTGATATAAAATATTCATTCAGTGTTTTTGCCATCTCCATATTTCCCACCATTAATTTCCCGGTCTCATCCTCCAAGGGACCAACATTTACTTTAGCCACCCTTTTTCTTTTTATATAACTATAAAAACTCTTACTATCTGTTTTTATATTTTTTGCTAATTTACTTTCATAATCTATCTTCCCTTTCTTAATCAATCTTTTTGTTATTTTTTGCTGTCTTTTAAAGTTTTCCCAATCCTCTATCCTCCCACTAGATTTGGCTACCTTATATGCCCTTGTTTTTAGTCGAATACTATCCTTAATTTCTTTACTTAGCCACGGATGGCTGTCTTTTCTTTTACACACTTTTCTTCTAAGTGGAATATATATTTTTTGGAAGTTGTAAAATAACTCCTTAAATGTACACCACTGATCATGTATCGTCTTACCCTTTAATCTATTTTTCCAATCCACTCTACTCAATTCCGCTCTCATACCTTCATAGCCTCCTTTATTCAACTGAGCACGCTTGTTTGAGATCCAACCTTCTCACCCTCTAATTGAATATGGAATTCAACCATGTTATGGTCACTCATTCCAAGGGGATCCTTTACTAGGACATTTTTAATTAATCCTGTCTCGTTACACAGGACCAGATCTAAGGTTGCTTGCCCCCTGGTCGGTTCAGTTACATACTGCTCAAGAAACCCATCCCTAATACACTCAATGAACTCATCCTCAAGGCAGCCCTGCCCAATTTGATTTGTCCAATTCATATGATAGTTAAAATCCCCCATAATTATAGATGTTCCCTTATTACAAGCCTCAACTATTTCCTGATTGATACTCCGTCCAACAGAGTTGCCACTGTTCGGAGGTCTATAGACTACGCCCACTAGTGTTTTTTTCCCCTTATTATTCCTTACCTCCACCCAAACTGTTTCATTATCCTGATCTTTTGACCCAATATCATTTCTCTGTATTACAGTGATTCCTTCCTTTATTAACATAGCCACCCCACCTCCCCTTCCTTCCTGCCTGTCCTTCCTGATCGTTAAATAACCTGGTATGTTTAATTCCCAGGCATTGTCACCCTGCAGTCATGTTTCTGTAATGGCCACAAGATCATACCCATATGTAGTTATTTGTGCCATTAACTCATCTATTTTGTTACGAATGCTACGTGCATTCAGATAGAGAACTTTCAAATATGTTTTGTGACACTTAGTTCCTGCTTTTGCCCTTTTTATTACTTTACCTTTTACTCCATACCTTCTGCCCCTTCCTGACACGCTCTGGTTTTTAATTTCCCCACTGCTACCTAAGTCTATTACCTTCTCTGTTGTCATTTTTATTTTTTGCTCTCTAGGAACCTCCCCCCCACTAGTTAGTTTAAAGCCCTCTCTACAGCCCTAGTTATATGATCCGCCAGGACTCTAGTCCCAGCACTGGCCAAGTGAAGCCCATCCCAACGGAACAGCTCCCTCCTGCCCCAGTACTGGTGCCAGTGTCCCAGGAAGCAAAACCCATTTCTCCCACACCAGTCTTTGAGTCACGCATTTAACTCTCTAATTTTATTTGTCCTAGCCAAATTCGCTCGTGGCTCAGGTACCCTTATGGTTCTGCTTTTTAATTTGGCCCCTAGCTGCTCAAACTCCCTCAGCAGAACCTCCTTCCTTGTCCTATCTATGTCGTTGGTACCAACATGGACCACGACAACCGGATCCTCCCCCTCCCACTCCAAGTTTCTCTCCAGTCCAGAGGAGATGTCCTTAACCCTGGCACCGGGCAGGCAACACAGCCTTTGGGACTCTCGCTCTCGGCTGCAAAGAACTCTATCTATCCCCCTAACGATACTATCCCCTACCACTACAACATTTCTTTTAACTCCCCCCACTTGAATGGGCCCCCGCTCCACGGTGCTGTGGCCAGGTTGCTCATCCTCCCCGCAGTCCCTGTTCCCATCCTCACAGGGAGTAAGAGCCTCGAACCTGTTGGACAAGTGCAAGGGCTGCGGCTCCTCCAACACTACCTCCTGGATCCCCGTACCTGCCTCACTTCTAGTCACACCATCCTGACCCTGGCCATGGACTACATCTGAATTAATTAATCTAATTGGTGTGAATACCTTGTGATACACAGAGTCCAGGTAACTCTCCCCCTCCCTGATGTGTCTCAGTGTTTGAAGCTCGGACTCCAGCTCTTCAACACGGAGCCGGAATTCCTCGAGCAGCCAACACTTACTGCAAATGTGATCACCGTGAGCATCAATGGTGTCCACCAGCTCCCACATATTGCAGCAGCAACACATCACCTGATCTCCCATTCTATGTAATTAATTAAATATATTAATATTATTGTTAAATACCCTCTGCCCCGATTCTAGATGGTGAATATCACACCTTAGAAACTATAAACCAAAGAGATTTAAGCTTAAAAAGGGAGAAATACTTACCAACCAATCACTTACCCGCTTTCTGGTGACATCACACTTGGATTACTTTTTACCTCTCTCCTTCCCTCTGAGTTCCCAGACTGGAGACTGGTTGGCCTTACCTGGTCTCTGGGGCGTTTTATAGCCCCGCTGCTGCCACTGAAACACCCGCCGACACTGTGAGGCCTTACCTGGTCTCTGGGGCCTTTTATAGCCCCGCTGCTGCCACTGAAACACCCGCCGACACTGTGAGGCCTTACCTGGTCTCTGGGGCCTTTTATAGCCCCGCTGCTGCCACTGAAACACCCGCCGACACTGTGAGGCCTTACCTGGTCTCTAGGACTTTTATAGCCCCGCTGCTGCCGCTGAATTCCTGCCGACGCTGTGAGGCCTTACCTGGTCTCTGGGGCCTTTTATAGCCCCGCTGCTGCCACTGAAACACCCGCCGACACTGTGAGGCCTTACCTGGTCTCTGGGGCCTTTTATAGCCCCGCTGCTGCCACTGAAACACCCGCCGACACTGTGAGGCCTTACCTGGTCTCTAGGACTTTTATAGCCCCGCTGCTGCCGCTGAATTCCCGCCGACGCTGTGAGGCCTTACCTGGTCTCTGGGACTTTTATAGCCCCGCTGCTGCCGCTGAGTTCCCGCCGACGCTGTGAGGCCTTACCTGGTCTCTGGGACTTTTATAGCCCCGCTGCTGCCGCTGAATTCCTGCCGACGCTGTGAGGCCTTACCTGGTCTCTGGGACTTTTATAGCCCCGCTGCTGCCGCTGAGTTCCCGCCGACGCACTGAGGCCTTACCTGGTCTCTGGGACTTTTATAGCCCCGTTGCTGCCGCTGAATTCCCGCCGACGCTGTGAGGCCTTACCTGGTCTCTGGGACTTTTATAGCCCCGCTGCTGCTGCTGAATTCCTGCCGACGCTGTGAGGCCTTACCTGGTCTCTGGGACTTTTATAGCCCCACTGCTGCCGCTGAGTTCCCGCCGACGCACTGAGGCCTTACCTGGTCTCTGGGACTTTTATAGCCCCGCTGCTGCCGCTGAGTTCCCGCCGACGCTGTGAGGCCTTACTTGGTCTCTGGGACTTTTATAGCCCCGCTGCTGCCGCTGAGTTCCCGCCGACGCACTGAGGCCTTACCTGGTCTCTGGGACTTTTATAGCCCCGCTGCTGCCGCTGAGTCCCCTTCTCCCAAACTATTGCCATTCAAATAATAATGTGCCTTCCTGTTTATGCCACCAAAGTGGATAACCTCACATTTATCCACATTATAGTGCATTTCCCATGTTTCTGCCCAATCACCTAACCTGTCCAAATCGTACTGGATTTTCATGACATCCTCTGCGCAGCATACCCTCCCACCCAGCTTTGTGTCGTCTGCAAATTTGGAGATATTACATCCAATTCCCTCGTCCAGATCATTAATATATATTGTGAACAGCTAGGGTCCTAGGACCGATCCTTGCGGTACCCCACTAGTCACTGCCTGCCACTCGGAAAACGACCCGTTTATTCCAACTCTTTGCTTCCTGTCCGCCAACCAGTTCTCTATCCAAGTCAATACCTTGCCCCCAATCCCATGTGCCTTAATTTTACACGCTAATCTCTTATGCGGGACCTTATCGAAAGCCTTCTGAAAGTCCAAATACACCACATCTACTGGTTCTCCCTTATCTATTTTCCCAGTTACATCCTCAAAAAATTCCAGTAGATTAGTCAAGCATGATTTACCTTTTGTAAATCCATGTTGACTTTGTCTGATCCTGTCACTGCTTTCCAAGTGCTCTGCTATTACATCTTTTAGAATGGACTCTAGCATTTTCCCCACTACCGATGTCAGGCTTACCGGTCTATAATTCCCCGCTTTTTCTCTGCCACCTTTTTTGAATAGTGGGGTAACATTAGCTACCCTCCAATCCATGGGTACTGTTCCAGAGTCTATCGAGTTCTGGAAGATGACCAGCAATGCATCTACTATTTCTAGGGCTACTTCCTTAAGTACCCTGGAATGTAGATTATCAGGCCTTGGGGATTTATCGGCCTTCAGTCCCATCAATTTTCCTAACACCATTTCCCTACAAATACTGATTTCTTTCAGTTCCACCCTTTCATCAGGCCCTATGTTCCCCGGTATTTCTGGGAGGTTATTTGTGTCCTCCTTTGTGAAGACAGAACCAAAATATGTATTTAGTTGGCAGCCATTTCTTTGTTCCCCATTATAAATTCCCCTGATTCTGACTGCAAGGGACCTACGCTTGACTTCACCAATCTTTTTCTCTTCACATATCTATAAAAGCTTTTACAGTCAGTTTGTATGTTCCCGGCAAGCTTACTCTCATATTCTATTTTCCCTTTCTTAATTAATCCCTTTGTCCTCCTTTGTTGAATCCTGAACTGCTCCCAGTCCTCAGGATTATTGCTTTTTCTGGCCAATTTGTATGTCCTCTCCTTGGATCTTATGCTATCCCTAATTTCCCTTGTTACCCACGGTTGAGTCACCTTTTTTGTTTTATTTTTATGCCAAACTGGGATGAACAACTTCTGTAGTTCATCCATTTGGTCTTTGAATGTTTGCCATTGCCTATCCACCGTCAACCCTTTGAGTGCCATTCCCCAATCAATCCTACCCAACTCGCTCCTCAGACCATCGCAGTTTCCTTTATTTAAATTGAGGACCCTTGTTTCTGAGTCAACTACTTCATTCTCCATCTTAATGAAGAATTCGATCATATTATGATCGCTCTGACCCAAGGGGCCTCGTACAACAAGATTGCTAATTAATCCTTTCTCGTTACATAACACCCAGTCTAAGATGGCCTGATCTCTGGTTGGTTCCTCGACATATTGGTCCAGGAAACCATCCCGTAAACACTCCAGGAATTCCTCCTCCACAGTATTGTTACTAATTTGGTTAGCCCAATCTATTTGTAGATTAAAGTCACCCATGATGACTACAGTGCCCTTGTTGCATGCTTCTTTAATTTCCCTTTTAATGCCATCCCCAACCTCCGCCTTACTGTTTGGAGGTCTATATACCACTCCCACTAACGTTTTTTTCCCCTTAGTATTTCTCAATTCTACCCATACAGATTCCACATCATCAGAGCTAATATCCTTCATTACAATTGTGTTAATCCCTTCTTTAACCAGTAATGCTACCCCACCTCCCTTTCCTTTTTGCCAATCTTTCCTGAATATCGAATACCCCTGGATGTTGAGTTCCCAGTCTTGGCCATCCTTGAGCCACGTTTCCGTAATCCCAACCAAATCATATTCGTTTACCTCTATTTGCGCAGCCAATTCATCCACCTTATTACAAATGCGCCTCGCATTAAGACACAAAGCCTTCAGGCTTGCTTTTTTAACGCTCTTAGGTCTATTAGAATTATTATTTACTGTGGCCATGTTTGATTTAAACCGTTGATTTCTCTGACTGCCACTTTTGTTTTTTTCCTTCCTATCTTTTGCTTTTATCCTTGTTTCCCTTTCCTCTGTCTCCCTGCTCAGGTTCCCAACCCCCTTCCATTTTAGTTTAAACCCTCCCCCACAGCACTAGCAAACAAACCCCCTAGGACATCGGTTCCAGCCCTGCCCAGGTGCAGACCGTCCAGTTTGAACTGGTCCCACCTCCCCCAGAACCGGTTCCAATGTCCCAGGAACTTGAATCCCTCCCCCTGGCACCATTCCTCTAGCCACGTATTCATCTGAAGTATCCTTCTATTTCTACTCTGACTAGCATGTGGCACTGGTAGCAATCCTGAGATTACTACCTTTGAGGTCCTATTTTTTAATTTACCTCCTAACTCCCTATATTCTGCTTTTAGGACCTCATCCCGCTTTTTACCTATATCGTTGGTGCCTATATGCACCACGACAACTGGCTGTTCACCCTCCCCTTCCAAGATGTTCTGCAGCCGCTCGGAGACATCCTTGACCCTTGCACCAGGGAGGCAACACACCATCCTGGAGTCTTGTTTGCGGCCGCAGAAACGCCTATCTATTCCCCTTACAATTGAATCCCCTATTACTATAGCTCTACCACTCTTTTTCCTCCCTTTCTGTGCAGCAGAGCCACCCCTGGTGCCAGGAAGTTGGCTGCTGCTGCCTTCCTCTGATAAGCCATCCCCCCCAACAGTACTCAAAGTGGTGTATCTGTTGGAGAGGGGGATGGCCACAGGGGACCCCTGCTCTACCTGCCTGCATCAGGTACTCTGCCTGTTGGTCACCCGTTCCCTTTCTTCCTGTCCAACCTCTAGCTGCGGTGTGTCCAACTCTGTAAACGTGCTATTCACGATGTCCTGAGCATCATGAACGCTCCAGTATGTATCCAATCGCAGCTCCAGCGCCACAATGCGGTCTGTCAGTAGCTGCAGCTGGGTGCATTTCCTGCACATGTAGTTGTCAGGGACACAGGAAGTGTCCCTGAGTTCCTACATATCGCAGGAGGAGCAGATCACGGGGCCCGGCTGTCCTGCCATGACTTACCCTTTACTTAATTGAATTTAAATTAAATCAATCAATCCCACTAATTACACTACAGTTAACTGGTTTACCAACAGTCCCTGCTACACCAGAGAGACCTTAGAAACTATAAACCAGAGTTAAAGTTTAAAAAAAAGAGAGATATACTCACCAACCAATCACTTACCTGCTTCCTGGTGATGTCACACTTTGATTACTTTTTACCTCTCTCCCCTGCTGCTGAATTGGTCGGGCTGCTCCTCGCTCCTCGCTGCCAGTTTTAAACTCTGCCGCCGATGCTCTGTTCCCACGCAGGTCCGCGCTGGTCAGGCTGCTCCTCGCTCCTCGCTGCCGATTTTAAGCTCTGCTGCCAATGCTCTGTTCCCACGCAGGTCCGCGCTGGTCGTAGTGGTAGGGGATAGTATCGTTAGGGGGATAGATAGTGTTCTTTGCAGCCGAGAGCGAGAGTCCCGAAGGCTGTGTTGCCTGCCCGGTGCCAGGGTTAAGGACATCTCCTCTGGGCTGGAGAGAAACTTGGAGTGGGAGGGGAAGGATCCAGTTGTCGTGGTCCATGTTGGTACCAACGACATAGATAGGACAAGGAAGGAGGTTCTGCTGAGGGAGTTTGAGCAGCTAGGGGCCAAATTAAAAAGCAGAACCACAAGGGTAATAATCTCTGGATTACTACCTGAGCCACGTGCAAATTTGGCTAGGGTAAATAAAATTAGAGAGTTAAATGCGTGACTCAAAGACTGGTGTGGGAGAAATGGGTTTTGCTTCCTGGGACACTGGCATCAGTACTGGGACAGGAGAGAGCTGTTCCGTTGGGATGGACTTCACTTGGCCAGTGCTGGGACTAGAGTCCTGGTGAATCAAATAACTAGGGCTGTAGAGAGGGCTTTAAACTAATTAGTTGGGGGGAGGTTTTAAGAGAGCGAAAAATAAAAATGACAGTGGAAAAGGCAATAGAGCAAGGTTGCACTGGGGGAATTAAAAACCAGAGCGTGTCAGGAAGGGACAGAATGTATAATGATAAAGGTAAAGTAGTAAAAGGGGTAAAAGCAGGAATAAATTGTCAGAAAACATATTTGAAAGTTCTTTATCTGAATGCACGCAGCATTCGTAACAAAATTGACAAGTTGACGGTACAAATAACTACACATGGGTATGATCTGGTGGCCATTACGGAAAGATGGCTGCAAGATAATCATGACTGGGAACTAAACATACAAGGGTATTTGACAATTAGGAAGGACAGGCAGGAAGGAAAGGGAGGTGGGGTTGCTATGTTAATCAAGGATGGAATCACTGCAATAGTCAGAAATGATATTGGGTCAAAGGATCAGGATAGTGAAATAGTTTGGGTAGAGATAAGGAATAATAAGGGGAAAAAGTCACTCGTGGGCATAGTCTATAGGCCTCCTAACAGCTGCAACTCTGTTGGTCAGAGTATAAATCAGGAAATAGTTGGGGCTTGTAATAAGGGAACAGCTATAATCATGGGGGATTTTAACTTTCATATTGACTGGACTAATCAAATTGGGCATGGCAGCCTTGAGGAAGAGTTCATAGAGTGTATTAGGGACGGGTTCCTTGAGCAGTATGTAACTGAACCAACCAGGGGGCAGGCAATCTTAGATTTGGTCCTGTGTAATGAGACAGGATTAATAAAAAATGTCCTAGTAAAGGATCCCCTTGGAATGAGTGACCATAATATGGTTGAATTCCAAATTCAGTTTGAGGATGAGGGAGTTGGATCTCAAACCAGCGTACTGAGCTTAAATAAAGGAGACTATGAAGGTATGAGAGTAGAATTGACTAAAGTGGACTGGGAAAACAGATTAAAGTGTAAGACAGTACAAGAGCAGTGGTCTACATTCAAGGAGACATTTCACATCTTTCAAGATAAATATATTCCACTGAGGAAAAAGGGGAATAAAAGAAAAGACAGCCATCCATGGCTTAGTAAAGTAATAAAGGATAGTATCCGACTGAAAACAAGGGCATATAAAGTAGCCAAATCTAGTGGGAGGATAGAAGATTGGGAAGCATTTAAAAGCCAGCAAACAATAACTAAAAGATTAATTAAGAAAGGGAAGATAGATTATGAAAGTAAACTAGCAAAAAATATAAAAACAGATAGCAAGAGTTTCTACAGCTATATAAAAAGGAAAAGGGTGGCTAAAGTGAACGTTAGTCCCTTAGAGGATGGGACCGGGAAACTAGTGGTGGGGAACATGGAGATGGCAAAGACGCTGAACAAATATTTTGTATCAGTCTTTACAGTAGAGGACACTAAAAATATCCCAACACTGGACAAACAGGGGGCAATGGGGGGGAGGAGCTAAACATGATTAAAATCACTAAGGAGATGGTACTCAGTAAAATAATGGGACTTAAGGCGGATAAATCCCCCGGACCTGATGGCCTACATCCTAGGGTCTTGAGAGAAGTGGTGGTAGGGATTGTGGATGCATTGGTGATTATTTTCCAGAACTCCCTGGACTCAGGAAAGGTCCCGGCAGATTGGAAAACTGCTAATGTAACACCCTTATTTAAGAAGGGAAGTAGACAAAAAGCTGGAAACTATAGACCAGTTAGCCTAACATCTGTGGTTGGCAAAATGTTGGAGTCCATTATTAAGGAAACAGTAACAGAGCATTTGGATAAACATAATTTAATAGGACAGAGTCAGCATGGTTTTATGAAGGGGAAGTCATGTTTGACAAATTTGCTCGAATTCTTTGAGGATGTAACATACAAGGTGGATAAAGGGGAACCAGTGGATGTAGTGTATTTGGACTTCCAAAAGGCATTTGACACGGTTCCACACAAAAGATTATTGATCAAGATAAGAAATCACGGGATTGGGGGTAATATATTGGTATGAAACATACATAGAAACTAGGAGCAGGAGTAGGCCATTCGAGCCTGCTCCGCCATTCAACGAGATCATGGCTGATCATCCAAACCCTAGCACCCGGTCCCTACACCGACAGCCATCCCACCCAAGCCCTATCCCCATAACCCCGCGTATTTAATCCCCCCTAACACTAAGGGCCAATTTCTTTATCATGGCCAATCAACCTAACCTGCACATCTTTGGACTGTGGGAGGAAACCAGAGCACCCAGAGGAAACCCACACAAACACAGGGAGAATGTGCAAACTCCACACAAACAGTCGCCCAAGGCTGGATTTGAACCCAGGTCCCTGGTGCTGTGAGGCAACAGTGCTAACCACTATGCCACCGTGCTGGTGGAAGATTGGCTATCTAAAAGAAAACAAAGAGTTGGGATAAATGGTTCCTTCTCGGGCTGGCAATCAGTAACTAGTGGTGTTCCGCGGGGGTCAGTGCTGGGACCCCAACTCTTTACAATCTATATTAACGATTTGGAGGAAGGGACCGAGTGCAACATATCCAAGTTTGCCAACGATACAAAGATGGGAGGGAAAGCAGTGAGTGTGTAGGACATAAAAAACCTGCAAAAGGACATAGACAGGCTAAGTGAGTGGGCAGAGATTTGGCAGATGCAATATAATATTGGAAAGTGTGAGGTTATGCACTTTGGCAGAAAAAATCAAAGAGCAAGTTATTATCTAAATGGAGTGAAACTGCAAAGTGCTACAGTGCAAAGGGATCTGGGGGTCCTGGTGCATGAAACACAAAAAGTTAGTATGCAGGTGCAGCAGGTGATCAGGAAGGCCAATGGAATCTTGGCTTTTATTGCAAGGGGGATGGAGTATAAAAACAGGGAAGTCTTGCTGCAGTTATACAGGGTATTGGTGAGGCCACACCTGGAATACTGCGTGCAGTTTTGGTTTCCATATTTAAGAAAAGATATACTTGCTCTCAAGGCGGTTCAGAGAAGGTTCACTCGGTTGATTCCGGAGATGAGGGGGTTGACGTATGAGGAAAGGTTGAGTGGGTTGGGACTCTACTCATTGGAGTTCAGAAGAATGAGAGGCGATCTTATCGAAACATATAAGATTGTGAGGGGGCTTGATCGGGTGGATGCAGTGAGGATGTTTCCACTGATGGGTGAGACTAGAACTAGGGGGCATAATCTAAGAATAAGGGGCTGCCCTTTCAAAACTGAGATGAGGAGAAACTTCTTCACTCAGAGGGTAGTAAATCTATGGAATTTGCTACCCCAGAGAGCTGTGGAAGCTGCAACATTAAATAAATTTAAAATGGAGGTAGACAGTTTCCTAGCAGATAAGGGAATTAGGGGTTACGGGGAGAGGGCAGGGAAGTGGACGTGAGTCTAGATTCGGATCAGCCATGATCCTATTGAATGGCGGAGCAGGCCCGAGGGGGCCGTATGGCCTACTCCTGCTCCTACTTCTTATGTTCTTATGTTCTTATATATGCACGCAATATTACATCAAAAGATCAACTAATCACTTTTGTGCATTCCCTTAGTGACTGTCTTGCGTGTGCCTTTGCCTATCCTAGTGATGTTATGCAGTGCTACCCCAGTGGCTGCAGCATGGCTGGTGGAAGGCTGCTGACTTTCAGTGGGGGACACTGCAGATGGCCTTGCAGGACAACTTGGAGGAGCTGGTGGCTGGAAGTGTGAAATCGGATGACAGTGTTTCTTCTTCTTCTCTCTCCCCTCCTTCTTCTTGGTCAACCATTGGCTGGGCAGGCTGGATTTCTTGGGTGTCTCAAATGAGGAAGGCACAAGAGTAGTGTTGTGGTGAGGGGAGGTGGTAAAGCAAGAGATGCATGCTTACACCATATGCAGCTTGTAAATCAGAAGAGATTGTGAGATGAGGGGGAAGTGGGTTGTAAGAAGGAGGATAATGTATGAGGATACCAGCCTCTTGTATTCTTTCAGCCCCACCGCTGGCCAAGGGCTCACCCATGGCCCTGACCAAAAAGGCCAGCACCATCTCCTCCAAGGAGGTGAAATGAAGCTAGGAATGTGAGGTGTGCCTCGTGTTTGGTAGAGGTTGTTGATAGGTGAGTGATTGGGGGTGGGGGGGGGATTGAGCAGTGTGCAAGGCTAGTGGTGCAGTTGGTAGGAGACAGCTTTTAAAGATGCATTCACTGACCTTGACCACTGGTCTGAGGTCATGAAACTTCTTTGGGCATTGGAGCCATGTCCTAGGAGTGACACTATTGGCAGTGACTGCCTCGGTGATCTGGTCCCACAGTCTTCTCTCTGTAGGGCCTCCTGGCCCCCTGTGGGTAGGGGACCTCTCTTCTAGTGTTGACCACCCTGCACAAAGCTGGATTGCTGGGTCAGAGACCATAGGTACCCTTTACCTGGCCTGTTGACCCATTTGTGTTAGTGCTGAAGCACTTTTAGTATTTGTTATGTGCAGAAGGCCATGCAGCTTTAAGAGCTGCACACTACCTAATTCTGAACAATTTTTAATTTTTTTATGTACAGAAGGCAGTGCAACTTTCAGAGCTGCAGACTGCTTAGTGCGAAAGGATGTTTAATTTTTATATGCGGCAGGCAGTTCAGCTTTAAAAGCTGCAGACTCCCTTGAAGAGGAACAGGCTAGCTTTAATTAAAGCTCTGTCGACGTGAACTTCGGCCCCCTGCTGAGCGCACAGCATGTCAGCAGTGTGTTCCTCGCTAGGCTGTGCGCTCCTATCATGTTAATTAGCCGGCAGCGCCAAATTGACGTGCTGCCTGCGCCTTCTGAACGGGCGCAGACGTATCTCACATCGCGGTGCCCGCGCCCTTTTTTTGCGCTATCAAATTTTAGCATCACAATTTTTTTTAATGCCCCTATGACTTTTCTCCAGGGTTGGTCGCAGCAGTGTCCTGGAGATTAATCTTCTGTTCCTGGAGACTCCAGGACAATCCTGGAGGGCTGGCAACCCCAGTCCATGCTGAGTCACTCAGGAAGCTACAATTGGGTTCATTGTCCCTGGGTTAGGAATGAGGTACAAGATATTGGGCCGCGACAATTTTTGAGCATGCGGGGGCAGGCCTAATTCGGTCCCCCCGCTTCTGAATGGTGAGGCCCGAGGCTCAGAGCAAATCTTACAGAATGGGGCCTCAAACAGGTGTTAGGCCCCTTATTTGCATTTGCAAAGAGTTGAATATCTGCTTTTGGCGTAGGTAATGGACCCCTCTTGTTTGTCCTTACCCAATATGGTGGGTGACGCACTTCCGGCTGAAATGTGCTCATATTTCCTGCCTGCCATATTGGGGCCTTAGTAGTCCCAGCAGTGCCCGAAAAATGGGCGCTGCATGGACCAATTTCTAGGCCGTGAAATTTGATGAGGGTTTCCACTCCCAATCACTTGTGCTAGAAGTGCAGGTGTGTGGATGTCAGGTGAGGGCAGGGTGAGGTGTCTCTGCTCTCTCCCTACAGTTGAATAACTTGCCGGCATTAACTCTAAAGCCTCAAAATTGAATAACGGCCACCTGGGGGAAGTACTGAAGGGTGACCAGTGCCCATGGAACCAAAAACCAGAAAGCTGTCAATGCCTTCAGGGAAAGGGAGAAAAATTGCAACCAAAAGGATTTTTAAAGAAATATTGGCCCACTTTAGACTATCTGCCTCATTTTTTTTTGAAAAGGCCTAATTAAAATAAATTAGCCTAAAAATTACATTGTGCAGCATCAGTAAATAAGAACTAGAAGCAGGAGTAGGCCATATGGTCCCTCGAGCCTGCTCCTCCATTCAATAAGATCATGGCCGATCTTCGACCTCAACTCCACTCCACATCAGAAAACATATTCATATCGGATTCCGCTGTTTGCTATTTTAATAGAGGATTTAACTAACCATAAATACATTTATTGATGTTACAATGCATGAAGGGTATGTTGCCATTGACATTGAGTTGAGCTGTAACACAAGAGCACTGCTGGCATGAGTGAATTAAGGCAACCTTTCAGACAAATCAGAAGAATGACAGAAACGTAAGCTGCTTTTATATTGATTTTAATGGGGTATTAGTCTCCCTGGGTTTTACTGGGTGTGCCTGGTGCCTGGCCTTATTAAATCCAGCAAGGTTACTCCAGAGTTGCTGCCCGTTGTATGAGACCTGCCATTTGTGAGCCAACAGTGCTAACACCCAACTATAGCCCAAAGAAGAACAGCTTTAGGGGGGAAAATGTGTTCGCGGCCATTTTGGGTCGCTAACATCGCCTGGGCACTTAATTTAGCTTAATCAGTAACTTCAGTTTTAGCGCCTCAAGAGGGAGGTGGAGTGCTACGTTCCACTTCCTTCTTAGAGCGTTAACCCCGAATATCGGGGCGGTGCGTTCTGCAGCAATATGCACTAGGCCACTTAATGCTGTCGCATGGAAGGGCTCTTCCCCTCATTAAAGGGGAGGATCCAAGCCCACAACTCTGCTGGGCTCTACCTGGACCACTGGAGAGCGGGGTGCCATCCCAGCAGCCCGGCACTCAAGAGGAGTGCCGGGCTGGCAGATCGCGGCACGGAACCTGCATTCAAAGAGGCAACGGGCCACGACACGCAAGTCGGTCGATTTTTTCCCCCCCCGCCCGCCGCCTCCCCTTTACTTATCGCCCTGCGAGCCTCCTGCCATTCCATTCCCGCCCCCTGAATCGGTCACTGTCATTGCCTGGCGCTGATTCAGGGGGTGTGGGTCAATTTTGCAGGCGGGGCGAAAACACACGGCGCTACTGGTTACCGCCACCGCTAAACTCCTCCTGAAATTAACGGGAATTGTTAGCGATGCCGCACTCGGGCGAAAAGTCGTTTGTGCTAACGAGAGGTGCAGATACACCGAATTTCTAGCCCAAACTGTCACAGCGGTTTATGTTTACTGTGCGGAGTAGGGAAATTATCCAGCATTTCACAGAAGGGCCACGTTCTCATATGGTGACTTAGCTGAGGGCAGCAATTAGAAATCAAAGAACACAATGACGGGAGAAAAAGCTTGCTGTGAAATCCTGCAATGCTGTGCACTGCTTCAAAGCTATTAATTGGAAACAAAATTTGGATATTCAGCCAAAGATCAATTTGGATCCCCTCCAACTCACACACCATCCTGAATTGGAAATATATCGCCATTCCTTCATCGTCGCTGGGTCAAAATCCTGGAACTCCCTCCCTAACAGCACTGTGGGAGTACCTTCACCTCACAGACTGCAGCAGTTCAAGAAGGCGGCTCACCACCACCTTCTCGAGGGCATTTAGGGGTGGGCAATAATTTCTGGCCTTGCCAATGACGCCCACTTCCCATGAATGAATTAAAAAAAAGAAATGGATTCAGATTAACCGACCCCTTTATTAAAATGACAGCAATGTTGCCTGGTGGCAACGAGCATATTCATGTGTCAACACAGTGCACCATCAGAACATGTACATCTATCTCTGACAGACTACCATGAGGCACCATACCTAGTCCTAGGCTACTAGAGATTAGGGGGAAAAAATTGGGTATTGCCCATTTTGGGGTGCTAATATCAGCCGGGTGCAAAGTTTAGTGCCCGGAGCTAATTATCACCTCCGACTGCAAAATTCGCCTCTATCGCCCCTGTAGGTGATTTGAGCGCTAAATCAGGCGCTACACACCTCTCTTAAGGCGGAAATGTTGGGGAGCGAGGCGTTATCTCAGAACGCTACCGAAGATCAGGCGATGTCTGTTACCATGGAAGCCAGACAGACAGGCGCCGTCCAGTTCTTAAAGGGGAGGGGCCATCTTGCTGGCCAGACACACCCTGCTCATTGCAGCCTTGAATCTCGGCCTGGAGAGACCTCGACAGCAATTGTGTTGGAAGCACGAATGGCTAGGCCCAGGGAAAGAGCTCGGCGCTTAGGAACCGCAAAAGTGATGCTGCGCGCGTTAAATCTCTCCAGACGCCTCTCTCCCTCTCAACCTGCGTGTACCAAAAATGTTGCCGACAAGAAAAGGCAGGAAGCACCCGCCTTTAAATAGCGCTCCTCAAGCTCCTTACCGACTTGAAAACGTTCCCCTCTACCTGTCGTTCCTAGCGGCAGGCGCTAAGGCAGGGGGGTGTGACTCAATATCCGGTCCGGGGCGCTACCTGGGCGTTGCACGCTCGACTGACGTCACGATCTGCGGGCGCAGAAGATTGTGGCGGTAGTGTTTAGCACCGCTGCAAAATGACTGGTCAATTTCGCGAGTGGCGCTAAAATCGGCGCACTCGGGCGCTAAGTTCCTAGCGCCCCCGGAGGCGCTAACGGGAGGCGCTAATCAACTGAATTTTTCCCCCCAGATGTATAATTTGCCAGAAATTGAGGTCCCGAAAATCTGCGGGACGCAATCCCAGTGGTAATGCCAGGATCAAGCCTCCAGCACTAACTTCACCTGAGCTTGTGGGCTCAGTTGAAGGGCGTCTAATTTGAATGAGCACAAGAATCACTGCGGGCCGTACCTTCGGCATCCGCCTGCCCCATGCAGGCACAAAACCTGGTGCCTCCCTGCTATTGGAGGTGGGGTGTTTGTGCAGTCTTTGGGGGCCCAGGACACTTGCCTACTTATGCCCAGTAAGATGAGACTGATTTGCTTCAATTCACTTGGGCGTAGCATGCTCCAGTACTACACCACTGAGCCAGGGAAGAAGGAACCCTGGCGCAGGAAGTTCCTGCCCCTCGCTCAGCCCCCAACAACATTTGCCTTATAAATACTACAACAACAGCTTGCATTTATTTGGCACCTTTAACACAGAAAAACATAGAAAGTGGTTTTACGCAGGCAACGCAAGGAGCGCGCACGTCAACCCAAGCACCCCACCCACCCGCCCTTTCAACCACCATCTGCCCCACCTGTGACAGAGACTGTAGATCCCGCATTGGACTCATCAGTCACCTGTGAACTCATTTTTAATGTGGAAGCAAGTCATCCTCGGTTCCGAGGGACTGCCTAAGAAGAATCGGGGAAAAAAAGGACGCTGAACTGAAGAAGAAGGTATTAGATGGGATGATCAAATGCTTGGTCAAAGACGTGAGGTTTAAGGAACATCTTAAAGGAGAAGAGGGAATTGGAGAGGTGGAGAGATTTAGGGAGGGAATTTCAGAGTGTGGGCACAGGCACCAATGGTGGGGGTAAAGGGAGGGGGTGATTGAGTACAAGGAGGCCAGTTTTGGAGGAACGGAGTATTCTGGGATTATTGTAGATCTGGAAGGGCTGACAGAAATAGGGAAGGGCAAGGCCACGAAGGGATTTAAACATGAGGATGAGATACAGGATGAAATGCAGAGCATACGAAACGTTGCAACATTTGTGATTCCATTTCTGTATTACCTTGGGGGGAATAACCTCAAACCATGGTACTTTTCCACACATCCCTCCATGTAATTTGGGTTCTGAGCCAAAGTTAATATGCCCAGTAATCCAAGTCCAGGCTGCTTGGCTCATGGTGAGATCCTTCGCAGAAAACTAGAGATGTTGCACGTTGCACGTGACCGTTGTCTGTGCAATCTGATTTCTTTACTGCATAGCTATAATTAAGCCCTGCTCAGAAGAAATGGTGACTGAGGCCCTCATTAACAGCTTGAGAAGTGCGACACCGAGCATCTGTGCAGGTACACATTGATTGGCTGGTGTCTCGGAGTCTCTCAGAGAGAGTGGGGAATAGCCTGCAGTATTTATTCAGGTGATATTATTTCATTTGTGAGGCACATGTCTGACAGTCAAAAAAATTCCAGCTGCTAATTCGGTTTGATGGACAGGTGCAAGGTACAAACAGAAATTGTGAATTTTAATGCTTATTTCTAAAGGAGGAGAATATGTGTGTGATTGCGGAAAAAATAAGTTTTACTCACACCTCTTTGGATTTTAGATCTATCTCCTGCCATTCAAGATAATTGACACATGTGTGGCAGAACCACTGAATGACTCTGGATAACTGTATATAATTCTCTTTAACGATGTTCTAACACCAACGTAAACCTGTACCATTGTGTTAGGCATTACTGTGTTTTGTATATAGAGTTTGCATGTATGGGGCGTGGCCCCTTTAAGAGCGTGGGAAAACGCGGGCAAACGCGATGAATTCATGTCGCAAACCACGGGGCTGCCCAAGGAGTCCCTGTGGCAACGCCTTTGAGTAAAGACCTGTTTAATTGCTCTCCTGTGTCGATCTCAGTTATTCGTAGGAATTCGTTAATTCCTACATTGGTGACCCCGTTTTTGTGAACGTTTTCACAAAAGAAGAGCACAGCATGGAAGCAGAACGCCGTTTCACTAAAGTTCTGGGAGCAGCAAGCGCCCTCGTGGTTTATTCAGGTCGAGGCCCAGTTCACCCTGAGGAACATCGATGCGGATCAGACCAAATATCTTTATGTGGTCTCCGCACTCAACAGCTCTACCGCCTCTCGAATCGTCAGCCTCCTCGAAAACCCCCCAACGGAGCGCAAGTATGAAACCCTCAAAGCGCGGTTACTGCAGGTTTTCGGTCTCACAAAATCGGAGCGTGCCCATAGATTACTTGCTATGCCCGGGCTCGGGGACTCCAAGCCTTCAGAGTTGATGAGCCAAATGCTCACACTCCTGGGCTCAGAACGGGAATGTTTCCTATTCCGCGAGATTTTCCTCAGCCAACTGCCTGAACAGGTACAAGCTGCCCTGGCTAGATCTGAATAGAAGACTGCGCAACACTCGCTGCGGAAGCTGACAAAATTTTCGCTGTAACTCGGCAGTACTGCGCCGCTACGAGGCAAACATCCCCCGCAGACACCGCCCCAACTTGTCCGCCTGCTGGGCTGTGTTTCTACCATGCGCAGTTCGGCGCAAAGGCGAAGCGTTGCCGCCCTCCCTGCAGTTTTCCCCCAAAAAACCAACAACTGACATTGCGACTACCGAGGGACGGGTCTAACGGGCACCCCGTGGCCGCGATGGCGGCCGGCAACGCGGGAAAATTGCTGTTCATCACAGATACTCTCTCCGGTCGTCGTTTTCTGTGCGACACCGGAGCGCAATGCAGCATTTTACCCGCGTCCGCCCTCGATGTGCAGACGGGGAATCACGGCCCCGCCCTTGAAGCGGCCAATGGCGGAACTATTCGGACCTTCGGCAGACGGCGAGTGGCGTTGTGCCTCAGGGGGTAACGTTTTCACTGGGAGTTTGTTACGGCCAAAGTTTCCCAGCCCCTCCTCGGCGCGGATTTCCTGTGCGCCAACAGCCTCCTGGTTACCGCAGTAACACTATGTCACGCACCGTCTCCTGTGCGTTCCTGACTCCTGATGAGTTCACTCGCCTGCTCAGCATATTCCCTGACCTGACAAGACCCACGTTCTCCTCCACAGCCACAAATCATGGTGTGGAACACCACATCACCAACGGCCCCCCGGTCTACACGCGGGCCCGGCGCCCGGAACCTGGCAAGCTGGCGGTCGCAAAGGCGGAGTTCGCAACCATGGAATGGTTAGGGATTATTCGCCGGTCGAATAGTCCCTGGTCTTCACCCCTCCATATCGTCCCGAAGCCTGGCGGCGGATGGCGGCCATGCGGTGACTATCGACGCCTAAACGACACCACCACTCCTGATCGGTACCCGATACCCCATATCCAGGATTTCTCTGCCCATTTGGCAGGGAAAAACATGTTCTCTAAAGTCGACCTCGTCCGGGGCTACCACCAGGTCCCAGTTCATCCAGAAGACGTCCAGAAGACCGCAGTCATCACCCCATTCGGCCTCTTCGAGTTTCTACGAATGCCGTTTGGGTTAAAGAACGCCGCCCAGGCTTTCCAACGCCTGATGTACTCCGTGCTGCGGGACCTCAAGTTCCTCTTCATCTACTGAGATGACATTCTAATTGCCAGTCCTACTAAGGAAGAACATACCTGTCACCTACGCACCCTTTTTCGACACCTCAGCCAACACGGCCTGATTATCAACCCGGCCAAGTGTCAGTTTGGCCTGCACCAAATTGATTTCCTGGGGCATCGCATCACCTCAGAGGGAGCGGTTCCTTTACCTTCGAAAGTAGAGGCAGTGACATCCTTTCCACGCCCGCAGATCATAAATGCCCTGCAGGAATTCCTAGGCATGGTAAACTTTTACCACCGTTTCGTGCTTAAGGTGGCACGACTCATGCAGCCCCTGTACGAGGCCCTCAAGGGCAAGACTGGCAAGAGCCCGGTAGACTGGACGGATGACATGGCCCGAGCGTTCGCCGACACCAAAAGCGCCTTAGCCAGCGCAACTATGCTGGCGCACCCGCTGCCAGGAGCCACCATCGCCCTCACCACCGACGCGTCAGACTACGCAGTCAGTGCCGTGCAACAGCAGTGGGTGAATGGGACGTGGCAGCCGTTGGCATTCTTCAGCCGTCAACTACGGCAGAACGAGAGAGCATACAGCATGTTCAACCGGGAGTTGCTCGCCCTTTTTCTGGCCATCTGCCATTTTCGGTTCCTTCTGGAAGGACGTCCTTTCACCGCCTTTGTGGACCATAAGCCGCTGACCTTTGCCATGTCCAAGACCGCCGAACCGTGGTCAGCCCGACAGCAGCGTCAACTGACCGACATATCCGAATTCACCACGGATATACGGCACGTGGCCGGTAAGGACAACCTGGTGGCAGATTGCCTCTCCCGCGCAATCGTCAATACGGTTCATTTGGGCATCGACTACGCCCTCATGGCAGCGGACCAAGCCTCAGACCCGGAAGTCCAGGCTTACAGAACGGCCATCACTGGCCTCCAGTTGGCCGACGTCAAGTTCCATTCGGCAGGTACCACGCTGTTGTGTGACGTCTCCGTACAGGATCCTCACCCTGTCGTGCCGGTCGTCTGGTGCCACAAAGTGTTCAACGCCATACATGAGTTGTCACACCCTGGAATGAAGGCCTCTCAGAAACTGATGTCAGCGAAATTCGTATGGCATGGCATGCACAAAGATGTCCGCAACTGGGCCAACACCTGCGTGGTCTGCCAAAAGGCTAAGGTACAGCGCCACATCAAAGCTCCGTTGGCCGCCTTCACAGATCCAGAGCGACGTTTTGACCATGTCAACGTGGACCTGGTAGGACCACTCCCACCCTCCCATGGTTTTTCACACATCCTGACCATGGTTGACCGCACCACCAGATGGCCAGAGGCGGTCCCCCTGTCATCCACTACTTCGGCGGACGTGGCCAGGGCGTTCATTTCCTCCTGGATTGCCCGTTTCGGAGTGCCCGCAGATATTTCGTCGGACAGGGGACCGCAGTTCTCCTCCGAACTCTGGAATGCAGTGGCCCAAGGACTCGGTGTCAAATTACACCGCACCACAGCCTACCACCCATAGGCAAATGGCCTCTGCGAACGCTTCCACCGTTCAATGAAAGCCGCCCTGAGGGCCAGCCTCCAGGACGCTGGATGGGTAGACAAGCTACCGTGGGTCCTGTTGGGCCTTCACACGGCCCCCAAAGAAGACCTTCACTCTTCATCAGCGGAGCTTGTATATGGTCAGCCACTGCGAGTCCCAAGGGACTTCCTACCAACATCGGCAGAGCCATGGTCCACGTCTGCCCAGCTTGCTAGTCACCAAGAGGCGGCCAGATGTTTTGCACCGGTGCCCACTTCACACCACGGGCTGCAGAGGTCACACGTTCCCACGGAGCTTCACAAGGCGGAGTACGTTTTTATTCGCCATGATGCACATAGGGATCCGCTCAAGGCCCCATATACCGGTCCCTTCCGCGTGTTGGAAGCAGGGGACAAAACCTACATGGTAAATGTCGGTGGTAAACCGGACCACATTTCAGTCGACCGCTTAAAGCCAGCGCATTTAGACCTCAACCGTCCCGTCGAGACAGCACAACCGCCGAGACGGGGTCAGCCACCCATCGTCGTTACGGCAGATCACATGCGACCGCCCGCCAAACCGCCAGCCGCCCAGCAGCCTCCGCCTCGAGAGTACAGGAGTCGTTCTGACAGGCTTGTCAGACCACCTCACCGTTTGACTTTGTCCGTTAAAGCGAATTCTGGGGGGGCGCATGTGGCAGAACCACTGAATAACTCTGGATAACTGTATATAATTCTCTTTAACGATGTTCTAACACCAGCCTAAACCTGTACCATTGTGTTAGGCATTACTGTGTTTTGTATATAGAGTTTGCATGTACGGGGCGTGGCCCCTTTAAGAGCGCGGGAAAACGCGGGCAAACGCGATGACGTCACATCGCAAACCACGGGGCTGCCCAAGGAGTCCCTGTGGCATCTCCTTTGAGTAAAGACCTGTTTAATTGCTCTCCTGTGTCAATCTCAGTTATTCGTAGGAATTTGTTAATTCCTACACATGCAGATTATGATTTTTATTTTCCATTTGTGTGAATTGTCACTTCACAGGGAAGACAGTCCACCGAGTAAAACCTTTAATCAGTTTTAAACATGGGGCCTTGAGGAACGATTCACCGGACAGTGCAAAGCAGTGTTTGACACCACTGAATAAATATTCAGTAGCATATTTCCATCCAGTTCTAGCTGCTTGTCGGCGCACTGAAATTCCATGTCAGTATCAGAGGAAATACCTTCAGACTGTGGCAATTGCCTCCAGACAATGAAAATGCGGTCAATTTGTTTTAAAAATTGAATCCAATTTAATGGCAAAACGAACAGCGCCAGTAACTGCAGCTCCTCTCCAGACCACTATGCATTAATCATACCAGGTGCAGCATCTGGGCATTTCATTAATGCAGGCTTTGGCTGCTTCTTCACATTGCACCACAAAGAAATGTGCCTCACTGAATGGGGAGGGCAGCCCCAGCACAATAGATCGACGCATTTGCGTTCCAGCAAAATACATTTGCACTGTGAAATGCAATGCAAAACGCAAACCAAATAACATCTTAGATTTAACGACAACAACTTGCATTTATACAGCGCCTTTAACGTAGTAAAACGTCCCGAGGCACTTCACAGGAATGATTATCAAACAAAAATTTGACACCGCACCACATAGGAGATAATTGGTCAAAGTGAATTAAGCATCCTCCGGATTAATACTGGTCACAGTGGGGGCGAATCGCTCAAGTCGGAAATTTGGTGCTGTAATGACTTATTTGCCATCAGGTGTGACCAGCATTCCTCTACTACCCAGTATTTATCAAGTTCAACAAATGGATTTGAACCAATTATAGCAGAGGAGGAATGTTCACGCTTTAGAACCTTAATAAGTGAGCATTAAGGCATTTGGTCCCGTTAAAAAAAAATAATAATTTCATCACTGCAAATATGCTTAGCAGAAACTTTAAAGCCAAATGCAAGAAACAATGCAAACATTATGGTATACTAACAGTGGTGACTTTAATTTTGCAAGATGTACTGGACAAAGGATAATAATATTCAGCACTAAAAATTATTCTCTATCCATATGCAAGAAAACCAACCCTGGAGGAAATCATCATCTGGATTAGCACCATGTCCACTACCCGTTGAAGGTGGTAGGAGGTCATGGAATATTATTCCATGGTATTATGTCCGTGTATCTTAATGTTGTCTCCTTCAATAATCAGACAACAGACTGCAGGGAACGATTCAACAGGTGTTTACTCAACGTGGTTCAAACTGCAACTGAAACAACAGATTACTACTCAGCGTTATATACAGGTGTGGTCACTGCCGGTACTACAGTATACATGAGCTGTAGAAAATAGTTCCCCCCTTAAAGGTACATACATTAAAATTCCTCCCCTTTTAGATTAACAGTACCATAACACTCATTTAACAATTAAATATCAAACTAATTACAATTAACACTTTTAACATGCAACATTAGCTGAAAATAGTCTATTTATAAATTCAGTCTTTGGGGAGGCTTCCTGATCCTTTCTGGATAGCGCCTTTCCCGAGTGTCTTGCTCTTGGTGCGGAGGCGATTCTGGCCCCCTGTCGTCAGTGGGTTCATCAGCTTCCGATGCTACTGTTTCTGGGGTAGATGCTACCTGTACGTCGGGTTCATCACCAGGTACGTATGGGCGAGGCATGGGGTTGACTCGTTCCTGTGACTCTAGGATCTGGTCAGCATGGCGTCTCACGATGCTCTCCCCAACGTCCACTGTGTACATTAGTGGCCCCTGCCGTGTGCATATCGTTCCTGGTTGCCATTTCTCTGTTCGGTAGTCGCGGGCCAAGACTGGTTGCCCTACATTGAAGCTCCTTGTCGGCTTCTCATTGATGTGCTGGAATTGCTTACTCTCAACATCTCTTCG
Organism: Somniosus microcephalus; assembly: GCF_052327205.1. Classification (NCBI taxonomy): domain Eukaryota; kingdom Metazoa; phylum Chordata; class Chondrichthyes; order Squaliformes; family Somniosidae; genus Somniosus; species Somniosus microcephalus. The sequence continues at coordinate 26,069,808 of NC_140996.1, read as the reverse complement.
TACATTTGGTCTGAGCAAATCCAGACGAGATCTCAACCTTCGGTTAAAGAACATCATGGCCGGGCCCTGGTTGGTGACTACATGTGTCGCATTTCTGTAGGCTAACAGGAAATTGTCCACCTTATGCTGCAGTGGAATGTCGTCATCGCACATGGCCTTTACTGCTTTTTTAAAGGTTTGTACGAACCTCTCAGCCAATCCATTTGTGGCTGGATGATACGGGGCGGATGTGTAATGCCTTACCCCATTCCTTTTCATAAATCTTCGAAACTCTTCGGACACAAACTGTGGTCCATTATCAGAGCAAATCTGCTCTGGCAAGCCGTTCCTGGCAAAAATGGTCCGTAGGACTGCAATAGTTTTCTCCGTGGTGGTGGAGGACATTTTGATCACCTCAGGCCATTTCGAGTGCGCATCCACGGCTATTAAAAACATTGAGTCCATGAATGGACCAACAAAATCAATATGCACCCGTTGCCATGGAGATGAGGGCCACTCCCGTGGGTGTAGAGGGGCATGTGGTGGTGCATTTTGGACCTTCTGGCATCCTGAGCAGCTCTTTGTCAGGTCCTCGATTTGCTGATCGATCCCCGGCCACCACACATAAGCCCTAGCAAGGCTTTTCATTTTCACCCCTCCCAGATGACCTTCGTGAAGCTCATTGAGCACTCTCTCCCTTAACTTGGGTGGAATTACCACTCGGGATCCACACATCAAGGTCCCCTGGCATACTGACAGCTGTTCCCTTCTGGATGAGAATGCTGGCAACAGTGAGTCGCCATGTGCTGGCCATCCCTTCACCGTCAAATCATATACCCGAGACAGTGTCGGGTCATTTCGGGTCTCCTTCTCTATACCAGCGTTAGTTACTGGCAAGCATTCAATTATAGTCGAATGAAATATTTTGACAGGATCCACTGCTGGTGCTTCCTCCGCAGTAGGCAGTGGCAGGCGTGATAGCCCATCAGCATTTCCATGCTGTTTCGTGCCCTTATGCTCGATTTCATATTGGTGCGCCCCTAGAAAAAGGGACCATCTTTGTAGCCGTTGCGCAGTCATCACCGGAACGCCCTTCTTTGGATTAAAGATGGAGACAAGTGGTTGGTGGTCAGTCAGAACTTCTGCCTGTGCAGATAGTGATTGAACTTTTTCACACCCCACACTAGGCTGAGGGCCTCCCTGTCAATCTGGGCGTAGTTACGCTCGGCTGAGGTTAGTGACCGAGACGCAAAGGCTACTGGCCTCTCCGAGCCGTCCGGGAATTTGTGCGACAGCACCGCTCCAGTGCCATAGGGTGATGCATCACACGCCAACCGAATTGGTAGTGCTGGGTTGAAATGAGCCAACACCTCTTTTGATGTGATCAATGCTTTGCTCTTCTGGAAAGCTCATTTACATTTGTCACTCCGCTTCCATGGTACCCCTGTTTGCAGTAGGGTGTTCAGTGGGTGTAGTACGGTAGACAAATTCAGCAAGAACTTATGGTAGTAGTTCACCAGCCCGAGGAACGACCTCAGTTGTGACACATTTTCCGGTGCTGGAGCCTTGACTACTGCCTCAATCTTTTCAGGGGACTTATGTAACCCCTCTTTATCAATAACGTGGCCACAATACGAGATCTGCTTCTGGAAAAAACTCGCATTTGTGGCGATTAGCTCGGAGCCCATATTCCTTCAATCTAGTGAGCACCTGCTCCAGGTTGGCGAGGTGATCACTGTCATTTTCGCCCGTGACCAGGATGTTGTCCAAATAACACTGGGTCCCTGGAATCCCTTGCAGGACTTGTTCCATTGCCCTTTGCCAAATAGCCGGAGCTGATGCTACCCCGAACACCAGCCGGTTGTATTGGTAGAGACCTTTATGAGTGTTGATCGTGAGGTACTGTTTCAAGGCTTCTTCTACCTCCATTTGCAGGTACGCCTGGGCCAGATCAATCTTAGTGAAGCGTTTCCCTCCAGATAGCGAGGCGAAAATATCTTCAATCTGCAGAAGCGGATATTGTACAGTGTGAAGGACTGGGTTCACTGTCACCTTAAAGTCCCCACAGATGCGAACCTTCTTTGGTTCCCCAGGCGTATTACTCAACGACCTCTTCATTACAGGAACGATGGGTGTAGCCCACTCGCTCCAGTCCACTTTGGACAGTACTCCTGAACATTCCAAACCTTCCAGCTCTGCTTCGACGGCTGGGCGGATCGCATAAGGTACCGGTCTGGCCTTAAAAAACTTTGGGCTTGCATTTTCCTCTATTTTGATCGTCGCTGTTATGCCTTTTAGTGTTCCGAGTCCCTGCTGGAACACTTCTTGTGCATCAGTTAGCATTTTTGACAGTCATCCAGGTGTGACGTCGTCATCCTTTTTGGCATCTACAGTCAGTGCTTGTATGGAATGCCAATCTAGCTGTATCTTCTGGATCCATTCACGTCCTAGTAGTGGTGGTCCTCCATCTGGCAATACATATAGGTCCATTTTTGGTGTTTCCTTGCCGTTATATATAACGTTCACCCTTATTTTTCCTTTGGGGTAGACTTTTTGCCCCGTGTACGTCTTCAAGACAATCTTTGTATCTCTCAAGGGTATATGTGAGTATAGCCGCTTGTAGTCCCTTCGGTTTATGACTGTTAGGGCTGATCCTGTGTCCAATTCCATTTTCACTTGGACTCCTGCTATCATGAGCGTGCCCCAGATAGTTTGGTGATCCTCCGTTTTGATCACATTATTTAGTTTCAGACAACCCAGCTCCTTGCTTCCGGAGTCTGTATCACTCTTCTGTTCGTCTGAACTACTCTCCGTCACCTTATGTACCTTCTTGTACTTCTCCTGTGGAGATTTCTTGCTGCTGGTTTTCTTTCCCGACCTGCAGACTCTTGCTATGTGTCCTACTTTTCCACACTGTCTGCACACTTTGTCCTTGAACCAGCAATCGTTATGGTCGTGTGTTGTTCTGCCGCAGCGATAGCACTTCACTGTTCCGTATGACATTTCATTTGTGCCATATTCTTGCGGTCTCCGTTGTATCTCTGCAGCGGCCCGTGCTGCTGCTTCGTGTGATACTGCAATGCTGAAAGCCTTGTCCAGCGTAAGATCCTTTTCTGCTAGAAGCCGTTTCTGGGTTCCTTCACTTTGAAGCCCACACACAAACTTGTCCCTTAAAGTATCTGCTAGTCCCGTTCCAAACTGGCAGTGTTTCGATAGCTTGCGCAGTTCCGTTAAATACTCAGCATTACTTTCATCTTTATGCTGGTTCCTTTTGTGAAACTTAAATCTTTCTGCTATCAGCAGCGGTGTGGGGTTTAAGTGGTCCTGTAGGATTGACACTATGTTTTCAAAATCCTTTTCGACTGGCTTCTCTGGGGTTACTAGGTTTCGTAGTAAGCCATACGTTTTTGCACCCATTGAATTCAACAATACCAGCGCTTTCTTGTCATCTGGCACTTCATTCGCCTTGCAGTATACTTCTATGCGTTCGACATATGTCGTCCAATCTTCGACTTCATTGTTGAACGCTGTGATACTGCCACTCTTCAGCATTTTTGCGTGTGGTTAGACTGGCTTAAAATGGCGTCTCCCGCGCTTTCCTTTCTTCCCTGCTGCGGCTTAAAATGGCGTCTCCCGCGCTGCTGCCAACGCCGCTCTCGGTGGTCCTCGTGGCAAATGGCGATGCCCTGTGGGTTTCGTGCGCTGCTCCTGTGCTGCTGCCAACGCTGCTCTCTGCGGTCCTCGTGGCAATGGCAGCGCCTCGTGTTTTCCTACATGCCTCTCTCCCCCGTTGACGCTGCTCGGCCCTTGACCACCGGCTGCGCTCTGCTCTCTCTCGTCTCTCTCCCCCATTGACGCCGCTCGGTCCTGAACACCGGCTGCGCCCTGTACGCTCTGCCCTCTCTCTCTCCCCCGTCGACGCTGCTCAGCCTTTTTCTGTGCCGCTCGGTCGGGCTCTAGCCCGCCGCTGTCCGGGAAGGATCTGCGCAGTACCTGTTGCCAGCCCGTTTCGCTGGACCACCGTGACTGGAAATTCTCGACAGCCTCCCCTGCGATGCTCAAATCTCCGCTGGATGACTGGGCGGTTGCCCGTGGTCGACGCCCGTGCTTCAGGACTCGACCTCCTTCCACTGTTCTCCAGGAGCGAATCCTTGGGAGGTGATGCAGAGTTGCAGGTAGGTTCGAATATGCGTCGTCGCCAATGTTATGTCCGTGTATCTTAATGTTGTGTCCTTCAATAATCAGACAACAGACTGCAGGGAACAATTCAACAGGTGTTTACTCAACGTGGTTCAAACTGCAACTGAAACAACAGATTACTACTCAGCGTTATATACAGGTGTGGTCAGTGCCGGTACTACAGTATACATCAGCTGTAGAAAATAGTTCCCCCCTTAAAGGTACATACACTACACAGGGCATGAATGAGAATAAGCAAATACTAGCCTTTGATTGGCACACAAGATGGTAGGCCTGAAGCAACCAAAGCACTGATACTACCCAAAGAAGATATGTGGACTTGCTTTGCCTGGGGAGCCTGGAGCAGGTGACGGACTCTGACGGTGATTCCTCTAGCTGCAGGTAGCTTGGAGAGTCCAGTGAGAGTTTGCAGGTGCCCTTCATCCAAGGCCCAAACACAGGGAGTGGTTGATGCAGAAATCCTACCTTCACACTGAGTTAGTGTAGTACCAGTGCCGTGCGCACAATATATTGGTCACCATGGGTACTATTCTGGGTTTATTCTGATGAAGGGTCACAAACCCAAAATATCAATCACCTGTCTGTTCTGTTTATGGATACTTACTGACCAGTTGTGCATTTCCACCATTTTCTGTTTTTATTTCAGATTTCTGGCATTTTCAGCTTTTCCTTTTTATTATGCTAGCAGGGAGGTTGGGCAGGATGGAGACATTCATCTCAAGGACCTTTATGTCTGAGTTTAATACAACTTCTCAGTGATGAGTATCTCTGACAACCAGAGTGTGCTGGAATAAAGGTTACTGAAGTGGAGTCCTCACTGACCTTGGGTCTAAACAATATGGAGCCATTACTACACAGTGTCCTGAATGCTGCTGTGTCTGACATAAGGTCAACTATCCAAGAAAAATTGTAGTTAGGCCTAGGCAGTCTTGGAGAAGACTTTTGTCAACCATAAATCATAAGCACTGACTTGCGCAAACCATTGGGAGCACAGGACTGAAGTGTGTGGTAGACCTGAGTTCCTAATTACACTCTCACTCTTCTGTTTGATCATTCCAATAGTCTGGAGCAAGTTTATTTACTGCCAATTCACAGTGTGCAGCTGGCCAAAAATGGCAATCCACGTGCATCGGTCTGCAAATAAAGAAATCTCACTTCATAGAATCATAGAATGATACAGCACAGAAGGAGGCCATTTGGCCCATTGTGCCTGTGCCGGCTCTTTGGTAGAGCTATCCAATTAATCCCACTCCTGTGCTCTTTCCCCATAGCCCTCTAGTTTTTTTTCCCCTTGAAAGTATTCATCCAATTCTCTTTTGAATGTTACGATTGAATCTGCTTCCCCAACCCTTTCAGGCAGCGCATTCCAGATCACAACAACTCGCTGTGTAAAAAATTGTTTCCTCATGTCACCTCTGGTTCATTTGCCAATCACCTTAAATCTGTGTCCTCTGGTTACCGACCCTTCTGCCACTGGAAACAGTTTCTCCTTGGGTACTCTATGAAAACCATTCATGATTTTGAACACCTCCATCAAATCTCCTCTTAACCTTCCCTGCTCCAAAGAGAACAACCTGGCTTCTCCAGTCGCTCCACATAACTGGTACCATTCTCGTAAATCTCTTCTGCACCTCCTCTAAGGCCTTGACATCCTTCTTAAAGTGTGGTGCCCAGAATTGAACACAATACTCTAGCTGAGGCCTAAACTGTGTTTTATAAAGGTTTAGCATAACTTCCTTGCTGTTGTACTCTATTCCTCTATTAATAAAGCCAAGGATCCCATATGCTTTTTTAACAGCCGTCTCATCTTGTCCTGCCATCTTCAAAGATCTGCATACATACACACTCAGGTTTCTCTATTCCTGGAACCTCTTTAAAATTGTACTACAGTATTTAGTTTATATTGCCTCTCTTCATTTTTCCTACCAAAATGTATCACCTCGCACTTCTCTGCGTTAAATTTCATCTGCCACATGTCTGCCCATTTTATTAGTCTGTCTATGTCCTCCTGAAGTCTGTTACTATCCTTTTCATTGTTTACTACATTTCCAAGTTTCGTATCATCTGCAAACTTTGAATTTATGCCCTGTATACCCAAGTCCAGGTCATTAATATATATCAAAAAGAGCGGTGGTCCCAACACCGACCCCTGTGGAACTTCACTGCACACTTCCCTCCAGTCTGAAAAACAACCGTTCACCACAATTCTCTGCTTTCTGTCCCTTAGTCAATTTTGTATCCATGCTGCCACTATCCCTTTAATCCCATGGGCTTTAATTTTGCTAAAATGTCTATAATGTGGTACTTTGTCAAATGCCTTTTGAAAGTGCGTATCCACAATGTCAACCGCATTACCCTCATCAACCATCTCCGTTACTTCATTAAAGAACTCAATCAAGTTAGTCAAAGACGATTTGCCTTTAACAAATCCATGCTGACTTTCATTTATTAGTCCATACTTTTCCAAATAACAATTAATTTTGTCCCGGATTATTGTCTCAAAGTTTCCCCACCACCGACGTAAGGCTGACTGGCCTGCAGTTGCTGAGTTTATCCCCCTCCCATTTTTAAAAAGGGTTGTAACACTTGCAATCCTCCAGTCCTCTGGAACCACCTCCAAATCCTAGGAGGATTGTCACCAGATTTCACTTACCACTAACTAGCAGTATGGGACATCTATCAGTGATAGTGCACACACATTAACAGATTCAAATTTCTTGCACTCTGGGAAATCAGAGTTCCTGACGGGGCAGTTCCCTACAACACAGGGAATTTTAATCTGCTGATTTAACATTCTGTACAACAATACTCAGTACAACAGCCATGCATTACCTTTTAAAATGTAACCTGAGGTTACATTAGCAAATGAAGCAAGGCAGATAGGTGAAATGAGCTGTCACTTTGTATCATTAATTTATTAAGTAAAGCCAATATAATGTAAAAAGTAAATGGGTATTACCATTAAATGTACTACTTGTGTTTGATGTTGGACACATTACGGGGGTGAAATTGGATAAAGCTTAAAAACAGGCGCGAGCACCGCGATGCGGTATCTGCCCACGCCTGTTGAAAGGCGTTCAGGCAGCACATAAAATTCGGGCTGCTTGCTACTTTACATGATAGGAGTGCACAGCCCAGCACTGAATGCGCTGCTGACAGGCTGTGTGCTCAGCAGGGGGCCAAAGTTCGCGATGTTCACGCGAGGCTAGCTTGACTCAAGGCTAGCCTGCACCCTTTAAAGGCCATCTGCACCTTTTAAAGGTGAGCTGCCTTCTGGCGATCAAAAATGTTAAACGTGCTTCAGCACTAACCCAAATGGCTCAACAGGCCAGGGAAAATGGCACCCAAGGTCTTGGACGCAGCACTCGAGGCCTTTGTGCAGTGGGTGAACACTAGAAGAGAGGTCCTCTACCCACAGGGGGCCAGGAGGCCCTACAGAAAGAAGGATGTGGGACCAGATCGCTGAGGCGGTCACTGCCAGCAGTGTCGTCCTCCAGGACCTGGCTCTAGTGCTCAAAGAAGTTTCATGACCTCAGACGAGTGGTCAAGGTCAGTGAATGCATCTTCAAAAGCCTTCTCCTACCAGCTGTGCTACTAGCCTCACACACTGCTCAATGCACCACACCCCTCCATCACTCGCCTACCAACAATCTCTACCAAACACGAGGCACACCTCACATTTCTAGCTTCCCTTGGAGACAGTGCTGACCATTCATGGCAGGGGCATGGCTAGGCCCGAGGCCAGTGGTAGGCCAGAAGAGTACAAGATGCCGGTATCCTTATACGCTATCCATCTACTCACATCCGACTTTCTCTTCATCCCACAAACTCTTCTGATCTACAAGCTGCACATGGCGTAAGCATGCACCTCTTGTTTCTCCCCCTCCCCTCACCACAACCCTACCCTTGTGCCTTTCAAACACCCAAGAAATCCAGCCTGCTCAGCCAGTGGTTGAACAAAAAGAGGGAGAGGAGAGAGAAGAAGAAGAAACATGGTCACTCGATTTCACACTCCCAACCACCAGCTCCTCGAGGTTGTCCTCCAAGGCCATCTGCAGTGTCCCACACTGAAAGTCAGCAGCCTTCCACCAGCCATGCTGCAGCCATTGGGGTAGCACTGTGTAGGAGCACTAGGATAAGCAAAGGCAGATGCAAAATAGTCACTACGGGAGTGCACAAGGGTGCTGAGTTGATTTTTTCATGTAATATTGGATACATATATGGATAAAGTTGGATTGGAAAGTTTACTTTGTGGTGGCTTTTATTTCAGCATTGTGGCCAAGAGGTCGCTGTGATGGTCAGTAACAGAGGGAAGGTAAGGTGTGGAACAAATGTTGAAAGGGGAGTTGGGGTTGTGGTCATTGGTAACGCAGGCGTATGATACCATCCCAGATATACAGGCCAGAAAGGGGCTGTCTGGTTTGCCTCCTTCCTTCTGCTTCCTCCTCCTCTTCTGCTTACTTCACTTCCTCTTCCTCCTGCTCTACCCTCTGCAAGCAATGTGTTCCCTTTGCTGCCTCTGCTTCATTTTCATGTCATGCTGCAGCCCCAGGGCGATTGCAACTAGAGCCCCCAGGACTGGAAGTAAGTGGTGACCTCGGAGGCCTTCCTTTAAGAGCCAAAGCCGTGCAAACATTCAGCAACACTCCCTGCATACTTTAACAACTTGTTAAATGTCTTACCCCAAGCCACTACTCAAATAAACTGTACAGGAACCAACACAAAAACAAGAGTCAAAATGTACCTGAAAGTTGCATGTGTCCCCTTAAGTAGCGCTGGTGGGGGGTCTGTCATGCAGCTGAACACACGTTCAGCTGTACATGCTTCAGGGAGGACGTACATTCGAGCGGCAACATCCAAAATAGCAGGTCATACACCAAACCAGCGTTGCACGCTGATTGACGTCACAATCTGACTCATTCCCATTTCTCCAGCAAGCGCAGGCAACGGCCGTGCTGCCAACCTGCCCAAAATGGCAGCTGCCGGAAGTGGGTAGAAGCAAGGCGGCTACCACTTTTTCTTCAAAACCCGCCTTATCAGCCGTCACTAAGGTGCCAAATTTCACGGCCTACATTACGATTGGGTATGTTAAGCAGGTATTTTTACTTGCAAGTGAACAGTAGCATAGTGGTTATGTTACTGGACTAGTAATCCAGAGGCCTGGACTAATGATCCAGAGATGTGAATTCAAATCCCACCCAGCTGGGGAATTTAAATTCAGTTAGTTAAATAAATCTGGAATAAAAGCTTGTATCTGTAACGGTGACCATGAAACTATCAGATTGTCGTAAAAACCCATCTGGTTCACTAATGTCCTTTAGGAAAGGAAATCTGCCGTCCTTACCCGGTCTGGCCAATGTGACTCCAGACCATCAGCAATGTGGTTGACTCTTAACTGCCCTCTGAAATGGCCGAGCAAGCCCTCAGTTGTACAAACCACTATGAAAAATAAGAAGAAGAATAAAACTGGACGGACTACCCGGCATCGACCTTGGCACTGGCTACGGACATGACGACGGCACACCCAGCCCAGTCGACCCTGCAAAGTCCTCTTCACGAATACCTGGAGACCTATGCCAAAATTGGGAGAGCTGTCCCACAGACAAGTCCAGCAACAACCTGACATAGTCATACTCACAGAATCATACCTTTCAGCCAATGTCCCAGACTCCTCCTTCACCAACCCCGGGTATGTCCTGACCCACCGACAGGATACACGAACCAGAGGTGGTGGCACAGTAGTACACAGTTGGGACAGAGTGGCCCTGGGAGTCTTCAACATTGACTCTGGACCCCAGAAGTCTGATGGCTTCAGGTCAAGCATGGGCAAGGAAACCTCCTGCTGATTACCACCTACTGCCCTCCCTCAGCTGATGAATCAGTACTCCTCCATGTTGAACACCACTTGGAAGAAGCACTGAGAGTAGAAAGGGCACAGAATGTACTCTGGGTGGGGGACTTCAATGTCCATCACCAAGAGTGGCTCGGTAGTACCACTACTGACCGAGCTGGCCGAGTCCTGAAGAACACAGCTGTCAGATTAGGCCTGCGGCAGGTGGTGAGAGAATCAACACGAGGGAAAAACCTACTTGACCTCGTCCTCACCAATCTACCTGTTGCAGATGCATCTGTCAATGACAGCATTGGTAGCAGTGACCACCGCACAGTCATTGTGGAGACGAAGTCCCATCTTCACACTGAGGACACCCTCCATCATGTTCTGTGACACGACTACCATGCTAAATGGGATAGATTCAGAACAGATCTAGCAGCTCAAAACTGGGCACCCATGAGGCGCTGTGGGCCATCAGCAGCAGCAGAATTGTATTCCACCACAATCTGTAACCTCATGGCTTGGCATATCCCTCACTCTATCATTATCATCAAGCCAGGGGACCAACCCTGGTTCAATGAGGAGTGTAGAAGAGCATGCCAGGAGCAGCATCAGGTGTACATAAAAATGAGGTGTACAACCTGGGGAAGCTGCAACATAGGACTACATGCATGCTAAACAGTGGAAGCAGCATGCTATAGACAGAGCTAAGCGATCGCACAATCAACGGATCAGATCAGAGCTCTGCAGTCATGCCACATCCAGTTATGAATGGCGATGGACCATTAAACAACTAACGGGAGGAAGAGGCTCCATGAATATTCCCATCCTCAATGATGGCAGAGCCCAACATGTGAGCGCAAAAGACAAGGCTGAAGTGCCATGTGGATGCTCCATATCGGCCTCCTCCTGAGGTCCCCACCATCATAGAAGCCAGTCTTCAGCCAATTCGATTCACTCCACGTGATATCAAGAAATGGCTGAGCGCTGTGGATGCAGCAAAGGCTATGGGCCCCAACAACATCCCGGTTGTCGTGCTGAAGACTTGTGCTCCAGAACTAGCCACACCTCTAGCCAAGCTGTTCCAGTACAGCTACAATACTGGCATCTATCCGACAATGTGGAAAACTGCCCATGTATGTCCTGTCCACAAAAAGCAGGACAAATCCAATCTGGCAATTACCGCCCCATCAGTCTACTTTCAATCATCAGCAATGTGATAGAAGGTGTTGTTGACAGTGCTATCAAGCGGCACTTACTAATAACCTGCTCACCGCTGCTCAGTTTGGGTTCTGGCAGGACCACTCGGCTCCAGACCTCATTACAGCCTTGGTCCAAACATGGACAAAAGAGCTGAATTCCAGAGGTGAGGTGAGAGTGACTGCCCTTGACATCAAGGCAGCATTTGACCAAGTGTGGCACCAAGGAGCCCTAGTAAAACTGAAGTCAATGGGAATCAGGGGAAAAGCTCTCCACTGGCTGGAGTCATACCTAGCACAAAAGGAAGATGGTTGTGGTTGTTGGAGGTCAATCATCACAGCCCCAGGACAGCACTGCAGGAGTTCCTCAGGGCAGTGCCCTAAGCTCAACCACCTTCAGCTGCTTCATCAATTACCTTCCCTCCATTATAAGGTCAGAAGTGGGGATGTTTGCTGATGACTGCACAATTTTCAGCACCATTCGGAACTCCTCAGATAATGAAGCAGTCCATGCCCGCATGCAGCAAGCCCTGGATGGCATTAAGGCTTGGGCTGATAAGTTGCAAGTAACATTCGCGCCACAGAAGTGCCAGGCAATGAGTCTCTCCAACAAGCGAGAGTCTAACCACCGCCCCATGACATTCAATGGCATTAACATCGCCAAATCCCTCACAATCAACATCCTGAGGGGTCACCATTGACCACAAACTTAACTGGACCAGCCACATAAATACTGTGGCAACAAGAGTAGGTCAGAGGCTAGGTATTCTGCGGTGAGTGTCACACCTTCTGACTCCCCAAAGCCTTTCCACCATCTACAAGGCACAAGTAAGGAGTGTGATGGAATACTCTCCACTTGCCTGGATGGGTGCAGCTCCAACGATACGCAAAAAGCTCGACACTATCCAGGACAAAGCAGCCCGCTTGATTGGCACCCGATCCACCACCTTAAACATTCACTCCCTCCACCACCGGCGTACCGTGGCTGCAGTGTGTACCATCTACAAGATGCACTGCAGCAACTCGCCAAGGCTTCTTTGGCAGCACCTCCCAAACCCGCGAACTCTGTCACCTAGGAGGACAAGGGCAGCAGGCACATGGGAACACCAGCACCTCCAAGTTCCCCGCCAAGTCACACACCATCCTGACTTAGAAGTATATCACCAATCCTTCATCGTTGCTGGGTCAAAATCCTGGAACTCCCTCCCTAACAGCACTGTGGGAGTACCTTCACCACACGGACTGCAGCGGTTCAAGGCGACGGCTCACCACCACCTTCTCAAGGGCAATTAGGGATGGGCAATAAATGCTGGACTTGCCAGCGACGCCCACATCCCATAAACTAATAAAACATTTTTTTTTTAAATAGATCGTACACTATCGTTTATAAATGTGGACTAGTTTGCTCATATTTTCCTATTACTCTGTACTTCACAACCAACATATCGTCCTGGTTCAATTCCACATCAATTGTTAGTCATTACAGAAATGCCATTAATAACATTACTCCTTAAGTTTTTTTGTTGGGAGACATCGAATGGAAAAGTCTGAACAAATGTTATAGTTATTTAACACAGCCGGTAAGCAAGCTCTTTGCCAGCATGGAATTCTATACTTCCTTAATTTTGGATTCTGCCCCTTTTTCTGCATTCTGTAATTTTTCCACTGAGAATAGAATCATAGGGGGAAAAATTCAGTATCGACCATTTTGGGGCACTAACATCACCAGGGCGCTAACTTTAGCGCCCGGTGCTAATTAGCGCCGGCGACCGCAAAATTGAGTTTTAGCGCCCCAAGAGTGAAGTGGAGCGCAAAATCAAGCGCTCCACTTCCTTATTAGGGCGCTAACGTCGGAGAGTGGGGCGGAGACTTCAGCAGCGCTGCTCACTGGGCCATGCAGCGCTGCCGTGTTCAAAGACTCCTTCCCTCCCTTAAAGGGAAGGGCCATCGCTGCAGGCTCTGCAATTTAAAAAGTACCTACCTGGACCACCAAGGCAGCCGCGATCCCACGCGATCAGCCCGGCACTCAAGCAGAGAGCCGGGCTGATCGATTGCGAGCAGGAACCTGCGAAAAAAACTAGAACAGGAAAGGTAAGTTTTTTTTACTCATCTCGGCCACCTCGCCTTTAATCATCACCCCCGAAGTGGCGGGCCGCCCGATGCACGCCTCCTGCAGCTGTCGGTGTTTTCGACCGGCGCTGATGCAGGGGGTGGAAGTCAATTTAGGGTCCGGGGTGCTACCGGGGCGATGCGCACGGTGATGACGTCACAATATCCGGGCAAATGAGATCGGGGCACAACGCCGTAGCGCCGCCACAAAACTCCCGCCGAATATGGTGGGACTCGATGTCAGCGCTGTGCCCAGTCGCAAAGCCATTTGTGCCCCCCAGGGGTGCGAACGTGAGGTGCTAAGGCACCCAATTTCACCCCCATAGAATCTTACAGCAAGAAAAAGGCTATTCAGCCCATCATGCCTGTACCGGCTCTTTGAACGAGCTATCCAATTTGCCCCACTCCCCTGCTCGTTACCCTATGGCCCTGAATATTTTTCCTTTTCAAATATATATCTAATTCTCTTTGGAGAGTTACTATTGAATCTGCTTCCACCACCCTTTCAATAGTTTGAATTCGAAATACTGTTTGGTGTTATAAGTGAACACAGCATCAAAACAACTTAAATGGAAATTATTATTTGTTCAGCGACAGCTACTATTTCCCATTTGCTGATTTATTGACTTGAAAACTATTCCTAAGCCAGAAAACCTGCTTATAGGAGACTGGTATCAGAGCAGGAACATCCACAGCAATCATTTCAGTCAGTGCAAAATATCTTCCAAGGTCTGACTAAGAGTGTGGAAAACACAGTCACAACAGTGCAGTGGGTTGTCTGCAGTGCAGTTTACCCTGGAGCTCATGGGAATCCAGGTGCATCTACAACAGAACCCTCAGTGGCACAGGTTCTAAGCTCAGTTGTAGCATTTCTCATGAATGCTCATATTGCTGCCATAAGGGATTCAGACTTCATTGCTACCCAGAGGTTCTGCTCCCATACAGATTATCCAAGATTGCCAGCAAGTGCCGGGGTATGCCTGAGGTAAGCTAGGATGAGGTTGCTATTTCTTATCCAACGCCATATCTGGCCCATCCAGCATCCTCGTGCATGTAACAGTAAATATGGTAGAAAGCAGGCAGAGTCGGTCAATCAAAGCAGCAGACGTGGCTGAAACAATTGCAAGGCCACCTTATGAACCAGCACAAGGAGGTTCATGACCACCCGATTCCCAACCAGTGGCCACTGAAAGCCGACAGCCAGCCAGCACATTTACTCTTTCCACAGAGGAATCACTTAGAAGAAATCCTAGGTTAGGGGTTAGGTGGTGTACTCAACAGATCAGCATTAAAGGAGAAGAACTGTGGAAAAGCTCACTTACATCTTTCACACATGACACAAAGTAAGGCGGTAAATTGATTGATTTGTATTCGAACATTGTCTAGAGACTTTTGGGAAGATTTTCCTCGTTGCACAGCATCAGTAGATCCAGTGAAGGACCTTCAGGGGAAAGAAGCGCTCCAAAGATCCAAAAATAAAGACTCACTGAGGGCCTCAACACTTCAGCAGGCAAGTCTATGGGGCTGACTGGAGGGAGTGGGGGCCGCTATAATGCCTCTTTCTCCTTTGGGGAAACTCTGAGCCTTTACCACCACTTCTCAGGGCCTACTGCCACCTTCCACATGGTGGCCCCAGGAAATGGCATCTTTCCAGTGTCCCCTTCACTTTCAAATAAACTTGGCACAGTTTCTTACTGAAAAATGTAAGTATTAGAGCTGTTACATGAGAAGCAGGCATTGGCCTGCACGATTGCTTAGTGGTGATCAGTGGCCAGGTGCACAATGATGAAATAGAGCTCCTCTCTGTTCATACAGATCATCGGACAATGTCGAAATGACCACATGAATGTCACCGAATCTCCCCGGTGCTTTTGGTCCTGCTGAAATTCATCTGCCCTGTCATGTTGCTGTTGAACAGTGAGAAAGGAGATGAAGGCTGAACAAAGTATTAGTAACCTGTTTGATGTATCTATGGACAGCAAATTGCCGCATACTGCTGATGTGCCCTGCACAAGTTTGGTAGGAACCAGAAGCATAATAATTAAGGGTCGTGGTCACCTTGATGCCCACTGAGAGTACCCCGCCCATGTTTGAGGTTATCAGCAGGTCTTCTTGAAGCAGATGACAGTGTTCAGTTAATGCCTCCCTGGTAAAATAGAGCTTCCGGAGGCAGTGCTCTCCAGTTATTGTCATGTAGTTGTGCCTGGACCTGTAGATGCAAGGGGTAGCATAGCAGCCACCGTGAAAAATATGTCTCTGCTATGATCTGACATCTTTCGCAGCCCTTCTTTCCTCCTCCACTAAATCAAATGACAGAGAGCACTGAAAACAACTCCCACTGCTGTGAACATTCTAACTGCGTAAAACTGTCAAAAAAACTTCTGATTTCCGACATGTGAGAACCTGCCTGAGCAGTAAAAGTCATTCTTTATGGGTGAGATTAATGCATGGCAGGTGTGATGGACAAAATGTTGCAGGCTCCCCTTTGACTAGTAATCATCCCAGAATTGACATGCAGAATAAGTCTAACACACTGTTTTATGCGCTACAGCACAATGCCAGCTCAGAAGCCCGACAGCAACTTAATGACAACATTCAGTGAGTGCGAATCACGTGAAATCGCAGAGCCCTGCAATTGCTGTCTTGTATGATACAATTGCTACTGACATAATGCTTCACGCAGACTAGACCATGACATTTGTGGAGGGGAGCAAGTTATTTTCTCAATTAGCTGCTTCAAGCACTTCACATCATCATAATCAATACCTGGGCGCCTGAGGCCACTGCTTGGCCCCAGGGTTACTTTTGTTTTCCCCACAAAGGTCACATGGATACGAGCATGGTTATGGCTGACAGCATGCACTCCAGCGTTGTGGCACTGCTGGTGTAATCTTATTATTATTTTTGGGTGCAAGATGTAGGTTTGCAGCCATAAATCCTCTCATGGCAAGTCAGTGATATTCCCTGGGTCTTTAATCGGAGGCTTTAGAATCATAGAATCGTACAGTACAGAAAGGGGCCATTCGGCCCATCGTGCCTGTGCCGGCTCTTTGAAAGAGCTAATCAATTAGTCCCGCTCCCCTGCTCTTTCCCCAGAGCTCTGCAATGTTTTCCTTTTCAAGTAATTATCCAATTCCCTTTTGAAAATTACTATTGAATCTGCTTCCACCACCCTTTCAGAGAGCATTTCAGATCATAACAACTCACTGAAAAAATTCTCAAGCCATCTCCCCTCTGGTTCTTTTTTTTCTTAAATCTGTGTCCACTGGTTACCGACCTTCCTGCCAGTAGAAACAGTTTCTCCCTATGTACTCTATCAAAACCCCTGCTTTCTTTAATGATATTATCCATTGACCATCAATCTGTGTTGTGGGCCTACTTCTGCAAGGAATTGGATTCATACTGGCCAACCCCATTTCACAAATGTCCTTTACAGCTTACAATGGGAAATAATGTTCATCCCAAAAGTTTGAGTGGATTCAAACCCTTGTGCACGTGATGAAAGGACAATGTGTACTTTCCCATTCCCATGATACAAGGAGAAAAGAAAATGTTAAAAAAAAAGGTTAGGGGGAACTGTTCAATTAATTTTAGGAGTTCTTTCTTTATACACTGCAGTTATTTCATTGTTGAAGAAAATTAAAGTTGGAGGCTAGCTGGGGGGCTATAGCCTAGACCTTGTTGTTTGCAATATTGGTGTATAAATGTTGCTCATTAATTTAACCAAAGGTCTAACCCAATTAAAATAAACAGGTTAATGCTTCATTAAAATAGTGGAGAGGTGTGTCATACAGATGTTAAGCATCTGTACACTAATGTCACAAGCAGTAATTCCAGTTCTTAATCTTTTTGTTTTGATTTTGTCTCAGAGTGAAATGGGGCCAAAATAGCTTCTCACGCCAAATTTCTAAAAATATTAAGTGGCATTTCTGGACA
This sequence comes from Somniosus microcephalus, assembly GCF_052327205.1. Lineage (NCBI taxonomy): Eukaryota > Metazoa > Chordata > Chondrichthyes > Squaliformes > Somniosidae > Somniosus > Somniosus microcephalus. The sequence continues at coordinate 26,052,552 of NC_140996.1, read as the reverse complement.
CTAAGGTAAGGATAAATCCACAAGAAAGCAGTAAAATAATACTGTATTGTTTACTGTATTCGCTGCCCACGATGCAGTCTCCTCTACATTGGGGAGACCAAACGCAGGTTGGGTGACCGCTTTGCGGAACACCTCCGTTCAGTCCGTAAGGGTGGCCCTGAGCTTCCGGTCGCCTGTCACTTTAATTCACCGCTTCACTCCCACTCCGATCTCTCTGTCCTCAGCCTTTTACACTGTTCCAATGTAGCTCTACGTAAGCTCGAGGAACAGCACCTCATCTTTCGATTAGGCACTTTAAAGCCTTCTGGCCTCAACATTGAGTTCAACAATTTCAAACGATAACCCCTGCCCCCATTTTTCATGCTGTATGATTTTGCCATTCCCATATCTTTCCTGCCTCTTACAAAAGCACAGTCAGTATGTTCCTTCAATTCCTTCCTCCCCTCCTGTCTCTGCACCTGCTTAATATCTGTTACATCTCCAGCTTTTTCCAGTTCTGATGAAGGGTCCCAGACCTGAAACGTTAACTCTGTTTCTCTCTCCACGGATGCTGCCTGGCCTGCTGAGTATTTCCAGCATTTTCTGTTGTTATTTCAGTAAAATAATAATTTTACTTACAGTCCTGCAAAATAAAAATACAGCATTAAATTTCACACAATGTACACATTGCGAATCACAACGACTGGTAATAGGCTCAGAAAATCAGTGAGTGCCACTGGAAGAAAAATACTAAAACACGCGATTATTGTGTATGGTGCAGTTCCCTTTGTCGTAGTGGGGCTGAGCAAGCAAATACAACGTGCAGCTGAATTCCAACTTCAGAGCCACTTCAGACAAGCCATGGTGGCTCTTATAGAAATAACAGACAGAAATAAAAACCGTTGCAGCATATATCACATGGTATTCTTCTACTGCTGCCAAAATGCTACCAATTCATGGTGTGCTTTGTGTTATAAAAGCTACCATTCTTGCTGTGACCAACAGTTATCTTCTGCTAAAGTGACAGTCTCTGTACAGCTGAAAGATGATTATTTTTTCAATCATTCAGTGAAAGCCAGGGTGATTCCCATCCCCCATGCACTCAATGATGAAACGCTGCTCGGGTTGTCATTCTGTTAATAATAATGCTGGAATGTCATCCATTTTACACTGGCAGTGAATACATTTGTTCGCTTCTTCCCGAAGAATGGTATAAATATATTTTAGCATAATTATTTATCTGCAAAATAATGAGTTGTTTTTAAAAATCATTTTTTAACAGGCTTGGTAAAGAAGCTTGTCACCGATGCTTTTAGAGGCAGACATCAACTCCCCGTGGGCCGAGTCACATTTAATTCAGTTTCTTGTCTCAGAGAGCTGGCATCTCCCATCTTTCCACCGACTATATTAAGATCGCATTCATGATACATTGAAATAAACAAAAAAAAGTCTCTTTTAGATCACATTAAACCTTTCTGCGCTTTAACTATTGCAGTGCGAAGGACAAGAGCTAGGAAGCAACAGTTAGGATGAAATCAAGTGAGTAATGTTCATTTACATTTTGTGCAGGTGTATAAACATTACTCATTCTTGTTCAGCAAATTTACAAACAGTTGTTGATTCACTACCTAAATTGTAATTATTGGTTTAATTGTTGTAGAGTAACTCGTCATATATTGAAATGCTACTAAACAATGCAAGTATCTGAGACTATTGTTGAATAGGTTCTACGACAATAACAAAGCATGTTAATGATCAACCATCTGAACTATAATGATATGTCAACAAGAGGCATTGTTTGATTCATCAACAGTTTATTCTGGCTCCCAATCAGCTCAGTTGGTAAATGTACTAAAACAAGAGCAAAATACTGGACTGCCGACGCTGGAAATCTGAAGTGAAAACAGAAAATGCTGGAAACATTCAGCAGGTCAGGCAGCATCTGTGGAGAGAGAAACAGAGTTATTAATGTTTCAGGTCGATGGCCATTCATGGATATATGACAGTGAGCCATACGGACCTGGAAGGCTCTAAACACAATCCCTGGCCCGAGCTGATTTAGCTAATCACAGCTGGGACAGAAGTTGGAGTGTTACAATTAACCTCAGCATTCCTGGGATTTGGAGGGAGAAAAAGAATATTCAGTCAGGGTTCCTGCCCCGCCAGAAAATGTATGTGTGACCAAGCATAGACTTGCAGCGGTTTCAACGACTCAAACAGAAAGGCTCCCTCATTTCAAACCCTACCACTGTCTAATTCAAATCCAAGGAATGACTGTCTGGAACAAGTCTCAGAATAAGGGGTCGACCATTTAGGAGAGAGATGAGGAGAAATTTCTTCACTCAAAGGGTTGTGAATCTTTGGAATTCTCTACCCCAGAGAGCTCAGTTGTTGAGTATATTCAAGACTGAGGTTGATAGATTTTTGGATACTAAGTGAATCAAGGGATATGGGGATAGTGCAGGAAGGTGGAGTTGAGGTCGATGATCAGCCATGATCTTATTGAATGGCAGAGCAGGCTCGAAGGGCCGAATGGCCTACTCTTGCTCCTATTTCTTATGTTCTTGAGTCTTCCCTACATAAGCTGTGGCTGAACATTGAGGCAAGTACTGCTCAGAAGTCCCCCTACACAGCCTCTCCTTCATGGGTGCTTAGACAAGACAAGCAAAAACACCTTACTGAAACATCATAGTGACGGTGCACCTGAGGCTGCCTTCCCACTATGGTGCAGAGCAGTCGACTCAGAGAATTTGCTGCAAGCAGCTTCATGTGATGGCATGGAAATGGTAGCACTGAAATAGGCAAGCTGGTCTGCAAGGACCATCTCATGACCTTCCAGCAGATTGTTGTGTTCCACTGAGCAACAAGATTTAATATGCTCGCTCTAGAATCCTGTCACAATCTCCAAACTTCAGCCTTATCTGATCCAATTAGAACTGCATATATATTGCATAGTGTCCTCCAGGATAGCAGAAAACACCAAGGCCTAGAAATTCAGTTGGTAGCGCCAGTCGCTAGCGCCTTAAGAGAGCAATAAGTGGGGTGCGAAGCGGCTAGCACCCGGGCGCGGCGCGATCTGCGCCTCTCGCGAACTTGAGTGAAGAATTAGCGGCGGCGCAAAACTGCAACGCCCGCTCAGCTGCGCGCGCAGATCCTGATGTCATTTCATGGTGTAACGCCCTTGGTGCGCCCCAAACCGGAACTTCAGTGGCGCCCCCCTTCTTTCCGCCTGGCGCTCGCAGCGACTGGTTGAGTGGAACGGTTCCCAGTTGCTGTGGGGCTGGGGGGGCGCTATTTAAAGGGGACTCTTCCTGCATTCTTTGTGGTAGCCATTTTGTACCACTCCTTCTGTGTGAGAGAGAGAGATTTGCAAAGAGACAAAGGGAGAGAGCTTTCTGCTTTGACTCAGCGCTTGCACAGGTACTTCTGGCTTCAGGCCAGAGCTTTGCAGTTGGATTGATTTTTCAGTGCCATAGCCTTGAGTGGCCACATATAATGGGGGCTGCAATGGGTGGAAACATTGGGTTTCTGCATTGCATTGAAAGGGCCCAGAGACGCAGAGAGAGAGTGCCAATCATGGCCAGACGGAGGAGGGCCAACAGGCGTCGGCACAGGAGGCCTTACCCTCCCGGGGTATACCGCCAGGACTTCTCCTACCTCAACATGTCTGAGGAGCGGTGTATTCGGAGGCTTCGATTCAGAAGGGAGGTGGTCACTGAGATCTGCCACCTGCTTTAGAGAGATCTGCAGCCTCAGCTGAGGAGCATGACGTCTCTGTCGGTGGCAGTGAAGGTGACAGTGGCTCTCAACTTCTATGCCACCGGCTCCTTCCAATCCGCTACTGGGGACATTGCCAATGTCTCCCAGTTCGCGGTGCATTGCTGCATCCGCCAAGTCACGAATGCCCTCTTCAAAAGGAGACGTCAGTACATTTCCTTCCCCATGACCCTGGACAAGCAGCAAGAGCGCACAATGGGATTTGCAAGAATAGCGGGCTTCCCCATGGTCCAGGGCACCATTGACTGCACGCATGTGGCTTTGCGGGCACCTCTAGAGAATGCTGAGGATTACCGCAACCGGAAGGGGTACCATTCGCTGAACGTGCAGTTGGTGTGTGACCACAGGCAGCTCATACTAGCTGTCAATGCCCGCTTTCCAAGCAGCAACCACGATGCCTTCATCCTGCGCCAGACTTCTGTGGCAGACATTTTCGAAGCCCCGGCTCACCCAGGAGGCTGGCTTCTTGGGGACAAGGGCTATCCTTTGTGCACCTGGCTGATGACCCCGCTCGGTGCGCCCACCACCCCTGCTGAAGAACGATACAATGACAGCCATCAAGCGACCAGGAACATCATTGAGCACACAATCGGCATGCTGAAGCAATGGTTCCACTGTCTGGACCATTCCGGGGGAGCCCTACAGTGCTCGCCTGAGCGAGTCTCCCATTTCGTTGTAGTGTGCTGCATGCTGCACAACCTGGCTATCCTCAGGACTCAGCCACTGCCAGCAGACATTGGAGGACCACCAGAGGAGGAGGAGGAGGAGGAGGAGGAGAACCAAGACGGGAGAGAGGCACAAAGTGCAAGGGCCGTCCGTCAGCGGCTTATTGCAAGTCGGTTCTAGGCCCCCTCTCAGGGAATGGCTTGTGCCATTGAAAGAACATGAATGGAGCCACTCCGCAAACCCTGAGGCAGTCAAGGCAACAAATAGTTCAAAGTGCAAACATGCACAATTTGAATAAAGACAATTTTTTATTTAACAAACTCTGTGCCCTTCCCGCATGACAAACAAATACAGAGAAACCCCCCAAAAAACAGTCAAACACATAACTGGCTCTCACAACCTGGAGACAATGAACAAAACAGTTAAACAATAAAAACACAACATCCTCGGCCTTCACCAAAAAAAACACAACATCCTCGGCCTTCACCAAAAAAAACACAACATCCTCGGCCTTCACAAAAAAAAATCACAATATTTTGCCACACCTCCTACTTTTTGGCCTGCGAGGGTGATCTGCCTCGCTTGCGAGATTGGCCCCTTCCCGCCCTGCAGCTCCTCCGCAATGGGACCCCAGTGGCTGCAGCAAGGCTGGGGGAAGGCTGCTGAGGGTCAGATAGTGAGTCGGCAGATGTCCTTGGGGGGCGGCTTGGACCAGCTCTGGGCCTGGAGGGCCCGGCTGCTGACTGCTCCAACACTGCTTGGGCGGCAGTAGTCTGTCCTACGGGTGGTGGCAGCTGCAGTGGAGGAGTGACAGTGTTGACAGCAGGAATGCTGCCAACCTGACAGAGCACAGGCACTCCCTGGTCGGACGAGACACTGGCACTCGCACGGGCCAGCACTGAAGCATGCACAGCAATCTGCTGAAGCACAGACTGCTGGGCTGCTGTGGTGCAGCGAGGGCCCCGGCGATTACTGGCCAATCCAGCGAGGGTGGCAGCAGTTAGTGCTCGTGTGGCCCTGATCTGTGTCTGCATCAGACCAGCCAGTGACTGCATGGCACGACTAAGCAATTGGCTGGAAGCCGCCTGTGATGCAGCGACGTCCTTCTGACTCCTGGCCTGTGATGCAGCAATGTCTTGCTGACTCCTGGCCTGTGCTGCCCTGAAGTCCTGCAGACTCCTGGCCTGTGCTGCCCCAAATTCCTGCAGACTCCTGGCCTGTGCTGCCCTGAATTCCTGTACACTCCTTGCCAGTGACTCTATGGAGTCAGGCATCCTTGCCACTGCAGCCATGAGCTCAACGTGCCTGCGCTCAGCCTGGACGCCCATTTCACCAAGGAGTCGCACCTCCTCTGTGCTCACTGTAGCAGGACTGGAGGCCACACTCACCCTCCGGGGAGAAGGCCGCCGAGCTTCCCTACCCCTCCCGCGTTGCTGCAGCCCGCTGGGCCCCGGAGCTTCACCCTCCTCAGACCCTTCCCCCCTGCTCCCCTCCAGGGAAGACGTGTCCCAATCATGGCCATGGGCTGCCTCGGCTGAGGGTGACACTGATGGTCCGGCTTCCTCTTCCTCCTCCTCGCCTTCCGATTCACTCACAGTGCCAGCTTGAGGGCCCGCCTCCTCACCTGGTGAATCAGCATCTGAAAGCAGGGAGGCACAAGAGTTGCTTTAGTGTGAGGACAGGGCAGCAGCAAGGGAGGCACGAGTGCTGCTATGCACTGCATTGGTTCGATAGTGATAAAGGATGCTGGTGTGAGGCACAAGTGGAAAGAGAGAGGTCAAAAAGGTGATGACCTTACCATTGCTGTCCAGAACGGGGTCGGCATCTCCAGTGGCGACGGGGCCAATCAGCCGGCCTGCCATAATCCGTTCCATTCGCTGCTCCAGATCGCTGAGGTCTTTAAGTTCAGGACGGCCTCCCCCGGTCCGTTGCTGCTGCCTCCTATTGTGGGCCAGCTTGCCCTGCAAGAGAAAGGATGGGCTCTGAGTACAGTGTGAAGCCCTGATCTTGCCTGCACTGCCTCCCATGGTGGAATAGCCCTGACAGTGTGAAGCCCTGATCTTGCCTGCACTGCCTCCCATGGGGGAATAGCCCTGACAGTGTCAAGCCCTGATCTTGCCTGCACTGCCTCCCATGGTGGAATGGCCCTTACAGTGTGTCAAGCCCTGATCTTGCCTGCACTGCCTCCCATGGTGGAATAGCCCTCACAGTGTGTAAAGTGGTGAATGTGCATGTGATTTTCATGAGAGCCCCTAGGTGTTGGATGAGGGCTGGGCATTGGGGCTTTCAGGACCCTTTGGCCATAAAGTGAGGTGCACATGCAGGGATGAAGAGGATACTGGAAAGGGTACTCACCCTGACAACCCGAGTGAGGTCGTTGAACTTCTTCCTGCATTGCGTTGGTGTCCTAGGGACCATGCTGCTGAAGGTCACTCTGTGTGCCACCTCCCTCCAAGCTTTTCTATATTCGCTGGGCAGCGGCCTCCTGCCACTGTCAGGAAAGAGGATAGGTCACCTGCGCTCCACTGCACCAACCAGAACCTTCAGGGCACCCTCACTGAAGTGCTGCGCTCGCTCCCTGGCCTTCTCCATGGTCGTGGGCGTAACGATGTCGCAGCAGGTCTGTCCAGGCCTAGAATCTGGGCTCCAATGTGCAGGGCGTGGCTGCAAACCAAGTCGACCCTCCCCCTTTAAGAACTGACCGGCGCCAGCGTGTCTGCCTGCAATCGATAACTCGCCGCACCTGCGCTGTGCCCGCCCTCGGTGGTAGCGCCTCGGCTCACCAGCTTAACGCCTTAGGATAGTCGTGCACCACCTGCTTTAGCGCAGCAGCAACCTCTTGAGGTGATGCAACTCAATTTTGGCGAAGGTGGTGCTACGTTGCGCCGGGCGCTAAATTTAGTGAACGCTCGGCTATAGCGCCCCAAACGTGGCGATACTGAATTTCTAGGCCCAAAGGCTTATATAACTCTTGGGAGGATGTCTTGGGACTGACGCAAGGCATGGAGGGTGACCTATGCAATTTTTACTTGCAGCAGAATGAAAAGGGCCAGTTAAGCGTCCTTCACCTAACATACTTCATGCCACACAAATTCCCTAGATGAGAACTGGTGCAACTGCAGACAATAGAGCACACAACCACAAACACTCTCATCATGTCCCCACCTCCAGTCCTTGGATAGATGTAGTGGAGGCTCCCGGAGCTATGACTGGTTTTATCATCGACGTGCCCCAAGCTCATTCCTACTTGCTAATAAGTGGGCAATGGACCGTATGCAAATCAAAGATTTGCATAGTTGTCACTTTTAGCAGGTATGGTGCAACCCAACATCCTGATTAACAAGTGTGTACCTGTGAGGCATTTGCCAATTCAAGCAAGTAATACATAGGCTGCACCTGGAGCTGGAAAAGCACAAGAAAGAAAGAACTTGCATTTCTATAGCGCCTTTCTGACCTCATGACGTCCCAAAGCACTTTACAGCCAATGAAGTACTTTTGAAGTGTAGTCACTGTTGTAATGTAGGAAATATGGCAGCCAATTTGCACGTAGCAAACAAGAATGAGGTAATGACCAGATAATCTGTTTAGTAATGTTGGTTGAGGGATAAATATTGGCCAGAACATCAGGGAGAATTCCTCTGCTCTTCTTCAAAATAGTGCCATGGGATCTTTTACGTCCACCTGAGAGGGCAGACAGAGCCTTGGTTTAATGTCTCATCCGAAAGACGGCACCTCTGACAGTGCAGCTCTCCCTCAGTACTGCACTGAAGTGTCAGCCTTTCTTCAGACCTACTCCACTCAAATTCCCATAGGCTTCCCTTGCCCTTCTTTTATCCTCCCTTATCGGAACTGAAGATAGCTGGGAGCAACTGATGAACAATGAGGCTCAGCACTCCACCATACATCTAGAGACTTCTAGAGTTCACCTGCTACCCAAAACTTGTAAACAAGAGTTTCTAATAAATGCAACCCAATCTCCCAGCTTTAGTTCAGTCTCCTGCAAATAAATGACAGCCTTCTCAATGCTCAATGCATAATGTTAGCCAAATGTAAAGGTAATCTACTAACCCCATGTCCCAGTGAAGAGTCATGATCAAAGGCAGTGTTGTTTGGACACTTGCATTCCCTTGGAGAGCAGTTCCCCACGAGGAGCACGGGACCAATGAATTTACCCTGTACAGAACCGTGTAATATCCTCACTATACTTGTTTGTGAGTATCACATGGTGTGATGCACCATTGTTCAATAAAGCACTTATAATTTGCACAATTTAATTAAACAGTTGGCAGAAAAAAAATTCTAACTAAGTTTTCAGTCCTAGATATAAACAAAAATAAAAATGAATGTTTATAATTCCAAACAATAGTCAGTCTGATTAAGATCATGATTGCTGGTTAACAGCGAATGAGGAAATGATTTATGATGCTTTCAAATGGAGAGTGCACCAACCACGTTCACTATCGTATCACTGTTAGTAGTTAGCACTGTTCACCACTGTTCGTTATAACTGTATCACTGACCACTATTGTATCACGGTACGAGGTCGCCTCTTGCCACACTGCTATACCTGGGATGACCACTGCCGACTCCGCCTTGGCTCCACCCACCAGGCCAGGTATAAAGGTGAGCGGCTGGCTGGTATTCCTCCTGCTTGGATCGGATCACCCACGAGAGTGGGCTCTGTTATTTAGTCAATAAAAACCTTTAGTCACCTTCGTAACTCTTCGCCTTTTATTGGAGGAATTGATAGGTATATCAATTTTATTGACTAAATTTAATGATGTCCGACAACGAGTCACAACCGGCGGAGGAGCCACCAGCGCAGCTCCCAGGAGCACAGCCACACCAGCCAGCTTGGCTGCGAGCCCTCAGACCGCCGTACCTGGACCTGAACCCACGAGCAGCAAACTCAGCCGCAGACTTTAAACACTGGCTGGTCTGCTTCGAATCATACCTGAGAGAATCCAGCGTCCCTCAGGCATCCAAACTAAGTGTCCTGCAGGCACAACTGAGCCCGAGAGTATACACTCTCATCGAGGACATGACTACCTACGAGACCGCCATCAACCTGCTGAAACAGAAGTACCGGACCCCGGTAAACTACATGTACGCTAGGCACCTCCTAAGATCACGGCCGCAACAGCCAGGAGAATCAGTAGCCGAATTCTCACAGGCGCTATATGCACTCGCCAGGAACTGTGACTTTAAATCGGTGTCGGCAGCCGAAAATACTGAAGATAATATCCGCGACGCATTCCTGAAAGGCCTACGGTCCGAGTACTCACGGCAAAGACTGCTGGAAGCTAAAGACCTCAGCATGGAAAAAGCTGAAGCCCTCGCTATCTCCCTGGAAGTGGCCCACCAAGATCAGGAAGCATTCACCAGGTACTGCTCGCGACCCTGGGACTCGGGCCCGACCCTTACCACAGCACCCTTCCCAGCGCCGCCCCCGGGACCTACCTCTGCGTCGGCGTCCCGGACCCGACCGGCCCCGCCACCCCCGGCACCGGCCCCGACATCGGGCATCCGCGATCGGGCCGCCGGCTGTTTTTTTTGTGGCCAGGAGAAGCACCCGAGGTCGCGCTGCCCAGCCAAGAACTCCATATGCAAAACCTGCCTGAAGAAAGGCCACTTCTCCAAGGCCTGCAGGAGCGGATCCTCAGAGGCCAGCAGTGCCGCATGCGAACTATGGGGGCGGCCATCTTCGTTTAGGGCAACTGAGGCCAGCATCCCCACACATGAGTCATGGGGCGGCCATCTTTGTTTAGGGCAACTGAGGCCAGCATCCCCACACATGAGTCATGGGGGCGGCCATCTTTGATTAAGGCAACCGACCCCAATAGTGCCTCATGTGAGCTACGGGGGCAGCCATCTTCTCCGTCATTTTGCCCTACCTCGTGGGAGACGCCATTTTACTCACCACGCCCGACCGCCTCGCCCGCAGATGACAACGACTCGCTCAGCTACACACTAGCTTCCGTCACCCTGGACCAAGCCCGCCCGCACCATCTGTCCAAGTCAATGATGGACATCAAAGTGAACGGCCACGCCACGACCTGCCTGTTCGACAGCGGAAGCACGGAGAGCTTCATCCACCCAGACACGGTGAGCCACTACTCCCTCTCTGTCCTACCAACGCGCAGCCGAATCTCGATGGCATCGAGGTCCCACGCCACGGACATCAGCGGCTACTGTGTCGTGACCCTGTCGGTTAAGGGCACGGAGTATAAAAACTTTAAACTCCTCGTCCTCCCCCATCTCTGCGCTGCCGTCCTACTAGGGCTGGACTTCCAATCCCACCTCCAAAGCGTAACCCTAGCATACGGTGGACCCCTCCCCCCACTCACAGTCAACAACCAGCAAACGTTAAACCGCCCACCGCGTAACACCTGCAGCCTCTCCACCCTCAAGGTCCCGCCACCCTCTCTGTTTGCTAACCTTACCCCTGACTGCAAACCCGTCGCTACCAAGAGCAGGCGGTATAGCGCCGGGGACAGAGCCTTCATTAGCTCTGAGGTGCGGCGCCTCCTGAAAGAGGGCATTATCGAGGGGAGCAGCAGCCCCTGGCGTGCCCAGGTCGTAGTCGTAAAGACCGGCGATAAAAACCGCCTGGTCATCGACTACAGCCAGACCATAAACAGATATACCCAGCTGGACGCATACCCCCTCCCCCGCATATCTGACATGGTCAATCAGATTGCACAGTATAAAGTATTCTCGACCATCGACCTGAAGTCGGCCTACCACCAACTCCCTATCCACCCTGAGGACCGCCAGTATACCGCCTTCGAGGCGAATGGGCGCCTATACCACTTCCTTAGGGTCCCCTTCGGTGTCACTAATGGGGTCTCGGTCTTCCAAAGGGAGATGGACCAGATGGTTGACCAGAACGAACTGCAGGCTACATTCCCCTACCTAGATAACGTCACTATCTGCGGCCGCGACTGGCAGGAACATGACGCGAATCTGGAGAAATTCCTCCGTACGGCCCAACGGCTGAACCTCACCTACAATAAGGAGAAATGCGTGTTTAACACCACGCGCCTTGCCATCCTCGGCTGCGTAGTGGAGAACGGAATCATCGGCCCCGACCCAGAAAGAATGCGCCCCCTCATGGAGCTACCCCTCCCCCACTGCCCTAAAGCACTTAGGAGAACCCTGGGGCTTTTCGCCTACTATGCCCAATGGGTACCCAATTACGCGGACAAAGCCAGACCCCTCCTGAAAGCCACTTCCTTCCCCCTCACGGAGGAGGCGTGCGCGGCCTTCTCCCTCATTAAGGGAGACATAGCCAAGGCCACGATGCACGCAGTGGACGAGTCCATCCCCTTCCAGGTGGAGAGCGACGCATCCGACTTCGCCTTAGCCGCCACCCTAAACCAGGAGGGGAGGCCAGTGGCCTTCTTCTCAAGGACCCTACAGGGCCCTGAGATCCGACATTCGTCGGTCGAGAAAGAGGCCCAGGCGATCGTGGAGGCAGTACGGCGCTGGAGGCACTACCTGGCAGGCAAACGATTTACCCTCCTCACCGACCAGCGTTCGGTGGCTTTCATGTTTAATAACAAGCTGAAGGGCAAAATCAAGAATGACAAGATTTTGAGATGGAGAATCGAGCTCTCCACCTACGATTATGAGATCTTGTACCGGCCAGGCAAGCTGAACGAATCCCCTGATGCCCTTTCACGAATGACATGCGCCAGCGCGCATATCGATAGGCTTCAGACCCTCCACGACCAGCTCTGCCACCCCGGAGTCACCAGACTCTACCATTTCATTAAGGCCCGCAACCTGACCTACTCCATCGAGGAGGTCAGGACCATGACCAGGAACTGCCAGACCTGTGCGGAGTGCAAACTGCACTTCTATAGGCCGGACCGAGCAAGCCTGATCAAGGCCACCCGCCCCTTCGAGCGCCTGAGCATCGACTTTAAGGGGCCCCTCCCGTCCTCTGACCGTAATGTGTACTTCCTCAACATCGTTGATGAGTACTCCCGTTTCCCCTTTGCCTTCCCCTGCCCCGACATGACCAGTAGCACGGTCATTAAGTGCCTGAATGCCCTCTTCGCCTTGTTCGGGTTCCCGAACTATATACACAGCGACCGGGGCTCCTCCTTCATGAGCGAGGAACTCCGGCAATTCCTCCTAGAGAGAGCTATTGCAGCAAGCAGGACCACCAGCTACAACCCCAGAGGTAACGGTCAGGTGGAAAGAGAGAACGCGACGGTATGGAAGGCCGTCCTCTTAGCCTTAAAGTCTAAGGGCCTCCCAACCTCCCGCTGGCAAGAAGTCCTCCTGACAGCGCTGCACTCCATCCGGTCATTACTTTGCACGGCCACTAACACCACCCCCCATGAACGAATGTTCGTTTTCCCCAGGAAGTCGACTACGGGAACCACTCTACCAACCTGGCTGACCGCCCCGGGGCCGGTCTGGCTGCGGAAACACGTGAGGGCCCATAAAACGGACCCCCTGGTCGAGAGGGTGAACCTCCTGCACGCCAACCCCCAGTACGCCTACGTGGCATACCCAGACGGGCGGGAGGACACTGTCTCCCTACGAGACCTCGCACCCTCAGCCGATCCGGAAACACCGCCACCACCCCCCCCAACCTCAGCCCAGGGAGACGGCATGCCGGAACCCCACGAGCCCTCGCCGACCACGCAAACACCAGCATCAACACCGGATAAGGCACCAGCACCGGATAAGGCAACACCACCGCTGCGGCGATCGGAGAGGCTTACGAAGCCTCCGGACAGACTGACCTACCAGAATTGGTAGTACACTTCACCCCGCCGGACTTAATTCTAAACAAGGGGTGAATGTGGTAAACCACGTTCACTATCGTATCACTGTTAGTAGTTAGCACTGTTCACCACTGTTCGTTATAACTGTATCACTGACCACTATTGTATCACGGTACGAGGTCGCCTCTTGCCACACTGCTATACCTGGGATGACCACTGCCGACTCCGCCTTGGCTCCACCCACCAGGCCAGGTATAAAGGTGAGCGACTGGCTGGTATTCCTCCTGCTTGGATCGGATCACCCACGAGAGTGGGCTCTGTTATTTAGTCAATAAAAACCTTTAGTCACCTTCATAACTCTTCGCCTTTTATTGGAGGAATTGATAGGTATATCAACTTGTTTGTGAGTATCACATGGTGTGATGCACCATTGTTCAATAAAGCACTTATAATTTGCACAATTTAATTAAACAGTTGGCAGAAAAAAAATTCTAACTAAGTTTTCAGTCCTAGATATAAACAAAAATAAAAATGAATGTTTATAATTCCAAACAATAGTCAGTCTGATTAAGATCATGATTGCTGGTTAACAGCGAATGAGGAAATGATTTATGATGCTTTCAAATGGAGAGTGCACTTTATTTTCTACTGACTGACAATTGTCAGGTCATTAACTTTTGAGCTTAGAGTGCTCAATTTTCTACTGTGGGAAATTATTATTATACATCTGCCATTTGGAGTAAGTCAGTAGACCACAATTGACACTTCTGATTGGCTTTGGCTCATTTCATCTATCTATAGTATATATGCAGTCTAAGATGACTATAGGAATTAACTTATCATGGACACAAAGCAGGAAAGCTGTGAATAAAGTTCACAGTTTTAATAATTGTCTGTTATCTACAGAACAGCATTATTTACCAATCACTTCAATCAAACAAAAATCATTAGTTATAACAGGCAGGGCTTCTCAAATGCATTACTGCAGCATCACAAAAAAAGAATTATTTATTCAGTGCCATGTGTGTAGCAGCAATTTTAAGATTTACCATTCAATTGCTTTAAAGCAAAAAATACTATTTAATGACGTAAACATTGTATTTCTGTGGGCTTTGGGACTTTAATTTGATGGTAGGATACATCAAATTTCTTACTACTTAGGCCCACGTCACATATTGTTTAAATTTTTTGCTAACAGATCCCCAGTGCATCTCCAATGGTCAGGAGACCTAGATTACACCCAACCTGCTCCAAAACCAGCGAAACAATACATACACGCTATGGCCCTAAAATTCCACAATGGATTCACCCATTTCCTGCTGTAACTCTGGCAGGAGACCGACATAACCCCCCCAGGCAATCAGTGGAGACCTGTTAATGTCTGGTCTCTGGCCGTTTCAGGGAGTTTCCCCCGTGGCTTCAAATGAGCAGAATTTCTGTCCATCCCTTACAAAGCAAATGATGGGCAGGGAGCAGGGCCACAGGAGAGGGGAGCTGGGGATTCCCCAAGCAGGGGATTCCTGCTCCTAATCCACAGCTGTGACATGGTGTTTGCGAAGAGGTTTGCTCCTGGGGCTGAAGAAATAATGGCCAGAGTCAGCAATCCCCCCGTCACGGGCAGAGCAACGCCAGAGTTTCTGTGGGCATGTGACAGGTGAATGCCAGAGATGTGCTGAAAGTGGCACTTGTGTCCGCCTGACCCATACTAATCAGGTGCCCCCAATGGTGACCCGTTTCTTCCACTGCTTTCCATCCAGCAGCTGGTGCTCTGGATTTTTCCAGAACAGAGACCCCTTTTTTTTCCCCACGTGGACGGGTTATTAGCCTGAATCAGGAGGACCAGTTAGATGGGAATGGGGTGTCACCACTCCACTCCCATTGGACGCAAGTTACCACTGAATGTCAACCTAATGTTCAGAGGCCGGAATTCTCATATCCGCTTGCCGGAGACACAAGTTCCTGGGGCAGATTCATTTAAATACTTTTGGTGCAGCTCTGGTGTAACCTGAGTGTAGAAACTGTGCAAGTTGCTGCAGCCCCCACCCCAGGAAATTTGCATGCAACAATGATTTAACTCTTTAAAAGCACTCGATAGATGCCTAGCAGCAGCAGAACACTGACAGCAAGGAAGGCAGCCGACAAATTGTTTTGCTGGCAATTTCCACCAAATTACCTGACGGCATCCCTCAACCAGAGCATCAGGTCCAGATTGGAATTATCATGTCCACTTAGGTACCAGCTGTGCCCACTGGGCACCACACCATGGCAGCAGCCAAGAGGAGCAACAGTGGCTTCTCTGATGAAGACATCCAAGCCCTCCAAGAGGTACAAGACAGGAGCCAAACATTCCTGGGTTCTATTTCGCCAAGCTGGATATCAACTTCATTTGTGTTGCCTGCCAGGTGCTAACACTTGCACTGACTCCCAACTCCCTCATGCTAAGAGCTGCTCAACAGCGCAGAAAGGAGTTAAAACACAGGGCAGTCAAGGGTAGCAGGTCACCACACTGTCCCCTCTGGGCACCAGCACAGTTTTCACCCTCTTAACACAACACTCACACGACTAACCCATCACACTACACTCTGGTGGAGAGTACCTACAACTCCGCTAACACACAGCAACTGCTTTGCACCACCCCAAGACACCATCTCAAACATCCTCATTCCCCCACATCTCACTTCACTTCCATCAGCACAATTCCTTAACTGACAGCCTTATCCTGACACACACACACAACCTTCCACCCCCTTTAGCTTCACTCCTTCCTACCTTTTGCCATCTGTTCCGGTTGATCCATCACCACCACGGAAGCCTACAATGAGGCAGCGCCATGCTGAGGAAGAAGAGAAAGAGGACCTGGGTCATTCTTCAAGACTGCCAGAGGAAGACAAGGAGGAAGAGGACAAGAAAGAACCCAGGCCATAAGATCAACAGATAGTAGCTGCTCCGTCTATCACTGACCCTATCCCCTTTACCCCCACCCCCCGACCCCCAACACTTTGCCACTTGTGTCACTTGCACCCCCTCTCACCAGCAGCAGATCAGATAGGAAATTAGAGAGGGATAGAGTTTGTCTCCCTCATACTACCATCTCTCCTAACTACAGCACGTGCCTAGACTCCATCTGCCCCCCCTCTGTGAGGGTGCCAGTCAGTTCCTTTTTGTAACCTCTAGATGGCACCTTCACTTGTCAGTCTCCTGTTAATTGTTTCTCGTTCTCTGGTGTTAATTGTTCCTAACCCTGCTAGTTTTTAATCAGCCTGTTAGCTGTTTATGGGTGGCACCTGGTTTTCTTGGTATATAAGTTCTGTTGTTGTTTCACTCAGGTCTCAGTCCTCACTAGGGTGAACCAGGGAGTTAGTCTTGACAATGTTCCTTGTCTTGACTAGGTTCTCTGTGACTAGCCTTTCCTCTATGGCAGCTTGCCTTCACAAGCTGGCTGCCATAGTTCTCTTGAGCTATGTATCTAAGTCTGTGTTCTAGTTCTCTCGAGCTATGTATCTAAGTCTGTGTTCTAGTTCTCTCGAGCTATGTACCTAAGTCTGTGTTCTAGTTCTCTCGAGCTATGTACCTAAATCTGTGTTCTAGTTCTCTCGAGCTATGTATCTAAGTCTGTGTTCTTGTCTCTGGATTTAAGATGTATTTAAGTCTTGTTCTGTTGAGCTGCTTGTCTTGGTAAGGTGCTGTTTGGACTAGCGTGTTGCTATGTGGGAGCCGTTGGGATCTTGTCTTGAGCCTTGCATTGATAAGCCGATTACCCTCGGGGTAGCTTGTCTGGAGTTGTGCCTCGGCAAGCCGGTTGCCCCTTGTGGTAGCTTGTCGCAAGCTCCGTATAGACAAGTGGGCTTCCTCATGGAAGCTGTCCTGAGTTCCTATCTTGACTAGCTGTCTTGTAACTTGTCTCTAGTTCTCTTGTCTCTAGTTCTTATGTATATTGCTGTGTCCCTTGTGTTAATCTGGTTATGTGTAAATCTAGTAAAGTTCAAACAAAGTACTGTATATTTGTCTCTTGTCTGGTTTCTGCACTTGGGTCCAGATCCTACCTTGCCCGGAGAGCACGGCCTCGTATTTATACGGCCCCGTGGCTCCCCAACCCTGACACCCTCAGAGTGCCATGTCAGCATATGGCGCTGGGCGAGACTAGAAACACCCTCCGGAGATGCAGCCAGCAGCCAGTTGTTGAGGGCTGCCTCAGTCCCATGGCTGTTTTGGGGGACGAGAGCTATTTCCCCACAGATGTGGCTTATGGCACCCTTCCACAATGGCTGAGGAACACAGATATAATCAAAGCCAGAGGGATGCTGGAGCAGAGGTTCAGGTGTCTCGACCGGTCTGGGGGCTCCCTACAGTGTGCCCCACAAAGTCTCCCGCATCACCTGCTGCCTGCTGTGCAACCTTGCCATACAGAGCGGCACAGCAGGAGCCCTCACCGGACGAGGAAGACCAGAGGAAGGCGAGGAAGCAGCAGTCGCAGGAGGTCCACCTCAATGCATTGCAGCAAGAGATGAGAGAGACCAGCTAAGTACTCAGCAATTCCACTGACCTGCTCATTCCCCTGCCCTGAAAACTTAGAGTCCCTCTGCTTAACAGTCCTTAACAGAATGGTGTGAAGAGAGCAAAGGGGTGCGTTTGGAACCGGAAAGAGAGGTGTTGAAGTGTGTTCTTGGGATTATATGCTGAAGGATGTGATGAATGGGAGGGGAGGGGATTGTTGAGAGTGGTGGTGGAGGGATTGAAGGGAGTGTTGTCATGTGTTGTTGAGAGAGGTGTACCCACCCTTGCTGCTCGTGAGGTCGTTGAACCACTTTCCACATCGAACCCAAGTCCTGGGGGTGACGCTGGTGGAATTGACCCCGTCAACCACCTCTGTCCAGGCCTGTTTGATTATGGCCTCAGAGATGCTTATGCTGGGGAAGAGTACATTCCTCCTTGCTCTCAACGTCCACTAGGGAGGCATCAGAAAAGCGGGGGGACAGATCTTTTAGTAGCCAAGATGTCTTGAAAAGTAGAACAGTGAAAAATCCAAGCAGGGGATGCAACCTCGCTTTAAGAGGTACATTCCCGCTTTAACTAGGCATCCAGAGTCATGCCAGAAAGTCGCGCAGGTGGGCGGACTGCCCACTCCTCAACGTGATCCGGAGGATAGCCCATCAGTCAAATGGAAATGGAGCCTGGGAGTTAAAATCATAGAAGCATTTAAGGGGATGCTAGATAAACACAAGGGAGAAAGGAGTAGAAGGATATGCTGATACGGTTAGATGAAGCAGGGTGGGAGGAGGCTCGTGTGTAGCCTTAGATTATATGTAACAAATTGCCTGGGCCTCACACCGGCGACAACATGGGGGATTCCCACCCATCCCTCAACCCCCAGCCCCCCTCCCCCCACCCACCCGATTCATGCCCCAAGTTAAATCAAGGCTATGGTTTCTTTTTCTCCCCCATCTCTTTCAACAGGTTCTGTCTCTGAAGTGAAAATGAAACCATTTATAACAGTTCAAAGCGTTTGATGATAGTTTCACAGTGAGCTTGCCGGAAATAAAACTGAAACTTGTTCAATATTAGAAGCTCTGATGCTAAGGTGTGATACATGAAACCACATGCTAGACATACTGGCCCCAAACTTGCTCAACTCATTCAGCATTTCTTTGGCACTAGAATGGCATTTTTACTCATTGAGGCCTGTAAAGTGCGGTGGATCCTATTTCTGCCAGATTTCTACCCTGTAATCCTGCCCTGCCATCTCAGGTCAGGTCTGGGGCCTCCTGATCGTGATGTAATGATATAATCGTGCTCAAATTCCATGAGTTGCACTCCCAAAGAGTCAACTATGATTCATGATGAGATAATGAGTTTTGGGTACTGTTGGGGGAGATGACTTATCAGGGGAAGGCACCAGCAGCCAGGTTCAGGGCACCATGACTGGCTCTGCTGCACAGAAGGGCGGAAAAAAGAGGGATAGGGCTATAGTGATAGGGGATTCAATTGTAAGGGGGATAGATAGGAGTTTCTGTGGCCGAGACCGAGACTCCAAGATGGTATGTTGCCTCCCTGGTGCAAGGGTCAAGGATGTCTCGGAGCGGGTGCAGAGCATTCTGAAGGGGGAGGGGGATCAGCCAGTTGTCGTGGTACATGTAGGTACCAACGATGTAGGTAAAAAGAGGGAGGAGGTCCTACAAGCTGAATTTAGGGAGTTAGGAGCTAAATTGAAAAGTAGGACCTCAAAGGTAGTAATCTCTGGATTGCTACCAGTGCCACGAGCTAATAAGTTTAGAGAGAATAAGATAGATAAGCTAAATACGTGGCTTGAGCAGTGGTGCAAGGGAGAGGGATTTAAATTCCTGAGGCATTGGAACCAGTTCTTGGGGAGGAGTGACCTGTACCAAGGGGACGGTCTACACCTGAACTGTGAGGGAGCCGATGTCCTCGGGGTAATATTTTCTAGGGCGGTTCGGGAGGATTTAAACTAATTTGGCAGGGGGATGGGAACCTAGGTAGTGGAAAAGAGGGAAGTCATATGAAGTCAGAAATAGATGGTAGAAAGGTGAGAAGCAATAAGCAAAGGAGAGAAACACAAAGGGCCAAACTAATTCATAATGAGAGTGTGAAAAAAGCAAGCCTGAAGGCTTTGTATCTTAATGCTAGAAGCATTAGGAACAAGGTGGATGAATTAGTTGTGGAAATAGAGGTAAACAAGTATGATTTGATTGGGATTACAGAAACGTGGCTGCAGGGTGGGCAAGGCTGGGAACTTAACATCCAGGGATATACAATATTTAGGAAGGATCGGCAAAAAGGTAGGGGAGGTGGGGTAGCATTGCTGGTAAAGGAGGGGATTAATGCAATGGAAAGGAAGGATATTAACTCGGATGAAACGGAATCTGTATGGGTAGAAATGAGAAATAGCAAGGGGAGGAAAACGTTAGTGGGTGTGATATATAGGCCTCCAAATAGTAATATGGAGGTGAGGGAAGGCATAAAAAGGGAAATTAGAGAAGCGTGCGATAAGAGCACAGCTGTCATCATGGGTGACTTTAATTTACATATTGATTGGACTACCCAAATTAGTAAAAATTCTGAGGAGGAGGAATTCCTGGAATGTTTTCGGGACGGTTATCTGGACCAATATGTCGAGGAGCCGACTCGAGATCAGGCCATTTTAGACTGGGTATTGTGCAATGAGAAGGGACTTATCAGCAATCTTCTTGTACGAGGCCCCTTGGGTCAGAGCGATCATAATATGATCGAGCTCTCAGTCGAGATGGAGAGTGAGGAAATTGAATCAGAGACTAAGGTCCAGAACTTAAATAAAGGGAATTACGAGGGTATGAGACGGGAATTGGGTAAGATTGATTGGGTGGTGTTTCTGGGGGGATTGACAGTGGATAGACAATGGCAAGCATTCAAAGATAGAATGGAAGAATTCCAGAACATGTTTATACCGGTTTGGCATAAAAATAAACCTAAAAAGGTGACTCAACCGTGGATAACGAGGGAAATTAGGGACAGCATAAAATCAAAAAAAAGGGCATATCAACTGGCAAAAAAAAGCACCAGACCGGAAGATTGGGGGCAGTACAGGATACAGCAAAAGAGGACAAAGGGATTAATCAGGAAGGGGAAAATAGAATACGAAAGTAAACTTGCAGCAAACATAAAGACAGACTGCAAAAGCTTTTATCGGTATATCAGGAGGAAAGACTGGTAAAATCCCAAGTCGGTCCCTTGCAGTCCGATTCGGGAGAATATATAATGGAGAATAAGGAAATGGCAGACCAATTAAACTCATACTTTGGTTCTGTATTCACAAAGGAGGACACAAATAACCTCCCAGGAATATCAGCAAACATAGGGACTAATGAGAGGGAGGAGCTGACAGAAATTAGTATCTCTAGGGATATGGTGTTGGGTAAGTTGAGGGGACTGAAGGCCGACAAATCCCCAGGGCCTGATAAACTACATCCTAGGGTACTTAAGGAGGTGGCCCTGGAGATAGCAGATGCTCTAAGGATCATCTTCCGGAACTCCATTGACTCGGGAACAGTACCCGTGGATTGGAGGGTAGCTAATGTTACCCCAATATTTAAAAAGGGGGGTAGAGAGAAAGCAGGGAATTATAGACCAGTAAGCCTTACATCGGTTGTGGGCAAAATGCTAGAGTCCATTATTAAGGATAAAATAGCGGAGCACTTGACAAATGGGGAAAGGATCGGACAGAGTCAACATGGATTTACAAAGGGTAAATCGTGTTTGACTAATCTGCTGGAATTTTTTGAGGAGGTAACTGGTAGAATAGATGGGGGAGAGCCAGTGGATGTGGTGTACCTTGACTTCCAGAAAGCCTTCGATAAGGTTCCACACAAAAGATTATCATGCAAAATTAAGGCTCATGGGATTGGGGGCAAAGTATTAACGTGGATAGAGAACTGGCTGGCGGATAGAAAACAGAGAGTTGGAATAAACGGCTCGTTTTCGGAGTGGCAGGCAGTGACCAGCGGGGTGCCGCAAGGATCTGTCCTGGGACCCCAGCTGTTCACAATATATATAAATGATCTGGATCAGGGAATTGGATGCAATATTTCCAAATTCGCTGACGACACTAAACTAGGAGGAGGGGTGGGCTCTGATGAGGATGTCAGGAGGCTACAGTGTGATTTGGACAGGTTGGGGGAATGGGCGGATACGTGGCAGATGCACTATAATGTGGATAAATGCGAGGTTATCCACTTTGGGGGTAAAAACAGGAGGGTAGATTATTATCTAAATGGCAATAGATTGGGAGATGGGGAAGTGCAGAGGGACCTGGGTGTTCTTGTGCACCAGTCACTGAAGGAGAGCATGCAGGTGCAACAGGCGATTAAGAAGGCAAATGGTATGTTGGCCTTCATATCAAGGGGGTTCGAGTATAGGAATAGGGATACCTTACTACAGCTGTACAAGGTGCTGGTGAGACCGCATCTGGAGTATTGTGTACAGTTTTGGTCGCCCCATCTGCGGAAGGATGTTCTTGCCATGGAAAGAGTGCAACGGCGATTCACCAGGCTGATACCTGGAATGGCGGGAATGACCTACGAAGAGAGATTAAATAGTTTGGGCTTGTACTCTCTGGAGTTTAGAAGATTGAGAGGGGATCTCATCGAAACATATAAAATTATGGCAGGCCTGGACAGGCTGAATTCAGAGAGAATGTTTCCAATGGCCGGGGAGCACAGAACCAGGGGCCACAGTCTAAAAATAGCGGGCAAATCATTTAAAACAGAGATGAGGAAGAATTTCTTCACTCAAAGAGTGGTGAGCCTGTGGAATTCCCTGCCACAGAGGGCTGTGAAGGCTAATTCAATAAATATTTTCAAGAGAGAATTGGATATATTTCTGAAGGCTAAGGGGATTAAGGGTTACGGAGAAAAGGCGGGGACGGGGTACTGAACTGGTAAGATCAGCTATGATCTCAGACGAAGATCAGCCATGATCTCGTTGAATGGCGGAGCGGGCTCGAGGGGCCGAATGGCCTACTCCTGTTCCTATCTCTATGTAAAATAATAGAGGTTTATCTGTTGCAAGCATCAGCCGATAGTGGCGGAAATACTTTACTTTGGAGCCTGCAGCCTAGAGGAGCTTTAAAAAGTGAATGCTGGACTTACGAGAGAGCTTTTGGAGTGGATTTTTTTTGCTACGCACCCAAACATAGCTGACTTTGACAGCATAAGGGCTTGTGCGACTACTGGGAATTTTCCCACCCCCTACAAGAGGTTCTGAGCTAAAGTTATAGGATTCACAATGAGCTTGTTTGCTACATTTGAGGAGAAGCAATTCAAGGTGTTGTAAAGGAGGGTGAGTCAGCATGTGAGGATGCGCCCAACAAGATCCCCGCTCCCACAGAATTTACAAGCAAATCATCAGATCTTATAAAGATCTCAGTGAGGAGCTCTGTGTGAGAAAAGTATGCTTCACCCAATAGCTTATGGGGAGCTTTGCCACCTTCTCCATGAAGACCCGCGTCCAAGATCATCTGCCGAGACAGCTCTGCCTGTGGCAGTGAATGATCATTCAACTTTTATGCAACTGCCTCATTTCAAGCAGTCACAGGGGACCTGTACAACATCATTCATGGTGCCGTCACTGACACAGGTTGTAGGACAACAGGGGAGTTGATTGCATTTGGCATGACTGCCAGGCAAGAGCATAATAGAGTTAGAGTCATAGGCCTAGAAATTGGCCTGAGGCGCCCAAGCGGCGCATAGTTCACCTGGGCGCTGGAATTTGCGCCGCGATCGCCGCATTAGCGATCGCCGCAAATTCAGTTGAAGTGCCCCTAGAGGGAGACGGGGCGCGGCTCGAGGCGCTCCGCGTCCCTTTTAGGGTGCTGAAAGTGAATTTCGCAGCGCTACGTGCCGCAGCGCCACTGTACTGCAGGCCTTCCTCCCACTGTTAAGGGGGAGGGGCCTGCAGCAGCGCGAGCCCCGATCGCGAGTGCCGGCAAAAGAGCCCAGCACCAAGGAGAAGTGCCGGGCTCTCAGGAAACAGCCGGTAATGCCGCGGGGAGGGGACCAGGAGGCCGGGGACGGAGGTGCTGGCAGGCGGCCGCCAAAAAAGCGGCCGCCCTGCACCTCCACCTTAACTTGCGCCTCAGCCAGCGCAGCAAGGCCCCGTGAACCGGGCGCGGGTAGCGAACGGCGCTACAGCAGCATTCGCTACCAAATATCGCGATTGGGGCGCTGCGCACACCGATGACGTCATCGGTGGCGGCGCAGCGCAAAAGGCTAACGCCACCATTAGCGCCCCTGCTGAATATCGCGGGAGGCGCAGCCAGTGGCGCTACAGCCACTGACTGCCTCTTTAGGCGCTAACAGGTGGCGCTACTCACCCAATTTCTCCCCCATAGAGTTATACAGCACAGAAAGAGGCCCTTCGGCCCATCGTGTCCGCACCGGCCATCAAACCCTGTCTATTCTAATCCCATTTGCCAGCACTTGGTCCATAGCCTTGTATGCTATGGCGTTTCAAGTGCTCATCTAAATGCTTCTTGAATGTTGTGAAGGTTCCTGCCTCTACCACCCTTTCAGGCAGTGAGTTCCAGATTCCAACCACCCTCTGGGTGAAATAGCTTTTCCTCAAATCCCCTCTAAACCTCCTGCCCCTTACCTTGAAACTATGCCCCCTGGTTATTGACCCCTCTACTAAGGGGAAAAGTTCCTTTCTATCTACCCTATCTATGCCCCTCATAATTTTGTACACCTCAATCAGGTCCCCCTCAGCCTTCTCTGCTCTAAGGAAAACAACCCCAGCTTGTCCAGTCTCTCTTCATAGCTGAAACGCTCCAGCCCAAGTAACGTCCTGGTGAATCCCCTCTGCACCCTCTCCAATGCAATCACATCCCTCCTATAGTGTGGTGACCAGAACTGCACACAGTGGCCTAATTAGCATTTTGTACAGCTCCATCATAATTTCCCTGCTCTTATATTCTATACCTCGGCTAATGAAGGCAAGTATCCCATATGCCTTTTTAACCACCTCATCTACCTGTCCTGCTGCCTTCAGGGATCTATGTACATGCACACCAAGGTCCCTCTGATCCTCTGCCCTTCCTAGGGTCCTACCATTCATTGTGTATTCCCTTGCCTTGTTAGTCCTCCCAAAATGCATCACCTCACACTTTTCAGGGTTAAATTCCATTTGCCACTGTTCTGCCCATCTAACCAACCCATCTATATCGTCCTGTAGCCTGAGGCTTCCCTCCTCACTATTTACCACCCCACCAATTTTCGTGTCATCTGCAAACTTACTGATCAGACCTCCTACATTCATATCTAAATCAGTAATGTAAACTACAAACAGCAAGGGACCCAGCACCGATCCCTGCGGTACACCACTGGACACAGGCTTCCAGTCACAAAAACAACTGTAGGCCATCACCCTCTCCCTCCTGCCACCAAGCCAATTTTGGATCCAATGTGCCAAGTTGCCCTGGATCTCATGGGCTCTTACCTTCTTGACCAGTTTCCCATGCGGGACTTTGTCAAAAGCCTTACTGAGGTCCATGTAGACCACATCAACTGCACTACCCTCATCCACACACCTAGTCAACCCCTCGAAAAATTCAATCAAATTGGTCAGACATGATCTCCCCCTAACAAAGCCATGCTGACTATCATTGCCTCTCCAAGTGGAGACTAATTCTGTCCCTCAGAATTTTTTCCAATAATTTCCCTACCACTGATGTTAGGCTCACTGGCCTGTAGTTCCCTGGTTTAGCCCTACTACCCTTCTTGAATAATGGTACTACATTAGCTGTTCTCCAGTCCTCTGGCACCTCCCCTGTGGCCAGAGAGATTCTGAAAATTTGTGTCGGAGCCCCTGCAATCTCCTCCCTTGCCTCACACAGCAGCCTGGGATGCATCTCATCTGGGCCTGGGGATTTATCCACTTTTAAGCCTGTTAAAACTGCTAGTACCTCCTCCCTCTCAATACTAATTTGTTCAATTATATCACAATCCCCCTGCCTGATTTCTATGCCTACATCGTTCTTCTCCATAGTGAACACAGATGCAAAATATTCATTTAAAACCTCACCTACATCTTCTGGCTCTACACACAGATTGCCACTTTGGGCACTAATGGGCCCTACTCTTTCCCTGGTTATCCTCTTGCCCTTAATATACTTATAAAACACCTTGGGATTTTCCTTTATTTTGCCCGCCTGTGTTTTTTCATGCCCCCTCTTCGCTCTCCTAATTTTTATTTTTTTTAAGTACCCCCCTGCACTTTCTATACTCCTCTAGGGCTTCCACTGTTTTTAGTCCTTTGTAGACCTGCCAAAATCCTCCCTTTTTTTCCTAATCCATTCTCGTATATCCCTTGACATCCAGGGTTCTCTGGGCTTGTTGGTCCCACCCTTGACCTTTACGGGAACATGTTGCCATTGTACTCTATTTCCTTTCTGAAAGACTCCCACTACCCTGATGTGGATTTTCCTACAAGTAGCTGATCCCAGTCCACTTTGGCCAGATCCTGCCTGATCATATTAAAAATCAGCCTTCCCCCAATTTAGAACCTTTATTTCCGGCCCATCTTTGTCCTTTTCCATGATTACCTTAAATCTCACCGAATTATGGTAACTGTCACCAAAATGCTCTCCTACTAACACTTCTACCACTTGCCCGACTACATTCCCTAGAATTAGGTCCAATACCGCTCCCTCTCTTGTAGGACTTTCTACATGCTGGCTCAAAAAGCTCTCCTGGATGCACTTTAAGAATTCCGCACCCTCTAAGCCTTTCACACTCTGACTATCCCAGTTAATATTGGGGAAGTTGAAATCCCCTACTATTTCTACACTTCTCGGAGATTTGCCTACATATCTGTTCCTCTATCTCCCCCTGACTGTTTGGGGGCCTATAGTACACTCCCAGCAAAGTGCTTGCCCCCTTTTTGTTTTTAAGTTCTACCCATATGGCCTCATTAGAGAAACCTGATAAGATATCATCCCTCCTTACAGCAGTAATTGACTCCTTGATTAATATTGCGACACACCCTCCTCTTTTACACCCCACTCTGTCTCGCCTGAAGATTCTATACCCCGGAATATTGAGCTGCCAGTCCTGCCGCTCCCTCAACCATGTCTCTCTGATAGCAACAATATCATACACCCATGTGTACATCAACACCTTCAATTCATCTGCCTTACTCGCAAGAATCTTTGCATTAAAATAAATGCCATCCAGCCTTGCCATACTCCCTTGTGCCGATACATATTTGATCTGCCTTCCAGGCTGACTTGTTTTTTTCCCCTCTATATTTGGCTGTGCATCACCCCCTACTATAGCTCCACTCTGTATCCCATCCCCCTGCCAAGTTAGTTTAAACCCCCCCCAACAGTACCAGCAAACCTCCCCACAAGGATGTTGGTCCCATTCCGGTTCAGGTGCAACCCATCCGACTCGTACAGGTCCCCCCCTTCCCCAGAAACAGACCCAGTGATCCAGGAAACTAAAGCCCTCCCTCCTGCACCAACTCTTTAGCCACACATTCATCTGCTCTATCCTCCTATTCCTATACTCACTAGCACATTGCACCAGGAGTAATCCAGAGATTACAACCTTTGAGGTCCTGCTTTTTAATCTGCTGCCTAGCTCCCTAAATTCTTGTTGCAGGACCTCATCCCTCTTTCTACCCATGTCGTTGGTACCAATGTGAACCACAACTTCTGACTGTTCGCCCTCCCCCTTCAGAATGCCCTGCAGCCGTTCAGTGACATCCTTGACCCTGGCACCAGGGAGGCAACATACCATCCTGGAGTCACGTCTGCGGCCACAGAAACGTCTATCTGTTCCCCTTACGATAGAATCCCCTATCACTATTGCTCTCCCACTCTTTTCCCTCCCCTCCTGTGCAGCTGAGCCACTTGTAGTGCCACAGACTTGGCTCTTGCTGCATTCCCCTGAGAAACCATCTCCCCCAGCAGTATCCAAAACAGAAAATCTGTCAGAGAGGGGGATGGACCCAGGGGACTTCTGCACTACCTTCCTAGTTCTTTTACTCTGTCTGGCGTTCACCCATTCCCTGTCTGCCTGTGCATTCTTTACCTGCGGTGTGACCACCTTGTTAAACATGCTATCCATGAAGATCTCAGCTTCGCAGATACTCCACAGTGACTCCAGCCGCAGCTCCAGCTCTGAAACATGGATTTCGAGTAGCTGCAGCTGGAGACACTTCCTGCATATGTGTTTGCCCTGGACACCTAAAGTGTCCCTGACTTCCAACATAGCACAGGAGGAGCACTCCACGCTGCCGAGCTACCCTGCCATGTCCTACCCTTAATTTACTCCCTTTAAATTAAAGAATATTAAATACAGTAGGGCCTAGAAATTCAGTGGTGTTAGCGCCCACTTAGAGCCTAAAGAGGTCTTTTGCGCCGGCGCTGTTGGTAGCCTGGAATTCAGTGTCGCGCAAATGGTGGCGTTAGCCGGTAGCGCTGCGCCGGCACCGATGACGTCATCGGTGTGCGGAGCACCCCGGTTCCAACGCGATGCCGGCCCGACGCCCAAATTCAGTTGCCGCCGCCTCTCCCGTAGCGGGCGCAAAGAGCCTTTGTAAAACGGGGCCTTGCAGCTCCGAGAGGCCGGGGCATAAAGGTGGAGGTGCGGCCGGCCGCTTTCCCGGCGGCCGCTTGGCCGCACCTTCCTCCCCGGACTCCCACACCACCCCCCCCCGCGGCATTGGTCTCTGACCCCCGCGAGCCCGGCACTTCTCCGTGGTGCCGGGCTCATTTGCCGGGGGAATCCAGCGGCGATCTCACGGCTGCAGGCAGCTCCTCCTTAAGAGAAGGAGGAGGCCTGCAGTACCCCAGCCTGCCGCACCGCATCGGGTGGCGCTGCGGCAGCTGGACGCCTGAAATTGACTTTCAGCGCCCCAAGCGGAGGCGGCCAAACCCTGCAATAGCGCCCGCCTCCGTCTTGGGGCGCTGCAACTGAATTTCAGGCGGGTGCTACGGGAATCCGGGCGTGCGCTAACTTTCGGGCGCTAAAGACCTGGCGCGGCGATAGCGAATTTCTAGGCCTAGGGACCTTACTTCCCTTTAAACGCTACTTATTCTAAATTACAGACACTTTTACTTTAATTACTGGAATGTAGAAATACTGTAGAAATACTCACCGCTGGTTCTCTGTTCCCTCTTGTGCAGCTTTTTAGCTCCTGCTCTCCTGGAAGCTGACAAAGATGGAAAAAGAAAGGAACACCTCCCTCACTCCCTCAACTCCCCTCACTCCCTCACTCACCAAACTCGCAGCTTAACAATCTGTTCCGATCTACACTCCGTAATACAGCCATATAGTTTTAACAAGCTGCTGGTTCCTTAAAGTGCAAGGTACAATAGATGGAACCCACATAGCTTCGACAATAAACACCCAAACCTTCTAAATAATAAGGGCTTCCATTCACTGACTGTACAAATCATGCAAAGATCAGAAGGTTGTGGGTTCAAGTCCCACTCCAGAGACTTGAGCGCATAATCTAGGCTGATGCTTCAACACAGTGCTGAGGGAGTGCTGTCGGAGGTGCCGTATTTCAGATGAGACGTTAAACCGAGGTCCCATCTGCCCTCCCAGGTGGACGTAAAAGATGCCACGGCACTGCTCAAAGAAGAGCAGGGGAGCTTTCCCTGGTGTCCTGGCCAATATTTATCCCTCATCCAACATCACTTAAAAATCAGAGTATCTGGTCATTATCACATTGCTGTTGGTGGGAGCTTGCTGTGCACCAATTGGCTGCTGCATTTCCTACAATACAGCAGTAAGTACACTTCATTGGCTGTAAAGCGCTTTGGGACATCCTGTGGTCACAAAAAGCGCTATATAAATGCAAGTCTTTCTTTCTGAGTTTTTCAAACAATTGAGTATGTCAATGCCAGATTTGCTGGAATTTGCCATGATGCAATTGTCCTTACGAATTCTGTGCCCTGCCTGATCTCTTCAAAGAAGAATCTGAAGTTACCAGAAGGATTGTGGGCAACAAAGCATAACCCCTGCTGTCATGGATCATGACCCCTCTGTGAGTTGCAAGAACAGCAGCTGAGGAAATCTACAACAAGGCACATGTTGCTTCTTAAAGATTTTTAACTGATAGAACTATAGTGGTCTTCAAGAGGCACTTTCACTGCCTCAGTAGATCTGAAGGGACTCTGTAACATGTTGGCAAGTGTCTATCCTGCACAGTGGCAACTTGCTGTGTTCTGCACGACTTTGGAGTCCAAGAAGTTTTGGGCATGGAAAATCTCGAGGAAATGGCCCCAGCTGCTTTGGCGACAAAGGAGCATGGAGGGGAGCATTCCGAGGATTTGGAGGATTCTTCAGTAATGGCTGCAAGTGTAACCAGAATTCAACTAACTAATGGCATATTCTCCTGTCTTTAAGTGTCTTTATTTGTCACCAATGCCACTACTTCATTATCCCATACTTACAGATCATATCCAAATCTTTCAATTCAATTCAATTACATCTTGGAACATAACATCGCCTCAGATCTTTTTGTCGATACTAGGCTGGGAAATTCCTAATATGCTTCATGAATAAATGAGCATGAAATAAATGCACCTGCCCTTTCATTATCACTAAAATAAATATCAACATAGCCATCCTATTCCTTCTTCACACCATGCTTTCCTGAAGGTCTAAATGTACCTTTCTTTCTCCTATTCTAGTGCTTCTGCTAGGTGCAGCCTGAGGGCAAGTATCGCGTTCATGGTTGGTGGCTCTTATGGTTCAACAGGGTCCTGAAATGGAGCTGACCCTTTTCTCGTGGCAGCTTGGACCTGCTGCGGGCTGCATTAGATGAAGGCTAGTATTTGAGACAAAAACAGAAAAAATGCCCCCCTCCAGTTGAGCTCAGTCTGCACCCTGTTAAAGTGAAGAAAGGTTTTAAGACTCTGCATGCAAGTCATTCTTGTAAAGGTAGTTACCAATGTATAATGCATGACACAGAGTCATTGAACCTCTGAATCCATTGCAGAATGAGAAGGAGAATTTGTGCAGGATATCATATGAGAAGGTTAACGGTGTTGCCCATGTTGCCCAAGAAACAGAAAGGATATTGGCCTGTCTTTACCTTGCCTGTTCTTGTCTAGTCATTAAAGCTTTCCTGCACTGACCTGCAGTTCTGGAGATGAGTGAAACAGTACCCATTGTAACTTCCACACGGCTCTCAACACAGTTTTCTAAGGTTTCATCCCATCAATAACCAACAATCTTTCTCTCCTCTGATGCATTTCAGTCACGAGTTCAGATTGTAATGATCAGTAACATGCCATTCTAGAATGGTACACTAGGTGGAGCTGTATGTTTAGTAAGGGGATACCCACAAGGCAGTAGTCAAGATGGATGCCTGTACACTAGTCCACATGGCTGAATAAATGACAAGCTCAAGCTAGCTGTTCATAATGAAAACGTCTATTTATTTATGAATAACATGGTACCAGAAGTGGTAATATCTGCTGAATATTGCAAAATGCGACATGGAGAATTTGAAGCCACCGGAGGGTTTGAAACTCACGGGGAATGTCGACTGCAATTGGTGGACTTTCAAACAACAATTCGAACTCTATATTGCTGCCATCGGATTCGGTACAATGCCAGACGCAAGGAAAATAGTGTTACTGCTCATGGTTGCAGGCCCGCAGGCAATAGAGGTATTTAATACGTTTGTATTTGATCAAGAGGAGGACAGAGAAAAAATGGACGATGTGCTAAAGAAGTTTGATACACATTGTTCTCCCAAAAAGAACGAGACCTATGAGAGGTACGTGTTCCGTTCACGGACACAGCAGCAAAATTAGACTTTTGATAGCTTTGTGACCGATCTGAAACTGAAAGCACAGACATGTAATTTCTCTGAACTGAATTCATCCATGATTCGTGACCAGATTGTGTTTGGTATTCATGATAAAAAGGTCAGGGAACGTTTGTTGAGAGAAACCGAACCAACATTGGAGGATGCTGTGAAAATATGCCATGCCAGTGAGCTAGCTCAACAGCGTGCAAAGACTTTCAGTGAAATTAATAATGATGCGACTGTAATGAGTGACTGTGCTACTGTCGGTGCTGTGTCCTACAAAGGGAAGAAACGTGGGCAGAACAGAAATGCAAAGCAATCGGAGGATGGAATTTTTAATTGTAAACGCTGTGGTTACCAGCACCAGTCAAGACAATGCCCAGCATTTGGCAAAATGTGCACAAAATGTAATGGAAAGAATCACTTTGCCAAACAATGCTTTTCAAAAGTAAAAACAAAGAAAGGGCAACAAGTCAATGTGATTGAGGACACTGATTTAAGTGAGACATTTTTTGTAGGAATGGTGTCATGTGACAATATAGAAAAGGATACAGAAAATGTGCAGCCCTCAGGAATGGACAATGTTGAACATAAAGTTAATGCAGTAAAAGAGGACAAATGGATAATGCCACTGCAGGTAAATGGAGCATTAGTTATATTGAAACTAGACACTGGGGCAAAAGCAAACTTAATCAGTATGAGTGACATTAAAAATATGAAAGAAAAGCCCAAAATACAGAAAAAGTCAGTACTACTGAAGAACTATAATGGACAGAAAATAGATAGCTTAGGTGTATGCAGACTTAAAGTGACAGTCAAAGACAAAGTGCATCATCATGTTTTCTGTTGTGGCTGAAGGACTTGATTCACTACTAGGTGACAAAGCTTGTGAGGACTTAGAACTGGTCAAGAGAATCTACTGTACAAACTGTGCCATAAGCAGACCAGATGACTCAGTGGATTCTGTAGTGAGTAATTTCCAGGATGTGTTCAAAGGATTTGGAGTTCTACCATTCACTTACAAGATCCAGCTAAAGGAGGATGCTCAGCCAGTGGTACATGCTCCACGGAGAGTTCCAGCACCCCTGCATGACCGGCTCAAGAAAGAACTGGACAGAATGACCACACTAGGAGTCATCAGGAAAGTCGAAGAGCCAACAGACTGGGTTAACTCCATGGTATGTGTAAAGAAAAAGAACAATGATCTAAGAATATGCATGGATCCAAAGGACTTAAATGCAAACATAAAACGTGAACAAATCACCAGTGAAATGTCAGGTGCCAGATACTTCACAAAGCTCGATGCCTCACGAGGATTTTGGCAACTAAAACTGGATGAAGAGAGCACCAAATACTGTACCTTCAACACACCATTTGGCAGGTATTGTTTCCTCAGAATGCCTTTCGGGATAATATCTGCGTCTGAAATCTTTCATAGAGAGATGGAACACATACTTGAAGGTCTGGAAGGAGTTCGGGTCTATGTTGATGACATCATCATCTGGGGCTCCACACTGAAAGAACACAATGAGAGACTGACTAAAGTGCTACAGAGCATATGCCGGAATGGACTGAAACTCAACAAAGCCAAGTGTCAGTTTGGCGTCCAGGAAGCCACTTTCCTAGGAGATAATCTATCTGGTAAAGGAATAGAGCCAGATATGGAAAAAGTAAATGCCATACTCAACATGCCCCGACCCACTGACAAAAAAGGAGTGCTACGCATCATGGGGATGATAAACTTCATTGGAAAGTTCATTCCTAACTTGTCAGCCAAGACAGCCTGTCTGCGAGACCTGCTACATAAAACAAATGAGTTCGCATGGACAGAAAGACATGAACAAGAGTGGATGAACCTCAAAACAGTGCTGACAACCACACCTGTACTCACCTTCTTTGACCCAACAAAGAGAATCAAAGTGTCAATGGATGCATCAAAAGATGGCCTAGGCGCGGTCTTGCTACAAGCAGAGGGTAAAGATTGGAAGCCTGTTGCCTATGCCTCCAGGTCTATGACTGATTCTGAGTGTCGATACGCCCAGATTGAAAAGGAATGTCTAGGCTTGGTAGTTGGACTAGAAAAGTTCCATGGCTACATATATGGACTTCCCACCTTCACAGTTGAGACAGACCACTGCCCACTGGTTGCCATCATAAAAAAAAATCTGAATGAGATGTCTCCAAGGATTCAACGACTCATGATGAAGTTGCAAAGATATGACTTTGAACTGATCTACACACCAGGCAAACACATAGTGTTAGCAGATGCACTATCCCGAGCACCCACAATGAGTCATGTGAGCTCTACTGAGGAAGACGTGGATGTTCATGTGAGTATGGTCACTGCTGCGCTGCCCGTGTCAGACACAAAATCAAAGCAATTAGCAGAAGAAACAGTAAAAGATACAGGGCTGAAAATTCAGTAGGCTTAGCGCCCCATTTGGGGCGCTGGAGGGCCTAGCGCCGCAGTTATGGCCAGTTTGAAAATTCAGTGGGGGCCTTCCGTCGGCGTTACACCGGTTGCGCTGCGCCGGCACCGATGACGTCATCGGTGTGCGCAGCGTCCCGGTTGCCGTGGTGACGGGCCCCAGCGCCGAAATTGAGTTGCGGCCGCCTCGCCCGTGGCAGCCGCAACTAAGATTTTTTCAACCGAGTCTTCCCCGAGTTAGCGCCGGCGCATTAAGGTCGCGCGGCGGCCGGCCGCTTTCCCGCCGGCCGCCTGCCCGCACCTCCCTCCCCGGACTCCTCCACCCCCCCACCGCGGAACAGATGCGTCTGGCCTGCAAGCCCGGCACTTGTCCGAGGTGCCGGGCTCATTTTTTTCAATATTTGAACGGACAGCGGGCGGGTGCAGGCAGCTCCTCCTTAACTGAAGGAGGAGGCCTGCACTTCCCCAGCCTGCCGCACCGCATCGGGTCCCGCAGCACCGGATTAGCGCCGCAATGCGGCAGTCAGCGCCCATTGGGAGGCGCTCACGCCCGCCAGTAGCGCCGGCAGCCGTCTGGGCGCGGCGCTACTGAATTTTTGGCGCGCGCAGGGGGACTTAGCGCCGGCGCTAAATTTCCGGCGCTAAAGCCCTGGCGCGGCACCAACTCAATTTCTAGGCCACAGTGTTACAAACAGTAATAGAGAACATTCATCATGGTTGGCCAAAAGGTTCCTGTCCAAAGTACTATCACATCAGGTCAGAGTTAAGTGTCGCAAGTGGACTATTACTAAAACAGAACAGAATAGTCATTCCACAGGCTCTACGTCAAGGCATGCTCAAAAGGATTCATGAGGGACACCTCGGAATTGAAAAATGCAAAAGGAGAGCAAGAGACACTGTTTATTGGCCTGGCATAAATAAGGACATTGAGAACATGATAGGCATATGTGAGACATGTCAGAAACACCAAAACAAACAAGCAAAGGAACCAATGATAGTAGCTGACTTACCAACAGCACTATGGCAAAAGGTTGGTATGGACCTCTTTCATTTGAATGGTAAAGACTATTTAATAGTGATTGACTACTATTCTAACTATCCTGAGATGGCACTGCTCTCAAGCACATCAGCAAGCAATGTCATAATGCATGTTAAATCCATCTTCGCCAGACATGGAATTCCCAGGATTGCCGTTAGTGACAATGGTCCGTGCTTCAACTGTAAGGAGTGGCAACAGTTTGCAGCACATTATGACTTTCAACACATCACATCCAGTCCTCTGTATGCTCAGTCGAATGGTAAGGCAGAGAAAGGTGTTCAAGTTCTCAAACAGCTACTGAAGGAAGCAACAGAAAGCAAGTCTGATCCTTATCTCGCCCTGCTGAGCTACCGAGCTTCCCCTTTAGACTGTGGTTCTTCACCTGCTGAACTCCTAATGGGTCGCAAGTTGCGCACCACGCTACCCTGCTGTGCAAAAGAAAAGCAGAGTAAGGAACTAAGACAGAGACTTCAACTGTTAAAGCTGAAACAGAAATCACACTATGACAAGTCATCCAAAACTCTGAAACCATTGACAAGGGATGATGTTGTCAGGATTGAGGATCCAAATGCATGGAACAGGAAAGCTACAGTTCTTGAGGAAGTAGGACCAAGGTCATACACCGTTAGAACTGAGGAAGGACAGATTCTCTGGAGGAACCGCCATTCCCTCCTGAAAACACAAGAAACTATCCAAGAGCAAATCGATGACAATGCCGCAACTGAATCTTTTCACTCACCACCAGAACAATCTAACACAAACACACATACAGGCTCTCATGAAAACACATCAGACTTACCTGTGCTGAGAAGATCCACATGTGAAGTAAAAAAGCCTGATAGACTTAATCTTTGAGTACAAAGAAAACTATAACAAAAGAATGAAAAGCTTAGAGTTCATAAAGTAAAGCTTTGAAAATGTGTTGACTGTTGTGAAGATGTTTATGTCGTTATGATTGATTGATATTGATTGATATTGATTTTGTTTAACCTCTAAGGAAGGGGGATGTAATGATCAGTAACATGTCATTCTAGAATGGTACACTAGGTGGAGCTGTATGTTTAGTAAGGGGCTACCCACAAGGCAGTAGTCAAGATGGATGCCTGTACACTAGTCCACATGGCTGAATAAATGACTAGCTCAAGCTAGCTGTTCATAATGAAAACGTCTATTTATTTATGAACATAACACAGATTAATTGAAATTTTGAGCTCTTTTCTGTCCCCTTCGAATTGCTTCCATCCAGTTTAAAGTCAGTGCTGATTTTTTAGGCTCCATCTGAAGTGTCCTCTCCTTCTCCCAAGTAGTACTCCTGTATTCCATGGGAGATGTGCTACACCAATGCCAGTGAGTAAGCAAATGACCTGACCCCAGAAATTACAGTGAGTTCAGTGCTGGACAGGATCGGCAGGCCTACATTCCAGCTCAGTAGCTTATCTTCGGGTAGCATGCTCTGAGCGATCATTGTTATAATATTGGTTGTGGATTTCATGTGGTATTACCATGGTAAGGCAAACTGTATTTCATTTGTTTGTATGTTTGTATCTATCTATCTATCTATCTATCTATCTATCTAGCTTTTTTTCTCTCTCTTGCTTCTTGGTCTTCTCCTTGTTTCCTTTTATTGTTATTGTGTCTGTTTCTTTTGCCTTCTACTTCTCTGTTTGTCTGTTTTGTTATTTTTGGGGGTTCGGGAGAAGTGGATCCAGCTCAGAGGCTGCATTTTGGATGGCAGTTGATTGGGAGGGTGCATTATTTTTGGGATACAGGTGGTGGCTAGAGGGTGGGGCCAAAGATTAAGCCTGGAGGTCAAACGTCCAAGTGGTGGACATCGGAGGTGATCGTGCAAGGGGAAGAAATTCAGTGTGCCTTCTGCGACAGGTGGGAGCTGCAGGGACTGGAGCGCAGAGTAGACATGGGTGCAAACATTCTCATTTATTTTAACAAGTTTCTACTCATTGATCCAATCAAAACAGGAGAAAATTAGTGTGAAATGATTAGTATTGTAGAGCATAGCACCAACGTGCCACTTACCTTGGAGATGGAAATCTCAGGAACTGGGACAACTGATATGAGAAATTGAAACCTTACCAGTTTAAAACTAAGGGCTAGATTTTGTCAATGGGGACGCGTTGGGTGCAAGACTGCTGGTTGACGGGTTTCAGTCTGGCCAATTCGTGCTATATTCCTTTGATTGACCTTGTTAAGCCCACCCTGTGGGCTTAGCCAGCCAATTAAGGGAAAGCCGGTGACAGAGGACATCAGCGTATGACGTTTCATCTGTCGAAAATTTTTGACAGATGAATTGTCAGCATTTGACAGCTTTGAGAAGCTGTCAAACACTGACAATCTCTGTTCTATGGTGAGCCCTTGCACAAAGACTCACCAAAACCTCTTTCCTCAACAGAAAGCAGATGGCTGCTGCATCTGAGAATGCAGCAGCCATTCTGTCATCTCTGCCGTTGAGATGAGGCACCTCCGGATCCCCAAGGGTTGAAGCCTGCAGGAAGAAGCAAAGGGAAAGAAACTTTTTCTAATACTTTACACTCACCTCTCATACTTACCTCTCCACACTTGCACCCATCACTCACCTCCACAGTGGACTTTTCGACCCCTCTCACCCCCGCAGACCCACTGCGCGCCTCGCTGACCCTGGTGAGGTTCGCAGCCGTCGGGAAGCCCACACATGCAGGGGTAAAATGAGGAAAAGCCTCAAAACTGCCTGTTAACTACCTGTTAATAGGCAGTTAATGGGCTCTAATCCCCTTCCCGCCTCGAGGAGACAGGTCCCTGCGCGACTACCCTGTTCGGTACCCGCTGCCAGTTTCTGCCATTTTCCCGGCAGTCCCGCCTCCATACCCACCTCTCCAGGGCTGGCAAAATTCCCCCCATATATTCAGAAGACATGAGAGAAACAGCATGGGAGTGACCTTCCCGGCAGCACAGGAATTGCATGCAATATATAAAACTTTCAATCTGTTACAGATAAATTCATAAATAGTGGCTCAGTGCTTCAATTCACCTCTTTTTTGGTGAACTGCAGATGGGAGGATGAGACCTGGATGAGCAAACTCCAGTCAGCTGATGATTTATGTGGCACATCAATCAGGGTGATAATGGAGAAAGACTTGACATTCTCTTCAATTAGGCTGCTGCCGCAGAGGTAGTCCGGCAAGGATAATCCCTAACCTGGGTGAGAAAGCGTTTCAAATTTGTGACAGGTTCTGTGCATGGGCCAATTACTTTGGCATTTGTCATAAACCAGCTTGCAAATCCATGCTTATGTAGCTGTGTGCAGGCTTTTATCTGATAGCATCCTGACTATCAATAATGTCAGTCTGAATAATATCCCAGAGTTTGAACATGGCAGTAACACAGTCTCTTGTAAGTCTATCGTAGTCCACATATTTGAATTTCGGCTGTCTATTGCTGTCATACTAATTTACATTGTTTCTCTTCTCTGACTTCTGCAGCTTCAAGGAAAGACAACTCTATCGCTGTTCCGGGCAGCCATTAATTCTTTCTTATGCTTTGCAGAAGCTGTGTCTCTCAGTAGCTATGGTTTCTGAGGCTTTTGCACAACCACATTCTCCACAGTGGTGTTCATTTGCAATCTCCGCTGATTCAGTCATTGTATGAATGTGCTGCCTCACCAGTGAGGGTTGAAATATAGAACTGCAAACAAGCAAGTGTGGACAGAGAGTGCGCAACATGTTCGAATGACTTTAAAACAATAAACTAACGGAGAATTGTGAAGGCGGACAATACGTGAGAGACTGTCGTGACACAATACAATTACAGGAAACTCTCGATTTACCAGCACCCAAACAACCGGAAATCTCGGTTAACCGGCAAAATTCAGGAGTAGGTTCAGTTAAGTTTTTCTTCATATTAGTGGCCGTTTCTTGATTCTTGGCTGTGTAACCGGGGGTTCCTGCACTTGTTGCTAAGCAACAGGGATGCTTGGTCTGTGGCCGGGCTTCTTGCAACTGTTGCTAAGCAACAGGGAAGCCTGGATTTGTTGCTGTGTACGGAGCTCTCGTACCTTTGAACTATAACCCTCTGTAATCCGGACTTTTTGATAAACCGGCACCACGCCGGTCCCGTCGGTGCCGGATAAAAAAAGAGTTTCCTGTACCGAGCATGCTGGAAACACACAGCAGGTCAATTTGCATCTATGCAGAAAACGGATAGGTTAATGTTTCGGATATAAGTCTTCATTACAACAGCTGAAAGAGAAGTAGCAGTGAATTAAACAATGCAAAAAACAGCAAAACAAATTCTGACAAAGGGTTACGCCCAAAATCCAAACTTGCTTGTTCAGTCCACAGATGATAATTGACCTCCTGCGTGTTTCCAGTATTTTCTGTTTTTCTTGTAGATTTCCAGCATCTGAAGTATTTGGCAGTTTTGTTTTTGTTTTGTACAATACTATTTTATACATTTTGACACATAAATGTTCTTTGCAAAGCATGTTTGCGCTCATTAGAGTGAGGGATGCTAGTAACGCAGAATGCAACAATTTCCATTTTGAGCACCCAACATCAGCTTCAAGTACTGTCAGTTCTTTTTATTATTCATTCTTAGGATGTGCGTGTGTCTGGCAAGGCCAGTATTTATTGTCCACCAGTAGCTGCCCTTGAGAAGGTGGTGATGGGCCTTCTCGAACTGCTGCAGTCCGTGTGGTGAAGGTGCTCCCATAGTGCTATTAGGTACAGAGTTCCAGGAGTTTGACCCAGCGACGATGAAAGAACAGCAATATATGTCCAAGTCTGGAAGGTGTGTGACTTGAATCTGAAGGTGGTGGTGTTCCTATGCACCTGTTGCCCTTGTCCTTCTAGGTGGTGGGGGTCACAGGTTTGGGAGGCGCTGTCGAAGAAGCCTTGGCAAGTTGCTGCACTGCATCCTGTAGATAGTACACACTGTAGCCACGGTGGTGGAGGGAGTGGATGTTTGTGGTGCTCAAGTGTTCAGGTATAAGACTGTTAGGCCGCGATTTTGCCAGCGTTCACAGTGCAGGTTCAGAGGCGGGTCCGCTGTCAAAATCAAAATGATTGACAGTGGGTTGGGAACCCGCTCCGACCCTGCCTCCATGTAAGTTTCCAAAGTGTCGGGTCTGCAATTTCAGAACAAACCCGACACCAAGTGGCGGGGGAGGCATGTAAGATAGTTAAATGCTTGTTAAACGCTTGTTAACTACTATTTTACCAGCCTATTTCTATTTTCCCACTTTTTTAACGAGGTTCATGCTGTTCGGAGATCCTGTCAGGTAAGTAGGTCGGGTTCTTTGTCTCCTCATTGCTGTGAATAGGTGTCAGCTGCAAAAGTGGTCTGAAAGCTACCATTTCACAGCTGTTCACTTTCCAATATCAGAAGCTGGAGCCTTCAGGACTTGGAAGACACTTTTGAGCTGAATGCAGTTTGGAAGTGTTTGGAGTAAACTCTCTATCCACTGTCACCTCCTTGGAGCAAGCTCTCTCACCATTGACAGATCGCTTCTGTCATCTCAACTTCAGCTGCCATCTATTCCAGCAACATCAGTGCCCGATCTTGGTCCTCTGAATCCCTCCACGATCAGCCCCAGCACCAACATTACCAGGCACACCAACATCACCAACAACAATACCAACCTTCTCCTCAAATCACCTGATGCTGCACAGGACACAGGGCATCAGCACCCGACAACATTGCTACCTGGGAGGCCAGCAACGGCCTCACCATGGCCAGATTTACTTCACTTGACGCTGTACACCCTGGCTGCCACATGATTTGCCAGATTGACACCACCCCACACCAGCACCATAAAGCATCCCGACAATGTCCAAGCCATTCCTTTAAAACTCATCACAATTGGGAGCGGGGGGGGAAGTAATGTCTCAACATTCACTGGAACTCACTAAGACACTTCCAAAGGTGAGCACCGATCTGTCCAATAAGGTAAAGTGTTGAAAATATAGATTTCAATGTTTGACAACACATTAACAGAAGCTTCACATGAACATTGGCTAACCCACCCAGGTGCCTACCCTTGTGTGTTGCTAGTTTGTATGCTTGCAGTTGGATGAGGGTGAGTGTTAGGGGTGGCTAGTGAGATGGGGAAGTGATAATGTAGATGGAGAGGGATGGGTAGAGGTGCAAGGTAAGTTGATGTGAGTAAGGATGTGCAGGAGTAGGATAGGGAAGGAGAGTGATGGGGATGTGATGTGTGGCACAGCAGGATGAGTTTGGGTGTGTATTTGCAGTAATGCTTCGTGATCTGCTCAGATCATTGAAAGGTTTGCGCCACAGCAGCCTGGCCCTCCTGATAACATCCCTGCTTGTGTCCTCCTGTGCAATGTGCAACTAGGCTGCATTGATCTCCTGGGGCGGTCTCTGCTGCCCATTGGAAGGGAAGAGGACCTCCCTGCATGCTGTGACTCCCTCCATAAGCATATGGAGGGAGTCATGGGAGAGCCTGGGTGCAGCCCTGCACCTTTCTGCAGTGCTTGTCAGTGTTTGCAGTACCTCAATGCTGTAGAACACTGACAGCAGAACTGTCAAGATCAATTTGGACATGGTCCCTTTAAGGAAACCGGCTGATGACATGTCATCAAATGAAGTCATCAGACCCGCTTCCTATTAATTGGCCGGGAACCTCGCAGGGCAGGCTTAACAAGCCCAATCAACGAAAAATCGCTTGGTGAATGCGGGCTGCAATAGGCAGCGGGCTAGGACTGCAACACTGACCCCGGCCACCCTGGACCCGTCTCGGTCGGTGAAATCGCGGCTTAGTAGCTGTTTCGCGTTTCTCTCTTTCAAACTCTATGTTGAACTCAGCCATGTTATAATTGCTATTAGATAAATATTTCCGTACCGTTCTGTTGTTAACTAAATCTGGCTCATTACTCATTACTACATCTAATATGACATGCCCCCTTGTTGGCCAGGAAGTGAGGTTCAGCAAGCAGCAGGTTTTTACTTTCCTGGAGCGATGACGTCTCATCTCCTGGGCAAACCGTGCAACCTGAGGAGTAAGGAAGTCCCACCCTCATGTACATCATTATGGAGTGTCTGTGGTCAAAAGCCTCTAGTACTGCAGCGCTACCTGCTCATTAGAAGCTGGTCTCTGTGATCCAGCAAATTGTGTTGCAAAATTTACCCTCTCAGTAATTTTACTGGTACATATTGTTGGGGCAGAGGCTTTGCTCTGAATCTAAGGCTGCGATTTCGCCGATCGAGGCAGGTCTCGGGCAGCCAGGATCGATGTCGTGCTCCCAACCTGCTGCTTGCTGAACCTCACTTCCTGGCCTTTGAGAACAGTTTTTCTTAAAAAGGGATTCATTTATTTGCAGGGAGTGGCTTGGAGATTGTGGCCTGGAAATTCCTGGGGGACCACACCGCCGATGAAAGTGCAGCAGAGCTGGATTTTTGCCCGATGATAAAGAGGAGACTGACCCCGTCAGAAATTCCAGGGTCTGTTCGTCTAAATAATGCAAATGGAATAAGGGCGGGAGGCCATCAGCAAGGGGCCAGATATGCCAGGAAATTCAGTAAGGGAATGGAACTAGGGTGTAACTTCACAATTTAAAGAAGTCCTTGCAGTTAAAAGGTTGAATAGGCTTTTGGAAGAGGGATTGAAATGGCTGGAGCTGATGAAAGAAAAAGGCAAGCTTTTAATTTTTCTGATGACACAAATACAAGAACTGGGCAACACCATTGTTGGAAAACCAGGGAAGGTGCCATCACATGCAGCAGCATTGGGCCATTTGGAAGGAGGTGGCTGTTGCTGTGACTGAGACCTCCATAACCTCAAGGGCCCCCTTCTAATGTTGGAAGAGGTTTAATGACCTCGCTAGATCAGCAAAGCCAAGAGTGTTTTCAGATGAATAACAGGGCAGATAACGGAATCACGGAAAAGTACATGGGTATCCCCTAAGCACAGTAGTCAAGCGTTGCCCTTTAGGGTATCACATGGGGTGTCCCTTGTCCCAGAAGCAAAATCACTTGGCAGAATTCATGTTAAATGTTTCATATCCTGTAATGCATGCTAGCACACTGAAGTCTCACAACCTGGGTCCTTGTTCCCTGTCATAAATCCTGACTGATTGTGACTGGAGGATCTGGAGACTGCAGCAGCCAATTTACACGATGGATTCCTCCTCCAGGAGAAAGACAGAAAACAATGACAGGGAGCGGCGGGATATTGGAGGAGGATGTTGCACTATCCAGCATTTGATGCCACCTGAAGTGGAAGCAATGACCATAATTAGACTCTGGCCTGGATTTTGGGGTTGGACAAGGAACTGTGTGTGCATTCAGTGGGTTCATGAGAACGTAAACTTATAATAAATGTTTCGATGTATTCTTCAATCTCTTCACTGCTTTCCTCATAAGAAATTTACACGTTAGCTGATTAAGATAGATTGTTGCTCAGCCACACCAAAGATAACAGTATTTTTTTTAACTCCAGAGGTTGCAAGCCAGGACAGAGTGGAGAAGTTTTCTAAAGAGTAAAGGCTTGCAGTCTGGGAACATCTGCCTCCGGGAACATTGGTGAGCACTCACCCACCCATCCTCTCCCGTGCACACCATAGTCCAGAGATACCCAATCGAGGGGTATGATAGTGTAGGTAAGGAATTGACATATAGTGAGACAGAGCACAAGGAAGCCAGAGAGTGTAGATTTGGCAGTGGAGCCTGAAGTAGTTGAGCAGAGGCTGCAGAGCAAATAGAAGATGATCTCAGAGGTCCTGTCATGAGAAGGTGGATGCGAGCAGAGCATTCAACATAAATGGAGGTTCTGAGTGGCCTCTCCCATAATATGCAGCAACTGGCTGAGGTCCACTGCCCTACGATGCGC
Source organism: Somniosus microcephalus (assembly GCF_052327205.1). NCBI lineage: Eukaryota > Metazoa > Chordata > Chondrichthyes > Squaliformes > Somniosidae > Somniosus > Somniosus microcephalus. Next base: position 26,008,762 of record NC_140996.1, on the reverse strand, counting down.
CAACATCTGAGGGGTTCAATTCACTGCAGGGCAGTCTGAAGAAAGTGGCAGCTGCAGAAGCATCTATAAACCTTCCCCTGCTTCATATAGGAACAGGAGCAGGCCATTCAGCCCCTCGAGCCTGTTCCGCCATTCAATGAGATCATGGCTGATCTGCGACCTAACTCCATATCGCCGCCTTTGGCCCATATCCCTTAATACCTTTGGTTAACAGAAAGCTATCAATCTCAGATTTAAAATTAACAATCGACCTAGCATCAATTGTCATTTGCGGAAGAGGGTTCCAAACTTCTACCACCCTTTGTGTGTAAAAGTGTTTCCTAATTTCACTCCTGAAAGGTCTGGCTCTAATTTTTTAGACTATGCCCCCTAGTCCTAGACTCCCTAACCAACGGAAATAAGTTCTCTCTATCTACCCTATCTGTTCCCCTTAATATCTTGAAAAATTCGATCAGATCACCCCTTAATCTTCTAAATTCTAGTGACCACAATGTTAATTTGTGTAATCTCTCCTCGTAACTTAACCCTTGAAGTCCGGGTATCATTCTGATAAACCTACGCTGCACTCCCTCCAAGGCCAATATATCCTTCCTAAGGTGTGGTGCCCAGAACTGCTCACAATACTCCAGATGTGGTCTAACCAGGGTTTTGTACAGCTGCAGCATAACTGCTACCTCCTTGTACTCTAGTCCTCTAGATATAAAGGCCAGCATCCCATTAGCATTTTTGATTATTTTCTCTACCTGTTCATGACAGTTTAATGATCTATGTACCTGGACCCCAAGTCTCTTTGGACCTCCACTGTTTTTAGTCTTTCACCATTTAGAAAGTACCCTGTTCTATTCTTTTTAGGTCCAAAGTGGATGACCTCACATTTGCCTACATTGAAATCCATTTGTCACAGTTTTGCCCATTCTGTCGATATCCCTTTGTAATTTTATGCTTCCATCTACACTGCCACCTATCTTTGTGTCTTCGGCAAATTTGGATATATGACTTTCTGTGCCATCATCTAAGTCGTTAATATATACTGTGAATAGTTGAGGCCCCAACACAGATCCCTGCGGGACACCACTAGTCACCTCCTGCCAATGAGAGTACCTACCCAATATCCCTTCTGCCTGTGTCCTGCCACTCAGACAATTTCCTAACCAGGTCAATAATTTGCCCTCAATTCTATGGGCTTCTACCTTAGTTAACAGTCTCTTATGTGGGACTTTATCAAATGCTTTCTGCAAGTCCATATAAATAATATTCATAAACATTCCCCTGTCCACTACTTTAGCCACCTCCTCAAAAAATTCAATCAGATTCATCAGGCATGACCTGCCTTTCACAAATCCATGCTGGCTCTCTCTGATCAACTGAACATTTTTGAGGTGTTCAGTCACCCTATCCTTAATTATAGACTCGAACAATTTCCCGACAACAGAGGCTAACTGGTCTATAATTCCTTGGTTTCCCTCTCTCATCATTTTTAAATAGCAGAGTGACAGGTGCAATTTTCCAATCTACAGGAACGGTTCCTGGATCAAGAGAACTTTGGAAGATTATAGTTAGGGCCTCTGCAATGTGCTCACATACATCCTTTAAAACCCTGTGATGGAAACCATCTGGTCCTGGGGATTTGTCACTCTTTAGTGTCATTATTTTCTTCATTACTGTTTTTTTACTTACATTAATTTTATTGAGTCCCTGTCACTGATTCAGTATTAGTTTCCTTGGGATTTCTGGCATGCTATCCTCTTCTTTTACTTTAAATACTGACGCAAAGTAATTATTCAACATGTCCGCCATTTCCTTATTATCATTGATAATATCACAGCTTTCAGTTTTTAAGGGGTCAACATTGCTACCGACCATAGAGCACATAGAGCATTGCAACCCGGCTACCGACCATAGAGCACATATACCAGAAACGCTGTTTACGGAGGTCACGGTCCATCATCAAAGACCCTACCCACCCCAGCCACAGTCTGTTTGCCCTCCTGCCATCTGGGAGACGCTACAGATGCATTCGCACCCGTACGACCAGATTTAGGAACAGCTTCTTTCCCAGGGCTGTCATCCTACTGAACTCCACAAATAAACTCTAAAGCCTGCACATCTGCCAATGCACTTTATAATGGTTATGTTTATGTTAATGTATTACAAGCCAAATGTATGTTGAATGTTTAAATGTCTTAATCTAAATGTACACTCTCGGGAGCCGCAAGCTTACATTTCGTTGTACTGCACTTGTGCACTAACAATGACAATAAAGTTGATTATTATTATTATTATTGCTCCTGAATACCCTCTTTTTCCTAATATAATTGTAAAAAAAAAGTCGTGTTGATTTTGACATCCCTTGCAAGTTTCTTTTCATACTCCCTTTTTGTAGCTCTTACTATCTGTTTTGTGACCCTTTGCTGTTCTTTGTATCTTTCCCATTCGCCAGGATCTGTGCTATTTTTGCATTTTGTATGCTTTTTCTTTTAGTTTTATGCTGTCCCTTACTGCTTTAGTCGTTCATGGCTGTTTTTTGGGGCAAGTAGACCCTCAGGGGTATAAACTGGTTCTGTATCACCTTAAATTCTTTTTGAACATCTCCCACTGATCTTCTGTCGTTTTACCCATTTAACAGATATGCCCAGTTTATTGTGGACAGTCTCTGTCTTATCCCTTTGAAGTCGGCCTTACCTAAATCTAGAATCTTTCTAACTGTTTTGCATTTCTTCCTTTCAAACGCAATGTTGAATTCGATCATGTTATGATCGCTATTGGATAAATGTTCATGCACAGTTAGGCTGTTAATTAAATCTGGCTCATTATTCATTACTAAATCTAATATGGCATGCCCCCTTGTTGCCTCTAGGACATATTGTTGCAGAGAACTATCCTGGACACACTCAAGAAATTCACTACCTTTCTGACAGGTGCTAGTCTGCTTATCCCAATCTATATGAAGGTTAAAATTGTAATGTATGTACCTTTAAGAGAGGAACTTTCTTTTACAGCCCCTGTATACTGCAGTACCAGTAGTGACCACACCTGTATATAACACCGTGTAGTAATTTGTACAATTAGTTCCAGCATACCCTCTGTTCAGTAAACACTTGTTATTACCGTTCTCCTGCAGTCCGTGTGTTATTGATACGCGGACACTACAGTGGCGACGAGCAGGTTCGAACTCACCTGCAGTACTGCATCACCGCACGGGGATCCATCCCTGAAAAGAAGCTTCTTGGAGGTCGAAGCCAGAGCAACGGGCGTCGACCGCGGGCAACCGCCCAGTGATCCATCGGAGTTCAGAGAATCGCAGGGGAGGCTGTGGAGAGCTGGGCTTGGTTCTCCAGTCAAGGTGTTCCAGCAAATCGGGCTGGTAGCAGGTAATGCGCTGACCCTTCCCGGACTGCGGCGGGCTAGAGCTCGATCGAGCGGCTCTACAAGGGGGCCGAGCAGCGTCGTCGGGAAGAAAAAGAGAGAGAGAGGGTGGAGTGCACAGGGTGCGGCTGGTGCTCAAGAGCCGGGCAGCGTTAAAGAAAATAAAAAAGGGGGAAGGAAAAGAGATGTGCAGTGGACAGCGTCGAAGAAGAATAAAACTAAGAAAATTAATTAACAAAAGAGAGACGCGCAGAAAGCCGCGAGGCGCTGCCATTACTATTTAGAACGCTAGGAGCAGCGTTGGCAGCAGCGGGGAAAGAAGGAAAAGCGCGGGAGGCGCCATTTTAATCCATTGGGGAAGAAGGAAAAGCGCGGGAGGCACCATTTTAAACCACCCAAAATGCCGAAGAGTGGCAGCATCACTGCTTTCGACAACGAAATAGAAGACTGGACCACGTATGTGGAAAAAATTGAAGTGTACTGCAAGGCAAATGAGGTGGCCGATGAAAAGAAGGCGTCGGTATTATTGAATTTGATGGGCGCGAACACGTACGGCCTATTGCGGAATTTAATTACCCCAGCTAAACCAATGGAGAAAAGCTTTGAAGAGATTGTCAATATCTTACAGGAACATCTAAACCCTACACCGCTGCTGATAGCAGAAAGATTCAAGTTCCATAAAAGAAACCAGCACAAAGACGAAAGTAATGCTGACTATCTTACGGAACTACGCAAGTTATCGAAACACTGCCAGTTCGGAGCAGGACTGGCAGATACCTTAAGGGATAAGTTTGTCTGCGGGCTCCAGAGTGAAGGAACCCAGAAACGACTACTTTCGGAAAAGGACCTTACGCTAGAAAAGACTTTCAGCGTTGCAGTATCCTACGAAGCAGCAGCACGGGGAGCTGCGGAAATACAACAGAAACCGCAAGAATATAGCACCAATGAAATGGCATATGGAGCAGAAAAGTGCTATCACTGCGGCAGAACAACCCATGACCAGAAGGATTGCTGGTTTAAGGACAAAGTATGCAGGCAATGTGGAAAAGTGGGACACATAGCACGAGTCTGCAGGTCGGGAAAGAAAACCAACACTAAAAGAATTACTAAGGAAAAGTACAAGAAAGTACAAAAGATGACAGACAGTAGTTCAGAAGATCAGAAGAGTGATAATGACTCCGGGAGCAGGAGACTAAGTTGTCTAAAGTTACACAACGTGATCGCAAAGGAGGATCACCGAACCATTTGGGTCACCCTCATGATAGCAGGGTCCCAAGTAAAGATGGAATTGGACACAGGATCAGCCCTAACAGTCATGAATCGACGAGACTACGAGCGGCTATTCTCACACATACCCTTGAAGGACACGTCCATTGTCTTGAAGACATATACGGGGCAAAAAGTCTACCCCAGAGGAAAAATAAGGGTGCCCGTTAAATACAATGGCAAGGAAACACAGAAACTGTATCTATATATACTACAAGATGGAGGACCACCATTATTGGGATGTGAATGGATCCAAAAAATACAATTGGATTGGCATTCCATTCAGGCGCTAACTGTGGCTGACAAAAAGGATGACGACGTCACACCTGGACGACTGTCAAAAATTCTAACTGACGCGAAAGAAGTGTTCCAGCAAGGACTTGGGACTCTAAAAGGCGTAACGGCAACGATAAAAATTGAAGATAACGCAAACCCAAAATTTTTTAAGGTCAGACCGGTACCGTATGCGATCCGCCCAGCCGTCGAAGCAGAGCTGGAGAGTCTGGAGCATTCAGGTGTGCTGTCCAAGGTGGACTGGAGCGAGTGGGCCACACCCATCATTCCTGTAATGAAGAAATCATTGAGCAGCACGCCTGGGGAGCCGAAGAAGGTTCACATCTGTGGGGAGTTTAAGGTAACTGTGAACCCAGTCCTTCACACAGTACAATATCCACTTCCGCGGATAGAAGATATTTTCGCCTCACTATCTGAAGGGAAACGCTTTACGAAGATTGATCTGGCCCAAGCGTATCTACAAATGGAGGTAAAAGAAGCATCTAGAAAATACCTCACGATAAACACTCACAAAGGTCTTTACCAGTACAACCGACTGGTATTCGGGGTAGCATCAGCTCCGGCTATTTGGCAGAGGGCGATGGAACAAGTCCTGCAAGGGATCCCGGGGACCCAGTGTTATTTGGACGACATCCTGGTTACGGGCGAAAATGACAGTGAACACCTTGCCAACCTGGAGCAGGTGCTCACTAGATTACAAGAATATGGGCTACGAGCCAACCGCCCCAAATGCGAGTTTTTCAGGAAACAAATCTCGTATTGTGGCCACGTGATTGATGAATAGGGGTTACATAAGTCCCCAGACAAGATTGAGGCAGTAGTCAAGGCTCCAGCACCGGAAAATGTGTCGCAACTGAGGTCGTTCCTCGGGTTGGTGAACTACTACCATAAGTTCTTGCCAAATTTGTCTACAATTCTGCACCCACTGAATGCCCTGCTGCAAACTGGAGTAGCATGGAAATGGAGTGATGAGTGTAAGCGTGCCTTTCAGAAATGTAAATGCCTAATCACTTCAAAAGAAGTATTGGCCCACTACAGTCCAACACTACCGATTCGGTTGGCATGTGATGCGTCTCCCTACGGCATTGGAGCGGTGCTGTCGCACAAATTCCTTGATGGTTCAGAGAGGCCAATAACCTTTGCGTCACGCTCGTTAACCTCAGCCGAGCGTAACTACGCCCAGATTGACAGGGAGGCCCTCAGCCTGGTGTGGGGGGGGGGGTGGTGGTGAAGAAGTTCAATCACTATCTGCACGGGCAGAAATTAACCTTACTGACTGATCACCAGCCTCCTGTCTCCATTTTTAACCCAAAGAAGGGCGTTCCAGTGATGACAGCGCAACGGTTGCAACGATGGTCCCTTTTTCTAGGGGCACATCAATATGAAATAGAGTATAAGGGCACGAAACAGCATGGAAATGCTGACGGGCTGTCGCGCCTGCCGCTGCCTACGGTGGAGGAAGCACCTGCAGTGGACCCTGTTGAGATATTCCATTCGACCATAGTCGAATGTCTACCTGTTACAAACTCAAGTATAGAGAAGGAAACCCGAAATGACCCGACACTCTCTCTGGTCTATGATTTGACGGTGAAGGGATGGCCAGCACATGGCGACTCACTGTTGCCAGCATTCTCGTCAAGGAGAGAACAGCTGTCAGTGTGCCGGGGGACCTTGATGTGTGGATCCCGAGTGGTAATTCCACCCAAGTTGAGAGATAGAGTGCTCAATGAGCTTCATGAGGGTCATCTGGGAGGGGTAAAAATGAAGAGCCTAGCCAGGGCGTTTGTGTGGTGGCCGGGAATCGATAAAGAAATCGAGGAAATGACCAAGAGCTGCACAGGATGCCAGAAAGTCCAAAACGCTCCACCACAGGCCCCGCTACACCCATGGGAGTGGCCCTCATCTCCATGGCAACGGGTACACATTGATTTTGCTGGTCCATTTATGGACTCAATGTTTTTAATCGCCGTGGATGCACATTCGAAATGGCCAGAGGTCATCAAAATGTCCTCCACCACCACGGAGAAAACTATTGCAGTCCTACAGACCATCTTCGCCAGGAATGGCTTGCCAGAACAGATTTGCTCCGACAATGGACCACAGTTTGTGTCCGAGGATTTCCGAAGGTTTTTGAGGAATAATAGGGTAAAGCATTACACATCCGCCCCATATCATCCAGCCACAAATGGATTGGCTGAGAGGTTTGTTCAAACCTTTAAAAAAGCAATAAAGACGATGTATAACGACAACATACCACTGCAACACAAGATGGATAATTTCTTGTTTGCTTACCGGAATGCGACACATGCAGTCACCAACCAAGCTCCAGCCATGATGTTCTTTAACCGAAGGTTAAGATGTCGCCTGGATTTGCTCAAACCAAACATAAGACGAGATGTTGAGAATAAGCAATTCCAGCACATCAATGAGAAGCCAACCAGGAGCTTCAAGATAGGGCAACCAGTCTTGGCCCGTGACTACCGAACAGAAAAATGGCAGCCAGGAACGATATGCAAACGGCAGGGACCACTAATGTACATAGTGGACGTTGGAGAGAGCATCGTGAGACGCCATGCTGACCAGATTCTAGAGTCACAGGAACAAGTCAAACCCATGCCACGATCATACGCACCTGGTGATGAACCCGAAGTACAGATTGCGTCTACCTCAGAATCAGTGGTATTGGAAGCTGACGAACCAACCAATGACAATGAGCCAGAATCGACTCCGCCGCAAGAACAGGATACTCGAGAAAGGCGCTATCCAGACAGGATCAGGAAGCCTCCTCAAAGACTGAATTTATAAATGATTATTTTCAGCTGATGTATATAGTACAAAGAAAATTGTAATTGTAATTAGTTATTATTTAATTGTTAAATGAATGTTATGTACTGTTTATCTAAAAGGGGAGGAATTGTAATGTATGTACCTTTAAGAGAGGAACTATCTTTTACAGCCCCTGTATACTGCAGTACCAGTAGTGACCACACCTGTATATAACACCGTGTAGTAATTTGTACAGTTAGTTCCAGCATACCCTCTGTTCAGTAAACACCTGTTATTACCGTTCTCCTGCAGTCCGTGTGTTATTTATACGTGGACACTACAAAAATCCCCCGTTAAAACCACTCTGTCTTTGCTACATGCTTGTCTAATTTCTGCATTTATACAATCTAGCTGCTACCAGGGGGCCTATATGCAACTCCCACTACAGTCTTAAATTCTTTCCTATTTCTTAATTCTACCCATAAAGTCTCCACTGCCTGCTACCCTTTTGTTATATCCTCTCTTATCGTTGAAGTGATTGCATCCTTAATCACTAAGGCTACTCCTCCGATTCTGCCATTTTCCCTATCTTTCCTGTAGACCTTATAACCTGGTATATTTAGTTTCCCATCCTGACCATCTTGCAGCCATGTCTCAGTAATGACTACCATGTCATACCCTCCAAGTTGAATTTGCGCCTGCAGTTCATTCAATTTATTCCTTATACTCTGTGCGTTTGTATAAAGAACGTTTATTTGGGCCACACACCCTAACTTGTCCTTCAGCTCTAATGTTTTGCTTACTTGTTTCTTATTTCTCTCTCCTGGTTTAATCACTTTACATCTTTTAGTTTCCCCTTTACCTGTAGTGCCTAAAGCACAATTTCTGACTGGTACTCTATTCTCTTCCCTTTTGTTTGTTTTTGAACTTCTATTTGTACTACAATTTCCTCCTGAGCCCTCCCCGCCATTTACTAGTTTAAAGCCCTTGTGAATGCCCTATTTATCATTTCCGCTAGGACCCTGGTCCCAGACCGGTTCAGGTGGAGCCCATCCCAACGGTACAGTTCCTTCCTGTCCCAATACTGGTGCCAGTTCCCCATGAAATGAAACCCCTCTTTCCCACAGCACTCCTTTAGTCACGTGTTCACCTCCCTAATATGCTTATCGCTATGCCAGTTTGCACGTGGTTCTGGTAATAATCTAGAGATTATAACCCTTGAGGTCCTGTTCTTTAATTTAGCTCCTAGTTCCTGGTGCTCCCCAAACAGGGCCTCTTGCCTTCTTGTCCCTAAGTTGTTGGTCCCAACTTGGACCACAATGACTGGATCCTCCCCCTCCATCTCCAGTATCCTTTCAAGTTGGTTCGAGATGTCCCTTACCCTGGTACCAGATATGTAACATACCATGTGGGAGTCTTGATTCTGCTTACAAAGGATGCTATCTGTTCCCCTACAACTACGACATTACGCTTCCTCTCCTCATCCTCCTCCCCCCTTAAGACAGCCTCCTGCTCCAAAGTGCCATCGTCTGCATTCTGGCTGTCCTTCCGACAGTCTTTATCTTTATCCTCACAGGTAGCAAGTACATTGTACCTGTTGGATAGGATCAGTTTCTGCGGATCCTCATTTCCTTTCTTCCCTGGGTTCCCCTTTAACCTGCACACTATCGGTCACATCAACCCCATTCTGATCCTGCACCTCTCTACGAGGTGTGACCGAGCTCTGGAGCAAACTGTCCAAATACTCTTCCCCCTCCCTTATGGGTCGGAGTGTCTCCAACTCGCACTCCAGCTCAATGACTCTGAGCCAGAGAGATTCGAGATGGAGACATCTCCTGCAGATGTGTTCACTTGGGACAGTCTTGCTGTCCACAAACTCCCACATACTGCAGTCCTGCTCTGCCATATCTTAGTCTAACCTTGTTTTATTCCATACCTTGGGAGCCTACTGTCAACAAAGGCAGACATCAATGATGAAGTCCAACACCGTCTTCAGTGTGCCAGTGCAGCCTTCAGTCGCCTGAGGAAGAGAGTGTATGAAGACTAGGACCTCAAACCCAGCACTAAGCTCATGGTCTACAGAGCAGCAGTGATACCTGCCCTCCTGTATGCCTCAGAGACATGGACCATGTACAGCAGGCACCTCAAAGCACTGGAGAGGTACCACCAACGCTGCCTCCACAAGATCCTGCAAATTCATTGGCAGGATAGGCACACCAACATCAGTGTTCTCGCTCAGGCCAACATCCCCAGCATCCGATGGATGGGTCACATCGTCCGCATGCCCGATTCGAGACTCCCAAAACAAGTGCTCTACTCAGAGCTCCGGCACGGCAAGAGAGCCCCAGGAGGGCAGAGGAAACGTTTCAAGGACACCCTCAAAGCCTCCTTGAAAAAGTGTAACAACCCCATCGACACCTGGGAATCTCTGGCCCAGGATCGCACAAAGTGGAGAAGAAGCATCCGGGAAAGCACCGAACACCTCGAGTCTTTTCGCCGGGAGCAAGCGGAAGCCAAGCGCAAGCAGCAGAAGGAGCGCATGTCAACCCAAGCACCCCACCCACCCGCCCCTTCAACCACCGTCTGCCCCACCTGTGACAGAGACTGTAGGTCCCGCATTGGACTCATCAGCCACCTGCGAACTCATTTTTAATGTGGAAGCAAGTCATCCTCGGCTCCGAGGGACTGCTTAAGAAGAAGATTTATTGAATTCATTAAAATCTTTATTCAACGATTATCTATAGTTATATTAATTAGTTTATCTAGTAAAGTATTTAATTTAATAAAGTATTTTATAGTTTCCCACTCTTAGGGTGCGATTTTGCTAGCCCTGGGGAGGTGGGTATGGAGGCTGGATGGCCGGGAAAATGGCAGATTCTGGGGGCGGGTACCCATCCCGCCTCCAACCTGCCTCCATGCCATCTTCCCAGGAGGCGGGTACCCAACTCGCGCAGGGAGCCGCCTCCTTGAGGTGGGAAGGGGATTAGTGCCAATTAACTGCCTGTTAACAGGTAGCTAACAGGCAGTTTTTTGGATAATCCCTATTTTGAGCCCTAAAGTGTGGGCTTCCTGACGGCTCCAAACCCTGTCAGGGTCAGCGAGGCGAGCCGTGGGTCTGCGGGAGTCGGAGGGGTCAAGTTGTCTGGTGTGCAAGTGAGTGATGGGTGCATGTGTGCAGAGGTAAGTATGTGAGGTGAGTCTTAAGAGTTTTAAAAGCTTTACTTACCTTTGCTTCTTCCTCCAGGCTTCAACCCTTCAGGTCTCAGGAGTCCCTCATCTCACCAGCAGAGAAAGCAGAATGGCCGCTGCATTCTCAAAAGCATCAGCCTTCTGCTTTCTGCTCAGGATAGATCTCGAAGTGAGCCTGTGTCCCAGGTCTCAACTTAGAAGACAGATTGTCAGTGTTTGACAGCTTCACAGAGCTCTCAAACGATGACAATTCATCTGTCAAAAGCTCTTGACAGATGAAACGTCACTCGCTGATGTCACCAGTAACTGGCTTTCCCTTAATTGCCCGGCTAAGCCCGTTGGGATGACGTAACAAGGTCAATCAAGGGAAAATAGCGTGGGTTGGCCGGACGTCGATGGAGGCGGGACTAAAACCCGACAAGCAGCAGACCCGCCTCCATCACGTCCCCATTGGCAAAATCACCCCCTTAGCTTAAACCACTGTCCTAGCTTAGAGAAAAAAAAAACTTTAATACTTGGCCAGCAATCACCTACCTGCTGTCCCGTGATGTCACTCCTTGGTTTTTTTGTTGTTTTAGAATTCACTGGATTGGTACCGCCTCCTCCAGTGCCGACTCCATTTAGGTCCGCGCTGCCTCTCCTCCCATTCTACTCTGACTCCTCCAGACAATTCAGTCAGCTCAATGTGGAGGCATTGAATGAAGGACTGCAGGTCTTGGCGAACCGTCTGGAGATGTCAACATTAACTGGATTGCAAAGTATACAGGGCATCATCTTGGAGTGCTAATGATTGACTCTCTCCCAGCAGATTTAAGGATCTTTCTGATTCCATTTGGTCCGTTCTTCCACTGATCGCTGGTAACCAGAATCCTGTTCAGTAACAATACTGTGGAGGAGGAATTCCTGGAGTGTATACGGGATGGTTTCCTGGACCAATATGTCGAGGAACCAACTCGAGATCAGGCCATCTTAGACTGGGTATTATGTAATGAGAAAGGATTAATTAGCAATCTTGTTGTTCGAGGCCCCTTGGGTCGGAGCGATCATAATATGATGGAATTCTTCATTAAGTTGGAGAGTGAAATAGTTGACTCAGAGACTAGGGTCCTGAATTTAAATAAGGGCGACTACGATGGTATGAGGTGCGAGTTGGGTAGGATTGATTGGGGAATGTCACTCAAAGGGTTGACGATGGATGGGCAATGGCAAACATTCAAAGATCGCATTTGTTCATCCCAGTTTGGCATAAAAATAAAACAAAAAAGGTGACTCAACCGTGGCTAACATGGGAAATTAGGGATAGCATAAGATCCAAGGAGAGGACGTATAAATTGGCCAGAAAAAGCAATAAACCTGAGGATTGGGAGCAGTTTAGGATCCAACAAAGGAGGACAAAGGGATTAATTAAGAGGGGGAAAATAGAGTATGAGAGTAAGCTTGCAGGGAACATAAAAACTGACTGTAAAAGCTTTTATAGATATGTGAAGAGAAAAAGATTGGTGAAGTCAAGCGTAGGTCCCTTGCAGTCAGAATCAGGGGAATTTATAATGGGGAACAAAGAAATGGAAGACCAATTAAATACAAACTTTGGTTCTGTTTTCACAAAGGAGGACACAAATAACCTCCCAAAGATGTCGGGGAACATAGGGTCTAATGAAAGGGAGGAACTGATAGAAATCAGTATTTGTAGGGAAATGGTGTTAGGGAAATTGATGGGATTGAGGGCCGATAAATCCCCAGGGCCTGATAATCTACATCCTAGGGTACTTAAGAAAGTGGCCCTAGAAATAGTAGATGCATTGCTGGTCATCTTCCAAAATTCTATAGACTCTGGAACAGTACCCATGGATTGGCGGGTAGCTAATGTTACCCCACTGTTCAAAAAGGGTGGTAGAGAGAAAATGGGGAATTACAGACCGGTAAGCCTGACATTGGTAGTGGGGAAAATGCTAGAGTCCACTGTAAAGGATGTAATAGCAGAGCACTTGGAAAAAAGTGACCGGATCGGACAAAGTCAACATGGCTTTACAAAAGGTAAATCGTGCTTGACTAATCCACTGGAATTTTTTGAGGATGTAACTGGTAAAATAGATAAGGGAGAACCAGTGGATGTGGTGTATTTGGATTTTCAAAAGGCTTTCGATAAGGTCCCGCATAAGAGATTAGCGTGTAAAATTAAGGCACATGGGGTTGGGGGCAAGGTATTGACTTGGATAGAGAACTGGTTGGCAGACAAAGCAAAGAGTTGGAATAAACGGCTCTTTTTCCGAGTGGCAGGCAGTGACTAGTGGGGTACCGCAGGGATCGGTCCTTGGACCCCAGCTATTCACAACATATATTAATGATCTGGATGAGGGAACTAGATGTAATATCTCCAGGTTTGCAGATGACACAAAGCTGGGTGGGCGTGTGTGCTGTGAGGAGGATGCCGAGAAACTCCAGGATGATTTGGACAGGTTGGGTGATTGGGCAGAAGCATGGCAGATGCAACATAACGTGGATAAATGCGAGGTTATCCACTTTGGTGTCAAAAACAGGAAGGCAGATTATTATCTAAATGGCAATAGATTGGGAGAAGGAGATGTGCAACGAGACCTGGGCGTCCTTGTGCACCAGTCGCTGAAAGTAAGCATGCAGGTGCAGCAGGCGGTTAAGAAGGCAAATGGTATGTTGGCCTTCGTAGCGAGAGGGTTTGAGTACAGGAACAAGGATGTCTTGCTGCAGTTGTACAGGGCCTTGGTGAGGCCACATCTTGAGTATTGTGTGCAGTTTTGGTCACCTTATCTGAGGAAGGATGTACTTGCCATGGAAGGAGTGCAGCGAAGATTCACCAGGCTGATACCTGGGATGGCAGGAATGACGTATGAGGAGAGATTGGGTCGATTGGGCTTGTACTCGCTGGAGTTTAGAAGAATGAGAGGGGATCTCATCAAAACTTATAAAATTCTAACAGGACTAGACAGACTAGATGCTGGAAGGATGTTCCCGATGATCGGGGAGTCCAGAACCAGGGGTCACAGTCTAAGGATAAGGGGTAAGCCATTTAGGACAGAGATGAGGAGGAATTTCTTCACCCAGAGAGTGGTGAACCTGTGGAATTCACTGCCAAAGAAGGCAGTTGAGGCCAATTCATTAAATATATTCAAGAAGGAGTTGGATATATTTCTTAAGGCTAAGGGGATCAAGGGATATGGAGAGAAGGCAGGAACAGGGTACTGAATTTGGATGATCAGCCATGATCTCATTGAATGGCAGAGCAGGCTCGAGGGGCCGAATGGCCTACTCCTGCTCCTATCTTCTATGTTTCTATGTTCCCAGTGCCAGTGAAGAAGTTGCTGTGCGTGCCTCAGAAACTGCACCTCCTCACGGCAGCAACATAAAGCAACTTCCCACAGAAGCCTTTATCTGTGCAGGACCAGACTCTCAATTAGCCCATTACAGAGAGTCAGCCTGTCCTGTGTCCATTCCAAGACTTAGGGGACCTGAAAGGACACGTACATCCCACAAGGCTCAAAATATTTTGCAGCAACCATTAATATTTCAGGCTCCATGCCCTCAGGTGGCACATAAAGAAAGTGTTAGAATAGAGCAGGGAAAACAAAGGGATGTACATGGTGACAGACCAAATTATGTTTTGTAAATGGTTGTACTATATCAGTGGAATATTTGATGTAAGGATAGCTTCATGTTTGGTTCTCTTATATGACAATGGGTATCATACAATGTGCTGATGTTACGGCTCTGGATTAGGATGTGGTAGCTAGCTGTGAGCAACAAGGATTTTACATAGACCATTGTTAGTTTGGCGAGACAAGCCAGATCATTGCTGAGCTGAGACTGCCAAATAATGGTGCTGTATGAATCTGTAAAGTGTGTCAAATGAGTCGTTCTCTCAGATGTCTAGCAGGCACTACCACTGCATCTGTTTTCTGTTCTTCATTAAGAAAGGCCTCATAGTGTCGTCATCAGGCTCTCTGGCATCCTCTGGGACATCCACCATCAGCTCTTTCCTAATTGCAAAGTTGTGAATCACACAATATGCCACCACAATTCTCAAGACAGTGCTGGTTCAGACACTAAACCTTCCTTTGAGCATTCCAATGGCTTGCCCAATTGTTATTCTTGTGAGTTTTTCTCTGCCCTATTCTAACATTTTCTTTATGTGCCACCTGAGGGCCTGAGATATTGATGGTTGCTGCAAAATATTTTGAGCTTCGTGGGATGGACGTGACCTTTCTCTCAGGTCCCCCAAGTGCTGGAATGGACACAGGACAGGCTGACTCTTTGTAATGGGCTACTTGATGTGTACATCATTGTAGCATTCCTATGCAGCACTAGTGGTCCAATAAAAAGACATCGTGAGCCACAGGAGTAACGGGTATCCCTCATCACCCAGCAGCAATCCTGGCCCTAGCCTCTAGTTGAAGTAGAGCTGAGATACTGGACTAATGAGGTATAAAAGCATTATGAAGACAGAAGTACCAGCCCGCTGAACCTCCACCCTAAAGAGAATACAGGCCTATTTTTGGGACATAGATATTTAACGGAATATGTATTAAATCAAACGTTTTTGGACATTTGCAAAGCACACCAATATTTGCTATAAAAATTCAATCAGTTAATTTTATATCTATGCTACATGGCTATTAAATACATATAGTATTCTAAAAAATAAACATTTATATTGTACACTACAAAATACGGTTTAGCATGTATCTGTTACCTTAGTTTATTGAAAATACCAGCCAAATATGGCAATATTTAATCATTTTTAAATATTATGTCCAGAGACCTAATTTCTCAGTGGGGGATCATACAAGTGTCCAAACAGCCATACTGGACAATAACGTTTTTTTCAACAGTTTCTCTACTTTCGACATCTCGCTTTTTTTCTGACCTTCATAGTTTATTTTTTCTTTTCCAATGATTTTCTTTGTACTCAATCATGAAATTATGACAAAATTTACATTTACTATGTTTCAGTCAGTTATCAATGATCACTAATGTATGCAAAATACTGTGTGATGCTATTGGGTTGCAAATATTAAGAAAGGGATATTAATCATGTTCCAAGTCAGTAACCAAAAATATTACATTGAAAATTGTAGAATTGTTTATTTTAGGGAGCATAAGAGAGTAGGAAAAGATGTTCCATTCAATGGAAACAAGGAATTCGCTTTTTGCATGGAATGTGTATGCCGTTTACGGCAGCACAAAATAGATGCATTTTGAAATTTTGCAAGATCAATACAGTTGTAGACAGTTGGAATAAAAATAAAACGAGAAAGGGAAAACAGTCAAATTATGGCAAAAAGAATAAGGAACAAAATTAACACGGTATGGTGGAAAGGGGAAAGAAAAATTCAAAATGAAGAGTAGTCAAAAGACTATTATAAATACATCAAAAAAATAAGTTATTACATGTCCACAAACTTGATGATGATTGATTTAAGATTTTTTTAAACAAAGTACGAATATATTTAATAATAATGAATTATTTAAAATAATAAAATGTGAGGGTTTTAATATTGTGGGACTATGAATTGTGCAGTATATGAGAATAAAGGGAACTTTAGGACAGTACCAGCTGTGGCTCAGTGGGTAGTTCTCTTGCCTCTGAGTCATGAAGGTTGTGGGTTTAAGTCCCACTCCAGGGACTTTGAGCATAAAAATCTAGGCTGACACTCCAGTGGAGTGCTGCACTGTCGGAGATGCTGTCTTTCGGACGAGACGTTAAACGGAAGCCCCGTCTGTCCTCTCAGGTGGACGTAAAAAATCCTTGTGGCACTGTTTAAAAGAAGGGCGTGCGAACCTGAACAAGGGGGTCCTTTGTGTGTCGGCTATGGCTCAGTAACAACACTCTCACTTCTCAGTTAGAAAGCTTGTGGGTTCAAGTCCCACCCCAGAGACTTCTGTACATTGGCCCAGAAATTCGAGTCGGGGGCTTGCCGCACGTGTAAGCCCCCGATCTGCACTTACCCGACGCGCCGGCCGTTGAGCTTCAGGGACGCCTGGAATTGCTGTTTTAAAATGTTGACTCCCGGGCAGCGTCTGACGTCACGCCGCCCAGGAGTGCAGCCAGCGCGAAGCCTGTAGTGCGCTGTGCAACTGAGACACGCCCCTTGAGGTCTCAGTTTAATAGGACACGCCCCCAATGTTTCACAAGCTGCTAAGCATTTTTACATGCAAAGCAGCATTTTAAATAGGTTTTTGGTATTTTTATGAAGCTTTTGGTAACTTTTATAAACTTTTAAAAACGTTTACATTATTTTGAAGAATCTGAAGTAGTTTTAAACAGAATTAAAGCAATTTAAAGACTTTTAAAAGCCCTAAAAGAATTTTTTAAATTCCATTTATTTATTTAGCAATGTCGTCATCATACGTGTCTTCACACTGTTCCCTTTGGGGAACTGTATGAAGTGGTGGAAGGATTTATGGCCGTGATTAACGCTCATTCCGTGACCGTAACCATCTTTGAACCAGCCATTAGGGTGGTTAGTCCTATGGCGGGAAGGTTTTACGGGCTCCCACAAGCTATACAAGGAGGGGGGGCCACCCACACCCACGGACGCAAATATCCCACTGGATGTCAACCCAGAATTTAGAGCCGGAGCTCCGACTCCACTTGCCGGGACTGTCTGGAGCGGGGTTCGAAACCCTACCCTGTCTGGCCCAGCGGCGGGGATCCTACCGCTACGCCAAAGGCCCAATCCGATTAGCAACGTGAAATGGCTGGAATGAGCACAATTCACGGCATTAAAAGAACTCACAATTGAACTGATGATGACCTCAGCAATCTCCTCAACGAGGTGGAGGCGCAGCGCCTGCTCATCATTGGTAATGAGAAGTCAAAGGCGCCGCAAAAAGGACAGATGATAGCTTGGTCTTTCAAGTGGCAGCATAGGGCTCCAGTCACGGGGAGGGAAAAGGCGCAGGAAACGTATGGGTGTCACCTTTTGCACGGAGTGGGCCTTTTGCGTAGCGGTAAGCATCCCCGCCGCTGGGCCAGAAGGAGTAGGGTTTCGAACCCCGCTCCAGACAGTCCCGGCAAGTGGAGTCGGAGCTCCAACTATAAATTCTGGGTGGACATCCAGCGGGATACTTGCGTCCGCGGGTGTGGGTGCCCCCCCCCTCAGATGGGTTGTGGGAGCCCGTAAAACCCTCACGCCATAGGACTAACCACCCTAATGGCTGGTATGAAGATGGTTATGGTCACGGAAGGAGTGTTAACGTGACCAGAAATCCTTCCACCACTTCATACAGTTCCCGAAAGGGAACAGTGTGAGGATACGTACGACGATGACCTCTTGCGCAATGCACCTCCTTGGACCCTCAGTCGCAGATGCGAGGGGGCAAATCGTGCAATTGTTAAATTTTTCATTTTATTGACATGTAAAATGTTGGCCCAGTAATTCCCTTCCAAACGCGCGAGTACCGTCGGGGTACTTACGCGTCTGGCCGGAGGAAATGCCGGTTTTCAGCATGCACAGCGCATGCGGGGAAAACCAGCATTTCCTGTCCTCTGAACGAAGGGGTTCAGAGGCAGAACGCGTGCGACTGTACAGGCAGCGCGTGCGCAGTAAAATTCGCCGCTTTCATTCATGCTTTCAGTGAGGTCAAGTCCTTACAACTTACACATGAAAAAAGCATGAGTACAGTTGCTCCAGAGGCTGCGGAGGAAGATATTTCTTATCGTGGAGCTTCTTAAAGGCAATATTTTTGTTTGGGAAAGGGAGGAAAGTTATTTTAAGAAATGCTGAGGTAAGTTTTAAAGTTTATTTTCGTTTTTTAAAACGGATTTTCAGTACTGTAGGTAGAAGGATCAATTGTGGCTATGTGAATTGAATTTGCTGTGTTTATTAAATGTGAAAATGACTCCAACATTTTTAAGAAAGAAACTTTTCATCAGTAATATATTCTTTTAAGTAATTATGTATGTATGTCTGTATATATTCCTTTGCGTGTTATGTATATATTCCTTTACTTATGTGTATGAATGTATGTATTTAATTATGACTTTCAGAGAAAGTAACTTATTGGAAAATCATAATTAAAAACATACATTCATACACATAAGTAAAGGAATATAAAACATACATACATATACGTAAAGGAATATATGCGGACATACATACATAATTACTTATTACTGATGAAAAGTTTCTTTCTTAAAAGTGCTGGAAATGTTACATTACTCATTTTAGAACACTCATTTTCACATTCCATTCACACAGCCACAATTGCTCCTTCTACCTACCGTTCTGAAAACCCGTTTAAAAAAAATAAATTAAACTTTAAAACTTACTTAAAATTTCTTAAAATAACTTCCCTCCCTTTCCCAAACAAAAATATTGCCTTTCAGAAGCTCCACGATAAAATATATCTTCCTCCGCAGCCTTGGAACAACTTTACACATGCTTTTTTCAAGTGTAACTTGTAAGGACTTACCCTCACTGAATCCATGAATGAAATCGACGAAGTTCACTGTGCAAGCACTGCCTGTGCAGTCGCACGCGCTGTGCCTCTGAACCCCTTCATTCAGAGGACTGGAAATGCCGGCGTTCCCCGCATGCGCTGTGCATGCTGAACGCCGGCATTTCCACCGGCCAGATGCGTGAGTACCCAGACCGTACTCACGCATTTGGACACGAATTTCTGGCCCAATATCTCGGTGGACACTTCAGTGCAGTACTGAGGGAGTTCCACACTGACGGAGGTGCCATCTTTTAGACCAGACGTTAGCCTGAGGCGCTGTCTGGTCTCGCAGATGAACCCATGACACTATTTCGAAGAAGAGCAGCTGAACTAACATTACTAAAAACAGATTATCTGGTCACTGCAGTTTGCTGTGCGCAAATTGGCTTCCTGCATTACAACAGTGAGTCCACTTCAAAAAGTACTTCATTGGTAAAGTGCTTTGGGACGTCCAGAAAGGCGCTGAATAAGTGCAAGTCTCAGTGCAGCTTGTGGTGTGTTGCAGTGCTAGCCCCCACCCCCCTGGCTCCTCCTAGCGGGCTGGGAGGAGCGCGCCGGTCCTCCCAGGCTTGTCAACGTATCCCGGCGCGCAGTGCGTTCCCCGTCAGAACGGCCCGTTCAAGATGGCGGCGTCGCCGGGTCAGAGTCTGAGCAGCGGCCAGACAGGCAGCTGAGCACCGAAACTTTCTACCCCTCCCCAAAACCCACCCTCTGCAAGCCCAGCCGGCGTGTCTCGTTCGTTCATAGCGGCAGGAAGAGGAGGATGTGGAGAGGCGGGCCGGCGATTTGAGAGTGAGAGCCCCCGGGGCTGTCGAGCGGCCGCCGCCGGCCTCCTGTCACCGATCGACCGCGCTCTCTTGTCTTTTCGGCCGGCTTGAGAAGCCGCTTCCCTCTCTTCCCATCCCCCTGATCTCTCTTTCCCCCCCCTATTGCCCCCTGCCCCCGGAGGATGATGTGTTCGGCTCCCTCTCCTCCTGCTCCCGGGGCCGGTGGTGGCGGCGGCGGCGGCGGCGCCGGGCCTGGCCAGGCCGGCTTCTTCTCATGCACCGACTACCCGGCCGCCGTCTCACTTTACACCGACTCGCTGCTCTTCCTGCCGCCTGGTTCGGCGGCGGATGCCCGGGCTGCTGCTGCCGCCACTGCTGCTGTTCCAGCTGGAGGAGGAGGGATGGAGGCCGGGGCCGGGCGGGTCCAGCACCAGCTGCTGTCAGGGAAGCTGCTCGGGAACAAGTACCAGCAGCTCTTCGCCGCCGCCCTGGACACCCAGCACAGCAGGTAAAGCAGCCAGGGGGGGGGGGAGATTGTCAGTCTGGATACAAAGGGTGCAATCACACAATGAATAAACAGAAGGGGTGCAAGCACACAACAACCATCCGAACCCTGCAGACTTTAATGTCTTTAGGACGATTGCAACAAAGCTGAATGTGTGCACATTATAAACACATTAAAACAATTACAGATTATAGATACGAGCAGTTTGTAAATGCAAATACAACTTGCATTAGAGCCGCTGTGCAAGTCACAGTTTGCAACGTACTTGTACGAATTGATAGGCGTGCAGTGTTAAAACTCCGCCGTTTGGTCGCGGTTGTCAAGTTTTGGGGTGGATTTACACCATGAACGCGGGGTCGAGCTGTTTCTGTTTTAAAATCCTGTTCGATGTTTTGGGTTGTCAGCGGGGCCCAGGACAATGGTCAGATTGTTGGGTTGGCTGACAAAATGTAGGGTCTCTTTATTGTGTGATCGAGACAAGGGAAGTGAGTGAACGGCCTGAGAGGAGAACATGGGCTGGACTGGGGCACTCTGCACCTTCAGCCTGTGTGCCCAAGCCCGGCGTGACTTGACAGCTCTGGGCACGATTTGTTCTTGCAGAGAAATGTGAGGCGTTGTCTTGATGGGTGGGCGAGTGATGTCAAGTTTCCTCATTAACGTTGCACGCCCATGTTGTGGGTGGGAGGTTATGAAGAATGTCTAGCAAGAGGATTGTGATTTTTTTTGTTCTTTGCTGCGTTTTTTGCCTTGGCTCTGCACTGATGCTGGGGTTAGAGTTCCTGTTTCTCTCTCCTGAACGATTTCGTATGAAGGACAACAAATCTGTAGGTGGTAGCAACCCCAGAGAGACGAGTGGAAAGTGGTTCTGAGGGGGTTAAACATTGAGCCCAGGCCCTTCGCTGTCACTGTGTTTCAGGGTAAATGTGGGGTCGTGACCCACTGCACCTCTTAAAACAGAGCCGCGGATCTTAGTACCGACTGAACACTGACAGACATTTAAAAACACCAAATTCTGATCTGCTTTGGGGTCGGTCAGGACCATTTACAGTTTAAAATTTGGTTATGAATTTCTCTTTCTCTGACCCTACGGCTTCACTTTAACACACAATAGGCCGGATCAAGATTTCATAATGTTGTGAAATGGTGTTCACTTAATCACGTGCGTCGGTGAAAACGAAACCTATGGTGCATGACAATGAAACTGGCCTTTCATTTAATCTTTGACCGAATTAACAGCACATAGTATATCTTAGAAAATGTCATCAATACCGGGCAATTTAAATTTATATAATGCACTCGCTCTTGCAGTGACAGATTCTTTTTTATTTGCAATATGATGTAGTACGCAGCGTACGTGAATTACCTAATCCATTTGGACGGTGTAGGGTGGAGCTTTGTTTTTCTCCTATGATTCAACTGCAAATCAGCAGTAAACGCAACAGACGAGGAATGCCCAGAGCTCGCTGCACTGAGATAGTATTGTTTTAGTGAACAATAATAATGGGTGGAAACGCATTAGTGCCAAAACATTCTTTTTGTGGAGAGAAAGGGGGATTTATTGAGAGGTGGAAGGAATGAGTGCAGACTGCAGATTTGTAGGATTATAGCAGTATGTGGAGATATGCAGCTGACAAAAACATACAAGCACCTTCTTGCGAGGCGTTAATACTCGTGATAATCCTCAGTTTTATTAACACTACATCTTGTGCATTGGAAAATTTTCACCAATGTGGTGTGATGGTGCAAATTACAAAACTAAGTGGAGAGGAAGACAGGAACCCACAAAAGTGCGTTAGATTGTTAGAATGTGCAAATAACTACTGGCCACCTTTTAGGATGCTTTTATTATTATTATATATGTTTGAACTGCCAAGTGTAGAAACTCAGCATACGGCACCATGGTTATATTGGTTACATCACCTAATGGTTCGCAACCTTCTCAATATTCAACCCTTTTATATAAAACATTTTTTTGAACCTTGAATACTGGAGTGCGTCTGAAAAATTGAATTCCCGAAGCCTCCTTGTGAAATATAATTTTTATTTCCACGAATGAAGCCAGCTTAAATACCAAATGTAACTTTCACTTAGAAGCCGTGAACACTTTTGAGATTTGATGAAAATATTCCGGTCAATTTCGCAATGACATCATGTCCATGATACACTATGTTCCTCAGAAGATTAGCAATTCCTCGTTATTAATGTTGAAACCAGTTCATGGCACTCCATTATGAATCAGTTTGTTTGGCTGTCATTCGATTATGACATCCTTTCAGTGACTGCAGTGGATATTGACAACATGTGAACCTTTCTGTATTCCTGTTTACTGCTGCACGCACCTTATTCAGACTAAGCTATCAAAATGAGTCCTTTATGTATTATGTGCAAAGATACCAGTTTATTACATACAAGTAACATACAGATGAAGTGTTTTACAATGCAATGCATTGAGTTGTTGAGATGACACCATCTGTTTTGTGATACAACCTTGTAACACTCTAGATTGTTGTACATAATATATACAAGTGGAATCTGCAAAACAGGCTGATTCAGTTTTTGCAGCATCTGTTTTATTTCCCAATGATGGACAGAGTTCCCAAAATAGAATCCTGTGATTTGAGCTAATCTTTTAATTTCATTGATTAAAGTTATACACTGTACATAAAAGGTTGTAATACAAAGCATCTAGATGTTCTTTAATTTAACCATATTGTCCTATGACTTAATCTGGAAAACATTGTTACAGGTTTGCAATGAACTAATAAGGGTCACAGGCACATGTATAGTTAGGATAATTGTACACCCATACTGTGAGTTAATGAGCATATCCGACCTTGAGTCTGTCTTCTTTGCTATAAAGCTGCTTTAGAGCCCCTGGTGAGCAGGGGTCAATAACAGAATCTTGAGACAAGAAACCCTGAACATCTCATGTGTTCTGGATTTTGTTTTTTTACAAAAAACTGTCCTCAGAACACACACACTAGTAAACTAGATCCCAAAATGGGTGACACAAATGCATATCTACTGAATTGAGCCATAAGACAGCGTATTTATTGCATTTTGTAACTTTAAAATATTTTGAGTGCAATGGGTTAATGGTTGGAGATGACTTACTGCAAGTCAGCATGTTCCTATGTTCCTATTTGTTTGCCGTTAGTTTCAACGCTCCTGCAAAGATTGGTACAATCCATATAAAAACTGGTATAAGTTGATGGCCAATTCACAGTTGATGCAGGGAGCTTAGTAAATAAGCTAGCAACATTTTTGCAGTGAGCAAGAAAATATAAACTAAAATTAAGCACTTGATGTTTAATATATAGACCCAGTTTTCCTTGAATATCATAATACTGAGACTTCACTGCCCTTAATATGCAACTGTGCTTGAGGTGACATTTGTAATCTTGCAATACAGTGACGCGAAGTGATATGTGCATATATCTTGATATAAATGGCAATATAATGGTGATTCAATTTGATTCTTTTTGACATTGTAGTGTCTATTGAAGAAGCTTTACTCTGATGGAATACAACAACTTGTATTTATATAGCGCCTTTAATGTAGTAAAATGTCCCAAGGCGCTGCACAGGAGTATTAAAAGACAAAAAAATTTGACACCGAGCCACATAAGGAGAAATTAGGGCAGGTGACCAAAAGCTTGGTCAAAGAGGTAGGTTTTAAGGAGCGTCTTAAAGGAGGAAAGAGAGGTAGCGAGGCGGAGCGGTTTAGGCAGGGAATTCCAGAGCTTGGGGCCTACTGAATACTATTGTGGCTTTCATTTTTATAATTATGCAATAGAAAAGTATTGTAATCTGTGTACAAAACATCATGGACAAATGATAACCTGACCTTGTATGTGCTACAGGTACATAAGCTATAACTCTTGAAGTTTATTTTAATAGGTGTTATTCATGCGGTGCTAAGTAATAGGTAAAATCAGGCTAAAATTATTTTTATCAACTTTCGCTCAATAGGTTAATAACTTGTGGTTTTATATGCAAGTCTTCGAATAGTCCATCTTTCCAGAAACGTTGGATACCAGCGACCAAATGAACTGAAATCACTGAAATATAAATCGATCCACCAATACATTAAAAAATGTAGAGAATAGTTAATTTAAAATGCAAAATCTCTGAAGATATGGTTAATTTATAACTTAACGTTCATTTTTGGACAAAATCACATTCTCTTTTTTGAGGAACATCGAACTGAACATCGCACCAAGGATTCATCTATACTTAAAAATCTTAGTTAAGGTTCAGGCTTCACACCATTCAGATTAAGATGATATTTGAACTGTCAGCATTTGGGTGAGGGGGTGACTAATTTTAGGGCATGAATTAATGTGTTGCCTCATTTTTATCCTGCCTGTATGTAATTTGCATGATATACTACTAATTTGAGAGATTCCTGTGCCTGCTGGTTATTGGGGTGCCGTAGGGATTTTTAAAAACTTGATTTTGTGGTATTTCGTTATCCACAATATCTATTGCAGTAGATAATTGTTGATAAAGTACTTGTGGTCTTGGAGAGCAAGCTTGAGGGTCTGGTGACCAAGCTATATAGCGTGTGTTGATGTCACAAAGTAGTTTCCAATTTACTACAGGCTCCCATTAAAATTAGTTGAGATTGGGTAATTCTCTGTACTTGGAATACATTTTGTTTTAGTAAGAGCCTTAAAATTTTAGTGACATGTTATACAAATTTTGTTACACATTTTTAAAGAACTGTAAGGAGGGCCACAGACTTAGTGAATAAGTCAAATTTTGGGGATTCTATCCTGCAATTCTAGCCATTACTTTGCCTATAAGTTGAGTAACAAAGAATAACAGAAAATACATGAGGACAGAATGTTGCGGTAGGCTAGACACCTGCATTTCCCCTTCTAAGGGTCCGACATGAAATAAGGACAGGCTCAGTCAGTTCCCAGGACACATGGCTGGGCCAACAGCACAGCAAAAAACAATCTGGCACCAATTCACACTAAATTGGCAGTCTCTGACTGCAATCTGGTTGGTGTGGGAAGTGGAGAAGTTTCATGCTGCTGTGATGAAAGGTGTTCTTTTGAGAATGGAATGGAATGCTTGAAGCTGTCATTGGATTAATTATCGAGCATAACCTCCCCTTGAACACAAGAAATTGAAATACCTGTTTGGAAGGTCTGCTGCACGCGCATGGAACCATTTAATTTTTGTACAGTGGGCTTTTTCCCGAAATGGTTTAGGCTTTTGAAATGTCCTTTAACTTCTTTTGTAAGACCATTGATATTTCAATCTTAAAAACTGCAAATTTAAATAAAAATACTTCACTTAACAAACCATACATAAATATAGTCAAAGATTGAAATTTACTGTGTTCAATTTTTGTACTATGGCAGATATTTTGTATCTAACTCAGAAAATGGGATGGTTGTATATTCGGGACTGTGAATGCAGGAACTGCAACTGTGCTAGTGATTCCTCCACACGAAACACAATTAACACCTTAATAAGAAAGCAATGGTTAGCCCAGAATTCAAACATTAATTTGTAACTGCGTGAGATGTGACCAAGTTATCGGGTCTGTTGCTACTCCTAGGTGGGTTCTAATGCTGAGAGGTTCTGGGTTAAAACAGTAATAATGGGGTTTTAGAAATTGATTTTGCCATTGATTATTTAAGTTGCAGAACTCCATAGGATCATATTCACTAAAATTGTTGCTACTTCATTAAATGCAAATATGAACTTCATGTTGAATGAAATCAGGATGCTCAGATTATATTTTGTTGGACGGTGTTATCCTCTTATGAATTTGCGTGCCTCTGCAGGTGGTAGCCTGTTTTAATCATGCTCTCTTAGGTTGCTAAGAGGTGTACAAGAGTTGTCTGAGACTCTCCATTTGATATTTCTCTCCCACTATTTGGGATCCTGGTTTCTGCTCAGTCCTGTCTACAATAGAGTGGCTAAAACTAGAAACTGAATGGAGCGGCTAATCAAGCAACCGTCCAAGCTACCGAGTGTTGGCACTGCAGAGCGCTGTGCTGTGCTACTCGACCAGGCTACACCAGTTTATAGATTGTTACCCAGATACATATGCGGCCATTAGACCACTATGAAGGAGTTGTTGTAAAAAGAGATTAGTCTTTTTTTAATATTTAGATACGTTTGCTCCCTTTATATGACATTACTGAACTCCATGAGCCAGGGTCTCATTTGCAGTGTTGTGAAATGGACCTTCATATTTTGAAGAACTGGCCAGTGTGTTATTGCGTCTATTTCCAGGGTGTATCTACTTAGCAGTGAATATGGTAACACGGAATTCTAATATCTTTTACATTTGAGATTAAATAGCTTTACAGCATTCAGTATTATTTGAAAATTCAGTAGAATAGACTATCTACTCCCATTTAATTGCTATCAAGTGTACTCTGTATGGCCAGGTGATTGACATTGGAATCCGATTTCACAACAGTAAGCAATGGATAAAGTCATTGTTCCGAATTGCTTTTTGTGAAATTTAGTGCTTGTGTTATTACATGATAGAGGTTTGTTGATCCTATTGCTAGGTCATTATTAGCTACTGGTAGGATCATTATGCGATGAAACATGGATAATATTGCAATGAAACAAGAATCTTGTGTTTTTAAATGCATACTTTAAATTTGCAAACAACATTTTTTTTTTTTAAAAGTAGGAAATAATTGCGCTGAGGCACTCGAATGAGATGTTGAGCCACGAAGCCAAGGGTGTTGTAGCTTTAACCGGGACGACTGATGGTTTACCATCTTGCTTCTAACTGTAGTTAATATTGGGTTTATTATACTTTACACCAAACGAAAAACAGACTGCATGGATTGGAGATCCTGCACCTCTCAGTTCCTTAAGAGCAATCAGCATTGGGGATGTGATTCACAATTCAAGTGTACTCATTTTTAAGGCGTGATGGCTTATTCTTGATGTGGAAGTGTGTAATGCTTAAAATACAATGGGAAACCTTCCTTGATTTTATGCAGGATGCATGTTTGGATGGAGATTTTTTGTGTTGCTACCTACTAACATAGTTTCAGATTTTATTTTAAATAGTGTATTCTGTGTTTTTATATAATGTTGAATCCTGCCCAGTGCTCTGCGACATCAGTAGGTGATGAAACACATCATTGCAGTTTCACTGAGTTCACTCAGTTTTACTGAGAATTGAACTATATTATTAATATTCATTACAATTATGGTTCACGCCAATCAAATAATACAGTAGGTATGAACAAACTATAAGTTTAAGACACTGATTTATATATATTTTTTAACTATCCAGCATTAGAACCAGGTCTGTTTTACCGAAGTTTTAATGCTGTGGCTGTGTACATTTTGAAAGCTGTAGCCAGAGATCTATATAGTTTCATTTTTATTTTGGCAGACTTGTATTTCCCATTTGACATGATGCCAGAAAAGAAATAGTTAAAAATAAGGCTTTATAATTTATCAAAAGCCCACACTGCTGCAGGCCTTTTGATCGAAGCAGCAGTATTCCTGGTGATTCCCTGCTTGGGAAACAGAAGCGTGATGTGACATTTCTTTGAATATGCCAGCCGCTCTCCCCTCTCAGTCTAGCTGTATTATGTATGTATATTATCTCTGCCAGTTGGAAAAGGGTCAAACCAGGTTAGGTGTAGAGCAGTCTTGTGTGTTTCAGAGTTCTACTTGGAATTTTAGGAATGCCCATGTTTCTTCTGTAGAGCAACAACTTTTTAATATACATGTTGTAAAATTTATTATATTTCTTTTTGGTTTGAGAGTTCTCCTTTTACTGCACTGAGCTCCATTGACCACAGTAACATATTTTTGGTGTTCTGAGTTAGCCAATTAGTCAGGCTGCCAGTGAGGAAGTTAAAAACAGTACCCTGAATTGCAATGAGGAAAAATTGGCCAGCATTTCCACCTCTGACCACTTTCTAGTGATCCCCGTTAGTAGTAGTTTTGATATCCTGGGTAGAATAGAATTGAGCACTTCTGCAATAGATTACTAGAAGTGGGAAGCAGTGTCCACAGGCTCTGTTCTGGGACTGCTTCTACTCACTGTGTACATCAATGTAGGGCTAGAAGGATAGGTGTCCATATACTTATAGATGATACTAAAATAGGCACAGTAAATAGTTCTGAGGACCAAACGAAACTGCAAGGGAATAGTGATAAGACGGTGGCAGGGCAAAACCGTGGCCGATGGTCCGTTAATGTGAGGTGGCACAATTTGGTTAATAGTAATTATAGTTTAGTTTGAATGGGGGACTGCTGGGTGATGTGAAAGAGCAGAGGGATTTGGGGGTTCAGATTCACAAGACATTGAAAGCAGATCTCAAGTGGATTAGCCACAAAAATAGCTAATGGAACACTGGGTTTTATGGTGAGCAGTATAGAACATAAAAGTCGAGGTGTAATGATGGGAACCTTAGTAAGACCACAGTTGAAGTGTTGTGTGTAGCTTTGGGTTCTAGGCTATAGAAAGGATATTGAGGCAATAGAGAGGGTGCATTGTAGATTCATTAGGATACTGCCTGCTACGAGGAAATGCAAAGAAAAATTGGAGCTGTTTTCATTAGAACAAGGGAGATTCCAGGGTGATTTGATAGAGGTGTTGAAAATTATGTAGCGAATGGACAAATAAAATAGAAACTGACTGTTTCCGGTGGTTGAGGGATCTCGAATGAGAGGACATAGATATATGAGTAAATGTAAGAGATTTAGGATAGAGCAGGAGAAACTTTTTAGAGGGTTGTGAAGGTGTGGAATTTGCTACTGGATTGAAGCAGAGATCTTGGGGCCAATTTTAACCTAACCTGTGCCTATTGGGAAACTGATGGGATCGATTGCAACGCTGGTTTTACACCCAACCTGATTTTGCTCTCCATTGATGTCCGATCCCGTGGGTTCCCATCCGGCGAGTTAGGTTGAAATTACCCCCATGTCCGCATTTAAGGTTAGATAGGTGGTTAAAGGAAAGGGGGATAAAGGGTTATGGAAACTGGGTGGGCATGTGGGATTAACACTACTCGTGTGGAGGATGAGCACCAACATGTACTGGATGGTTTAAATGGCCTGTTTCCATGTTGTAATTTCTGTATACTTCTATGTATTAGTTGACGAGCCTGCTGACAGTTGCTACCTGGACGCCCATAATTAGTTGGCAAGCTCTAAAGGGCAGCACTGTGTAGAGCTTTTTTTTCTGTCTTGAGGAAGCACAGTTAAGAAGGAAACCTCTGGGCTCTACACGCTGCTTTATAGTCAACAAGGACAGAAGAATCCCAACCCATCATGGACCTACCTTGAACTCCTTTTATTCTGAAGGAAAATTTGAAGATGCCATGACTGTAGCTAATTCAGGAAGATTGGCTGGTGGCTGGGCAGTTCAAGGATGTGTACTTTCACACTGGAGTTGGAGAACCCCTCATCAAGCGCTTTGCCTGCTGCTAGAGCATGGTTCACCCCTGCAAGCTCACCGTGATTGCGTTGACCTTTAAATGATTGGTACCTACCTGTAGATCACTGGCTTATCATACTGTTTTGACTCCATACGGGCATCTTTTCAGTGGGTCTTGAGTTTGCTGGGAGACCGTTTTATTCATCAGTGGCGAAAATTTCCAACTGCTACTAATGCAGGGTCAATCGTTATGGGGTCCAGATAAGGCTAACCTCGTTCGACAACTGCTGCCTTCATGGTATTCTAAATATCAACTGGGACAATCACATTCCTGACCCCGAATTACTTGGTGAAGCTAAGTTGCCAAGCCCAATAACTTCTCTCAAAGTGATCATCTATATCGTTTGGAAGATGAACGTATTTCAAAGGAAATGCAGCAAATCCTTCTAGGCTGGAGTGTTTTCTAAGTTGCATACAGGAAACTCTCGATTTACCGGCCTAAATAACCAGAGATCTCTGTTAACCGGCAACATTCAGGAGTCGGTTCAGGTAAGTTTTACTTCATATTAGTGGCCGTTCCTGGACCTGTGGCCGTGTAATCGGGGTTCCTGCACTTGTTGTTAAGCAACAGGGACGCTTGGTCTGTGGCCGGGGTTCCTGCACTTGTTGCTAAGCAACAGGGAAGCCTGGATTTGTTGCTGTGTACGGAGCTCTCGTACCTTTTACTATACCTCTCTGTAATCCGGACTTTTTCATAAACCGGCACCACGCCCGTCCCGTCGGTGCCGGATTTAAAAAAAAGTTTCCTGTAGTTGGTTTCAAAAGAGACCCAATTATGTTTACATAAACGCTGAATAATGGCAGTGCTTCGTGATGGGTCAGATGGATAAGCAAGAACAAACTTGCATTAAGTTGGTGCTTTTCACTGCCTCAGGATGTATTGAAGTGCATCATAGCGAATGAAGTACTTTTTGATGTATAGTCACTGTACGTAGGAAAAGACAGTAGCCAATTTGCACGCAAAATTCCACTCACCAGTAAGATTAATGACTGCATAATCTGTTCCTTAGGGATGTTGGTTGAGATTAATATTGGCCAGGCTACCAAATAGTGCCATGGGATCGTTAATGTTCACCTGTGAGGGCAGGTGGTTTATTTTGTGTCCGTGTATAATAAGACACAGACTGCGGAGAACGGTACAACAGGTGTTTACTCAACGTGGCTCACTCTGGAACTGACTGTACAGATTACTACTCAGTGCTATATACAGGTGTGGTCACTGCCGGTACTACAGTATACATGAGCTGTAAAAAGTAGTTCCCCCCCCCCCCCCTTAAAGGTGTATACATTACAATTCCTCCCCTTTTAGATTAACAGTACCATAACACTCTTAACAATTAAATATCAAACTAATTACAATGAACACTTTTAACATGCAACATTAGCTGAAAATAGTCTATTTATATATTCAGTCTTTGGTGAGGCCTCCTGATCCTTTCCCGAGTGTCTTGCTCTTGGTGCGGAGGCGATTCTGGCCCCCTGTCGTCGGTTGGTTCATCAGCCTCCGATGCTACTGTTTCTGGGGTAGATGCGACCTGTACATCGGGCTCATCACCAGGTACGTATGGGCGAGGCATGGGGTTGACTTGTTCCTGTGACTAGGATCTGGTCAGCATGGCGTCTCACGATGCTCTCCCCAACGTCCACTGTGTACATTAGTGGCCCCTGCCGTGTGCATATCGTTCCTGGCTGCCATTTTTCTGTTCGGTAGTCGCGGGCCAAGACTGGTTGCCCTACATTGAAGCTCCTTGTTGGCTTCTCATGGATGTGCTGGAATTGCTTACTCTCAACATCTCTTCGTACGTTTCGTCTGAGCAAATCCAGGCGAGATCTTAACCTTCGGTTAAAGAACATCATGGCCGGGGCCTGGTTGGTGACTGCATGTGTCGCATTCCGGTAGGCGAACAGGAAATTGTCCACCTTGTGCTGCAGCGGAATGTTGTCATTGTACATAGCCTTTATTGCCTTCTTAAAGGTTTGTACGAACCTCTCAGCCAATCCATTTGTGGCTGGATGATACGGGGCGGATGTGTAATGCCTTACCCCATTCTTTTTCAAGAACCTCCGGAACTCTTCGGACACAAACTGTGGTCCGTTGTAGGAGCAAATCTGTTCTGGCAAGCCATTCCTGGCAAAAATGGTCTGTAGGATTGCAATAGTTTTCTCCGTGGTGGTGGAGGACATTTTGATGACCTCAGGCCATTTCGAGTGCGCATCCACGGCTATTAAAAACATTGAGTCCATGAATGGACCAGCAAAGTCAATATGCACCCGTTGCCATGGAGATGAGGGCCACTCCCATGGGTGTAGAGGGGCCTGTGGTGGTGCATTTTGGACTTTCTGGCATCCTGAGCAGCTCTTGGTCAGGACCTCGATTTGTTTATCGATTCCCGGCCACCACACATAAGCCCTGGCTAGGCTTTTCATTTTTACCCCTCCCAGATGACCCTCATGAAGCTCATTGAGCACTCTATCCCTTAACTTGGGTGGAATTACCACTCAGGATCCACACATCAAGGTCCCCCGGCACACTGACAGCTGTTCTCTCCTTGTCGAGAATGCTGGCAACAGTGAGTCGCCATGTGCTGGCCATCCCTTCACCGTCAAATCATATACCCGAGACCGTGTCGGGTCATTTCGGGTTTCCTTTTCGATACAAGCGTTAGTTACCGGTAGGTATTCAACTATAGTCAAATGGAATATTTCGACAGGATCCACTGCTGGTGCTTCCTCCGCAGTAGGCAGTGGCAGGCGTGATAGCCCATCAGCATTTCCATGCTGTTTCGTGCCCTTATATTCAATCTCATAGTGGTGCGCCCCTAGAAAAAGTGACCATCTTTGTAGTCGTTGCGCAGTCATCACCAGAACGCCCTTCTTCGGATTAAAAATGGAGACAAGAGGCTGGTGATCAGTCAGCAAGGTGAATTTCTGCCCGTGCAGATAGTGATTGCACTTTTTCACTCCCCACACTAGGCTGAGGGCCTCTGTCAATCTGGGCGTAGTTACGCTCGGCTGAGGTTAGTGATCGTGACGCAAAGGCTATTGGCCTCTCTGAGCCGTCCGAGAATTTGTGCGACAGCACCGCTCCAATGCCGCAGGGTGACGCATCACATGCCAACCGAATTGGTAATGCCGGGTTGTAATGGGCCAATACCTCTTTCAATGTGATTAGTGTTTTGCTCTTCTGGAAAGCTCGTCTACATTCGTCACTCCACTTCCATGGCACCCCAGTTTGCAGTAGGGTGTTCAGTGGGTGTAGTATTGTAGACAAATTTGGCAAGAACTTATGGTAGTAGTTTACCAGCCTGAGGAACGACCTCAGTTGTGACACATTTTCCGGTGCTGGAGCCTTGACTACTGCCTCAATCTTCTCTGGGGACTTATGTAACCCCTCTTTATCGATAACGTGGCCACAATACGAGATCTGTTTTCTAAAAAACTCGCATTTGGGGCGGTTAGCTCTGAGCCCATATTCCTGCAATCTAGTGAGCACCTGCTCCAGGTTGGCAAGGTGATCACTGTCATTTTCGCCCGTGACCAGGATGTCGTCCAAATAACACTGGGTCCCTGGGATCCCTTGCATGACTTGTTCCATTGCCCTCTGCCAAATAGCTGGAGCTGATGCTACCCCGAATACCAGCCGGTTGTATTGGTAGAGACCTTTATGGGTGTTGATTGTGAGAAATTTTTTTGATGCTTCTTCTACCTCCATTTGCAGATACGCCTGGGCCAGATCAATCTTAGTGAAGCGTTTCCCTCCAGATAGCGAGGCGAAAATATCTTCAATCCGCGGAAGTGTGAAGGACTGGGTTCACTGTTACCTTAAAGTCCCCACAGATGCAAACCTTCCTTGGTTCCCCAGGCGGGCTGCTCAATGACTTTTTCATCACAGGGACGATGGGTGTAGCCCACTCGCTCCAGTCTACCTTGGACAGTACACCTGAATGTTCCAGACACTCCAGCTCTACTTCGACGGCTGGGCGGAACGCATAAGGTACCGGTCTGGCCGTAAAAAATTTTGGGCTTGCGTTTTCTTCAATTTTAATCGTCGCTGTCATGCCTTTTAGTGTTCCGAGTCCTTGCTGGAACACTTCTTTCGTGTCAGTTAGGATCTTTGACAGTCGCCCAGGTGTGACGTCGTCATCCTTTTTGTCAGCCACAGTCAGTGCCTGTATGGAATGCCAATCCAGTTGTATTTTCCGGATCCATTCACGTCCCAGTAATGGTGGTCCTCCATCTTGCAATACATACAAGTCTAGTTTTGGTGTTTTCTTACCGTTATATATAACGGTCACCCTTATTTTTCCTTTGGGGTAGACTTTTTACCCCGTGTACGTCTTCAAAATTTTTGTGTCTCTCAAGGGTATGTGTGAGAATAGCTGCTCGTAGTCCCGTCGGTTTATGACTGATCCTGTGTCCAATTCCATCTTTACCTGGACTCCTGCTATCTTGAGAGTGACCCAAATGGTTCGGTGATCCTCCGTTGTGATCACATTATGTAGTTTCAGACAACTCAGTTCCCTGCTTTCGGAGTCGTTATCACTCTTTTGTTCGTCTGAACTATTCTCCGTCATCTTCTGTACCACCTTGTACTTTCCTTTGGTAGGTTTCTTATTGCTGGTTTTCTTTCCCGACCTGCAGACTCGTGCTATGTGTCCTACTTTTCCACACTGTCTGCACACTTTGTCTTTGAACCAGCAATCATTCTGGTCGTGTGTTGTTCTGCCGCAGCGATAGCACTTCTCTGTTCCATATGACATTTCGTTTGTGCCATATTCTTGCGGTCTCTGTTGTATCTCTGCAGCGCCCCGTGCTGCTGCTTCATATGATACCGCAATGCTGAAAGCCTTTTCCAGCGTAAGGTCCTTTTCAGATAAAAGCCGTTTCTGGGTTCCTTCACTTTGAAGCCCACACACAAACTTGTCCTTTAAGGTATCTGCCAGTCCCGCGCCAAACTGGCAGTGTTTCGATAGTTTGCGCAGTTATGGTAAATAATCAGCATTGCTTTCATCCTTATGCTGGTTCCATTTGTGAAACTTGAATCTTTCTGCTATCAGCAGTGGTGTGGGGTTTAAATGTTCCTGTAGTATCGTTACTATGTCTTCAACTCTTTTTCATTGGCTTCGTTGGGGTTACTAGATTTCGTAATAAACCATACGTCTTTGCACCCATTAAATTTAACAATACCGACGCTTTCTTGTCATCTGACACCTCATTTGCCTTGCAGTACACCTCTATTCGTTCGACATATGTAGTCCAATCTTCGACTTCTTTGTCAAATGCGGTGATACTGCCACTCTTCGGCATTTTGGGTGTGGTTTAAAATGGCGTCTCCCGCGCTTTCCTTCCTCCCCCGCTGCTGCCAACGCCGCTCCCGGCAGTTCTCGTGGCAATGGCAGCGCCCTGTAGGTTTCGCGCGCTTCTCCTGCGCTGCTGCCAACGCCGCTCTCGGCGGTCCTCGTGGCAATGGCGGCGCCTCACGGGTTTCTGCGCGTCTCTCTCTCCCTCTCTTCGACGCTGCTCGGCCCCTGAACACCGGCTGCGCTCTTTTCTCTCTCTCTCTCTCTCTCTCTCCTTTTT
Source organism: Somniosus microcephalus (assembly GCF_052327205.1). Lineage (NCBI taxonomy): Eukaryota > Metazoa > Chordata > Chondrichthyes > Squaliformes > Somniosidae > Somniosus > Somniosus microcephalus. Next base: position 25,973,106 of record NC_140996.1, on the reverse strand, counting down.
CTCTCTTTTCCCCCCCCCCCCCCCCCCGTCGACGCTGCTCGGCCCTTTGCTGTGCCGCTCAGTCGGGCTCTAGCCCGCCGCTGTCCGGGAAGGGTCTGCGCACTACCTGTTGCCAGCCCGTTTCGCTGGACCACCTCGACTGGAAAGCCAAGCCTGGCTTTCGACAGCCTCCCTCGCAATTCTGGAGTCTCTGCTGGATGACTGGGCGGTTGCCCGTGGTCGACACCAGAGTCTCTGGCCTTGACCTACCATCCACTGATCTCCAGGAACGAATCCCCAGGAGGTGATGCAGAGTTGCAGGTAGGTTCGAACTTGCCTTGTCGCCAATGTTGTGTCCGGGTATAAAAAGACACAGACTGCGGAGAACGGTACAACAGGTGTTTACTCAACGTGGCTCATACTGCAACTGCCTGTACAGATTACTACTCAGTGCTATATACAGGTGTGGTCACTGCCGGTACTTATAGTATACATGAGCTGTAAAAAGTAGTTCCCCCCCTTAAAGGTATATACATTACAGTTTACTCCAACAGTGTAGCACTCCCTCAGTACTTCTGTGAAGTGTCATCCCAGATTATGTGCTGAAGTTTCTAGTGAGGCTTGAATCCACAACTTTCTGTCTCCGAGTTGACCCTGCTGCCAAATGCTGACCCCTGATATCTTGATTCTCCAGAGAAGTCCGTATTTCTTGTTAGATTGGGAAACTGGTACATTCCAAGGGATATTCCAACTGATTATTGAGCTTGAACGATCAGATTTTGTATCACTTAAATTCAGACTGCATTTTTACAATGGCTAAAGACTTGACATTGGAAAGGCCAGCTGTAGACCTAGTCGGCTGCAGTTACTTAAACTACACAACCACCTCGCTGTCCCTTTCAAAGGTCAGTTAGTATCACAATGTGACATTGTGAAGTTCAGGCTAAAATTAATAAATTTATTTACAGCTAATAAAATTCACAAACATAAGCATACAGTGAGACCAGCATTGAAATATCGAGAAGTGAAGTAAACTGTTGCAAAATAATAAAAGGTCCAAAATCTTGGTATTTTTGCAGCAGGTTACTCTCTCATCTTTGAAATATTATGTGGATGGTGATTCCACTACAGCTCTATTTAGTTGTCTTGTAAGGAATAGGCTGAGAGACAGGAAGTTAAAGATTAAAGAAAATCCCATCGCTCATGTACAATTTTCTGGGACTTTAAAGGCAGGTTTCATTGTCCAAGATCAGATATTTTCAACGATATTAACTATTAATAATCTTTAAGTAGATGAGGCAGTCGTTGGCTATCTGGAGCTTCATTTTGCTCTTGACATCTGACTTACAGAAAATACTTAATGTCTGGTCTTCAAATTTCCACTGTCCTTTCAGGGACAATGGCTTCACCTACTCTCTTCAAACAAAACAGTATCCTGGATAATCTACAGCTAAGGAAGCCTGCCTGCAGCTGCGAGACCGTTCACACCTGAACCTTTTTTTAAAAAAAAAAAAAAAAAAAATTTTTTAAACAGCAATAGTATTACCCTGTCTATTTCTGGTCATATAAAAAATACAGAAATTTTCCCTTTAAAGACATTATGGTCACAAACTTCTTGAGTGTATTTATACCATTTGGCTTTAATGCAGAGATCTTCAATTTTTTCTTTGTGGGTCACATAAGGATGGGTACCATGACAGCTTGGGAGCCACACACCAGGTTTAATTCCATGTTGCCATTCATTTGCATATTTTAAAATGTGAATACTAATTTATCTTGGTATTCCGATCAGGATTTAGCCACCAATGTGGCAACAGTGGCAGGGGTTGGGTGGGTGGGGGAGCAGTGGAGGAATAACCCTTTCCATATCCAGGTCCACAAAAATTAAAAATCCAAATAAATCGGCAATTATTAAGAAATATAAGTGCAATTAGGGTTGATTTATTTGGGCTGCAGGTTGAAGTTCAAGTTAAAATGCTTGCACCCGTAAACTGCTTACAAAGGTACCTTCTGATAAATATTGTCTGTTTAGTTTGCTTTGCTGAAAGAATGATTAGATGGGCAGTGATTTAAGGTTTGTTAATTGACTGTTTTATTTGTAGTTTATATAGAAATTCTGATCAAAGCATAACATATTTCTTGGCAATTAGATAATAATGTTTATATGAAATCATATGTGATTAGGAGCAGGTTTTCAGTTCCATAGTACTTCCAGGGACGGGTTTAGTTGGCGTAAGCCAATTTGGTATAGTTTCCTAGATTATACCTTCATTCTTATTGATGCTAATCTGATTGTTCAGTAATCTAATTGTGCAGTTATCTACTTTGGACTAACCAGTGTTAATAGTCTAATGCAAATTCATTTGGATTTTTATAAGACTTCATATACAACTTTTACTAATAGTCAAATTGCTAGTGGTAGAAGCCATAAGCTATTTGTTTTAAGTAGATCTGTTTTACTAATTTAAAATGCTTTATTTTAGGTTATTTTATTTATTCATAGGATAGGCTTGCTTTCTGAATTGCTTGTCCTCAGTATGTTTGCGTTATTATGCCATTTTGTATAGGATGTGGATTCTTGACTTGGGTCATTTTCCGCATAGCGCGCCTGCAGTCTTAATTTGGCTGTTAGGAGGTGATGTCTTGAAATATAAGATGTTTCCCTCGGATAGTGGAAGTGGGAAGTCTGAGTGACTTGTATTTTTGTAGCTGCCAGTTACAGCGTGGCATTATCCTTGGAGGGAGTATTTATGCAGAAATGTATTTTGGGAGATTAAATGGTTGGTGCAGAGCCCTTGATGAGGCGTATTGTAACTGAGCTGTGGAAGGAATGGGCCTGATGAGCTAAAGGACCTTTTTCATTCTATGCTTACTTGTGTGAAGAACAATTTACTTGATTCCCATCAGGGAACAGAGCTAGATGATTGGGGTGGGGGTGGTGGGGGAGAGAGGAAATGAGTCTCCTAATCTATGGCAAAACTTTTTTTTTATATAAAGGTGTAGAAAGTGAAATCTGTTTAATTTCAATGGTAGCTTAGGTTTTTCAAGTGGTCAGGTATGTACAGTGCAGCAATGCTAACTACCTGCTGTGAAGTGTACTTGTTTCAAAAAAAAATCCCTTTAATCCTTGTAATGTTTCTTATCCTAGTGTTAGTATTTGAGAATTATGTACTTTCACTCTTCCTAGGCCTGCTCTGATAGTTCTCAAAAATAGCACTTGTAGCCACACTTGTCTATAATTTCTTTTTTTTTTTTTAAATGGTGTTTGATAAGTGGCATGTGAATCCACATAATTTGAAGTCATTAATGTCTGTCAAGTTCAGAACCCAAAATTATTTTTCAGTTTGAGTGACATTTTTGCAACACTAATATCAAATGCTGATAATTTGCATAAAAGTTGTACATTTATGGTGAAATGGCATTGATTATAATGGCCTGGATTTACTGCATACGTACAGCGTACGCCATCGTAAGTGCCCCGCAGGTCCTGGGTTTCTGCATGCGATGCGCATGCGCGAAAACCCGGAACTTGTGATCTGTCAAATTTCTGCTCGACAGATCATCCGCATCTGCTGGAAATTGACATCCGCTGGCACAGAGTTGGTCTACTGCCCAGTGAATACCATAAGACCACCTTTTACCAGCGTAAGGGTTTAAATAAATGTTAAAAACATTTTTTTTAATGATTTATACATTCCCTTACATTTAAAATTAGTTTAGGTTATTTTTGTCCCATTTAAAAATGTTTAAATTTATTTTTGAAAAAATAAACTTTTATTTTAAATGTTTAATTAAATGGTTTTTAAAATTAATTTTGAACCTGCGATTTATTTTTATTTCAGTGTTGTGAAAATGTATATTTTAGGGGATTCCTATTGTGCTTATGGGGATTCCTCACGTAAATTGAATCCCCATAAGCATAATAGGAATCCCCCTTTGTCATTGGTTGGGCCGGCCCACGTGATCCCAGGGATGTTTGCGAGCCGCCTGCGCCCCTGGGATACGTGGGCCTTTACGCAGGCATACACCTGCAGGCCCAGGAGCGCAAATGTTCGAAGGTCCGGAGCAATCGGGTAGGTGCGGAGTTTTCTTGCGGTTCAGAGGCATGCGCCTGCGCCAAGTCTCCGACCGCAATTTCCACCCCAATGAGGAATTAATTTGGATGTTTCATATGTAGGTTCATTCTCCATTTTCTTGATCTAAAAGCCTACATCCGAAGATGTTAAGGAGTATGTTTCTTCACTGCAAATGCAATGCATGAAACTAAGTGGGAAAAGGTCTTCTGTGAATGCTGTAACAGATCGATATCCAATGCCACAATCATAGGACATAGAAAGGCTAGCAGAATGGACAGGCAACTGGCAGATGGAATTTAATACAGAGAAGTGTGAGGTGATGCATTTTGGCAGAAGGAACAGGGAGAGGCAATATACACTTAATGGCAGAGTTTTAAAGAGTGTGCACGGACAGAGGGACCTGGGAGTTAATGTGCATAGGCCCCTGAAGGTGGCAGGACATACTGAGAAAGTGGTTAGCAAAGCATATGGGATCTTGGGTTTCATAAATAGAGGTATCGAGTACAAAAGTAGAGAAGTTATGCTGAATCTTTATAAAGTGCTGGTTAGTCCACAATTGGAGTATTGCGTCCAGTTCTGGTCACCACACTTTAGGAAGGATGTGAAGGCCCTTGAGCGGGTGCAGAGGAGATTTACCAGAATTGGTTCTGGGGATGGGGGATCTTAGCTACAAGGACAGGTTGGAGAAGCTGGATTTGTTTTAATTAGAGCAAAGGAGGTTGAGGGGTGATTTGATGGGTGTACAAGATTATGACTGGTTTGGATAGGCTAGACTGGGAAAGGCTGTTCCCAGTAGATAATAGTACAAGGACTAGGGGACACAGATTTAAGGTTTTGGGCAAGAGATACGAGGGGATGTGAGGAAAAACTTTTTTACGCAGCGAGTGGTGATGACCTGGAACTCGCTGCCAACGGAAGTGGTGGAAGTGGAGACACTCAATGTTTTCAAGGGGAGACTGGATAGGCACTTGAGGGAAATAAACTTGCAGGGTTACGGGGATAGAGCGGGGGAATGGGACTGACTGGATTGCTCTACAGAGAGCCGGCATGGACTCGATGGGCCGAATGGCCTCCTTCCGTGCCGTTATGACTCTTGTGTCCTTAAGATTGTCCACAGGTTTCCAAAAACTGATCACACTTGATACCGTAGCCAAGTTTGTCTACTGAGAATGTTTCAAGGTAGTGAAGTAGGAGAGACAGTACCAGATTATGCAGAATTTGCTATTGTGTATGTAAACTAGTGGTTTTATTTTTTTTAACTATTTTGCATCGAATATTTCCTCTGGGAAAACAAAAGTAAGGAAGTTCTTTCCTGCTTGGGAACATCAGGAAGAGGATATGGTACAGCAACAACAACTTGCATTTCTGTAGTGCCTTTAATGTAGGAAAGCATCCCAAGACACTCCACGAAGCATAATGAGACACAAACTGACACTGAGCCAAAGAAGGAAATATTAAGAGGGGCGACTAAAAGCTTGGCCAAAGAGGTAGGTTTTAAGAAGGTCTTGCAGGAGGAAAGCAAAGTGGAGAGGTTTACGGGGGAGAATTCCAGAGCTTAGGGTCCATATGGTTGAAGGCATGGCCGCCAATGGTGAGGCAAATGGAATGGGAAAATTGTGTACGAGGCCAGAGTTGGAGAAACACGGTGTTCTTGGAGGGTTTTAGGGCTGGAGGAGGTTGGAGATGGGGAGAGGCGAGGCCATGAAGGGATTTGAACACCAGGATGAGAATTTTAAAATGGAGGTGTCGGTGCTCTGGGGACCAATGTAGGTCGGTGAGTGGGACTTGGTGTGGGTTACGATACAGGCAGGAGAGATTTGGATGAGCTCCAGTTTGTGCAGGTGGAAGATAGGCGGCCAGTCAAGAGCGCATTGGATTGGCCAAGCCTAAAGGCAACAAAAACATTGCTCAGGATTTCAGAAGTGGGTGGGTTGAAATGGGCAATGTTACATTGATAGAAGTCGGCAGTCTTTGTGATGTAGAGGATATGAGTAGTGATCTATTGTACAGTATGGGTGCAGAATGTTCACTTGGATAATGTACATTGAATACTGTTCCACCTGTAGCATCTGCATTGAAAAAATTCCTGATTTCCCTGTAAAAGTCCCACGGAGTCCAAGAACAAGTGAAGACTCCTGTTTATTTGTCAAAAAAAGTCAATTAATTCAAATGGTGAACCAACCTCTTGTTACCATTTTGAAGCTGTTTGTGCTACAAACACAACTTTTTTTGAAGCTCAGCGTAAGCTCGAGGAACAGCATTAGGCACTTTAAAGCCTTCTGGACTCAACATAGAGTTCAACAATTTCAGACCATAACCTCGGCCCCTATCCGTTTTTCTCTCTCGCATGGCAGCTGTCGATCATTCTGCCATTGCCATTTACATTTCATCTAGAGTTATCTTTTGTTTCTTAACTTGTCTCATTACCATCCCCTTGGCGACATCATCCGAAAACACAGCGTCAGTTTCCACATGTACGCTGACGACACCCAGCTCTACCTCGCTACTTCTTCTCTCGACCCCTCCACGGTGTCTAAATTGTCAGACTGCTTGTCCGACATACAGTTCTGGATGAGCAAAAATTTTCTCCAATTAAATATTGGGAAAAACGAAGCCATTGTTTTCGGTCCCCGCCACAAACTCCGTTCCCTCGCCACTGACTCCATCCCCCTCCCTAACATCTGTCTGAGGCTGAACCACACTGTTTGCAACCTTGGTGTCATATTTGACCCTGAAATGAGCTTCCGACCACATATCCGCAGTATAACAAAGACCACCTACTTCCACCTCCGTAACATCGCCCGTCTCCGCCCCTGCCTCAGCTCATCTGCTGCTGTAACCCTCAACCATGCCTTTACCTCTAGACTTGATTATTCCAACGCACTCCTGGCTGGCCTCCCACATTCCACTCTACGTAAACTTGAGGTGATCCAAAACTCGGCTGCCCGTGTCCTAACCCGCACCAAGTCCCGTTCACCCATCACCCCTGTGCTCGCTGACCTACATTGGCTCCCGGTTAAGCAGCGCCTCGATTTCAAAATTCTCATCCTGGTTTTCAAATCCCACTATGGCCTCGCCCCTCCCTATCTCTGTAATCTCCTCCAGCCCCACAACCCCTCGAGATATCTGCGCTCCTCTAATTCTGCCCTCTTGAGGATCCCTGATTTATAATCGCTCAACCTTTGGTGGCCGTGACTTCTGTTGCCCCATTCCTAAGCTCTGGAATTCCCTCCCTAAACCCCTCCACCTCGCTACCTCTTTCCCTCTTTAAGACGCCCCTTAAAACCTACCTATTTGACCAAGCTTTTGGTCACCTGCCCTAATTTATCCTTATGTGGATTGGTGTCATTTTTTGTCTTAAAATACTCCTGTGCAGCGCCATGGGACGTTTTACTACATTAAAGGCGCTATATAAATACAAGTTGTTGTTGCACCATCATCCCTTTTGTCTCTTAATCTCTCCTGCCTTCCATCCTATCACAGACCTTCCCTTTTTTGTTCTCCCCCCCCCCCCCCCCCCCCCCCCCCCACCTCCCTGCGCCTACACTTTTTAAAAAACCTGTTACATCGCCAACTTTTCCAGTTCTGATGAAGGGTCATCGACCTGAAACGAAAACACTGTTTCTCTCTCCACAGATGCTGCCTGACCCGCTGAGTGTTTCCAGCATTTTCTGTTTCTATTTCAGATTTCCAGCATCTGCAGTATTTTGCTTTTGTACAACTTTTTTTTTGTACTGCTCTAAATTTCAATTTTAAAAAAATAATTGTAGTGGAATATGTTGTTGAACACTGCTGCACATCCAAGCATAAAAATAGTTCCAAATTTTCAAACTTGAAAGACCAAAGGTTGTTGGGACAGTCCAGCACACTGGGCTTGGCCTATTTCCTCTGGAGAATATGGGGAGCCAGAGGATCTGATTCACTGTGGCGGGGGTGGGGGGGGAGAAACCATGTTACAGCACAGCATATAATCACTTCAGAATGCAGACTCCGCACTACCCATGAGGTATGGTAAATCGGTTGTCTACTTAACACAGTTGTGCTGTTGTCTTGCTTTTGGAAATCAATGAGAACGATTACTGTGGATTGGAAAAATGCAGTGCACAAAGTTTACAGTTTATAAAAGAAACACGAGGGTTCTTGCCATATTAGAAGCTGTTTACTGACTCGTATATTATAGGAGACAAGTATTTACAAAGTGGCTCAGTTCTACTTTGTGCATAAATACAGATATTTGTTAGAAGCAAATTGCTGAAGTGTCAAATTCTTAAACTTCAAGGTAAACCTATCCTTTTTATTTTTCGCACTGCTCTAATAGTGAACACAGCAAGTATGTTATCAGTGCAGTGCCACTAAGATAATCATCAGCACCAATGCAGAACTACAAGTAGATAGTCTCAAATCCTGTAAAGATGTGACTCAAATTTATTTTAGTTAAATTTTCCAATGCAAGTCTCATCTATTTTTTTCTGGAGGTGAAGGCTGCAAGGATAAATGAAAACTAGGATTAAATTGTGTAACGTATCTTTAACCGTAAAATTGTTCATTTTTCTTTTCTGTTTCAGAAATAAAAAAGCTTTGAGCAAGAAAAAACTTAAAAGGAAGCAGAAGACCAAGTCCAAAGTGAAAACACGAACAAAGGCAAGTAGATCTATTTGCCGAGTAGTTTGAAAAGGAAAAGGTTGCACTGTGGCAGCAGGGAATGGCTCATGGTTAGCAATAATTAACGTGAAATACAGCCTTCAGCTGCACCGGCTGTCACGTTCGAGAATTTCCTCCCGAAACCCTTCTGCCTCTCCAATTCCCTGCCCTCCTTTAAAACCTACCTCTTTGTCCAAGCTTTTGGTTACCCCTCCTAATATCTCTCTCTGACTCTGCGTTCATGTTTTCCCCATAAGCCACTGTAAAGCACCTTGAGATGTTTTCTCTATGTTAAAGGTGTTATACAAATGTCAAGTTGTTGGATATGCCTGCTTGGTTCCCACTCTTCAGTATGGTTCTGTTATTCTCGCTCTTAAATATGGTTGTCATGCATACACTCCACTACAACTTGCGCATGTCTTAAGAACACAAGAAATAGGAGCAGGAGTAAGCCATTCCGCCCCTGGAGCCTGCTCCGCCATTCAATAAGATCATGGCTGATCTGATCTTGGCCTCAACTCCACTTTTCTGCATGTTCCCCATAACTCTAGACTCTCCTGTAGTTCAAAAATCTGTCTATCTCAGCCTTGAATATATTCAATGACTCCACCTCCACAGCCCTCTGGGGTAGAGAATCCCCAAGATTCACAGCCCTCAGAGAAGAAATTCCTCCTCATCTCCGTCTTAAATGGGCGTATTCTGAAACTATGCCCCCTAGTTCTAGATTCCCCCACGAGGGGAAACGCCCTCTCGGTATCTACCCTGTCAAGCCCCATCAGAATCTTATGTTTCAATAAGATCACCTCTTATCTAAACTCCAATGAGTATAGGCCCAACCTGCTCAACTTTTCCTCATAAGACAACCCCTTCATCCCAGGAATCAACCGAGTGAACCTTCTCTGAACTGCCTCCAATGCAAGTACATCCCTCCTTTAAATAAGATTAAAACTGTACGCAGTACTCGAGGTGTGGTCTCACCAACGCCCTGGTCTCACCAACGCCCTGTAGCAAGACTTCACTACTTTTATACTTCACCCCCTTGCAATAAAGGCCAACATTCCATTTGCCTTCCTAATTACTTGCTGTACCTGCATGCTAACTTTTTGTGTTTCATGTATGAGGACACCCAGATCCCTCTATTATTTATAGTCTCTCTCCATATAAATAATATTTTGCTTTTCTATTCCCAGTAGTTATCATGGGTGACTTTAATCTACATATAGATTGGGCTAACCAAATTAGTAACAATACTGTGGAGGAGGAATTCCTGGAGTGTGTAAGGGATGGTTTCCTGGACCAATATGTCGAGGAACCAACTAGAGATCAGGCCATCTTAGACTGGGTATTATTATAATATGAGAGAATGCAGCACGGTGGCATAGTGGTTAGCACTGTTGCCTCACAGCGCCAGGGACCCGGGTTCGAATCCGGCCTCGGGTGACTGTCTGTGTGGAGTTTGCACATCCTCCCTGTGTTTGCGTGGGTTTTCTCCGGGTGCTCCGGTTTCCTCCCACAGTCCAAAGATGCGCGGGTTAGGTTGATTGGCTATGATAAATTGACCCTTCGTGTAAGGGGGATTAAATACGTGGGGTTACGGGGATAGGGTGGGATATGTGTTGGTGTAGGGGTTACCGGGATCGGGTGGGATATGTGTCGGTGCAGGCTCGATGGGCCGAAATGGTCTCTATCTGCACTGTGGGGTTTCTGTGATCTGTGATTAATTAGCAATCTTATTGTGCGAGGCCCCTTGGGGCGAAGCGATCATAATATGATAGAATTCTTCATTAAGATGGAGAGCGAAGTATTTGACTCCGAGACTAGGGTCCTGAATTTAAATAAAGGAAACTACGATGATAGTTGGCTAGGATGGATTGGGGAACGTTACTTAAAGGGTTGACGGTGGATAGGCAATGGCAAACATTTAAAGATCGCATGGATGAACTACAGAATTTGTTCATCCCTGTTTGGCATAAAAATAAAACAAAAAAGGTGACTCAACCGTGGCTAACAAGGGAAATTAGGGATAGCATAAGATCCAAGTAGAGGACATATAAATTGGCCAAAAAAAAGCAGCAAACCTGAGGCTTGGGAGCAGTTCAGGATTCAGCAAAGGAGGACAAAGGGATTAATTAAGATGGGGAAAATAGAGTAAGAGTAAGCTTGCAGGGAACGTAAAAACTGACTGTAAAAGCTTCTATAGATATGTGAAGAGAAAAAGAGTGGTGAAGTCAAGCGTAGGTCCCTTGCAGTCAGTATCAGGGGAATTTATAATGGGGAACAAAGAAATGGCAGACCAATTAAATACATACTTTGGTTCTGTCTTCACAAAGGAGGACACAAATAACCTCCCAGAGATGTCGGGGAACATAGGGTCTAATGAGAGGGAGGAACTGAATGAAATCAGTATTTGTAGGGAAATGGCATTAGGGAAATTGATGGGATTGAAGGCCGATAAATCCCCAGGGCCTGATAATCTACTTCCTAGGGTACTTAAGGAAGTGGCCCTAGAAATAGTAGATGCATTGCTGGTCATCTTCCAAAATTCTATAGACTCTGGAACAGTTCCCATGGATTGGAGGGTAGCTAATGTAACCCCACTATTCAAAAAAGGTGGTAAAGAGAAAACGGGGAATTATAGACCGGTAAGCCTGACATCGGGTAAAATGCTAGAGTCCATTATAAAAGATGTAATAGCAGAGCACTTGGAAAACAGTGAAAAGGATCGGACAAAGTCAACATGGATTTACAAAAGGTAAATCGTGCTTGACTAATCTACTGGAATTTTTTGAGGATGTAACTGGTAGAATAGATAAGGGAGAACCAGTGGATGTGGTGTATTTGGACTTTCAGAAGGCTTTCAATAAGGTCCCGCATAAGAGATTAGCGTGTAAAGTTAAAGCACATGGGATTGGGGGCAAGGTACTGACTTGGATAGAGAACTGGTTGGCAGACAGAAAGCAAAGAGTTGGAAAATACGGGTCTTTTTCCGAGTGGCAGGCAGTGACTAGTGGGGTACCGCAGGGATCGGTGCTAGGACCCCAGCTATTCACAATATATATTAATGATCCAGACGAGGGAACTAGATGTAATATCTCCAAGTTTGCAGACGACACAAAGCTGGATGGGTGTGTGTGCTGTGAGGAGGATGCCCAGAAACTCCAGTATGAGTTGGACAGGTTGGGTGATTGGGCAGATGCATGGCAGATGCAGTATAATGTGGATAAATGCGAGGTTATCCACTTTGGTGGCAAAAACAGGAAGACAGATGATTATCTGAACATCAATAGATTGGGTGAAGGGGAAGTGCAATGAGACCTGGGTGTCCTTGTGCACCAGTCGCTGAAGGTAAGCATGCAGGTGCAGCAGGCGGTTAAGAAGGCAAATGGTATGTTGGCCTTCATAGTGAGAGGATTCGAGTACATGAGCAAGGATGTCTTGCTGCAGTTGTACAGGGCCTTGGTGAGACCACACCTTGAGTATTGTGTGCAGTTTTGGTCGCCTTATCTGCGGAAGGATGTTCTTGCCATGGAGGGAGTGCAGCGAAGATTCACCAGACTGATACCTGGGATGGCAGGAATGACGTATGAGGAGAGATTGGGTCGATTAGGCTTATATTCGCCAGAGTTTAGAAGAATGAGAGGGGATCTCATTGAAACTTATAAAATTCTAACAGGACTAGATGCAGGAAGAATGTTCCCAATGGCGGGGAGTCCAGAACCAGGGCTCATAGTCTAAGGATAAGGGGTAAGCCATTTAGGACAGAGATGAGGAGGAATTTCTTCACCCAGAGAGTGGTGAACCTGTGGAATTCTCTAGCACACAAGGCAGTTGAGGCCAATTCATTAAATATATTCAAGAAGGAGTTGGATATATTTCTCGAGGCTAAATGGATCAAGGGATATGGGGAGAAAGCCGGGGCAGGGTACTGAATTTGGATGATCAGCCATGATCTCATTAAATGGCGGAACAGGCTCGAGGGGCCGAATGGCCTACTCCTGCTCCTATCTTCTATATCTGTCATTTTTTGACAAATGAATTGTCAGCATTTGACAGCTTTGAGAAGCTGTCAAACACTGACAATCTCTGTTCTAAGGTGAGCCTTTGCACAAAAGCTCACCAAGACACCTCTCCTCAGCAGAAAGCAGATGGCTGCTGCATCTGAGAATGCAGCAGCCATTCTGTCATCTCTGCCGTTGAGATGAGGCACCTCTGGATTCTCAATGGTTGAAGGCTGCAGAAAGAAGCAACGGTAAGGAAACTATTTCCAACACTTTACACTTACCTCTCATACTTACCTGTCCACACTTGCACCCATCACTCACCTCTACAGCTGACACTTCGATCCCTCTCACCCCCGCAGACCCACTGCTCGCCTCGCTGACCCTGACGAGGTTTGCAGCCGTCGGGAAGCCCGCAATTGCAGGTGTAAAATGGGGAAAAGCCTCTTAACTGCTTGTTAACTACCTGTTAACAGGCAGTCAATTGGCTCTAATCACCTTCCCGCCTCGAGGAGATGGGTCCCTGCGCGACTCGGAGACCCGCCTCCCGGGAAGATTGCACGGAGGTGGGTTGGGAGCGAGGTCGGCACCCGCTCCCAGCTTCTGCCATTTTCCCGGCAGTCTCTCCTCCCCAGGGCTGGGAAAATTCCCCCCTTGGTCGACCTGGACCACCTCATTTCCCAGCACCAGATCCAGCAATGTCTCCTTCCTAGTTGGGCCAAGAGCATACTGGTCAAGGAAATTCTCCTGAACACATTTCAGAAATTCCTCATCCTCCTTTTCCTTTACCCTAGCAGTATCCCAATCGATATTTGGGTAAGTAAAGTCCCCCCAATATCACCACTCTCTATATAGCTCTTGCATATCTCTGTGATTTCCCTGCAGATTTGCTCATCTGCCTCCCTCTCATTATTTAGAGGCCTATAGAGTACCCCTAGTAGCGTGATCATTCCCTTTTTGCTCCTGAACTCTAACCAAATGGATTCTGTCCTTGTCCCCTCAAGAACATCCTCCCTTTCCAACACGACAATGTCTTCCTTAATCAGCACTGCCACCCCACCTTTTTTCCTTCCCTATCTTTTCTGAACACCTTGTACTCTTGAATATTAAGTGCCTAGTCCTCACCATTTTTAAGCCACGTATCCGATATTGCCACATGGCTAATTGTGCTTGTAGCTCACCAACCTTATTCACCACACTTTGTGCGTTTACGCACGTGCATTCTAATCCCATTATTGAATTTTTCGTAGTCTTAGTCTGCTCCTTTTCTAAAATGGTACTACTTCTGCCTCTAGTACTATTTTCTTCTCTAATAATATCCAACACACTCTCTCTTTTATGCACCTTATTCCTCTTTTCTACTCCTATATGCTGGTGCCCATCCCCCTGCCAAACTAGTTTAAACCCTCCCCAACAGCACTAGCAAACCTCCCCGCGAGAATATTGGTCCCGGCTCTGTTGAGTTGTAACCCGTCTGGATTGTACAGGTCCCACCTTCCCCAGAAATGGTCCCAATGCCTCAGGAATCTAAAGCCCTCCAGCCTGCACCATCTCTCCAGCCACACATTCATCTGTTCTATCCTCCTATTCCTGTACTCACTAGCACATGGCACCGGGAGTATTCTGGAGATTACTACCTTTGAGGTCCTGCTTTTTAATCTTTATGCTTGTAAGCTCTGTCTCTTACTGTCACACTCTGGTTATTGCTACCCTGCACTATTGCCTTGTCCTTTCTCTTTAATTTTCTAAGTTTCCCCTCATCTGAATCCCCCCCCCCGCCAACACTATTTAGTTTAAAGCCCTATCTGCAGCCCTAGTTACTCGATTCGCCAGGACACTGGTCCCAGCACGGTTCAAGTGAAGCCTGTCCCAACGGAACAGCTCCCTCTTTCCCCAGTACTGGTGCCAGTGCTCCATGAATTGAAACCCATTTCTCCCACACCAATCCTTGAACCACGCATTCAACACACTGATCTTATTGACCCTATGCCAATTTGCTTGTGGCTCAGGTAGTAATCCAGAGATTATTACCTTTTGTGGTTTTGCTTTTTAATTTAGCCCTTAGCTGTTCATACGCCCTCAGCAGAACCTCTTTCTTAGGTACCAACGACATAGGTAGGACTATGTGGCTAACAACAACTGGATTCTTCCCCTCCCACTCCAAGTTCCTCTCCAGCCCCGAGGAGATGTCCTTAACCCTGGCACCGGGCAGGCAACACAACCTTCAGGACTCGCACTCTCGGCTGCAGAGAACAGTATCTATCCCCCTAACTATACTGTTCCCTACCACTACTACATTCCTTTTTACTCTCTGAACTTGAATGGCCCTCTGTACCATGGTGCTCTGGTCAGTTTGCTCATCCTCCCTGCACTCGTCCACACAGGCTGCAAGAACCTCGTACCTGTTGGACAAGTGCAAGGGCTAAGGTTCCTCCAATGCTACCTTCTGGACCCCCATACCTGCCTTACTTGTAGTCACATCTTCCTGTCCCTGGACCAAATCTTTAACCTAAGGGGTGTGACTACCTCCTGGAACAAAGCGTTCAGGTAACTTTCTCCCTCCCTGACGTAGCGCAGTGTCCGAAGCTCGGACTCCAGCCCATCAACTCTGAGCCGAAGTTCCTCGAGCTGCGGATGAGATTGCTGTGGATTAATGGAATTGGTGTCAAAGGAATTGGTGTCAAAAATGTTTTTATTGACATCTTTCTAGTTGAGCACCTTGGGATGTTTTGCTACGTTAAATGCGCTATATAAATGTAAGTTGTTTTGTATTTTTAGCTTTGAAAAGTAGTTGCTGACTTCACTTAGAGTAATGACCAGTATATTCAACTTTTCTATGCAGTTGAAATTGTTGCAGTTGTAATGGTGATGGGGTTGTGGGGAGAGGGAAGGGGCAAATGGTGAAACCCTGTCCTTGTTTTTTTAAATTGACACCACCACAGCACTTACATGGACAAGTCGCTGTTCCCAGCTTCTGCTGCATGTAAGGCTTGAATCTGATATTGCACCTCCGTTTTATTTGCTTGTTCATTTTCTCATTCATTCTGTTGCTATACATAAGAATAAAATACATTTGGATCACATTTTGTTGTACTGAAACTTTTTAGATTTACAAAGTCCCTCGATGACACTCTTTCCCACACGTTGCTCGTGCTCCCTAAGCTTTCTTGCCTACATTTCTCGTGATCACATTCCGTTTCTTTCTAAAGTTTACCTGCTGAGTAACAGAATATTAATCCGTTTTTTCCTTCCATGCTTTTGTTCATTTTTCTTCCTCCCCACTCCAGTCCCCAATGGGTGACCTTAGGAAGTGAGGGGTGATTTTTTGGTGATTAAACTAAAGCAACTTGAGGCTCTAAGAGTGAATTACAGAACCTTGTAATTGGGACTAGTGTCAGGACACTTCAGATAACTCTAGAATGGAGGATTAGATTCTTGACGCAGAGGAGTAACTATACTTTAACTACGATAGATTTGATTATTTCTACATAAGATTCTGAATTGAGCCTTTTATATCCCGGAGAACCCTGTCTTGAGCTGGGACTCTTCATTGGATCTGAGGCTCCCCAACCCTCAAATCCTCAAGGTTTGGTTTCCACCTCCTTTGTGGAATACCACACAGCAAGTTTGAACAAAACAGTTTTATTTGGTTTTGTCCAGCGTGCTCGAGTTGTGGAGTTCCTAGTACCATGGTGGTAGCTATACTGACCTAGTATGAGAAAACATGAGATGGCGTGTTGGAGGAGTGGGGAGTGTTTGTGACCTCTGCACCCTTTGGATGAGGATTGACGTTTACTAACTCCAATGAGTTAACTTTATTGGCAGATGTTGGATTAGTACAGACAGATAACATTCTTCCAACATTCGGTATTTGATTTCTGAGGTGAAGGCATTTTGGAATGTAGTCCAAAAGGAAGTTTGTTTTTTGAGAATTTTAGATTTTCCAATTAACCTGCAGGTGAAGCACTTTGAGATGTAATTTTTAGAGAAGCATCTCTCTTTACAGTCAATTATACACCTGCTAGAGGAAGGCAGGGTTGTTTCCATGGGAACACAGGAGGCCTACAACATAGCTGTGCATTCCAGCTCCAATATTGGTTAAGGAAAACCAGCTTTTTTTGTTGACACTGATCCATAGCAACTGTAAATAGATGGGAACATGAAGGGTCAGATGAAGTGCCCTCCTCTTGGACTCCATTGCATGACTTGTTCCTGAGTGAGTCACCTTAATTATGGAAGAATTTCTCCAGTTGTCAGCACTCTCTATCGAAAGCTTATAATTGCAAGTTTGGTGCAATGATGCCAACTTACACCCTTTTTTGGGTGTGTGATCCAGACTATTCTATTGATTCCAACTGCTACACCCTGTTACAGATTCATGTAATATTATTGCAACCTAACATATCTCCCATCTCTGGCAGAAAATTTGTTGGCAGCCCAGGTTCATGAATGTTTCGAAAGTAGAACTGATGGGAATGCCTACTCAGTATTTGCATCTTGCTCTTCACAAACACATGCCTGATTTCAATGTCTGATTTTGAGTTTATTACCTTTTAGGATTACTATACTGGTTCTGCTCATTTGTGTTGGCTGAGTTAGTGAGCTTCAAGTTGTGTTGGTAAATCAACTTCATATTTGGGATTTAGATAGGTTGGTCCTAAGACCATCACCAAAATGTTTGCCTGGAATTGTATCTGATTTTTATTTTTCAAGTAAAATTTTAGCCCTGCAATCTCTTATCATGAGATTCTCCTGCAGAGAAAACATTACTTTCTTTTGCAGAGCCTTCGATTTGAGAGATCCAAGCATATATACCAATTTGGGTAGTTGTTTTCATTTACTGTAATATATTAAGTAAACCTGTCTTGGTCAACTTAATCGCTAGTTACGTTGCATTTTCTGTTGCCAGTAAGCTACACGGTAATGGCCCAGAATTTGCAGTCGGGACGACGGCAAACTGACAGCATTTGCCGTCATTCCGCCTTTGAAACTGGCTGCAACTTCGGGATTTGGTGCATGCGCAGCCTAATGCGGAAGTTGCAGTCATTCACTGTTCCTCCACAGGCTGCGCTGTGGCGGGCCCACCCCAGAGCCGGCAATCAGTGTAATTAGCCAAATCAGGGAAACCGATGATAAACTTAAGCTCTTCGGCAGCAAGTATGCTGTTGAATTCCCCACTAAAAGTTAGACCTAAAGGAATTAGCTGTAACTGGGGTTTTAACAGTGTATTGATTGCTAAACAAAGGTTAAGGGCCTGGAAAACTAATTTTAATTTTGTGCAGTGTGACATTTGTCTGTTTTAACAGAAAACATTTAAGAAACTTTTCAAAAATTAATAAAAGTTTTTTCATCTTTATTTCAGGTTTGCCTTTTCCCCAGGTGCGCGCCCCAATCTTTGTTTTGCTCAGTCTAACATTTTTAAAAAGTTAGAATTTTAAAAGCTGAGTCACTTCCTTGTTTGCTGTCTGAGAATTCTGCGTTTTGATTGGCTGCTAAGGCAGCCTGTTGACGCCACAGCAGTTCGCACAAGAGAATACCCACTAACTTCTGTTGATTTGAATTGAAGGTCAGAAAACCCAAAGTTCTCGACACCAGGATCGCACGATCCTTGTGCAGAGCGTACTTTGGGGCAAGCAGCGAACACCTTCGCTTTGCTGCTGACCGCAAATTCCGGGCCAATATAAAGTAAAGTTCACTTAGTTCCAAGAGCGCTTCTGGGGCATTAGGCTTAATATTTCAGAAAGCATTATTGTCTGCGCAGTCTCCAGATGAGTGTTTCTGTGGCTTCAGTATTAAGCTAGATCTCTATATGCTGTACCTTTTTTGTTGTTGTATATTTTTCATTTTAAGATTGAACGATGGATACAAGATTACCTACCCTTTGATAGTTTCACCATTTTTTTAAATTTTGCCGTTTATTCTTTTGCCAATTTTCTGTGCTGGTTTTCTCCCATTGCCGCTAACTTCTTGGTGTATGGTTATTATGTGAGTTTAACGGCGAGTGTTGGCAGGCTGTTCAACCATGTGTGCATTAAAACTGAACCTGATTGGTCCTCCTTCATCCCCACATGCATTTCCAACAGGGAACACTGGATGCTGATCAGGAGTAGATACCTTGAGTTGTGTACCTGTCTAGGTACAGCTGTTGGTGTTCTTTCGAATCTCTTCAAGGACGTGTGTTGCTTTTGCAAAGTTTTATAATGAGGCAGAACAGTAAACCCGAGGCAGCCATCAATGGACTAACATTACTTTTACAAAAAATATACATTGCAAGTTTATTCTATGATCTGCCACATGAAGAGCAAGGAACTTTCCATTGTGTTGGAAAGAGAAGAGAATAACTTCTCAGCATAAAGCAGTACTGGGCTAGTAGAATGGTGAACCCAAAGACCATTCCAGGACATGGGAATCCGACAGGATTTCTTTTTATTGGGCTACTTTTTAAATCCTACTGTCAAAGAGCATGTGCTGTAATATACATTTCTTAAACTATCTTTCTGAGGGAGTACTTCTAGACTTCAAGTTCTTTGAAGGTTGATGTTGTGTATATGGACTTTCTAAAGGCATTTGACAAAGTACCACTTGCAAGCAAAGTTAAACCCAGTGGGATTAAAGGGAAAGTGGCAACAGGGATATGGAATTGGCTAAGCGGCAGAAAGCAGAGAGTAGTGGTGAACGCTTGCTTTTCAGACTGGAGGGGAGTGTACCGTGGTGTTCCCCAGGGGTCGGTATTTGAACAACTGCTCTTTTTGGTATATGTTAATGACCTGGACTTTTGTATACAGGGCATAATTTCAAAGTTTGCAGATGACCTGAAACTCTGAAATAATAAACAGCGAGGAGGATCGGAACAGATTTCAGGAGGGCACACAGACTGGTGAAATGGGCAGACATCTAACGGATGAAATTTAACGCAGAGAAGTCATAGAGTCAAGAGGCCCTTCGGCCCATCGTGTCTGCGCCGCCCATCCATCCCTGTCCAGTCTAATCCCATTTTCCAGCATTTGGTCCATAGCCTTGTATGCAATGGCATTTCAAGTGCTCATCCAAATGCTTCTTGAATGTTGTGAGGGTGTGAAGTGATACATTTTGGTAGGAAAAATGAGAGACGAAATGGTACAATTTTAAAGGAGATGCAAGAAGAGCGACCCCTGGGGGTGCACGTACACAAATCTTTGAATGTAGCAGCACAAGTTGAGAAGGCTGTTGGAGGAATAGAGTACAAAAGCAAGGAAGTTATGCTAAACCTTTATAAAACGCCGATTAGGCCTCAGCTGGAGTATTGTGTTCCATTCTGGGCACCACACTTTTTAGGAAGGGTGTCAATGCCTTGGAGAGGGTGCAGAAGAGATTTGCTGGAATGCAACCCGGGATGAGGGACTTCAGTTATGTGGAGAGACTGGGGAAGCTGGGGTTGTTCTCCTTTTAAAGCAAAGGCGGTTAAGAAGAGTATTGACAGAGGTGTTTAAAATCATGAATGGATTTGATAGAGTTAATGAGGAGAAATGATTTCCAGTTGCAGAAGGGTCGGTCACCAGAGGACCCCGATTTAAGGTGATTGGCAGAAGAACCGGAGGCAACATGAAGAATTTTCTTTTTATGCAACGAGCTGTTGTGATCTGGAACGCACTGCCCGAAAGGGTGGTGGCAGCAGAGTCGATAGTAACTTTCAGAAGAGAATTGGATAAATACTTGAAGGGGGAGAAAAAATATTACAGGGCTATGGGGAAGGAGCAGGGGAGTGGGACTAATCGCATTGCTCTTTCAAAGAGCTGGCACAGGCACGATGGGCTGAATGGCCTCCTTCGCTGTATGATTCTATGATACTCCTTGGTAAAGGTAGTTAAAAGTACATTGGGACCATTTACACTTAGACGGAAGACAGTCTTTCTTTTTGAAAAGAAAAAACAGCCTAATCAATTTATAAGTTCTCCCAAACAAAACACTTTATGCTTGCTGCCTACAAGAATTTTTTATTAATTTGACAGTTGCATACTAACCTGACTAAGTGTAATGTGCCAGAAAATCAAGTTAATGCTACTGTCTGTCCATACAGAATTAAACACTACTGCTGCAAATTTATAGAAGTCTGTAGGAGAGATAAAAAATAATTAATATGCCGCCTCCCCCCCCCCCCCCCCCCCCCCCCCGCCCGAAAGCTATCTTTTGCTAATAGCTTAAGTTTTTAATGTAGATCATCAAAAACTGGTTTGTACTCGAGGATGACTTCTTTAAAACCTTTAGATAATTTTAAATTGTCATGAAAAGCTACATGGGCCCGGAATTTGTGGTCAGCGGCGAACAAATGGCGCGTGCCGTTTATTACACTTTCACTTCCACAGACTTTCTGTGGGCTTTTGCACTGCGACTTGCAATAATTAGAGAGTCAAAACAGCGCGGCGCCCTCTACAAGGGATCTGGGACCTGTGTTAACAGGGCAAGCAACTGTGTGTTCCTTAACCAATCAGATTGAAGAATCCTTACTGAGACACGTAGGGCTGGATTTTGATACTGGAGGCGTGTAGGAGGTGGGATTACAACTTTTGGGGTTGTAGTCCCACCTCCATCGAGTTGTGGCCAACCCACGTGATTTTCCCTTGATTGACCTTGTTGAGCCCGCTCAGCAGGCCAATTCAGGGCCACCCGGCAACAGGTGACGTCACAGATCGACATTTCATCTGTTAAGAACTTTTGACAGATGAAATATCAGCGTTTGACAGCTTTTTGAAGCTGTCAAACACTGACAATCTGTACACTAAGTTAATTCCTTCCTCTTGGGCTGATTTAGAGATCTCTCCAGAACAGAAAGCTGAATGCTGCAACTTTTGACAGCTCGCGGCCATTCTGCTTTCTGTGCCGGTGAGATGAGGGACTCCCGAGACCTGAAGGAAGGAAGGTAAGTAAAGGGAAGTAAAACTTATTTAAACACTTTATACACACACCAAACACACTTACCTCTGCACTTATGCGCACATCACTCGCCTGAACACCGGACATCTCGAACCCTTCAGCCCGATGGTCCGCCTCACTAATTTGGCATGGTTTGGAGCCATTGGGAATCCCACACATGAGGGATAAAAATAGAGATTAGGCTAAAAACTGCCTGTTAACTACCAGTTAACAGGCAGTTAATTGGCACTAGAAACATAGAAGATAGGAGCAGGAGTAGGCCATTCGGCCCCTCGAGCCTGCTCCGCCATTCAATGTGATCATGGCTGATCATCCAAATTCAGTACCCGGTCCCTGCTTTCTCCCCATACCCCTTGATCCCTTTAGCCTTAAGAAATATATCCAACTTCTTCTTGAATATATTTAATGTATTGGCCTCTACTGCCTTCTGTGGTAGAGAATTCCACAGGTTCACCACTCTCTGGGTGAAGAAATTCCTCCTCATTTCTGTCCTAAATGGCCTACCCCTTATCCTTAGACTGTGACCCCTGGTTCTGGACTCCCCGACCATCGGGAACATCCTTCCTGCATCTAGTCTGTCCAGTTCTGTCAGAATTTTATAAGTTTCAATGAGATCCCCTCTCATTCTTCTAAACTCCAGCGAGTACAAGCCCAATCGACCCAATCTCTCCTCATACGTCATTCCTGCCATCCCAGGTATCAGCCTGGTGAATCTTCGCTGAACTCCTTCCATGGCAAGAACATCCTTCCTCAGATAAGGCGACCAAAACTGCGCACACTACTCAAGATGTGGTCTCACCAAGGCCCTGTATAACTGCAGCAAGACATCCTTGTTCCTGTACTCAAACCCTCTCGCTACGAAGGCCAACATGCCATTTGCCTTCTTAACCGCCTGCTGCACCTGCATGCTTACCTTCAGCGACTGGTGCACAAGGACACCCAGATCTCGTTGAACTTCCCCTTCTCCCAATCTATTGCCATTCAGATAATAATCTGCCTTCCTGTTTTTGCCACCAAAGTGGATAACCTCTCATTTATCCACGTTATATTGCATCTGCCATGCTTTTGCCCAATCACCCAACCTGTGCAAATCATCCTGGAGTTTCTCGGCATCCTCCTCACAGCACACACGCCCACCCAGCTTTGTGTCGTCTGCAAATTTGGAGATATTGCATCTAGTTCCCTTGTCTAGATCATTAATATATATTGTGAATAGCTGGGGCCCAAGGACTGATCCCTGCGGTACCCCACTAGTCACTGCTTGCCACTCGGAAAAGACCCGTTTATTCCAACTCTTTGCTTTCTGTCTGCCAACCAGTTCTCTATCCAAGTCAATACCTTGCCACCAAATCCCATGTGTCTTAATTTTGCACGCTAATCTCTTATGTGGGACCTTATCAAAAGCCGTCTGAAAGTCCAAATACACCACATCCACTGGTTCTCCCTTATCTATTTTACCAGTTACATCCTCAAAAAATTCCAGTAGATTAGTCAAGCACGATTTACCTTTTGTAAATCCATGTTGACTTTGTCCGATCCTGTCACTGTTTTCCAAGTGCTCTGCTATTGCATCTTTTATAATGGACTCTAGCATTTTCCCCACTACCAATTTCAGGCTTACCGGTCTGTAATTCCCCGTTTTCTCTCTACCACCTTTTTTTGAATAGTGGGGTAACATTAGCTACCCTCCAATCCATGGGTACTGTTCCAGATTCCATCGAATGCTGGAGGATGATCAGCAAAGCATCAACTATTTCTAGGGCCACTTCCTTAAGTACCCTAGGATGTAGATTATCAGACCCTGGGGATTTATCGGCCTTCAATCCCATCAATTTCCCTAACACCATTTCCCTACAAATACTGATTTCTTTCAGTTCCTCCCTTTCATCAGACCCTATGTTCCCCGACATCTCTGGGAGGTTATTTGTGTCCTCCTTTGTGAAGACAGAACCAAAATATGTATTTACAGGAAACTTCACGATATTCGGCACCGATGGGACCGAGCTGCTGCCGATCTATCAAAACTTCTGGATAGACCAGCGCTAATGTTGAAGGATACGGAGGTTTTTATCTCCGTATCTGACAACAAACACTGTTGCTTAGCAACAGCTTGTAAACACTCGGCCCGTACCTTGGAAACGTCTCTGAAGCTGTTGCTAAGCTACAGAGACGCTTTCCAGAGCCTGAATGTTTAAAAAAAAAATGCTAGGAGAAGAAAAAAAACCTAACCAAAATGGCTGCTGATTTCTGCCGTTAGATCGAGGTATCCGGACATGCAACTTCCGGATAAACCAAAGTTTCCTGTCATTGGCCTGCCACTAATCCCCTTCCCGCCTCAGGGAGGCGGGTCCCAGCACAGGTCGGGTATCCGCCTCCTTTGAAACTGGCATGGGAGCGGGATGGGTTCGTGCCCCCCGATTTCGTGATTTTTAACCCCCCACACGCCTCCAATCCAGCCTCAACGGCCCAATGAAAATCGAGCCCGTAGAGTCTGAATCAGGAAGTGTAAGTTACAATATTTAATTCAATGCCCAATGATGTACAAAAAGCGAAATAGAGAGGGAAAGAAAATTGGGATTAAGAGAATCGCCAACAATAATTAAAACCTGAAGGTATGAGGCTCCATATTTTTTTAAGTAAATTTTAAATGCCAGGGAGGTTGTTTGGCAGTAATTAACACTTACCACAACATTTAAAAATTCATTGACACTTGAATGCACAATCGCTAACTTTTCTGGTGTGTTTAATGGGTATCTAGTGGGTAAGTACCACATCTTCACACCCTTCATGTGTTTGAATGCCGAGTTTCTTGGTGAGGTGCTGGCGTAGCGAAGCTCATGGAGGAGCAGGGCAGATTGGAGAGCAACTTCCGGATTTCCGCCTTCTACTGCGCATGTGCAGACGCCAGAAGTTGCTGTCCAATTTACTCCAAGGTTGAGTGCGGTTAGCCTAACCGTTATTCTTAACGCAAACTCTGGGCTATTGCTTTTTGTTCAATAAAGTTATCCTTTCCTTGTACTTTACTATGCCATGAATTTCCTGAAGCTTTTAAAGTAAGACATTTAAGAACTAGAGGAGATGGCAGGAAATGCAGAGCAAAAATGTATTAATAAATTTTTAAGAAATGAACACAGTAATTTCATTAAAATTTCCATTGCCTGCGAATGAAATTATTACTGTGTGGGTACAATCTGTGCTGAGTCATACATTCACATGGAAGAGATACTGAAATTAAGAATGTTGACAAGGTAAGTTGAAAGTAGAAGGTTTGTGTGGCTTAGAGCCTAACTGCTTTACCTACTTAACTTTTAATCATTGGAAAGGTTAAGCATCAGTCTTTTTTTTAAGGTTGGCAAAAGAAGGCAATGCTTTACCCATTTGTCCTAATTGGGCATATTAGCTATTTCCTCTTTAAAATACAGAGATCCTGAATGACCCTTGTATTGAGTGTTTTCCATTTGCCTGGTAGCGTTCATTAACCGTTGGAGAGATCATTAACCTTTTAACATCTTCCCCGCATGCAAAATCACAATGTAATTTACATTCCCATACACTGCGCAATATGAATAATAGATTTCAGTATCAATCGCGAGAGCTCGTTGCATCACATGAATTTCTGCTGGGTCTCCTCAGTCAAAACACTTATGCTCGCATTCTCCTTATAATTGTAGTCTTAATCGCCTTGAGCCATGGCTGACTATATGTTTATTTTCAGGAGTATAAACTTCTGCAAAATTTCTCCCCATCTGCCGAGTTAATTAGGCAAACTCACATGTTATCAGTCTAATCGTGAGCTTACACTATTCAACTCTGACCGGCTTCACAGGTGTTCCGTGGTCTTGTCGTGTCAGAACCATTGTGTTGTAAGTCTGTTTGTGTTTATAGTCACCTTTCTAATCTTCAAGCCTGTTAATCAACATTTTAGCCAATTATTTTGGAATTCATTAACAGCAGTTGAACATGGTACATTTATCTGAAGTCTTGTACATATATCCAGTATTTTGTAAAAAAAGATTCTAATCTTTTGTCTTGCTTGAGGCCTGTTAATTGTGCTTGTGTCCTTTTTAAAGTTGTGCATGATCTAAATTAAATAACCTCTTTAGATCTACATTGCATTTTAAAGATCTTGTCCTCTGTTCTCTTGGCAGTGAATACGATTTCAGTTCTGAGCCTCATCATTTTTGGCTCAAGTTCTAAAAATATCCGTGGTAATTTTTCCCTGACCCTTTTGAAAATAGGGTAACGAAGATTAAATGTTGTTCCATCTCATGTTAAAATGCTTAAAGTCAAAAATCATTCATGTGCATCTGAATACTTGATTATCATTGTCAATAAGTACTTCACATATACTGGATACTTGCAGTCAGTTACACTCATTCTTTTCTTTTTCATTCTTTGTCAATGGATGGTTTACAAAAAAAACTAATTGATTGTGTGCCTGTTTCATATTTCCTGTACTGATCTGCATTATCTTCCATTGAAAGTCGCATTTAAATTTATCTGCTTAATTTGTCCAGATTTCTCATAATATTCTGTCTTCCTTACACTGGCCACCTGGCTAGCTTGGTGACATGAATACATTTAATAACGCAAGAAGTACCCTTCCCTTTTTATGAATAATATAAAAACCAAGTGACCCAACACTGCAGTGCTACGCTAGTCATTGCTGTCTATCACACCAGAGTCGATTCCAATTGCCACCTGCTTTCTAATGCGATGCCAGTTTTCAATTCAGCTACTTAAACGAGATTAATACTCATGGAACAGCAGTTTTGAAGACCTCTGTAAAGAGATTGCCAAATACCCCCTGAAAATCCCAACTCAATTATATTTGCTGGATACTTCTTGTCTACTCTACATTCAGTATATTTGCGAGGCATGACCTATGCTGATTACTGCTGATGATATTTGTGTTCTTTTTGATGAGCATTGGTCATGAGCCATAAAATGTGCTTCAGGATTTTCATCATTACTGATAAAACAATTCTATGATTCGAGCTGCAGTATGATTCTGAACTATGGCTTTCTCCTTTTAGACAGAGAATTTGGAAAATGCGTCCCCTATTCCAGATATCAAAGTCCATAGTAACCCCTCAGCCTTCAATGTTTACTGCAATGTACGTCAGTGTGTGCTGGAATGGCAGCGGAAAGAAGCCTCCATGACTTTGGCCTCGAAGAATTCTATCCAGAGTGGAGAGTCAGACAGTGATGAGGAAGAGGAATCGAGGGAGCCTCCAATTAAGCTACCCAAGGTAAGCAGCTAAATTCTATTTATTGAAGTGTTGATGAATTGAACTTAATTGCTTTTAGATGTAATGCTATAGTGTATCATTTCAGTTTCTTTTTAATATATTGAGTGTTTTGGTAATGAGCAACACCTGTCTAATTAATTTGTCATGTATGTTGTGCACTCCTTATTTGGCCATCACCATTCTGTGACACAGTCACACTTGCAGTTGCATACTGCTGCCATTAGATGGAGTTTCATAAGCTCCAGAAGCTACAAATTCCTATACATATATACATATCGATGTAAGAAGTCACACAACACCAGGTTATAGTCCCAACAGTTTTATTTGAAATCACAAGCTTTCGGAGCGCTGCTCCTTCGTCAGGTTCTATACATATAGAATCACTAATGTACACTGAGGAAAATTTGCTTTGTCTTGACTCTCTGTAGGCAAAGCTGGAAGAGATCCATTAGTTAGTTACTAAATACTGTTGAGATTGGTCCTGAAATATGATAATTTTCATTTTGTCAGTGCTGCATCAACACTGGTGACATCTATTGTCCTTAATTGCAAATTAGGTGCTGCCAATAAACATTCCAGCCAATTCTATACGAAGTCCAAAGTAGACTTGTTTGAGTGGCTGCCAATCTTTACGTCTTTTGACGAGCAACAAATTGCCAATTAAGAAAGTTGCATTTTGTGCCTTTTTTGACTGAGCCGAGAGCAGAATGGTCACACTATGCAGGCATTCTTTTCTGGCTGTAAATTATTTCAAGTAAAATGAGTGTTGGGCTATCCGGCCATGTACGCAAATTCGGAGTGTAAAACTGCTTTCATGATTGATGCAAAAATGCTTAATGTCTGTTTCCTGATCAAGAAAACTGAAAGCTCATGGGTGGGGAATGAGATTTTTTTTTTAAACTTAAAAAGTAACTAAGACTTTGAATGCAATAGATCTGTCTGAATCTTAATCAATGCATTTATCATTATAAGATTTATCTTGAGATTGTATTTGCTAGAATTTTTTTAATATATTGGCCCAGAAATTCGGGTCGGAGGCTTCCCACGGGTGCAAGCCCCCGACCTGCACTTAGCTAGCGCGCCGGCCGTTCAGCTGTGGGCCTGAATGGGATTCCGATCCTGGGCCTCCTCCAACTGCCGGCGGGCAGTGCTTGCGTATCCCAGGGGCGCAGTTAGTTCGAAGCGTCCCCTGGGATCATGTGGGCCATGGAGAGCCAATGGTAGCAGGGAATGCTTCATTCATAAGTTTCACAGGAAGAGCTGTCAAAACTATAAATACTATAAGCCCCAAAACATCACTAAAACTTCAAAAAAAAAAATTTTTAAATCACATTTTTAAAATAACTAAATTACATAAAATAACAATTTTAAACAATAATTTAAATTTTTGAATAAATTAATTACATTTTCTAACTGGGCTAAAAATAAACTTTAAAGTAAAAATAATAAACCTGTGGAAAAAATGTTTTAATTTTAATTAATTCACCACTTACCTTGTTAAAAGCAGGCCTTGTGCCTGCTTTTTACATGTGTAACTCCTGGAGACTTACGTTTTTTTGCAGGTTTCTCCGGGAGGGTAAGTTCCATGCGCACGTGCTGCCTCTCCGGTGTACGTGTTCGACTTCTGAACCCCTTTTAAGGGAACGGAAGTTCCTGTTTCCCGCGCATGCACAGTGCACGCACGAAACCGGCACTTCCGTTGGGTCTACGGGTAAGTACCCTGTGCGTACTCGCCCATGGGGACCCGAATTTCTGGGCCATACAGGAAACTTTGGTTTATCCGGAGGTTATATGTCCGGAATACTCGATCTAACGGCAAAAATCAAGAGCCGTTTTCTATGTTTTTTTTAGTTCTCGTTGCTTTTTTTTTCCCCAGTCAAGCACTGCAAGGTCTGTAGCTATAGCAACAGCTTCAGCTACAGACGCTTGCAGCTGCAGCCGACTGTTTTGAAGCTGTTAACAGGGTTTGTTGATTGACACGGAGCTTCTCCGTTCCGTATGTTTAAACATTAAACTTTTGATGTTACGGCACCAGCTCGGTCCCGTCAGTGCCAGATATCAGAAAGTTTCCTGTAATACCTAATCTTCCCAGACACAATGTGTAGTTCATGCAAAATCAAAAATGTACTTGATTTTTTGAAGTTTTATGTTCACAAAGCAGTGACAAATCGCAACTGAACAGGTATGGACCGCACTAATTAACATGGCCAGTTGCAATGGGAACTAATAATCAGTACTTCTAATCAAAGCTTGGCATTCAGCAAGCAAATAGCAATCTAAAGAGGAACCAATCAAATGATTCCAAATTAGAGTTTTTCAAAAATCCTCTCATCTGCCACCTATGTTTCTCCAGTAAGCTTAATACTGGAAATATTGTTTGAGATCATTTTTAAAAAAAAGAGGCATTTCACAATACCACCATTAAAGTGACCTGTAGCAATAATTACGCCTTATGGCCTCGGAGACCCTGCTCCCTGTTGGTCATCACATCATATAATGCTTCTGTATTTGTAAAACAGTCTGTTTTCTGATTTGCAATGAGCAATGCCTGGAGAGACTTACTAGTAAGTACAGTAGTTTGAATTGTGGCAAGAGTAACTGCATTTGCCTCCCATAGGAAACTTAAACACAGCTGCCATGTATTCATTGTTACTCATAAGTATGCAATTGTATTAATTCTTGTGTTAACAGATCATAGGAATTGGGCTTTGTGGTGTATTTGAGCTTATAAAAGAGACTAGGTTCTCTCATCCTGCACTGTGTCTGAGAAGTTTACAGGCTCTACTCGACATGCTTCAGGGGCAACAGCCGGAAGGGCTCCAGTCAGAACCACCTGATGTTCTAGGTAAGGTTAATAACAAGCTAAGTTTTGGATCTATCGAGATATTTGAAAATTTAACAATTTAGCAAAACACTAATTGGATTGTCTGATGAAACTTCTGTACAGCTAGATGTATACCCTCACATGAGTGGTTGGCTGTATATTTGTAGCAGAAATTATTGATTGCATTTATATTTTAACAATCTCCTCCTCTCCCCCTTTGCTTACACACCTAGTATTCATGAAGGCTATTTCATCTTGGACAGTGGAGCAAATATGTCCATCGTTACTGTCAGTGTTGCCCTGTGCTTTACAGACACATCTATTTTCCCATCCTGTTGGATGGAATCCTCTGGTATTCTGAGCGATTCCACCGATTAGTTCTAATGGGAACTTCCTAAACATATCAGAATTGAGGCAGGTTCAAGTGTCAGGCTTCATGAATGAAGCAATGTAGTAGAGCTAAGTTAGTGATCCCATACTATAGATTATTTTATGTACATTTTTGTGATATTCAGTGCATGTCATGTAGTGCTAAGGAAGAAAATGACCAGAGTTTTGAAGTGTTACTGAAGCTTCAATTAGTCGCCAAAATTGTATAATGCCAAATGCAAACTGGTTGGAAAAAAATGTAGTAAATTTTGTTTTCCATTGTGTAAAACCCTTCATTTAATGTGATGTGACTTGTTCATGGCTGCTGCTGCACAAGAGCGTGTGTGGTCTTGAGAAACAAGATGGATATTTTGATTTTTTCCCCACTTTTTAAAACTTGCATTAAATTATAAATATAGCACATTTCACAAGTTTACATTCTGATTTTCCATATGGGTAAAATATAGATAACTGTCTTTCAATAATACGAGACGGTATCCACTTCAATTTTCCTGAATGGCAGTATGGTATATGTGTTAAGTGAATTATAGCATCCAACATCCCTGAATTCCTGGTCTCCGCAGTGTCATCGTGGGGGAATACTATGTTGACAGTGGGCACTTGGTGAGAAAAGAGACAATTCCGGGACTATGATTGCATTAATCCTGGTTGTAGCAATTTAATTGGAAGCCTGAGAGCAGGTGTCTTTCTTGTCTCTTTCTCTCTGGTCTGTGTCCATGGTAAATTCAAAAATAATTTAAGGCGGGGGGGGGGGGGTGGGTGGTGGTGAAGAAGCGGTTTCCCTCATTAATATTTCTGAGATGCCGTTTATGGGTGAAAGTGAAAGATCTGATCATATTTATTTGACTCAGAACACAAAATTATACATTGAGCCATTCATGTCCTAGTAGTATGAGTCTTAATCGATGCTTAATGTGATTTTGTCCGCAGAATCTCTCTTCCACTTATTGTTAGAAACAACAATAAGAAGCACTGGAATGGCAGACCATATCAGCCAGTCACTGACTGCTTTATCTTGTGCCTGCCTCTTCAGTTTGGTAGTTGCTTGGGGAGATACAGGCAAGATTCTACAGGCTGTGTCAGCAATTCTTACCAGTAACGGCAGCCATGCTTGCCAACCTATTCAGGTAACTTGATTTTGGTCAGAACATTTTTTTGTTTCCTAAATTTGCTTTGGTTGTCACTTATCATTCTAGAGAGTTTAACATACTCTCCTCCAAAAGGCTATGGATGCTGCATCAATTGAAATTTTCAAGACTGATCGATAGATTTTTGTTGGGTAAGGTGGGTAAATGGGAGTTGAGGTGCAGATTAGCCATGATGTGATTGAATGATTTGATGGGCTGAATCTAACAATATGGAAGTTTGAGGTAGGATAGCAGTTTGGTGAGTGCACTTAGTGCAGCAGTAGCATGTAGGATTTTTTTTGTTGCAAAACCAAGGTAAAAGGCCATGGTCCATAATGAAGACACTGCTGAAGTACGAGGTAAGGCGAGTTAGGAGGTTGTGATTAGGTGATGCCAGACTTTGGTTTTAAAAGATTGTTTTGATGAAGAAAAGTCTGACCAAGGTAAATTCCAAAGTTTTGGGATCCTGGTGACGATGAAGTTAAGAGTAGGAGGTATTACCATCGCCGAATCCCCCACCAACAACATCCTGGGGGGTCACCATTGACTAGAAACTTAACTGGACCAGCCACACAAATACTGTGGCAACAAGAGCAGGTCAGAGGCTAGGTATTCTGCGGTGTGTCTCGCCTCCTGACTCCCCAAAGCCTTTCCACCATCTACAAGGCACAAGTCAGGAGTGTGATGGAATATTCTCCACTTGCTGGGATTTGCAGCTCCAACAACACTCGAAGCTCGACACCATCCAGGACAAAGCAACCCTCTTGATTGGCACCCCATCCACCACCTTAAACATTCACTCCCTCCACCACTGGCGTACTGTGGCTGCAGTGTGCACCATCTGCAAGATGAACTGCAGCAACTCGCCAAGGCTTCTTTGGCAGCACCTCCCAAACCTGCGGCCTCTTCCAACTAGAAGGACAAGGGCAGCAGGCACATGGGAACACCTCCAAGTCACACACCATCCTGACTTAGTGTATCGCCGATCCTGTGGGAGTACCTTCACCACACGGACTGCAGCGGTTCAAGAAGGCGGCTCACCACCACCTTCTCGAGGGTAATTAGGGATGGGCAATAAATGCTGGCCTTGCCAGCGGCTCCCATATACGAATTTTTTTAAAAAGGAGACTGCACGACGAGTCTTCATCTCCATGCAGTGCGGTCACAGGAAGGAGGAAGAGATGTAGGGTGGTGTATTTGGAGGTTAGAAGGAAGCTGAAAGGAAAGTTCAGAAGAGGACTGATTGTAATCGTAATAAGAGAGAAAGATGGATGTGACTGAGATTGGAGGTGAGTGATGGCTCGCCTACGCAATAAGCTTTCTCTTGTGTGAGAGGGGTGCTGAAAGACCCTCCTCAAATATGAAATCAATGTTCAAGCCATTGGCTTTGTAGAGCATTAAGAACTAGGCAAGTGTCCAAGAATCATTCTAAATTAGGCATGCTAAATCACTTTCCATACTGTTCTCTTGTATTGAATTCCTGACTCACAGATAACACTTACAACAAATTAAATTCATTTTACCAAATATCAAGCTTTGTAAATGTGTATTTTAATGCTCAGACTACAAAACAATGCATTAACTAATTTTACTTGCAGACTATATCCTATGTGAGATCCTTTTGCTATTTTGTACTAATGGGAACCATCCATAATGGTTATTTGCACAATAGCACAGATCTCTGGGGATAGGGTTTTAATTGTACCGTATATGCTTTTAATGAAGGGGTAATTCAGCAAAAAAAAGTATTCTCTTCACATCACTAATAATTCAATTAAATTTGCCAAATGTAAATATGTATTAAAACGTTATCAAAGTTTAGGTGCAGTAGCACTCTGGCTCCCTTTTCAGTGCTGTCATTTGGACTGTAGGTAAGCCAAGCAAATTGGAGATGCACATTGCTACCCCCACACAGCCTAGTCCAGTTTCCTGACTAAAATGTGAAGTAGTAAAAAGGTCAGTAGGTTCCCTAATTGTGTTCATTGCTCCAGGTGTCTTGGGAGATGAAGTTTAGTGATGTGTGCTGGATGGGTTCTGGTATAAATTATTTGAGATATAAAATATGAACTATTGGCTTAATGCAAAACCTATTTTATAAAGAAAAGATATTTACATGTATGTGAAAGTACAAGCCATTGGGAGAATTTGCTAGGCTAATCAAATGGTCAGCCTATTTCCTTGTCCTTATTATTCATGGAGTATGCATTTTATCCACACTGAAGGTGTGCAATGCAAATGTGAGGTATGCTGTTTGTATCTATTTGCATGTGATACATTATCTAATAAATATCTTGCATCAAATGAAGCTAGTGCTGCTTGGTGTTCAGGGTTGCTTATCCAGTTAATAGCTCTATATTGTAAGCATTTTTGTGTGCTTTCCCATCTTAATATTTCAGTATCACTTGCTTTTAGGTGCCAACCATTTTAAATGCTCTCCAAAGGAGTGTGCAAGCAGTCTTAGTTGGAAAAATTCAAATACAGGACTGGTTCAGTAATGGAATAAAGAAGGTAGCTTTAATGCACAAATGGATTCTAAAGGAGATATTTACAGATGAAGATGATTGGTGCCTACTACAGAGTGATGGCTCATTCCTATATCTGTTGGCTAAAGATGGATTGTACAAAATTGGTTCTGGTTACAGTGGAACAGTCAGGGTAAGAAAACATTTTTACATTTGCGCAGTATGAGTATTTTAAAGTTTAGTGTGTGTATATTAGAAAATAACATTTGTTTCATATCATGAATAAAGTGACCAATACATCTGAGAAGACTGATTTTGAGGCGAAGCCAAATGTGCTGTGTTACAGTGCTTGGTCAGTTCTTTTTGTCTAACCATCATCTGTTTGCTTTAACCTATTGCTTCTTGAAACAAGTCTTCAATTTATGGCAGTGCCACAGTATTGCCATGCCCAGTTGCCCTGCTTCATAGCAATTGTTTGTACAACTGATTGGCTTGGCAGGCTATTTCATAGGGCATTAAGAGTCAGCCACATAGTGTAGGGTTGGACTCGCATGTAGGCCAGACCAGGTAGGGATGGCAGGTTCTGTTTCCTGAAGGATGTTAGTGAGCAAGTTGGGTTTTAAATGACGGAAACATCAACCGACTTCCATATTCATTTGTAGTGATGCCAGCCCACAATGTACCAGATTTTTAAATCAAATTCAATTTCATAATTCCCCATAGTGAATTCAACCTCTGGGTTGCCAGTCCAGTGCTATAACTATTACACTACTGTATCCTTGTAATATTAGGCAGTTCAATTTTTCAAATGTTTTTGTAAGGTTGTAGAATTTGCATACACTTTGATAGATTTCAAATTCTGCACATTAAGCGAGGTTAATTAGTGGGTATGTCCTGCAACTTCAGAAACCTTGGCTTTGAGGGATTGTGGCATTAGTCATATCGAAGAGGAAGTTTCTAAGCTGATTCTTCATGAGTGGAGGAATTTTTGACTCCTGTGTTGCTGTTGATTTTGTGTTTCAAGGCCAGTAGAATGTGAGAATCTTTGCTTATTCTGAACCTTTTGGGAGTATGAGCAAGTTGTTCAAGAAGCAAAAACCAGGCAGCATACCATGGTTTCAGGATTGCAACCATCAACCTCAGTAATGTCTATTCAATGTGGTAGTCGATGCAGAACTGAACAGGGTTTCTGCGCTTATTGGTAACTTCCACTTTATTGCAGCTTCTAGGGTTTTCACAAATTGTTGGTAGTGTATCTCCATCTTCAAGATTTGTGTGTGCTTGGGTTTTAGTCATTTAGCAGATCGTGACCAAAAATCAAGCCATTGAGTAGATTTGTGGACATTACAATGACCCCCCTCATGAAAGGGAAGGGAACCAGGAGGAAATCGCAGTTGTAACCTTTCTATGATGTCATCTTCCCTATCAGCAAGATTTCTAAAGAGCTGAAGCAGTCTTCTTACAAGGTCCCAAGTTATCTAGTGTCATCTTTACTTGTTCAGATTGGGCAGTGAAGTATTACATCAAAACAATTCAGTTATTATTCTTGTACTTTTATTTTTTTTATGCAACCTTGAGTTGTGCTGGTTCATGTAGTTGTTTACTGAAAAAGATTTGAAGAAAAAATATTGGAATCATGAAAAGTGCAACCATAGGCCTGAATTTGTGGTCAGAGGCTTCTGGCCGGCAAAAAATCTACGGACTTACTTTTGCCTCTGGATCGCGTTCCTAGGCCTCTGTGTAGACGTGTGTAGAGGCCCACGTATCCCAGATGCGCACGCGGTTCGCAAGCGCCCCGGGATCACGTGGGCTGGCCCAACGAATGACAGAAGGGGATCCCCATTCATGCTTATTGGAATTACGTATGTACGGAAACCCCATAAGTATGAATGGGAATACCCAAAAAAATACCTATCCTCATTAAATAAATAAATAAATAAATAAAAAACCACCACATATTCAAAATTAATTAAAATGGCATTTAATTAAATATTTAAAACAAATTACATTTTTTTGAAAATTAAATGTACATGTTTTAAAGGGGCTAAAAATAAACTTACCTTATTTCACAGGTTTTTAAATGTATAAATTGTTGAAATTTTTAAATATTTTTTTAAAAACTCAAGCGTAAGAATTTCACGGGCATTCGCTGGTCAGCTCTCCGCCTGCGGATGCCCTTTTCCCGGGGATGCGGAGGATCTCAAGAAGATTCTTGACAGATTGCAAGTTCCGGGTTTTTGCGCACACCTAAACCCAGAACTTGAGGCCCTTACGGGCTCGTACGCACCTGTTGGGGCCGCAAATTACGGCCCGTAAATTCATTCGAGTACCATCAGAGAGGAAACGTGAGAAAATGGGAAGATCTCTGTAGGTTATTTGATAGATAGATAGATAGATAGATTCAGTCCCGATTTAATAACTGCTGCAGCTAGCTGTTTGTTTGGGGCAATTAGATTGTTTTAATACTTGTAACTGGCTAGACCTATTTGCTTATTCAGTGAAAAATGGTTTTCTTTGTGTCTATACCTTTGTTCAGAAATTAAGTTAAAGTGGTTTGTGACTGAAACAGCTTAATTGAAATGTTAACATATGGATTGAAAGACTATGAAGACTACCTTCTTGTCTCTAAATGCAGAGACATTAGGTAACTTCTATAGGCATAATAACAGTAAAAGGGTTGTCAGGAGCAGTGGGCTGATTAGGGACCAAAATGAAGATCTATTGGTGGAGGCAGAAGGCACTTGAGTACTTTGCATCAGTGTTTACCAAGGAAGAGGACTTTGCCAAAGCTATGATAAACGAGGAGGTTGTTGGGATACTAGGTGAGATAAAGAGAGGGGTACTGGAAAGGCTGTCAGTACTTAAAGTGGATAAGTCACCCGGTCTGGATGGGACGCATCCTAAGTTGCTGAGGGAAGTAAGGGTAGAAATTGCAGAGGTGCTGGCCACAATCGTCCAATCCTCCTTAAATACAAGGGTGATGCTAGAGGACTGAAGGATTGCAAATGTTACATCCGTCTTCAAAAAAGGGGAGATTGTTAAACTGACTGGCCTGTTATCGCCAGGTTTAACGTCAGTGGTGGGGAAGCTTTTAGAAACTAATAATCCGGAAGAAAATTAACAGCCACTTCGACAAGCACGGACTAATAAAGGAGAGCCAGCACGGATTTGTTGAAGGCAAATCGTGATTGACTAACTTGATTGGAGCTTTTTGATGAGGTAATAGCGGGTGGTTGAGGGCAGTGCAATTGATGTTGTGTATGTGGACTTTCAGATGGCGTTTTGATAAAGTACCACATAATAGACTTGTTAGCAAAATTGAAGCCTGAGCGAGAAAAGTGGCAGCAGCAGCATTGGTACAAAATTGGCTGAGGGATAGAAAAAAAGTGTTCTGGTGACTGGCTGTTTTTCAGACTGGAGGGAGCAGTGTTCCCCAAAGTTCAGTACTAGGATCACTGCTGTTTTTGATCTAGATTAATGACCTGGACTTGGGGGGTCCAGGACACAATTTTGAAATTTGTAAATGACACAAAACTTGGAAGTGTAGTAAACAGTGAGGAAGATAGTATTAGACGTCAAGAGGGCAAAGACAGCTGGTGGAATAGGCGGACAGATGGCAGATGAAATTCAACATAGAAAAGTGTGAGGTGATTATATTTTGGTAGGAAGAATGAGGAAAGACAATAAAAGCTAAATGGTACAATTTAAAAGGTGCAAGGACAGAGCTCTCAGGGTGCTTGTGCACAAATCTTTGAAGATGGCAGCACAGCTTAACAAAACATACGGGATCCTAGGCTTCATAACTAGAGGCATGGAGTACAAAAGCCAGGAAGTTATGCTAAACCGATATAAAACACTAGTTCGGCCCCAGCTGGAGTATTATATTCAATTCTGGGCACCATGCTTTAGGAAGGACGTGAAGGCTTTGGAGAGGGTACAGAAGATATTTACTAGACTGGTTCCAGGGATGAAGGATTACAGTTACGTGGATAGACTGGAGAAGCTAGGGTTGTTCTCAAATCCAATATTTTTTTTCTTCAAATCGTTTTCAGTATCAAAAGGCTAAGAGGAGATTTGATAGAGATTATTAAAATCATGAAGGGTTTAGATTGAGTAAATAAAGTGAAACTTTCCAATGGCTGAAGGGTTGATGACCAGAGGGCACAGATTTAAGGTGATTGGCAAAAGAACCAGAGGTAACATGAGGAAAAATGTTTTTACGCAGCGAGTGGTTAGGATTTGGAATGCACTGCCTGATAGGGCGGTGGAAACAGATTCAATAGTAGCCTTCAAAGGGAGTTGGATAAT
Source organism: Somniosus microcephalus (assembly GCF_052327205.1). Taxonomy (NCBI): domain Eukaryota; kingdom Metazoa; phylum Chordata; class Chondrichthyes; order Squaliformes; family Somniosidae; genus Somniosus; species Somniosus microcephalus. The sequence continues at coordinate 25,935,139 of NC_140996.1, read as the reverse complement.
TATTTGAAGGTGAAAAAATTGCAGGGATATGGGGAAAGAGCGGGGGAGTGGGACTATCTGGATTGCTCTTCGAAAGAGCCGGCGCAGACTCGATGGGCCCAATGGCCTCCTGTGCTGTTATGATTCTGTGAACTCCATGAAATTATGCCCAAGAGAAAGGATAGTTGACTGTTGCTGACATCTCAAGGTGCAGGTTCCGTCAACATCTCCGCATTCGTCAACTCAAAAGAAATAGGTATAGCATATGATTTTGATGGCATAAATCACAGCTTTAGTTATAACTGGAAATACAAACACTGTGGATGACCAGATCTGACTGGATGTTCATATTGTGCATTACATCATGAAAGCCTACAAAAGACTGTCATCAAAAAGTCCTGTCACTTCTCAAACACTTTGTGGACCAGTTTTGTTTATCCATGCTTTAGTTAACCTCCAGGCTCGACTCTTCCGACACTCTCCAGGCTGGCCTCCCACCTTCCACCCGCCATAAACTAGACTTCATCCAAAACTCTGCTGCCCGGGTCCTAACTTCTACCAAGTCCCGCTCACCCATCAACCCTGTGCTCTCTGTCTTGCATTGACTTCCGGTCCATCCACATCCTGAGTTTAAAATTCTCATCCTCGTGTTCGAATCCTTTCATGGCCTCGCCCTTCACTATCCCTAACCTCCTCCAGCCCTACAAACCTCGGAGAACTCTGCGTTTCTCCAATTTTGACCTATTGAACATTGCCCCCCCCCCCCCCCGTTGTCCCACTGTGCCTTTGGCCGTCTAGGCCCTAAGCACTAGCATTCTCTCCCTAAACCTCTCCATCTCTCTCTCCCTTTAAAATACTTCTTAAAACCTACCTCTGTCACCTGTCCTAATATCTTCTCCGTTGGCTCAATGTAAAGTTTTGTCTGATTTAAGCTCCTGGGCCGTGCCCTTTTGGACATTTTACTATGTTAAAGGCACTGTATGAATGCAAGTTCTTGTTGCTGTGTCCGACTGCTCTGTATTCAACCTATAAATAAATCTAACTAATTTTTAATCTGTATGCACTGGTCTGATATGGTAGTTTGTCATTTGGGACATTAAAGAATATGATAGGCATTTCACATGATTTTCATTGATATGTTGTAATTAGGTGATAAACAGCCCTGGTCAAAGGTATCAATGATATCCTGGCAACATTGCATTATCATTCCTCCTTGAGTATCAGCTTGGCCCAGTGGTAGCACTCTCAACTCTGGCTCAAATGGTTATAGGTTCAACTCCCAGTCCCAGTACTTCAGCGCATCATCTTGGCTGGCACTTCAGTGCACTACTGAAGGATTGCTACATTCTCTGAGATGCTAGCTTCTGGGTAAAACATTAAGTCGAGGCCCAGCCTGCCTGTTCAGGTGGATGTGAAAGATCCCGTGGCATTATTTGAAGAAGTGTAAGGGAGTTATCCTCTTGTCCTTGCCTTATTCCGCACGCGATTGTCTAGTCATTTATCTCATTGCCACTTTTAGAACTTTGCTGTGCGCAAATTGGTGCAAACCAGGACTACAGTTCATCGGCTTTGAAGCAGTTTGGGAAACCCCAAAGATGTGAAAGCCGCTATGTAAATGCAATTTCTTTTCTATGACTTCTGTTCTATTCAGCTGCTCCACCCACCTCTATCGCCTCTTCCCTATGGTCTATTTCTGTTATTACTGTTCTTTCATGATTCCATTCAACCTGTCACAACATAGCTACCACATCTCCTGCAGTATGAGCTCCTCCTGTGTCCGTGCAGTCACCTTAAACGTACCCAAAGGTTTCATCTTCAGGCCCTTCCCCATTTTCATATACCCATCCATCACACTGTTGCTGTGTTGGCCAGCTGCCTGTATAACATCAAATAATGGATGTGCCAAGACTTATTCCTGTCTACTTTAGCCCCTGATTTAGCCATCTCCCTCCCTGGTTGTATGGTCAAGCTGGAAGAAATGTACAACATCAGTGTGCAGCTTGACCCTGAGCTTGGCTTCAAGCCCCACATCCAGTCCTATGGCCACCTGTTTCCATCTCAGAAATCTTGTCTGCCTCTATCCTTGCATTACATTTAGTGTAGCTGAAGCCCTAATACATACCTTTGACACTGCCATGCTCAACTCGTCCAATGTTCCCCTTTGTAGTTTTCCATGCAATACCTCACACAATTCTGCCTGCATTCTTTTCCATAATGTGTGCCTTTCCCTATCTCTCTAACATCCTCCAGCCCTACAACCCTTCGATATCTCTGCGCACCTCCAATTCTGGCCTCTTGTACATCTGCTATTTTAATCACTCCACCATTGGCAGCCGTGCTTTCAGCTCCCTAAGCTCTAAACTCTGGAATTCCCTCCCTAAAGCCCTCTATCTCTCCACTTCTCTCCTCCTTTAAGACACTCCTTAAAACCTACCTCTTCGACCAAGCTTTTGGTCATCTGTCCTAATATCTCCTTATGTGGCTCGGTGTCCAATTTTAACGCCCCTGTGAAGTGCCTTGGGATGTTTCACTATGTTAAAGGCACTATATAAATACAAGTTATTGTTTCAATCTTGGCTTACCTTGATTGGCTCTCTGTCCACCGGGACATTGATTTCAAAATCCTGCTCTTCTACAAATCCAGCCATGGCTCACTTCACCCCAGCTCTGCAAAATGAAACCCCAGCCCAGAGGGTTTTCTATTTGATAGCAGCATTTATACTGCTGGATTGGTGCCGACTCTGCTCTTGCTGGTTGCACAGCGCATGTCGAGCTACTTGTATTATCTGGATGAGCTTTGTTTGAGTGGTGCTTGTGTGCTGGCCCTATACATTCACAAAACCATGTCTGGATCTTTCTACACTGGGGTATTTTGCGATTCAGTCATGGATTTTAGTTCTTCCCAGGAGCCACAATAGAAGTGGTGACTTGTGCTTTAAAGACTTCTCCGTGGAACCACTCCGTGATGATTTTCATGCAGTTTTTAGTTGTGTATCTTTCCCAGTGTAATTCTGAACTTTTATGCTTGCTGCTATGCAATATTATTTGGCTAAGATGACATTTGGAGGCTCTGTTTATTTGGAGGAGCTCCACTGTGATTTCAAAAATCAAATCAACTTTTATTGTCATTGTTAGTGCACAAGTGCAGTACAACGAAATGTAGGCTTGCGGCTCCTGAGAGTGTACAATTTGGATTAGGACACTTAAACATTTCAACATACATTTGTACATATATATTAGCATAAATATGACCATAATAAAGTGCATCGGCAGATGTGCAGGCTTTAGTGTTTATTTGTGGAGTTCAGTAGGATGACAGCCCTGGGAAAGAAGCTGTTCCTAAATCTGGTCGTATGGGTGCGAATGCATCTGTAGCGTCTTCCAGATGGTAGGAGGGCGAACAGACTGTGGCTGGGGTGGGTAGGGTCTTTGATGATGGACCGTGCCCTCTGTAGGCAGCGTTTCTGATATATATGTTCTATGGTCGGTAGCCGGGTGCCAGTAATGCGTTGGGCAGTTTTGACTACCCGCTGCAGGGCTTTCCGGTCATGGGAGCTACAGCTGCCGTACCATACCGTGATACAGTTTGTCAGGATGCTCTCTATAGTGCAGCGGTAGAAGTTAGAGAGGATCAGGGGTGACAGATTACATCCCTTCAGCCTCCTCAAGAAATATAGGCGCTGCTGGGCCTTCTTCACCAGAGAGGAGGTGTTGAGGGACCAGGGGAGGTCTTCCGTGATGTGGACTCCGAGGAACTTAAAGCTGGCCATCCTTTAGGCCACAGCTAGGATATAATAGTACAGAAGACTTCTGTTATCTGTTAAAGCAGCAGATTTGTATAACTGGTCATAAATACTCCAATTGATGGTTAGTGCATATTTTAATGATTTGGATGGAACAATCTTTTTTATTTGTGTGGTTAATTGTTTGGTATTGATTTTAAAATACTATTGAGGATCTGGTGCTTTTTTTAAAAAAAAGTTTGAATGGGATAATACAGGGCGGTAGTGCAATGTACATAGAGAGTCTGCCATATCACTTAATATCTTGTTATATGGCTTCATAACAGTGCTTTCGTGCACTGAAAACCATGTTTGGAAATTGGCAGTAGTGCTTGGGATCAGATGGTGGCTCACAGCAAGGAGCATAATAAAGTATTCAAGGATGTACTACACTATAGGAAGTCTGTGCCTTGCTTGGTGGTGCCCTATTAATTATTCTGTCTTCATGGTCCCAACAATCGGGACCAGATTTTTGGAACCTCTGACTTTATCTAACTGTTTCTGGCAGCACCCTATTACACACAATTCTCCTTTTTTATATAGGGAAAGAGCCAGTGACCTCTAATAAATGTCAGAATTTTTCAGCATCTCCCTGAGCAGTGCTTGGAGTATTCGTCAAGGTTCCAGTGCTATCTGTGACCACAAGACAGAATTATTTTTAATCTTCATTGTGACCTGCGTTTATTTGCAGGCTCAAGCAGCTCTGTACAGTTTGAATTTCCTTCAACTATTAAATTACTTTTCATAGAAACATAGAAGATAGGAGCAGGAGTAGGCCATTCAGCCCCTCGAGCCTGCTCCGCCATTCAATGAGATCATGGCTGATCATCCAAATTCAGTACCCTGTCCCTGCCTTCTTCCCATATCCCTTGATCCTTTTAGCCTTAATAAGAAATATATCCAACTCCTTCTTGAATATATTTAATGAACTGGCCTCCACCGCCCTCTGTGGCAGAGAATTCCACAGGTGCACCACTCTCTGGGTGAAGAAATTCCTCCTCATTTCAGTCCTAAATGGCTTACCCCTTATCCTTAGACTGTGACCCCTGGTTCTGGACTCCCCGGCCATTCAATGAATAAGATTCTTAGCAGACTGATGTGCAGGATGAAGATCTTTGTGGTGGGCCGGGGACACTAAATAAGTCAGAAAATATGGCTGCTTAAACTGTATTTTAGGAGGATTGCCGGATTATCATCTGCAGCATTGTCGGCTGTCGTCTTCTGTGGCTGCACAAAATGAAAAGAATGTCGTAAGATGAAGGAGAAGGAAGGGTTGAGGGAGATCAAACATTTTCCCCTATTATACTAAGCTTTATGTTGGTTGCAGCATGAAATCTGGGGGGAAAAAAATTCTGGTGTCGCGCAGCGGAATCATGCTTTGATTTGGCTGCCTCACCTCCTCTGCTGGCAACAGTGCCAGGAATCGATGCATTTCATGACGTAACCTCATGGCTCTGTGCATTCTGAATTATTAACCAATGCAAGTCAGCTAGCTAGGCCAGTAGCAGGTGGTGCAAATGAAGTGTTTTTAGGTTTCTGCAGTGGACTACGTAGAGCAATAAAGCTTCAGCATGCACTTGTATAGCACCTTTTACTAGTGAAAATTCCCTGGGCGCTTTATAGAGGGAGCTGGGGAATTTAGGAGCGGGGACCGAAGATGTGGTCTGAGAGGGTTACGATTAAGCTTTTGAAAGTGGAGAGAGATTTAGCAAGGTGCAAGGGTTTAGGAAGAGTACTTTTTTCATTCGTCTAGCATAATTCAGTTATTTTAAGTGGGTGTAATTAAATTCAACTTGAGCAAAAGCTGCCACAAAATCGCTACTTGGAAGTAGGTGCCTCTGTTTTTTATACTGAGCATATGCTCAGTATAATCATAAAAATAAGCCATCCTATTTAAACTGTGCAAGGAATTTAATCAGAGGGCATTTAAGAAAGTAAAAATATCAATGTCCATGTGATGCCTATATAAAGATGCCTGTAGTTGGAATTGTGGTTAGTTGTAAACTCAGCAATATATGTAATAATTCTGGAACGGACACAAATTGACTTGATCAAAAAGGGGAATGATTTCCTCATTACATTGTGTATTATCACAGAATCATAATTTACACTACAGAAGGAGGTTTGTGTCGATGTGGACTCGGCGGCTTGTGTCGTAAATTTAAGTTGTAAACCCATTGACATTTCTCCAACCTTCCTGCTGGCGCTCTCCTGCCCGGAGAATGTAGTGGAGGGGTGGGCTGCGTGCTGCGATGGAGCTGGGGTTTGGAGGGGGAGAAACATGTGACCTGGACAATCTTAAGCAAATCTGACTGGAGACACCACTGCCCTGCTCTCGGGGCAGACTCTGATCATTTCCGTGGCTCTAAGATCGGAGCCCCAAGCCTTGACTCATGGTCTCCATGGGAGGAGAGAGGAAAAAGGGCAAATGTAAGGAATGGGCAATGTATAGAAGAAAGAGGGGGGGAAGGAAGGAAAGAGAAGCTTTTGAGCATTGCCATGACAGATCAGCGAGTCAGTTATTAAAATATAACGTTTTTTTTGCAAATTATGGAGAAACAAAATACAGGAAGCTTTTGATTTACCGGCACCTAAATAACTGGAAATCTCGGTTAACCGGCAAAATTCAGGAGTAGGTTCAAGTAACTTTTATTACTTGCCTTCCTCCATGTGTTGCTGTGCAAGGGTGTGGCTGCAGCTGTTGCTAAGCTACAGAGATGCTTGCAACTTGTGGCCATTGTTTTGAACCTGTTGCTAAGCAACAGGGTTTGTTGCTTTATACGGAACTCTCAGCTCCGTATCTTTTACGATAGCTTTCGGTTATCTGGAATTTTTGATGAACCGGCACCACGTCGGTCCCGTCCGTGCCGGATTTAAAAAAAAAAAGTTTCCTGTAAGCTGTGGACGTACTTTACGCACTCCTTCAGATGTATGATGTAATGTACAGTAGTATTTTTTATCTATTTAAATGCAGACAAGATTACTATATCTGAGATATTTCATTTTTCAAAGGGCCATGTGTACAACTCTACTTCCCGCATAAGGAACAGAAAGGACAGAAAATCATGGCTGGGGTTTGCACAGGTAAGTTAAAAGTTTTTTTTAAAAAGCTCAATATAATAATGTGCTTATGTTTCATTTGTTACCTTCTGAATTCAGTAATAATTGAGGAAAAAACCCCAAGACATTTCTATCCTGTACTGTTAAGTAGAACACTTCTTTCAGCCAGCCAACCAATTATGGTGTTTTATTGATGGTGACTGTAGAGAAATCCTGTGGCTTTGATTCTCCTGCCCTCTATTTAATAAGGGGAGAAAGCAATGCCAGTGGGCACTGGGAGGGAGTGGAAATTATTTTGTTTATTTAAAAAAAAAAAAAATCTCTGCAAACATATTTATTTTCATGTCTATTCACACTTTATAGAATACATTTGGATCTGATAATTGAAATGTACATTGCATTTAATGTGTGTACTTTGCAGTTTGTAGTGTAGAACTGTTTCTGGATCTTTAATTTTATGTTGTTGCAATTTCAAAGATGCAATATCTTGTGCTAAAAGATTCTACATTTAAAGCAATAAATTGATAATATGCAGACATGTATCTAATTACAGAGCTTTACTAGGATAAATAGTTGTGTAGTGTTTAATCTGAGTTTGCATTGGTGAGAGATACTTAAAAATGTTACGTAACTTGTGTTTTTCTTTGTAGTTAATGAAATGAGCTATTTTAGACAAAAAGATAAGCATCCCAAGGTGTAATTGTTCCTTCTTGTGTCCATTTGAACAGGGTTGTTTACTATATAGGGATTTAAATAACCATAATATGACCGCCATGTCCATAAACCCAGAAACATTGGAGCAAGAAAGCATAGTTAATCTTCCAGGTATGTAATAAATTGATAGTAATCTAAATGATAAAATAGCTTTTATTCGGGGGAGGGGAATGGAGTATTGGAATAATAGTTGCTGTAGTATTAGCATCGCAATTTGTAAAGGGTGGTCTTTCACAGATGACTGTGTTTTATGTAGAAGGCTAGGATTTGTTAACTTTCAGTAAACTTCTACTTACTGAAAAGTAATCCATTGGGATGTTCCATAGCAGACTTTGGACAAAAGCTGTCCAAAATTAGACTGTCGAGGTTAAATTTGTGAAAGGTCCAGCAATCTGCCTGGTGTCTCTTCCCCTCGCTTTCCTCACCGCCCGCCCCCCCCCCCCCCCCCAAAAAAAAAAGGTTTAATTCTGAATTCAAATAATTCTCCTAGGGTGTTTTGATTTTCTGACCAGGTGACCAAAGAGGGATCGTCGTGGATAATTTTCATGCAAGCTGTTCCACCCTGTTTCATAGAATCATACAGCACAGAAGGAGGTAGTTTGGCCCATCATGCCTGTGAAGAGCTGTCCAATTATTCCCACTCAGCTGCTTTTTCCCCCACAGCCGGTACTTTTTTTCCTTTTCAACCCCAGTTCCCTTTTGAAAGTTACTATTGAATCTGCTTCCACCACCCTTTTAGGCAGTGCATTCCAGATCATCAACACACTGTTTTAAAAAAAAAAAAAAAAAAAAAAAAAAAAAAAAATGCTCATGTCCCCTGGTTCTTTTGCCAATTATCTTCAATCAGCGTCCTCTCTGGTTACTGACCCTCCTGCCGGTGGAAACAGTGTCACCCTATCTGCTCTCATCAAAACCCCATCTTCTTGATTTGACATTGTAACATTTTTTAAATGACTTTTTTTAGAATTGTGTCTCAAAAGGAAATAATGTGTATTTCGCAGCTTCCAAGACCATTGGAAGCAGAGCTTAGTGTATATTTTCTTGTTAAATAGTGAGATGTAAGTAGGAGAAGTGATCAGTTCAGTATATGGGCTTTGCAGATGCAAATACTGCATTGGACAATAACTTCAGTATCAAGGAATCTCAAATCAAACCCCTGGACCAAAGGGTTAGCTGTTAAAACAAATGGATAACTCGAAGTTAAACTGTTTGTTTAAAATCATTGCTGCAAGAGGCTTGTGTATACATGAATGTTACCTTAATTCCAAAGCATTCTTAATGTTTTGTGCTGACAAAACTAAACATAGATTACAAATTAATGTAATTTCTCTCTTCAGGTTGCCAGGCTGAAGGACAGAACATCCTTTTCACAGATGGAGAATACATCAATCAAATTACAGCATCGAAAGATGCAAGTATATTATTTGTAACAATGAACTTTTCAAACAATTTTGCTTGAAAGTGTATTTTTATGGTGGCAGTACTATCCAGTTTTAATTTGGTGCATGCTTTATTACCTAATGAAGTTTACATGAGGTAATCAGCAATATTATTCCCCCCTCTCTTGTAGGATGGTTTTGTAGTTCGGATATACGCAACAAGCACAGAGCCTGTGCTTCAACAGGAGCTGCAGCTCAAGCTAGCCAGGAAGTGTGTACATGCTTGTGGCCTCTCCTTGTTTGATCTAGAGAAAGACTTGCACATCATCAGTAAGGATTCTTGATTTTTTTTTGATTGATTTATGTCACTAACACTTTGTTTAGAGACTGATTCTCTCTCGTTTTTTTGCTTTCTTCACTTTGTATAAATATCTTGCCTCTACTGCATCCCTTCTCAGATGCTCAGTGCTTGGGGGGAAATAAGTTTGGGGTGAAAACTCTCCTCTGTCAGTGGGATGCACAGACCACACAGTCAGTAATGAGTAACTAGGTTTACAGCATTGAGCTTGGACATCAAAAACATCATGATGGCTAGCATGACTCGCGCTGTCCTTTGTCTCTAGTTCCTTCCACTGTTCAGAAAGTAGATACTCAAATAGCTGATAACACTGAGACTTGGGGCGACTAGTGTTGGTCGCCATTGCCTTGAGAATATGGGGGCAATTTGAACCCTCAAACAGGTGGGTTTGGGTTGGGTGGGATATAAAAATGTAAAAAATTTCCAGCCTGCCCACTTCCGGTTTTAACGGAGGGGGGAACGAGGGGCGGGCAACCAATCCACTCCCAGGAGGCGGTTCAGTCATTTTGAAGCTTTTAAGGAGGCTGTGTGCCTCCATTTTAACAATTTCTATTTTTAACTCGTGTCGGCCGGGTTTCACTGGCCTCGGGCAACCCGACAGGTGAGCAGGGCTGGGTCCATAAGGTAAGTGCATTTACAGCATTGCTTATGGGCCAGGAGAAGCAGGAGTATTTGCTCCAGGCCTAACAAGCTACCCTGTAAACCGCCTGCCACCCCCCCCCCCCCCCCCCCCCCCAAAAACCCGGATCACCCTCTCTCGCTACCCCCCCCCTCTCTCTTTCTCTCCCCCCCCCCCCCCCCCCCCCCCCGCTGTGTCCTTCTGCAGGCTTTCCCGACAGGCAGCTAGCCTGTCAATCTGGTGGAAAACCTGGAGAAAACTTGGAAACACTTCCTGTACTTAAATTTTCAGCTGGGGCATTGGTAGTACCACTGCAATTTTCACAATGCCCCTGGGTTAGGGATGTGAAGGGGGGGGTGGGAAAGAAAAGGTCGGTGTACCTGCTCAATTCCTATCCAGCATTCTCTGCTGCAGCTTCGAGTTTGTATACACTGTATACAAGATTAGATACACCTGTGCTGTCCTCTGCAAATAGCCTGATGGCACACACTATGAAGGTTCACAAATGATTAATGATTATATTGTCATGGTACTGGAGGGGAATTGCTGCCTGAGGAATTATACTCCAAAAAGTGAGTTTTTTTTTATTCGTTTGTGGGATGTGGGTGTCACTGGCAAGGCCAGCATTTATTGCCCATCCCTAGTTGCCCTTGAGAAGGTGGTGGTGAGCCGCCACCTTGAACCGCTGCAGTCTGTGTGGTGGAGGTACTCCCACAGTGCTGTTAAGGAGGGAGTTCCAGGATTTTGACATGGCGATATATTTCCAAGTCGGGATGGTGTGTGACTTGGAGGGGAACTTGGAGGAGGTGGTGTTCCCATGTGCCTGCTGCCCTTGTCCTTCTAGGTGGTAGAGGTCGCGGGTTTGGGAGGTGCTGCTGAAGGAGCCTTGGGGAGTTGCTGCAGTGCATCTTGTAGATGGTACACACTGCAGCCATGGTGCGCCGGTGGTGATGGGAGTGAATGTTTAAAGTGGTGGATGGGGTGCCAATCAAGTGGGCTGCTTTGTCCTGGATGGTGTTGAGCTGCTTGAGTGTTGGAGCTGCACTTGTCCAGGCAAGTGGAGAGTATTCCATCACACTCCTTACTTGTGCCTTGGAGATGGTGGAAAGGCGTTGGGGAGTCAGGAGGTGAGACACTTGCTGCAGAATACCCAACCTTTGACCTGCTCTTGTTGCCACAGTGTTAATGTGGCTGGCCCAGTTAAGTTTCTGGTCAATGGTGACCCCCCAGGATGTTGATGGTGGGGGATTCGGCAATGGCATTGCTGTTGAATGTCAAGGGACAGTGGTTAGACGCTCGCTTGTTAGAGATGGTCATTGCCTGGCACTTGTCCAGGTCTTGCTGCATGCGCGCATGGACAGCTTCATTAGCTGAGGAGTTGTGAATGGCACTGAACACTTTGCAGTCATCAGTGAATATCCCCACTTCTGACCTTTTATGATGGAGGGAAGGTCATTGATGAAGCAGCTGAAGATGGTTGGGCCTGGGCCACTGTTCCGAGGAACTCCTGCAGCGATGTCCTGGGGCTGAGATGTTTGACCTCCAACCACCACAACCATCTTCCTTTCTGCTAGGTATGACTCCAGCCAGTAGAGAGTTTTCCCTCCGATTCCCATTGACTTCAGTTTTGCTAGGGCTCCTTGATGCCACACTCGGTCAAATGCTGCCTTGATGTCAAGGGCAGTCACTCTCCTCACCTCTAGAATTCAGCTCTTTTGTCCATGTTTGGACCAAGGCTGTAATGAGATCTGGAGCCGAGTGGTCCTGGCAGATCCCAAACTCGGCATCAGTAAGCAGGTTATTGGTCAGTGCTGCTTGATAGCGCTGTCAACGACACCTTCTATCACTTTGCTGATGATTGAGAGTAGACTGATGAGGCGGTAATTGGCCGGAATAGATTTGTCCTGCTTTTGTGAACAGGACACACCTGGGCAGTTTTCCACGTTGTCGGATAGATGCCAGTGTTATAGCTGTACTGGAACAAATTGGCTAGAGGTGCGGCTAGTTCTAGAGCACAAGTCTTCAGCACCACAGCCGGGATGTTGTCAGGGCCCATAGCCATTGCTGTATCCAGTGCGCTCAGCCGTTTCTTGATACCACGTGGAGTAAATCGAATTGGCTGAAGACTGGCTTCGGTGATGATGGAGAACTCAGGAGGAGGCCGATATGGATCATCCACCCGGCACTTCTGCCTGAAGTTGGTTGCAAACGCTTCAGCTATGTCTTTTGCACTCACGTGCTGGGCTCCACCATCATTGAGGATGGGAATATTCTTGGAGCCTCCTCCACCATTAGTTGCTTAATGGTCCACCACCATTCACGACTGGATGTGGCAGGACTGCAGAGCTTTGATCTGATCTGTTGATTGTGGGATCGCTTAGCCCTGTCTATAGCATGCTGCTACTGCTTTTTAGCATGCATGTAGTCCTGTGTTGCAGCTTCCCCGGGTTGGCCCCTCATTTTTAGGTACGCCTGGTGCTGCTCCTGGCATGCTCTTCTACACTCCTTATTGAACCAGGGTTGGTCCCCTGGCTTGATGGTAATGGTAGAGTGAGGGATATGCTGGGCCATGAGGTTACCGATTGTGGTGGAATACAATTCTGCTGCTGCTGATGGCCCACAGCGCCTCATGGATGCCCAGTTTTTGAGCTACTAGATCTGTTCTGAATCTATCCCATTTAGCATGGTGGTAGTGCCACACAACACAGTGGAGGGTGTCCTCAGTGTGAAGACGGGACTCCGTCTCCCCAATGACTGCGGTGGTCACTGCTACCAATGCTGTCGTGGACAGATGCATCTGCGACAGGTTGATTGGTGAGGACGAGGTCAAGTAGATTTTTCCCTTGTGTTGGTTCTCTCTCCACCTGTCGCAGGCCCAGACTGGCAGCTATGTCCTTCATGACTTGGCCAGTCAATAGTGGTGCTACCAAGCCACTCTTGGTGATGGACATTGAAGTCCCCCACCCAGAGTACATTCTGTGCTCTTGCTACTCTGCTTCTTCCAAGTGGTGTTCAACATGGAGGAGTACTGATTCATCAGCTGAGGGAGGGCGGTAGGTGGTAATCAGCAGGAGGTTCCCTTGCCCATGCTTGACTTGAAGCCATGAGACTTCATGGGGTCCGGAGTCAATGTTGAGGACTCCCAGGGCCACTCCTTCCTGACTGTGCCACCACCCCTGGTGGGTCTGTCCTGCTGGTGGGACAGGACATACCCAGGGATGATGACGGAGTAGTTTGGGACATTGGCTGAAAGGTATGATTCTGTGAGTATGACTATGTCAGGCTGTTGCTTGACTAGTCTGTGGGACAGCTCTCCCTATTTTGGCACAAGCCCCCCAGATGTTGGTGAGGAGGACTTTTCAGGTTTGACTGGGCTGGGTGTGCCGTTGTCGTGTCCGTAGCCAGTGCTGAGGTCGATGCCGGGTGGTCCGTCCGGTTTTATTCCTATTGTTTTTCGTAGCGGCTTTTTACAACTGAGTGACTTGCTCGGCCATTTCAGAGGGCAGTTAAGAGTCAACCGCATTGCTGTGGGTCTGGAGTCACATATAGGCCAGACCGGGTAAGGACGGCAGATTTGTTTCCCTAAAGGACATTAGTGAACTAGATGGGTTTTTACGACAATCTGATAGTTTCATGGTCACCGTTACTGATACTAGCTTTTCATTCCAAGTTTATTTAATTAACTGAATTTAAATTTCCCAGCTGCCACGATGTGATTTGAACTCGCCTCTCCGGATTACTAGTCCAGTAACATAACCACTGCTACCATTCCCTCGAAAAGGAGAGAATAGAGAAGAAAACTGGGTTGGAAGGGGGAATTGGGATGCTTTTCTTTGACTTGGGCTTCTTGTAAACACCCCCCCCCCCCCCGCTCGCTTCTCCCCACCATTGACTGCCATGCCTTCAGCTCACTCGCTTCTCCCCACCATTGACGGCCATGCCTTCAGCTCACTCGCTTCTCCCCACCATTGACGGCCATGCCTTCAGCTCACTCGCTTCTCCCCACCATTGACGGCCATGCCTTCAGCTCACTCGCTTCTCCCCACCATTGACGGCCATGCCTTCAGCTCACTCGCTTCTCCCCACCATTGACGGCCATGCCTTCAGCTCACTCGCTTCTCCCCACCATTGACGGCCATGCCTTTAGCCCGCTCGCTTCTCCCCACCATTGACTGCCATGCCTTCAGCTCACTCGCTTCTCCCCACCATTGATGGCCATGCCTTCAGCTCACTCGCTTCTCCCCAGCATTGGCGGCCATGCCTTCAGCTCACTCGCTTCACCCCACCATTGACGGCCATGCCTTTAGCCCGCTTGCTTCTCCCCACCATTGACGGCCATGCCTTCAGCTCACTCGCTTCTCCCCACCATTGGCGGCCATGCCTTCAGCTCTCTTGCTTCACCCCACCATTGACGGCCATGCCTTTAGCCCGCTCGCTTCTCCCCACCATTGACGGCCATGCCTTCAGCTCACTCGCTTTACCCCATCTTTGGCGGCCATGCCTTCAGCCCGCTCACTTGGCCCCAACCATTGACGGCTATGCCTTAGCTATCTAAGCCTTAAGCTCTGGAGTTCCTTCCCGACTCCTCGCCACCGCTCCACCTCCCTCTCTTTTAAGACTCCTTAAAATCCACTTCTTTTGGTCACCCCTCCTAATACCCTTTGGTTCGGTGTCTCTTTACACTTCTGTGAAGCACCTTGGGATGTTTTTCTATGTTAAAGGCACTATATAAATACAAGTTGTTGTTGAACGGTAGCCATTGAGGTGCTATGGGTAGACCTAGCTGCCCTGGAGTGGGGATGGAAAACCCAGCCTGAAGTGCCACCTTTTGGTGTGTAATGCTTGCTGGAAGAGTCTGCATGAACTTCAGATAATGGCAGGATCAGACTGTAATCAGAGTGTCTTCTGACTGACTATAAAGACTCTCGCGTGAAAGTAGCTAATTGGGCGCGGCACTGGATGGTGACGACCAACCCTGAAACTCTCCAGCAAGGAGTTAATGAATGTAGGACTGGGCGGACAAAATTAATGAGGAAACAAAGGATTAAATTTAGAATATATATTAAAATTGCTGAGTGGCTTGCAACATTCTATTCTATTGAGAAGTCCTGTGTCATGCTATCTTTGTGAAAATGCATTCATTCAGGTGTCAACATTTGCTTGCTGTACCATTTATGCCTGTAGGTGATGCTGTAATTTGTAACTGGTGACTCCACTTGTTTTTAACCATTAATTCTCAAGTGTACTATCCGCTACTGTTTTAGCCTATAAGAGAATCTCTCTCCCATAAGGTTCAGCTGGGGCCTGATTAATTGCTGTTTGTTAATCACTAAACTCTATTCGCATTGGTTCTGAACTCCTTTTTATTAATCTTACACTTTAATAATTATCCTACGTAAGTTTAGATAGTCAATTAAATGTGGCGACTTGTTTATTACAGAACACAATTACATATAATGTATAACAATACCCTCAGGCCCGTGACAATGAGGAGATCTTCAGTTGTTGCATTGCTCTACTCTTTTACTCTGCATTTTCTCTCTCTTACCCTGCTTCTCACTTACCCTGCACCTCTTAGTCTGCTTCTCTCTTTTTATCTTGCTTCTCTTTTACCTTCTTTGTTTCTATTGCATTGCATCCTGCCCCCGAGCTACCCCTTTCTTCTCTGTATCGTTCCCCTCTTCTTGCATCTCTTACGAGCTCCCTGGACCTGTGCTCCCTAAGCTGCTCTCTTCTGCTTCACGTTGCCGCCGACCACGTGACCCATGCCGTCTGTTTCTTCGCGCCGCAAGATGATTCGTGCCGGCCCGACCATGTGACCCATCGGCCACCTGCTCTTTTGCGCTACTGCCGACCATGTGACCTCGTCAGCCGCCGCTTGTTCACGCCACAGCTGTCGCTACACTGGTAACATTACGTGACATTTAACGTTGAAAACGCCATAGCACAGCATCACGTACAGGCGTAACCGATTATGAAGGTTGGCACTTTTAAACATGATTTTCCAATAGATAAACCGCTAATAGAAAGGGATATATAGAAATAGCTCTGTTTTGTCTATCTTTATTTTTCAAAAAATGTGCCAATAGAAATTTCTATTGGTAATGTTATTGAATGGTTAATGTGTTTGTATTTAAACATCCTTTGCTATTTGCACATGGGTGTTGACTCTCTTTCTGTACACAGCATTACAAATTTCTTGGTAGTTCCTCACGCTGACAAATCTTAGGTGCTATGTCCGATAAATTTCTAGCATTTATTAAGTCTATGTAAAAAAAATCTTAATCTTTTTGCATTATATGAATATACTGAAGTCTTGACAAGTGTTCATTTTTATCAGGTACAGGATTTGATGAGGAGTCAGCTGTTGTAGGAGCCGGCAGAGAGTTTGCACTAATGAAAACTGCTAATGGAAAGGTATGTGTAGAAATAGTTCTGTTTCTTGACTTGTTTTATTTTATTTTTTTAAATAAAGCCTACTGTTGGCAATGTCAGTTAATGACTGGTTAATAGTATGACGTTCTTTTGTCCTCTATTTGGATGTGGTGGTGGTCCATTTATTTTAAATGCATTAATGCCTCTGCTAAAATAGTGGGCATAGGAAGTCATATGAGCACATTAACCATTCATCTACTAATGTAGCCAACAGTATTTTTTAGGCTTTTGTTCATTGATCATGATTATGATGGGCAGAAGCCTACTCCATTTTGATGATCTTTCTTTACAGCCAGCCAACATAGAATGTACATGGGTAGCAAGTTGATTTTTCTTTTCCTTTGCCTGTATGTGCCTGTGATGATTTCTGTATTGCTAATTTAAGGCACAAACTTTACTTCTTCCACCACTGTGTACAGGTTTGGTAAATCTACCATGCAACTATTACAAATAGTAACATTTTTATAATGGCATGTAGTATTATTATAGCAAAGGCTTAAGCGAGTGATTGGCCATGTTTCTATATCTTGTATGAAGTAATGAGTTCAGAATGATTTGTGTTTGTCAATTATGGTCCACTTTATGGATTGAGTCATTTTGGTCTGGTAATTAATCCATTGTAAAGAAAAAAAACCTGGTAGGTCCAGAATGTGAAGGCAAAAGAATCCATTGTCATGCCCATCTGTTGGAATTTTTGTTCAGAGATTGTACCTTTTCTCCGTCTTTTTAAAATAATTGCGTTCTAATTTTTATTAACTGCTATGTTTGTGAAATGTTTGAAAAGATCATGATGCCCCTCATTTATTCAGGTTCTACATCGAAACGAATAAGTGGGGCTATTGAAATGAGGGGAGAGGGTTGTGGAGAAACAATGGGACCCCATACCATTTTAAAGCTCGTCTTGCAATAGCTGTGAACTGCCTACGTGACTGACTGACTGGTCTTTTGATTACTTACAAAAGACTATTAAGTGTGTTCAGTTCATGAAAACTCATATTTTTAAAAAATTGCATCCATCTCCAAAACTCTCATTGGAAGCCAGAAGGAGAAAGAAACAAGACAAATGAAAAGATTTTTTAGGATTAGAAAAGAAAGTATAAGTTAGGGTGGGGGGTGGGGCGGGCAGAAGAATTAAAATTTAAAACTAAAGCAAAAGAGAGAAAAGGGGGAGCTAGCGGGCGCAGGTGGAATGTGCAGAACTAGTGTTTCCAATTGTTTTAGTTATGTAGCGTCAATACTATAATAAAGCTCCCTTTTATTACTGCAATAGTGCAACAGTATGAGCTGAAAACCTAAATCATTTTCTGAAGGGCCAGATCTTATAATTTCTACTTTCTACTGCTGCTCGACACAATGGACCGGATTTTGCAGGAAGAATAACTGAGGTTATCAACGTTCACCGTTATTAAGGAGTAAATCGGACAGCAACTTCCAGCATCTGCACATGCATAGTTGAACGTGGAAATAAGGAAGTTGCTGTTCGAGTCACCCTGCTCCTCCAGAAGTTTTACTACACCGGTGTCTCACCGACAGACTCGGCATTCAAACACATGGAAGGGCATGAAATTGCGGTACTTACCCAACAGATACCCACTAACTATGCCAAAAAAAGGATAGGGCTTGTCCATTGAAGTGGAAGTGAATTTTTAACAGCGTGATAAGTCATGATTACTGCCAAACAGCCTCTCTGGCACTGAAAATTTACTTTTAAAATGTGGAGTCTTATTCCTTCAGATTTTAATTATAGTTGGAGATTTTGTCTTTTTTCTCTCTCGCTCTCTCTCTCTCTCTCTCTCTCAATCCCGTGTTTCTTTCCCTCATTTCACTTTCTATACATGATTTGACATTGAATTAAATATTTTAACTTACCTTTGCTGTGTCTTAGTAAGGATTCTTCAATGTGATTGATTAAGGAGGCAACACCATTGCTTGCCCTCTTCACACAGATCCCCTGTATAGCAAGTTGATTTTTCTTTTCCTTTGCCTGTATGTGCCTGTGATGATTTCTGTATTGCTAATTTAAGGCACAAACTTTACTTCTTCCACCACTGTGTACAAGTTTGGTAAATCTACCATGCAACTATTACGAATAGTAACATTTTTATAATGGCATATAGTATTATAGCAAAGGCTTAAGCGAGTTTCTGTATCTTGTATGAAATAATGAGTTCAGAATGATTTGTGTTTGTCAATTATGGTCCACTTTATGGATTGAGTCATTTTGATCTGGTAATTAATCCATTGTAAAGAAAAAAAACATGGTAGGTCCAGAATGTTTTCACACTAATTACTGCAAGTTGTTGTGCAAAAAACCCCACAGAATGTCTGTGGGTAGGTATAATGAAGGGCGAACGCCATTCGTTTGCCGCTGACCGCAAAGTCCAGGTCAAAGTTTGAGTGGTTAGATGTCTAATTTTTGATCTGCATAATTTGGCCACGGGCTTAGTATTGGCATAATTGAAGTTGAAATGAATTCTTTCTGGGATATTGATTACAAGTCGTTTATAATTAACCCAGTACTAACTCAGCAATGTGATGTGGTCTTGTATGGCTGTTAGTAAACATAGCATAGAATGAATGCTGTTACACTGATGATCATCGCAGTAAAAGAAAATTTGTTCTTTGTCTGGCAAAAGACAGCCTGCAAAAATATACTTGGACTCGGCTAATTCCAATATATGGAGTACAGTATATATTTTGGAACATGAATTTTTTGTGACAATAATGTGCATCTTCAATCCCAATTACATTTTTAGTTGTGATTTTATGGTTTTACTGTGGTTAATCATAGAATCGTGCAGCACAGAAGGAGGCCGTTTGGCCCATCAAGACTGTGCTGGCTCTTCGAGCAATCCAGTTAGTCCCACTCCCCTGCTCTTTCCCTATATCCCTGCAATTGTTTTCTTCTTCAGCCATATCCCTGCAATAATTTCTTCTTCAAATCTGCAGGGTTGCAGATAAAGCATGATGGATGTTGCTATTCTGCTTAAAAAGTGATAGAATATGGATATTAAAATCGTGCAGTTACTTTTTCAAAGAGTTCACTTTTCTTTTTTGTCCCTAGATGTATTATACTGGCAAATATCAGAGTCTTGGAATCAAACAAGGAGGTCCTACTGCAGGGAAATGGGTTGAACTGCCCATCACAAAATCACCAAAGATTGTACAGTTCTCTGTGGGCCATGATGGTTCTCATGCCTTAATGGTGGCTGAAGATGGAAGCGTTTTCTTCACTGGGTTGGCTAGTAAAGGAGAGGATGGTGAATCAGGTACAAGCTTGGAAGTGGACATATTTAACTAAGAATGTTTGTGTGTGTCATTTGCTGATATGAAATAGCTATGAGCGTATAAAACTACTCAGCCATTTCAGGGCACGAGTACTTCTAAAAGCAGGGAGATAAAATTGTAGTGGTAGTCAGACATGTATGACAACAATAAATAGGAAAATGATTAGCACTATTGGAAATGATGGAAATGAGTTTGATGGAACCCTACTTTATGAAGAGTTCCAAAAGGATCCTTTTAATGCGAACTCATCCTTCAAAGTTAACTCTTCCGTGCCAATTTAAAAAAAATAAAAGGAATAATGCAAGGTTTTGATGTTTCATATTCAGAGCTATGAACAATGAAAAAAATTGCTTAATAGAAAAATGTGCAACATCCTGGTATACGAACATAAAAACAATGACTGACAGGTAAAGACCCCTTGGTCCATCGTGCCTGTCCCACAAAATTGCGATACCTGGTGTATCACAATATATACACTCCACCACACCCGAAACCAAGTGATCTCCTGGGAGGTGCGAAAAACCAGGCCAATTTGGAGGGAAAAATCTGGGAAATTCCTTTCTGACCCATCTAGGTGATCAGACTAATCCAGAAGATCACTCGGGTCCTGAATTCCCTACAGTACCTACCTTCTATAAGGTGATCTCTGCCCCAACCAGAAACGGGTCCAGGTGAAGGAATTCAGTGAATCAGCATCCACCGCACAAGATGGCAGCCTGTTCCAGAGGCCCACCATTCTCTGGGAAAAGAACCACCTCCTGACATTCCGTGTTTAAATGGATACACAATTTTAAGTGATTACAAGTATCACAAAATCTTACTAGTCTAAGATGAGTAAAAATAGAAAAATCTTTATCATAGTTTCTAAGTCATTGGTCTAGCTGCTCTGTCCCAGGAGGTTTTTTTTTGGTTTTTATCTGGATTACTGTCTTGAAGGAAAGTCTGTTCAAATTACTCTGATATCCTGAGGAGATGGACAATTGGAAACAACATATAAGTACCACTTTAAAACTAAGTCTTTAAAATTTCCCTCTCTGAACACATCCCATTTGGAGGCGTTTGCCTTCCAATGCTGTCAGTGATGGGGTGGAGATACCTGTACCATGGAGCAGCCCCATTCATTTCATTGGGGTTTGCCACTTGAAACTAGCTTACAAGCTGATGCACAACCACCTAACCATGGGGAAAACATGCTTTCAGCTGGGTACATCGCATAAACAAAAGTACTGCCATTCCTCCTGATAGCCTTATCATTTTCATGCAACTGTCCTCCCTAGAGAAGGCCTGGACATTTAAGATTTAAAAATAAACTGAGTGCAAAGCATAATCCAGGCTCTAGAGGAGCTAATTATCTCTGGAATTGCCTTTCTTTTCAAATAGACATAACCATTAATGTGTATACTACAATTGAAATGTATAACTATTGACTTAGATTTTCTACTCCCTTGTAGCTAAAAGCAGACGCCAACCAAAACCTTATAAGCCAAAGAAAATGATTAAAATGGAAAGTAAAACTGCAATCTATACAGCATGTAACAATGGAAGCAGCGCTATCACAACAAAGGAGGGAGAACTGTACATGTTTGGAAAAGATGCTGTTTACTGTGACAGCTCAGGTTGGTAATCTAAAATGGTCAATACATAAATATTTGTATTTTGTCTTTCTGCCAAAGTTTTTTCTTCAATGATCTTTCATTTGGTTAAGCACATGTTCTTAAACTTTTATTTATAAATAGGTCTTGTGACTGAGTTGAAGGGCCACTTTGTGACACAAGTAGCCATGGGTAAAGCTCATGCCTGTGTATTGACCAAGAATGGAGAGGTTTGGACATTTGGTGTGAACAATAAAGGACAATGTGGAAGGGAGACTGGTGCACTCTGTCAAGGGGGGAAAGGTAAGCCGTGTCATTCAGGAGCAGCTCATACTTTCTCTTTGTGAGAAGCATATTTGTTGTCGGGAGCACTCCATTTTGGTAAAAGAATCTATTACGTATAATCCGTTTCCTTTGAGCAAACTCGGATTCTTGCCAGGAACTTTGTAAAGTCTGCTACCTTGTAAAAAGTATTTTGTATTGTAAGTGATTTATAAATCGAAAATACAAAGATCTGTCAGCATCTGAAAAGAGAAAAGGTTAATGTTTTGGGTAGAGACCTTTGTAAAAGTGTTGTATTATTTTTAAAGCAGGAGAGAATTTTGATTTTTGTCAGCATCCTGCCATGGAGATCCACTCTAGTCTCCATTTGCACCTGTAGTCTTACCAATGAATTAAGAGTATGGAGGTAACTGATATGTGCCAGGGCAGCACTATTGGTTTTCATGGACGATGGTGCTTTGGATTGGCCTGGATACAGGTACCAAAGATGGGAAAAGTTAATTCAGGCATGGATGCTGCATACGCGGGCATTACGAATTTGTTTTATAACTTAGTTGCCTCCAGATTGGACCTAGACTGGTATGAAGCTACTTGGATGTTATCATTGAACGGCTTTGAGTGCAGGTGAAAATGGTCAGTGGTACAAGACAGTGTCCCTCTAAATTGAAATTCTTTCCTCCAAGGTAGCAGGTACTTTTTTTTTTTTAAAAGCATGTATCTTTGTCCAAAAGTACTTAAAACTTAAAGTACTGGTGTAGGTGTTTCTTCCATAAGGTGAGAAAGGTCAATGCTGACGATTGGAGCATGTTTGCAGCCAGCATTAGCTTTAATATCCAGCAAGTTAAATGAAGGGAAAATCTCTGAGTCAGAACATTTCAGTTTTCCATACCAGCTCTCCATATGGCTATTCTGACTGAGACAACCAATTAGTGCTTCACTGAACTTTTTTGATGAGCACTAATACTTTGAGCTCAGTCAGACTTGTTACACTTACCATGTTGTGTCAAATATGAAAATAGCAACAAAAAATAGCCTCTTCCCCCATTGGATGTTGTGCTGGAATGGTTAGAGCACATTTCCACATCCTTTAATACTTGGCATGGTGATTGAGACCCTCAAATATCCAGTGCTATGACATTTAGGAGCAGTGCCTTGCGCTTGTCTCCCAGCATTGTAGTTTTGCAAGGTGAGTGACCTATTGATGGCTGACTCACTAGAAGATGATGCTGGGGGATGAGATGACATCCTTGGATATTTCACACCTTGACAAATAGGAAAAATCCAAAGGCACTTCAACGTAATCATTCTGTACAATCATTTAATGGCGTGAACAGTCTTATTCTTGGCCAGTTTTAATTGGATGTTAAATAAATGGTAAGACTAATTTAGGCAGAAATATTGTGAATGAAGTGACCCATGTTTGTTTTTTTAAGTAGGTTACAATGTGGAAAACATGGCAACAGCAATGGATGAGGATTTGGAAGAGGAGCTGGATGAAAAGGATGAGAAATCCATAATGTGCTCCCCTGGAATGCACAAATGGAAGCTGGACCAGTGCATGGTCTGCACTGTGTGTGGAGACTGCACAGGCTATGGAGCCAGTTGTGTCAGCAGTGGGCGACCAGACAGAGTCCCTGGAGGGTGGGTTTACAATGTGCCATTGTTTCGTATTGAGCCATGAGATAAAGAATAGATTTGCCTTTCTAATCTAGGCTTTATTAACTTAAAAATCCTGTAGCACATCTTCAACACCCAGTCCCAACTAAAGGCTGGAAGAACTGAATTTAAGATGGCCACCACAAATCACATGACATCAACTACCAATGAGATTACAGCATATATCCCAAGGCAGGAAACAAACAACCAATCACAATACTTCTTACTAAACATAAAGAATAATCACCACATTCACCCCTCCTTTTAAAATATACTCCAACCTAAATAACCTTTACAATTTATAATTAATTATTTACAACTAAAACTATGCACAGACAAAATAAAACTATTCAACATGACACAATACTAAGTGAGCAACAACAAATAGTAACATTGTACATAAGTATTAAGTATCTCTCAACTAAAACAATATAATATAATATTTCAACAATTTTAAAACATTACTATCAATTTAAAAGTCCATTTTCAATCGGTCGACCGAATATCTTGTTCGTGTCGACCTTCTTAACCTTGGTGAAATTCCTTGCCCTCCCACACCAGGAGACACAGAAGTATCTTCTGCAGGAAGGCTATCCATATCCCGAATTTCAACGGTTTCCGGATTAGAAATCCCATCAGGAGGTAAACTGGGACGGTCATGAACATCCATCGAAGGCTGACTAATAGAAGTATAATTATCTGCAGTCGGATTGGAAATATTCGTAGTATCTGTAACAGCATCCACATTATCTGAATCATGACTATTGTTAATATCCTCAGAAGAGGGCTGGCCACCACAAGGAGCCAAGTCTTTAGTTGAAACGGTACTTTCTTTCCCATCTTGGAATCGATTATGAGCATATTGGGAATTTGCCTCCAACAGCTCCACCTCCTCCACTAAAGGATCATATTTTGACAATCTAACATGGCGTCGAAGCAGCACAGGTCCCTGCATAGTAAGCCATGAAGGTACCGAATATCCCGTAGTAGATCTCCGCGGATAGTTAAAGAGCCTTTCATGGGGGGTCACATTAGTAGCCGTTGAAAGCAATGATCTAATGGAATGCAGGGCATCAGGCAGTACCATTTCCCACTGTGTATTCTTAAGGTTCCAGGATGTCAAAGCCAACATAACTGCCTTCCAGATCACCCCATTGTATCGTTCGCACTGTCCATTACCCTGGGGATTATACGGGGTAGTCTGCTAGTAGAAATTCCCCGACTCTGAAGGTATTCCTTCAACTGGGAAGACATAAAAGAACTTCCCTGATCCGAATGGATATACGCAGGCATCCCAAAGATGACAAAAAGTTGAGTCAGACATTTGATAACTGTAGCAGCTGATACATCTGCGCAAGGAAAAGCAAAAGGGAACCTTGAAAACTCATCCACAACAGTAAATATATATCAGTTTTGAGTAGTTGAAGGAAGAGGCCCCTTGAAATCGACGCTCAAACGTTCAAAAGGAGAAGTAGCCTTTATAAGATGAGCTCGTTGAGGCTTAAAGAAACTCGGTTTACACCGAGCACAGATAGAACATGATGAAGTCATCCGCTTGACGTCTTCAACTGAAAAGGGCAAATTCTTACTGCGTACGAAGTGTATCATCCTCGTAACCCCAGGATGGCATAAGGCATTGTGAAGATTAATAAGCGTATCTCCGTGAATCACAGAACAATAAGCCCTCGACAGCGCATCAGCAGCAACATTATCCTTCCCCGGACGATAAACTATATCAAAATGGTAACATGCCAACTCAATCCTCCACCTCATTATTTTATCATTCTTAATCTTTCCAAAATGTTTGACATCAAACATAAAGGACACAGACTTTTGATCAGTTACCAACGTAAAATGTCGCCCCGATAAATAATGTCTCCATTTACGCAGTGCTTCTACTATTGCATACGCCTCTTTCTCTATTGAAGAATGCCTTTTTTCACTATTGTTCAAGGTACGTGAGAAAAAGGCCACAGGTCTTCCATTTTGGTTCAGAGTAGCCCCAATTGCAAAATCAGAAGCGTCCGTCTCAATCACAAAAGGAACCTGCTCATCAATAGAATGCACAACTGCTCCAAGGATATCCTTTTTAAAATTATCAAAACACGTCCTGGCCTCCCATGATAGAGGATATGTCGTAACCCGAATAAGAGGCCGGATCTTCTGTGAGAAATTTGCAATCCAATTAGAATAGTAAGAAAACAGTCCAACAACTTGTTGCAAAGCCTTAGAATTAGTAGGACAAGGTAAATCAATCAATGGTCGCAGACGTTCTGGGTCTGGTTTAATCTTGTTTCCCGAGATAATGTACCCCAGTAGATTTACCTCAGTGGTCGAAAAGGTACACTTCTCTTTATTGAAAGTTAAACCAACTTTTTCCGCAGCTTGAAGGAATCTTTCTAAATTAGAATCATGCTCCACCCTTGATTTGCCACACACCGTGATGTCATCTAAGTATGAAAAGGTGTCAGAGAGGGAGTTATCACTTATAAAAGCATCCATTGCCCGTTGAAAACAAGCAACACCATTAGTAACACCAAATGGTATTCGGCAAAACTGATACAGCTTTCCACCAGCCTCAAAGGCCGTATATGGTTGATCCTTCTTAACAATAGGAATCTGATGATAAGCACTCTTTAGGTCAATAGTGCTAAAAACCTTATACTGAGATACTTTATTGATAAGCTCATCAATCTTAGGCAAAGGGTACGCATCTAATTGAGTATACCTATTAATAGTTTGGGAATAGTCTATCACCATTCGTTTCTTATGTCTCTCGTTAGTCGTGACAACTACCTGTGCCCGCCAAGGCGAACAACTAGGTTCAATGATTCCTTCCAATAAGAGACATTGAACTTCAGAATTAATAAATTCTCTATCCTGACTGCTATACCTTCTTGACTTGGTAGCAATTGGCTTACAATCCGGCATCAAATTGGAAAAAAGTGATAATGGAGAAATGGATAGAGGTTAATCCACAAATAGATAAAGGTGGCTTAGTCCCTCCAAATGAAAGATTGAGAGACTCTTGTAACTGAAGCACATCATGACCAATCAAAATATCCGCACAGAGATTAGGCAAAACAGATAGGCGTATATCAGTATACGTATTACCTAGAAGAATCAATTTCACAAGGCAACAACCAGCTACTTGTGAAGTGAGAGTCGTCTGAGCCATACACACCTGATAGGAAACAGGTGAAATTTTCAAATGCTTCTCCTTTGCCAACTGAAGACTTATAAAACTCTCGGTACTGCCCGTATCTATAAGGGCCTTCACTTCCAACCCATTAACTTGGGCCGTAACTATAGCTTTGTTTAGGCCATGAGCAAATGCAGCAGAAATTGATGCAATAAACGCCCTGTCTAAAGGCTGAATAGTCACAGAGGAGGTAATTGAACCTGATGATTTACACACACGTGTGTAATGACCTCTCTCGCCGCATTTACTACACACAGCCTCCCGAGCAGGACACTTCAGACGAGGGTGCCGGACGTTCCCACAAAAATAACACTTCTGAATCCTAGAGGCAACAGCCGCTGAAGTAGAAACTGTTTCAGAATCTAGTAAACCACTCCTATTAAGTCCACATAATTCCTTTTCATCCGGAACTGCCGAAACCACAGTCACAGGCCGATTAAAAAGAGCATAAGAATCCGAACTTCTCTGAGCCACATCCAATGTAGAAGCTTGCTCAAAAGCACTCTTAAGATCCAAAGTCTTATTTTCTAACAACCGCTGACGAATTGATCTAGACAGTAATCCATTAATAAAAGCATCCCGTACCGATTCTTCCTTACATTCTTCAGCCGTCACGGCCTTATAATTAGTTAACACTAAGGCACCGAAGTGCTTGTAAATAAGTATCCAAAGATTCTCCCACCTGCTGCCTATGGGCAGATAGAAGGTGACGTGGAAATACCTCATTCTTTGGTTTAACAAAAATCTTTTCCAATGTAGAAATAGCCACTTCGTAAGTTTTACAGTCCAAAATATACTTATACACATCCGGAGCAATGTAGTTGATCAGCATATTCAGCTTATTTAGAGACTCTTGATCCAACACGCCCAAAAAGTTTTTAAATGTACAATACCAGTGTTTCCATTTATCATCCACTCCTGCAGAATTAGGGTCAGCATTGAATCGTTCTGGTTGAAGATATCGCTCCATTCTGACACAAAGTTAATAAATTGAAATAAAGAATAGATTTGCCTTTCTAATCTAGGCTTTATTAACTTAAAAAGCCTGTAGCACATCTTCAACACCCAGTCCCAACTAAAGGCTGGAAAGAACTGAATTTAAGATGGCCACCACAAATCACATGACATCAACTACCAATGAGATTACAGCATATATCCCAAGGCAGGAAACAAACAACCAATCACAATACTTCTTACTAAACATAAAGAATAATCACCACAAGCCAGTAATGTATGTCTTAAAGTATCAGCCAGTAAAATGAATAACTGAGAAATGTACTGAAGTGTTAGTAAACATAATCTAACAAAAGCAAAATGCTGTAGATGCTGGAAATCTGAAATAACAATAGAAAATGCTGGAAACGCTGAGCAGGTCAGACATCATCTGTGGAGCGAGAAAGAGTTTAACGTTTCAGGTCGATGATCTTTCGTCAAAACTTGATCAGTAGTCTAGTCAATTTAATTATGCACCTGCTTGAAACAAAATTATCCATTTTCTTTGTGCCAGTCAGAAGCTGCAGTTCAAAACAGTCAAATCGTTTTTTTTTTTAAATCAACCTCCATAAAAATGTTCATCTTGCAGCTTCTTTGTTGTGTCAGCTGTGGCTCAGTTGGGAGCACACTCGCCTCTGAGTCAGAAGGTTGTGGGTTCAAGTCCCACTTCAGAGACTTGAGCACATAAAGCTAGGCTGGCACTCCAGTGCAGTGCCGAGGGAGTGCTGCACTGCCGGAGGTGCTGTCTTTCGAATGAGACGTTAAACCGAGGTCCCGTCTGCTTTCCGTAAAAGATCCCATGGCATTATTTCGAAGAAGAGTAGGAGTTATCCCCGGTGTCCTGGCCAATATTTATCCCTCAACCAACATAACAAAAACAGATTATCTGGTCATTATCATATTGCTGTTTATGGGAGCTTGCTGTGTGCAAATTGGCTGCCGTGTTTCCCACATTACAACAGTGACTCCACTTCAAAAGTACTTCATTGACTGTAAAGCGCTTTGAGACGTCCGGTGGTCATAAAAGGCACTATATCCAATGCAAGTCTTTTTCTTTTTTTAATCCTGTGGAGGTCTTGTGTCTTTTATATACATAATGGATTAGCCTTGCTTAACACAAAACTGGTTAAATGTGGTGATCCAATTGACATTGTCATCTTATTCAAATGCCACATCAAATATGATTCATGGCCTTGTATTTTGCAAGGGGGAGTACAGTAAGAGAAGAAAAGCAAACCACACAGAAATTCCTTTTCTTTAAAAATAACATGTCTTTTCTGCCTTTTTGTCCAGTGATGTTCTCTCACTCTGTTGTATTCTGAACCAGGCTTCAGTCCTTTCTCTCTCATTTTTGGCAATGACTTGTCAAATTTCTCCAAGAAAAAGTGTTTTTGACACTACTAATGGGCCAGAAATTCGGGTCCCCACGGGTGAGTACTCGCGCATAGGCCCAACGAAAGTGCCGGTTTCGTGCATGCGCGGGAAACCGGAACTTCCATTCCCTTAAAAGAAGGGGTTCACAGGTTGAACGCGTGCGCCGGAGAGGCAGCGCGTATGCCTGGAACTTCCAGTTTTTTTGCAGGTTTCTCCGGGAGGGTAAGTCTCCAGGAGCTACGCTTGTAAAAAGCAGTCGCAAGGCCTGCTTTTAACAAGGTAAGTGGTGAATTAAGTTAAATTAAAACATTTTTTCCACAAGTTTATTATTTTTAAATACTTTAATGAAAAGTAACTTTATTTTTAGCCCCGTTAGAAACTGTAATTAATTTTTTCAAAAATTTACATTATTGTTTAAAAGTTATTTTATGTAACTTAGTTATTTGAAGTTTTAGTGATGTTTTGGGGCTGAATTGTATTCATAGATTTGACAGCTCTTCCTGTCAAATCTATGAATACAGATTCCCAACTGCCATCGGCTCTCCATGGCCCACGTGATCCCAGGGGACGCTTCGAACTAACTGCGTGCCGGCAGTTGGAGGAGGCCAGGATTGGAATCCCACGCGGGCCCACAGCCCAATGGCCGGCGCGCTAGGTAAGTGCAGGTCAGAGGCTTGAGCCCACGGGAAGCCTCCGACCCGAATTTCTGGGCCAATAAATACAGCATTCCATCTAGCCAGAAATTGAGTTTTTAGAGCCACTTGCTTACATGGCCTGTAACAGAACATCTGGTCATTGGTGCATAAAACCCAGTGTAGAAAATGCTCAATTCATATCAATGCATCAATTCTTCCAGAAGCCAAAATAAGACATTCTCAAGGCACTTTCTAAGTGAGGATATATTTGTATCTGACTCTGGTTTCTTTACGTAGAAGATTCTGTCAGATCAGTGCTACTCTAGCACAAACTGCTATGACAGTTGCCAGTATGCTAAGCTGAATACAACCCAGATTGTTGCAGCAGTCCATAGGAAGGCTTTTGATCTGGAGGCCAAGACTTCCACTTGATGTTCCTTGCTGTGCACGTGTGCATGACTAAGAATTTCAGTTCTTGATGGGCATCCAAATTAAACTCTGGAATTACCTTTCTTAAAGGGCTCTACAATTAAATGGAGGCCACCCTAAAGGGCTTCATCGAACGCAAGCTAAGTTTAAAAGCGACCCTGAACATGACTTCAACTCCTTCACTCACCAGCAGTTAATTGAGGTCATGGCTTCTGAAGTACAGGTCCATATTTTTTTTAAGCAAGTGAGATTTTAGTTTTGATCATGCAATGCCAGGCACTCGATGTGCACATGGATCTCTTGCTCCTTGTATAATTGGGTGCAACGGTCTAAGCCCTATAAGGTGCCCAATGCACTCAAACACATGCAAGTAGAGCAGAGGCGTTTGGGAGCCTGCTTGCAAACTGAAACAATTATGTTCTGACTTTGATGAAAATTTGGCAGCTGCCCCATAATTGAGTGGTCTGTATATCGGCCGCCCCTCCTTGCCGCAGCAGAAAATCGGAGTGCAGAACAGGCAGCTGGCAGCCCTTCACGGTTGCTGGCATGTGCCCTAGAGCACCAGAAAATTGTGAATGTAGTGAGCTCAATTATATGTGGGTGCTTTTATATTATATGCCTGCCTGTTTGTCTCATTAGATACTTCAGCAGGGGAGGATGTATATTTCACTGACCCCCACAATTCAGCGGAGTGTTTTTGATCAGGGATTAACCTGTTAAATGCAGAAACTGCTGCTTTTTCAAGCTATAGGAAGTAGTTTAATATAAATGTATAAAAATTGAAGATGGTGACACTAGTGGAAACAATTCTGGTGATTTGTTCAGGAGATTGCCTGACAGCTGGCAATTCTCAAAAGATGCATACTTTGTTTTGGCGTTAGAGTCTCTTCAGTTAAACTACTGATAATCTTGTTACCTGGACTTTCGCAACAAGTGCTTTTTGCCAAATGTCTGTTGGTAGAAGTAACATTTTTCAACCTTTGGCTACCTATTCATCTATCTCTTTCCAGATGAATGGCTGATTAGAGATCCTTTCCAGAATGTAGCACCAGCATTCATCCAACAATTTCTGAGATCTGAGTTGAGGGTTTATTGTAAATTGAGAAGAATGCCAGTTATTGCAGGACATTGTGTTCTTAAGAAGCCATTTCTCTGACCTTCAGGTTGTGCTGTCACTACCATTAGCACAATCGATGGTGAAACTATACCTTGGGCTTTCAGATCAAGTTCTCCAGTCTTGGACACTGTAGTGCATATCCTAAGGCTGATGGCAGCAGCTGTATTTATAGTTAATGAATCAAGGCAGCTCATGAGACTACAGTAACTGAACCTGGTCACTAACACACTTCCAAAATCCAAAAAAGTCAAGATTGAGTACACTAGCTGTTCATTGAGATGGTAAACTTCAGTGAACTATGCACTTCACTTTCTAGTCTCTAGCCCATCTCGCTGTAGTTTCTGCTTCCTTCACAAGGTTGGACATAGTAAATTGTGGATGTAATCAAGTCAAACTTCCACTCCTTTCTGCTCAACACCTTGCTCCAATTCAGAGCTTCATGATGGGTACTTTCAGCAGGTGTAAGGTCCGCCTTAGCAGTGAGACTCAATAGGCAGAGTTCCCAATTGCTCATTTTGAAAGTTCATCCATCATGATTTTTGATCAAAGTGACACCCAAGGTTGTTTCTCTAAATAGAATTTCTGAAGTATCATAATTTCAACTAAATGGCAAATAGGTGATCGGTTGTGGCTATTGATGGCTGCTCAGCATTAAATTAACCTGAATCTTGGTGCTCGGTTTAATTTTTGTATTGCCGTGCCTGCAGTATTTGCTACTCTATGCAAAGAACTAAGTTTATTTCAGAACGGGGTATTGTACACAAGACAGAGTGGGGGAAGATCATCTGATCAAAGCGGCAAAGGACACTGTCCCTAGATGATTTTTTTTCTCTCTCTCAGTTGCCCTAATTTGAGGTGAACTTCAGTCAACGCATGAGGAAGACTAGCTCCAATTTCAATTCTTCGCACTCTGACCAGAATGTACCTATGAGTCTCGCATGCATCCTCAATTTATATATAGTTTCTCAGTTTATTATATATTGTACATCTGCTTTTTCATATTTTCTTTCTAATCCTTTAAAAATATTTAGTTTGGTTGACTTGAGTGATCAAGTTCCAATTCTGTAAAAGTCCAAATCAATTGCATCAACTGTTAGAGCATTTAGTCTAATATTACTTGTCGGCTCTGGTTTCACTGCTGTACGTTTCTCTCCACATTACTGACTGCCGCATTATCTTTTTGCTGATTCATCTTCAGTTTGTTAGAAATCTTCTATGTTATAACTTGTAAAGTCAGTGCTGCATCTGTTGTTTTTGTGGTGTCTGAAAATCCAAGTTAAAAGGTAACTGCATTAGTGGATTATAATAAACGCTGGGAACATGTATAGGGAAGTCTTTATTTGCTTCAATTAGATGTTTTTATCGTGGTCTATTTTAGGCTTTGTGGATGTGGGTCTGGTGAGTCTGGTTGTGCTCTATGCGGTTGCTGTAAGGCCTGTGCCCGAGAGCTGGATGGACAAGAGGCAAGGCAGCGAGGGATTCTTGATGCTGTTAAAGAGATGATCCCTTTAGATCTTCTTTTAGGTGAGTGTTTTTATCAGCACAGTTTGATTTCTCTGAAGTTCCGCTTAGCATGTATCAAAACAAGATCCAACAATGTGTGTTAGCAGAATTCCTGCAGTGTATTTAAAATTTCAGCCGAAAGGAAAATAAGTTTTTTGAGAAGTAATTGGTTTGCCCTGCAATTTCAGATTAATGAGTTTTATAGGTACTGGTTTAGATCTTTACAATCCACGAAGTAGCTTCCATTTGATATGACTTTTAACATTAGGTTGTAGAAGGATATAATGTTAAGTGATGCAGTAAAATATATTTCATAGAATCCTAGAAATTCCAACACAGCTGGAGGCCCTTTGGCATACTGAACTTATGGGGATTGCTAGCTCTCTAACTGGAGCTATCTGTTCTACTCCCACTTCTCTTTCCTTGTATCCTTTTTAAATACGTACCCACTTCGCTTTTAATTGACGTGAAAGTTTCTGCTTTGATAACCATTTTGTGCTGAAGCATTCCAGGCACTTATTTGTAAAACTTGCTCACTAGTAACTACATTTTCAGTTTATCGTGGATGACTACCGTTCATTAATTCTGGACATTCAACCCTAACAATTGAAAAATGTTTGCTGTTTTGATAAAATATCACATAGTACTGCAGTATTTAGTTATTGGCAGCTCTACACAACATAACAGAAAACATTGCATTAAATTAAGTTTGTTGCAGGATGGAAGAATATCATTTAGCTTTGAAATGCAGAAGAAAGCTTTCAGTAAAACCCCAATGCTCTGTATAAAATAAATGAAATGGTTACTATAAATTCAATTTTAGCTGTTAAAATACTCTCAAATAGGGTTTTGGGAGATTTTTATTCCTTATTGCTACAAGATGAAATGAAATTGAGAATATTGGAAGAATATTTCAACAGTATATGTTTCCAGTACTGCTTCCACTGCACACACCGGTTTTGTTTTCTTTAAATAAGTGTTTTCTTCAGCAGGACCTGTCCCACCAGGAGTTAATATAGAAGAACATATTCAACTAAGACAAGAAGAGAAGAGGCAGCGGTTGAGCAGAAGACACAGGCTGGAAGAAGTGAGAGGTATGTTTTCTATAACGGCTTGAGTGACAGTTGACATCCTTCTAAACTGGTGTTTTTCAGACACAAGTTAAAGATTATCTTTACACATTTTAACTATTTTGAATGGATGACTCCTGAATCATGCACAGTATAAAAATCTAAATTTGAAGAGTCACCCTGAATGATTGAATGATTTAAAACTACTAATGGTTGTAGTACAATCTTCAGTTCGTTAACTGTGCATTTTGATCTTGCATTTGTATGTAATTGCTTAATTAATTGTGTCTTATATTCCACCATACAATCTACTGGAGAATGCACTGTAGCTATAATATATAGCACATTTTAGCTGGCCTAAAAAGTACTCTCAAATTAAAAAGTTGAATCATAACTAACAACAACTTGCATTTATATATTGCCTTTAACCTAAAACGTCCCAAAGTACTTCACAGGAGCGATAATCAAAATCTGACACCGAGCCACATAAGGAGATATTAGGACAGGTTGGCCAGAGAGGTAGGTTTTAAAGGAGGAGAGGTAGCGAGGCAGAGGGGTTTAGGGAGGGAATTCCAGGGCTTAGGCAGCTGAAGGCACAGCTGCCAGTGGTGGGGTGTAGAAAATCAGGGATGCGCAAGAAGCTAGAATTGGAGGAGCGCAGAGATTTGTAGGGCTGGAGGAGGTTACAGGGTGGGGGGGTGAGGTCATGGAGAATTTGAAAACCAGGATGAGAATTTTAAAATAAGTAGTCTGAGGTGAACAAATAAAGAACTTTTACAAACTCTAGAAGATTGCTAGTTAAAGGTTTATTTGCTACAGAGAAATAGCTTCAGCCAAGTGGTTTGCATATTCTCTATTGTCTGAAGAAGTCAACACACAGCATGGTTGTTTGTCCACCTTGGATGGTTACCGTTGGTGACTGAGCTGCAGCTGCGCAGCCTTGGCACCGTTTGCTGGCTTTAGTTACTTGTAGGGCGGGGATCTCACTTTAAGTGGCTTGACTGCTTCACACAGCAACTGACTAGACTTGAACTTCAAGCAGATCCAGATTACAAAGAAAGATTTGTGTTTATGTAGTTCCTGATCACGTCTCAACACCTCAAGGTGCTTCATATACATTGAATTACTTTGAAGTGCAGTTATTGTTATCTCGGCAAATATAGCAGCTGTTGGAAGGGTCCCATAAACAGTAATGCGATAATTAACCGATTAATTTGTTTATGGTACTAGTAGAGAATATTTATCAGGACATAGAATTTCCAGCTCCTTTTTAAACAGTGCCATGGGATCTTTAATGTCCATATGAATCATGGAAATAGGCAGATGAGGCCCCGATTTAATGTCTCCCCTAAAGAATAGCACCTCAGACAATAGAGCACTCCTTCAGTTTTGCATTGGAATGTCAGTCTAAGTTATGAACCCTAACTCCTGGCTTGGAGCTTGAATCCACAGCTTTTGACCCAGAGGCACAAGTGCTACACTGATTAGATTGGTAAATGTCTAAACTCAGTAACATTCCTTTTTCCCATGCTCAGATATCATAACATAAGAAATAGGAACAGGAGTAGGCCATTTGGTCCCTTGAGCCTGCTCTGCCATTCAACAAGATTATGCCTGATCTTCTACCTCATCCTCAATTTCCTGCACTATCCTTTGATTCCCTTAATATTCAAAAATCTATCGATCTCTGTCTTGAATATACTCGACGACTGAGCCTACACAGCCCTCTGGGGTAGAGAACTCCAAAGATTCACCACCCTCTGAGTGAAGAAATTTCTCCTCATCTCAGTCCTAAACGGCTGACCCCTTATTCTGAGACTGTGACCCCTGGTTCTAGACTCCTCAGCCAGGGGAAACATCCTCCCTGCATCTACCCTGTCAAGCCCTGTAAGAATTTTGTATGTTTCAATGAGATCATCTCTCATTCTTCTACACTCCAGAGAATATAGGCCTAGTCTACTCAATCTCTCCTCATAGGACAATCCCCCCCTCTCCCAGGAACCAGTCTGGTGATCCTTTGTTGCACTCCCTCTATGGCAAGTATATCCTTCCTTAGATAAGGAGACCAAAACTGTACACAATACTCCAGGTGTGATCTTACCAGGGCCCTATATAATTGCAGTAAGACATCTTTACTCTTATACTCAAATCCTCTTGTAATAAAGGCCAACATACCATTTGCTTTGCTAATTGCTTGCTGTACCCGCATGTTAACTTTGTGATTTGTGTAGAAGGATATCCAGGTCTCTCTAGACACCCAACATTTCCCAATGTCTCACCATTTAAAAAATACTCTGCTTTTCTATTTTTTCTCACCAAAGTGGATAACTTCACATTTCTCCACATTATATTCCATTTGCCATGTTCTTACCCACTCACTTAGCCTGTTTATATCCCCTTGAAGCCTCCTTGCATCCTCCTCACAACTTACACTCCCACCCAGCTTTGTATTATCAACAAACTTGGATATATTACATTTGGTCATGTCATCCAAATCATTGATGTAGATTGTGAATAGCTGAGGCCCAAGCACTGATCCTTGCGGTACCCCACTAGTTATAGCCTGCCAACCCGAAAATGACCCGTTTATTCCTACTCTTTTTCTGTCCGTTAACCAATCCTCAATCTTTGCTAGTATATTACCCCCAATCCCAGGAGCCCTAATTTTGTTTAATAACCTCTTGTGTGGCACCTTATCGAATGCCTTCTGAAAAACCAAATACACTACATCCACTGGTTCCCCCTTATCTATTCTGCTAGTTACAACATCAACAAACTCTTAACAGATTTGTCAAACACGATTTCCCTTTCATAAATCCGTGTTGACTCTGCCCAAACCTATAAAAAGGTTCCAGCATTTTCACTACTACTGATGTTGGGCTAACTGGTCTGTAGTTCCAATGTTGGTTGCAATGTTTGTAGATCTTTAATTTTAAAAGTAATATAATTTATTTTCCTTTGGCTTTTTCTCTACTTTAGTTATCCATATCAATACAGTGTGGACATTTTTAGATTAGTTAATTGTCTTAAGTCAAAGATTAACTCCCTTAGCCTTAGCTTTTAATAGGTTGGAATATTGTATTGCTTCTGTTCTGTGTTATGAAGTGTTGCAAGTATATGTTCCAATACTATAATTACCAATTTAGGTGCACAGTATTTCTTTACTGAAAAGCGACCTCTGTTTGGGTGAAGACATGCCCTAAAGACTTAAATGTATTTATATAGAAGCTTATTATGACACGAGTAATTATTTCATAAAAAGTATCATTCACAAAAATGATCATGGCAATCTGTTTCAGTTAAGCTTTTAAAATGGTTTGAGACCACACCTGTCTTATAAATGTTTTGCCTACATCACTATATAAATTCTCTTATTTGATGAGGTCATCATGATTGTTAGTGGGAGCAAGGGGTTTACTGAATTCTATTTGGAACCGTAGTTTCAAAGCAGCAGCATGATAACCTGAATACTGAGTGTTTATTTTTAAAGTATCTGCTATTTTGTGCTAAAAAAAAATGTACAAAATTACATTGTAGTTAAATAAATTTTCTTACACAGGCATTTTTGTAATGTGCATTTTAACATAGTAATATGGGAAATAAAATCTAAGCTACCACTTTAGCAAGGGAACTGGATTCTAGTCTACAAAATTTGTAATTGTGAATTTATTGAGATTTGTGTGGGCTGTCATTGATTAAACAGAGCACACCAGAATTTGAAATTTGTCATGTTTATAATTTGTCATGTTACCACTTTACTGTTCATATTTTTCCTTAATTTTCTATACCGTATTACTACATTCAATGTAGCCTTTTACTCATGCCTCAATTGCAGTAGATGCCATTGTTCTTTTTATATTATAGACAAACTATATTTTTTGCTTTTAATTTTGACAGTTATTTCATTTGTGAGCTTTCCTATGCATGTGCAAGTTATTTCTCCTCAGGCCCCATTGTATTTCCTGGTCCCATTTATTTGAATCATCGAGAACAGGCCATAGCCAGGCTAAGACCCTTACCAGCAAAGCTAAAGCATAAACGGGACAAGCATAAAGGTACTTGGTCATCCTTCCTTACTGGCTGGAGGACTGCAACCTATCCTGCCAGTCATATTCTTCTGTCAGCTGAGTCTCTGTCTAACGTGGACAACTGTACAGAACTGATTCTGCTTTTTATGTCTTAATGTTGAGTAACCAGAGGAGAAAATAAAGCACTCTGGTTTAAGATTGGCTAGGGAATGGGAACATTGCTTAGTTGCTTTACTTTGTACAAGAAATAATGCCTCTTGCTTTTATTCAGATGTTTGTACTTTGTCATTGTTTTGTTCTGAAATTGTGCAATTCCATTTTGAAGAATGGAGATTGTTATATTGAAGAAAGGGAGAATAAGTTACTGTATATGCTCAAATGTTACTCTGCTTACAGGTTGCTGTACATTATATCACTTACTGCATTGCATTTGTGCTTTCTCTTGAGTTGAAAGTAACTTGTCAGCTGATTTGTTTTGATGATTGCTATTAACCCTTTCCAGTCAAAAATGTCTTGATTGTAAGTGGTCACTGTGTTGCATTGACCATCTCTCTGCCTTTGTATGCACGCTCCATCTAATGGATAATAGTGAGATTTTCAATTTAATGCACCTAATGATCCACAATTGGCTGACTTATAGTTTCAGGGCCTCCCCTAATGAGTAGAATCAATTGGCTATCTTGTTTCTCTTCGCAGATTCTATTTTGAGACTTAACGTTAAATTTTGAGGTTTGTTGGTCCATGTACCCAAAAAAAATGGAAATAATTAAATTACTAAAGCCATTTGACCTGGTTTATGATGGAATTAGGGAAGCAATTGTGATGCACGTAGTTACTTTGTGATGAGAATACTCGTGTAAATTGCCTCCTTTTGAGCGGTATTAAAATCTCTTAACATTTAATCTCCGAGTTGGGCAGAGTAAAGATCAGATTACTCCTTGTAAAAAAAATGTGATTGGTACATGCTTTTTGTTTTGACTGAAAAAGGTTAAATGTATGAATTTTCTTCTTGAACCTGAACTCTGCTGACAAAATGTAATTGCAAGTGAGCAGTCTGATTAATTCATTTTAATTTCTCCACATTTAAAAACAAATTGGAGGGTTTCATCAGTATTTATTGAAAATGTACAGACTGATCCTTGATGTCTTGTTACTCACGCGTTTGGCCAACTTGGGCACAATTCTGCATTGAGTTCTGGGTCAAGCAACCCATTTTTTTCCCCCTGGACTAAATACTCAAGGATTGAATGCACAGTTAACTATCGTGTTGTCGCCATGCTTCTTTAATGTATTGGCACTAATCTACTTTATGAAGATTGTACTTCAGCTTTAATTGCACTTGGGCTTTAATATTGCGTGATGCTTTTAAATAAATCATATCAAGTTGTTCCCACCACTTGAGTGACCAATAGGTGACCACCAGTTCTTTGTGTTGATATGCACTTCTCCAGATATACTACAAATATAGAAAGACAATTGTACTGCTGGGTGTTTTTCACACTTAAGTACCATTGTATGAACATTTTACACACAGTTAATACTTTGCTGAAATCCTAGTAGCAACGCTTTATTTTCCAGCCGTTGATGCTTTTTTATGTTCATTTCCAAACTGTTGATTCTAGGTAATTGGTAGTAATCATATAGCCATATCTCACACTTTTCTTGTGTTTTGGTTGCATGATTTGCAGCTTATGAATGTTAAAATTGTATACCTGCGCAATTTTTTTCTGAGCTTGTTCCTCTAGAGAAAACACTCTTGGTTATGTAATGGGAAGTGCACAGTAAACCTGACTGTACACTTTGTTATTGATGTGTTAAACATTAGTAATGAAGCTTTTGATCCCTGTAGTCTGTAACACCAGTTAGCCTCCACACAAAAGATACTGGGACCTCAAGTGGAAGACCTGTGAACACACTCCTGGTGATTTTGTCTTATGTTGTTGAATGATCCCCTACACCACTGTTTTGCTTTGAGCTGTACCATTGAGTCCTTTTTCTGCCTTTATCAGAAGCAGACCAGTCACTTATCTCCCACACCAGAACAAGCTGTTCCTGGGTTCTTTGTTTTATGTTAAAAAAAAAATAATTTTATGCTGATCCACAGTTCTGGAACATGTGGAGTAAATATACTTTTGGGTTCTTTACCAAGTTTTTCATTTTTATTTGTAGCTTAAATCTACAGTTGTGTCTTTAATCAATGCAGTCTTTAATTCAGCCTAACCCAATCGGGCCAACCCCAGTAGATCCTGCCTTGGCCATGAGTTGATGTCAGCACTGAGTTTTGAAGTTTTCACCACATTCTGAATCCTTCCCAGTGGCTGCCTTGAATTACATCCATCTTTTCTGTTTTCCTTTGCACAGCGATTTGAACTGTGAAAATTACTTAATCTGAAACTCAGCACAAGGACTATTTCATAAACTGGAAGGCGGTCATGGCTGAAGAATGTTGAAGCTGGACTTCTCTTGATATTAGAGAATTGTGGCATCTTTGTCTTTTTTTTTCCCTCAGTAAGGTGGTCACGTGGGATTATTTACCCCTCTCTCACCCCAGCTGCAGGAATAGTTTAGATGTCACCGGAAGCAAATCGGACTTGTCTCCCTCCGATCAGACAAATTGACAACCATTCATGTATGACTTAACCACGATCGGGGATATAGGTGCATTGTTACCTCATATCCTAGTTGTGAAGGCTATTATTGTGGTGCATTCAAGGTTGCCATATGATGCTTACAGCCAAGCATTCAGAGAAAGCCAAGGCTGAAAAAAGGCCATTTGGCCATGGGAGCTCGTTCTTCTAGTACTCTTAACTCTTCTAGCCTAGACTCCATCATTTTAAATGCCCTTTAATTACTTTGAATGTAATCAGTTACTTGGAGGAACATGTCATATCTTTTGAGTAATCTTTTCTCATTTTGGTTCAAATTTACTTTAGCAGTTCAAATATACTTAATGCTAGTTTTAATTTGTGTTCTTTGGTCTGGCTTACTTTGATTAATGAGTGGATGGGGGAAAAAATTACTCCCAACTGAACATCAAGATAATCTATGCCATTGTTTTTGACTCCATCCATAAACTCCACTCCCTTGGTACTGACCTCATTCTAGCTTAGATCTGGCATAGGGACCACTACTGACTACCTGGAAGAATATCTCCTGGTGAAATGATTTACACAAGTTATTTAAAAGTTTGGCCTTTTGTCCCTTTAGTTTGTTCCTGCTTAGGACTTCAGCTTGGTTCTAAGCAAATGAAAGAACATTTGGAAGTTGGGGCTTCTTGAAAATTAGTTTTGCTCAAAACAGTTCTATTGATGCTGAAAATTAACTGAATCTATTAATGGTGGACTATCCTATCTTGTCTGGCATGTGCTCACAAGCCCCATATATCGGTTTTGTCAGATTGCATTTTGCTTGCATCAGGAAATAATGGTGCCAGGTTTTGTCCACTACCTCATCTTGCTTTAATTGAAAGTATTAGTTGATGTGCACAGGGTAGCAGCCTTCCCTATAGATGAAGTACAAGGATCTTCAACATAAATCTTTTTCCTTATGAGCAAGGTTTTACTGAAACCCATTACTTGAGGTAGAAAATGGGGTGGTGGAGTGTATCCCCTTGTGTTACTCTATGGCAGGGAAAGTTGGAGCTCGGTCTCAGCGATGGTGAGGGTCTCTCTCGAGACCTACTACCAGGCAGCCACCTTATGCGTAGTAATGTTCAGCAAAAGCATCACCTTGACAGCAGGAAACAGCTCTAGTAAGCTGTAAAGTTCCAACTGATTAAACTCCAGTAATACCTCTGTTTCTACTTCGGTCCATAGTAAAATGGACAGTCATGAGGCTTGATCGCCAAAACCCCAGGTGGGAAAAAATCCAAAATACCGTTCACCTTCAGTCATTACAGATCAGGGGCCCTGATAATGCATTTGCATGTTATGTGGCATTCACACCCCTGTTCTAGAACAGTATAGCCTCCGACTCACTGAGATTGACTAATATATAGACATAAGAGA
Source organism: Somniosus microcephalus (assembly GCF_052327205.1). Lineage (NCBI taxonomy): Eukaryota > Metazoa > Chordata > Chondrichthyes > Squaliformes > Somniosidae > Somniosus > Somniosus microcephalus. The sequence goes on along the minus strand of NC_140996.1, from coordinate 25,893,637 downwards.
AAATGTTTCCACTTGTGAAGGAGTCTAAAACTAGGGTTATAAATATAAGGTAGCTGCTACTAATTCAAATAGAGAATTCAGGAGAAAGTTCTTTATCCAGAAAATGGTTAGAATCTGGAACTTGCTACCACATGAAGTGGTTCAGGTGAATAGTATAGATGCATTTAAGAGGAAACTGGATAAGTACATGAGGGAAAAAGGAGTAGAAGGATATGCTGATAGGGTGAGATAAAGTCAGATGAGAAGAGGCTCGTGTGGAGCATAAACGCTGGCATAGACCAGTTGGGCCGAATGGCCTATTTTTGTGCTGTAACATTCTACATAATTCGAAACTTCAGCTTTGCCAACAGCATCTCATCTTTCTGGACTTGGGTAAGTAGGATGTATCCCTACAGAGGTAGTGTGTGCATTGCATATTGGGCAAACAGAAGGCCTCAAAATAGGTATCGATTTTTCAGTAGCTTGGTTTCTAGATTTTTAAACATGTTGGGTTTCTGCATGTGTCGGGCACCCAGCTGACCAGAAGAAAATGTGACTAGGAAAGATCAAGTGACCCCCATGATGAGACCTCCTTAGAGGACAAACACCTTGGTATATTCCCCCCCTATGGATGTGGAGGTTTAACTTTTAAAGAATGAGGACAAGTATACCAATGATGTGTTTAAAAAAAAAAAAAAAAATAATAATAATTCTGATGTCTAAGTTAAGCTATCATTAGCCCTTCATTTGTATATTTCTCCAGAGGAACATTATTCCAAAAGAAGACTTGCATATATCTGCTGCCCTTTCCACTAATGGTTATTTTTTTTTGTCCCCACTTGGGGGTTGGGTTGAGTTAGGGGGGCGGGCGGGCTTTCACACTGCAAGTCAAATGATTTATGACTGTCCAAGTAGCTGCAGATTTTGATGTATTCACATTGTATAAACATTATACGAAATTGTATTTTTGGTATGTTTTCATAACTACGCTTTTTTTTCAAAAAAGGAAATAAATCCAGATATAGTGTGGTCGTGACTCTAAATAATGCACACCCACAATTTCAGTTTAATAGGAAAAGTACAAAGACTGCATTTTCAAAATTTGCATAATGTTTGCAAAAGGAGTGTTTTGGCTTTGTGGTGATACCTAAGTTGCCATGTGTTATAGTTAAGAAATTTCTACAAATATAAGGCTTGACTGTTGTGCTGATTTTTCTCTCAGTTTCAATGTTGTGGATCACTGTGGTTGGGAATTTCTTTTCAGATGCAAATGGAGAAAGGGGGGATAAGGACACCAGCAAGATTACAACATACCCTCCAGGTGCTGTATGTCTTGACTATGAGCTCCAAGCAGTCCAGGTTAGCTGTGGATTCCATCATTCCGGTACGCATACTATGTTGGGAGCTGAATAAGTAGACATTTTAAAAATAACTTTTATACAGTGCCTTTCACGTTCTCAGGAAATCTGAAAGTGCTTCACATCCAATGAATCACATTGAAGTGCAGTCACTTTTGTTACAGGGACGTACAGGACCAGAAGAGACCATTTTGGTCCATCTTCCTGACCCCAATGTTCAAAAACATGATGCACGGTTCACTGTTGTATCCTTGGTTACGTTTCTCACCAGATATCTGACCAACCCACTTTAAAATTACTAATTGACTCCCTGGATAGTCCATTCGAGACATTCACCATTAAAAAAAAAAATTGTTATATTTGATCGGTCTCTTCATCATCCCTTTTCTGAGTTTGATCCCACAGCCCCTTGTTGTTCCTTGGGTCATGGCAAGCAGTTTCTCAGGACCCAGTTTCATTAAGAATCTTGAATGTCTCCATAAGTTCCCCTCAAAGCTTCTGTAGGCTCTCTTTATAGCTAAGGTGTCTGATGCTAGGTATGTAGGCATACTTCATTTCTTTTGGATTATTAAAATAGTTCACCCATAATCAAAAAAACAATTTTCAGACTTATTTTTAATTAATAGGGTTATTTCAACTCGGAAGTTGTCCATGTTAACCCATAAAGGCTGCAATACTCTCATCTTGTATAACTTTTTTTAAAGAAAACTTGTTTAAAAACAATATGGTTCTTGTGGAATTCACAGAACAATTTTAGGAAGAATTGTGATCCTCCAAGGGAACTATGTTCTTGTTGCTTGCACATTACTATTTGTAAATCGAGTGGTTTATTAGTAATTCTGAGTGTAGAAAAGTCAGCATAAAGCTCACATGAGCATAATTTGTTCTATAAAATGTTCCAAAACATGTTCCAAATGTAGAAGTATTGGATCATCATTTTTAAATCCAACTCTGGGTAATAGCATTCATTAATTATGAGAATAGGTCTGTGAACATTATATGAATCGAGAAGTGGACCAGGAGCTGTTAATGTATCAGCAAAGTGGAAAGTCCTGTTCGTTGACCTAAGGGACAATAATTGAATTATATCATATTTAGATAAGATCATTTAGTTTACATTCTATTTAAATCAACATTAGTGAGAAAGATGTTATTGTGCCCGTCAGTGTTTCTAAAATATTAATTCATATACATTCCTGAGACCCACAACAAAGTTCAGCTATTGATCTGTTTTAGTCTTGACATATTCCGTAATTACAGTAGCTAACTTATTTATTAACTGAAGTAATTATCCCTTTGAAAGCTATGGTACTTGAATTTCAAATATTGTTCAAACAATACTATTTGGAATTTTAAAATTTCTCTCTCCAGTTTTTTTTTTCTCCACACACCTTCCTCTCCTAAAGACATTGAATCCCTGGGATATGGGTTCTGGGCATCCTCTGGTACCCTTTCCACGTGGTCATTATTCATATCTGAGCTTCGATGCTTCGTGTAAGAAGGCTAATTCTCGATGGTAGGACTCGGCAGTGGTGTCCATCTTATCGTCACCTGACCTCCATGCATACACAAACAATACCAGCAGTTTCTGCTGGATTGTGATAGGGAGTTGGAAACCTTGCTAATATTTCCTTCCCTCTTTCCCTCCCTGATCCCCCTATCCCCTCTTTCTCCATCCCAGGCCACCCCCAAAATACAAGGACACTAGTAAATTGTGGCTTCAGTACTGCCTGAGCTGAGGCCAGCTATCTCGGGATAGACTGAGCATTGTACTTGTGCCCTTTTTGGGCTGTATGACCAAGCTATTTGCTGGCTAAACTCACTGACCTTTTTAGAGGAGCCAAGCATTTTTTTTATTCCAACACTTGACTGGAAAATTTTCGTAATTTCCAGTAATTCGAAAAGTTTGTAAATTGACAGTTGCGTAAAATTTTGACTTGCACTAGTCAATATATTTGCATTTTTTGCAGAGGAGTAAATGTTTATATGCTACTGGTACTCAAATTATTACTCCAAGGTTTTTAATGTTTTACAAATAATCTACAGTGATTCTGATGGAGAATGGTGATGTGTACACATTTGGATATGGACAACATGGTCAGCTTGGACATGGCGATGTAAATTCAAGGTAATAAGTAAAACAATGAAAACTTTGCATTTGTATTTTTTTTGCATTACCTTGCTAAATATTTTCTTTGTTTCAGAGGGGCACCCACATTGGTACAGGCCTTACCAGCTCCTTGCACCCAAGTAACTGCAGGCAGTAACCACACAGCTCTACTGTTAGCAGATGGACAAGTCTTCACATTTGGAAGCTTCTCTGTAAGAATTATTTTTTAGGATTTGCTTGCTATTTTAAGTAATGTTTCAATAAATCAGGATTTATACAAGTTAATTGTATTGATATAAAACATTTTACATGCAATATAACAACAGAAGCAAAGCAGAGTGCTTCAGAAGCCATGATAAATCTCTGCTTTACAACATCAGACTGTAGATTATATGGAATAAATGTAACAGAGAATTTTTTGAAGATGTATTTCCTCACTATTTTCAAATGCAGTCTGTCATTATGACAGCAGCCTGCACACCATTTAATTCACTTTTTTTCTTGTGTAATGATCCTAATCATTTAGTACAAGATTATTAGTTTTCAAGATGAAGATGTAATTGCTGAGTCACAACTGTGGCTTGTGAGTTATATCCTTTCCTGCTAAATTACTTGGGACTCCTCTGTGAAAAGTGTTTTGTTCCTTAGTGTCCCTCACCTTATTGAGCATAAAATTGGCCCCAAAATAATTTCAGTTGAAATGAAATGTAGACCTTTTGAATGTATTAAGTGATGATTGCACCAGATTGTTCTCAACCTCTATGCTCTATTCAGTCCTGAATTGAGTTTCTGATCCCATATTCTCTCCAATACAAAGACTGCCTATTTCACCCTCCATAACATTTCCCACCCAGCCCATCCACTGCTGAAACACCTTTTCATGCTTTTATCATCTCCAGACTCAATTATTATAATGCTTTTCTGGCTGTCCTCCCATCCTCCTCGCTGACCTACATTGGGTCCTGGTTTCCTCAGTGTCTCAAATTTAAAATTCTCATCCACATGATTAAATTCTTCCATGGCCTTGTCTCGTCCCCTACCTTTTTGTAATCTTCAGTGCAAATCTCTCCCGCCCCACCCCCCCCAAAAAAAAGTTCTCTGTATCTGACTCCAGCCTCTCGTACATCACTCTCCCGACCATTGGCAGCGGTGGCTTCTGCCGCCTGGGCCCTACGCGCTACAATTCTCTCCCTAAACCTCACTCTTTCTCCATCTCCCTCTCCTACTTTTATCAACCTCCTTAAAACTCACCTCTTTAACCAAGTTTTTCATCGCTCCTCCTTGTATCTCCTTCTGTGGCTTGGTGTCTATTTATTTTATTATTTGTTTTTCTGTGAAGCACCTTGGGCTGTTAAATGCAGTTTGTTAATTAAGTTCATACTAGTGGAAGTGAAACTGTGACATTTTTAAGATCTTTCCTTTCCCTTGTAGAAAGGGCAACTTGGTAGACCAATTTTGGATGTGCCTTTCTGGAACACAAAACCATCTCCTATGCCAAACATAGGCTCAAAGTATGGTCGAAAGGCTACCTGGATAGGTGCAAGTGGAGACCAGACCTTCCTACGCATTGATGAAGCACTTATCAACTCGCATGTTTTATCAACTTCAGAAATCTTTGCCAGCAGAAGCATTATAGGCAAGACAGATTTTTCACTTTGGTACTCAATTGTGCTGTGAATTTTTAAAACTTAACAGAAATCAGGCGCTCGTTGCAAATTGAAGCCAAAGTTTTAAAATGTAGATTTTATCAAAATGCAACCTGAATAATATACCACAAAGCAAAATAACTCAATTTTAAGTAGAGCTAGATTGGCTTTCTTGATATTGCAGAGGTAAATTCACTGTACAGTGTGCTGTTTTGAGCAATGTAGACTAGGAACTAAGATCTAGGATAAGTTGCTGGAGAGGAGGGGCAAATAGGGGTGAGCTCTTGATTTCCAGTTTTATTACAAATCTGGACACTTTTGAAGAGCTGTAATGGTATGGCTAAATGTCTTGTGGAAGTCTGATCTATGGTGTTTGTTCATACAGGTTTGGTTCCTGCATCCATAACTGAACCACCGCCCTTTAAATGCCTGTTAATCAATAAGGTGGACGGAAGCTGCAGGACATTTAATGATTCAGAACAGGAAGACTTAAGAGGATTTGGAGTTTGCTTGGATCCTGTATATGATGTAATTTGGAGGTAATGTTGCAATATTTCCCTGCAATAGAACTTGTGAGCACAAAGCTGTAATGTAATTTTCCATCATTTTTGGATTTTAAACTTGTAGACATAGTCAGATATGAGATGCTCATGTAAACTTGCGGAAATCTGAAAAATGGGTATTTAAGGAACTAAGTTTGGTACAGTATACTGTTTATTATCTTGGGGATCTTCAGATGTCTCAAATACTTTACTCCATATTAACATGTTGCTGTGTTTACTGAGCCTTGTATATTCAAGTTTGTTTCCTACAGTTGCGTGTGAAAATATGCACTGAAATCCAATTCACCATTGAAAAGATTGTGGGGAAAATGTTAAGGTTGCCTTGATATTTTCGTTTTCAGTTCTATTGAATTTGAATATTGAAAAGCATGATGACTAACTCTTAAACTATAGGTTTGTACATTTATTGTGCTATCTGCATGCAGTTTATTCAGCAGCATATGTTATAAAAAAGATTACTTTAGGTTTATTGCAAAGAGTCTAAAATGCAGTTAAGGAAATGAGTTCATTTGCTTGTCACTGTGTACCTGTAGGACTAAATACAATAGGCCTTGAGTTTCTATTGTTCAAGCTTCAGAGTGATTCTGTACAATACTATTACAACAGTTAGTTTGATCTTTTTGTGCAAAGCACATTCCCAGTAACAGAGGGTAAGGTCTAGTCCCACAGCCTACATAATTGATTTTGTTTGAATATTTCATTTGTAGAGCTATAAATCTTGATGTATTAAATCTACACTTGAAATTCAGTGGGGCATTCTCCAGCCCAGTAGGAAAAAACATTATCCCTGAATTTGCGGTCGGAGGCTTCCTGCGGAGAAATGCCTCCGATCCGCAAATAAAATGCCTGCCTCCCTGGTGGTCCAGGAGGTACGGAGACTCGCGGTCCTGGGCCTCTCCGGGTACCCGTGGGTAGAGGTCCACGTAGCCCAGGGGCGTAGGCGGTTTGCAAACAACCCTGGGATCACGTAGGCCAGCCCAATGAATGAAAGAAGGGGATCTCCACTCATGCTTATGGGGATTCCGTGTGTACGGGAACCCCATAAGCATGAATGAGAATACCTCCAAAAATATATCTACACCAAATAAATGTTTTTAAATTACATTTAAAATTAATTAAAATGTCATTTAATTAAATATTTAAAACAAATTAAAAAATTTGAAAAATAAATTTACATGTTTTAAAGGGGCTAAAAATAAACCTACTTTATTTCACAGGTTTTTTTAATGTTTGAAAAAAATGTATTTTTATGTTCATTTAAACGCTTACGCTAGTAAAAGCTGGTCTGCTTTTACCAGGCGTCAGAATTTCTCGGGCATTCACTAGGTAGAACACTCTGCCTGCGGATGCCCTTTTCCTGGGGATGTGGATGACCTGTCTAGAAGATTCTTGTACCTTGTACGCGCCCGTAGGGGCCGCAAATTACGGGCCATGGTTTACAATTGGATCAACATCTGGCATGGCTTAGAAACTTTTTTAAGACATTTTACCCCAGATTGCTGCATGGAAGGAGTACACCGGCTATGCTGCCATAGCTATGTTGGTGCTAATTGGAGGCTCTTGTGCAGCTGGAGAATCCCTGAGCTTTCATTTTCTACCACATTAAAGGTGATTTTTCCATTTTCCTTCAGTTCTTCTACTCTTACAAGTGGAGAAAACACAGAACTAAGCACCCTGTTAAATGATTGAGAGAGGCTGGCTCCTATTATTTAGGAGTGCTCTTATGGGAATACGATTTGTTCCTTTGCTTTGAATTTAAGTTCAACATTCCTATGATGACCACAAGACTGGACAATGAATCATTAGCCTCTGTTTAAACAATGTCTTCCATCAAACTTTCTTGCTGAAATCCATAGCCAAACTCTGCTTTTGTTTTTTTCCCCTCAATGCTTGGTATTAATAACTATTGCTTGTTGGCCTTTGTCACCCATTATGCTCCCTTATTTTCATTTGAGGTTTTTGTTTCCTGATTTTAGTAGGCTAGATGAGAGCTGTTATCTGAATCTTCAGAACCCATGTTGGGCATCCACATTTTATGCAGTCCTTAATTTGTTTTATTTTTTAAAAAATCAAATAGTATAGCAAGTTTAGTCTTATCAGATGTTTTAAGTGCATGAAGAGAATTCACTATAGTTGCATTTCAAATACCCAAATTGACACATTCCCAAATTTTATGACTGATGTCTGAATACCTCTGCTTTATGCTTGAAATGCCAACCCTGTAGTAAGGGTAATTGGATCTCTCCACTCTGCTCTCCTCTCTCCGCAGGCTGTGGATGTTGGGTTAATTACAATTTTAATGACCCATTTTGATAAATTTTTGTTCAGCAAGGGTATCCAGGGATATGGAACAACGGTGGGTGATGTGCCTTCAATAACCACAAAACTAGAAGTTATAAACTTTAACAAGTTGGCTTTTAATCACTAAGATCAGAGCTAACATCTCAACACACTGACTGGCTCGCAGGAATGAGTCATAAAGATCCTGGGATCTTTATGTAAGAGAAGTCAGGGGTGGAGCCAAGAGCCAAGACCTGGAACATTCCAGGTTAGTCAGGAAAGAGGAAGTGAAACTATACACCGTGTGGGGGAGGGTAATATACATGAGTGCAAAACGAATACAGGCAAGCCAAACACATTTCATTACAGTGGGTAAATGGAGTTGAGGTACAGATCTAATTGAATGGCGGAACAGGCTTGAGGGGCTGAATGGCCTACACCTGTTCCTAAGTGTAACACTATTTCTGGTTTGCTATCTTAAAAAAAAAGAGAAATGGGGCATGTGATGAGCAAAATTTGGGTCACCTTTAGTCATTAAATTCATAAGCCAATACTCTTAAAATCCCAACAGTTGTAAAATTGACAGGTTCTTCTTTCTCTCCAGGTTCATACCAGGTACAAAAGAAGTTTGGTGTTACAATGCGGTTACAGCAGATGCCAGGCTTCCTGCAGCATCAGATATGCACAGTAGATGCAGTATACTGAGTCCTGAACTTGCTCTACCAACAGGATCTAAAGCAAATACCACCAGGTCTCATGGGGTTTTGCACATTCTAGGTATGGCTACTTGGATAATTATTATGTGCATATGTTAATCCTGAAGCTCTGCAGCGAGATGCAGTATTCATTCAGAAGTTTTTGCAAAGTTGCGTTCATGCTTAAGCACCAACAAAAACAACAACTTGTATTTATATAGCACCTTTAACATAGTAAAACGACCCAAGGCGCTTCACAGAAGTGTTCCAAAACAAAATTTGACACCAAGCTTGGTCAAAGAGGTAGACTTTAAGAAGCATCTTAAAGGTGGAAAGAGAGGTTTAGGGAGGGAATGCCAGAGCTTAGGGCCTAGGCAGCTGAAGGCATGACCACCAATGGTTGAGTGATTAAAATCAAGAACATTGAAGAGGCAAGAATTAGGGGCGCGCAGATACCAGTGAGATTGTTGGGTATGGTTATGTACAACCTTGATGTGTCGGGGTGTTGATGCAAAAAATAGTAATGAGTGCGCGATTCATCATTATAATAAACTAGCTGACGCCGTATTGGAATTCTACCAGTATCTTCGGTAGCTATCAGTTGATTTTTGTATTGAATTTGTTAGCCAGACTTGCAGCAACAATTTTCGGAAGGTACTGAGTATTAAAATTGCGTTCTCCATGGATGTTCAGGGGATTGCTTTTTAATTTCTAAATTTTCTCCCATGCTCTTGTAACTACGTTGGCTTACGTTGGAATACAGTTTGCATGCAGTAATAGCACTTCAGTACCTCGTGCAAGTGACCATTCTTCAGGGCTCCGTCCTTGGTCTCCTCTTCTTCACTTAACACGGTACACCTAACCCCATTCCCCCGTGTCATCATTTAGAAGCGAAGTGTCGGCATCCACAAATATGGTGACGGTGTCCCATTCTACCTTCCATTTCTACAATCAATTCCAAAACTGTTGCAATATTTTCTGACTGCCTATATAACTTCAAGCCCTGGATGAGTCAGAATTTCCTTCACTTCAAAATCAAGGCCATTCTCTCCAGTTCCTGCTAGTGCCTATGTCCCTTTTTAATCTAGACTTCCATCAGATCTCCCTAGTTACATCCTCGGTGTCATGTTTGACCCTGAGCTTACTAACCCATATTAGGTTCATTTGTTAAGAGTCTTGCCTTTCTTCAGATCATTACTGTGTATGCCTCGAAATCCCTCTTATGGCTGCCTAAACCATAATCCATACTTTTGAACCTTGAGGATTGACTTCTTAACCCTCTCCTCACCAGCCACAGACTCCTAATTTGTTCAGAACTTCACCATCTATCCCCTGCACATCCATCATCTTCCATTCCCAATAAGCTTCACTGCTCCCGCTGCCGAGTGAAATCAACTTCAGGATCCTGAAATTCTAATTTTCAAATCCTTCGTGTCCTGCTCCATTGAGTAATCGCCATGTCCTCAAAACACTGTTATGCTCCTGTGACACTAGATTGTCTATTCTAAGTAAAGTTTGACCCTCTGATATAAGAAAATAAGTAACCATTCATGGTTGCTGTGTACATATAGGTGCCACAGTTTGTTTTTTGCAGTGTAGTAGTGAGTTGTCACTTTTTATCTGCTTTTATAGCGATTAAAGTACTCAATGAATGTATATTCAAAGTTTGTAGTTAATGTAACGAACACCAGTGCTTATGAAAGTGTTTGTTTAGGATTTTTAACTTGCACAACAGTAGTTGACCTCGGATATCATTTGGCATATGTAAGTGATTACTGAACTAACTTTTCATGAAATGAAGATCATGGCACCTTTTAATTTGCACATCACTCTTGAGTAATGCTGACATTTCTTACATTGCAGTTAATATATTTTTGATCTCCAGTTTTTTTTAACATGTTCATTCAGTGAAATTGGGCCATACCATTAATATTTGAGCATTCAGCTTTTGTAAAGTCCCACAACTTATGATTACTTAGTTTAGGATTGTTATGAATGGACATGTCCTAATTGTGTATTTTTTTGGGAGGAGGAAGTAAAAATATAGTAAACAATAATTATGTATCATCTGAACTAAATTCCTTAGTCCAATACTGTCAGTGGGTGCAAAGTGTGAAGTATTTATTTTCCTGAATAATTCTTTTCAAATATTAAAACAGGTTGTTTGGACACATTGGCTGTTATGCAGGACCTGAAAATGGGAGTCACTAATACAGAGGAGGAGATACAAGCAGTTACTAAAGTATATTCCAAAGAAGACTATAGTGTGGTTAATCGATTTGAAAGTAGGTTTTTATATATCTATAAATACATTTACCTTTTATTTTTGTTTTAGCTTCTGACAAGCAATTTGCATTAACTATATTTGTATCTGCTATTAACGTTTAGGCCATGGAGGTGGCTGGGGGTATTCTGCTCATTCTGTGGAAGCCATTCGCTTTTGTGCAGATACAGACATACTACTTGGAGGTCTTGGCCTGTTTGGTGGGAGAGGTGAATACACAGCAAAAATAAAGGTGAGTTAACTAGCAAAGCAACTAATAAAAGTTCAAAAATAGAAACAGAAAATGCTGGAAATACTCAGCAGGTCAGGCAGCATCTGTGGAGAGAGAAACAGAGTTAACGTTTCAGGTCTGTGACCCTTCGTCAGAACTGGAAAAAGTTAGAGATGGAACAGGTTTTTAAGCAAGTGCAGGGGTAGGGAAAGGGAGAAGGTCTGTGATAGGATGGAAGGCAGGAGAGATTACGAGACAAAAGAGATGATGGTGCAAGGCAAAAGGAGATGGTAATGGGATAAGTTAAGAAACAAAAGATGGCTCTAGATGAAGTGTAAATGGCACTGGCAGAATGAAAGACAGCTGCCATGTGGGAGAGAGGAAAAAAGATAGGGGCCGAGGTTATGGTCTGAAATTGTTGAACTCGATGTTGAGTCCAGGAGGCTGTAAAGTGCCTAATCCAGTTCTGACAAAGGGCCATCGACCTGAAACGTTAACTCTGTTTCTCTCTCCACAGATGCTGCCTGACCTGCTGAGTGTTTCCAGCATTTTCTGTTTTTATTTCAGATTTCCAGCATCCGCAGTATTTTGCTTTTGTATTAATAAAAGTTCATATTTCTTTGTAACCAAATTAAATGCAATTCAAGCATGATCTATTCTTGCTTTATGTCAGCAGCAGGTAGTCCTAAATTCCTATTAAAAGGATAGTAACTGTACAAATTGGGGACAGATGGTACGAGTACTGGACTAGTACAAGTACAGCTTGTACAACAGCAGAAGGCATCCCTTCTGATACCCTGGGGGCAATTTGGATTTTGCTGAGTTATCTAAGGAAATGAAAGAAAATTGGGTCTGATTTATGGTTCGTTCAAGCATGCCACTTGGTGGTTTAACATAGAAGCCGCACTGATGGTATGGTGCTTGCTTTTTTTTAAAAAAAAAAGAGGAATACAACAACCTAAATTGAAAATATAAAGTATACTTTGACATTACTGGAATTTTTTTTTTTTACTAGTTGTTTGAGCTGGGTCCTGATGGAGGAGATCATGAAACTGATGGTGACCTGCTGGCAGAAACTGATGTCCTGGCATATGACTGTGCTGCAAGGTATATGTGCAATCTACATTTAAAGTGAAGTTTTCATTGACCAAACCAGTTTATAACCGGTGACTTGATTCCCTTGAATTATTTGAAATAGCACCAGGAGACTAGTACTAGTTCATGTACTGATATCCAAAATGAATTGATCACAGGTACTAACCCATAGTAAAATTGTTGATGCAGTCTTGCACACTTTCACACTTTTTACAATTCGATTTTTAAATCTGTACTCGTACCCAAATTACATAGAAATGACAACAGGGGACAGACAGATCGACCCAGCTGGTTGTGTTTTTCTTTCACACGGGCAGTAGTTCTAATCCCATGTGCCTGCTATGTTCCCTGGGACCAGTGTCCTGGCGAACCGAATAACTAGGCAGTAGACAGAGCTTTAAACTAATGAAGGTGAGGTGGGAGGCTTCAGGAAAGAGTAAATTTAAAAGCAGCAAGAGAAATGTCAAGGCTCTAGAGCAGAGTTTTGGGTAAAACGAAGCAGAGTGGGTCAGGAAGGGACAGAGCGTAACAAAGGTAATAGGGCATCAGGGGAAAAATAGAATAAGTCAAAGCTAAAGGCACTATATCTGAATGCGTGAAGCATTCGCAACAAAATAGATGAATTAATAGCGCAGATAGAAAGTAACAAGTTTGCTCTAAAAGCCAAAACGGAGACATAGTTGCAAAGTGGCCAAGGTTGGGAACTAAATATTCCAGGATACTTACCTTTTAGAAGAGATAGGCAAAACAGAAAAGGAGGAGGTGTAGCCCTGATAAAGGATGGGATAAAGACAGTAGAGAGAAAGGATCTTAGCTCTGAAAATCAAGAAGTAGAATCAGTTTAGGTGGAGCTAGGAAACAGCAAGGGGCAGAAAACATTGGTGGGAGTTGTTTATAGGCCCCCAAACAGTAGTTATAATGTAGGGCAGAGTATAAATCAGGAAATTAGAGGTGCATGTAACAAGGGTAATACAGTAATCATGGGTGACTTTAATCTACATATAGACTGGGCAAACCAAATTTGCAGTAATAGTGCGGAGGACGAATTCATGGAATGTAGACAAGATCAGTATGTTGAGGAACCAACTAGGGAACAGGCTATTTTAGATCTAGTATTGTGCAATGAGAAAGGGTTAATTAATAACCTTGTAGGGAAGAGTGACCATAATATGATAGAATTTTATATTGTGTTTGAAAGTAATTTAGTTTAATCTGAAACTAGGGTCTTAAATCTAAACAAAGCAAACTATATAGGTATGAGGGGCGAGTTGGCTACGGTAGATTGGGAAACTACATTAAAAGGTATGACGGTAGATAATGGCTAGCATTTAAAGAATTAATACATAATTTACAATAAATATACATTAAGGCACAAAAAACCACACAGGAAAAGTGGGCCAACCGTGGCTAACAAGAGAAGGTAACGATAATATTAGATCAAAGAAAGAGGCTTATAATGCCAAAAAGAGTAGCAAGCCTGAGGATTGGGAGGATTTTAGAATTCAGCAAAGGAGGACCAAGAAATTGATAATGAAAGGGAAAATAGAATATGAGAGTTAACTAGCGAGAGACTTAAAAACAGACTGTAAAAGCTTCTATCGGTATGTAAAAAGGAAAAGATTAGCAAAAGTAAATGTGGGTCCCTTACAGGTTTAGAGAGGAGAAATTATAATGGGGAATAAGGAAATGGCAGAGAAATTGAACAAATACTTTGGCCGCGATTTTGTCATTGGATGCGGCTTGGGAGCGGGTCAGCTGTTTTCCAGGTTCCAGTCCCGCCCCCAACTGCATCCGGCCCACGGACGTGATTTTATGTCGATTGACCTGCGGGCTTGCCGGCCAATTGAGAGGAAGCCGGTCAGATGAAGTAATTTGATGACGCGACATCTGCCGGTTTTCTTAAAGGGACCGCGCGCACTTTTTTTGACAGCTTATATCTCAGTGTTTGACAGCATTGAGGTGCTGCAAACACTGACAATCACCGTACAAAACTGAGCTCTTGCACCCAGGCTCTCCAGTGATTCCCTCCTTAGGCTAGAACAGATGGCAGCTGCAGGTGAGGTTACAGAAGTGATCTGTCACTGGTGAGAGAGGTTCTCCCAATGAGATGGGACTAGACATCAGATTCAAAACTAGTTACCTACAGAAAAGTGTAAATGCATTAAAAATGATTTTCCCAACATTTTCTTACCTCTGAAACTCACCAATGTACCATTGGATCCTTCACACCACTTCTGTAGCTCTCATCAGTGCAGAAACATTACAGCAGACTCGCAACACGCCACACTTACCTGGCGTGGCGTCCGGATGTCGGGAAACCCGAGGCAGAAGCTGCAAAATTGAAAAAGAGCCTGTTAACAACTATCAAGTACCTGTTAACAGGCAGTTAAGTGGCTATAATCCTCTTCCCGCTGCTAGGTGTCTGGTCCATGCGCAAATTGGGGACCCGACACTTGGGAAGAGTGATTGGAGGCGGGTTGACGTCGGGAATCTAGAACTAGGGGGCATAATTTCAGAATAAGGGGGCACCCATTTAAAACTGAAATGAGGAATTTCTTCTGAGGGTCGTGAATCTTTGAAATTCTCTTCCCCAGAGAGCTGTGGAGGCTGGGTCATTGAATATATTTAAGGTGGAGATAGACAGATATTTGAACGATAAGGGAGTCAAAGGTTATGGGGAGTGGGCAGGGAAGTGGAGTTGAGGCCAAGATCAGATCAGCCATGATCTTATTGAATGGCGGAGCAGGCTCGAGGGGCCATATGACCACCTCCTGCTCCTACATCTTATGTTCTTAAACAAAATTAGGGTTCATGGGATTGGGGGTAATATACTAGCATGGATTGAGGATTGGTTAACGGACAGAAAACACAGAGTAGGAATAAACTGGTCACTTTTGGGTTGGCAGGCTGTAACTAGTGGGGTACCGCAAGGATCAGTACTTGGGCCACAGCTATTCACAATCTACATCAGTGATTTGGATGAGGGGACCAAAGGCAATGGCCCAGAAATTGGTGTCGGGGGGGCTTCCCGCGGGTGCAAGCCCCCGACCTACACTTACATAGCGCGCCGACAGTTGAAGCTTGGCCCTGCGTGGATTTCCTATCAGTGGCCTGGTTCAGCTCCCGGCGCGCTGTGCTTGCGTGATCTAGCGGCGTAGTTAGTGCGATGAGCTGGCTGGGATCACGTGAGCACTGGGCAACCAATCGGAGGTTGCAAAAGTTCATTCGTGAGTTTGATAGTAAGAACTGTCAAACTCATGAAAACTCCGGGCGCCCAAAACAGTACTTAAACTTCAAATAAAAGTTAAAAAAACATCACACTAATAAAATGAACTATTAATAAGTGTAAAAAACTAATTTAAACAATTATTCAAATTTTTGAAAATAAACCTGTGGGAAAAAAATTCTAACTTTAATTAATAGATCACTTACCTTTTAAAACTAAGTACTTACATCTGCTTTTTTCTCGCGTAAAAACTGGAGGCCTTATCGCACGGGCAACCCTGTATATAAAAAAAAAAAAAGAATTTCAGCGCGCGCACGCAGACTCCTGCGCGCACGCGTTCCACCTCTGAACCCCTTGGTTCAGAGGAAAGGAAATGCCGGTTTTCCGCGCATGCGCTGTGCATGCTGAAAACCGGCACTTCCATCGGGCCCACGCGTGAGTACACGATGCTTACTCACGCGTTGGGACCCAAATTACTGGGCCAATATATCCAAGTTTGCTGATAGTGCAAAGCTGGGGGGGAATGTAAGCTGTGAGGAGGATGCAAGGAGGCTTCAAGGGGATATAAACAGGCTAAGTGAGTGGGCAAGAACATGG
This sequence comes from Somniosus microcephalus, assembly GCF_052327205.1. NCBI lineage: Eukaryota > Metazoa > Chordata > Chondrichthyes > Squaliformes > Somniosidae > Somniosus > Somniosus microcephalus. The sequence goes on along the minus strand of NC_140996.1, from coordinate 25,877,593 downwards.
CAAATGGAATATAATGTGGAGAAATGTGAAGTTATCCACTTTGGTAAGAAAAATAGAAAAGCAGAGTATTTTTTAAATGAGAGATTGGGAAATGCTGGTGTTCAGAGGGACCTGAGTGTCCTTGTACACGAATCACTGAGTTAATATGCAGGTACAGCAAGCAATTAGGAAAGCAAATGGTATGTTGGCCTTTATTACAAGAGGATTTGAGTATAAGAGTAAAGACATCTTACTGCAATTATATACACCTGGAGTATTGTGTACAGTTTTGGTCTCTTTACCTAAGGAAGGATATACTTGCCATAGAGGGAGTGCAACGAAGGTTCACCAGACTGGTTCCTGGGATGTGGGGATTGTCCTATGAGGAGAGATTGAGTAGACTAGGCCTATATTCTCTAGAGTTTAGAAGAATGAGAGGTGATCTCATTGAAACATACAAAATTCATAGAAGGCTTGACAGGGTAGATGGAGGGAGGATGTTTCCCCTGGCTGGGGAGTCTAGAACCAGGGGTCACAGTCTCAGAATAAGGGGTCGGCCATTTAGGACTGAGATGAGCAGAAATTTCTGCACTCGGTGGTGAATCTTTGGAATTCTCTACCCCAGAGGGCTGTAGAAGCTCAGTCGTTGAGTATATTCAAGACTGAGCTCAATAGTTTTTTTTAATATTAAGGGAATCAAAGGATATGGGGATAGTGCAGGAAAGTGGAGGTGAGGTAGAAGATCAACCATGATCTTACGGAATGGCGGAGCAGGCTCGAAGGACCAAATGGCCTACTCCTGCTACTATTTCTTATGTTATGTTCCCATATGTTGATAGTCCCCTGTCAACTACCTATCTAAGCTCCTTTTAAATATTGACATGTTCTCTGCTTCAACCATGAATTCCACTGCCTCAATCTGTGTAAAAGAAAAACGTTCTGCTGTCTCCTAAACCTCTTGCATTTAATCTTGTATCTATGTCCCTCGACCCCTCAATTACTGGAAACTGTCTGTTTCTATCTGCTCTGTCCTTCATACCAAATCATCCCTTTAATCTCCTCTGTTCTAGTAAGAACTGCTCCAATTTTTTCTTTGTATTTATTTATCATAGCGGGCAGCATCCTAGTGAATCCATACCGGTGTTCCTAAAACCTAGTATTCCTTCAGCATTCTTATGACCTCATCTACCTGAGGTGCTGCTTTTAATATCTTCGAACCAGAACCTCCTAATTCTTCCACATTATCCAGCTTTCCCCTCCCCCAACCCCCACCATTCAACATATAATTATTTAATTTTTTTTACCAAAATGTACCACCTATTTATTGACATTGAATTCATATACCTTTTTTTGTTGTTTCTCTATTATCAATATCCCCTTCCAGCTTCATTTGGGTTTCACAGAATTATTTACTATGCCTCCTATTTAGTACAGTCTGCAAATTTAGACACCGCTCCCTCTTGTCCTATATCCAAATCATTGATGTACACAGTGAACAGAGGCTAATGATTAAAATTTGTGCTGGATTGGACACTGCATGTAATATTCTCGCTACCTTTGCCTCGAGGGTGGATTTTATCAAATGCATTTTTGTATTGCCCTCTCAAAGAACTCTGCAGCACCCATCGGCCCTGTCTTCACTGAGCTCAAGGGGCTCCTTGTTTTTGTTACCAACTCCCCCACTGCCTTGGTTCACCCTTTTTGAATAATTTTGTCCTGCCATTTGCCAACTCGCACTCATTGTTCCTCTGACTCCAGATTCCTGCATGTCCCTTTCCAGGACACCATTGGAAGTTAATTTTTCAGCCACAGCATCGCTCCTCTCTCAAGCTCTCTTTCAGAACCAGTTTACCACGCTCTCTTCTCCCCTTCCCCCCCCACCCCGCCCCCCCCCCCCCCCCCCCCCCAGCCCCGGCACCAGAAATCTCCATTTAAGAACAATTCCTTGATCATGTCTTCTTTATTTTTTCTCCTTCCCAGATTCCTTTGATTCTTGCTTACTGTCCACTTTGACAAGTTGAAGCTGTTTTATCTGGTAGCTGTCTGTTAAATTTGGTCATAATGCATAAAATGTTTGAAAAGCCTCCTGCTTTGCCCTAACCTGAATTACTAGATGTTGCAAGGTTTGTGGTTGTTTCTATGGTAACTGATTTCCGAAAGGAGCCAATCCACCGACTTCATAATTGCTTCAGTTATGGATATGACTGGTATTTTTCAATGGGGCTGACAGTCATGAAAATAAGCCTCGGCACCCATTTGAGCGATATAAAATGGGTTAGAAGAGTTGAGTGGAGGCCACGTCGAGCATATTGAAATCTTCACAAAGACATGATAGACTAGCTAGCTTCCATAATTGGTAAAGATTATAAGAAAAGAACTGTATAAAAAAGGTGTTATTTACAGAATAGCTTAGCGTTAGATTGCAACTTTTTTCATTTTGAGCAGAGAAGGATTTCTACTGTAAATATATATGTATTGTATTGATAGGTTATTCATCTTTTGTAAAATAAATTAATGATTTAAACTTAAAATGAGATCTGAAGTTGTGATGCTCAAACACTTAACGAAGCAACGTGCGACATGAGGCATGGGATAATTTTGGTAGCTAAAAATAAACAGAATGATTGTTCCTATTAGTGTATCTTGATCAGGCTAGTAAAGACTCTACGAATCCCGGGGAGTCAGGACTTGTCTGAGTTCTCTCAAATTCAGAAGCTGACAAATCTAGAACAGAAAAAATCTAAACATAACAGCCACCTCTTCCCTTTGTAAAACACTCGGATATTGTTTTACGTTGAGTACTATAAAAATGTCAATGCCAACATTTGGTGGTGATTTATTAAGAATGCATTGTGTCCAGAGTGCTTAGTAACAATATAGCAATATTATTGATCTGGTTGTGCATAAATGAAATGCTTGTACACTTACTTTATATTTTTGGTAAGTTGGTAACTTAATTTCTGTCTAAATCTTCCCTTTTAGGTATTTACCAGCTCTGTCGTGTACTTGTGATATGTTTAGCAAACTATCATTTTTAGAATACAAATGTTTTATGTTGTGCTGAAAAATCTTAAAAATATATTAATTTTGAATCTACATGCGCTTTCCTGTCCCAAGTTTTTTCTCCATTATAAACTTGTGTCTACCTTTTATAATTGAAGCTGCCTATGTAAACATGTTACACTGTAATTACAGCTTCTTGCCACTAATGACACTAAAGCACCTCAATTTTGCTTCTCAGCTCCTCAACCTGTACTACAGAGAAATTTCTACATTGTATCCCATTCTATTTCTCTGTTTCTCAAATTGCTCTATGCTCTGCTTCTTAACTGTGAATATATTTTCAAAGTATTATAAAAAAAAATACAGAAAGAATGTATGGCTTTAAAATGGGGACTGAATTGTATCTCTGCGCCATGATCCATTTATCCCATACCCTCCCCCGCTGCTTAATCTGTAAACTATACTTGTCTTGACTCCCTGTGCGCTTTGCCATAGCGATCAACTAGTTTAATTACAAAATTAAAGAATTTATTTTATACTGAGTTCCGTTCACACAACCTTCTGTATTTTTCAGAGAGAAATATGCAATGATGTTTGATGAGCCTGTGCTGTTGCAGGCTGGTTGGTGGTACGTGGCTTGGGCTCGAGTTTCAGGGCCCAGCAGTGATTGTGGCTCCCATGGCCAGGCCTCTATCACCACTGATGATGGGTAAGAATTTTTTCCCCACTTCTATGTTGTAGTTATTTCTTTGTTGGTAAATGTTTTCGCTTCTCAAATGAGACATGTCAGTGCAATTTACATTCAATCTTCACATTGAAACTCTCCCAGGTTCTGTACATCGTGGCCAGATTCAGAGTAAAACAGCCTCAACTCTACCAAACACTGCTTCAACACTATAAGCTTCGAACAATCCCTATGGAAGTGTGACTGTTTCCACCTTCGCTGTTTGGTGCGAGTTAGTGCTATGGGCCAATTCCCAAATGACAATAGGGTTGAAACTACCCAAATTAGGTTCAAGTGAAACACTTCAGCAGAGCGAAGAGACGTGCATCCTACATAGTTTAGGCTGAATTTGAATTTGGGTCACCAGGCTGAAAGATTAACCTGAGTAACTTTAATAAATGTGTTTTTAAATATACATGTTCCTGTTTCAGGGTTGTTTTCCAGTTTAAAAGCTCAAAGAAGTCCAACAATGGGACAGATGTGAATGCAGGCCAAATACCGCAGTTGTTGTACAGGTATGTTATTGCAAGGTCAATTTTTTTTCATTGTAAATGATCTGTTGATTTAGGCATTGAACTTGTATTTTTATAACATTTATAATTTGGCTGATTCGTTTGCTAGAATTAAGTTATGTTGAATTTGATTGTCTTGGTTGCAGGTTACCATCAAATGATGGAAACTCTGGAAAAGGAAAGCAACAACCCAGTGAACCAGTGCATATTTTGAGACGATCTTTTGCAAGGACTGTCTCAGTGGTGAGTGAATGAATTTTAATACAAGTTATTTTCAGTTTGCTATCTAGAACCATAGTTTAGTACATCAATGGTGGGGAATTTTAACCCCAAAAAACAGGTAGGGTGGAGTTGGGTGGGAGGTTAAACTGAATCCCAACCACAATCTGCCCACTTCCAGCTTTAACAGAGGCAGGATGGCGGTGGGGGGCAGCGGGCAGCCAACCCGCTCCCAGGAGGTGGATCGTTCATTTAAATATAATGAGGCTGGCCTGCCTCGGATTTAACCAGCATTTAAAATTTAACTGTGGGCGGGTGGGTTTCGCAGGCCTCGGAGAAACCCGTCAGCTAAAGTAAGGCAAGGAATGATGTATCCAGGAGGTAAGTGCCTTACCTCTTGGATCCAGTGTCCCTGCCTCACCCATCCACCGTGATCTGAGATTTTCCCCAACCCCCTGCAAGGCCTTTGATTTTTTTTTTCCCCTTCACCCCCATGAGGCCTCAGATTCTCCCTCTCTCCCCCCCCCCCCCCCCCCAACCCAATAGGGATCCAAGATTCTCCCCCTGCACCCCACCCCTATCGATGATCCTCAGGCCCTCCCTGTTCCTCACCCTCCCCTTCTCCCCCCCCCCCCCCCCCCCCCGATGCTCCAGCCTGAATCCATTCTTCTCTTGTGCCCAACCCCCAATGCTCCGGCCTCAATCCATCCCTCCCCCCGCCTCCCGAATAAAATTCCGGCCAATGTATTCAAGAATCTTATCTATAAGAGATTCCTTTGACATGGACATCAGATTACAGACTAACTAATACAGTTTCAAACTAATTTTGTTGTTGGAGTGGTTCTAGCAGTTCCTTACAGACAGCTAATCAAAATTACATTCTTCCTGAACTATTTGGTTGATAGAATAAACATTGTTTGTAATTTGAAATGGTGCAAACCTAGAGGTGGGGAAGTATTCATTGAGTTCATCTTTAAATACAAGATTACTCTGCATTCATTCAGCCTGCAAATAATCATTGGGACCAGTATCTAGACAGGAATAAACTGGGATAACATTGCTTTCGGAATTTGGCTATCTAAACTCTGGCCATCATGGGCCGTTCCCTTCCCCCATTGTGCCACAGATCCTTTCCATGACATTTGTCTGTTTTGTCTAATATAGCTCATCTTAATACAGCATAATTAAGCTCTGAGAACATAGGCAGGTAGGGGGTAATCAAATGCTCTAAATCTGTAATAAAATACTGGAAATACACAGGAAGCCCATAAATCTCTGTAAAAAGATAAGATGGATTAACATTTTGGGTGTGGGCCCACTGTTTGAAATGGAAGCTGGAGATGAGCAAGTATTTTTGTAGGATTGAAAAAAAGTCAAAGGAATCGAGAACTTTCTATGATCCTGAGCAAGCTAAATCTAGAGTCCATTGAATTCTGGGCTGAGAGTTTAGATTTCTGTCACTCGAGATGATTGCTTTACTTGCCCTCAAATTTGTATGGATTGTGAACTGCAGATGCGAGTGGTGGACCCCCTTTACCTTGCATGGCACATGATAGGGCAGCTTTCACACTCCCCCCCCCCCCCCCCCCCCCCCCCCCCTCCTTTCTGCAATAATTTTCTTTTCCCCCACTTGTTGCTGGAAATCATGGCACCCGCCCTCTTACCAGATCTCAAACTAAATGGGAACGTATTTTAATGTTTGCAGAAGCATATTTAAGAGCTACTCCAGTTAGAGAGGAAAAAATGGAGTACAACTCATATATTTACTGTGATGAGGCATATTTTGAAGGAGAATTAACAATGAATGTTTTTTCTACATAATCTCAGTCCGAAAAAAATTCTTATAAGATTGTTAGTCGAAGGGAAGCTGGTTGGAAAATTCCCCATGTTCTGTTACATTAATTTCATCATTATATATTTAGTTGAGTATTCAGTTGAAAAATAAAATGCTGGTAAGATAGTGTTACTTAAGTGTGTTGTAAATTCATTCTAAAGGAAACGTGAACTTAGTTCTTCATGGGTGTACATGTGAAAATACAGTTGAAATACATTACCTTTTTATTAAATCTATTAATCCTATATATAGGAGTGTTTTGAGTCATTGCTGAGCATTCTACAGTGGAGTTGGACAACCCTGGTATTGGGAGTGGAGGAGCTGCAGGGGTTAAAAGGCTTTCAATATACAGCCACTCTGCTAGACTTGGAACGGCTAAAATTTGTTGGTACTTGTTGCCTGCGACTACTGCGTGTCTACATCTGTGAGATATACCCTATATCAGGTACTGTAGGCCCAGCAAATAATGAACGCACTGTCAATTGAGTTATTAAAAATTATTGATCAGGATGTAGTTTTTACTACTTTTGGTGGATCTCAGAACAGCAGATGTACAGTAAGGCCCTTATGTTAGATCAGCATTTGATTCAAAGAGTACATTTCATTCAGTCCATTTGAGGATCGTGTTTGTGTGTAGCAATTGGCTGTGCTTAAAGTCATAGATGGCTTAATGATTCGGATAGGCGATGTGACTCACCCAATTAGAAATATCAACGACACGGTTCTAGGATCTAATTGATCCCTTTTAACATAGTTCTAGGAAATGATTGGTTAAAGTGGTAATATGACAGAAAACATTTATTCATATGTTGGTAGATGTATATACTCTTCAAAATATTGGTGCTCTCTCTTAGATTACACATACCATTAAGATTAAGTACTTTGGCTGGGAAATTTTGCTTCTGCACCTGACACTCCATAATTTTCTTCCTTTTAAAGTGAATGGGTGGAATGTCACAGTCTGGCCTTCACTCCTTTACTGTTTATGCTATATTTTTTTTTAAAGAGCATTTTAACCTTAATTTTAAACATTTATTTTCTTCAGTTTTACTTATTTCTTTTAATAATTCTTTCATTTTCTCCCAATTTTGTACAGCGACTCCTTTATTTCCTTCTCCCAGTCAAAGTGGATCCTACATTCAGCAGTTTACTGAACAATGGGTGGGGTGGTGAAGTGGAAGGCGCTAGTACTGGCAGTTCTTCGTACAAAGCTATGGCTCTGGTGCTTTGTTTTATTTACAACACATTTCTAGTAATGGGTTGATCAGGCTTGCTATAGTGTTTTTAAAAAAATAAAAAAAAATTCTGCTTCCAAACTGAGTGCAAACTAGTAGTAGTTGATCATTGATTTAAAAGTTTGTGTACATTTAAAAGTGCATTTAGCATTCTCCAGTTCAGCAACATCTACCATCACAATTCTGATTCGATGGCAGGTTTATTAGAATATGTTGATCTGTTGTTATTTTGCCTTGCAGTTGGTGCTAAAGCAGTGGTGGAGGAAACCAGCAAACTGGCAGAATGTGTGGGAAAGACTCGATCTCTCCTGAGAAAGATTTTATCAGAAGGAGTTGACCATTGTATGTTGAGGCTTGACAATGATCCTCATGGCTACCATTCACAACCCAGGACTCTATTGGAAGCAGTTCTTCAGGAATGCCACAACACTTTTACAGCCTGTTTTCATTCTTTTTATCCTACCCCTGGATTGCAGTGGGCTTGTCTTTGTGACCTGCTTAATTGCCTAGATCAGGTAAGTTGGAGAGAAAAAGACTGCTTTATTTTAATAGAAGCTTAATTCTTTCTAGTTTTTAATATGCATCTGAATATAATACAATACATGGGGTATTTTTATTGGAATAAAAATGATTTTGCGTTATGCCAAAAGCTAAATTTGGTGAGTCTCTTGTAATGGAGACATATAATTAGTGTGTGTGTGTGATATATATGTATGCGCGTGTCTTTTTATAAATTCTAGTTTTGATTATAAATTTTTGTATCGCTAATGCCACAGTTTTGCTCTGAAGTAAAGTAATTTTGCACATACACCAGTGGCAGCATAACTCTTGGAGTAGGATGTTTATCTCTGGAGTTGGATGCTTATCTCTGGAATGCACTAAAGCTAAATAGTATGAGAGCCTGTTATAGGGAGTCTTGTATCGTTTGTGCTTGACGCCATGCGGAGTACAACTCTAGATGAAAAAATACTCTGCGTGATCTCCTGTGCACTCTGTAAACCGAGTATTGAGTCTTCAATGTTATGAGAAAATGGATGCTCCCACTTGCACTTTTCTAATAAAAAACATATTGGCTGCAGATTAGAGCTCTTCATATGCCTAAGGCAGAGTGCAATTTTCAGCCCAGAGTACAGCTCTGGTCTTACCAGCTGCACTCCACACTGCATAGCAACTGTCTCCGACTGGTAGTGTGGGACAAGTGGAGTCTGATAAATGAAAACCTACATGACAAAGATGAAGAGGGAATCTTTCATCTGTTGGTAAATTCTTTACCAATTTTTGACAATGTGCCAACTTGAGTTTTGGCCATTGCCCCAGTGCAGCCCTCATCTTTGTTCCCTTAAGCCCAAGGGGCGCAGACTTAAATGTATTTGGTGGGCAACTAGTTTAAACGTTCATCACCAGATCTGGCTGGACCATATCAAGCACTACCAGGCTCTGCTCTCCTGTGCCACAACTGTTCACTATTCTTGGCTCATCCTGGAATGAAAGATAATCTCTGGCTTCTTTTCTCCATTATCAATCATCTCCATAAACCTATCTACCCTGCCCCTCCATTCTCACCTACAACAAGTGCGAGGAGCTCCTGGACTTGATCGTCACTGGTTCTGCTGCATCAACCCCTTCCCCTTGCCTGCCAAGCCCTACTTTCCCCAAGTTTATATACTGAACCCGTATCTTCCTCTAGTTTTTCTCCTATCTCCCCTTGTGCCCATTTTGTCCATGAGGCCCACATCCTTCTTTCTCAACTCTATTCCCACTAAATTGCTGACCACCCAACTTCCTTCCCTCCCTGGTTGCCATGCTACCCGACATTTTAAACAGTTCCCTTTTCTCGCCCCTCCCTTTTCAGAACTGGCATCATTAGCTCCTTCCTCAAAACTCTCCCTTGACCCCTCTGTCCCCTGCAAACTACCACCCCATTTCCAAACTTCCTTTCCACTCAAGTCCTTGACTGTGTTGTCTCTTCCCAAATGCATGCCCACCTTTCCTGCAAAGTCATGTTTGAACCTCTCCAATTAAATTTCCATCCCTGCCACAGCACTGATTTTCCCTAATCAAAGTCACAAATGACATCCACTGTGAACTTGGTGCACTATCCGCCTTCGTCCTTCACAACCTTTCTGCAGCCTTTGACACTATTGACCACACAATCCTTCTCCAATGCCTCTCCTCCGTTGTCCAGCTGAGTGGGCCTGCCCTCGGATGGTTCCACTCTTAACTATCAATCATAGCCAGAGAATCTCCTGCAATGGCTTCTCTTCCCATCCCGCATCGTTACGTCCGGAGAGTCTCCAAGGATCTATCTTTGCCCCTGTTGTATTCCTCATCTACATGCTGCCCCACAGTGACATCCGAAGACATATCAGGTTCCACTCAGCTCTACCTCTCTCGACCTCTCCACTGCCTCTGTCGGCCTGCTTATCCAACATCCAGTCCTGAATGCGCTGCAATTTCTTGCAACCAAACATTGGGACGACCAAAGCGATAGTCTTCACTCCCCCCACAAAATTCTTTCCCTCTCCACGATTCCATCTCCATCCCTGGCCAACATATTGTGATAAACCAGACTGTTTGCAACCTCAGCGTCCTGTTTGACTCCGAGCAGCGCTTCTCACCTCAAATCCTCCATCACAAAGACCCACTTCCACCTCCGTAACATTGCCCTTCTCTGCCCCTGCCTCAGCCCATCTGCTGCCAAAAACCTCATGATATTGTCACTCCAAGACTCGACTATTCCAATGCTCTCCTGGTTGACTTCCCATCCTCCACGCTTAATAAACTTGAGTTTAATCCAAAACTCTGTTACCCATATGCTATCCTGCATTTCCGCTCGCCCATCAACCCTATGCTCTACACTGGCTCCCAGTCCACCAACCCCTCAAATTTATAATTCTCATCCTCGTGTTCAAAACCCTTCATGACCTTGCCCCTCTCGATCTCTAACCTCCTCCAGCCCTACAATCGATCCTCCAACATTGGCCTCTTACTCATCTCCACTTCCTTTGCCACACCATTGATGGACGTACCTTCAGCTGTCGCTGCCCTTAGCTGTGGAATTCCCTCCCTACACCTCTTTGCCTCTTTACCATTCTCTCCTCCTTAAAACCTACCTCTCTGACTAAACTTATCACCCATCCTAGTATCTCCTTCTTCGGCTCAATGTCAATTTTTGTTTGGTAATGCTTATGTGAAGCACCTTGCACTTTTAACATAGGAAAATGTCCCAATATAAATCCAAGCTGTTTGACAGGTTTATGCTATTATTATTCTGGTTTGGGTTTTTTGCTTTTAATATATTTTTACTGAGACATTGGAAAAGTTTGGTTTTGGTGATATGTTAAATGTGATTTTTTGTTGTTGTTGCTGTTTGCTACTTGCTTAGAGTAAAGGAGAATACTACTGAGCTCATTTCTGACAGTTAAGCCAGTATCTGTTTATTTGAGGTGAATTCTGCTTGAATATCAATGGTGAATTTTTTAGTAATCTAATGGTAGACAGTTGGATTATCAAAACCAATTATTAAAAAAAATGCCTCTGTAGTCTCGTCTTCTGCAGTCTGGACAATTTCATGTTAATTTTTAATTTTTTATACTTGGCAATTAATCTGGGTTTTTTTTCTCATTAGGACATACAGGAAGCTAACTTCAAAACATCGAGTAGTCGGTTACTTGCAGCAGTCATGTCTGCACTCTGCCACTCGTCAGTCAAACTGACCACAATCCTTCCCATTGCCTATGATGGTGAGGTGATGCTTCGGACCTTGGTGAAGCAGACTAGCACAGAGAATGAATCAGCCATGGTTCACAGATTTGCTCTATTAGTAGCTCATATGGAGAAACTCAGCCAGGTGAGAAAGGCAAACACAAGTTGTTGTCAGTTGTATTTCAGGGATTCCCCTTTTGGTTGAAGAACTATAAAATACATTAGCCAGTTGAGCAAGACTAGGGTAATGTATAATTAAGTCTCCCTCCATGTACACCAACAAAAGTATTATTACCAAAAATGCTGTAGATTATATTTCCTGCATCTTGATACTCTAGCTATTGCAAAAGTAACTGACATTAATTGTCCATTTGGATGACTAATGTGAAATTGTAAACTTTAGTTTGCTGCCTCACACTCATGTAAAAACACCAGAAGTTGTGCTAGCCAAGATCTGAGTTTGAAACACGAATCAAATTCACAATATATATATATATATATATATTTTTTTTTCTGGTATGGTGTGGATGAAATCCTGGAGGCCCAATGCATCTTGTTAAAATATGGAATACTGAGACTAGGAGCATTCTGCTAAAAGGAGCTTGAATAAATAGTAAACATTAAAATGAACGAAAATCAGATATTCTTGGATATGCAATAAAATCTTCATCTATTTTCCCCTAGTTTGAAGAAAATATTACAAGTATGACCAGTTTTCGAGAAGTGCTAGAAAAAATGTTGGTCATTGTCGTGCTTCCAGTTCGAAAGAGTCTCAGAAGAGAGGTAGAACTCTTCTCTCCTCTCCTAGTGTCCAATACTTGTGGTCTCCTTGCCAGTATAGTGAGTGAACTCACTGCGTCAGCACTGGGATCTGAGGTAAGAGTCCAGACCTGAGCTGAAAGATTTAGAGCAGGCTTTTGTGACTTTCTGAACTATTTGAAGTTTAATATTCTACAACATATGAATTTTGTGTACTTGTGCCTGAAAATAACTCTTGTGAGCAACATATTAACTCAGTGTTGTACTAAGTAGAGCACATTGTAGTAATTTTCAGAATCACCTTTGCAGTTAAGTTTGAGAAATACTGAGTTAAGACAACATGTGCTCTGGTATACATATAAACATGTCAAATAAGGTAGCCACACTCAACACATTACATGTAATGCTGTAATTATATATCGATAAAGAATTAATGAAATGCTACAAGAAATCCACATTTGAAAAAAATTACTAGACCTGTACCACATGTTGAAGATGTAAGTCAGAGATGGCAGGTGGACAATGAAGCAAAAAAGTGAGGAAGAAAATCATCTAGCAAGCTAGGCCCTGAAATTGAAGGTTTTGGTTTAATTCTCAAACCGAAAGATAATGAGCTTTTTATCCTCAGTTTATTACTCTTCACGATCTTGTAATTGTTTTGTAATGCATCTTGTAATGCATTGTTTTATCCTCCAGTTCTTGTAACATTAAGCATAAAAACTAAATGTATCAAATGCCACTGATGCAGAGCTATTTTTGGGACTGGGCAGGGGCTTCAGAAGCCTTTTTTTCAGCATTTAGTATTCCATGGCCTGCTTCTGTGCCGTAAATACTATGCAAGACTGGAGAAAGCCGTATTTGGTTAAAGACTAGCTTCTTTGAACGTCTTGGTTTCTTTCACAGGTTGATGGATTGAGTTCCCTCCATTCTGTCAAAGCCACACCAAACCGGTTTATTAAAACCAGTCAAGGGCGAAGTTGGAACACTGGTAATGGGTCACCAGATGCAATCTGCTTTTCTGTAGACAAACCTGGGGTAGTTGTGGTAGGGTACCACGTATATGGAGGAGGTGGCATTCATGAATACGAGCTGGAAGTGTTGGTTGATGACGTAAGTTTAGTTTGTTTTTAACTTGAAATAGTAAATAGTTGTGTTTTTGAGTAAATGTTCTATTCTGAGGAATCCAATGGTCCCTTGATTATAATTGAATATTTTTTTTTGACAGAGTGAGCACACTGGTGATTCAGCACATTCTCACAGGTGGACATCCTTAGAACTAGTAAAAGGGACTTACAGCACTGATGACTCGTCCAATGACACAGCAGAAATCAGACTGGATAAAGCCGTACCTTTAAAGGTATGTTTGAGCAGATACTCCTTGCTCTGAAAAGGTTAGATAACCCATTTAGTGTACCCTAAGGTTTTTGTAGCAAATGGGCCAGCACTTTTGCCGTTGAAACAAATGCAGATTTAAACTATTACATGAGAAATTATGATGTTACAAATTTCTAGCATTAATATATTTTGTGCCTAGTTTTTAAGGTTCTGTGTAATGCCTACTAAATATATTGCATTTCTAGGAAAATGTAAAATATGCAGTACGTCTAAGGAACTATGGCAGTCGCACTGCAAATGGAGATGGAGGAATGACGACCATTCAATGCCCAGATGGTGTAACATTCACTTTTAGTACTTGTAGCCTTAGCAGTAATGGAACTAATCAGACTCGAGGTCAGATCCCTCAGGTACTTTATTATAGGTAAGAATACGTATATCCTTTTTAAATTAAGATTTTCCAACATAATTCAGTACCTTTTGTGTTTATGAAACAGTATTACTAAGGAGACTCCAAGTACTAATAAATACCTGAAGCTATTGCTTTTACATGACATTTTGTGTTATTCTAGTCTAGTTGTATTTTAACTTTAGATACATCCTAGCATGAAAAAGCTTATCCAAGAATGACCAAAAGGCATTGCGGTTTGCGTTCTATAATTAGTCTTGCTGATTTTTGATCACCTTGTATGAAGCCGTCTTGTGTTCCCTCGAACAGCTGGGTGAGAACTTCTAAACTTGTGAAAGTAACCAAGCTAGAATATTAGCCAAGACTAGGATTGAAACTCATGATTGGGAAGCCTAACGCTTCTATTCACTGCCCCAAATGTGTCTTTTTAATTTTTTAAAAAACAATTCTACAAACATTTTGCTGCATGAGGAAGGAATTTCGACAATTGGTAGTTTGGGATGGCCTGTTTACAGATTGTCAGTTTTCACTGAACTAGGAACAATTTTGTATCGTGGACTCATCCTAATTCAGTACTGGATTGTCTGCCCAAACTCGTTTTGTGGAAGACCCTTCAGATAACAGTAAGAGAGGAGACCATCAGTCTGGGTAGACTTGATCCAAACCAGGCATTAGATGTAAAAGACCAGTGTGCTAGTTTGCTACACTACCTATTCCCTCTAGCTTAATATACTTGAATTGCAAAGTCATTAAATAATCCAAAATAAAAACAGAGAGATGGGGAATACATAAGTTAGTATCTGTAAAAAGAAAATGTTTATGACATTTCATCTATGTACCTTTCGTCAGATTGAAGGCTAGGGCATTATAGGCATTTTAGTAAGGTTGGAAAAATAAAAAGTGGGGGAAGAGAGCCAACGGATACACCAATCACAGAGAGGGCGTTAACTTGTTAAATGACCTACACCCTGCTTAATAGAAGATAGCTACGAAAGATCATCAGCAGTAAGATACTGCAGACATGTAGAAAGGACAAAAGAATTAAAAGATTGTAGGGGAGAGTGAAAGGATACAAGAGAGGCCTGTGTACAAGCATAAGAGAGGGAGAAATCTGCGCATGCAGAAGATATGAAATTAAAACAGAAAATGCATGCCAATTGCTGCGGATCTGCTAATCATGAAGGAAGAAAAAAAGACTTGCATTTATATAGCGCCTTTCACAACCACAGGACGTCCCAAAGTGCTTTACAGCCAATGAAGTACTTTTCAAGTGTAGTCACTGTTGTAATGTAGGAATCGCGGCAGCCAATTTGCGCACAGCAAGCTCCCACACACAGCAATGTGATGATGACCAGTGGTAAGAGTACAATGGTTGGCCTCTGCACCCCTGGGTTAGGATGATGAATAATTACCAGGTTTCTCCTGGTCCTAATCCCAATCCAGTGTTGGTAAAGTGATTTGTGTGTGGATGCCAGATGAGGTTAAGAAGTTTTAACTTCATCTAACTAAAAATGGACCTTTTGATTCTTTGTGCATGAAAGTTAAAATCTCCAATGTAGTTTCATAATCACTGGAGGGGAGTGGGGGTGTGAAAGAGAGGAAACCCTTTGTCCAATTTTCTCCTGAAAATGTTGACTTCTAGCTTTGGATATGTTTCCATAAATACAAGGCAGTCTCGCCCCAGTGACTACCATTTGTGAGCCCTAATTCTGAGTGTTGGCAGGCTATTGAACCATGGAGATCTGAGATCTAAGCCCTACGACAAGAGGTGGGAGAAGAGTTGGAAGGTAACTAAAGACGAAAAGGTTTTTCAAGGTGGACGAGATAAAGTAAGGTGGACTTTAGGAAAAAAATTGCAGAGAGCATGACGCTGAAGGTGGAATGGAAGGAGGAGGTGTGAACACATAGTAGTCCTGATTCAAGAGCAGAGTGAGAGAGCTGGGATAAAGAAAGCTGCAGGGGAGAAGTTGGAGTGAGGACATGGTGTGGTTTGCAGATGAGAATTTTTAATTTAATACATTGGGTAGAGGGTGGGCCATTGGGGATAGCCAAAACCAGGTGATGGGATGATTGAGAGTATAGACGGTAGAGTTCTAGACGAGTTGGTGTTTTTATAAGGTGTTGCTTGGGAGTTGGTTGTGGAGACATTTAGATAAATGGAGGTGACAAAGGGATGGTTGTGGGTTTCGGGAGTGATGGGAATGAGGTATGATGGAAGTGGTTAATATCTGAGGTAGAAACAAGCACTCTGGATTTGTTGGGGCAAAGCTCGGCTCGGGATTGAACAAAAAGCAGCTGCACATTGGTTGAGGTCTGAGCAAGCAGCTGGGGAGTCGAGGGCCAGGGTTTGAAGTTTATGGTGCACACTGAACTGGATGACTTTGGTCTGGTTATTGTTTAGTTGATGGAAGTTCTGGCTGATCTACAGAAAGGCAGTTGAATATTGCAGCAATGGTGGAGCCCTCCTTACATGACATCCATACATGTGCATTTACAGTAGGAGTGGCTGATTAGCAATTCGGAGCGAGAGCAGTTCTTCTCTCCCTAACCCAGGAGCGCTGTCACCAATTCTAACACATGGTCCCATGACTCAGATCAGCTAGCCCACTGGGGATCAGACCTGGGACCTCTTAGTCTGTATGGCTCCCTAGGTAAACTCATGGAGCCAATGCGGAGCCCAAATATATTTGCTATCTTAGTGTTGACTAAAAGCATTGTTCCTGGTTGTGTCTCTTTTTTTCTCTGTGAGCTATTGGTCACATTTTGTCTGGGGAAAACTGCAGTTTTAAAATCCAGACTCTCTAATGTTAGGTTTTGCATAAACTCTAGGGGGATTTTCTTGGCTGTTCTCATTGTTGTGAATCCTCTTTACTTCAATGCAGTGACTGGTTGGCTTCTGGTTTGTACAAAAGGGCTTGTCAAATATTGTTCTGATTAAATAGATTAGCTGAATTACAATGTACAGAGAATCAAATCTAATGAAGTATTTCACACTAGTAATATGTACCCGTTTAACTTTTAGAAGTGAGTTTGATGGAGATTTGCAATCGCAGCTGCTCAGCAAAGCCAATGAGGAGGATAAAAACTGCAGCAGAGCCCTTTCTGTTGTGTCTGCAGTTGTTCGTGCGGCTAAGGATTTGTTGCATAGGGCCCTGGCTGTAGATGGTATGTATGCATTTTCTTAAATCAGTAACTTGAAATGTTAGTCATTGTCAGTAGTATGTGGACATTTTAAGGGGAAAAATATGTGGCCGATGCTGGGCAGGTGAACTGGCCTGAAGGAAGTGAGCTATGGCAGCTGCCAACTGTTCTGTGTTAAACAAGTGTGGCAGTCTTGTTGAGCTTAATTTCATCAAATGCAAAGCAAAATAAGTTTGAAACTTTACACATCAGTCTACTCCCAAGACGAGAAGATATTTGAAAGAGTTATTTTTCAAGGGCACCAGCATAGTTTGGGAAGAATCCAATCTTCTTCTAAAAATATGAACATTCTGCTCTGTAAAATTGTCAGGACTGATGAAAAAGTGAGATGTTGTAAATCCTGTTGAGACTAAAATAAATTCAGTGGTACTTTGACATCTGTAAATGTATATACAGTATTGCAATAATTATATATTCATATTAACTGTACAACAAATATGAGCATTTGCCAACAGTGTTTTGGCAAAGAGATTAGCAAACCTCATCTTAATGGTAAATCCACTTTGTGATTTGACATGCAAGTTGCGCAGTTCTCAAGCTTTCCTTAATTTTTGCTAAAGTTTTTTGTGAACTTTATTTGTTTCAGGAAACCATAGTTGCTGAACCTTATTTTCTGCCATTGTTTATTTAGTCAATATAAAGAGGCACTTGTCTACCATGTAGATAGGGGAAAAGAGAGTTTATCCATGTGTGCAGTCAGTTCATTTGGGATTGAGATCTTGGGGAAATTAATTGCTAAAATGAGGTTAGCAATCAAGTAGTGGTGAAGGTCTTGCTTATATTTATTCCCTGGCAACCTCATTTTGCTTGTGCAGTGGTCACATCTTGGTCAACATATGGAAACCAGCTGAGGGACATTATTTTGTACTGACTTTTGAGCTTTGTGTTCCAAACTATAAGGATACAAGTCACCTACTCCCAGCTTTTGTACTACTTTGTGTTTTTCTCATTTATATTTAGAGATCGGTAAAATTGGATGAATATTAAATTGCCTACATTAAGCATTGTACTTGTTGTTGAACTTACACAAAATCCTCCACAGCATCCCTCTAAACTGGATTGTAGCTGTATTTAGTTTTGTTCCTTGTGTTCTTCCTGTTGGGATCCCAATGCTGCTGCCTCTAGGAAAGAGCTAGTGTGGCCCAGAATGAGGTCTTTCATAAAGCAGAATAGAGGATGATCCCTGGCCATTCAGCCTCTGAAGTTTCTAAAAGTGACACTGTCCCAGCATTATCATACTTTTATGTAGAAGTTGCATGTCCAAGGATGAATAGCCTATTTAAGTACTTTTTTGTACCGTCAACTCTTTTTGTACCTAACCTGGAAATACTTATAGTTTAATGCAAACTGGATAAATGTGGTAGTTTTCTTTATGAATTTACCCTTTTACTGTGGGGCAAATTTGTAGGCACCCCTCATGTGTATCGCCTGCCAGCTTAACTTTATTTAAGTTACTGAAACTGGAATTTCTTGTTTTAAAACAAGCGATCTGTTTCATTAAAACCCAACTTTCAATTCCATCAGAATTTGGTATGTAGGCATTAAAGGTGCACTATTGTTCATTAGTATTCCGTGCACTGTGGGTCCCAGCAGGGCCACCTTGTGCACCTCCTTGAGAGCAGCATTTGCCAAAGGCAGGGAGCACACACTACCTGTTTGTCCCCTCTGCTGGGTCAACATAGATTGAACGAAATTTTAAATGCACTCGACATAGAAAGTCGTTGGGGCTTCTCTTCCATTTATCTCTAATCACAGCTTTCTTTTGATTACACTGATTTGGGTGATGCAGTCTCAGTTTAGCTGGTGAGCAGACCTTGATACATTGGAGAAGCATCTATGGCATAATAGCGGAAATATTAACCATGGTCATTATATGCACTACCTGTCAGGAAACTGGGTCTGCCTGCAGAGAAGTAAGAATGTACAGCTTGCTAGTTAACAAATATCTTTCTGTGCAGTATATGTTTTATATAATGCTACTTACTTGTGTTAAAATCAGTAAACTGTCATGTTTTACTCACAAACTATAAGAATGGATAAAGCTGTTTATATTTTTATTTAGCTGAAGATATTCCAGAACTACTTAGCTCTTCCAGTCTATTATCTATGCTGCTTCCGCTTATTTTGGCTTACATTGCGCCAGTGGCTGCTAATGTCCCAAAAGTAAGTAATTCTCTTTCTTTCAACGTATTTAGTGCTGTTTTTATTATCATGTGCTTACTCTCACCCTCGGAATTATTCCTTTTGAGTTTTACAGAATGCCATTTTGCTTTTTTTTTGAATAGGCGGCAGTTGAAGTTTTTGGTCTTATACAGGAGCTCCTGCCCCCAGTTGCAACATTAAACCAGAAATATGCTCCGCCTGCCTTCAACCCAAATCAGTCAACAGACAGTGCAACAGGGAATCAGCCTGAGCAAGGCCTCTCAGCTTGTACTACTTCTAGCCATTATGCTGTGGTGGAGAGCGACCATCCTTATAAACCAGCTTGCGTCAGTCAATTGAAGGTATGTGCTAAATAAAACTGTTACTGTATTGCAAATGTATATTCTAATTGTTAATCTTGTCATTAAAAGCTCTCTGTCTAATGGGTGTCCATAGTGTCACACCTTTTGAGCTAAGAGAAGAGTTGCAGTTAGAACATGTAACTAGAAAGACAATGATAATTGGTTAAATGCTCTTTGCTCCTTATATTGGCGATCTCTCTTGTTTAAAAAAAAAAATAACCAACTTGATAAATATCTGGTAAATGGGATTGAGAATTATAAAAACAGAGCTGAATGAATGTTGTATTTAGGTGCTGAGAGGCTGTTTCCCCTGGCTGGAGAGTTCAGAACTAAGGGTCATAGTCTCAGGATAAGGGGACGGCCATTTAGGACAGAGATGAGAAATTTCTTCACTGAGGGTTGTGAATCTTTGGAATACTCTACCTCTGAGGGCTGTGGATGCTCAGTTATTAAGTATATTTAAGACTGAGATAATATATTTTTGGGCACTGAGGGAGGGAATCAAGGGATAGGGTTGGAAAGTGGAGTTGAGGGAAGATCAGCCATGATCTTGCTGAATGCCTACTCCTGCTCCTATTTCTTATGTATCCAACATAATGGTTCCTGAGCTGCTGAGGCTATGGAAATATCATGCTAAAAAAGACAACCCATCAAGTACAGGAAACTTTGTGATATCCGGCACCGACGGGACCGGCGTGTTGCCGATCTATCAAAACTGCCGGACATACAAAGTTAATGTTGAAGCATACGGAGGTTTTCATCTCCGTATCTGACAACAAACACTGTTGCTTAGCAACAGCTTCTAAAGAGTCGGCTGCAGCTGCAAGCGTCTCTAGCTGAAGCTGTTGCTATAGCTACAGACCTTGCAGTGGCTGACTGGGGGGAAAAAAAAGAACGAGATCTAAAAAAACTTACAGAAAACGGCTCCTGATTTTTGCCGTTAGATCGAGTATTCCGGACATACAACCTCCGGATAAACCAAAGTTTCCTGTACTTGGTATAGGATATAAGGTTAGATAAATAAACTGAAAATTTCACTTAGTTTGTCTTGGGGAAAGGTGTGGGAGAAAGAGTAACTTTGTAGAATCTTGCTCAGATTATCAAAAAGGCAGATGAAAGAGCAGATTGCATATGATATTTTAGAAAATAGGCTTGGTGTGCTAAATGTCCCTATTCTTCATGCTCTGCAGAGTGTGATATTTTCTATTTTTCGCATCCATTCTGTTGACCTGTGAAATTTGTGCTGAATTGTGGACAGTTTTACATTGTGAATTTATAATAAGCAAAGGGTTAAGATTGCTCAAACCTATTTTAACTAAAATCCTTCAGAAGGCAATCATCCCATCTGTTTGGGTTAGACTGAAATTCAGATCCTAAGGCAAAGGCCAGAATTATCCTTACCTTGGCTGTGCTAGTGTCTCTGGTGGGTCCCAACCCCGCTGCTGGCTCCATCCTGTTGTACAAAATGAACTTACCTTAATGGGGCCTATTAAGCCCACCCAGCACATTACCTGGCCCAATTAGATGGAGCGAGTCTGGTGACTTCATTCATTACATGTTTTAAGCTGGGATCCTTAAAGGGACCCTGGCCATATTACATTTTGGCCTAGAAATTCAGTATAGCCACGTTTGGGGCGCTACAGCCGGGCGGCCGCTAAAGTTTCACCGATATTCAGTGGCATCACCCCAAGAGGTTGCTGCTGCGCTAAAACAGGCGATGCACGACTATCATTAGGCGCTAAGCCGGCGGCCCGGGGCGATACCCCCAAGGGCGGGCGCAGCGCAGGTGCGGCGAGTTGCTGATTGACGGCAGACACTCTGGCGCCGGTGAGCTCTTTAAAGGGGGAGGGTGGATTTGTTTGACTGCCACTCTCTCACGGCGTCTCTGAGTCCTTTGAATGCAATGGAGAAGGCCAACGTTTGCACCCATTGCAGCCCCCATTATATGTTTCCAATCAATGATATGGCTCTGAAGTTAAAGACAAGTGGAAAGCTGTGGCCTGAAGCCACAAGTACCTGTGCAAGTGTTGAGCCAAACCAGAAAGCTCTCTACCTTTGTCTCTCTGCAAAGATCCGTCTCTCACAAAGAAGGAGTGTTGCAAAATGGCTGCCTTTTCTACTGTAGGAGGAGTGCCCTTTAATTAGCGCCCGCAGCGACTGGGAACCATTCCCCTCTACCAGTCGCTAGGGGCGCCAGGCACACAATAGGCCGGCGCCACTGAATTTCCGGTTTGGGGCGCACAAAGGGCATTGCACGATGAAATGACGGCAGGATCTGCGCACGCAGCTGAGCGCGCGCAAAGGCTTTGCGCCGCCGCTAAATCTTTACTGAAGTTGGGGAGAGGCGCAGATCGCGCTGCGCCCGGCCGCTAGCCGCCTAGCGCCCCACATCTCCTCCTAAGGCGCTAGCGGCTGCCGCAAACAACTGAATTTCTAGGCCTTTAAGTTTAATCTAACATAGTGGGTGTTGAATCTTTACTGTACAATAATATAAGTTATATATGAGTGAGAGAGAAATATTTAAATAAAATTATCTAAGTAATATGACTCCATCTACAAATACGATCAAGAACATAATTTAACAAGTACATTAATCGGGAAGTTATTGATGCTTTAGTCAAGTCTTTCGACTTCTGTATCAGTAACTGGTACAAATAAGTGTGTGTGTATTTTTATATATATATATGGATATGTCCCTGAAAACCCCCGTGGTTAGTAAAGTCGTGGTTGGTAAATACAGTATAAATGTTCAAATAACACACAGAATATAAAAGCGATAAAATCATGTTATTTACCTTAATCATCAATTAAAAACAACGTAAACGCAAAATTCACTGCCGCGGTTGGCAAAAGTTGTCGCAGAGAGGAAACTGTGTATACTTGAAATCCGCGTATGGCAAAACCGCAGTTGGGGCGGGATTCCTGTATAGGTAATAAATAAAATTAAGCAGATTTTAAATGTAATTGTAAAGGGGTGGATTTACAACCTTATGCAAGATCAGCGGAAGAGCTGCGAAAACCCTGACAAACAGTGTAAGTGGTGCTTACAATGTGTTTCTGGGATTTCTGCAGCTCTTGCATTGAAGTTAACAATGGACAAGTGAGAGACGCTCTGCAGAAATTCAACCTAAAGTCTTAGACTGAAAAATTAAATTAGTCATATTCAGGGACTTGAAAGCAAATTGAACCAGTGTAAGATTTGGATCACAGGTCTCACACACACACATACCCAAAGGGTCTTGGGAGTTTTACGGTATTTTATTAAAGAGCTATAGTTCAAAGCATAATTGGATATTACATGTGGTTAAGATGAGCATAATAGACATACAACCTGTGACAGTAGAGAGTGATCTACGACTCCCAAAGTGGAATGCCACGACTGGGCGGACAGACAGTTAGATGCCCGATGAGACAGCAAGGAGGTCTTGGGCCAGCGGATCTCTGCAGCCTGCAGCAGTAGTCACTTCAGTTGGGTCATCCCTCGAGCTGTTGGAGGTGTTCGGCCGTCAGCCAGCATTGATCCACCTCATAGGCTAAACTTGACCACGGTGTTAGGCATACGCCAGCATTGATTTCCACCTCGAGGAAGCCTTCGCCCCTAGCTGTCTGACTTTCCTTCTCAGTCCCCTATTTTATACTTTATTCCGATGGGCTGGTGATTGCCTAGTGTGAATAAATTTTACCCATCCCATTGTTCAGTTACAAGGAAGAGGGTATCTCTGACAGCCCCCTCCCTGCCTCATGAGGTCATTTTCCTCCTTATCTCTGTTCTAAAGGTCTTGTTATGTTTCTTTAAGAACATTTTGAGACTTTCTGGTTCATGTTGTCTTGTATTTTATGGCTGCCTCATCACTTCCGTGTCCTGGCCTCGGTCATTTGTGCTCGTTATCTGACCTTGCTGCCGTTTATTTTTCTGTTCTATTTCTTGCACCAGAGGAATGAGTGATGAGAATGAAATTGTTACGGTTGATGACTTGATTTAATGTGTAACTGGACAATCACAGTAAACTGTGAGAAAAACCTGACCAGAAACAACACACCCACTTATTTAAATGGTATATGTCATTTTTTATAGAGCAGATCAGTTGACTACAATTACTGTTCAGTTGGAAGGCAACAGCCAAGAATGGCCAGTGAAAAATTAACATTTACCAGTAACTTTTCAAGTAGAACCGAATCTCCATCAATCTGTTAGCTGATGTAATCAACATGTTTTTATTTTGGTTTGTTTTTCATGCTGTCAAATAATCAGCTGGAGCAATGGCCACGGAACTCGCGCTGTGTGAATCACGTGGCCATGCAGGGAAATTTAAAAAGTAGGGGGGGCAAAAAGCTCTTAAGTGCCTGTAAAGTACTTAATAATGATTTCAATTGGGTCCCCTGCTGCTGCAGATCGGATCGGCTCCACGCTGACTGATGCGCCTTTGGGAAAGGCGTGTGGGAGCGAGTTGACAGCTGGTTCCTGACCCCCTGTCAAAAACAACTTTCCCACCCGACCTGCCACCGATCACTCCCGCTACCACCATGGAAAATTCAGCCCAATGACTTTAATTTAAATAGCTGCCATTTGGAAGTTCGAAATAATCGTGTTTGCTTTTCATTTAGGTAACTTTTCCAGATTGTGTGAGGTGGATGACTATAGAGTTCGACCCATTGTGTGGTACTGCACAACCAGAGGATGTGCTCCGTTTGCTGATTCCAAATAAAGCTTTCCAAAGTTCAGGATTTGGGCCTAAAAATACAAGCCATGATAGTCTGAATTCATGGATAGAATTAAAGAAATTTTCTGGTTCTACTGGATGGCCGACTACAGTCCTTGTTCTACCAGGTATAAGGAAAAAAACAAATGTTCCGCATGTTTTAATAGATAAAACATAGAAGCATAACTAAAATGCATCATTTACATATGGGCACTGCTGTAGTTTAAGTTCAAAGGGATGGATATAAAGTTTCCAACTACTGGCTGTATCCTGCAGTTTGTGGTGGGTGAATTGCTGCATTCACAGGATAGAGCCTCAGGAGCCTTCTCATCAAGAAGAAAATAATACCCTGACGAATTCAGTTGCTGCAATTTAACTGGTTCTCAAAGCCCTACACCACAAGTAGAGACCACTTTCGTGACCTTGGTTGGTCTGGAGTATTGCTTAATAATACTTGAGTGACATCTCTGTGGTCAACAATAGAAACTTCAGTTCAAAAGTCCAATGAGACTGCAGTAGTTTTCAAGAGTTTTTATCGCCTCTGGACTTTGAATATCCCTTTTCACGGGCTTGTCTCCACTGGATGCGGTATGTTTAGGTAAAGAATGTGGCACTTGAGCCTTACCCGAGGGTATTGGGGTGGAGTGAAAGAAAAGTGAAAATATCATTGAGATTAGAGAGAAAATTGAGAGTTGGGTAGCACAATGCAATATTTTATAAAACTAAAGAACACAGAGGAACAAAGAATAACCGGGAAATTAAAAAAAGTGAAAGGCAAACCGAGCAAGTACTTAATATACAGGGTGTTAATATCCCAAATTCCTGTGCTGCCAAGTAGTGAAATTGAATGCAACCTTTTACTTCCGGTATATCTCATTTTATTACTACGTCCCTTGTATCCTCTTCATTGATCCCAACAGTCAAGGTTAAATACCTTTCAAGAATTGTATGTGATATTTGCCTTACTTAAGAATTTTGAAATAACATTCCTTACGCTACTTTACAAAGATGAAAAACGATTCTCTTTTGCAACGTTGAATATTGAAAAGGATTGTACCACATGAAAATCAGATGTTTTCTTCAATGGAGTTGTGCCCAAAGAGTAGAATTAAGGTGGGGTGCGGGGAGAAGACGAGATTGCAGTTTGATGGAAAATGTACTGTTTAAGTGAGGTTTGATACTTGTAAGTGGTGTTGGGTTGGGGCTTTTTACTTTGCAAAATGTGTTTTGAGATTCAAATTTAAATGTGATCTTTCCAGGAAATGATGTCATCTTCTCTTTGGAGACAGCATCAGACTACGTGAAAGATGAGAAGGCCTGTTTTTATGGTTTCAAGTGTGTCGCTGTGGGTTACGAATTCAGTCATGGACCTGATGAGGTAATTTTTTGAAGTGTATCTGATAAATTGTTGTATAAGAGAAAACTTATTCTGTAATTGAGCAGCTAGAACATTGAAAATTTTGCTTTGTAGAAATAAAACCTTAATTGAAGTTTTGCCAGCAAATGCTGTATTAAAATTAATGTAAAATACTAGATCAAAATCAGAATAATTTACCTAATTGGAAAAACTAATGTTTTACTGAGTGTTTCTCCATGACCTACACAAATAGTCCAGTAAATCAGTGGGAGATGTTGCCGAGTCTGTGCTATTAACGTCTTCCTATATCAAAGTATAGTGAAACTTGTATAAACGGACACTCCCAAAAACAGACACCTGCAAAAAACGGGCTATTATTGGGAGATCCAAATAGCTTGCATGGTAAAACATGCAAGAGACACTCTGAAACCACGGACACTCTCAAATTCCGAACTACGGATAACCTTCAATGCACCAAACTCTTTTTACAACTTAAAACACAGGACACCACTCGCTAACTCCCCTTCAGTTTTCATTCAGGTGCCGATTGCACTGGACTCCACTGTGCAGTGTCATTTCCCGCCTCCGGTGATGTCACCACCGCCGCCGTAGAGAGCTGGGACCGGCTGGTGTCAACACTCGTGGTGGGGGGGGTGTGCCTTGGTAGTCGACAATCGGGGCAATGGAAACTTGGGTGGCGGGGAGGATACTTTGTAATGTGGGGGCTTGGAGAGAGATGGAGACTGGGGAATGGGTGCTTGGGGAGTGATGGGAATGAGGGCTTGGGGAGATATGGAGGCTGGGGGAAGAGATGGGGGCTCGGTGGAGGGAGAGATGAAGAGTACGGAATGGGGGATCATGACGGCATCATGTGGGCGGGTGTCATGTGGTCAAGCCTCCAGGATTGCCTCCAACCAGAATTGGCAACCCTACTCGCCAGCCTCCTGAATCAGGAGAAGCGCATGCCAACAGCAAGAGGGGCCACCCTTTCCTGCTCCAGCGCTGCGTACATACACTCTTTCAGTGGCTGCTGGCAGTCCCTCTCCCCCTGACCCTGCCATCATCATCTTTCCCTCAGCTGATGGTGAAATCGCTTCTTTTGAGAAGCTTTGGCTTTGCGGAGTGAAGGTGGATGGCTGTCCCTCCATAGAGTTTATCAGGCCTTTGAGTCCAAGCTATCAGTCTGTCTTCCTGCAGGTTTCATTCCCACACCTGCAGGTTTCATTCCTACACCTGTTGTGTTCTCCCCCCTCCCCCCCCCCCCCCCCCCCAAAATGTTCTCAACCCATTCTAAGACTTGCCTTTGAAAGCTTTAATATACCGGCACAACCAGTCATCACATTTCCCCCCCCCCCCCATTTTTGTCCTGTGACTGCCCCAATGCTGGCAAGTAGAACTGAGAAATGTAGTTCATTACTGAAGTTACACTCTGCTCCAAGTGAGAGCGGTTTGAAATGAAAGGGGATTTTAGACTGTAAAACTGTTAAGTGAATAAAACTGTTAAGTGAACAGAGCTGAACACTGGTGTGTGGGAGAGGAATTCTTAGCATTGTTGCAGTTGATTAGATGCTGATCATAATCGCAGCTAGTTCTTCAAGAATATTGGAAACATTTTTACAGTACATACAATGACCATTTTGAAAATCAGGACAGCTGATGCCAGTCCCTAAGGGATCAGTAATTTACAGGTTTCGCTGTACATCGCATGATATCTATTCCTTGTACAAGTCTTAATACAAGAGTGGAAAATTAGAACTAGTAAATGGCTCATTCTGTGAAATTCCCACACTGGTGCTAAATTCATTGTTTATTTCCAGATTGTTGCCTCAGGGTTTGTTTCATCTTAAAAACCTTGGAGTTTGTGCATTTTCTTGTTTCCACATTCCTTTGGACTTTAGGACAGCATTGAAACATTTTGTTTCTCGGAGCAGTTTTCTGGCGTAAGATAGTTACCTATCTCTATTATGCTTCTGTAATTCACAACACAAGTGGTGTATCGGAACAGCAGCAAAGTATCATCAAATTGGGCCTGGAGTAGTTCACGAGCAACTCGCCAACACAGCTTCTGCGCTTTCTCTTTAGGCACTCTTTTACTCTCTTGGCCAGGTGTGTGTCTGTACCGTGACAGTCTTGACGCCACCTGTTATAACTTTGCTGGCACAAATAAATCCAGTGTAGTTCGTTTAGATTCTGGCATTTGAAGAATACCAGTATGCAATTTCATATTACACCTTTCCTTCTGGCCTATTTTTCCTCCACTCACTATGATCAAAGCATGAGTTTAAGCCAATATGATGTGTTAATAAGACCCTTAGCCAATGCTTTGTTCTCAATCCAGACATTTTTTAATGGTTTTCTTTAGTGCCCGTTGTAGCCAAGAATTTAGCAAGGCAACTCATGCTGTCTGACCCTTTTCAAAAGTAGATCTCTGCTTGGTTCTTGACAAAAAAAATTCTGCTTCAGTCCTTGTTGTGTTTCATTAATGATGATCTGCTTTAGCCAAATTGTATTCGAAGTACAATAATTGGATTGTGTAGATTGCAAATCGTGGCTCAGTAGTAACACACTTTCTTCTGAGTCAGAAGGTTGTGGGTTCAAAGCCAGTTTCAGAGGCTTGAGCACATAATCCAGGCTGACATTTCAGTGCAGTGCTGCACTGTCAGAGGTGCCATTTTTCCATATGAGATGTTAAACCGAGGCCCCTCTACTCTCTCAGATGGACGTAAAAGATTCCATGGCACTATTCGAAGAAGAGCAGGAGACTTCTCCCAGTGTCTGGCCAATATTTATACCTCAACCAGCATCACTAAAACAGGTCATCATGTATCTTATTACTGTTTGTGAGCTTGCTGTGTGTAAATTGGCAGCTGCATTTCCCTACATTAAAACAGTGACTACACTTCAAAAGTGCTTTGGAATATCCTGAGGTCGAGAAAGGTGTTAAGTAAAGTCCTTTCCTTATTGGATTCAAGTCTGATGGAAAGGAAAACATATAGGCTTCAGGCTAAATATTAATCACACATCATTGTATAGGTAGCTTTGAGTCTGGATATCTATATCCTGTGTAAACACCTGTTGGAGGCCTTAACCAGCATCCACAGGCTTCCTCCACCTACTCTGGGCATATGCAAGAAGAGCTGAATCAGCTTGCATGGACTCCTAGAGAGTGAACATACTTCACTTGGAAATCTACTGAAGAATTAGTTAAGACCAAATTGAAGCAGATTTTATTCTTGTCTCTGATATCAAAGTAACTGGTTTGTTGAGTGCATCGCTGGAAAAGTTGAAGATTGGTAGTTGTGCCTTATGGATATTTGTTGTCAGTGTCTTGGAAATAGTATTGTACAGGAAACTTTGTGCTATCCGGCACCCACGGGACCGAGCTGCTGCCGTACTCTCCAGAGTTAATGTTGAGAGATACGGAGATTCTTATCTCCGTATTTGACAACAAACACTGTTGCTTAGCAACAGCTTCTAAACACTCGGGTGTGGCCCTAAAGCTCTGTAGCTGAAACTGTTGCTATAGCTACAGACCTTGCACAGCTTGACTGTTCAAACAAAGCAAAAAAAAACAAACAAAAAGAATAAAAAACGGCTGCTGATTTTTGCCGGTGGCTCCAGATTGCCGGATAGCTCACCTCCGGATAGCACAAAGTTTCCTGTACTCGGTAGATGAATTTCAGTTTGATCAACTCACAATTTTCACTGGGTAGTCCCTAATCCTTCTAACCAGGAAAGTACATCTTCCTATTAGAGCACCAGTGTGTGAATAACCTGTGATATGTGAAAGAAAGGTGAATGAGAAAGAGATTATGTATTTTTGGTGCAGTCTTGCTTCAGCTCTGATATTTTTCACACACTGGGCTCCTTTCTGATTATTTTTCCCAGGTCCCAACACCCAGTAATCTGCTTGCCTAATGATTGAAACAAATTTATAGATGATGCACATTTGTAGTCTTGGTCTGCTTTCTTGCAACTAGTTGGAATAGATAAATTTATAACATTTTGGAGAGAAATGCTCATCAATGTAATGGATGCATTCACATCCCGATGATGTGTTCGGCGAGTCGGGCAGAGGGTCGCAGCGCAATGAGCAGCAGCAGCAGCAGACTCACGACACGCTGCAGCACGTCGGCTGGCAGCTCCATGGCGGGTAACTCGCAGTCCGGATGGGAGGAGGGGAGCCGGGCATGGTGGCCAGAGCGGGAGAAGCAGGCCACCACACGTGGAGCCGGCAACAGTGAGGAGGAGGCCGCGGTGAAGAGGAGGACGGAGCGGCTGAGGGACATCGTGCTCCCACTGCCACGGGAAGCCATTGTATTGACTCTGAACGCGGCGCTGTATGTATAGCTGACGCGTCCCTACGGGGAACAAGCATTCCATTGTACTTGTTACATATGGCAAATAAATCTAATCTGAATCTGAATCTGGATGCTTCTAGAGAATGGAACAGTTTCCTACTTTGTTGCATATCGTCAGCATCAAAACTCCAAGATCAAATGTAGCCGGTCAGATACATTATAACGCTTCATCTATAAGTAAAATACATGTTTTGGGAGGGAGTTTCAGGTCGTAAGTTATTCTCTCAACTCAATTTTCCTAAACCATCTGAAGGTTGCACTAGCACTTGGAAGAAGTAATCTATCAATTGTGCTAATCCTTATAACTCCCAGTATGCTATCTTTTTTAAATTTTGATATTTGCTAAAACCAAAAACGCTGCAAATATATATTTGTTTTGCAGGGGATTCTACAATTAGAAAAGGAATTGGCATACCTTGGAAGTATGTGTGCAGCATCACTAATGAAAAAAGACCTTGCGCTTCCTGTTGGTATGGATGTTTACTTCTGTCAGTCAAAAAATTACATTAATGAGGGAATTTGCACAAAATGTTGAGCTTATTGTGTTGTTGGATCCACTATCGATCATTGCTTTAACAGTACCTGTATATTGATTATTTTTAGTGTCTTTCAGCTTATCTAAAATTAATAATGAAAGCTAGCTATGTAGAAGCAAAATTGTACAACTATTAAAACCTCTTTGTTTGGACAGGCAATGAACTAGAAGAGGATCTTGAAATTCTTGAAGAATCAGCTCTGCAGGTGAGCTCTCAGTTGCTATATTTGAATTATTTATCGTTTTTCTTAAACATCTTGCTCACCTACGTTTTCCTTTTGCCAGGTGTGTAAAAACCATGCTGGCATATTAGGAAAAGGCCTTGCTTTGTCTCATTCACCAACTATTTTGGAGGCACTAGAAGGCAATCTTCCCCTCCATCTGCAGAGCAATGAACATTCTTTCTTGGAGGACTTCATTGCCTGCTTACCTGGGTCTAGTGGTGGACGACTTGCAAGGTAATACATAGATTAATGTATAAAATACTGAGATCTTAAATATGATGCTTCTGTTAAAATTTGTATGTAAATTCTGTTAATACTCTTTTCATGATGTCAGGTGGCTTCAACCGGATTCTTACGCAGATCCCCAGAAAACTTCCCTGATATTGAATAAGGACTATATCAGGTGTGGCTGGCCTGCTACCATCACAGTTCAAACTAAGGACCAATATGGAGATGTAGTTCATGTTCCAAACCTGAAGGTATGAAGTAATCCAGAAATGGTTGACCAAAGAACCATCTTAATTTAATATTTTGTGTACACAAGTCACATATGATTAAAAATCCCTGTATGTTGGAAAGAGTTGGGAACTTTTAACCTGGATGATACAAGTGAATGGGAAACACTTTTTGGTACTGGAAATAAATTATACTTTCTATAGTGAGAATTTTCTCTAGGTGCTCTGAGTCACCGATCCAGCTAATACTGCTTTTCTTTCAGCACCAAGGAAGACATTTAATTTCTTTCATGAAATATGTGCTTAAAGATGGCAGAGTGGCTGGCTTATGCATTGCTGTTATATTAGAGGTGTGCAGAATTTCTTGAAATTAGGTTTACTGAAGAATTCTTCACTATCAAGGCTCCCAAGTCCCTATTAATCTGTACCAAAATGTACCTCCATTTCTGTGTAGTTCTAAATATCTTCCTGTACACTTGTATTTTATCAAATTTAAATGCAGACAAAAAGTTTGTTCCAATGTAGTTTCCCTGTGTGCAAATGTAAATTGTTGGAATTTACAATGAAACACAATTTAATTATAGCTATCTATGGTTTATATTCAATTGCACATTAATTAACAGTTCTTTACTTATCCAGACCAGTCTTTAGTAAACATAGAAACATACATAGAAACATAGAAGATAGGAGCAGGAGTAGGCCATTCGGCCCTTCGAGCCTGCTCCGCCATTCAATGAGATCATGGCTGATCATCCAAATTCAGTACCCTGTCCCTGCCTTCTCCCCATATCCCTTGATCCCTTTAGCCTTAAGAAATATATCCAACTCTCTTGAATATATTTAATGAACTGGCCTCCACCGCCCTCTGTGGCAGAGAATTCCACAGGTTCACCACTCTCTGGATGAAGAAATTCCTCCTCATTTCAGTCCTAAATGGCTTACCCCTTATCCTTAGACTATGACCCCTGGTTCTGGACTCCCCGGCCATCATAAACATCCTTCCTGCATCTAGTCTGTCCAGGCCCGACAGAATTTTATAGGTTTCGATGAGATCCCCTCTCAATCTTCTAAACTCCAGTGAGTATAAGCCCAATCAACACAATCTCTCCTCATACGTCATTCCTGCCATCCCAGGTATCAGCCTGGTGAATCTTCGCTGCACTCCTTCCATGGCAAGAACGTCCTTCCTCAGGTAAGGCGACCAAAACTGCACACAATACTCAAGGTGTGGTCTCACCAAGGCCTTGTGTAATGTATCATTCAGAGGGGCCATATAACTCAAAACCGTTGATTTTTGAATTGTGTAGAATTTGTAAATGTCTCGCTTTTAGAAATGTTTACATTTACTGCTTCATATCAGTCCTTTGGTTTTGTAGTATTTTTAAATGAAAAATTTAGATCAAAATTAAGTGAAGATATCCCAAGTATCTCACCTGACAACCAGGATCAAAACTAGGAGGGCAGAGGAATGGCGAGTCTGAGATGGGTGCCTGGTTTCTGTGTCTGACTTTACACTTCTGACTTTTTATTTCAGCTCCGGAAAAAAAAAAAATAGGTTCATTAATCACATAGGGCATTTTAGGGCTTTTTTTCCCCTGGTTGTTTAAAAAGTTGTCAATTTTCTTATCTGGTTGGGTGGGAGAGTGAACTGTATTTTATAGTTTAACTTGAAAACATTAGGGGCCAGAAATTCAGTGGGCTTTGCGCCCAGTTACCGCCCAAAGAGGGCTTCTGCGCCAGTAGAGGAGTTTGCGCTGATATTCAGCGCTGTGGTAATGGCGGCGGTAGCCGGTAGCGCTGCACCGGCACCGATGACGTCATCGGTGTGCGCAGTGCCCCGGTTCTGCCCCGCTACCGGCCCGACCCCCATATTTCGTTGTGGCCGCCTCTTCCGCAGCGGCCGCAAACAACGATGTGAAGACCGGGCCGTTCTGCAGCCTTAGTGGCGCTAGTTAAGGCGGAGGTGCGGCCGGCCGCTTTTTCGGCAGCCGCCTGCCCGCACCTCCTCCTTCCCCGGCCTCCTCCACCCCCCCCCCCTCCCCCCCCGCGGCATTGCCGGCTGCTTTCCGGGAGCCCGGCACTTCTCCGTGGTGCCGGGCTCATTTGCCGGCACTAGCGAGCGGCGATCTCAGAGTTGCAGGCACCTCCCCCTTAAGAGAAGGAGGAGGCCTGCAGTACCGCAGCCTGCCGCTCCGCAGCGGGTGGCGCTGCGGCACCTACAGCGCTGAAATTCAGTTTCAGCGCCCCAAGCGGGGGCGGGCACACCCTGGAATAGCGCCCGGTTCCGACTTGGGGCGCAAAAACTGAATTTCTGACGGGCGAAACTGGCTCCGCGCCCAGCGCTAACTTTTGGGCGCTAGCCAGCTGGCGGGGCCAAAGTGAATTTCTAGCCCATGGACTCTAAATGTACCAGAACCAATGAAATACAATTAATGTATCCTAAGAGTGAGTTTCCATCTTGGCTGCTGCAATATTTATTTTAAAGACCATTGGTACTTATTTTGCTTCACAGCACTAGAGAAAAACAAAATTGAGAGTGGTAGCCTAATTTCTTTTTCCTCCTATATTTATTTTTGTCCTGTCTCTTGAATTTCCTGTCAGTAAAGGTATAATGTACTGTAATATAAACTGACTACAATGTAGTCTTCTTTACTAGGATGCATTATATGAAATGAGGGGTTCCCCTGGTGAAAAATATACCATATAACAAGTAGGATTGAACTCCCACGCATTGGCATGCAGTTTCTTTGAGTCAATAACTAAAATTTGTCATTTTCTCAAGTGGCTACTTTTATAGTTGAAATGCTTCTTGTACTTTTATCCATCAAGAGCAACGGAAATGGTCTGTGTAAAATCTCGTTAATGTTTTTGTTTTTGGCAGGTTGAGGTGAAAGCAGTTCCTCTTTCTCAAAAGAAGTCTGTACAGCAGGAGAATGCTAAAAAGCTGCACCGTATCCCTGGGAGCCCACCAACTATTGTTTCAAGTACTGATATGACATTTGGTGGATTGCCATCTCCCAAACTGGAAGCATCCTACGAGCCAATGATAGTAAAAGAAGCTCGATATACAGCAATCACGATGATGAAGGTAGTTATGCACTTTTTCAATATTTTGGTTTCACCACTAACCGTTTCCTCCTCCAGCAGGTGTCCAAATCTGGACCTCTGGCTCTGAGCCTTTGTAACTGGCTCCAGTGAGATACAGCCCAGGTTGATTATCCCTTCAGATTTGGTTCTCTGGCCTAGTTTAAACTGGAAAAGTGGCGTTTGAGGAGTTGGTGTAAACCTGTTTCTGCCAGCTGTTTGTCATGACAGGTTCGCCTGACTCAGATCTCTTGTAGCAGTCAGTTTTGAACCCTCTTACTATACTTGCTTTGTGGATATAGTGTTGTATTCCTTTTAAATGCTACCCTCTTTTTACAGGCATATGAAAATTATTCATTTGAAGAGCTTCGGTTTGCATCTCCCACTCCTAAAAGGTAAAAAAAAAACATAAACCTAAAAATATTGGTGCAAAGTAGCTGTGAAATTATTGGCTTTGTCGACTTATTTACTGTGTTTGAACTTTTTTAGGCCAAGCGAAAATATGTTAATCCGGGCTAATAATGATGGCACCTACAGTGCAAACTGGACACCTGGAGCTGTAGGTCTTTACAGTATCCATGTCACAATAGATGGGATTGAAACAGGTAAATTCATTGTGTTGCATGTTACATTAATGGCTGCAAGTAAGAAACAAAATAGGCATACAGTCCAATTTAATTTCCGTAATGGTGTTTGGATGAATTTGAAACTACTTTCGGCTTGCTTTTTACCATTTTATGTTTATGCATCATCTTAAGGATTTTGCATTGCTTGCCCCGGAGCAGAACTTTGGAAGCTGTGGCCCAGTAAAATATAGCATTCATTTGAAGCAGTTTTTTGCCGTTTTGGGTCCATTTTTGTTTCAACAGTAACTAATAGTTTCCACGGTGCTGTGTAGCATGAAAGCCAGGCTTTTCATTCCGAAGGATTATCAGTGCCAGTTTATTAAAATATTTGGATTGATCATTGGGAGATTCTATGGCGCTGTCCTTCATATATTAAATCATCAGTTACTTATAAACCATTTTTAAACCTTAATTCCAAATTTCACATTCTCGTATAAAAATGCCTAGTCTTTAACAGTGACTTGTAGTTTTAAAATTCCTTTTCTTGATGTATAGTGTGCTTGGATGTTAGCTTGAAGTTTGTTGTTCATTCTCCTTTGACAGATGCTGGTCTCGAAGTAGAAGTGAAAGACCCACCAAAAGGGATGATACCACCAGGATCTCAAATGATCAAACCAAAGGCTGAACCGCAACCAAGCAAGGTATGATACTCCACGCAAGTTAACAAACTGGATAACGCAGCATCATAGAGGTTTGCTGCAGTAAAATTGCTGGCACTTTAATGTTCTTGTGGTAAAGGTAGTAGAAACACAAAAATATGATTTGTAGTTGTTCACACTATTCAGGTATTTGTATTAAGAAAGGTTGTCAAGTCATGTCTCCTGCATTAGAACTGTGTGCACTCATTCCCATTCTATTAACAGTTGTGCTGTCTTTGCAAACTTTGGTAATTTGTGATGCTTGTATACAATTTAGTTCCTGCCTGTTTGAAGTTACCAAATTTTGACAACTACTTATACATGCAACTTAAAGCATTGCAGGTGTTGCTTTTGTCTGCAAGGGTACCCATTCACCTTGCTGGATCTCTACTACAAAACAAAATTCTGTGCTTGCAGCAATGTTCTACCAAATCCGAGAAATAGCCAATTTCCTGTAACTCCTCCTTGAAGCAAATAAATCTCTCTCTGTCAGTGTCAGCTTTTTAATCTACAACTGTTTTAGTTTACCTGTTTAATCTATTGCTTTTAATCTGAACAGCTTTTTTCTTATTTCTTTGTCTTACTGTTTCATTGCTTCTCTCAGGTCCGCAAATTTGTGACAAAGGACAGTGCAGGGCTTCGTATACGTAGCCATCCCTCTCTTCAGAGTGAGCAGATAGGCATAGTGAAGGTCAATGGAACCATCACTTTCAATGATGAGGTAAAGAACATTACTTAAGAGGAGGTTTGATAGTTGAGGAGTAAAAAAGTTCTGCATAAATGTTGGCAAAAGTATTTATATAAAGTTTAAACATTAGCAATAGTACAATAAAGTGAGCAGTCTGTGCATCACAAGCTTCAGTAATTTTTTGCAGCAACAGTTAGATTGTATATGCAGTTTCATTTTTTGATTTGCTTTGACACATGCAAGTAACTTTGAGGCTGCAGTCTGGAAATGCTGTAAGTGGGCATCTTTAGGAATTTGCTCTAGGGTTTGCATATATCACTTGATGCACATTTGCTCTGATACAGTACATTTAAAAATGTCCTAAATTAAAAAAAATTGTGAAACCTCTCATCTACTTGAATAATTAGGAATATTATCAACATGTCTGTCCATTTATGCAGTCGTTGGAAAAAATCGTCAATTGTAACTATTTGAGGTTAGATAAATTGGAACAGTTGTGAGCAGAAGTAGTGCAAATCGTTTGGATTCTAGATTCTACTTTGACTGCAGATGAGATCTGTATTGTACTGCGATAATAGGAACTCATCGTATTCCCATTCAGAATGGGAATTATTTGGTTTTGTGGGCCTTCAGACTATCTTGGATATTGCAAATATAAATTGTCACTATCTAGTAATTTGGTTATAGTGCAGCCTAGAAGAATACTTTCCCTTTAAAGATTTCAAAATCGTCACACTGCATTGTATCAACATCAATTCCAAATACACATACATGCAGTGTGTATTTGGTATTGATAATGATGTGCACAGATGAAAAATAAAATAGTATAATACACAGTGGGATTCCTCATTGAAATGGAGCCTTTCCTGCATTTGTTTTATAAAAAAAACTGGCATGCCAATGGCGGACCCTTTTTTTCAGCAGGCTGTGTTGGCAGGATTGGGAACTTCAGTCTGGAGGAAGGAGGGAAGAAAAGCACTTTATTCAGATGAGGTTAAAATTGCAGCAACCAGAGTCAGACAGCTAGTGACTAACATTTTGGAGTTGGGGACCAATGGGAACAAGCACCGAACCATTGGTATAGGGTCTTGTATGAGAAGTTTGTTAATGCATTTAGCGAGTAAGCTGAATTGCTTTGATTATTTAAATATATTAAAACCGAAAGAGTGCATTATTATGTTACCAGTGAGGACAATGTACAAAGGCTGGCTGTTAACCAGAGTACAGAGTAACCAGTGTGCATTGTAATTTATTTCCTTGGGCTTCCTTCATACTGTCCTTACTGGCTTCTATGTACCATGTTATAGTTCTTGTGGTTTCTTTCCTCCCATCTATTTAGGCCAGTTTTAAGCAGACGCAAGATTAGCATTTGCTGTTAAAGTTCATGTTGAATGAAAGATTAGGCCCCTGGTTTTTATGCTGGTCAGTCTGCCATTCATGTCAAAGAAGATTGTTCTCTTCAATTCACTTAAAGCTAAAATCTAGTCTCTGATGCCCACCTTCTCTCTAGTCTGGAGCCTCATAGTCCTTTTTAGCTCTGGGGCAGTTACAGGAGGGCATGGCTCGTTTTTGTTGCTTGTTTCCCATAGATCCACAATGATGATGGTGTATGGCTGAGACTGAATGATGAGACTGTAAAGAAGTATGTTCCCAACATGAATGGTTACACTGAAGCCTGGTGCCTCTCTTTTAACCAACACCTGGGCAAGAGCCTTCTGGTCCCTGTTGATGTAAGTAAAGGTGCCAATGGTGAAATGCCTGTTACGGCAATTTAACCCCTTTGCTGTCTGTGAGCACTGTAACGCACTATTTACTAAAATCTGCATTAATTAAAATTTATTTGCTTGTATCTTTTAGTCTTAACTTTTAACTGTTACAATTGATAAGATATAGTAATTTAGTTCTCAAGGAATGAGAAAACTCATTTAGTAGTCTATGCTTTAGTTAGGCACAAAGTTCAGTGTGATGAGAAGGGACAGAATGTTCTCCATCAAGGGTTTGCTTTTTTATTGAAAACACAGGAGAACTAGTGCTGCACCAAACTAATGCAATATTTAACCAGGGAATGCTTAGCACGATTACTGACATTGCTTCGTAGAATAGAGAAGGAAAATAGTTTCAGCTCATGAATGAAAACTGCTCGTTTAAGTTCAGACGTTCAGCAGTGATTGAGGGAGATTATGTGTAAGTTTGTGCATACTTGGCCTAGGGGCGCCAGTCTCGCCAGGGCGCTGGAAGTACCGCCCCGGAAGGAGTCGCGGCCGCCCGCCGCAAATTCAGTTTCAGCGCCCCAGACGGAAGTGCGGCGCTACTCAAGGCGCCCCGCATCCCTCTTGGGGTGCTGCAACTGAAAATCGCAGCGCAACGTGCAGCAGTGCCACACGCTGCGGCACGGCGCGCTGCGATACTGCAGGCCTTCCTCCCCTTCTTAAAGGGGCGGGGCCTGCTGCAGCACGCTCAAAGAGTGCGAGTGCCGGCAAAAGAGCCAGGCACCGAGGAGAAGTGCCGGGCTCTTGGAACACAGCCGGCACAACGCGGGGGTGGGGGGGGGCTCAGGAGGCCGGGGGACAGCGGCGCAGGGATGTGCTGGCAGGCGGCCAGCAAAAAAATGGCCGCCCCGCACCTCAGCGCCTCTACCACCGCAGGTAGGCCCCCCTGAACCGGTCGCAAATTGCAACCGGCGTTAAAGCAGGGGGCGCTCCCAAATCTCACTAGCGGGGTGCTGTGCACACCGATGACATCATCGGTAGTGGCGCAGCGCTAACTGCTAGCGCCGCCATTAGCGTCCTGCTAAATTTAGCGGGAAGCGTGGCCAGTGGCGTAAAACCCACTAAGTGCCCTCTTTGGGCGCTAACGGGTGGCGCAGCCCACTGAATTTCTAGGCCTTGATGCCTTAAACTCTTTATCAGTGGCTGCAATACTGACTACATTGGGACTATATATAATTTATTTCAAGAAATATTTGAGCAGTTATCCAATCAAATCACTGCTTAATTGTGCAGCACCATTTATAATGCATGGAGTCATCTGATCTAGATTACTTCAATGCAGAATCGCATTTAACAGTTAAGGCAAGATATTGACAAAACTCAGTCGGAAGATTTTGTGTTGGAGATATGTAGAGCATGTTGTGGGGGAGTACTGTTCATTTTTAAGGGAGTAGGGTACACAAACATATAACTCCAGGTAAAATTCTTAATTTGTCATGAGCACTTCTATTCCTGTTTAACTGGTTTGCCCCCAGAATTCTAGTGCAGACACGTTGCTATTTGATAGGAAGTTGGATATTTGAACCCTAATTGATATGTGGGATTGTCCACAGGTTTGGATTGTATTTAAAATGATTAAAAAAGGCAATGTAACTTCTCCCTCTTTACTTCTTCCCTTGCTCCTCTCCCTTCCCCAGGCCAAATGGTATTATTTGGCCTTGTACTGTGCTGTGCTACTAGTCATGTCACTCTTTCTTGACTGTAGTAGGGGAAGAGGAAGGAACATGGAGAAACGCAATGGTAAAGCGCTACTCTCCCGTCATAAATGCTACATGTTTCAGCAGCAGGATCTTAATTCCAGAATGATAATCCTCGGGTCCATGTTCTGAGAAGTTAAAATGTAAAATAGAAGGAAAGATGCAATCCAAAAAAACTAAAATAGAAATAATAAAAAATCAGTGCAATAGATTTGAGTGCCAGCAGCTTTGCAGTTAACACTGGTGGGTCGTTAGTAATCGGCAGCTTGGGCTATTAACCTGTGCCAATATTGAAGGCAAGAGAGGACAAGCTTGCAAAGGAGGGAAGGAATCCAGTATTTTTAACCTCAAGTCAAATTCACTTAGTAAATATTGTGAAGTAGAAATACTTGTACTGCATTTCACTAACCTTTGGCAACATCATAGTGTATTGTGAACCAAATTATTTATGGAAGCAAGAAAATCTGAATTGTATCCATTTTCTAATTTAAATTGGCTACAAACAAAAATAATATATGGGCAATCTTGCATTTTTAAAGTTTTTAAGCTTGTGTGCATGGAGTGCATTTTTGCAACGAATTCTTTGTTTGCAAATGAAGTGAATTAATTTACTCTTAACATCCTAGAAATTAAACTATGCTTGCATGTATTAAAGCCATCTTCAGTAAAATACTGTGTATTAGTAGTAAGAATATCTGAACTCACAAATTGTTCACAAATGGCAGCATACGGGTTAATGGAATCGAGCAACACAAGGGTGTTAAGAGAAAGCTAAATACATGTGCTGTACTTACGATTTTCTCGAGCAAGCCACGTTTATTCTGGTTTGTTACCAACAGTCCAATGGCATGCACGCTAGATACCTGCAATAGGACTTCTTGCTGATATTGGCACTTCTGTATTGCAAGATTAGAGGTGGGTTGTGTTGCATACAGTGCAAAAATTGCAGATGGAGGTTAACATCATTTGTATTTGGGTTTTGACAAGTAAAAGTCAAAAGAGAGGTACTAGTTTAGTACATTCAGTGTTGTGCAATCAGATTTTGCTTTATTGCTTTTTTAAATAAAAGTTTATTTAAATTTCAGCAAATTGTTTTAAACAAATCATGCGCATTAAAGACCAGCTTTTTTCTGAATAGTATTTACTTTGTGCACATTATTTTCACATTTTGCTTTCATCCATAAAGACATTCAAATAGATGTTGCTTTTTGATGAGGGCATAGATTTAATCTTGAATTTGTCGGTGTAGTACAGCTTTCCTGAAAGAGGGACAGTGAAATTAACTGCCTTTCTTTATATGTGTATTCTAAACAATTGTTATTTTTAAATGATACTTGGATCTTTGCTTAGTTCGCACCATGTCATGCGCCATGCACCAGTTGTGACTCTTGTGTTAAAGGCCATACGGATGTTACACACCAAGTTCATGTTTATGACTGTATATTGAATCTCGTACTTTTCTCACTGTACATTCTCTTCAGCTTATTTGAAGTGGATGATTTCTTCCTAAAATAAGTGATATTGCCGTGCTGAAATTATTGGACTGAAAGTGCTTAAATTTGTCTTGTGCCAACAAAATAATTGCATTTCTTTAGCAAGCCTACTCTGGTCTTCCAGCACTCTTCCACTTCTGCAGAGGATATAAGGAAAACATGTTGTCAGCTCATTGGCAGTTCTCTACAGCTTGAAACCTTTCTTTCCATCATAGCCTTTTCTTGTCGATTTTATCAAAGCTCCTCTGAATTATTTTTAAGCTCCTGTATTATTTTCTTCCTCCCTGAATCAACTCAACCCACTATCTGCTCATCTAACTACTCAAAACTTTTACCCAGTAGCACAAAAACTCTGTCCCTCCCTCAGTTACTCTTTTTGTTAATCCAATCCACAGTCTTCTAAAACTGAAGCTTGTCATCTAACCTCTTTTTCCTAATCTGTCTGACCTTGTCCAACACTTGGCTTTAGTCTTTCAACTATGTTTGAGTAAAAATCATTTCCTTTTTGACTAGTCTATCGAGCTGAACTTTTATTGTCAACCTCTAATAATTGAAAATGTTGTACCATTTAAATCTGTAATGTTCAAAAAGTTTGAACAATTGACTGAACATTTTTGGAATACTAATTGTTCTCCCACATTTAGGAGAAAAGTAAAAACAAAATTGTATCTCTTTCTATAACTCTCTTATTCATTCCTCCTCTCTAATTACTCTCTTTCTTTATAGGGCTCTTGCTTATTTTTCTCATCCCATGCCTATTTGTCTCCAACTCTCTCTTTTTGCAAGTCTTTTCTTTGCTGTATCTCCTCATTTTTATGTCTCCCAATCTCTCTGGTTTTCTCTAACCTCTTTAATGATGTACTCAATTTCTATTTAACATTTTTTTAAAGCCAAGGATACTCAACAAGAAGGTAGTCAACATGTGCTAGGTTGGAGATGGATACTGGATCATGAGACAATGTCTTGAAGTTGTTTGAGTGCACATGGGAAAGGCAAGGTTGGGAGAATGGGAACTGTTGGGAAATGTGTGACTGGACCTGGGTGGGAAGGAGGAATGGCCCATGGGATTTGTTCATGCGAAGCAGTGAACAGAAGAGGTTGAGACTGGAATTACATATGACGGATCAGGTCTGGAAGACGAGTGATCTGGGCCTTGGGAGCACTCCAAGCTGGGCTGTTGGAACGCTGTGTGGAGTTGAGTGCTAGGCCCACAGAGGTAAGGACGATGAGGCCTCGGACCTCTAGTCGGGGCTGGTAGAGATTGGAATATGAAGTCTGAATATGCTTGGGGGTGGTGGAGTGTTGGTACCCTTGGAGGTCAGGTGCTTGAGCCAATGCAATGCTTAGGGCTGGGCCCTTGGAGTACTACGGATGGACCCAGGTCCCTTGAAAGTAGAGCAGACCTTTGCAGTGGAAATCTAATTTAGGCATAAGATAGCAGAGGTCAACTTTAAGGTACGTTTTGTGACTATTACATTCCTCCATCCCTTAAATTTTTCAATTTGTGTTTATTATGTTATAGCATTAAAATCAGGAGTATAGAATGGGGTGCTTAGGCTGCTGGAAGGGCACTAGACAACATTTTTCAGAGATGTGATTGGCTCTGGTTTTATGATTTATTTGAGTGAAATATTTGGGTTCTCTGATAAATGTGAACTTTGAGCCAAACAAACAACATAATAAGCAAACTTTGTATCATATGTACCTGTTTAGAGTTTTCAGTTCCTTGCACACACATCAGACACATGCTAATTGCAAAACTCCGTTATGTAGGCGATTCTGAGCTGGCAAGAAAAAATTGTTTTGTATGCTGATAAAATGAAACCGAAATGAAATTTGTATTTAACAGTATTAACTATTTTCAGCCTTTCTCTTCTATTTGCCCTGTTTTATCTCGTCCCTTGCTTTTGCAGCAATTTTCGTCTGCTTGCCCTTATTTGAAGTGGGAGGGAGGATAGGCGATTTGCCACACACTAACTTTGGATACCAGTGCTGTGGTTGCTTATTCTACAGGAGGGTGCCTTGCTTTGCTGCAAGATTGAAGAATGTGTCATCAATTTCTTCAGCTCTGCTGCCCCACTTAGTAAGCCAGTTGAGAACAGATGGAAGTCAAATGTGTATGGTTGGTTGGATTTCAGTGACACGCACTGGCTGGGATTTGGTCCCTTGGTCAGGCATGTAACTTGAACATTTTAATTACAAATGGACTATTTCTAAATTGGACTAATTGAATGCTTTAGCATAAATATGGCAAATGTTTTAAGTAAATCAGCCCAGCCAATTTCATCAAATTATCCTGGCATCTTAATTAGGACCCTATCCATGTTTGTCTTAAACTTTGTTGCTTAGATTGTCTTTAATGCTAGCAAAGGAGTCAGGGACATGGATATCGTATCATGGACTT
Organism: Somniosus microcephalus; assembly: GCF_052327205.1. Taxonomy (NCBI): domain Eukaryota; kingdom Metazoa; phylum Chordata; class Chondrichthyes; order Squaliformes; family Somniosidae; genus Somniosus; species Somniosus microcephalus. Next base: position 25,834,143 of record NC_140996.1, on the reverse strand, counting down.
CTAAGACTGTATGGTGCCAGGTAAGTTTAAACGTGGGGATGGTTAATGTTTGGCTTCTCAAATAAAGTATCTTTTAATGCTTATTTTTTAAACAAATGAAAGGTTATAAATGGGTTTTAGAAATCAGTCTTGCTAAAATGAGTTTGTGATACGCCTGCATATCGACTATCTTGACATTTGATTTGTACTAAATGACTGCTCTTTGTTTTCAGGTTAGATTTTTGGTTCTCGATCTACTGGGCACAAACAAGCACAATATAAAATGTTTATGAATATATTATGTTGTACAGGTAGACTATCCTTTATCCGAAAACCTTGGGACCAGCTGTGTTTCGGTTTTCGGAGTTTTTCGGATTTCAGAAGGTTTTGACAACAAACACTGTTGCTTAGCAACAGCTTGTAAACACTCGGGCCCTGCCTTGGAAGCGTCTCTGAAGCTGTTGCTAAGCTACAGAGACTCTTTCCACAGCCTGACTGTTTAAAAAAAAAAAAAAATGATATGGGAAGAAAGAAAAAAAACCTAACAAAACGGCTGCTGATTTCTGCCGTTAGATCGAGGTTTCCGGCTCCCCCTGCTCCGTATCTGAATTCCTTGACTTAGCGGGGGTCTGGGGCTCGACTGCCGCCGCCAGTTGTGGGAAAGCCGGATATCGGCTGACTCCTACACTAAGCTGGCCCGCAAATCAGGGCGGGGGGGGGGGAAGAGAAGAAAAGACTATCGGATGGGCCGCTGCAGCTATCGGACGGGCCGCTGTATTGCTGGGTTCACTCTCCCGGTACCTCCTTCACACTGCCCGGCTCGGCCTGCAATCTCCTACCCAGGAGGGAACTCTGTGACCCTCTGCCCTGCTCACAGGGAAAGGCAGAGCTCCCGGACCACTCCTGTCATGTTTGGCACCACTCGGGTCATGTCGTGCGCACGGCTTACGCTCCACGAAAAAACTTTCGGTTTTTAGAGGTTTTCGGAAGTGCGGATAAAGGATAGTCTGCCTGTAGTCGCCAAGATTGTCTTCAAGATATTAGCTACTTACTAATTGATTTTATTGTGAGGTGACACAATTAACTTTCTAGGAAGGAGTTGGTCATGAAATTGTGTTGCTGTAAATGCTACAGAATGCTTTAAATCAAAGAAGGTAGCATGGTGGGAGCGGTGCCCAGAGTATGACTTGTAATAGGATATTAAGTAGATACAAGATTGTGATCAGAACAGTTCATTAGTGAGACCAATAGTGCAAGAGTCAGGATTGGATGTGAAGGAAAAGTCTGGGCGATCAGCTAAATTACCAGCAAGGTTAAGGATATATCTCCCCCCATTTTAATTATAGGCGGTGTGCTGGGGATATGGGAGGCAGCAGGTTGACATTTCAGATGTCGACCCACCATCCGAACAGAATTTCTAGCGAAGGGGAAGAAGGGTCTATTTCCCTGTACTGTAAATTTCTGTGTTCATTTCTAACCTATGTAGGTTTTTCCCTTTTTTCAATTTCCCCCTTTATATGAGCCTTTCTCACGCCTTTTCACCATCTTGGCTATTAGCAAGTTCTTTTGTCCTCTTAACGTCTTTTCATTGCCTCGCTGTGGTGATCTTTTGCATCATCTAACAGTATCTTGTTTTTATAATCTATTCGCAGGTCATTTAACCCATTATCCTCCTCTCTGATTGGAGTGACTTTATTTTCTCACCCCTCTCTTTCCCCAACCCTACTAAAATGTTTGCTTACCTTTCCGTCCTAGCGAAGTGTTACATGGAAGACGCAAACCTGTCTTCTTTACAAATGCTGACTGACCACCTGTATATATTTCCAGCATTCTGTTTTTGTTTTGGTTAGGGATATTTTATTGAATACGTCATTTGAGGTCCTTCAGGATGGCCTCATCAGTAGAAGAGAGACCGAGCCATTGTTAAAGATGAACACTAATGTCCTCCAGAATGATGAGTTAAGGATTGGTTTATGTCAAGGAGTTTGTGAATGTCAGCCAAACTCCCAAATGAATCAGAGTTTGAAAGCTATTCTTAATTAATTATTGTATTATAAATGTGCATACTAAATAAAGGTAAAAACACATTGTAAAAATGGAGACCGTATGAGGTAGCGAAATGTGACATCTTCTTTGTATACATGTTCATTTGTTAGTAAGCGCTCTCATTTTATTATTAATGTTTGTAACTTCCATTACTGTTAGTGTTGCAAATCGGGATAGGTACCTTTGCATCACATGGCAGACGGAATTTTGCTCTGGATTACAGTGTATTGGCTACAGCTGGCAGGAAGAGTGTGTTATTTTTTCTTTTGCTAGGTTATAATTGTATTGGTTCTAGTGGGATATAAAAAGTATCTTGGATTAAATATCTAGATTAGTTTGTACCAATAGTTATACTATTGATTTCATGGTGAAAACACCACCAGCACTAGCCATGCTTCAGAATGTTTTTTGTAACATTTTTCCAAAAACACTTATCAAGTGATATGTCCAAAGTGAGGGTTTTCCCACTGAAACACTTTCACTGATCGTGCAGAAATCCTTGCAAAAGCCATTTTCTTTTTTAACGCTAAAGTTGATTAACAGGCCATTGTTGAGCATCCTCTACCTTTGAGAAAGTTGCAAACTTGAGTCTCAGAACTGACTTATCAATTGAACATCCTTCTAGTTGGAAGAGTTTAGCAAGTCTCATCCTAGGGCACTGTGATGCTGTGCCACATGGTTGCATTCTGACTGGGTGTTCAGATTTGCATGTTGATGGCAAAGGCAGTTGAATTTCACCCTATAAAACAGATTATATTCTAGTGTTCTGTTGCGTAAATGCTATTCACATTGCTTCAACCGTGGGACCTTTAATTTGTGCTTCATGTTGAGTCTGGTTTAAAAATCTATATTCAAATACTTTAACGCAACAAATATCTGTCTGCTTTTGTTTCCAGGAGCCTAAATCCATCACTGATGATTACTTCAGAGAAGTAAATTCACGTCGGTCCCATGAAGTAGTGTTGAAAGAGCAGGAAAAGATGTTCCTGCAAGGCGGACCAGGAGTATATAAGGTAGTGAAGACTGGGCCTTCAGGGCACAACATCAGGAGCTGCCCTAACCTTAGAGGTATCCCCATTGGAATGTTAGTTCTTGGGAACAGAGTCAAGGCATTAGGCGAGGTATGGATTCATGAAAGTGTGTTCTTGCAGGTACCAATCAACACTTTAGAGCAAATACTGCAAAACTGATGTCTTCTCAAGCTTTTGCATAATATTATAAGAGGACATCTGGTATTGGTATAATTTCTTCATTATGAAAATGGGAATTGATGCATTTGGGTGCTGTGACAAATAGTGGAAGCTTTTATACCATGCTTACCAAAGTTGGTGATCTTCAGGTGCATACTCTGCTTTTGAGCTACAGAATTTTTCCTATGATTCACTATGACCTATTGCTTTGATTTAATTTTCTTTTGTGCATTCTAAACTTCAGAAACTAATATTCTTTACTGATTATAAATATCACATGTTGATCACTCTATCTTTAAATGGCAGATCAATAAAAATAAAACTTATATTCCTGTGTATTATATAAATTGCTGTAAACCCTCTATATATTCTGGTTGCTCCTTTTATAATTTGAAAGCCAAAAATAGACATCTAAATAATTGTGTTATAAGCCAGATTTTACTGAAATTACTTGGCAGAATCTGGCATTTTTGTGTGTGTAACTCCAGTGTCAAACTTATTCTAAATTTAGTAGTTGCAGTAAGTGTTAAGTGAAACTGTGAAAAAATTCACACATTTCAAAAACTGTAGTTACTCTGATCCAATCTTTGCTAACGTAGATCCTTATTATTTCTAACTATGGTATCTTAAAGAGCATTTAAGAATGGTGCTGTACATTGAAAAACAATTCTAACAGACCACACTTTTTAAAATCTGTTGGGCTGGAATTTGCTGAAAACAATAACGGCATGCAAACGACGCACACGGTTATTAATGTGCAAATTGGCCAGCAATTTGTGACGAGGAAGAGATACCCCTTAAATTGTGAATTGACACAAGTTGCTGGGTGATTTGCGCCGCTCCATAGTTAGCTTCGCGAAAACATCATCTCGCGCTTAACCTCCCCGTGGATTTCATGAAGTTGCTGCATTTGCACATTAATTGCCCATTAAACTCCCCACAGAAAGTTGTCTAGTAATTAATAAGTGCAAGTGCCCTTTTAACGACATGATAATTGTTAATGACTGCCACTCAACCTCTGGCCCAGAAAGTGATCATTTAAAAGTGTGGAGTCTCAGTCCTTCAGGTGTTCAATTGTTAATTTTAAATTTGACATTTTTTTAATCTTTTTTTTTTTCTTTTCCTTTCTGTCTCTTTTTCTATCTCTTAATCCAATCTTTTGTTCCCTCTCTTTATTTCTCTTTCTGTACCTAATTTGACATTGGATTCACCCTCTTTCTCCATCCTTCCTCTGTTTATTTTTGAATCCTTTAATCTAATTGGTTAAGGAGGTACGCACTTGGTTCCGTCGTTCACCATGGTCCCAGATGTCCTATTGCCCTCACTGCCCAGTTATCAGCTCACACTTCCAGCAACTTGCAGGGCAAAAGCATTTTGAGCTGAAGGTTGCAGGAAAAAGTCTCAACTAACCGGGCACGCGTGAGATGCCCTGCTCCAGCAAATTCTGGCCCATTGTGTCTAAATCCAGAGTAGTCTTTTTAACAGTCAATGGTTTAAAATTTCAGAAATTCAAGAAGCTATCACAATCCAAATTTGTTTCATAAGTATTCAGTGTTTTTATTTACATCACATATTGCAATAATTTGTAGGTAGAGGGTCTTTCCAAGTAATTGCAAGCTGGAACAGCTAAGACATTTAAATTCTGAGATGTAAACTATTTCAACAATCTCGGCTCTACAGAGACCCCAATTCTATTGTTAAATATTGAGCAGGACAAAAGTGTCATTTGTATAATAGGTGACAAACCATGAGGGCACGTGGATCCAGCTTGATAAGAACAGTATGGTGGAATTCTGTGAAAGCGGTGATGGCGAGGCCTGGTCCTTGGCCAGAGACCGAGGTGGTAACCAGTACCTAAGACATGAAGAGGGTAGGTTGCTCACAATTCAATTGATCTCTTCGTGCAGAATACTTCTGTCTGCAATAGTATTTTCAAAAGGTGTTGAAAGTTGAAAGCTATAACCTGATTCTTCATTGTGATCCTGCATATAAAGGTATAAGTTGAATCCTACGAGGTGCCACTTGAAATGGCTATCCCATTGAAATCATTTTCCATCACATGAATCTTTAGTTTGCACTTTATACCATAGAGCCTTGGGTGTCCCATTTTCATGGGTTTTCGTCCATATGTCGTCCTCCTATCACAGGGCTTTTTTTATTTCTCATGATGGTAAGCCCTGTGCATTCCATTTTCAATAGAACTATCAGGTTCTAACCTCCTGAATTTTACGCCAAGTATTGGCTTCAAAATCTGTGTGCCCCCCCCTGTATGAAAATCTTCCCTGTAACCATGTAATGACCAGTGTTTTTCCATGGATGACAATTTTGCAACACATAATGTTGGCTAGAAATTTCAAGTAAACTTGAAACAAAACAGGTCAGTTATAGTTTGTTTTCCAAGAACTGTTAAATTGAATCTCATGTGGTGATCCTCTGACCATGCCCAAAATGATGGGTAAATCTTCCCTTTCCTGACTGGGAAAACCAGCCATAAAGTATTGGGAAAACGATTGCCTAAATTCTCCTCCTTCTGGCTCACAATGTTATCGGCATCAATTTTACATTCAATGCTGGATATGTTCAGTGAGCATATGCAAATATCAGAGAGAGAATCTGTCCTTGATATAGATCAGATCAGGTACACTGTGGTAAGGATCATGTTGGGGCAGGGGTGGTTCTCCGCAAAATTGAGTGGGATCACAATAGAGAATGAGGGAAAATTTGGGTGATGGTCTACCACCACCTCAAGGTGATAGGCTCTGGGACGCAGGAGTCAAGGCCCCGAGGTTCCCACCCTCCCCCCTCCAAATGGAGGGAGCGGGCCTTGTAGCAGCCTCCTCTCTCCAGTCTGGCCTCAAATACTTAACTATGCAGACCTCGATCTCGGCTGACAACTACAGGACTGTAACTCCATCAGTGTTTCAGATGCTTCTGCCCCTTTAATTGTGGCCTGATCTCCTCAGGTGCTGCAGCAGCGCTGCCAGTATTTCCCTGAGGACCAATGACAGTCTCCACCCCCTTGGCAGTGGGCATCCCACCAGGAGCATACCATGCACATTCAGTCACTCAGCAAGTAAATGGATTGGGGCTGGGTGGGATTGGAAGGGAGGGCAGAAGTCCTGCCCTGCCGTAACTCCGTCCAGAAGAAGATAGTCCCTACCTATGTGTTTTACCTTGGATGGAGATTTTGTAGGATCAAGTCAGGGCCTGCTGTCTTCAGGCGTGTCTCACTGAGTAAATATGTTACCAGGAGTGCAAACCGAAGTTATAAAATTGTCTTTTGGCCTCAACTTCAGAACTCTTTCCCAATACAAACTCACCCAGTGTACCATTTAAGCTAGTCCTAAAATGAGACCTCTGTCAAAAGGCCAAGGACCCCAAATCACAAACTCCTTTGTTCAGTCATGGCTAGTGTTTTCCCCTTTCTCTTCCCCCACCACCCCTCCAGCCAAAAGGTATTCTGGATTAAGTCTAATGCAGAGACTGGAAGGCTCATGCTGTTAATCTTTGTGTAACCCCAAACATTTGCATAAATTTTTTTGGGAAAATAAATGCAGTAGCAAACCTGTGTTGTAAGAGCGTGATTACACTTAATGAATTTTGACCCCAAATATAAATGCATTTTTAAATCTGAGCTGAGTTTCTCTAGCTTAATTTACAATTTTTTGCAAAAGCTCTTAAAATAGTTTTCTTTGTGACAGAACAAGCACTGCTGGATCAAGCACCTCAGACACCTCCTCCCAGTCCTTTCACGGCTCCCACCTTCAACAGGAGTGCTAGTGGCAACAACTCTCAAGGATTTGACTATAGCCTTGCAAATACCAAAGGTGTGTGAAAATCATGTGTGTATTTCATTGGAGGTAATCCACATAACTGTATGAATTTTGCACGGTCTTGTTTTTGTTACTCACTAGTTGAAGGAACGGTAGCATAGTGCTCATGTTACTGGACTAGTAATCCGGAGGCCTGGACTAATGATCTGGCGACACAAGTTCAAATCCCACTATGGCGGCTGGGGAATTTAAATTCAGTTAATAAATCTGGAATAAAAAGCTAGTATCAGTAATGGTGACCCTTACCGGATCTAGCCTATATGTGACTCCAGACCCAGAGTTTGACTTGAAACGTTGACACTATTTTCACTCCACAGATGTTGCCTGGCCTGCTGAGTTTTTCCAGCATTTTCTGTTGTTATTCCACAGCAATGTGGTTGACTCTTACCAGCCCGCTGAAATGACCTAGCAAGCCACTCAGTTAAGGGCAATTACAGAAGGGCAATAAATGTTGGCCTTGCCAGCGATGCCCACATCCTGTGAATGAATAAAGAAAAAAAAAGCACCTTCAGCTTGGTTTATTTTACCCAAGTCTGTTTTAATTGTTTCTATGCTAATTAATTGGAAGCATTTGGATGTTCAGAAATCAAATTTGGAATTTAATCTCTGGTACTGCCCCTTTTTGGAATTATTAAATACAGTAGGCATTTGTCTGACAAATATACGAAAATCTCTGCAATAGCTTTTATAAATATGCTCGCCGATATAAACCCTTTCTTTGTAACTCTGAAAGGAAGGAAGGAAAGATGTACCATTGTGTGAATCTAAAAGATGTAAGAAAAATGAACTCCGCATGGGTTAAATAGACAAGCATGTTGAAATGTTTTTTTTAAGTTTGCTTCTCTTCACCTTTCTACTGTGCCACCAGCTGACTGTCATTTAAGAGATCCATTAAAAAAAAAAATAATAATTCCTCCGTCACAACAAAATCTTTGGCCGCAATTTTATTAATGGATTAAGGGCGAGCCCGCTGCTCGGCAGCTTTCGGACCCGCTCCCGGATGCCGCCGCCTAGCAGTGACGATTTTACCTTGATTGGCCTCGTTACAGCTGATGTGCAGGTACCTCCAGGCAATTGCTTGGAGCATGTCAGATTCTCGCCTCTGATGATGCGTTGTTTGAGTAAAAATTTACAGGGGCCATATCCCCTTTCCAAAAGCATTAGGTCTTTTTCTCTTAAAGGTGCTGGCTGCTGCAGGAGTGGTAGCCCCAAAAACTAAGGCTGCACCCAGGTTCAATGAGGGCTCGCTCCATGCTCTTGTGGAGGGAGTTGGAGGATGTCAGGAGGTCCTCGTCCCTGGAAACGGAAAGAGGAGGCCTCCTCAGCAAACCAAAGCAGCTTGGCTGCAAATTGCTGAGGAGGTGAGCTCGAGGTCTGTGTGCAGACGCACATGGGTTCAGTGTCAAAAGGTTTAATGATCTGCTGAGATCACCTAAAGTGTGGCCTCTGTGTTCTGGGAAATGGAAGTTCAAGAGTGAAGGCTCAGGGCGAGTTCCATGTAGAATGTTGGTGGTGACACTGAGCGCAAACCACCGTTTATTGGACAGATGATGCCTGGGGTTTTGAGAGTGTCAGACTTGTATTCATCTCCATATGCCAGCCACCTGTGGTTGAAGTGTAAGCTTACGCGAATCTGGCATGGATGAGTGCATCCCTTGCCTGACGGCCAGCAATGTGATCGCCTGCTGCTGGATTGGCCACATCCGGCCCCGCAAGGCCTTGCTCCTCTTGCTCTTCCTCCGCGGAGGCTGTGCTGAGCCACTTGTTAAGCTGCGCTGCTGTGCGATGTTGTGCAGCGCACAGCAGACCACGATGATTCTGGACACCCTGGCTGGTGCATACTGCAAGGCTCCTCCAGATCTGTCTAGGCATCGGAAGTGCATTTTGAGCAAGCTGATGGTTTTCTTAATGATGCTTCTGGTGGATATGTGACTCACATTGTACCGCTCCTCAGCATCGTTTGATGGCCTCCTCATCGGTGTCATAAGCTGCTTTTTCAGGGGATAGCCCTAGTCACCAAGAAGCCATCTGGAAAGTTGGTTTGGCGGATGGAATAGCTGAGGCACAGTAGACTGGCGCAGGATGAAGGAGTCATGGCAACTGCCAGGGTACTTTGTGCAAACATGCATGATGATCTTCCTGTGGTTACACACCAGCTGGACGTTCAGGGAGTGGAATCCCTTGCCGTTGACAAATACAGCTGGGTTGTGATAGGGGCCCTAATGGCTACATGTGTGCAGTCTATGATGCTCTGCACCATTGGCAAACCTGCCATATTGGCAAAGCCAACCGCACGCACCGTCACACTTGGGCCATCCGTGGAGAGGTGGATGTAATTGTGCGCCTTTGCAAAGAGGGCATCAGTGACCTGCGTGAGGCAGGTGTGAGCAGCCGACTGGGAGATGCCGCTGATGTCTGCAGCTGATCCCTGGAAGGAGCCCGAAGCAAAGAAGTTGAGTGCGGTGGTGACATTGACAGCAACTGGCAAGGAATGTCCACACGCTCCTCTGGGCTCCAGGTTTTGGTGCAGCATTGCGCAGATGTCGGCGACTACGTCGCTCAAAAGTCTCAGCCTCCTTTGGCACTGATGCTCCGTCATGTTGAGGAAGCTGATCCTCTGCCTGTAAACCGTGTTGGGGGGTATCTCCTGCGACGAGGTGCAGCCCTGCGCTGAGACCCTCCGCCCTGTGCATCATCAGGCGGGTGAGGAGGAGGTTGGCGCTCCTGGTGCTGGTGCTACTGTCGTGGCTGGTTGTGGTGCTGCTGCGGCTGCTCTTCCTCCGAATCTGACGACCAGGATGAGAGGCTATAAATGGTTCCCATCCCGTTGCTATAGATTTCATTTGAGGCAAAAAGCTTGCAAGCGCACAGTCGAAGTGGCCTGAAATTATTCCAATCAGGTCACACTGCAGATGGCTGTCAGCTTGAACAGTCATAAGGTCAGTAGATTTGCAAAATCTTATCCCAAAGTTGTTGCATTTGAATGTCAGCCATGTTACAGGAGCGCTTTTGAAGTGCTGCACCAATGACTGCAAATCGTGTCCTCCGGCAACTCGTCTCCTTCCAGCTGGCCTGTTTCTGACAAGACGGGAAACAGGAGCCAGAAGCACGAAAATGGGAAACCACTATCAAAATAGGATTAGCAAGGCAGTTAACAGGCTATTAACTGCCTTAATTATCTGTCCTACTGGTTCCAGTCAGGTCAGTTTGGAAGCGGCTGACCCGACACTCACGAAAATAGCATGGGGGCGGGATGGAGGTGGCGTGGCAATCTGAAGCCATTTTTTCCGATTTTTCACTGCCCGCCCGCCCACCCACCTCAGGGCTATTAAAATCGAGCCCTTTGTGGACAGTTTGGTATACAGGTGTTTTTCTGTTACTGCAACCAGGCATCTTAAGTGTACAAAAGTGTTTAATATTTTTCCGTTTCTTCTTATTGGAGAACGCCTCTGTTTGGCTCATCTGGCTGCAGATCTTGCTGCATGTATGTTTGTAGTTCCTCATGTACCCTACCACTCAATGATAAAGCAGCATACTGTGCTGCCCTTTGACTTACTTGCAGACCTTGAGGCACCATGTGAAGTCAGAGCAGTTAATTGGTGAAACGTTTACACATGGTGCTTTGCAACATTGCAGCCAACAAAAAGCCAAAAGATTCTTTCAGTATCATAGAGGACGTAAGAGCTTTGGAGTGTTGAGAAGGATCAACTCCATTATTTTAAAATAGTTCAAGATTACTTTACAAATGCATGTATGTTTCAGAAATCATTCTCAAGGAGGTGTTTCGTTAATTGGGCTCAAAATGCTCTGATTAGAGCGTTCTCCATTCCACGTTTTTTGCGGGGTGAGGGGTTTGGAAAGCAGGAAAGGCTTCCGACAGACTTTGATATAATTAATGACTGACTACTTACAGATGTTACTAGTATACTTTAAGTACAGTAGCGCCTACGCAATATCAACCATATTTAACATACACAATCATTTGTATTTGAAGTGTGTTATGGTTGGCATCAAAGTGGATTCCTGTTGTCACTTATTCGTCGGCGCCTAAATTTTCGCTGGGTTCAGATTTTCTTTTTTAACTTTAATAGCTAGTAAACTTGTTTTTATCCTAAGTGTCTTATCGCTTACCTGAAATTACCACCGGTGTTAAAATATGTTATGCCAATCAGGAAACCTAAGCTCTTGTGTCCAGTTCCACTAAAAAGATAAATACTTAAGTTCATTGCTGTTGAAAATGAAATCTCGCTCTCCCTTCTCTTGAAATAATAAATTAACTGGAGTGAGGGCCTTCCTAGCTCCATATTTACTGGCATAAAGGAGCATTCCTTCAGGGTGTGTCTCAAAATATGCCATAGCAATTTTCAAAGCAAATGTTGAGGATAATTCAGTGGTGTCTTCTTTACATACTGGTGCTTGAGTCACATGTGCTATGTTCGATCATTGCTCATTCACCCCATTGCTTCCATTTTGTGTTAAAGCAACTAAAAGACTAGTAACTTGACAATAACGTTGAATTAACGAGGTTTTTGCTAAATATATCTCAATTTTTCTTTTTTAAAGATGAAGTAACTGCAGACCTTGATTTAGGGTCCTTCACAGAGCCTGGTAAGTGGGGGATATTATGGAGTATATATTTGTTTTTCTGCATTCAAGTAAAGCTAGGAAGAAATATTACTTTTAACAACTGTAACAAGGTAACATTTGCCATCCTCCTTCCAAAATAAAGTTTGTTTCCTTGCTAATTCAATGGAATCTGTTGAACTTCATTCACCCAGCGACTTTGTAACATTGGTCGAGTACAGCACAATGTTCAAAACTCAGCTTGAAATTTAAGTAACTTGCCGTGTAATTCATTTTGTGTCTCGATAGAAATTCCTTATCCATTCCAAATTTTCACTTGGTCATAGTGGTACATTTTAGGAATCTAATTACTTTTGTCTAAAATGTTTTCTGTTAATTGACTTGCAAAATGAATGGACTGTAATGCAGAGGTTCTATCTTTGTCTCCTATTTATGGAAAACATTTTAAGCACAACATGATTCAACAAGCTTGTTGTGTATTCAACAAGATTTGATGACCTCAATCATGTGTAAAATATCTGTCAAATTATTTAATATCTTTTTTCACCTCCGCACGCTGCCTTTTTGCCCTGTTTAAAATTAAGTTCCCTCATAATTTTTTTTTCCCCCCCCCCCCCCTTCCTAGTTCTTGACTATCTTGGCACCATTCCTGGTCAAACAAGGACCTAATTGACTTACTTCCTGACCAAGTACTGCTCTAAAACTGGCCGCTGTGAGCTATGCAAGGGAATCCTAGAGTTGCCTGGTTAACAATACATGGAATACTTATTTTCTACTTTCCTCTTTGTAAAGAAACAGTAGGCCTTTGTTTCACACTTCGTCCAGTGTGGTATGGTTTGAGATTCAAGAGCTGCTAATGCCCTGATGGAGCCAGAAAACACTCTATATTTACAGAGTTTTTCTTCATCCAGCAGTTGGACATCCATTATTTGCCAAACCCATTCTGGATCAGACATTCTAATTCTAATGTATATTTGGTCCAAAGGTGTCTCAAGGCATCTTCCCCAGGTGTTGAACATTTTCAAATCCCTCAAAATGCCTGTTTGAGTTCTTTTTTGGGAGTGGAGGAGGAGGGGCCTCTTTTGCACCAACCTCCTTCCTTGTGTACCAGTAAGCACAAGGGGTTTGTAGTAAAGACCAGCCTAATAGATCCTCTCACAGCCAAAGTACATGGTCTCTGTACACCACCTCCTGAACTGCTTCATGTTTCTCTGTGATTACTTTTCAGTCAAACTCCTGAATCAGCAGAAGCATGGCAAAGCACTTGTCTAGGATAAGTACTTTGCACACCAGAGAACAAGTTCAAGTAGCAGATTCTGTATATCTGTATAATTGCCACCAGTCGCATCTCTTGAAGTTTCCTCCAAAATGACAATGGGTGGAGGGAGAATGGATAATGCCCATTGATAACTGTCTAAACCATCTGTTCTTTTGTGGCCACAAGGCACTCTACGAAGAGCTCAGGCACTTATAAGTCAGGATTTAACCATAAAGATTTGTGAACAAATACTTTACAAGTGCATCTCCTATAGCCACCCAGCAGTGAAGCTATTCCTTGAACTCACAAAGGACCCAGTCTTTTTTTAAGGATCTGTGGAGGTATATCGCAGCCAGTGCTTGGGCTAGGGAATCAAGGTTACAGTTACATGTACATCTAGCAGGGATTCTCCAAGTAATCCGTCCATTTACATTGCTCAGGAAGCCCTACACTGGAGTCATTTTGTAAGCTGAACCAAGGTTGTTGACCAGCTGGCTTTCCTTTGGTGCTGTAAAGGAGTTTCAAACATGCCAAGAAAGGAGATTTTATTCTTGGTCTTGTCCAAAAGTAGTCCTGAGGTACTCTGTCCAATCCTGTACTTCCACCTACTCGGTGCTCTTCTCTTAAAGTACAAATAACCTCTGCTTCAAATTCTTCAGGAAGTTTGACTGAAGATTGTGCTTGTCAGAATATAACCTCAAGGATATTTGCTTCAATTTTTGCAATTTACCAGCGGCTTAGGAAATTCTAAAATACACAATGTGTACAATCTCTGAGACAGCCAATTTTTAATCTAATTTTTTGCCTCCAAGTTATGAACAGGGAATGCCTTTATGTGGTAGCTGTCCATTTGTGTCTATCCTCATTTATGCTCCTCTCAAGACTCGGCAGGGACCACATTTCAGCGACTAGGTTTTCGCCATGTTTGAGTGATGCATTTCTCAATAATTTGTGGCAATCTCTGTTGAGGCTGCAACATGGCCTTCTGTTTTATAGGTGTCTGTTTTCTAGCATCTCTGGGCATTGTCCTTTCCAGCAGGTTGATTTTAATTTCAGAATGGTGTTCCTCTCTGAGTGGTTGAGAGTGTGGACAGTGCTTTACCCATGTGCCCTGGAAATAATTGTCAACCATTAATGTAATATCTGACAGAAGGTTCTTGAAACCTCTGTGGTGAAACATTTTCTCCAAGTAGATACAAAACTGACTCTCGGAATTTTGGTGACAGCAGATTAGACTTGGGCATAGAGGTGACAGCTTTGGGAGTAAAAAAAGAAGCTGAGTTCTACAGATTGGAGATCACTCGTCAAATCCCTGTCAACCATTTTGGAGCACAGATTGAAGTATACATTTCTTCTGATTCAGTTGTTGGCACCCTGCAAAATAGATATGCTGCGTATTTTAATTTGGCTCTCCTGTGGTTAAATTCTCTTACTACAGTTTTCATCAAAAGTTTGGAAAGGCTTTGGATCAGTCATCAATTTCCTGTGTTCAAGCATGGTTATTTTTGTATTGTTTGTCAACCAAGGTCTGGGGTGCAGCATTGGTCAAAAATTTGCAGTTTGCTTCATTGACTTTAGATAATACAATTCAAAACATGTCAGTCTTAGTATAGGCCCCACTAGTAAATGACAAGAAAAGTAAGTGCTTGCATTTCTGCCAGCATACAGTCTCAAGAGATGCCTAAAAAGCAAAAGTATTTTTATTTAACTAGCACCTGTCACATTGGGACATCCCAAAGCACTTCACAGCCAACTCTTGTTTAAACGACACTTAATCATCCGGAATTCTTTAATAACTGGCAAAATAGATAACCGGTAATCTTGCCGAATCCATCCATTTTTTGTTTTTCCCGAGTCCGAGTTTCCCGCGGTGGCCGAGTTAGTCCATTGTTTTAATTTTTTTTTGTTAAAAATTGCCTGCCTCTCTGTTACCTGGAATTTTTCATCAACTGGCACCATCCTGGTCCCGTAGGTGCCGGATACGAAAGAGTTTACTGTAATTAGTTTTGAAGTGCTGTCACTTGTTTGTAGGCAAGCAAAGCAGCCAAGTTTTGTATAACAAGGTCTCACAAGCAGAACTGAGATGAACAATCAGTTAATCTGTTCTAGTGGTGTTGGTTGAGGGATGAATGTTGACTGGGGCACCAGAGGATGCCATGCTCCTCCTCCTCTTCAAAAAAGGTGCCATGGAATATCTTGCATCCACCCGATAAGGCAGGCAGAGTCTTGTTTTAGTGTTTGACTTGAATGACACGCCCTCCTACAATGCAGCACTCCTTTAGTACCGCCATCAAAGTGTCAGTTAAGATCATGTGTGCAAGTCCTGGAGTGGGGCTTGAACCTACAGCCTCTGGCTTGGATGAGTGCGCCACAGCTGAGCCAAGCTGATACGAACATAGTTTGTTGCACACTATTCAGCAAGAAATGTCATGAATACTTAAAGCACTGGAAAATGACTTTAAAAGATATGATGGTATTGATTGAAATGCATCAGTGAATCCAGTTCCTTCTCAGCACAAGAATATCGAGAACTCTAAGTCATGTAGGGAGCCCTCAAAGAGAGCCAGGCAGAAGAATAACAAGGACCTTGAAAGAAGCTGTCTTTTGCCCAACAATCACTGCTTCCCTGGTATTAGCAGGATAGTCAGAAGAGGGAATCACATCTGAAACTTGGCAAACAAAGCAGATCCTTGTAATGAAAATAGCTACCCAGGAGACTTGGGAAAGATTAGCCTCTGTCTTTCTTTGAAATCCCCATAATGCTTGAGAATTTTCCCACGGCAGAATGAACTCTTACAGTACTTTTGATGGTAGATGTGCGTAAGTTCTGTTTACGAGCTCATAAAGAAAGGTCCTTTAGGCCAGGGACACTTGGTTGTTTGCTCCTGTTATTTTCACCCCAAAAGAGTAGAGTGAGTAGAATCCATGCTGGCTTTTATCCAGTAGAAAGGTTTCAAGACAAAGTTCAGAGATAGTAATTGAGGTCCAAAATGTTACTACTTGTGAGCGTATATATTTGGAATGGTAGTCTTCCAGATTTATGGGAATTATATTATTAAATTACTACAACGTAATCTCTTAGATTTTAGAAATGATTGCCCATATATCCTAGTCATAAAGAATCGTCTCCTAAATGCTTTAAAAGCAGTTCAACAACAATTAAGAGCAGATTGCAGGTCTTGATTCATCCACTACGTGTTTTTAACTTGCTGGATAAATGTGGTGGCATGAAAAATATAATAGGCTGTGTACCCCAGATTCATGTTCCTCAGACTTTCATGCCAAATATAATATCATTGGAAGGTATCAATTGAGGGAGTGAAGGAGCCAAACATAGTCTTACATAATTTTGCCTGCTACAGGTGACCAGCTGAGTGCCATACTGAATGCCATTCAGTCACCGCCTTTCCTCCCAGCTTCTAGCGTCTTTGGTCAAGCTGCAAAGCCTTCCTCTTCCCTTGTTCACAGCCCATTTGTGTTTGGACAGCCCCTTTCCTTGCCGCAGTCTCAACCACAGCTTCTGAGTAAGTCTGTCTGTCTCACCTGCCTAACATATTCCATCCTGTGGCTTTACTGTTGTAGTTCTATATACCCTCTTCCATCAGTAGAGTACTGTAGTAACTTAATTTTATACATGAATTTTAAGCATGTCTTTTGATGCAGATTTTACAGTGTTATGTTACTTGATGGTAACTTGTGCAGGCTGGGATGCTCATTATTTTTAAAAATTAAAAAAAAAATACAACAAAGAAAAGTATTTGGTTCCATTGCATTAGCACTGACAAAATGCCAAAATGTGGTGAATTGTCAGAATTAAAATCAGAAACAAAACTTCAAGTTTTAGTTCTTTTGCAAGCATACAGCTGACTAAGTCTGTGCTTTACATGTAAATATATCTGTAAACAGCTTCTTTGCTTATTCTTGCTGCTGTAGCATTTCTGTCATTGAATCTCTGCTGCTTACCTGCCACTGTCTTCCTCTGTAGACACTTCATCACGCAGCCTTGCTTCACGTGAGCGCTCATGCAAAAGTAATAGTTCCGCAGGGCCTGGGTCAGGTGTCTGCTCTGTATCTCTGAAGTCAAAGGGTGGGTATGCATGCAGTGAATTTTAAAGATCTGATTTTATGAACATTGGACTCCTGCAGAGGATAACAGTGCTGCTTTTGCTCTTGCTTATAGATTCATGTTGAAATTTGTTTCTTTTACATTTTTGCACATTCGGTGACCAATGTTTTGATAACCTTACAATATAAAATTATTTATTGCTTCTTATACTGGTCTCTGCTAATACTTTTGAAACTAAAATTTTCCCTAGTATGTATTGCAGAAATGAACAGTATTTTCGCAAAGCTCTGGAGGGTGGGGTTCGAGATTTAAAAATTATTTTGGAGTTTGTGAACAAAGCTATTAATTATCTCTTGGAAAAATCTTGGGCAAGCCAATGATGGCTTTTTGAATAAGCTGCAGTTATTGAAGGCTTAAATATGGTATTTTATACTGCAAAATCCTTTTCCTTCTACAATTAAAGTTGCAGACCTATTTACCCATTTTGTAAGCTAGTTATGGAATACCAATATTACAATAGCCTAACCATGGCAATTTGGTTCTTTTATGTAAAGTTATACAAAATGAGGACTTTAGTTGTGAAACTTTTAATTGAAAGCAGAGCTTCATTCAATGTTTGTTTTCAAGGATCAACAGGGAGAAAAAGAGAGGCGTGCTTGATGTAGTTTTCACCTTCGACTTTAAAAAATGTTTGTTCTGCCTCTGTTCATTTTTTTAAATGCCCAGTGTGTTCTGGGCAAAGGAAAATCAAACTGCGGGTTTATTTGGAAATGATATGTAAAGAGTTGTATTGAAAAAATATATTTGCCAGTGATGCAAATGTTGTTCTGACTTTTTTTGGACCATCAACCAGCATGATAATCTGCTTAGAATTCATAGAAGCAGCTTTGGTGATTCATTTTTTCCATTATAAAGCGCTTTGGGACGTCCTGAGGTCGTGAAAGGTGCCATATAAATGCAGGTCTTTTTGTTAATGATCACCACACCTCTTTAGTGGTCCTTTGCTAATGTAGTCTTGCACCAAAAGAACAGCTATTTATCTGAAGTATTTTCAGTCACGTTTTTATAAAATAAAACAAAATTTAAAAAAATCACAATTGCTCATCAATGTTACAAGGCAGCAAGACCTGAATGTGAATTGTATTATTATGCAGTGACACTAATGCTCGTTAGTGGACAGTGACAAATCCATGGCTCAAACAGCTAAAGTCCACAAAAGCTCTAATCTAATCTGTTGAAAGTTATTTATAGGCTATTTGGGCTCAGTACTGCTGTGTGCTTGGCCAGGACTGCAGTTTCCAAACCAGAGTTCTTTTTTAAATGTTCACGCTAAGATAAAGTATTTAAACTCCTTCCTTCTATGTTTTGCCTTAAAAAACTGTTGTAGGAAAGGAGGGAAGCTACCTGTGCATTAAATTTACTTGTTAAAAATACCATATTTAAAGAGTGTTACTGGAATTCCATCTATCTTTGCAGCTGGACAATGGGGTATATACAGGTAGACTATCCTTTATCCGAAAACCTTGGGACCAGCTGTGTTTCGTTTTTTGGAATTTTCGGATTTCAGAAGGTTTTGACAACAAACACTGTTGCTTACCAACAGCTTGTAAACACTCGGGCCCTGCCTTGGAAGCGTCTCTGAAGCTGTTGCTAAGCTACAGAGACTCTTTCCACAGCCTGACTGTTTAAAAAAAAATGCTAGGGGAAGAAAAAAAATGCTAGGGGAAGAAAAAAAACCTAACAAAACGGCTGTTGATTTCTGCCGTTAGATCGAGGTTTCCGGCTCCCCCTGCTCCGTATCTGAATTCCTTGACTTAGCGGGGGTCTGGGGCTCGACTGCCGCCGCCAGTTGTGGGAAAGCCGGATATCGGCTGACTCCTACACTAAGCTGGCCCGCAACTCAGGTCGGGGGGTGGGGGAAGAAAAGACTATCGGACGGGCCGCTGTATTGTTGGGTTCACTCTCCCGGTACCTCCTTCACACTGCCCGGCTCGGCCTGCAATCTCCTACCCAGGAGGGAACTCTGTGACCCTCTGCCCTGCTCACAGGGAATGGCAGAGCTCCCGGACCACTCCTGTCATGTTTGGCGCCACTCGGGTCATGTCGTGCGCACGGCTTACGCTCCACGAAAAAACTTTCGGTTATTAGAGGTTTTCGGAAGTGCGGATAAAGGATAGTCTACCTGTATTGGAATAGGCTGTTTTTGTTCTAAAGGTAAAGTAGTGAATGATTGTTTCTCCAAAATGATTTTCAGGTGATAAAGGAAACATTGTAGTATCTGGAAACTTTGATTTGTCCTGCAAACACAAAAGTGAAAATCGATTGCAAAAAATTGAAGGTCGGATCAGCAAGGCTGCTGCAGAACAAACAAAGACAAAAAATGCAGAAAATCTGTCTGCAAGTGAATCTCTTATGCTTAAATCCGATGCTGCCAAATTGAGATCAGACTCTCATAGTAGATCCCTTTCCCCAAATCATAACACATTGCAGTCACTAAAAACAGATGAGAAGACCACTGCTGGACTGAGGGCAGAGTCACCAACAGCAGGGTCACGGTCAGCATTGCCAAAGCAGAAGGGATCATCTGGGAAAGGGAGCCCAGCAAGTCCTAATTCTCCAAGGCCATCTTCTCCACATGAGAGAAACTTAACTCATAAAGCCAACACTGCTGCAAAAATTAGATTGGATCCACCACGGGAGAGATCAAAATCTGATTCGTATACTTTGGACCCTGATACAGTTCGTAAGAAAAAAGTTCCTCTGACGGAGCCTCTGCGAGGGCGGTCAACTTCACCTAAACCAAAATTACTGCCCAAGGAGGCAAAAACTGCCACCAACACAGAGAACAGAGCGCCGTCGCCCCAGGTAGTGCAAGAAAATCTCCACAGTGAGATAGTTGCTATCTGTACATCCAGTACTCTAACAACAACCAGTAATTCAGATACAGTCTCTGAAAAAATAGCTGAAATGCAAAACCCTGAAGACTCCTCTCCAAAGGTCCATTTCAGCATTGGAAAAGCCCCACCCAAAGAAGAACAAGAAACTAGATCGTCCCCCAAGATGAGTCGTAAGAGTACTGCCAGGCACACTAGACCCAAGAAGGAAAAAATGGGAACCATTTTCAAGGAGGAGAGTAATTCATCTGTTGAGCCACCGAAACAAGCAATGTCCCCTTCTGTCGCAGAATGTGCTCGTGCAGTGTTTGCAGCTTTCTTATGGCATGAAGGGATTGTCCACGATGCAATGGCATGTTCATCTTTCTTGAAGTTCAATCCTGACCTCAGTAAAGAACATGCACCAATGAGAAGCAACCTTCACAGCCAACAAGGTCTAGAGGAAAGAGAGACTAAGCTAAAGAATAGGCATTCATTGGAAATATCATCTGCTCTAAACATGTTTAATATTTCTCCTCATGGCCCAGACATATCTAAAATGGGCAGCATTAATAAAAATAAGGTGCTCTCAATGCTGAAAGAACCCCCACTGCCTGAGAAAAATGAAGATGGAAAGGTAGATTCAACAGCCTTTGAACTTTCGAGCCATCATTCTATGAAGAGTAGGTCTCCTTTGCCTCTTACTTTGCAACATCTTGTTGCCTTTTGGGAGGATATCTCAATGGCAACCATAAAAGCAGCCACTCAGAACATGATCTTCCCTAGCCCTGGTTCAAGTGCTATATTGAAGAAAAAAGAGAATGAAAAAGATAGCAAAAAGAATAAGAAAGAAAAGAAGAAAAAAGACAAAGCGGAGGCAAGACCGAGAGGAAATCTCTTTGGAGAAATGGCACAGCTTGCAATGGGAGGCCCTGAGAAAGACACGATATGTGAGCTGTGTGGTGAATCTCATCAATATCCAGTAACGTATCACATGAGACAAGTTCATCCAGGTAACTAACTTATTTATTTGTTAGTCAATCAGTTAAAAAGACCAAAAGTATCTACAGCATAAGTATATTTGTTTTTATTTATCTTCACAGTTGTAGTCACATTAGTACACCTTGGTTTTTAGGATTCAATTCAAAAGGCTGCTGAATTTTAAATGAGAAAAACAGCAAATTGTTATTCATTTTGTGTATAGCAACAATTAATCAGTTTTTGAACTTTGTAGATTAGTAGTTGGCAATAGGTTTCAAGACTGATTTCAGTCAGGGTGTAAACTGCTTGAGCTTTAACCCCCACCCGACAGGCAGGAGAGGGTCGGAGTTGAGGGGGGAAGGTGGGATTAAAATATCAAAATCGGGCAACCCAACACCATTCCTGCCCCTTTCAATTTTACAGTGCAGAAATCACACCTGCAAAAGGCAGGCGGGGCCCTAATTAACATACCAAAGTCATAGACTGATGACACCATCGGTGCCGTGACTCAATTTGAGTGAGGGGAGGCCCGAACTGTGGGATTCCTCACTGCTGATCCAAGGCAGGAGCTGCTGGCTCTCCAAGCTAAGTGGCTATTTTAGCACTCCTTAAGGGCCAGGAGGAGCTGGAGTGCTCCCCCCAGGCCCCTCAAGAAAGCCTCCTCCAGCCTTCCCTGTTGCCAGCCTTTGCCCAGCACTCCCAATCATGGCCCGGAGCTGATACTCCCTTCCCAGTGCCGGGGACCCTCCCCATGGGTCACTGGCTATGACCTCCTGCCCACTGGTCAGGCCGCCAATTCATCCGGCACTCGGGCAGGAGGCAACTCGTCAGTATGCTAATAAAGCCCTGCTATTAAGGTCGGCAGGGCTTCCACGTCCCCGGCCTTGCTGGGTTCTTTGGCCGATATCTGCCTCCCCTTCTCCCCATTAATATCATGGCCCAAGAGTCATTGAGATTATCAACCATACAAGAGTGGGCATCACAGCTGAACCTGATCTTGTTTTCACCTGACCTCCATAGATGCACACTTTTGGGCGAGTGTTGCTGGATTGCAACCAGCAGCAGGAATCATTGGCAACTCTTCCCACCCACTTCATAAAACCTGTTGGCAATGCATTAATATGTCTTGACCACATTGCTTTCGTGGCTCAGATTGGGAGACTGAACATAGGCCAGGGTTTGCACTTCTGTTTGGAGTCTACTTTATTAGGATATCTATGGTTGTGATTGTCACTAATTCTATACAGATATTTGAATTGGCATTAAATTTATGTTCCTCAAAGAATATGAAGTTAATCAATTTTTGTTTCATCTATAAAGACTAAAGATTTTTTGTTTTTTTTTGCTAAAGGCTGTGGTCGTTATGCTGGAGGACAGGGCTATAATAGCATTGGTCACTTCTGTGGCGGATGGGCAGGGAACTGTGGTGATGGTGGTGTTGGAGGAAGCACCTGGTATCTTGTATGTGACCGTTGCAGAGAAAAATATCTCCGTGAGAAACAAGCTGCAGCTCGTGAAAAGGTGTGTATTCCTTTGTATATGTGATAAAATTAACTTCTGTACATAGAAAAGGCGATCTGAGCAGCGCACTCTGGGGGGAAAAATATCCCACCGTGCTACTTCAGACTGCGTAGCTCGAGTCCTATGTGGATTCAGAGTTTTAGGTCATGGGTAGAATTTGTCCAATTTTTTTTTTGGATAAGAGGGCCCTGTCAGAGTTTTGGGGAGCATTGTAACCCTGTGATTCTCAGGCATTGTATCTCACTGGTATTACTGTTTCTAAACATTTTCACAACATTTTGTATATGTTCCAAGTTTGTCATTCAACTGCCTAATAATTTAAAAAAGTATTGTGCTCAACAGGTTACTCTTCAAATCAAATGGCTTAAGATCAATTTCTTAACGGGTACAAATCTTTGAACCTGTGTTATTTGTGGAAAAGTGAATTCCCTACAAGGGTATATTCTATATAGATCTGTCTCTGCTGTGGTGATCAATATTGTAAGTGGAACACTTTCCTTTAGGGGCCTCCAAGTCAGCCCTCGGGAAGCTAGATTTCAGTAGATTTGCCTCAACAACATACCTTAAACCCAACCTCCCGAGCACTCCCCATGCACCAAGATGAACAGTATGCATTTTTTTCCCATTCATCAACCATTCTTGCTGCTTCTCTGAGTGAACTTGGCAAATTAATGCCAGTTTATGCTAGCTGAAGAACTGGTTTGAGATTGTGCAATTTCATGTCGGATTTTTGCAGCCAATGGAGAAAGGGAAGACTTTCATTCCATTTGTCTGGGCTACATCTAGCTCGGAGGTAAAACCTCGTTGTGCTCCTAAGCCAACCCTCCAATAAATCAAAAAGCAAAATACTGCAGTGGCTGGAGATCTGAAATAAAAACAGAAACTGCTGGAAACCCTTAGCAAGACATTAACTCTGATGCCCCCTTCTCCAATATTCTGTCTAATTAAGCTAAATAATAAATAACAGTGCATAGCAGGTGACCAACCCTGGTTCAATGAGGAGTGTAGCAGAGCATGCCAGGAGCAGCACTAGGCATACCTAAAAATGCGGTGCCAACCTGGGGAAGCTGCAACACAGGTACATGTATGCTGAAAAGCAGAAGCAGCATGCTGTAGACAGAGCTAAGCGATCCCACAATCAATGGATCAGATCAAAGCTCAGCAGTCCTGCCACATCCAATTGTCAATGGTGGTGGATAATTAAACAACTAACAGGAGGAGGAGCTGCCATGAATATCCCCATCCTCAATGATGGTGGAGACCAGCACGTGAGTGCAAAAGACAAGGCTGAAGTGTTTGCAACCATCTTCAGCCAGAAGTGCCGAGTGGATGATCCATATCGTCCTCCTCCTGAGGGCCCACCATCACAGAAGCCAGTCTTCAGCCAATTCGATTCACGCAACATGGTATCAAGATACGGCTGAGCGCACTGGATACAGCAAAGGCTATGGGCCCCAATGACATCCCGGCTGTCGTGCTGAAGACTTGTGCTCCAGAACTAGCTGCGCCTCTAGCCAAGCTGTTCCAGTACAGCTGCAACACTGGCATCTATCCGACAACGTGGAAAACTGCCCGGGTATGTCCTGTCCACAAAAAACAGGACACATGTGCCACCCAAGTGCCAGGCAATGACTGTCTCCAACAAGCGAGAGCCTAACCATCTCCCCTTGACATTCAGCGGCATTACCATCGCTGAATCCCCCATCAACATCCTGGGAGTCACCATTGACCAGAAACCTAACTGGACCAGCCATATAAATACTGTGGCAACAGGTATTCTGCGGCGAGTATCTCACCTCCTGGCTCCCCAAAGCCTTTCCACCATCTACAAGACACAAGTAAGGAGTGTGATGGAATACTCTCCACTTGCCTGGATGAGTGCAGCTCCAACAACACTCGGGAAGCTTGACACCATCCAGCACAAAGCAGCCCGCTTGACTGGCACCCTATCCACCACCTTAAACATTCACTCCCTCCACCACTGGCGTACCGTGGCTGCAGTGTGTACCATCTACAAGATGCACTGCAGCAACTCGCCAAGGCTCCTTTGGCAGCACCTCCCAAACCTGCAACCTCTACCATCTAGAAGGACAAGGGCAGCAGGCACATGGGAGGAACACCACCACCTCCAAGTCACACACCATCCTGACTTGGAAGTATATCGCCGTTCCTTCATCGTCGCTGGGTCAAAATCCTGGAACTCCCTCCCTAACAGCATTGTGCGAGTACCTTCACCACACGGACTGCAGCGGTTCAAGAAGGCGGCTCATCACCACCTTCTCGAGCAATTGGGGATGGGCAATAAATGCTGGCCTTGCCAGCGACGTCCAGATCCCATGAACGAATATAAATAAATAAATAAAGCCTTCACCGCCATGCAGTTAAATTTTACCAAAATCAAGTTGAAGTAGGTGGAAGTATTTACGGTTTGCCAGTATTCTATTTAGCTATGAGTGCCAACACGTCCAGTGTTACTCAGAATTCTCTTCAGGGTGTTCAGACAAGAAACACTGAAGCATTTATGTGCTGCATGATTGTCTTGCCAACATTTTGGGAAGGGATTCTCTGAAAGTTAAAAGAATGCGTTCCATTAATGATCAATTCAAATTTAGGTATAGTTGATATTTATGTTTGAGATTCTTGCCTTGTCACCCAGTAATTTGCCATCAAAATAAAAAGAGAAGCAACTTGGTACCAGATTCTGCAGTCCTACCAAACTATAATGCGTGCTTGGTGTCTGAACCTGTTACATTTTTCAAAGTTTGTACTGGCACCTTACGCACTAAATGTATGATGGGGAATTAAAGTACTGCTTATGCTGTGAAGAGTGAAATTGTATTTTTTGTACACTGCTGTTTTTATTTTCGAACACACCCTATATTAATGTCGGCTTGTGGCACTGCAATGAAAATAATCCAAAAGGTAGAACTACCCAAATCATTGGGAGTAGTTTGAAGAAAAGTGGTGCTCTGCCTTTTATTACTAGTAAATGCGAATTGTGCTCTTGCATGAACTCTGCAGTCTGATTTAAAGTGTACTTCTTGCAGAACATCAGTTGTTGGAACCTTTTACTTTTAGAAATAAAAATGTAGATGTTTCTATTGGCCCTCTAACTTTTACATTGATTAAGACCTAAATAAATAAAATAACTTCGATTTCTGCCTTAGTGATTTTATTTTTAATACCTAACATGGATTATACTTTTTATCCTTCTGTTTGATATTCATAGTTCTGTTTGTTTTTAATTTGGGAAGAAAGGCACCTTGTCAATGTTGGTACTTTTCTTTTTCAGGTTAAACAAGCCAGAAAAAAGCCGGTGCAGGTGAAGACCCCACGAGCCTTGCCCTCCATGGAAGCTCATCAAGTGATTAAAGCAAACTCTATGTTCTTGCTGTCGCTGAGTAGTGCTGCAGAACCAAATATTCTCTGTTACCATACCCCAAGGCCTTTTCATTCACATCTTCCAAGTCTGAAAGAGGGCATCTCTGATGAGATGCCCAATAAATATCCATGCCTTTATCTACAGACCCTTGCAAGGTACAGTACAACAGATTTGCTCAAAAGTGATGAGGATTCCTTTACAATAAAAATCTGATAATATTGCATTGTTGGACAGGATGATATCCCATTGTACAAAAAAAATTAAGTCATTTTGTAGCACAAATGTAAATGTTTACTGAAACTTTGACTATCATACCAGTTCAGATTAGTTGGTAGCACTCGTGTCTCTGAGTCAGAAGCTTGTTGTGTTCAAGACATTGTACGTGCATACATAATCCAGACTGACACTTCAGGACAGCACTGAAGTAATACTATATTATCTCGGGTGAATTGTTAAACTAAGGTACCACATGCCTGTTGAGTTGGGTATTAATGATGCATGGTACTATTGAAGAATGCTCATCCCTCACCCATTATCACCCCAAAAAAATAGCTTAATCATTTACCTCATTACGGTTTGGGGGACAGTCCTGCTCCAATATATCCCTGCCTTTGTAAGCTGCAAAGTGTTGGGGTATCCATTTACATCATGCAAACTGATCTGCCAAAGTCTTTGTTGTAGGCCTGCAGCTTTTCCTTTGATTTATTTTTATGCCCTTGCCCTTCCTGCTGTTGCAGTACGCTCCTGCAGATAAGTGTAGCCCCACACCGCCGTCACTTCACCTAATTGGCAAGTTGGTGTCTTGGCATTCAGTATCATCTACTGTCTGGCCATCAAAACTGAACCTAAACCAGCAAGTCTGGTAAGGATGAAGTAGAATTTGTTGAAGTGGGAGAGGTGGAAAGAATACCCTTTTTTGTGTCGCATTGGCTCCGTGCATGCAAAGTTTGATTCTACCCACAATCTTTAACCCCAACCCTTCACCCTGTAGGATTTCACAAATAACTTGGTCTTATTCACATAAGGCAAAAGAAAAACTTTTCTAAAAGTATGCACAGCTTTAGAATTGTTAGGATGTTGCAATGCAATATTTTCAAAAAAATATAAATACGCCAGTCTTGCCCAGACCTCCTTTCCCATCTGGTTTCTGCTCCTTCCCTACCTGGTCGGGTCCCAAACTCCCTTCCTCCCAGCATATGTTAATGCCATGCCCCACATATGCACTGGCTTCTGACCCAGCTATCCCTGTCTGGCTACAGATAATCCTGTTGCCCAAGATTCCCCCCCCCCCCCACCCCTTGTGGTGAATACACTTATCTCTGGTGTCCTGGCAATCTCTTTGGGCAATACTCAGACCCAATACCCTGTCTCACTCCCAATAGTATCTACAGATGTAAATTTTATAGGAATACCTTTTAAATCAAAATTTAACCTATTTTACAAACATTTTTAACAGGCATTTCCTTTTATACTTAGGACTCTTAGGGGGAGAAATTGGGTGAGTAGCGCCACCTGTTAGCGCCTAAAGAGGCAGTCAGTGGCTGTAGCGCCACTGGCTGCGTCTCTGGCGATATTCAGTAGGGGCGCTAATGGTGGCGTTAGGCATTTGCGCTGCGCCGCCACCGATGACGTCATCGTTGTGCGCAGTGCCCCATTCATGCCCCGTTCGTGATATTTGGTAGCGAACGCCGCAGTTGCGCCGCTCGCTACCCGCGCCCGGTCCACGGGGCCTTACTGTGCCGGCAGCAGCACAAGTTAAGGTGGAGGTGCGGGGCGGCCGCTTTTTGGGCGGCCGCCTGCCAGCACCTCCGTCCCCAGCCTCCTAACCACCTCCGCCCCCCCCCCCCCCCCGCAGCATTGCCGGCTGTTTCCCGAGAGCCCGGCACTTCTCCTTGGTGTCTGGCTCATTTGCCGGCACTCGCGATCAGGGTTTGCGCTGTTGCAGGCACCTCCCCCTTAACAGTGGGAGGAAGGCCTGCAGTACCGCAGCGTGCCGTGCCGCAGCATGTGGCGCTGCGGCACGTTGCACTGCGATAATCAGTTTCAGCACCCTAAGAGGGACGTGGAGCGCCTCGAGCCTCGCCCCGTCTCCCTCGAGGGGCACTGAAACTGAATTTCTGGTGATCGGTATCACTCCGATCGCTGCGCTAAAACCTGCGCTCGGGCGACTTTTGCGCCACTTTGGCGCCCCAACCCAATTTCTAGGCCTTAATGTTAAAACCTGTTTATATATAACTTCAACTATTTTTTTGGTTAAACTAATTTCCAATTTCTATACAGAATTTTACATTCATTTATTTTTAAGTAACATGCACTTTATTCCCAATAAGAGTGAAAATATACCTGTGCAATAATTCTTTCTATATTGCATGGTAAAATGCTGCTGTCACCCTAAAATAATGGGGCATCTCGCGGCGTGCATTGTTAAATAGACTTTTTCCCTAAACCCTTCAACTCAAAAATAAATAAATAAAAAATTTGCACCATAAGTTGCTGGAAGTGAATCGCGGCGAGGGCAACGGGGCATCTGGGACCAAAGAGATTTAAGGATTGAGAATGAATTGGAAACGATGGAGAATGAGGATTATTTAGAATGGATACATTAGTGACAAATCAGGTACAAAAAGAGAAATAAAGAGAGGGAAAGAAAGATTGGATTCGGAGAGAGACAAAAGAAAAGTAAAATTTTTTTTTAACATTTGGCATTTTTTAAATCTCAACAATTTACTCCATGCAGGTATGAGATTGAACAGTTTAAATTCTTCCCTTTCTGGGGCCAAAAGGTTGATTGGCATTGCATTAACAATTATGGTGTCGTTAAAAACGTACTTGCGCTGTTAAGTTCCAGGCCTAATGTTTACTGGACAATTAATGTGCATATCCAGTTCTTAAAAATAATGGATGGACGCCTGAGGGCGAGATGCCATTTGTGCGAAGCTAATGGCGGAGTAGTGTAAATCAGCGCACAAGTTCTGGAGATTCACAACTTGTGGCGTATCTCTTCATCCCCTGAACTTGCTGTCCGATTTGCGCATTAATAACGTCTTGTGTTGTTAATATGCTATTATTTTTCCAGCAAGATCCGGCCCAGTGTTTTTTCTAAAAGCAACGCCATGAGAAATCCAGTATTTTGCAAAAATTCTTTGCATAAATGTACCATGAAATACATGAACGTCATCTTTTTTCTCAGTAAAGATCCAATCACAGTAGTTTACTATCAGCTTGGTGAGAGGAAGCACTGGTAGCAGAAATGGGGTGGTAACAAGGCCAAATAGCCCAAAACCTATCCTTCCCCCTTAATGGAATCCCACCTCCCTCCCTGCCAAATCCATCTCGCACAGAGTCTTCCCGTTCGAACTCAACGCGCTCCATTTCAATTAAATTAAGAAATAAATTTATCTCAACCCTAGCCCCTATCTAAAATCAAGTTCCCTTAACTAACATAGGTTTTATTTGGGGTGGGGAGGCGGGGGGCGTAGTCATGGAACCAACTACTGTACAAGGTTTCTGGCAGTGGTGGCAAGACGGTAGGGACCAGCAGTAAGGAGAGATGGATCAGGAACAAGCAGAAACCCGATGAGAGGTAAACATACCTGCCTGAGTAACTGGCTTGTTTGGGAGAGTATGGCAGTAAGTTTGCAGAGTCACACACAAAATTCTTCTAATCTTGCACCAACCGATCAAAAAAATGGCCAACTTTGGAAATCTGAAGAATAGATGCTATTAGTTACTGAGAACAGAACTTGAACAGCACCCTGGCTGCTGCAGCCTGCACATAGCCCTGAGGAAAGTCACTAGATATTAAATGGTAGGAGCCGTGGTTGATCCTCCCGCCCCAAACCCCTGCTCAATAGCCCAGAGAGACTGAGGACACTTGCTTCCCTGGCTGAGAGCTTCTCCGCACACACCAGAGATCAAATCTGGAACCTTTCTGGCCCGCATGATTCAGTACCACACCAAATGCTCCCATTTACCCACTGTAACATTGATCTTTAGTTTGTCTGCACTGATAGTTCTGATTCAGAGATCTGATTAGGATTGAGTATCATTCATGAAATCACATTGATTCTTCAAATTAACTTAAATCACTTTCCTTGCTGTCCACTGTTTCTAATTGGGTTTAACATATATAGATTTTTGAATAGGTATTATCTTGTGAAAATCTTTTATTTGCTGCTGCTGTTTAGTTTTGATTCACAATTGTAAAACTTTGCCAAACAGACAGCATTCAGAGAACTTTACTGGCTACCATGATGATCACCTCTTCCAAGATGAAATGAGATATCTTCGTTCCACCTCTGTACCGGCGCCATACATATCCGTCACACCAGATGCCTGCCCTCATGTCTTTGACGAGCCTGAAACTAACCTGAAATCAATGCCTCCTAGGTACTTCCATAACAGAATTGTTTATTGATGGCATGTAGTGTTAAAGATGAATGTTCTGGGTGTTTTAGAAACTAATAGTTCCTTTCTTATCGAGTTTGTGTAATGGTGCATTGTGCCTGTTTTTATAGTCTTGAAACCAGCCCTATAATGGAAAATGATACAGCAAAACGTAGCGTCTTCCAGCGATCGTACTCCGTTGTTGCATCGGAATATGACAAACAACACTCTATATCACCTGCCCGTGTGAAGGCTATTCCTAGGCGAAGAGTTAACAGTGGTGATGCAGGTGAGAGGTTTCTGTAGCTGCTATGGTGATGATGCATAACATTTTGTCTTTAATTTCATTTCTATGTTTTTGTGTCACAAAAATGCATCGAAAATCTTAGCAAACCACAGTATGGCCATTAATACCTTGGAGACCAGCTAACATCCACAATCTAAAAAGCACATATTGGCCCAAACTTTGCTGTCAAAATTAACGGTGAGGCTATTGGCGTCACCGTTATTTATGTGCAAATGCCACGGCAACTTCAGGCGCGGAAATCAAAGTTGCGGTTGGAGATGCGTCGCTCCGGCGTTAGCTTCACGAAAATGGTATCTCGCCGACTGGATCACCATTGCATTGCACGACGTGAAGTTGCTGTATTTGCACGGTAGATACGAACTAAACACTCAACAGAAAGTTAAGCCTTATCCATTTCAGCCTAAGTACCCTTTTAACGATGCGATAAGTGATAATTACTGACAGTCAACCTCTCTGGCACTGGAAAAATAACTCTTACAAGTGTGGAGTCTCATTCTGTCAGGTTTTAATTATTGGAGATTTTTATTTACTTTTTTTCTCTCTGTCTTAATCCAATCTTTCTTTTCCTCTCTTTCTCTTACTGTATCTGATTTGACATTGAATTCACCATTCTAACTTACACTTTCTTCTCAGTCCTTGCCTTATTAATTTCACAAACGGGCACAGGCGAGTCTAACTAACGGCGGGTGCCGTTCATTGACCAGTTACAGCAAATTCTAGACCATTGTATATACCACTTCAGTTGGAATACACTAGAAAGTGATACTGTTATTGGCCTGATCAATAGGATCATCAATCAGTCCTTTGCCAAAGGTTTAACCAGAATACTTAACTTGTGGGTTCACACTCTAGAAATGCATAAAAGGAGTCTAACCACCCTTCCCTGCTGAAATTTTTTGTAGTTGCCATTCAGCCTCAATACCAGAAGGTCTTTGTAGATTCTTAGTGTCTCTTTCACAGTTGCTTCTAAAGAAAAGGCGGGCCATTCTTGAATTTGGAATGCATAGGCAGCACGAGCCTCAATTGATGCATAACCATATCAGGCCAGTCTAATGTGATTGGCAGAATCCCCTTTTAGGACCTGTTCTTTAATTTCTGAAATATATTCTGTACATTGTTATTTTTTTAAATTGAGAGTACCTCTTAAAAGTAGAAGTCAGAATAACCCAACCTAATTTGACCGTATGCAGCCACATTTCTAACCTCTCTGCCCTTCACAGATTGGAGAGAGGGTCCACTATATTATTTATATTCTGTAACTTGTTTGAGACCCCCTATGTGACAAAGAACTAACTTTTTTAATGTTAACATGCGAATAAAATTGTCTAAGTTGATATCACATGCACGTGAAAATCAAAAATTGCATTTGTCAAAATCAAAATGCTCATTAAAATGTGCTAAAGGTTTTACCAAAAGCTGTATGACTATAGGAAGAAAAAGAAATGTGAAGAATAAGTGTCACCTGTGTTCATAAATTACAGTTTCCATATTGTCTTTCTGCATCAACTCTATCCGGGATCATTGCCAAGTTAGGCTGGTGTAGTCCCCTTTTTTTTGTGGGGATAATAAGTTGACTAAAAGCTGACACTAGAGTCAGGCTTAGCAAAAACAAAAGAGAATGCAGCAAAAGCAGGAAGCAGTCAGGCAGCAAATGGCTGCAGGAAGGATGGAATACAGGAGAGATGATTTTAAAAATAAATCTAGCTTTAAGTCAAGCAAGATGACCCACTGAAATGGAGTAGCATAGCGTGTTGAGTATTTCTATATTATTCCAAATCATGTTGTATTGCTGAAAATAAGTGAAACCAATTGTAGCAGATTCCATAGGAAATTTCAAACGACAGTTGGACATGTACTTGAAGAGGACTAATTTGCAGGGTTTAGGGGGAGAAGGCTGGGGTGCAGGACTCCTTTGGACAGCTCTTTCAAAGATCCAACATGGGCATGATGAGCCAAATGACCGCCTTGGAACATAAGAAATAGGAGCAGGAGTAGGCCATATGGCCCCTCGAGCCTGCTCCGCCATTCAGTAAGATCATGGCTGATCATCCACCTCAACTCCACTTTCCTGCCCTTGATTCCCCTAGAGTCCAAAAATCTATATGTCTCTGCCTTGAATATACTCAGACTCAGCATCCACAGCCCTCTGGGGCAAAGAATTCCAAAGATTCACAACCCTCTGAGTGAAGAAATTCCTCCTCATCTCAGTCTTAAATGGCCGACCCCTTATCCTGAGACTATGCCCCCTAGTTCTAGACACGGCAGCCAGGGGAAACAACCTCTCAGCATCTACCCTGTCAATCCCCTTCTGAATTTTGTATGTTTCAATGAGATCAACTCTCATTCATCTAAACTCCAGAGTGTATAGGCCCATTCTACACAATCTCTCATCATAGGACAGGTCTTGTTGCATGTGGGCATGGACTACTTCATTATCTGAGGAGTTGTGAATGGCACTGTGCAATCATCAGCGAACATCCCCATTTCTGACCTTATGTTGGAGGGAAGGTCATTGATGAAGCAGCTGAAGATGGTTGGGCCTAGGACGCTGCCCTGAGGAACTCCTGCAGCGATGTCCTGGGGCTGTGATGATTGACCTTCAATAACCACAACCACCTTCCTTTGTGCTATGTATAACTCCAGTCAGTGGAGAGTTTACCCCCCGATTCCCATTGATTTCAGTTTTACTAGGGCTCCTTCATGCCACACTCTATCAAATGCTGCCTTGATGTCAAGGGCAGTCACCTCACCTCTGGAATTCGGCCCCTTTGTCCATGTTTGGACCAAGGCTGTAATGAGGTCGGGAGCCGAGTGGTCTTGGCAGAACCCAAATTGGGCATCAGTGAGCAGGTTATTGGTGAGTAAGTGCTGCTTGATAGCACTGTCGATGACACCTTCTATCACTTTGCTGATGATTGAGAGTAGACTGATGGGGCAGTAATTGGCCAGATTGGATTTGTCCTGCTTTTTGTGGACAGGACATACCTGGGCAGTTTTCCACATTGTCAGATAGGTGCCAGTGTTGTAGCTGTACTGGAACAGCTTGGCTAGAGATGCGGCTAGTTCTGGAGCACAAGTCTCTCATTTCCCTACATGATACTCCATCTGCCACCTTACTGCCCACTCACTCAGTCTATCTATAACCCTTTGCAGACTCTGTGTTCTCCTCACAGCTTACTGTCCCACCTAGCTTTGTATCGACAGCAAACTTGGATACATTACACTCGGCCCCTTCATCTAGGTCATTAATATAGATTGTAAATAGCTGAGGCCCCAGCACTGTTCCTTGCGGCACCTCACTAGTTACAGCCTGCCAACCTGAAAAAGACCCGTTTATCCCTACTCTGTTTTCTGTCCGTTAACCAATCCTCTATCCATGCTACTATATATTGCTCCCAACCACATGAGCCCTTATCTTGTGTAATAACCTTTTATGTGGCACCTTATCGAATGTCTTTTGGAAATCCAAATATATTACATCCACTGGTTCTCCTTTATCTACCCTGCTAGTTACATCCTCAAATACTCTAATAAATTTGTCAAACACTATTTCCCTTCCATAAAACCGTGTTGACTCTGCCTAATCATGTTATGATTTTCTAAGTGCCCTGATACCACTTCCTTAACAATAGATTCCAGCATTTTCCAGATGACTGATGTCAGGCTAACTGGCCTGTAGTTCACTCTTTTCCCTCTCCCTCCTTTCTTGAATAGCGGTATTACATTTGCTACCTTCCAATGGGACCGTTCTGGAATCCAGGGAATTTTGGAAGATCAAAACTATTTCTGCAACCACCTCTTTTAGAACCCTAGGATGTAGGCCGTCAGGTCCAGGGCATTTGTCGGCTTTTAACCCCATTAGTTTCTCTAGTACTTCTGTGCTGTAAGCTTCTATGATCCTGTATGTTCACTATATGGAAAATAAAGCAGCTTAAGAATTTGCATCAAATCTCATCTCACCAAGTGTTTGCTCAATCCACCTTTAAAGAGATTGATGAAATACATGTGCAGTAGACATGAGTATCTGTTCCATATCACAAGGGATGATAGCTAAGTTATGCTATCATACAAGTAGACTTAGACACTGATGAAATGGGCAGACACATAGCAGATGAAATTTAATGCTGAGAAGTATGAAGTGATGCATTTTGGTAGGAAAAATGAGCAGCGGGAATATAAACTAAATGGTGCAATTTTAAAGGAGGGGGCAGGACAAGTTGATCAAGATATTAAAAAAGCATACAGGATCCTTAGCTTTATAAATCAAGACAGAGTGCAAAAGCAAGGAAGTTCTGCTAAACCTTTGTAAATCACTGGTTAGGCTCCAGCTGGAGTATTGTGTTCAATTCTGGGTACCACGTTTTAGGTAGGATTTCAAGGCCTTAGAGAGGGTGCACAGCAGATTTACTAGAATGGTACTAGGGATGTGGGACTTCAGTTACGTGGAGAGACTAGAGAAGCTGGAGTTGTTCTTGGAGCAGAGAGATTAATGGGAGATTTAATAGAGGAGTTGAAAATCATGAAGGATTTTGATAGGGTAAATAAGGAGAAACTGTTTCCAGTGGCAGAAAGGTCAGTAACCTTTCAGAGGACAGAGATTTAAGATAATGGCAATAGAACCAGAGACGAGATGAGAACATTTTT
The DNA here is from genome assembly GCF_052327205.1 of Somniosus microcephalus. NCBI lineage: Eukaryota > Metazoa > Chordata > Chondrichthyes > Squaliformes > Somniosidae > Somniosus > Somniosus microcephalus. The sequence continues at coordinate 25,799,093 of NC_140996.1, read as the reverse complement.
CATTGAGTTATCATGATTTGGAATGCACTGCCTGAAAGGGTTACGGAAGCAGATTCAAATAATACTTTCAAAAAGGAATTGGATAATTACTTGAATGGGAAAAATTTGCAGGGCTAAGGGGAGTGGGACTAATTGGATAACTCTTTCAGAGCCACCACAGGCACAATGGGCCCAATGGCATCCTTCTGTGCTGTATGATTCTATATAGGGCGTGCGAGTCAACTCCCATAAAAGGGAAGATGCTCAAATGTCTTTAAGAGCAACTGATGCCACCGAACCAGAGAAGGTATCTATGGCAGACCTAAACAGCTTCAGAAGTTTGTCATTGACAGCTTCCCTCTCTTCATAGCAAACTTTCTCATCTCTTCCTGTTTTATTGATGTGACCAGTGCCATTGTCAAATTTCCTCTCTTTATTCTTAGCTGCAAAGACATTATCCTACATTTGTATCAGCTTACTCCACCTCCTTTCCCTCGGACACCCTCAATGTGTTGTCATCAAGACTCATCACTTTGCCTCCCTCTTTCGTTCCTTCCTTCTACAGTCTTCAGGCTTCTAAAACCTAAGCTTGACATCATCTAATTACTGTTTCCTTATTTTCCCTATCTTCTCTTTTGAAATCTGTTTACACCCGCATTAAAACTTTTAACCTTTTTCTCAAAAAAAAAACGCCAATTCTCAGTGCGCTACGTTTGTACCTTATTGCTTTTGAATCATGCCTCTATAATTTGATAACTTCTGTTAATATATATCTTTTTTAAAAAGACAATTCGGAATGCGTTTGGGAACATTGCCAGCAGAAAAGTTTGTGGGCTTCAGTGTATGCTGCCAGTTAGAACCTTCAGTTCTGATAAATTGCCCCAAAGCTGCTGCTCCTCAAATTTGCAGATATATGAAGAATCTATCTGTATTTTCTACTTGAAAATGGGCCCACTATCAACTCCAGCTGACAGTGGTACTGGGAGGGTGTGGTGAGTCTCGCAGCTGTTGCATGTGTTGGAATGGCTGGCGGGAGCCTCTCCCAATCATCATGGATTATACATCTGATCCAATAAAACAAACATTTTATCGTAGAGTTTTTATAGAGTCATAGAGTTATACAACACAGAAAGAGGCCCTTCAGCCCATCGTGTCTGCGCCAGCCATCAAGCCCTGTCTATTCTAATCCCATTTTCCAGCACTTTTTACCACCCCCCCCCCCCCCAAAAAAAACTCAATAATTCAACTTTATTGTCATTGTACAATGCACAAGTACATGAACAACGAAATGTGATCTTGCAAGCTCCCATGAGTCCAGTACAAATAACATTAACATTAAATGTAAATAGCACCGTCCTGGGAGAAGCAAAGCCGCTGCGTCTGTGCGCGCCGCCATTCCATTTCCACCATTCCTCCTGTCCGACAATCTTGGCCATGTGAAAAACAAACAAAAAATTTGGCAGCAAGTTCTCTTTCTCTCCCCCCCCGCCCCCCCTCCTTCCCCTCCCCAATTTATGTTTTAATGTCAAATCATGTTTCATTTATGTTTAAACTTTTTAGTCACTAAATTTCTTCTTAAACAGAAGTGGGGTCTTCTCTTCTTCGACATCCATCCCCTGAGCTTTCTCGCCTGATCTCCGCTCACAGTTCGCTGCCCAAGGGAGAACGAAATTTCCAGTGGCCTGTTCTAGCATTCGTCATACAACACCATGATTTGGAAGGGTTGGAAATGGCTATGAGACATGCTCTAAGGAAATCTGCTTGCAGAGTGTATGCTATGGAGGTCAGTACAATAATCAAGGTGTATTTTTAAGCAACCGAAATATCTGCATGTAGTTTATGCATTCAACAGATAAGTCAGAAATGATCTACATTTAGGATTAATTAAGATAGTGAACTAGTTTTATTTAATCATGAGCTTTGACATTTTGTCTGAAGAGTAAAGTCTAAATGTTTTGTGGCTGTTTTTCAATTTAAACAGGCCTTCAACTGGCTATTGTGCAGTGTAATTCAGACAACTGCTCTCCATGACATTCTCTGGCATTTTGTGGCATCTCTGACTCCTGCTCCCTTGGAATTTGAGGATGAAGAAGTTGATGATAACAAGGTGAACAAAGAGAATATAGAACAGGTTGGTTAAATATTGCAGTCTCTTAGAATATTTGTCTGATCACAGAATCACAGAAACCCCACAGTGCAGATAGAGGCCATTTCGGCCCATCGAGCCTGCACCGACACATATCCCACCCGATCCCCAAAATCCCTACACCAACACATATCCCACCCTATCCCCGTAGCCCCAAGTATTTAATCCCCCTCACACTAGGGGTCAATTTATCATAGCCAATCAACCTAACCTGCACATCTTTGGACTGTGGGAGGAAACCGGAGCACCCGGAGTAAACCCACGCAAACACAGGGAGAATGTGCAAACTCCACACAGACAGTCGCCCGAGGCCAGATTCGAACCCGGGTCCCTGGCGCTGTGATGATCCTAAAGGAAATTATGATGTTTGGATTGTCTGCATTATTAAACCAATACTACGGTAAATTCAGAAATTAGACACATTAGCTTCGGCTTTCCGATGTTGGTGCAGCTGGAGTGAAACAGAATTCGGACAGGAGGGAGCAGAAATGAGCACGGGGTCGCAGAGTGGCAGGGTTCTGCCTCGAGAAGTAGAAATTCCTGGATTTTTGGCATTTTGTGCATCCCTTAATAAAAGTGCCTGCCCACAAATGGACACAAGAATGCAAGTGATGCCTCCCAGCCTCTTCTCAAGATGTTTGCTACTGCCTCACCACTGGCAGACTGTTTTGGGTGCCAAACAAAAGAGCTTTGTGTATAAAGCAGTTCTCCTTCATTGTCTGAATGCTTTAAATGGTTGTCACTGAGGCCTATAATTGTGTGGTATTTGAGAGTATATCTGTTCTACTCTTGGGTTTGTGTATTCTTTGTGAATATTAAATTTGAAAATATTCAGCATTTATTGATAGCTTTTTGTAGCTATTTGAGTCCTACTGGTAGTTTCTATCACGATAATAAAGCTTCCACTATGTGCCTCTTAGTGCTCTACTATGAGCTGATCTAGATGATGCCCCCGCTAATATCAGCAGTAAAGGTGATGGCTGTCTGACCAGATTTAAAATCCTGCACCCACCTCATCAATTCCTGTCCCCTCTGTGCTCCTAGATCATGTGTGGTGGCTCGCTAGTGGGCAGTTGCCATTGATGTGTAAATGAGCTGACCCTGGAAAACAGATGAGGGTCAGCAGCGCGTACAGTACATTCCACAGGCGGAAGTGCCCACCCACCTTAGTTCCACCAGTGCACCAGCCTAGTGGGAAGCGTGTCAAATGTTTAGATTGCTATGATCATTGGATTCTGTAGCTGGGTCAGGAAACAATTGGAGAGCTCCAGTTCTAGTTATGGATAATAACCCTATGCACCCTCCTGGCATATTCAATCAGCCGAGCATATGCGTAAACTTATGCTTTCAATGCGTGATCATTGTGATTTCACTTATTGCAACTGACACTAAACTACACAGCTACAATTACAATGCCTTTTGCTATGTTTGTGGTGCCAGCTGCCTCAATAACATGACTTTCACCATCTACAATCTCATTTATAGATGAATCTCCTATTGCTCCAGCACCTTCACCTCTATTGAGCACCTCACCCAAGTCCTTCCCTCCCAAGAATATGATGATGCAAATATATGATGAACAATGTTGCTAGACTGCAAACAATTTTCAAAATTTATTTTCAGCGAAGGAGCCACTAATTGCCTTTTTTCTGATGTTGTAAACCAGGAAAGAGATTCTGGAGTGTGTGAGCACCCACTGTCTGATATCGTGATTGCAGGAGAAGCAGCTCATCCTTTGCCTCAAACTTTCCACCGTCTGCTGCAAACTATTTCAGACCTGATGATGTCACTCCCCAGTGGCAGTTCACTGCAGCAGATGGCTTTACGGTAGGCTCTTGCTCTTTTGTAACTATATAGAATGAATCCTACACACTGCATAGATGTGAAGGGAATATCATCTGTTTATCAAATTTCAGTCTTCTAGTGTTGGGACAGTAGAGGAGCAGTGATTAAGTTGTCAACATTTCATTCATCTACCTGAACAAAATGTTCCGGTTCTGTGTTGTAAAGTGCAGTTTTATTTTATTTTTTAAGTATGTGTTGAAGTTTAACTTGCTGTAAAATATTTTCAGTTTTCCTCAACTGCATCAGTAGGAAATTGTGAATAATCTTCATATGATTTGATAACTTTTACCAATTCAGAAATAGTTATCCAACCGGCCTACCCTTAAGATTAATGTCCTTAAAGGAATGCTTCTGGTTAAGTCCTGTAATTGTCTTACCTGCAAATTTTTGGGGGATAAATCTCCTTCATGGGACTCCATGTTACTATTGGTAAATGCACTACTAAGTCATGCAGGGCAGAAGATCCTTGGTTGAATCCGTGATCTTTGAGTTAGCAGACATCAGCTTGAAGTGCTACAGTTGGCTTCAGCAGCTGCAGGCTGTGGAAGAGGAAATCAGCCAAGATTCCATTCCTGGTTACTGTCCAATGAACATTGCCGGAAAGTGCATGTGGATGGATAAGGACAGGATTTGGCCTGGCTTTGATGCCCCCTCACAGTTGAATTACTTTTCTGACACTGTGTCTAGACCTTGAAGAATAACCACTTGGGTGAGGTACCAGAGGGTCACTGGCACCCATGGAACTATATACACCGAGTCACTGCTTTAAGGAGGGTGGGGGTACGGAGTTTTTCTTTATTTAAAAAGAGCTTGTGATGGATAGCCGCCTAATTGAGGTTGTTATTAGTCAATGGAATCAAAGATTCCTAGAGTCAACTAAGTAAACAAATTTAATGTTTCTGCACTCGACCACAGAAATGACACAAAGATGAGTGTTTGGGGTTTATTTTTAATTTAAAATTTCAGAAAAGTTGTCACTTTCATTTTGTACAATTTTTTTAAATTACTTTATGTAGATGTGTAAATTTCCACCACCCCCCCCCCCCCCCCAAAAGAAAATATGGGCTGTTACAATATCCTGTCTCATACTTGCATTGTTACACTGAAATGAAAATAGTTTTGAGATTTTAACATTGCCAACATATTGCCTCAGGTGCTTTGAATGTAGTGTTAAAAACTTAGCTCCATGGACTGAATCATTACTGTCTTCCAGCTTCGTGTTCAATTCCAGTGTATTTTTGAACATCAGACTCTCAAATTTCTCGTAATATGCCTAAGCAGTCTGATCGTCAGCTCTTTAATCATGAGTAATGTTTTCCACCACATGAAAGGTTTAAAAATAAGTTAATATTTAAAATTAAATAAGAGTTTAAAATCCATGTGATGAAAAAGCAATTGAAACAGGAAGTGATTTGAACATTTTATAAATGGAGTTAACCATATTCAAATGCTGCTCAAGATTTTATACTTTAGTTACTTGTATGTATGTTCCAGATGCTGGAAATCTGAAACAAAAACTGAAACTGCTGGGGAAACACAGCAGGTCAGTCAGCATCAGCGACATGAGTAGGCAAGTTAACATTTCTGGTGTGGAGCCTTTTTCAAAACAGTTTGTGTTTTGGAAAAGGATTTGCATCTGTAACTTTAACTTGTCGGTTCTCTCTCTAGATGCTGACTGGTCTCTTGTGTATATCAACATTTTCTGTTTTTGTTTTATAAACCTACATTAAGATTTGCTCTTAGGATAGCTCTTTAAACGAGCCGGCACAGACACAATGGACCGAATGACTTCCTTCCGTGCTGTATGATTCTATGATTTGCTTAGTTTAGTGCTCCAGACTGCATGAACTTGCAGTGAAATCCAATCGCACGATTCCATTATATATTATTTAGAAAATGTAGCATGTACAGCCACTTGGCATGATCAAATGTACTGTTAAGTGCTTGAAGATTGCTTCATGATGGGTAGGTAGTATCGACCAGGTATAATCGTTAAATCCTTGGCTGTCTATAAATTGATTTCCTTCTCTTTCCCTCCCCACCTCCAGTCCCCAATATGGCATCGGTCTTCGAATCACAAGTATTTCTCTACTGATGTTTATTGGTTGTGTATCTAGATGCTGGAGTCTGAAATTCAAGCAGTCTGATCATCAATTCCTTCATCAGAGCAATGTTTTCCACCACATCAATAATATCCTTTCTAAATCTGATGATGGCGATAGTGAAGAAAGCTTTAACATCAGTGTGCAGTCTGGTTATGAAGCCTTGAATCAGGTAAAGCTCATTTACACAGAAATATTCTGCTTAATAGCAACAAGATGAAATGAGACTCTTGAGGGTGTAGTCTGATTAGCTTCTTTCCACACAGCGGACCAGGTATAGAATTTGCCCCTCATTGCCTGGTTCCAGATATTGTTTGGTATAGTCTTGCAGCCACCAAATTACCATTGAGCCCAGTCCTTTCCTCACCCAACATACATGCTAAAACTGGATAGCACTCGGGGATATTTTCACCTCCTGAGGCCAGTTGTGGTACCTCTATCACTGCCCAACCTGAGATCAGCTATCTCAGCACAGCCGCTAGATCGAAATCGAGACATACCTGACCTGCAGCTCAGCTGCATACTGGATAAACTCATTGAGCCACTGGAGGAATACCTCTCTGCTTTTCTATGTGGGTATAATTAATATGATGCATTCTTCCTTTATTCTTCAAGTGCCGTTCAAATCTTTAAAAACTGTCTTTATCTAATCTAGTGCATACTTGAAGATTTCTTTGTGTACAATTATATTCCTTGTAACAATTCAGAATATCAGCTATTTCATTTTAAAGCCTCTGAGATAAGCTTCCAGAGCAGGTTTCACACAAAGTAGGTATCGGCAAAGATCAAATGACTGTCACATTCCTAAAGGGACACTGTCCTGGTGTTTTTTTTTCCATTTTGTTGATGGCCTGTTCATTTCTTTGTGGAGATTGAATGCTATTTAAGGAATGAAAAAATGAAGACCACACCTAGGTTAGGCAATCTAGCATATTTGTATTGTTAGCTTATTTAGTGCATTGATTCTCCATTCTTTTCAATTCCCCCCCCTTCCTCCCCAGTGATCTTGTCAAAAAAATCAGTACATTTTACCTAGAAGACCAGAGGCTAATTGTTGCTCTTGACTATAATCGGCCTTGAGTCACAGCAATTTTTTTTTCTTTATGCGTTATGTCCCATAGAAGGAAAAATCAGTGTTTTTTTCCTTTCACAGCAGGAGCTCTGTACAGTAACATGTTTGAAAGACCTCACTGGGATTGTAGATATTAAGACATCTAGTAGACCAGCTATGATTGGTAGTTTGACGGATGGATCAACAGAAACCTTCTGGGAGTCGGGAGATGAAGACAAGAATAAAACCAAGAGCATAACTATAAATTGTGTTAAAGGAATTTGTGCTTGTTATGTATCTGTTCATGTGGACAACTCTCGAGACTTGGGGGTAAGAAATAGGAATATTTCAAAGTCTTTGCTTTACAATTCTAACTTCTTCCGAATACTTTTTACTGTTACTCAAAAGAAAAAAGGATTTCCATAGGCAAGCTCCCATTTCCTCTGAACTAAAATGGCAATTTGTGCATGAATTATATGGGATTGTAGGTCCTGGGCGAATAACAGCACTGTGGGGGATATACATCAGGGTCGGTACCCACCATATATTCCCGATCTCTTTTTAAGCTGATGGAAAAGGCCATGCTGATAGACCGTATAACTCTGAATTGAAACGTGTTGATTATACAGAATCAACAATACATCAGATAAGCACACCACCTACAATAGAATCATACAGTGCAGAAGGAGGCCATTCGACTCATCCTGGCTCTCTGAAAGAGCTACCAATTAGTCCCACTCCGCTGCTCTTTCCCCATAGCCCTGCAAATGTTTCCTTTTAAGTGGAGATCCAATTCTCTTTTGAAAGTCACTACTGAATCTGCTTTCACCGCCCTTTCCGCCAGTGCATTCCAGATCATCATAATTCACTGAGAAAAAGATAATATCATCGTCTCCTCCTCCCTTCCCCCCGCCCCGGCCTTTTTGCCAATTATTTTAAACTTAGTACGGGACTGGCCATTTAGCACTGAGATGAGAAATTTCTTCACTCAGAGGGTTGTTATCTTTGGAATTCTCTACCCCAGAGAGCTGTGGATGCTCAGTGGTTGAGTATATTCACGGCTGAGATCGATAGATTTTTGGACTCTTAAGGGAATCAAGGGATAGGGGGATCGGACAGGAAAGTGGAGTTGAGATAGAAGATCAGCCTTGATCTTATTGAATGGTGTGGAGCAGGCTTGAGGGGCCGTACGGCCGACGACTCCTATTTCTCATTTTCTTAATACTTAACTTTGCATCTTTTATTTCAAAAGAAGAACGTTAGCAGTTCCCTTCAGTAACCTTTGTTCAAAGGTCTGATGAAAAGCTTAAACCGGAGGGTGGGGTGGTTGGGCGGCCGGCTGTGTGCTCATAATTGTAATGCATGTTCTTGATAAATGAAGTGTTTTTTGTCATATGTTTACTCTAGAAATGTACTTTTTCCCCTCTACAGAACAAGGTGTCTTCAATGACTTTCTTTTCTGGAAAAGCAACCGAAGATCTAAGCAGAATTAAACAAGTAAGAATTTGGAAGAAATTGTTGTTGTTGGAAGCAAAGCTTTTTTTATTACAGTATGTTTTATTCTCTTCCCCCTTCCCCTTGTTGTATGAAACATGTCATTGTAAACTTTCTTCTAATTTCTTTTCCACCAGTAATCTTAAACTGCTGATGTCTCATAACCATTGTTCAGTACCTTGGTTAATTCCGCCATATAGATAAAATAGTACAAGAGGCAAAAAATACAACGCCAAACCTGTTGAGGAAAGGGTTTGAGGGCTGCAGAAATGTTTGTAGATCAATTTGATTCAAATGAGAGACAGTAAAGAGATGTTGAGTTGGAGGGGAGGCATGTCCATGAGATAGTCAAGCATGGACTGTGGAAAGAGCTTTATGTGCTGAATAACCTTTTCTTGTTCCAGACTTAAATCTTTAAGCTTGCCTGACAGACACGTTGCTGCTCTTCATTTTTATAATAAAGTTGCTTTGTTTAAAAACTGATTTTACACTAAAGAAATCTATTTGCTTTCAAGAATAAACATGAGTCCACTTTTTTTTTCCTCCTGTTCTTAGACTGACATGGATTCCAGGCATATGGGATGGGTAACCAGTGAACTTCCTGGAGGAGACAATCATATCATTAAAATAGAACTCAAAGGCCCTGAGAACACATTGAGAGTTCGACAAGTCAAAGTGTTAGGATGGAAGGAAAGTGAAAGCATCAAAATTGGCGGGCAAATCTCGGCAAGCGTTGCTCAGCAGAAGAACTGTGAAGCAGAGACCCTCAGAGTTTTCCGACTTATTACCTCACAGGTATATTGTATTTTTAAATCTATTTACATTTTTTGTTCTTCGGAATCATGGCTTTCATTGACCACTGTCGGTGCACATCTGGTGTTATAATGTGTAAAATATGTCTCTCGTCTAGCAAGTCATAATTAAAAATGTGCAGAATCATATAACTTCTAATTTGCAGTAGAATTCAAAGAAAATACCTGGAGATTGGTATTTGTGTAAAACTGGACTCTGTTGTAACTGTGAGCAGACTCGACTGTTCCAGTATTCTTCTGGCTGGCTTCTGATCTTCCACCCTCCATAAACTTGAGTTCATCCAAAACTCTCCTGCCCATTTCCTAACTCGCACCAAGTCCCGTTCACCCAGCACCCCTGTGCTTGCTGACCTACGTTGGCTCCCAGTCCACCAACGCCTCAATTTTAAAATTCTTATCCTCATGTTCAAATCCCTCCATGGCCTCACCCCTCCCTATCTATGTAACCTACAGCCCTCTGAAATCCTCCAACCCTGGCCTCTTGTGCATCCCCCACTTCCCTCGCCTCCCCATTGGCTGCCCTGCCTTCAGCTGTCTCAGCCCTAAGCTCTGGAATTGCCTCCACAAACCTCTTGGACTCCCCAAACCTCTCTCTCTCTCTCTCGTCTCTTAAGACGCTGCTTAAAACCTACCTCTTCGACCAAACATTTGATCATCTGTCCTGTCTCCTTCGGTGTTGAATTTAATCTAATTATGCTCCTGTTACGATATTTTACTACGTTAAAGGCACTATATAAATGCAAATTGTTGGATATCCGACAAGCCGTCTGACAACACACAGTGGAAGGGCCGTGAGGAGTGGTGGAGAGGTAGAGCTGGGGGGAGTTAACGTACATGTGGACATTAACCCTACATCTGTGGATGAAGTTTCAAAAGCGCAGCATGTAGAGGAGGTGACCAAGAATAGCTCCTTGAAGGACTCAAAGTAAGGGTGCAGGGTAGAAAGAGAAGTTATTGCTGAAGATGCTCTGACTATGATCAGATAGGGAAGAGTGGAACCAAGCAAAGGCAGTCCAACTGCGCTGGATAACCGAGAGGCACTGGAGGAGGATGGTGTGGTCGACTGCCAAAGGCTAGAGAGGTCGAAGAGGTATAATGCATCACTGTCACAGAGGATGTCATGTGTGACTTTGCTTAGGGCTGTGGCGGGGCAAAAAACTGATTTGAGTGGTGTTTGCAGGGAGTTGAAAGCAAGGTGGCCATGGATTTAGGAGCCAACAACACATCTACGGATTTTGGAGACCAAGAGATTGGAGATGGGATAGTAGTTTACAAGGACAGAGGGTTTGAGGGTGTGTTTATTGAGAAGAGGGGTAATGACTGGTTTTTGAATGGGAAGCAGGCATTTCTTAAGAAGGAACCATTTACGATTACAGCACAGGAGTCCATTTGGTTTCTCATATCTACGTTGGTCTTTGCCAGAGTAATCCAAAGCTAATCCCACTGCCCTGTCTTCTCAGCTCTGTATCTTTCACTGTTTGAAATGTTTTCACGCTCCTTTTTTAAAAGATGCTGTAGCCTCTGCTTCAACTACTCCCCCCAGAAACCATTCCATGCTCATAATAAGTCTGTGTAAAGAATTTTCTCATACCCTCCCTCCTCACTCTTAGTGACCATTTTAAGTTGATGACCCCTTGGCACTGATTCCCCAAACAAAGGAAATTCTTACCCTATTTACCCAATCAAAATCCTTCATAATTTTAAATCTCCTCTTAGCCTTTTGTGCTCCAGTGGAACTAGTCTAATCTGATCTGGCCTGATAACTATACTTCCCATCATCCTGGTGAAGGTATGCTGTATGCTCTTGTTTTTAAGATTCTTTCTATAATTGGATTGAAGTTGTCCGAGTTTCTTTAGTTGATAAAACTGATGAATAAATTAAGCTTTTTGATATGTGGCTGACTTTATAAAATTGTTGCAGGTGTTTGGCAAACTGATTTGTGGTGATGCAGAACCTACACCTGAGCAAGAAGACAAGACTATTTTGTCTTCACCAGAGGGAGAAGAAAAGGTACGGATATAACAACTATCCACTTAGTATACTTTTATTGTAAATAACTACCATGCTTGCTTAAAATGACCATATTTCATCTTGGATTTCATCTTGTTTTGATAAAGGCATCTGATGCTGATTTGAAGGAACACATGGTCGGAATCATATTTAGCAGAAGCAAGTTAACCAATCTCCAGAAACAGGTTTGTTATTTCTCATACAAGTGGCATTTTATGTACTTGGATTGTTTCTTAGTTCACTGATTTATTTGCAAACTACTTCAAGCTGTTGTTTCCTCCATAGTAGTCCATGGATTAGTAGCTGCCCAGTGCTGTGCTCTAATTGAATCTTCACAGAAAATTGTTATTTAAGTCTCTATTGTATATTGTAGTAATTATTCATCTCTTAAAGAAAGGCTTGCATTTATATAGCGCCTTTATGACCACCGGACGTCCTAAAACGCTTCACAGTGAATGAAGTACTTTTTCTTTGAAGTGTAGTCACTGTTGTGATGTAGGAAATGCAGCAGCCAGTTTGCACACAGCAAACTCCCACAAACAACAATGTGATGATGACCAGATAATCTATTTTAATGTTGATTGAGGGATAACTCCCCTGCTATTCTTCGAAATAGTGCCATGGGATCTTTTACGTCCACCTGAGAGCAGGAGGCCTCCATTTAATGTCTCATCTAAAAGATGGCACAGTGCAGCACTCCCTCAATACTGCACTGGAGTGTCGGCGTAGATTTTTGTGTTCAAGTCTCTGGAGTGGGACTTGGACCCATGACCATCTGACTCAGAGCCGAGGGTGCTGCCATGGCTGACACAATAAACATGAAACACCTGGAAGTAAGCATATTGTAGGCCTTCCTATCAGCTTGAGCTGGCTGTCTCTGTTTTCAAGACAATACATTATACTGTTGAGTGTTTGATTATTTCATACAATCAGTACAGAAATATTTTCAGTCCTTCAAGGGGTTAGCCCTTTGGGTACTGGGAGGTATTGGGAAATTCTTGGCTCCCTGCGCTAGCAATTGAAGTTTTTACCTTAACACAGTGATGCCAAAGCGGATGCTTCAGTTGTCCCTCAAAGGAACACGGTTTTCTGGAGCCATGGAAAAAAATATTGAGTAAAGCTTTGTATGTAATACACACAGTTCAAATCTGAATACAAAGTAAAGGCAGACTTTATTCCATTGGGAAATGAATACAGAAAGCTCCAGCCATCCCATTAATAGGTCTGAAGCAGGCTCACTGGCTTGAAAACTTTCCAATACTGCTTGCTATATTCACAACCTAACATCTGGGAAGTATTTGAGAACAGAGAATATTTTAGTTGCTCCACTGATGATCAGAATGGGGGCAACCACATAAGCCTGTGCTGCTCAACATGTCGAATGTCTTCCCAGGGCCATCACAGACCATATGGTTTCCCCAACAACAATACTTGCATTTACATAGCGCCTTTAATGTAGAAAAATGCCCCAAAGCACTTCACGGGCGCTTAATCAAGTAAATGGGTCACCTGTGTTCAACTTCACCCACTCCTTGTGGGATCAAACTTGATCCAATCCTTGAAACCGGCTGATTATCTTTCTAAACAGGTATGTGCGCATATAGTTCAAGCTATACGCATGGAAGCCACACGTGTGCGAGAGGAATGGGAACATGCCATATCCAGCAAGGAAAATGCTAATTCTCAGCCAAATGATGAGGATGCTTCTTCGGACGCATACTGTTTTGAATTGCTCTCTATGGTGCTTGCTTTGAGTGGTTCCAATGTAGGGAGACAATACTTGGCCCAGCAGCTCACCTTATTGCAAGACCTCTTCTCTTTACTGCATACTGCTTCACCCAGGGTTCAAAGACAGGTCAGTGTTGATTTTATTGTATCTATTTAAACTTCACCAGAGCAGAGAATCATTTTTTAACCAATTTTTAAAATTGTAAGCACCAGCAATGCCAAGTTTCGTACACATGCTTTTTGAATATTTATGTGCTATTATTTCCAGTGTATGTGTTTCGTGAAACAATACGTTTAAAAACGATCTGGAATTCAAACTCTCATGTTTGCAGGTAACGTCTTTGCTACGCCGTGTGTTGCCAGAAGTAACGCCAGTGCGTCTTGCCAGCATAATAGGCGTGAAATCTCTTCCGCCAGCAGACATCAGCGACATCATTCACTCCACAGAGAAAGGAGATTGGAATAAATTAGGAATTTTGGACATGTTCTTGGGATGCATTTCCAAAGCCCTCACTGTGCAGTTAAAAGCCAAAGGGAGTAGTTTTCCTGGCACAGTTGCTGGGAAGGGGGTGACCACCGTTACATTACCGTCGGTCTTCAACTCTGGGTAAGAATGACTCTTCTAAGTTGTAGGAGAACTAAGAAATGGCATCAATACTCTAGTTGCTTTAACATTACAATGGTTATATTTTATACTCCCACATGCTATTTTAGACATGTTGGAAAATTAGTTCTGATGGAATTTTTACTTCGCTGCCATAATCGGTGATTATTGCCACAAAAAGTAAATGATTAGATTTTGTTTGTCAAATGTTAATATTTGTGATAAACTGGAAGTTGTCATACAAGTCGAACAAAGATGAACTTCTGACCTCGGAGAATGTTTTGCATATTTTTTTTATTCATTCAGGAGATGTAGGCGTCGCTGGTAAGACCAGCATTTATTGCGCATCCCTAATTGCCCCCGAGAAGGTGGTGGTGAGCCACCTTCTTGAACCGTTGCAGTCCTTGTGGTGAAAGTACTACCGCAGTGCTGTTAGGGAGGGAGTTCCAAGATTTTGACCCAGCAACGATGGAGGAACAGCGATATATTTCCAAGTCAGAATGGTGTGTGACTTGGAGGGGAACTTGGCGGTGGTAGTGTTCCCATGCGCCTGCTGCCCTTCTCGGTGGTAGAGGTCACTGGTTTGGGAGGTGCTGTCTACGTTCTAAATGTAATCCACGTAATAGAACCATTTTGTGTAGCATCAGTTTTGTTAGGAGTACTAAACCTCTCAAGTTCCATGTTCTTTTTGCCTGTCGTACTGGTGCGTATTTGAAGCATTCTTGGAAGCAAGTTCTCGAATCCACATTATTCATAGCTTAGGCAAAATTGTTAATTTGATCACCAGCTCCTGCTGCTCCATAATCAGTGTATATGCTACTGATTAAAACACCTGCATGGTTCCCAGATTGTTCATTGGGTTAACTGAGCCACAAAAACCAGACGGTCCCAAATTTGATACAGCTATCTTACCCAAGCTGGCAGTAAGAAGGCTACAGTTGGCCTCAGCATCCCTTGTCTAGTGAACAGAAATGCAGCCAGGGTTCCTACTGCTGATAGCATTCAGCCTTCCATCTTTTCTCTTAATTTCCTTAATTCCATCAGCTGGCCAATATATTTCAGGGCTGTCTTTAGCCTGTACAGTGGGTCGTCTTGTAGGATAATTTGATTCTTATGAAGGTTTATCTTGTGTATCTGATCAGAGCCGGGACAAAGACTAAAAGTTGGCCTGATACATTATTATGAGGGACCTCATACACTGTAAAATGCGCTCCAGTAATTCAGGTGTGTGGGTTCTTCCATAGCGGTGCTGATGTAGTAGTTATGGATATGGCGTTTGTGGAGGAGACTTGTTGAAAGGAATATTACACCTTTAGTGATTAATCTACTTTTCACTCAAAATGCTTGGCATGGTTAATTAGATTTCATCACAGTTTCCTGATAACTGAAGGAGATCAAATGACTCGTTTGTATATTAATTATAAAACCTATTTAAAATGGCTTGCAAATAAGATGATAAAGCAATTTGCCTAATGGTTTATCGGTCTTTCCACAGCTCCATTCGCAGAGGTGAAAGTCACTGGTGGATGAAAGGCTCCACACCCCCACAAATTTCAGAAATAATCATTAAACTGATCAAGGACATGGCAGCAGTAAGTTGTAATCATCTCCTGGTATTGTTACTTCATTATAAAGCCTTCAATAAGAAACATTATCAATAATAGAACAGTTTTTGTGTATATGTTAAATATGGCAAACCTAAATGGTTTAACTGTAGGGATATCAAAGTGAATTTAATTTCATATGTTGGATATCTGGGGTTTTGCACTAGTTCGTGTATATTGTACTTTGCAGTAATTTAAGATTTTTTCCTTTCATTCACAAGTTTTAATATTGGACAGAATTGAGAGTTATTCTGGGCCTTTTTGAGAGGGTGAAGGTTTAGCTTTCAGAGTGAGTTGCATATGGGCATCACATTTGATGGAAATGAGCAAACCGATAACCTGCTGAGTATTTTCTCTTTTTATATTAGATGATTTAGTTGGCCTCATTGAGAAATATTTGTAAATTTTAGAGCTTTTTCTCACCCTCTATAGTAAAAGGGTTTTGATTGCTGATGTAGAAGGTTGACACATCTATTTGTTGTGGGTTAACAAGTTTCATAGTTAGCCACAATGTAACTGTGAGGAACCGAGTAGAGGCTGTCATTCCTGGGTTGGTCTTGTAAACCTCTTCAAAACTAGGTCGCGGATTGAGCATTGGAAGAGACCCGACTAGAAGTTGCTCACCTACCTCCTCAGCCTCTATTGAGCTGTGCACATGCTCAATAAGCATATAATAAAGTTTGGCACTACAGAGCAGTTCCTCTGAATAGTAATATACAGGAAACTTCCTTTTATCCGGCACGGCCGGGACCGACGTGGTGCCGGTTCATCGAACATTCCGGATAACCGAACGCTATAGTAAAAGATACGGAGCTGAGAGCTCCGTTTCAAGCAACAAACCCTGTTGCTTACAGCTTCAGAACAATCGGCACAAGTTGCAAGCGTCTCTAGCTTAGCAACAGCTGCAGCTACACCCTTGCACAGCAACAAATGGAGTAAAAAAAGTAATAAAAGTTACCTGAACCTACTCCTGAATTTTGCCGGTTAACCGACATTTCCGGTTATTTAGGGGCCGGTTAATCGAAAGTTTCTTGTATACACAACTTTATGGATTGCCATAGTGATGCAACACTTCACTGAAAATGATTCCGTCACATCTGCTATTCTGGTTGATGGATGTGTTGACTATTTGAGTTGTGTTATCAACCGCTGGATTTTGTAAGGGAGCTTTAGCCAGCAATTCAAAGTGGCAGCAATGTATGTTATGGGGCTAGAGCCAATGGCTAAAGAATAATTGAAGCATCAAGAAATATTGTGGAAAATCAAAGGAGTCAAATTTACCATGTGATTACATGAAGGAAATATGCACATAGACTACATTATGAATTGGCACTAATTTGGTTTATTTCTTAAATACAGTAAAGATCATCTTGGTCAAGTTTTCATAAATGTCTCAATAGATTGCAAGTTCCTTTTAAAAGTAGTTCTGTTACATAGGATATACGGCACAGAAACAGGCCATTTGGCCCAACCAGTCTATGCCTGCGTTTATGCTCCATATGAGCCTCCTCTCGCCTTTCCTCATTTAAATCTATCCGCATAACCCTCTATTCCCTTCTCCCTCATATGCTTGCCCAGCCTCCCCTTAAATGCATCTGTACTATTCGCTTCAACCACTCCCTATGGTAGCAAATTCCACATTTGCACCACACTTTGGGTAAAGAAGTTTCTTCTGAATTTTCTATTAGATTTCTTGGTGACTATCTTATATTGATGGCCTCTAGTTATGCTCTTCCCCACAAATGGAAACATTCTCTCTCTATCCACTTTATCAAAATGTTTCAGAATTTTAAAAACCTCTATTAGGTCACCCCT
Source organism: Somniosus microcephalus (assembly GCF_052327205.1). Lineage (NCBI taxonomy): Eukaryota > Metazoa > Chordata > Chondrichthyes > Squaliformes > Somniosidae > Somniosus > Somniosus microcephalus. The sequence continues at coordinate 25,781,902 of NC_140996.1, read as the reverse complement.
CAACCTTTTTTCAAGAGAAAAGAGACCCAGCCTGTTCATGCTTTCCTGATGTGTATACCCTCGCATTTCTGGTATCATCCTTATAAATCTTCTCTGCACCCTCTCCAGTGCCTCTATCCTTTTTTATAATATGGCAACTAGAACTGTACACAGTACTCCAAGTGTGGTCTAACCAAGGTTCGATACAGGTTTAGCATAACTTCCCTACTTTTCAATTCTATACCTCTAGAAATAAACCCTAGTGCTTGGTTTGCTTTTTTATGGCCTTGCTAACCTGTGTCACAACATTTAGTGATTTGTGTATTTGTACTCGGATCCCTTTGTTCCTCTACCCCACCTAGACTCGCACCCTCCAAATGATAAGTGACCTCCCTATTCTTCCTACTAAAATGTAATACCTCACATTTATCTGTGTTGAACTTCATTTGACAATTATATGTCCATTCTGCAAATTTATTAATGGCCTCCTGTAATTTGTTGCAGTCCTCCTCAGTATTGACTATCCTCCCCCACCCCCCCCCCCCCAAAATTTGGTATATCCGCAAATTTAGAAATTGTGTTTTTGATTCCAAAGTCTAAATCGTTGATGTAAATTGTGAACAGCAGTGGTCCCAGCACTGATCCTTGTGGAACACCACTACCCACCTTCTGCCACTCTGAATAGCTGCCCTTTACCCCTACTCTCTGCTTTCTGTCCTGAAGCCAGCCAGCAATCCATTCTGCTACTTGTCTCCTGACTCCGCATTCTCTGACCTTGTTCGTCAGTCTATTATGGGGGACCTTTACTGAAGGCCTTTTGAAAGTCCAGATAAATTACATCTACCGCATTACCATTGTCTGCTGTCTCTGTTACCTCTTCAAAACATTGAATACGGTTGGTCAAGCAAAACTTTCTCTTTTGAAATCCATGCTGACTATTTTTATTTCTCGACCTCCTTTAGTGGGGATTCTATTAATTTTCCTACCACCGATGTTAAGCTGACTGGTCTATAATTCCCTGGACATGTTATATCCCACTTCTTAAATATCGGTATTATGTTAGCTATCCACCAGGGCACTACACCTTTTTCTAACTAATTATTAAATATGCGTAGTTATGCCTCTGCTAGCTCTTCCCTTGATTCTTTTAAAATGCGTGGATGCAATCCATCCGGACTAGGGGTTTTATCCTGAGTTTGATTTGTTTATTTAGTGTATATCCCCTTTTTAAAAAAATTTAAATGCACTTATCTCTTATTAATCGCATCATCCAATGTCATGTCCACCTGTTCTATCTCCTTGGTAAATACTGAAGCAAAATAATTATTTAATATTTCTACCATCTCTCTATCGTTACCTGTGGTATTATCCTGTCTATCCCTTAATGGCCCTATTCCCATCCCAACTTTTTTTTATTGATGTGCCTATAAAATATTTTACTTTTTTTTATGTTCCTTGATAATTTAATTTCATAGCTCCTCTTTGCCTCCCTAATTATTTTTTTTGACTTCTCTCCTAATCTTTTTGTATTCTCCCTTATCATGCACACCCTTGCTGTCTATGTACTCAATGTATGCCTCGTTCCTTACCCTTAAATGTTCCCTTATGGCTTTATTCATCCATGGAGTCTCATTATTGTTTAGTTTGTTCTTTCCTTTTAGCTGAATATATTTTTCCTGCACTCTGTTGAACACTGTTTTAAATGTTTCCCATTGCTGTTCTACATCATTGTTTGCCAATGTTGTTGCCCTTTTTTTCCCCCAAGTTCTATTCTCAGCCCCTCAATCAGCTTTTCTCCAATCTATTAACCTGGTTTTCGTCATACTTATGTCCTTCTCAATTATCATCTTAAAAAGCGTCTTATATTATGGTCACTATTGCCTATATGTCCCCCTACTTTTACTACTTATCTGCTCTGGTTCATTCCCCATTACTAGATCCAATAGCAAATCCTCCCTTGTTGGGCTTTTTATGTATTGGGTTAGAAAGGAGTTCTGTCCACATTGTAGGAATTCCATTCCTTTATCCCTTTTACCTACCTCTTCTGTCCAATTAATATCGGGGTAGTTGAAATCCCCCTTGATTATTATTCTATATTTTTTACTCATTTCCCTAATTTGTCTGCATATTTCTTCCTCCACCTCCCTTCCACAATTAGGTGGTCTATAGACTACGCCTATTAGTGTGATTGATCCTTTATTATCTTTTATCTCTATCCATATGGATTCTATTTTTGTCTTGCTGGTATCTGCGTCACTTTTTTCCACTGCCATTATGTTATCCCTAATAAGTACAGCTACTCCACCTCCCCTTTTCCCTCTCTATCTTTTCTAAATATGTTATACCCTGCAATGTTTAATTCCCAGTCCTGATTTTTCTGTAGCCATGTCTCAGTAAACCCTACTATGTTTGGTTCCTCGCAACGCATGCTTGCCTCCAGCTCCCCTGTTTTATTACGGACACTGTGTGCATTGCTGTACAGACAGTTTAACTCATTTTCAATAGGATTTCCTCTCACTTTATGTTTAACCATCTTTTTAGACTCCTGTTCTATAACTCTATTTATTCCCTTGCCATCAATGTTCTACCTTACTTTATTCTTTCTTATACTCTCTTTTCCGGTTTTGTTTAAATTTAGGCTGGTTACGTTTCTTGTGGGTCCCTCCTCCCATCTGACTAATTTATAGCCTTTGCCACCTCCTTATTTACCCTTACTGCTAGGACACAGGTCCCATCCCAGCTCAAGTGGAGCCCGTCCCATCGGTACAGCTCCTTCCTGTCCCAGAACTGGTGCCAGTATCCCATGAAAAGGAACCCCTCTTTCCCACACCAGCGCTTTAGCCACGTGTTAATTCTCCTGATCTGTCTGCTTCTATGCCAATGTGCACGTAGCTCAGGCAATAATCCAGAGATTATTACCCTCGAGGTCCTGCTTTTTAATTTAGATCCTAACTCCTGATACTCTTTCAGCAGGACCTCCTCCCTGCAGTCTTTCTCCTTGTCCTCCTACCTATGTCGTTTGTTCCAACATGGACCACAACAACTGGATTTTCCCCCTCCATTTCCAAGTTCCTCTCCAGCTGCCGTGAGCTATTCCTTACCCTGGCACTGGGTAGGCAACACACCCTTCGGGATTCTCGTTCTTGACTGCAGAGGACGCTATCTATCACCCTAATTATAGAGTCCCCTATCACTACCATATTTCTACTCTGCTCTCTTTCCGCCCCCCCCCCCCCCCCCCCTCCCCTTGGACAGCCTTCTGAGCCACGGTGCCTTGGTCTGCATTGTGACTGTCCTCCCTGCAGTCTTTCTCCTTGTCCTCGCAGGTAGCGAGTACATCGTACCTGCTGGACAGGGACCTCCTTTTCAACCTCCTAAATCCCTGCTACCTGTCTCCCTAACAGTCACACCCTCCCTTTCCTGAACCTGTGCTTTCCTCTGGGGTGTGACTGTATTCTGGATAAAATTGTCCAGAAATTCCTCCCCCTCCCTTATTTGTCGGAGTGTCTCCAGCTCAATGACTCCGAGCCATAGAGATTAGAGATGCAGACATCTCCTGCAGACGTGTTTGCTTGGAACAGTCTCGCAAACTCCCACATACTGCAGTCCAGACACACAGCCTGCCCTAGTCTAGCCTTATTTTATTTAATTAAAGTCTTTATTCAACAATTATTTATAGTTATATTAATTAGTTTAACTAGTTAAGCTATAAATTTAATACAGTATGTTATAGTTTCCCGCTCCTAGTTTAAACCACTGTTTTAATTTGGAGAAAAAAACCTTAATACTCACCAACCAATCACCATAATCTGTAACTAATTTGCTTACTGCTGAAGTGGAAGATTCTGAAGACCTAATGTGAAGAATTCCAATCTAAAGAATTTTGATATCCAGTAAGAATAAATTTGCCCCCAGTTTCTGTGGATTATCTGTTTGGATAAAATAGTTTAACTTGTAGAATTATCTATTTTTAGGGGCATCTATCAGAAGCCTGGTCTCGTGTCACAAAGAATGCTATTGCTGAAACAATTATTGCTCTAACAAAAATGGAAGAAGAATACAGAGTGCCTGTTCAGTGTACTACAACAACCAGGGTAATGGATTAATTGCTTTATATGGAAAGTATATTTGAAACAGAATAAAGTGGTTTAACAAAAGTAAATGTACCTGGAAGTTGGATAAGATTCTAACTCTCTCTGCTTTAACATTTTATTCTAACTCTTTCTGCTTAACATTTTGCTCCTCAGCTATGGCTAGCTCTGGCTTCACTGTGTGTGCTGGATCAAGACCACGTTGATAGGCTTTCCTCTGGCAGATGGATGGGGAAGGATGGCCAGCAAAAACAAATGGTAAGGAAAAGGATTGTTAATATGTTGGGACCATTCTTGTTTGCATAAATGAGCTGGACTTGAACTCCATTCAGAGATGTAAGAAGTCACACAACACCAGGTTATAGTCCAACAGCTTTATTTGAAATCACAAGCTTTCAGAGCGCTGCTCCTTCTTCAGGTGAAGTGGAGAAATGCATAAAGACACAGCTTATATAGTCAGAGAATCATGTCAGATGTTTACAGGTAACCTTTCCAACTGCCATTTATCACACCTCGGCAGAGAGATAATCACAGCAGTCAAAGGTGTGAATGGTGTCCAAACAGGTCAGTCAGGGAAACATTACATCAAAGAACAATGAGGTGGGGTCACAAGGGGTCAAATATTGCAGATGCTGGGGTCTGTATGGAAAAACAAAAAAAACTAGACAAAAAACATTTTTTTTTGGCTGGAAATCACAGCAGGTCCGGCCACATCTGTGTAGAGAGAACAAGCCAATGTCGACTCGAGTCTGGATGACCCTGCGTCAGGTGGGGTTACATGTAGCGTGACATGAACCCAAGATCTCGGTTGAGGCCGTCCTCATGGGTGCGGAACTTGGCTATCAGTTTCTGTTCGACGATTTTGCATTGTCGTGTGTCTCGAAGGCCGCCTTGGAGAATGCTTACCCGAAGATCGGAGGCTGAATGTCCTTGACTGCTGAAGTGTTCCCCGACTGGGAGGGAGCACTCCTGCCTGGTGATTGTTGCGCGGTGTCCGTTCATCCGTTGTCGCAGTGTCTGCATGGTCTCGCCGATGTACCATGCTCCGGGGCATCCTTTCCTGCAACGTATGAGGTAGACAACGTTGGCCGAGTCACATGAGTATGTACCATGTACCTGGTGGGTGGTGTCCTCACGTGTGATGATGGTATCTGTGTTGATGATCTGGCATGTCTTGCAGAGGTTGCTGTGGCAAGGTTGTGTGGTGTCGTGGTCGCTGTTCTCCTGAAAGCTGGGTAATTTGCTGCGAACGATGGTCTGTTTGAGGTTAGGCGGTTGTTTGAAAGCAAGTAGTGGAGGCGTGGGGATGGCCTTAGCGAGGTGTTCGTCGTCATTGATGACATGTTGAAGGCTGCGAAGAACATGGCGTAGTTTCTCCGCTCCGGGGAAGTACTGGACGACGAAGGGTACTCTGTTGGTTGTGTCCCGTGTTTGTCTTCTGAGGAGGTCTATGCGCTTTTTCGCTGTGGCCTGTCGATCGACGAGTCGAGCGTCATATCCCGTTCTTACAAGGGCGTCTTTCAGTGTCTGTAGGTGTCCATCGCGTTCCTCCTCGTCTGAGCAGATCCTGTGTATTCGCAGGGCTTGTCCATTGGGGATGGCTTCTTTAACGTGGTTAGGGTGGAAGCTGGAGAAGTGAAGCATCGTGAGGTTGTCCGTGGGCTTGCGGTAGAGTGAAGTGCTGAGGTGTCCATCTTTGATGGAGATTCGTGTGTCCAGGAATGAGACCGATTCTGAGGAGTAGTCCATGGTGAGTTTGATGGTGGGATGGAACTTGTTGATGTTATCGTGTAGTCTTTTCAGTGATTCTTCGCCGTGGGTCCATAGGAAGAAAATGTCGTCAATGTATCTGGTGTATAGCGTTGGTTGGAGATCCTGTGCAGCGAAGAAGTCTTGCTCGAACTTGTGCATGAAGATGTTTGCGTATTGGGGTGCGAATTTGGTCCCCATGGCTGTTCCGTGTGTTTGGGTAAAGAACTGGTTGTCGAAGGTGAAGACATTGTGGTCAAGGATGAAGCGGATGAGTTGTAGGATGGCGTCTGGAGATTGGCTGTTGTTGGTGTTGAGTACTGAGGCTGTCGCAGCGATGCCGTCATCGTGGGGGATACTGGTGTAGAGTGCCGAGACGTCCATCGTGGCGAGGAGTGTTCCTGGTTCAACTGGTCCGTGGGTGCTGAGTTTCTGTAAGAAGTCTGTAGTGTCGCGACAGAAGCTGGGGGTTCCCTGTACGATGGGTTTCAGGATGCCCTCGACATATCCAGAGAGGTTCTCACACAGGGTTCCGTTGCCTGATGCGATAGGGCATCCAGGTGTGTTGGCTTTGTGTATCTTTGGGAGGCAGTAGAAGTCTCCCACGCGGGGAGTACGTGGGATGAGAGCATGTAGGATGCTTTGAAGGTCTGGATCGAAGGCTTTGATCAGTCTGTTGAGTTGGCGGGTGTGTTCTTTGGTCGGATCTGCGGGTAACTGTCTGTAGTGTTCCTGGTTGTCCAGTTGTCGGTATACTTCTTTGCAATAGTCCGTTCTGTTCTATATGACGATGGCACCTCCTTTGTCTGCTGGTTTGATGACGATGTTGCGGTTGGTCTTGAGAGCGTGGATGGCGTTGCGTTGTGCTCGGGTGACATACAGACATACAGACCCCAGCATCTGCAATATTTGACCCCACCTCATTGTTCTTTGATGTAATGTTTCCCTGACTGACCTGTTTGGACACCATTCACACCTTTGACTGCTGTGATTATCTCTCTGCCGAGGTGTGATAAATGGCAGTTGGAAAGGTTACCTGTAAACATCTGACATGATTCTCTGACTATATAAGCTGTGTCTTTATGCATTTCTCCACTTCACCTGAAGAAGGAGCAGCGCTCCGAAAGCTTGTGATTTCAAATAAAGCTGTTGGACTATAACCTGGTGTTGTGTGACTTCTTACATTTGTCCACCCCAGTCCAACTCCGGCATCTCCACACCATCCATTCAGAGAGGTATATTTGTTGATACCAAATTGGAATCGAAGGAAGCAACTCAAATTACAGCGTGGGTTGGACAAAATAAGTATGTGGGCATATTGGTGGTAGATGAAATTTAATACGAGCAATACTGAACATAAGACAGAAAAATAAACAACACGTGTATTCCATGAATGGTGTTGAAATAACTAAGGAAGAGCCTTAGTAGACTTGAGACTAAATATGTCCAGCCAATGCAGAGAAGCCTGTTGAATATTGAACATCATAGCCAAACCAAATGAATGTAGGTCAGAGGAGGTTGTGCTGACCTTTTTAGTAACTCTCCCTTGATCAAAGGGAAGCCATTGGAATCTTGCATTTCTGCCATTGATACTTTGCTTTTGTCAATAACTGCTTTCCAAATGTTGGGTTATTTTAACTACATACTCTATACTCTTGTTGATGTAAGAAATTTTACCTGCTAAGAATTATGATCAAGAGTGAAATGGGGCTTCCAGTTTGTGTATAATGTGTAGAAAAAGTGTGGACATTTGAGTTCTGCAAATAAACAAGTGCATATTTCCATGACGAAAGGAATATAAAATAGCTGAAAAATCTTAACCAATTTGCAAGAGGGGATAATATAAAAAAGCCGCCTCATTACTTGGACTTGATGCCTGTTTTTAACCCTTTATGAATATTGATTCAGGTTACCATTAACCTGTATTTGTACTGCTAGCTTGAAGGTTAGTGTCGTGTAGGGGCGAGCACTTTCAGTATAAAATACTACTGTCCTATCTATCAACAAAAAATTGGGTAAAAATCTCATACATGCTATCTTAATTTTCCATATCTGTTTTGCTTTCCACCCCCTTCCAAAATAACTTTCCTAGTTTAGCCATATCTGGATTGCCATCCAAGCTGATCTCGACGTGTTTGCCATTTCCTGTGGTGCCAACGTATTTGAATCAGCTCCTTAGTCCAATGGGAGGTGCAAAATAGTAGGTGACTGGAGAGGGAGGAGTTAATGTGTGTTTGTTTGATATTCTATAGATTAGGGCAACTTTATACTGAAAGCATTCTCCTTTCTCTTCCCCTGAGGGAATGAAGCCAGATAATGCTTTATGATGGCTAAGTTACAGTATATACTTGTTGACTATACTTCCTTCAGGCAAAGTTTGGGAAGATCCTTGTCCTTTACTTACATGGTATCCAGTTAAAAGTTAACTTTGTATTTTGCAGAGATGAAGCAGTCAAATAAATGCAAAAAAAAAATTTGTTGACTCCAGTTTAAAGAATGTCTTGAATTTTAATTTATGTAGAAAACAAGTATTGAATTTAAAAATAAAGGTTTATTGGATAGCCAAATCTTATTCTGTCAATATAAAATTAATATTTAGAAGATGCTGTTTCTCTTTGCAAGGAGCAACCAATAAATCCTGCCTAGAGATATGCGCTGAGAAACATTCTATTGTTTTATCTTTGAACCATCACTTAGCCAAAGGCATTCCCTTCTGCATTATTTATCTTAATTGGTGACTAAGTTAATAGTCAAGTTATCTTTTTCTTAGCCTATGTGCGACAACCATGATGATGGTGAGACTCCAGCAATTATCCACTGCAATGTGTGTGGGAATCTTTGCACAGACTGTGACCGGTTCCTCCATCTTCACAGAAGGACAAGAACACATCAAAGACAGGCAAGGAGTCAATTAAAAGTATTTTTGTAGAATATTAACCAATGTTAGAACTGTTTTGAAGCAATATTTTGCACTCTTGTAGAAAGCTTAATGATAGGAACCCTGCTTTGGGTCGCTAAACTACTTCAAACAACCAGTTGTAAAAGACTACACAAAAAAAGGGAAAGCTACTCAACCTTGTGCAAAGAATGGTGCACAACAGAGGGGGAAACAAAGAAGAGAAATAATTCATCTGTTGTCAACCTCCACATTCAACTTTTGAAAAGTTAGCAGTTAGGAAAGTATTTATTTCCCTCAACATTTCTGCAAATGTCATATTCTTAGTTATTTGCCCTCTGTTGAATTGTGAGCAAAAAAAAATTACCATTTCAGAAAGACACTTTCACCAATATTTGTAAAATGTTATGAACAAATTCCTGATTCTGTTTTTTTAAAGGTGGAAGAGCAGTGGTGGAATCTTTTTTTCTAAATTTGTTGCATGAATGAGCAGAATTATGTTAGCTCGACATAAGCAGAAGTTTGCAAGCCAAGTTATTTACACTTGGTTATACAGACAATAGTCATTGCTCTGTAAGGTGCTAATAAAAGTACAGTTCATTTCTAAGGTGAAACTTTCCCAATATGACAAGTTATTCCACTTAATCATTCCCATTGAAATAATCTAGTTTTCAAATTTTCTGAAAATTATAGGTATTTAAAGAGGAGGAGGAAGCAATTAAAGTGGATCTTCATGAAGGCTGTGGAAGAACCAAGCTCTTCTGGCTTATGGCACTTGCAGACTCAAAAACCATGAAAGCAATGGTAGAGTTCAGAGAACACACGGGTGAGAATTGAAGACCTAACTTTTAAGCTAATTTTACCAGTACAGGTAGACTATCCTTTATCCGAAAACCTCGGGACCAGCCGTGTTTCGGTTTTCGGAAAATTTCGGATTTCAGAAGGTATTTTATAAGACTGGGAAATTTGTCGGGGGCGGGGGTCGGGGTCGGCGGGGGTCGGGGTCGTGCGCACGACTTACGCTGAACAAAAAAACCTTCGGTTTTTAGAGGGTTTCGGTTTTCGGAAGTTCGGATAAAGGGTAGTCTACCTGTACTATTCTAGTTACACTATTCTTTACTGTGTTTTGTTTTCAATTAATGTCTTATTAAAAGTCTATTGATATTCAAAATTGTAATATACTTGCAAGGACATTATCCACTGTACCACTCTATAGCACCGTTCCCATATGTTAGCAATACAGCATATAAGTACGGCCAAGTTTCGGACAACAGTTGATTGTGCTTTTGACACATAAGAACATAAGAAGTAGGAGCAGGAGTAGGCCATACGGCCCCTCGGGCCTGCTCCACCATTCAATAGGATCATGGCTGATCCGAACCTAGACTCACGTCCACTTCCCTGCCCGCTCCCCGTAACCCCTAATTCCCTTATCAGCTAGGAAACTGTCTATCTCCGTTTTAAATTTATTTAATGTTGCAGCTTCCACAACTTACCTCTGACTGAAGAAGTTTCTCCTCATCTCAGTTTTGAAAGGGCAGCCCCTTATTCTAAGATTATGCCCCCTAGTTCTAGTCTCACCCATCAGTGGAAAGATCCTCACCGCATCCACCCGATCAAGCCCCCTCACAATCTTATGTTTCGATAAGATCGCCTCTCATTCTTCTGAATTCCAATGAGCAGAGGCCCAACCTACTCAACCTTTCCTCATAAGTCAACCCCCTCATCTCCGGAATCAACCGAGTGAACCTTCTCTGAACCACCTCGAGAGCAAGTATATCTTTTCTTAAATATGGAAACCAAAACTGTACGCAGTATTCCAGGTGTGGCCTCACCAGTACCCTGTATAACTGAAGCAAGACTTCCCTGCTTTTATACTCCATCCCCCTTGCAATAAAAGCCAAGATTTCATTGGCCTTCCCGATCACCTGCTGTACCTGCATACTAACCTTCTGTGTTTCATGCACCAGGACCCCCAGATCCCTTTGTACTGTAGCACTTTGCAGTTTCTCTCCATTTAGATAATAACTTGCTCTTTGATTTTTTTCTGCCAAAGCGCATAACCTCACACTTTCCAACATTATATTCCATCTGCCAAATTTCTGCCCACTCACTTAGCCTGTCTATGTCCTTTTGCAGGTTTTTTATGTCCTCCTCACTCACTGCTTTCCCTCCGATCTTTGTATTGTCGGCAAACTTGGACACGTTGCACTCGGTCCCTTCCTCCAGATCGTTAATATAGATTGTAAAGAGTTGGGGTCCCAGCACTGACCCCTGCAGAACACCACTAGTTACTGATTGCCAACCCGAGAATGAACCATTTATCCCAACTTTCTGTTAGACAGCCAATCTTCCACCCATGCCAGTATATTACCCCCAATCCCGTGATTTTTTATCTTGTGCAATAATCTTTTGTGTGGCACCTTGTTAAATGCCTTTTGGAAGTCCAAATACACCACATCCACTGGTTCCCCTTTATCCACCCTGTTTGTTACGTCCTCAAAGAATTCGAGCAAATTTGTCAAACATGACTTCCCTTTCATAAAACCATGCTGACTCTGTCCGATTAAATTATGCTCATCCAAATGTCCTGTTACTGCTTCCTTAATAATGGACTCCAACATTTTACCACTAGATATGCTAGCCTTACTCTCCATGGTAACTGCAGGTGTCCTTGCAACAGATGGCGCAGCATTGAAGCCAGCTGTCTGCTGACCCAGACTGTGAAAACTGTTTCATATCATCAGTGCTAGGTAGTTGTGCCAGGGGCTTCAGAAGTAGTTGACATCTTGGTTGCAGCCAATAAGACAATGCTTGCTCAATGTGGCATGTCTTCTTTCAAGTGCCACTCCAAGCTTGCTATACTGTGATTGGGGTACTTCCATGGAAGCATCCAAAATTATGATGGGCATTCAAATATCTTAGGGGTGCCATTGGATCTGTTGGTCCAGCTTTCATTGGGAAGTGGAACTGTCACCTGAAATAATTATCTGTCATTGTGAGGTACATTTACCTCTGTCCACAGATGAAACTCACTGGCTCCACAATCGATTTATCCCCACAGATGCAAACTTTGGCCCTGGTTAAAGTAGCTGCTTCATTGTCTAAAATAATTGAGAAGGTTCTTGACTAATGCCGATATCTGTATTTGATACCAGGTATTATTAGCTGAAATTCTTATGCAGTTATCCTCCTGCAAATGGAGGAGTAACTTGCCTCCTGAAGACTCGTTGAGCAGATCTTAAGCCTCTGATGAGGACCATCTCAACTCTCTGCAGATACAGTAAATGGCAATCTTGCCTAAGTAGTTTTAATAGCAGACCATGATGCCCTAAAGAAAATGCTGGCTTCAAAGCAGGTGTTGCTGATGTTAGTAATGCATACAAAAATCTTGGTTACACCTGAGACTGAGAGGTTGATGGACTGTCCTTAAACAGAATCAGTTGATCCAAAGCCTCCTTAGGTCTATCCCATCGTCTCTGAAGATTCACTTGTGTGTGTGTAGGTGGTAGATGGGAAGGGCATGCATACCGGGACGAATTACCTCAGATTGAGTACAGTGGTGGTCCATGGCCATTCCTTGAATTGGGAATAAGGTGGTTGATGCTCACTGCTTATTGATTTGGTTGCTTATTAGCTCAGCGCACTTTCTATGGTTTCTGGCTTTTCCCCTCATACACGGACCACAAAGGCAGTTTTGGAGAACTTGAGGCAAGTTGCTCTTATGAATGGAAGAAACCCTGTTTGCCCAGACTTCATTCGTGGTCTACCAAGTTCAGACAAAATATGGAGGACACCTTTTTACAAAGGCTGTCTGTACCTCCAGACATAAAGCTAGTTGTTTATATTCCTGGAGCAATATGGTTGTATCACCAGGGATGCTGCAGATGTATATGATGCCCTATCGAGGATATGGGGTGAAGTTCATTTGAATTCTTCAGATTGGTGCCTCAAGACTTTTGATATGTACCAGTATTCCATAGAAATTTATCATAGAAATTTACAGCACAGAAGGAGGCTAGAACACTTTGCAGATTATCCGGTTTATTGCAGCAATTGGACGTGAATATATTGAGCACAGATGCTCAAGGCATTCTACAGTGCAAATAGCTCCGAATGAGGATTTTGGTATTTCCCCGGAATTGCTAAACCGAATACTGGCTGTCCACTTTGCCAGGAAAAAAACTATTTGGGAATAGTTTGCCGTCCTTCCTAATTACGAACAATAGCAACAGTTTCATTGTAATTCCTGGCTTCATTCCCAGAAAACTGTGCCGTCGATGTTCTTTCTAAGAAAGATACACCAAGTCAATATTTTCAAAAAGGAAATGCGGACTTGTATGTTGATCAAGTGAGCCAAGCTCGGTGGAAGGGTATAAAGAGGACCCTCCTGCATCATCTCACCCATTTCACAACAGTTTTGTGAAGAGAAAAATGATGCTTTGTTTTCAGTCTTGTTAAAATTGAAAATATGTCTTCTAACTTCTTCATGCCTCAAAAGGATAGATCACTCAGCCCTTCCTCCAGTTTTATCAAGCTGCTTTTCTATATTTATATTTGTGAGGATTGACAGTTGAGGAATAGCATTTGATTAATCATCCTGAGTGTATTTCTTGTTCTTCAAATGCAGTGCGATCTCCACACACAGAACTCCCTTCCTGCCTATCTATTTTATGTCCGATCTGTTGCAATGAACTACTGGGGCTTGTAATTTGGATTTCTTTTTACCTCCTCTATTGACAGAACTGAAGATCTATTTCTACATGTACATCAGAGTGGGGAGATATGATAGGCATGTATTCAGATTTAAAGGGACGGTGTCCTAGGTGTCTTTGTGGACTGGCAGGATTTTCTACATGTGCATGGAGATAATAATGTCCTTGCTCTTCAGATAGTATCTGCAGAGCAAGGAAGACTACACCTTAATATTTTTGATGGAGGAATATTGGGAGAGAAAAGACTCTGTACATGTACTGTTATTTTTTTTCCCCTACATTCAAAACTGTAAAACACACAGTTAAAAAGGCTCCGCATTGAAAATAAAACATATTTGGCCAATCATGATCGATGGTAAATATTCCCACAAGTAGGTTTGACTGGTATGCTTACTAGTGACCTGTTTGTGAATTTGATAATATCTAGGTTTTCATCTGGGAGGGAGAAATCAATTGTAGAGCGGGTGTTTTTGTGATCAAAGCCATCAGTTGACGCTGTTGTATGTAATTTACTCATACACTTGTTAATGAAGCATACACGTGTGGACAGTATACTTCTATTAATGTAAATAAAGCGTATAAATATATGGCTTGCTTATGTCGATAAAAACTTCAGAAGCAGTCGTCAAATTTTTTCTTTAAACAAAATCTGATTTCTTCATTTATAGGCAAACCTGCGTCAAGCAGCCCTGAAGCATGTCGCTTCTGTGGATCAAGAAATGGAACAGAGCTGTCGGCGGTGGGCAGCGTGTGTTCTGATGCAGACTGCCAGGTGAGTGAAATGGAGTCTTGTGCAGAATGTTGTCGACCACAGATGATTCAAACGGCTCGCTTCATCTAATTGGCTGCATAATGTCTTTTTAATCTTGTTTCACATCTGGCTTTTCCGAAATGTTTGTTTTCATGGTACTGAGTGTTTCTTTTAATCATTTTAAAACAAGGAATATGCTAAAACTGCCTGCGGCAAAACCCATTCCTGTGGGCACCCCTGTGGGGGAGTTAAAAGCGAAGAGCACTGTTTACCTTGCTTACATGGCTGTGACAAAAATGCAACATGTCTCAAGCAAGATGCCGATGATATGTGCATGATCTGCTTTACTGAGGCACTTTCAGCAGCTCCTGCAATTCAGGTAAGTCTTATCATTTATGGAGGTAAATTTCTGATTTACAAATTTTAAGCATTTTAAAATAAATTTCACCTGGTTAGTTAGAGACTCTTGTTTTCAATCTTGTTAAAATTGTCTTCTAACTTCATGAAAATTGGTTTTTTTTACCCTTGTTAAGCTGTGTCTTGTGTGTGAGAGCTCTATCATAGCTATGATTTGGATGAAGGGACTAAATGTAACATTTCCAAATTTGCTGATGATACAAAGCTAAGTGGCGGTGTCAGATGTGAAGAGGCTTCAAGGGGATCTCGACAGGCTCAGTGAGTGGGCGAGAACATGGCAGATGGAATATAATGTGGATAAATGTGAAGTTATCTAATTTGGTAGAAAGAACAGAAAGGCAGAGTATTTCCTAAATGGTGAAAGATTGGGGAATGCAGATGCTCAAAGGGACCTGGGTGTCCTTGTACATGAGTCACTGAAAGTGAATGTGCAGGTGCAGCAAGCCATTAGGAAGGCAAATGGTATGCTGGCCTTCATTACAAGAGGATTTGAGTACAGGAGTAAAGAAGTCTTACTCCAATTATATAGGGCCTTGGTGAGACCACACCTGGAGTACTGCGTACAATTTTGGTCTCCTTACCTAAGGAAGGATATACTTGCCATAGAGGGAGTGCAACGAAGGTTCACGAGATTGATTCCTGGGATGGCGGGACTGTCCTATGAGAAGAGATTGAGTAAACTAGGCCTGTATTCTCTTGAATTCAGAAGAATGAGAGGGATCTCATTGAAGCATACAAAATTATTACAGGGCTTGATAGGGTGGACGCTGGGAGAATGTTTCCTTTGGCTGGGGAGTCTAGAACCAGGGGCCACAGCCTCAGGATAAAGGGTAGGCCATTCTGGACTGAGATGAGAAGAAATTTCTTCACACACACGGTGGTGAATCTTTGGAATTCTCTACCCCAGAGGGCTGTGGAAGCTCAGTCATTGGGTATATTCAAAACAGAAGTCGATAGATTTCTGACTAGTAAGGGCATCTAGAGCCGGTGAATGGAGTTGAGGCAGACGATCAGCCATGATCTCATTGAATGGCGGAGCAGGCTCGAAGGGCCGAATGGCCTACTACTGCTCCTATTTCTTATGTTCTTAAAACAGCAGTCCACTAGTAATTTTGCTAAATTAACGTTACTTTTTTAAAAAACAAAAATATTGGAACGCTGTTGCTGTAAACTTCAGCTCATCCAAAACTCTGCTGCCCGTATCCTAACTTGCACCAAGTCCTGTTCATCCATCAGCCCTGTGCTCGCTGACCTACATTGGCTCCCGGTCCGGCAACACCTCGATTTTAAAATTCTCTTGTGTTCAAAGCCCTCCATGGCCTCGCCTCTCCCGATCTCTCTCTCAACCCCTCCGGCCCTACAACCCTCCGAGATACAGGAAACTTTCGTTTAAACGGAGGTTAAATATCCGGAATGCTCTACCCACCGGCAAAATTCAGGAGTCGGTTCAGATAACTTTTTTTTACTTGTAGTTGCTTTTTTTCTCCATTTGTGGCTCTGCAAGCGCCTAGCTGAAGCTGTTGCTTAGCTAGAGACGCATGCAAGCTGCACCGACTGTTTTGAAGCTGTAGGGTTTGTTGCTTCAGACGGAGCTCTGAGCTCCGTATGTTTTAACATTAGCGCTCGTTTCTCCGGCAGTGTTGATCGACCGGCACCAGCTCGGTCCCGTCAGTGCCGGATACCAGAATGTTTTCTGTATTTGCGCTCCTCTAATTCTGGCCTCTTGCACATCCCCAATTTTAATCGCTCCACCATTAGCGCCTACGCCTTCAGCTGCCTAGGCCCTAAGCTCTGGAATTCCCTCCCTAAACCTCTCTGCCCCTCTTCCTCTCTCTCTCCTCCTTTTAAGATGTTCCTTAAAACCTACCTCTTTGACCAATCTTTTGGTCACCTGTCCTAATATCTCCTCATGTGGCTCGGTGTCAAACTTTTTGTTTGGTAACGCTCCCGTGAAGCACCTTGGGGATGTTTTACTACATTAAAGACGCTATATAAATGCAAGTTGTTGTCAAGGCTGAACAATAACAACAGTTTTTGATTGTACCAGGTTGAAGTCTGCACCTTCTCTCGGCCTACCAGCTGACTGTTTCCAAAGCTACAGCTATGACAGGCTCTTGTGTCTGTCACTGTGTCATATCCTAGGACATTTTTTAATTTGTTCACGAGATGTGGGTGTTGCTGGCAAGGCCAGTATTTATTGTCCATGCCTAATTGCCCTTGAGAAGGTGATGGTGAGTTGCCTTCTTGAACCACTACAGTCTGGATGGTGAAAGTACTCCCACAGTGCTGTTAGGGAGGGAGTTCCAGGATTTTGACCCAGTGACAATGAAGGAACTGTGATATATTTCCAAGTCAGAATGGTGTGTGACTTGGAGGTGATGGTGTTCCCATGCGCCTGCTGCCTTTGTCCTTCGCGGTGGTAGAGGTGCGGGCTTGGGAGGTGCTGTCAAAGAAGCCTTGGCGAGTCGCTGCAGTGCATCTTGTAGATGGTACACATTGCAGGCACGGTGTGCCGGTGGTGGTGGGAGTGAATGTTTAAGTAGTGGACGGGGTGCCAATCTGCTGCTTTGTCCTGGATGGTGTCAAGCTTCTTGAGTGTTGTTGGAGCTGCACTCATCCAGGCAAGTTGAGAGTATTCATTCACACTCCTGACTTGTGCTTTGTAGATGGTGGAAAGGCTTTGGGGAGTCAGGAGGTGAGTCTCACTCGCTGCAGAATACCTAGCCTCTGACCTGCTCTTGTAGCCACAGTATTTATGTGGCTCGTCCATTTAAGATTCTGGCCAATGGTGACCCCGCAGGATGGTGGGGAATTCGGCGATGGTAATGCCGTTGAACGTCAAAGGGCGGTGGTTAGACTCTCTCTTGTTGGAGATGGTCAGTGCCTGGCACTTGTGACGTGAATGTTACTTACCACTTATCAACCCAAGCTGGTCCAACCCTTTTAGCTGACCATTAGGAGAGCACGAACCCAAGAAATTCAAGTTTCAATGTTTATTTGTGCTCGTGTCATTCACAGATCTCTACATGTTCACTATCAAGATAGAAGAAATTTGTTGTATATTTTAAAGATCTACGGTCTGTGCGTGTCCCAACATTATATAATGACTGATTCATGTGTTTTGCTCTTTTAAGTTGGAGTGTAGTCACGTTTTCCATCTACATTGCTGTAGACGAGTTCTTGAAAATCAGTGGCTTGGCCCAAGAATAACTTTTGGATTTATGGCATGTCCAATATGTAAGGTGAGAATCCTGCAGATTGATTTCCA
The DNA here is from genome assembly GCF_052327205.1 of Somniosus microcephalus. Lineage (NCBI taxonomy): Eukaryota > Metazoa > Chordata > Chondrichthyes > Squaliformes > Somniosidae > Somniosus > Somniosus microcephalus. The sequence goes on along the minus strand of NC_140996.1, from coordinate 25,764,036 downwards.
TTTACACTGTGGATTAGCCTTTGCAGCACTGATTTGAGCAAGTGACGAATTTGAGAAAAACTTCAGCTTTTTGTATAATTTCAGAACAAAATAAATCATCTAGTATTAAAAGATCTACTTGATCCCATCAAAGACCTGTATGAAGATGTAAGGAGGAAGGCTCTAATGAGGCTAGAATATGAAGGGTTACACAAAAGTGATGCTATCACTACTCCAGGTGTTCGTTTTTACAATGATCCTGCTGGATTTGCAATGAATAGATACGCTTACTACGTCTGCTACAAGTGTAAGAAGGTAGGTGCACGTTTGAAGAAGTCATATTTAACTGATGGATTTTGAGTCCTAGTTGTACCTTTTAGTTGGAATGAACAGTCTGCCTGATGTTTCCTTTTTCAGAGATATAGCCCAAAGCAGAATCATTTTATCAATGTTATTAACTACCCTTTTGCTCTGTTAAAACCAGAAAACAGTGTGTGATATCGTAACATGGCAGGGGGGCAGTCTGTATTCCATAATACAATCAAACCAGGAAACTCGTATTCTGATGCAACAAAGATAGACCCATAAAAGAAGTTGTCAATTTACATGTGGTCAATCTTAACTTTTTTTTAAAGTAGTAATTTAGTCTCTTAATCATCTGCAGCACACTATTTTATTGAAAATTATTTTTTTTCGACTCATACACTTAGTGTATATCAGTTGTTCAACCTCTACATACAAATCAGCAACAGATATTCTTCTTGTCTGCACACACAAATCGTTTTCTTTGCCACTTATCAGTGCTTGGTTTCACTGGAATTCATTGTAGTTCAGTCTAAAGAGAAATCTAGAGTAAAGTTCAACTACTTTTGTGTTTTTTTTCCCCAAGTTCACATTTTGGTCCTGCCAATATTTAAGGGAGCGTTTTAATCCAACCAACAATATAACCAGAATTTTCAGTGCAATTTAAAGAAAACAAATTTGAAGAAATCCAGTCAACTTGGCAACGTCTCCCAGGTTAATGTTTTGTAAAGCCTGAGGTTGCGTGGCATTCTAGAAGCAAAAGTTATACTGCCACCTTGAAGGCTATATAAAGCAGTCAAAATGCATTTTAGGATTTTGCTTGGAGGAGATGAACACACATTCTGTATCTTTAAGAGCTGAGTAAGTCACTTACAGACTTTTCACTTTCTTAAAACGGTTTGCGCACTTAAGTGACAGTATCTCTAGTGTTGACTGTATGCGTTGAGTTGAAAGCCTTCTATTTTTTGCCTACATTAATACAGCTAACTCTTTCATGTAGGCTTATTTTGGTGGTGAAGCGCGATGTGATGCTGAAGCAGGCCAGGGTGATGACTATGACCCACGGGAATTGATCTGCGGTGCTTGCTCAGATGTTTCTAGAGCGCAGGTATTCTTTGTTTACCCATATTCTGGAGGTTACTTAAATGTGATATTACAGCATTGAAGTTGTTTATTTTGTTTGAAAATTAATTCATTGGAAATTCTTTAAAATAATGACATTCTAGGTAATTTAGTGAGTTTTTAAAAAAAGGTAGACTAAATTCTACTCAAACATTATGGTTTGTGTGGGTGGGAGGGGTAAAGAGAGAAGCCACAAAATAGTACAAGTTTCCCCAAACTGCAATGCTGTTTGTCATAAGCACATGCCAGGCACTTCCTCATCCTAGAGGCTGGATTAAGGAGTTCCATTGACAGAGGTCTGGCAACAGGTCATCTCCCCACCTGTAAGGTCAGGGAGACAAAAGATCATTAATCTTCAAATTCAGAAATACATATCCCATTGCTGGTAACAAGCCAATCAAGAATTTAGATTACAGTTTTCAATCTTGTAGCAATGCAATCTGTTAGTAGTATATGACATGTTAATATTCTTCGACAGATGTGCCCCAAACATGGCACTGACTTCCTGGAATACAAGTGTCGGTATTGCTGCTCTGTGGCAGTGTTTTTTTGCTTTGGAACAACACATTTCTGTAATGCTTGCCATGACGACTTCCAGAGAATGACGAGTATCCCTAAAGAAGAACTCCCCCATTGTCCTGCAGGTAGTATATCTTTTCTTGTCTGTTTAGAGTAACTGGTCACTATGCAACGTAATATGCTCAAAGCATACATAAGACATTTTAATACCTTTTTTTTTTTTACAAAAACTTTTTTGTATTAGTTCATGGAATGTAGGCATCACTGGCAAGGCCAGCATGTATTGCCCATCCCTAATTGCCCTTGAGAAGGTGGTGGTGAGCCGCCGCCTTGAACCACTGCAGTCCAGTCCGTGTGGTGAAGGTACTCCCACAGTGCTGTTTGGGAGGGAGTTCCAGGATTTTCACCCAGCAACGATGAAGGAACGGTGGTATACTTCCATGTCAGGATGGTGTGTGACTTGGAGGTGGTGGTGTTCCCATGCACCTGCTGCCCTTGTCCTTCTAGGTGGAAGAGGTCGTGGATTTGGGAGGTGCTGCCGAAGAAGCCTTGGCGAGTTGCTGCAGTGCATCTTGTAGATGGGTACACTGCAGTCACGGTATGCCGGTGGTGGATGGGGTGCCAATCAAGCAGGCTGCTTTGTCCTGGATAGTGTCGAGCTTCTTGAGTGTTGTTGGAGCTGCACTCATCCAGGCAAGTGGAGAGTATACCAGCACACCCCTTAATTGTGCCTTGTAGATGGTGGAAGGCTTTGGGGAGTCAGGAGGTGAGACATTTGCCGCAGAATATCTAGCCTCTGACCTGCTCTTGCTGCCACAGTATTTATGTGGCTGGTGCAGTTAAGTTTCTGGTCAGTGGTGATCCCCAGGATGGTGAGGGATTTGGTGATGGTAATGCCGTTGAATGTCAAGGGGCAGTGGTTAGACTCTCGCTTGTTAGAGATAGTCATTGCCTGGCACTTGTGTGGTACGAATGTTACCTGCCATTTATCAGCCCAAGCCTGAACGTCGTCCAGGTCTTGTTGCATGCGGGCATGGACTGCTTCATTATATGAGGAGTTGTGAATGGCACTGAACACTGTGCAGTCATCAGCGAACATCCCCATTTCTGACGTTATATTGGAGGGAAAGTCATTGATGAAGCAGCTGAAGATGGTTGGACCTAGGACTCTGCCCTGAGGAACTCCTGCAGCGATGCCCTGGGGCTGTGATGATTGACCTCCAATCACCACAACCATCTTCCTTTGTGCTAGGTATGACTCCAGCCAGTGGAGAGTTTACCCCCTGATTTCCATTGACTTCAGTTTTACTAGGGCTCCTTGATGCCACACTCGGTCAAATGCTGCCTTGATGTCAAGGGCAGTCACTCTCACCTCACCTCTGGAATTCAGCTCCTTTGTCCATGTTTGGACCAAGGCTGTAATGAGGTCGGGAGCAGAATGGTCTTGGCGGAACCCAAACTGGGCATCAGTAAGCAGGTTATTGGTGAGTAAGTGCCGCTTGATAGCACTGTTGACGATACCTTCCATCACTCTGCTGATGATTGAGAGTAGACTGATGGGTCGATAATTGGCCGGATTGGATTTGTCCTGCTTTTTGTGGACAGGACATACCTGGGCAGTTTTCCACATTGTCGGATAGATGCCAGTGTTGCAGCTGTACTGGAACAGCTTGGCTAGAGGCGCGGCTAGTTCTAGTATGAATATGGCACTTGGGCTTCTGGATTCGTTTTTAAAAACTTTTCATGTTGTACTGTTTTGTTGCATGCATGTGTAAGGAAGGATGTATTTGTGAGTAGATCAGTAAGGTACCAGGTGGAATAATTGGTGTGTGCTGCCAGCACATACCAGTCAGGTCAGCAGTTGAGCTGCTTTTGGAATTGGCCCCTAGTTGAGGAGGAGAATTTGACAAGGTTTCCACATTCCTGATTGGTAAGTAATGACTTGCTGGAAAAGCATCTGTGAGGACAGTCAAATTTGGCAATATTGCCCACCACCTCTCTCTAATCATGCTGGTATGAGAACAATGATCATTTGAGTGAAGTCCCAGGGACCTGCTGGTGCCTGTCAAACCATAGCCCAGTATTCAGCACTGGGGAGGGGAAAAAGTTGGAGGCAAAATTGGAAATGGGCTTGAGAAGAGGAAGCTGAATTCATAGATTTCCTCTGTGTCCACATCTCCTGGATACTCGGCAGTGTGAGCCTTTAAGTCTCATACTTGCCAGAAATTTGTTTGTGCACTGCTATTTGTCGGAGATGTATTTTATCCTTGATCATGTAATGTCATCACATTTTAAGCACTATTATGGAAGTTCTGGAAATTATGAATTCTGTGATTTTTTTTTTTAAACTGAGAAACTTGGGTGAAGAGCTAATAAGCTTGAGAAGAGGGGGAGAAAAGATTGGATTAATTAAGTGGTGGCTAAGTGAAGCTAAGATTGGGTTTTAAATGCCTGTAGCTTGTAGGAAAAAGGAAGGGACAACCGAAGGAAGTAAGGAGTTCCACAGTTCTGAGAATCTGGGAAAGGAGCAGTTTAAGTAGATGGTGCAATAAATCCTAATTTCAACACTGGATGCAAAGAGGAAGAAGCACTTACAGGACAGGGTATTAGCAGCTTCAGAGGAACAAGAGAGGAACAGTGACTATCGTAGTATCAATACAAGAAAAATGGAAGAATAAATAGTAATGAAAGGGGAGTTGAGGTGGGATTACCTATTAGAAGTTCAGTTCTCTTTTCACGTATGTGGTGCAGGAGCAGTAGAGAGATGTTAAAGCTGTAGCTTCAATCATCAAATTTCAGTTTTGGCATATAAATGATTAACTACCTGACCCAACTGCATTTCATCTTCTCTTACCCAGGTCCTAAAGGGAAACAGCTTGAGGGAGCAGAGTGTCCTCTTCATGTTGTCCACCCAACCACTGGTGAAGAATTTGCTCTGGGTTGTGGTGTATGCAGAAATGCTCATACATTCTAAACATGCAACAGCGAAGCTCCTTCAGATTTTCCAGCCTTTCAGTCTCTTCAGTTTCTGAACTGAAGTCAGCAAACTGGGTTGGCTCACTATCACCTGAATGAAAGAACAACGTTGTGCACAAAAATGAACTCTTTTTTTTGTGTGTACATACTTATTGCTGTAAATGACTCGAGTTTTCCAAAAGGCTTTAAACTTGTGAAGTGTTTGCATGCTGCCGTTGTAATCCTCGGCTGTAAAGCATCACACACCTACACGGTACCTTGGCAGAAGATGCTTTTTCTAAAAGCAATTGGGATCTATGGACAAGGACAGCTTCCAAATTACACATCTGAAAAATTGCTACAAGTACACAGAGTACTACTTTTGGGTAACCCTGTACAGTATTCTTGAAAATCGTAACCACGTCACGGGTTGAGAGTATATTCTGGTTCATTTGATAGACTGTTGAGGATGTGTTAGGGCTTGTTGTGTATGAATATCATAATGTATATATGGTATCAGTGTTAGGTGTATTACAAAGTTGCTACGTTACACTGCAATTTTCATTTAAACTTCTGGGGTTATGTTTGAGCCTGAAATTTTAATGAAGTGCAATACTGGGTGTGCCTCCTATCTTGCAGCTGTAAACATATGGAATGTATATGTCAATAAAACCGCTGTACATTTTTATACAGTGAAAACCTGTTGTGTGAATGGGAAATTATTCAGTCACATAATGTGTGTATATATAAGCCTTGTGAAGCCTGTAGAATACAGTTTGGGTTTTAGTCAGAAACGAGAGTTGAATCATTAATTCGGAAGAGTGCATTGTGCTAATAATATGTTCACTTCTGTGAAGCAGGTGCAGATAACTTTTAATAATTACCTTCCTGTTTTGGGGGCATTATAACTTTTCACTTCTAAAATATATCCGAACATCAATCTTTGCACAGTTGTCTCAAAGCAACATCCATCTCTGCTGAGGAAAAATATCAGGCTTAGTCGATTTGTCATACCAGTTTCAAGGTTTTTTTAAAAAATTGCAATGGTTGGAATTGCCATGTATGCTGTAAACTTACCATATATAAGTAGGACTTTTGCTTAGACTAAACGTATGTTTATTAAAGTATTAAATAGTGCATCAGAATGTCCCATTGTTATCTTTGTGCACATTACAATAACATAAAAGTGGGTACTTCAACAAGCAAATCAGACATGTTTTTTTGGGTGGGAGGAAAGCCTTGATACTTTACGGCACTTTAAAATCACCGCTGCCTGTCTCCGCGGGAGCAAGGTCTTGCAGATTGGATATCTGCTCGCAAGACTTTAAGAAAAAAATTCCAAGCACAAGAACCACCAAGTGGAGAACCAACATTGCGTCCTTCTCAGTTTTCCCAGGGTAAACCTCAAACTAGAGATCTCCAAATTGTCAATGCATATTGATGTGCCTTAATGGAAAATCCAAGTCCTGATACTTGGTATAATAGCGACCGACAGCATATGCAGAATCCATCCTATCTGGATTTGTTTTATTATTTAGTGGAATATTGGTTGGTTCTGTTTCTTCCTACTATTGTTGGTCTCTATTTTCAAGATGTTTGAGATGTTGGGAATTTGTAAGTTCTCACCAAACACAAAGTAAAACTAAGAAACTGCCCAATTTATTAGCCTGCATATTTACAGCAGCCTTAGCTGTGACCAAATGATAGTCAAGCCAACACATAGGGTAACAGGCCTGGATACAAAGCAAGGGATCAGTTTGTATCTGAAGAATCACTCAATGAGAAACTTGAACATTGCTCCTGAACCTGGCAATTTGAATTGTGCTTACAGATAAGTTATGGACTGGAACATCCTTAAAGTACTTGCACTTGAATAAATGAACAAAAGAGATCCTCAAATTTGTGTTGTAAGAAGCTATATTACTGCAGTTGTGCCTAAAAATTATAAAAGTGTGCAGCATTTGCAATCTACAGTACTTGCATAATGGAGGAGTTGCAAACATTTTGCTCATACATGGAATAAATTTATTATAACACTGTTTCCCCATATTGTATACTGTTCATTGAAAAGGTACTTTAAAAAAAAAAAAGTGGAATGTCAAACACTCAGGGTGTTGGGTTGTTGACTTGTTTCAAGATGGTATGATGAAGTGGTTACATTCCCCCCCCCCCCGGCCACTCTGCATTGTTCAGCAGCACACTGAATGCTAGAGCACAATTGGAAGATTCATGATTCAGAATTTATCTCCCATGTTGGATGGAAAAAGCTCCAGGAACAGTCAGGTGAACTATGGTCACCACTGAGGGTAGAGCACTGATCATATTCCTCAGCACATTGTCTATTCTGTTCTGATTGGGCAAAGAGAGAGAGTTTGACTGATGTATGGATTAGTGTTCTGGTTGACCATGATGTGAATCTACTTCAACTCCACCCCCAACATAGTGCTGTCTAGCCTCGATTGTGATGCTATCTCCATGGAATATAAAAAAAACACTTGTTAAGTTATTGTGTGGTGCCATTGTACAGTGTATGTCATTACTGTATAATATTCAGACTACTATTGCATTGTGATATAAATTCAGCTATCCTAGCTTGTTAAATAATAGAATTTATCCACCATTGTGTTCCCACTGACAGACAACACTAAGGAATACTTAAATCTATATTTATTTAATTCAGCAATGTGTTGGGTGATGTGCCTCAATAATCCCGAGACTCGATGTTAGCGGAACAAAACAAGGCTTTTATTAACTTAGAAGATAACACGCAGTGGAGAGAGGTATCTTCCATCTGGAGCTCTGCAGTACTGGATATGAGGCCAGACTGAGCTGGCTTACATAGAGGCCAGGTATGGGCGGAGCCCTACACACAACACATTCCATACATTCCAATATACAATACAATGGTGAGGAGAAACCTGAAACCAACCACAGTCACAGGCAATACAATGGTGAGGGGAAACCTGAAACCAACCACAGTCACAGGCAGTGATGAATGGAATATTTCATCACATTGGGGCAGCAGAATGTTTAATGGTTTATGATGCCTTCTCAACCCTTCAATGCATTTGACCTAATATGTTGCAGATTGTTGTTCTACATGATACTTTGGCTAGAGTTTCCGCTCGCTTGCGCGGGTTTTTCAGCGTAATTCACCCGAAATCGGCCAAACCAGCGCAAAACATTGCAGAATTTCAAGCGCAAATGATGTCCCGCACAAAAAGTTTCCGTGATCTATTGCGCTGGTTTAAAAATACATGTTGCTGGAAGCCAACTCTGCACACAACTGGCCACGCCCCCAGATCTAATTATCAGCATCGTGCGTTTGCAGGCCTTCGAGGAGGCTCTTAAAATTAACCTTTCTCTTTTAGGTGCAAGGGCACTAATACGCACCTTTTAAAAGCTTTTGAATATTAATATATTTTATTTACTAAAACTGACTACAGTACACCAATGAAACTGGTAAATGGTTCTGTAGTCCTTTTCAGTTATTTAAAATCTGGTTACTCACAGTTGGTCGACTAGACGCTTTCTAAAAATGCTTATTTTTGGTGATGTAGCTGTATTAATAAAACTGCACCTGGGTACCACGCTTAAATACATCAGAATATCTTTTAATGCAAGAAAAAAAACGTCCTTTCTAAAACACTGCCCCATTGCGCTGGATCATGGAAGAGTTTAACGTTTGGTGATATGCAAATGAGATTGAGCAGAAACTTGAACGAAAAATTCAATTCAGAAAACTAGTGGCATTTTGAGCACAATTTGTGCCCGAATTGCCGATTGCACCCAAGGATCTAACTCTACTGCAGAGGTGTTGTTCCGACCTGTACCTCACAGAAATATTTCTGCTCCCACCTGTTCTATTATGATGCAGTTCCTTTCAAGGTGTTAATTATCATGAAGATAACTAGAATTTTGTAGCGATACCTGAAAGGCTTGCAGTTCTGCTTTGAACATGAGCTAATAGCTGCAAGAGTATTAAAGTGCTGTCTAAGATCATTAGGCTTTTCATGTGCTAAACTGATGTTGGGTAACATTTATTTAGCTAATAGTGCAGTGTACTCACTATATTAGTGGTATTATCATTCTTGTATTAATATGTAGCATGCAAGTTGGAAACGCAGCCTCTTCCAACAGCAACGCATTGATTTATCATGAAGATAACTAGAATTTTGTCGCAGTACTTGAAAGGCTTGCAGTTCTGCTTTGAACATGAGTTAATAGAATTACAAAAATTCAACTTTTGATTCCGGCTGTATGCTAAATTACGTTTGTAATTTTATTTTTCATATACTTAGCGAAATTATATCGTCCATCGCTACTGGTACACAATTGAGCAACCTACACTAGAACTTCTGAAACTCATAAAAATGAGATCAGATAGTTTGACAAATTATAAAATTAAGTCCATTATCTAATATTAGATGCGATTCCACAATCTGACATTTCTAGCAGGGAGTAACGCTTACTGAGGGCATCTTTAAAAGTCGAGTGCGTAGTTTGTAATTTTTCCATCCATTAATCCTCTGTATTGTCATAGTGGTTAGCACTGTTGCCTCACAGCGCCAGGGACCCGGGTTCGAATCCGGCCTCGGGCGACTGTCTGTGTGGAGTTTGCACATTCTCCCCGTGTTTGCGTGGGTTTCCTCCGGGTGCTCCGGTTTCCTCCCACAGTCCAAAGATGTGCGAGTTAGGTTGATTGGCTATGATAAAATTGACCCTTACTGTTAGGGGGATTAAATACGTGGGGTTGCGGGGATAGGGTGGGATATGTGTTGGTGTAGGGGTTACGGGGATCGGGTGGGATATGTGTCGGTGCAGGCTCGATGGGCCGAAATGGCCTCTGTCTGCACTGTGGGATTTCTGTGATTAAATATATTTTCAAAGAGGAAGATTATTGTTTTAATTCAAAATAGCTAATCTATTGAATATTGTGTAATGGGGGCACTTCATGAGCCCTGCGGCCTGCATCATCATTTGGTAAAATATTTGCAGCATTTTCACGCGTGGCTCTAACAATGCAGACTATGAAATTGCAAACCATATGGGCAAAATGTGTTGCAGAAAGCGCCACATGGTACTTTCAGAGAATTAGTAGCCTAGCTGAAGGATACTTGGTTAGATGGGGAGTATCTGATTATAAGGGACTCTGTCAGTTAATATTAAGGGATCAGGTTCTTGAAGCAGCTCCAGCTTGATTGCTTCGTCAGAAGTATTGGTCAATCGAGCAGTTTCATGATCAGGAAATCATTACCGCGGGTGAAAGGTCATTTCCCCCATTGTTATTCATCTGGCGAGCTACTTGCTGAACTAGCAGATCAACCCCTCCATACAGCGGATCAGAACACACAAGTGGTGCCAAAAAGATTAGGAGCTGTTTGAAAAATAGATGTAGGTCACAGTGCCAAGAACTGCTGTTCTTTAAAAGGGTCTGTGGTGCAGTCATGGAAATGTCGTGCGGTACAAGCAAGGAGACGGCTGGTTGATATGATGGCCATGAATTTCATGTCAATTTGCACCTAGAAAACAGCGTAATTGCAGCGCAATGCATATTTGTGGTGCAAAATACCAAGGAAATTTGGGCGCGAGTGATTTATGCCAGTTCTTGCACTACGCCCAAATTTCCTCAATCCTTTGCACGATTCTTTGAATCATTCACCCAGACCCTCTGCAACTCATTCGCATATCTCCACCCCTATCCGAAAGAGTATACAACACAAATTTCCTTCTTCAGCACAGGTTCAGAATGGGTAAATTTACACCCAGAATTTCAGGCAGACGGGCTTCCTTTGAATTTGCACTCTTCAAAGAGATTAACAAATACAATCCCAGTCCTGGAATGCAAAACCAGAGACAGTGTGGCTAAAGCACTTGGCTCATTTCATTCAGCTCTAAAGCGTGGATATGTCAATAATTCAGAAACCACCTATCAATTTTATTGTGCCTTAGGCTGTAATTACATTGTAGAATAGACATGTAAGGAAGTCTCTCCATCCATGTCTTCAAATTTAATTCATTTGACACAAGTAAGGTACTCGACAGGGAATGGAGTCTAACTCTATAGTAGTTATTATTACTTGAATAAGCCCCTAAATACACAACTTGATTAAAAGGTTTGTGAACTTTCAGTGATGTTGAAGTTAAATGACCCTATAATTGGTTGTTAAAATGATGACAGTGAGCTGGGAGAGCTGTGAAACTACATTTCCGTTCTGTTGTGTGCGAGTAAGTGATGTTAAATCAAGAAAATTAATCTTTTTTATAGGGTATGAAGCAAAACGTTCTGTCCTCTTTACAACCCACAGAACAACAGTAGTGTTGAGTGGTTAACTTAACGTGCTGTAGAGAGATTTGATAGTCGGAACAACACTGGAACACTGGCGAAAGCAGAGGACAGTTTTACATTACATTTACGCTCCACCACAATCGGATTTGGTACCCAGGAAATCTCTGCGTACGAATGGACGTAAATTTGGGCGATTACGTCGCTACAGGAAGTTGTGCCCCGGTGATTGTTGACGTGGAAAAGATGAAGGTCGCTGACCGCATGTTTCAGGGCAGTAGGTTTCACCACCTGAACAGTCGGGGACGAGCAGAGACCTGGGGCTCGAGTTTCTGCCAGGGGTGCAATTGGGAAAATGCGGCCGGCATATGCTGAACACTGCGGTGAAGTTACACCCAAGTTTCCATGCAAACCACATTTGCATAAACCCAAACGCAAAATCTCCCACGAATCAGCGTAACCAAGCAGTGTAATTGAATAATCGAGTATTGGCTGGAACATGGCCACTGGGGCCTCAAGATTACTGAATAATTTCTAATTTCAACTAAAAATATGTTCAAGTCATTGCTGCAGCTGAAGAAACAGGCCATTCAGTGGTTTCAATTATTGCTGGTCACAGGTTATGTGTAGCAAGGGCAGATCAATTGACTGATTTTGAACTCATTTAAACTGAATTGAAAGTAATTGTAGCATCAGAATGAGAGATAGACTTGAGCGAGGCTTCAATTGGCTGCTGGTCGCGGTGGCTGCGGGTCAATAACGATGGATTAATGTGACCACGGGTGCCTGTACCTGGGCACAATGTGAAGACCATCCCTGACGGCCACAATCGGCAGACACGCACCATGCTGACCTGGGGGGCATAGCCAGTTTTGTGGGAGCGGACTGCTTTGTGCAAATTGACTTTTGAACCTAGCGCAAAAGATCGCGGAAACTCGAGGTAAGTGGTTATGGGCATAACTCGCATTTAAAATTCCGCAATCTTTTGAACGCTATTTTTCGGTCGATACCACCCAGATTCCGCTGAGACTCCCAAGCCCAGATGTTTTCTGTTCTGAAGGAGAATCTAACCTGAACAATCAACTGTCTGTTCTCTCTGCAGCGTGTTTCCAGTTCTGTTTATATTGATTCCCTGTATTTTGCTTTTTTGGGGGGATCCAACTGTCCCGGAGAGCCTGGGTAGCGAGCCGATTGGGACTGAATGAAGTCCGTTTACTCCACCCAAGAGATTGGATCCTTATCTGAGGAAGGAAGGATGTTTTTGCCATGAAGGGAGTTCAGCGAAGATTCACCAGGCTGATATCTGGGATGGTAGGAATGATGTATGAGGAGAGATTGGGTCGATTGGGCTTGTACTCGCTGGAGTTTAGAAGAATGAGAGGGGATCTCATTGAAACTTATAAAATTCTGACAGGACTGGACAGACTAGATGCAGGAAGGATGTTCCCGATGGTCGGGGAGTCCAGAACCAGGGGTCACAGTCGACGGATAAGGGGTAGGCCATTTAGGACAGAAATGAGGAGGAATTTCTTCAGCCAGAGAGTGGTGAACCTGTGGAATTCTCTACCACAAAAGGCAGTAGAGGCCAATACATTAAATATATTCAAGGAGTTGGATATATTTCTTAAGGCTAAAGGGATCAAGGGATACGGGGAGAAAGCAGGGACAGGGTACTGAATTTGGATGATCAGCCATGATCGCATTGAATGGCGGCGCAGGCTCGAGGGGCCGAATGGCCTACTCCTGCTCCTATCTTCTATGTTTCTATGGAAGGCGGCTTAGTGAGATCTCCAACCTTGCAGCACAGTCCAATTTTAAGGAGGCATGTTATCCAAGGAGTCTGTTCCTGTCCACTCGGGTAGATGACAACAGGCTCCCTTTGGAAAAGCTTTCCACATTCCACCTCATATGGAAAGAGGTAATTTTGTGTCTTACCTGCTCAAGGGAAGGGTGCAGGGGGTTGTGATCCAAGCCCTCGCAGGTGGAAACTCCCTGCTGGGGTGCGACTGTTTCAGCTAAACGATGGCGAACCAGCAGGAGCAAAGCCGCGGGCTAGAGCTATTTGGCCATTGCAGGTAATTTAATGCCAAGCAGGCCATACCTGAGGCCTTTGCCGCACAGTGCACAAAAACATGGCTAGGGGCAGGAGTAGCCCATTTTATCAAATAGGATGAATCCTGAAATTACAGGCCTATGAGCCTTACCTTGATTGAGGGAAAACTGTTCCAGAAGGAGCCTTATATAGTGAGTGTTATTATTTATGTTTTTAAATTAATATCTGGGACAAATACATGGATATAATGGGCTGGATATTCCGATCCCTACGGGTATGTACGCGATGTTTACACGCCCGTAGGGACATTGGACATGCAGGTTTCAGGCAGGCGGAGTGCATGCGTTGAAAACCGGCATTTCTGATCTGTCAAGAATCCTCTTGACAGATCGGGCGCCTGCCCTGGAGAAGGGCCTCTGCGGGCGGAGAGTTCCGCTTTCTGAAGAACCTCCGCCCGCGGAAAACCCTTAGAAATCTTACGCCTGGTAAAAGTGGGCGTAAGGCCTTTTACCAGCATAAGATTTGAAAAAAGTGTTTTTTTTAAAACATTCTTTTCACTCATTTATCATTCAAAAATACTTTGTAAAAAACTTTAATTTTTTTCAAAACATTAAATTTTTGTTTAAAATATTTAATTTATTGTAATTTCAACTAATTTTAAAAATGTGATTTAAAAAAAAATTGTTTTATGTTTTAGTGTTTTTGGGGTGATCTCCATTCATATATTTGACAGGTCTATCTTTCAAGTGTATAAAGGGAGATTCCCTTCACCTATTGGCTCCCCATGGCCCATGTGATCCCAGGGACGCTTGCGAACTGCCTGCACCTCTGGGATACGTGGGCCCTGCGCATTTCCAGCTGGAGAGGCCCAGGAGCGGAAGTGTCCGGACCGCGGGAGCCCTCAGGTAAGTGCGTAGATTTTTCCAGATTGGAAGCCTCCACACGCGGGAAGCCTCCGATCGGAAAATACGGCCCATTATTTACAATGGCTCGGATTTTGCGGTTAGCAGCAAATGAACGGCGCTTGTCATTCATTACGCTTGCAGCTGCCCACAGACTTTTCATGGGCCTTTGTGCTGCAACTTACGGTCATCAGGTGTCTGATACAGCGCGACACCCTCTACAGGGGATCTGTGGCATGTGTGAACAGGGAAAGCAACAGGGTGTCTCCTCAACTAATCAGATTGAAGAATCCTTACTGAGGCTCGCAGAGTCTAACCTAGGAAGTGTAAGTTAGAATATTTAATTCAATGCCAAATCATGTACAGAAAGTAAAATAAAGAGAGGGAAAGAAAGATGGGATTAGGAGAGATAAAAGAGACAAAGAAAAAGTAAAAAAAATAACTTTTTTAAATTGCCAACAATAATTAAAATCTGAAGGAATGAGACTCCACACTTGTAAAAGTTAATTTTCAGTGCCAGAGAGGTTGTTTGGCAGTAATTAAGACTTATCACACCATTAAAAGTTCACTTACACTGGATTGGACAAGCCCTAACTTTTTCTGGCGTGTTTAGTGGGTATCTAGTGGATAAATACAGCAACTTCACGCCCTTCCACGTATTTCAATGCCGAGTCTCTCGGTGAGGTACCGGTATAGTGCAGCCTCTGGAGGAGCAGGGCAAATTCCTCATTTCTGCTTTTTACTGTGCACATGCAGACACCAGAAGTTGCTGTCTGATTTACTCCATAATAACGGTGAGTGCTGATAGCCTCACCGTTATTCTGACCGCAAAATCCAGATGTTTCTCGCCTCATCTCTCAATGAAAGACATGCTTCAGAATACTTTTTGCTCATTTTTGTTTTTGATGGTTGGCTCAGATTACATTAAGTCAAAGAATAATTAGCCTACAACTAATAACAACTGAAAACAGATGAGACACAAAGAAGTTTCGAAGTCTGAGTGACTTGAGATTTAAAGCTGCATGTAAATAGCAAGATTATCGAAACAAAGTTCCCCAGGAACATAAACCATCATAATTGCAGTGTCCCATATTTGTCCATCAGCCGCCTTTAATCCAATTGACAGCTCTGTGCAAAGTAGGAAAAGTCAGCTTTCCCGTTGAGTTTACATATGATGTTTGCAGACGCAGGATTGTAGACAATGTCTAGATAAACAAGGTCCCAAAGTATCATTCCAGGGATACTTTAATGTAAAGAGAACAGCATCAATATATTTCTCAGTACTGCACTGTATTGAAATTTAGCTGTTTGATTTTATGCATTCCAGGAACGAGGGGAAATTGCACATTTCTTGAAGGTATGCACATAAAGTAATTATTTTTACCCTGTGAAAATGACCAAGCAAGTAATTTCAGTGGGGTGCATTCACTGCATAGCTGTTTATTTAAAGCCAAATTCATGGTATTATGTCATAGAAACTTACAGCACAGAGAGGCCATTCGGCCCGTCGTGCCTGTGCTGGCTCTTTGAAAGAGCAGTCGTGCTTCGTCCCACACCCCCGCTTTGTCCGTAACCCTGTAAGTTCGTCATCCTCAAGCACCTGTCCAACTCCCTTTTTAAAGCTATTTATGCAATCAGCTTCCACCACCTTTTCAGGTCGAGCGTTCCAGATCCAGTCAACTCTCTGAGTGAAAAACAATTCTCATCTCCCCTCGAGATCTTTTGCTAATAATTTTGAATCTATGACCTCCAGTTATTGACCCACTCGCCAGAGGGAATAGCCTTTCTCTCTCTACTCTATCAAAACCTCTCATCATCTTGAAAACCTCTATTAGGTCACCTCTTAACCTTCTCTGTTCCAATGAGAACAGAACTAACTTTTCCAAACTCTCCCATTTAAATTGACTAAATGTTTGTTATATATACACGCATGACTTTTTAAAAATGCACAACAACCAAAATTTTACTCAATAAAAAACTGCCCTCATTTATATAATACATTGCATTTAGTAAGTTTCAAGATGTACATAATTTGGGGGGGGGGGGTTCTGTGTTTTCTACCTAATAGGGACCTACCTGCGTCACAACACTGCCTATTTTCAATGTAACACAACCAGGGGAAAAAATTGATTTGGTGAATACTTGTATTCAGAGCTGATTTTCTTAGTTTACTAAAAATATTTCATATTGATTGAACTGTGTCGAATAAAATTTCTATAATCTGTTGAACCTTACACAGCACAACAAATGCAGGGCCTTCAGTTTCTTCCACAAACCATGGTAAAGTGTATCAGGAGGCACATCAAGGTATAAAGAGATACAGCAGGCAATGCTTACCTGAAGCATGAATTCCCAAGCACGATACCATCGGGAGAGAGCGGCACCTTCCCGTGCACAAGCACTTTTATACCTAAAAAGAGACTTGATGCTTCTCCAAGTAATCTCATCCCCACTCTAGCAATGGCAGCAGGGAAGAGCACGAAAATCAACATGGTCTCTTCACCAAATGAGGTTAGGCAGCCTAGATTGAGTGTCCACAGTCCAATCACTCTGAGGGGGAGAGGCGCTCTCTGTTGCAGTTTGCAAATCAGTGAGTAAAGACCACCAAAGATATCCGGGTTTCAGATTCCTCCATTTAGGTCTGTGCATTCCAATGTCGGGAATCTCACCTAAATTTGAGTTTTTTGTGCAGTTATCAAATAGGACTCAACATAAGGTGCCATAAATAAATGAGGTGTATTTCATGAAATGTATATACTATGGCATTGATGCTTCATTCACTAGGCGAGTGGAGATCCTTTGAAGTTTGGTTGGATGCATTTTTTTTTATTGATACTCAAATGCTGTTTGATGCACTGTTCCTGGATTAATTTATGATTACTTTGCCCAGCATCATAAAGAAAAAGACTTGCATTTATATAGCGCCTTTCACAACCACCAGACGTCCCAAAGCGCTTTACAGCCAATGAAGTACTATTTTGAAGTGTAGTCACTTGTAATGTAGGAAATGTGGCAGCCAGTTTGTGCACAGCAAGCTCCCACAAACAGCAATGTGATAATAACCAGATAATCTGCTGTAGTGATGTTGATTTAGGGATAAATATTGGCCAGGACACTGGGGATAACTCCCTTGCTCTTTGAAATAGTGCCTTGGGATCTTTTACATCCACCTGAGAGAACAGACAGGGCCTCAGTTTAACGTCTCATCCGAAAGACAGCACTCCCTCAGTACTACACTGGAGTGCCAGCCTAGATTTTTGTGCTCAAGTCTCTGGAGTGGGAGTTGAACCCACAACCTTCTGACTCCGAGGCGAGGGTGCTGCCAGCTGAGCCATGGCTGACACTGTGGGGCTGGCAGTGTGCCATCAACCTGAAGGATACCTATTTTCATAATGCCAATACTTAGTTTTAAAGGTTAGGTGGATGAGAGAGACTAAAGTACAGTCTCTCTACTCATTTAAGTATTACTGGCCAGTCATACTGTTGCTCGAGCTCTGGTTAAAATATTTCTGCCGAACATGGAATAAAGACAAGTGATGATTATTCAGTAGGTCAACACTGGAGTGCTCGCATTAAATTAAAGGTCCTGACTCATAGAAAATATTTATTCTGTACTTGTTCTGTTTCTTTAACCACACAGGACATTGAATTTCTGTGATATTTGCAATATAGAAATGAGTCAAGTTTAATAACATTGGCATCTTAGTGATGTGGAGGACCTGCTGCAGGAGTAGCTCGCCGATTTCGCAAGTTTTAACCCTTGAAGCTGATACAAGGAATAGTATAATGTAAAGTATTCAACACAATATATGGTTATGGAAGGAATGCGAATGATCTCGGGTACCACATGGTACATAGGAACTTTAATAGCCTATACAAGCTGAAGTTCATTGACCCAAACTAACTGGGCACCTTCATTGTGAGTTAACTTATGAGTATTGAGTCAATGCAAAACAGCGGTAACTTTATTTGAGAAGTCATACAGATGCTGATGTGATTCCAAGTCTAGGCCAACAAGTGGACAATGAAGTTGGGAATGTGTTCTGTCTATTTGAGAATATTCATCCATTCCCACAACACCATTATTCAAGACCACATTCCACTCCTTCCCTTTCCTGGTGCCAGCAGCGTAGCTCGTGGTGTATTTGACTACCACAGTCTAACTGTAACTCGATAAACTCTAATTATTATTTGAATGGCAATAGATTGGGAGAAGGGGAAGTGCAAAGAGACCTGGGTGTCCTTGTGCACCAGTCGCTGAAGGTAAGCATGCAGGTGCAGCAGGCGGTTAAGAAGGCAAATGGTATGTTGGCCTTCGTAGCGAGAGGGTTTGAGTACAGGAACAAGGATGTCTTGCTGCAGTTGTACAGGGCCTTGGTGAGACCGCACCTTGAGTATTGTGTGCCATTTTGGTCGCTTTATCTGAGGAAGGACATTCTTGCCATGGAAGGAGTCCAGCGAAGATTCACCAGGCTAATACCTGGGATGGCAGGAATGACGTACGAGGAGAGATTGGGTCGATTGGGCTTATACTCACTGGAGTTTAGAAGATTGAGAGGGGATCTCATCGAAACCTATAAAATTGTGTCAGGCCTGGACAGACTAGATGCAGGAAGGATGTTCCCGATGGCCGGGGAGTCCAGAACTAGGGGTAAGCCATTTAGGACTGAGATGACGAGGAATTTCTTCACCCAGAGAGTGGTGAACCTGTGGAATTCTCTACCACAGAAGGCAGTGGAGGCTAATTCATTAAATATATTCAAGAAGGAGTTGGATATATTTCTTAAGGCTAAAGGGATATGGGGAGAAGGCAAGAACAGGGTACTGAATTTGGATGATCAGCCATGATCTCATTGAATGGTGGAGCAGGCTCGAGGGGCCGAATGGCCTGCTCCTATCTTCTATGTTTCTATGTAATCCTGTTTCCCAACCAGATGTTTCTCCAGCTCCTTTTTGATAGAGTTAATCAATCAACAGCCTTAGCTGCTTTTTTCTGGGAGTCTGTTTCACATTCAACACTGGGGATGGGAAGGAATAATCTGGTGTGTGTGTGTATATAATCAGAAATGTCAACAATTTTGATCAATTGCACTGTCGTACATTATGTTCAGCTGTGATACAAGGTTAGTTTTCTATTGTCTGGATGTCTACTGATGCACAGAAGTGAAAAGGACAGAAATACCAAATGACTTCCCTTTTACATACAGCTGTGCAGTAATTACAAAACTAGGCTAGAGTTACAGATGAATTAACATACAAAAATATAGTGCTTTTACTTAAATTTTTGCATTTGTTTTTCTTCTGTGCATGTTGCTAAGTACCTGTCGATGTATTTTGTTTAGATGGCAGAGGTATTTCTTCATATGTTATTTTAATAAAGGGTCGTTTCATTGGCAAGTACCAATACTCAATATTGAAGTAAAGGTAAAAGATCTTCTCCACTACAACCTTATCGACTATTTCCAACAGACTTGATATCAGTTCTTTCACTGAGTGAGGAGGTCTAAATGGAAAATAAAAGGAACGAATTTCTTCTGCTAAAGTCTTGTTACTGTGTGGTCCAAATATAGTGGTGTCATTTCCAAGGTAGGCAGGCTCACCACTGTACAGGAATATTCTGGTATAGTTGGTTTGTGTAGGGCTCTTAAAGACAGCACCTAATTCGAAGAGTGTCTGGTAAGTTCTCAAAACAAACTTTGAACAGTCATAAGATTCGAACCACACTTTGGTCTTTGGATTAGGATCAGCTTGAACAGTCCATGTTTCGTAGTATATACCAGTTTTGTTATCCTCTTTCACCCACTTGGCCAGTTTGTTAAATATTTCACCTGAGTACAGATAAGAAAGAAAAGAAAGACTTATTATATAATGCCTTTCACAACCACCGGATGACTCAAAGCGCTTTACAGTCAATGAAGTACTTTTGCAGTGGAGTCACTGTTGTAATGTGGGAAACGAGATACACATGATATTAAAACAAACTTCTGCGACTTATATATGTATATTCATGAATGCTTGAGAGAAACCTTAATCAAAGGTTTGAGAGGATATTAAATTGCAAGATCAGAGCTTAAGTAGCTACGGAGATGCGTGAATTCTAATGAGACTCGTACAGACTATAAACTGAAAATTCATGCATAATCATTAAAAAAACACAACTTTTGCCTATTTAAATTATTTCATGACATTTTCAGGAGCATTTCAGAATCTTGTTGCAGTCCTGAACAATGTACAAAGTAAAGTAATATACTCCTCTAATGTCATCATAACATTACAAGGAACTTTCTTCCAAGATAGTGGATTCTGATAGAATAAGACACTAGCAACATAAGATTGGAAAATGTACTATTCTACGTGTAAAATTCTTCATATGGATGTGATCAATGTTAACCTATACAATGTCAGGCTTTCACAGAGATTGTTTCATGGCCTGTAGCCTACAGTATGGCTTAGTTTAACCGATTGTTACTATTATTCCCGCACTTTCAGAGAAGGAACCAATTAAATTGTTCATATTAGGCTGCAAAGCGCTTTGGGATGCCCAGTGGTCATAAATGGTGCTATATAAATGCAAGTCTTTTTCTTTTAGGTCATATACATACATACAGATTTCTAAAGAATCTTTTTTAATGCCTCAAAAAACTAAATCGGGGCTGATTTTTTTTTCCTGACATTTGCCCCTAGACACAAAGGTCACAAGGAGGTTGATTTCCTAGCTCCACAGTAATAAGTAGGAATCAATACAACTGCAGACCAGCACACCTCTCCACATTCAGGGGTGCCCTACATTTCCTGTCCCGGGCCATTAATATAGCTTGAAAGGCCTGCAGTTATCGTCGGCCTCCGGGCCTCGAAACCCAAAAATCCAATGGAGCAAAGTTTTAAAAACTGTATAGTTCACCTTGTGTGGAGCCTCCTCGGCTTGTTACCACCCCGCCCCAGGCCTTCTGGTCTGGGGGGGGGGGGGGTGGGGGGATGCCCAGCACTAAATTTTTGGGTTACCACTGTTTCTGACTGCTCCATCACTACAACTATGGGGGTGGGGGTGGGGGGGGTTGAGGAAGAGGCTGGAAGCACCCCTTTAAGCCTCATTTAAATCATCGTGGTGGGCCCACAACTATTAAAGGGCAGTATAACCGGTCTCCACCCTCTTTTTTTCTTGACCTTTGTGCCAAAGGATTAAGCATTCTCCAGGGGCAAAGGTCAGGAAAAAATCAGCCCTGATAACTTTTTGGGGCTTTAAAAAAAAAAAAATCTATGACAAACAAGGAGAGGTTCCTTCTCTGAAAGTACAATAATAATACATTCAGTTAATCTAAGCTATACTGTAGGCTACAGGCCTTGAAACAATCTCAATGTGAAAGCCTGATGTATATAGGTTAACATTGATCGCATTCATATATGAAGAAGTTTACATTTTGGTTGTGGACAAGAGAGCCCAAGAGGTACCGGCAGTTTTAATGAACTTGAATAAATGAATGCATATTAGGATGACACCAAAGATAAGAAACTAGTCATGAGGAACAATTGGAGATACTGAGACTATTTTCACTGGAGCAGGAAAAGCCTAGAGGAGACTTGGTAGAGACTTTTTAAATGATGTCGATTGAGTGAAGAAAGATTATTTCCCCGGATTGCGGGAGTCAGTGATGAGGGGGGTCGTCCATTTACAATTGTCAGTAGCAGAGTGAGCAGAGATGCATGAAGAAATTTTCACGCAGAAGGTTGTTTTATTGGAGTGTGAAATGCTTTGCCATAGAGAATAGTTGAGGCAGAGGCCATTGCATCTTGTAAGGGAAGATTTAAGAAACATTTTGAAGCTGGCGATACAGAGCTAGGGGGAGAACCGGGCAGTGGGGTTAGTTTTGCATTGTTCTTGCAAAGATCCAGCACAGACACAATAGGCTGAACTCTTGTGCTAACTTCGATTCTATATTAAAATGCCTGGGTTACATTTTTTTATTTTATTTAAAAGCCTTGTTTGTATAATCAGACGTCAGAATGTGTCCACAAAACAAACACGTTGGCCTAGAAATTCGGGTACTTACCGCTCTCTACGGTAAGGCCCATATTGTGGAAAGAAATGGTGGCAGCCTTCCGCCCGTCTCTGGCGCGGGACTCGGCGGCCGTCATTTTGCCGAGGGCGATAGCGCTGCCGTTAGCAGCACTGGCCCTAGAAATGCAAAACAGCAGATTGTGACATCAGTGCAACGCCGACTTGATGCCACGCTCTGCAAACTTGGACCTTTGCGCTGACTTTAACGCTGAGCCCTAAGCTCGCTCAGAAAGACTGGCATGCAATAGACCTAGAGAGACGCTGTCAGCGCTACTTGAAGGAACACACACATCTTTCAGGTAAGTTTGGATTTAAGCTTTTTGGACTTAAAAAAAATATTTTATTGAACTAGTGGCTTGGTCCAATAGATGTTAAGTTTTTTAAAAGTGTGCAGGGAGTGCTGCTGGATGCTTGCAAGGCCTCGGATGGTAAAGGAAGGCCTCTGAGAAGACAGAAATTGCTGGAAATACTCAGGTCAGGCAGCATCCATGGAGAGAGAAACAGCATTTACATCTCGGGTTGAGATGCTGCCTGACCTGCTGAGTATTTCCAGCATTTATTTCAGATTTTCAGCATGCCCGAGAAGAGGAAGAGGCAGAAGAGGAGGAAGCAGAAGTAAGGATGCAACTCAGACAGCCCCTTTCTGTTGCAGATATCCGGGATGGAATCATCTGCCTGCGGTACCAGTGACCACAACCTGAATTCCCCTTTCAACATTTGTCACACACCTCACCTTTTCTCTGTTACTGACCATCACCAGTGTCCTCTTGGCCACAATGCTGAAATAAAAGCCATCACAAAGCAAACTTTCCAATCCAACTTTATACATCTATCCATCTAATATGACATCAAGAAATAAACTCATCACCTTTGTGCATTCTATTAGTGACTGTCTTGTGTGTGCCTTTGCCTATCCTAGTGATGTCACGCAGTGCTACCCCAGTGGCTGCAACATGGCTGGTGGAAGGCTGCTGACTTTCAGTGGGAGACACTACAGATGGCTTTGCTGGGCCACCTGGTGGCTGGGTGTGTGAAATCAAGTGACGGTGTTGTTTCTTCTTCTACACTCTCCTCTCGCTCTTACTGGTCAACCATTAGCTGGGCAGGCTGCATTTCTTGGGTGTGTAAAATGAGGAAGGCACAAGGGTGAAGTTGTGGTGAGGGGAGGGCGGGAAAGCAAGAGATGTATGCCAGAAGGAGAATAATAGATGAGGATACAAACATCTTGTATCCTTTCAGTGTTGCTGCTAGCCAAGGGCTCAGCAATGCCCCTGCCAAGAATGGCCAGCACCATCTCCTCCAAATGGGTGAGGTGAAGGTAGGAATACGAGATGTGCCTCGTGTTTGGTAGAGATTGTTGGTAGGTGAGTGATGTGGGTGGGAAGGTCGTGCAATGAGCAGTGCATGAGGCTAGTGGTGCAGTTGGTAGGAGACAGCTTTTGAAGATGCATTCACTGACCTTGACCACAGGTCTGAGGTCATGAAGCTTCTTTGGGCACTAGAGCCTGGTCGTGGGTGCAGCACTGCTGGCAGCGATGGCCTCCGAGATCTGGTCCCACATTCTTCTTTCTGGAGGGCCTCCTGGCCCCAGTGCGTAGAGGACCTCTCTTGCAGTGTTGACCCCCAGGAGAAAGCTGGAGTGCTGCATGTGAGACCTTGGGTGCCCCTTCCCTGGCTTGTTGAGCCATTTATTTTAGTGCTGAAGCACTTTTACCAATTTTTTAGGTGCGGAAGGCAATTCAGCTTTAAGAGCTGGAGACTGCCGTTTGAGAATTATTTTTAATGGCTTTTTTTCAGAAGATAGTTGAGCTCTAAGGGCTATAAACTGCCTTTTTAAATGATTTAAATTTTTTCATTTTAGAAGGCAGTTCCCCTTTAAAATGGCAGGCTAGCTTTAAGATAACGCTGTTCTTGCTCCAGGGACGCTACACTGAGGGTAGCGCCCAAAAACCAGCCTTACACAGTAAGTTTAGGGTTGCACTAATTTAAATTAGCAGGCAGCGCCAAAATACCGGTGCTGCCTGCCCGATTAATTCTGACAGCCGTCAACTGCGACCCGTGGTGGCACTGGCAGCTTTTCAGTGCAATGGAATTTCTAGGCTGCTGTTTTTGCCCTTACTGTCGCTAGTCTGTTGTTTTTTTAAAAAGAAT
Source organism: Somniosus microcephalus (assembly GCF_052327205.1). Taxonomy (NCBI): domain Eukaryota; kingdom Metazoa; phylum Chordata; class Chondrichthyes; order Squaliformes; family Somniosidae; genus Somniosus; species Somniosus microcephalus. The sequence goes on along the minus strand of NC_140996.1, from coordinate 25,739,710 downwards.
ATTCTTTAACTTGGGGCTGAATCAAGCTGATTAAACAACACTACTTTCCTTTACTCATTATTCCGACAGCCTTATTGTTTTCAAAATGAGTCAGCTCCACTTCGATCAGTGCACACAACTGCTGACACCAGGCAGAATCTCAAATTCCAAAATAAACCCATTAGATTCAACAATAAATCTATTGTTTACAGCATATATCAATGCTGCTTTAATCAGAAATTGCCAGCCATTGCAAGTAATTAACTAGCTTGGTTTGAGATTCGAGATTTTTGCACAAGATTGCTGTACCCGGGTGCCAGACTCAATTGTACCTGTACTCTGGCTACACCATACACTGCAGCTACAGCTGATCATCCAAGCATACAACATACAGGAACAGAATTACCAACTTAAAACCTGAGCACCATTATCAGCAGTAATGCACACAAGGACAGTATCAGCTGCAGCTATGCAGTGGCTGCATGTTATGTTTCAGCTACAACTGATTTCAACACTAACGTTAAGTTTATAATGCCATTCTTTGATGTTTCTACATTATCTGTGCTCTGCTGCCGAGCTGCCACTTGTATTCCCAGCGTCAGACAGCCACTTTCAACAGATAAACCACCCAGGCACAAACTAGTCCATTGTAAGCAGCTTAACTCGCATCGTAAACCTCCTGCAATGTGCTGAACAGTAAATCTTTCCTGGTGAAATCCAGAGGCCTCCACGTGATCAATGAACTCCGTCCAGCAATGTACAAAGATTACGAAGAAGCTCTCAAAGTGACAAAGTGCAAGGTTTTTGTAATAACAGAGCTGGGTTATTTACAAGGCAGGTTCCAGAGTAACAAGGCCAACTTGTGACAAAATTGCATTTTGCCACTGACCTTGTGTATTATCAAGGGCTTTGCAAGATTCAAAGAATGAGGAAAGTATCTGGATTTCACATGATTTTAAGCAAATTAGGTTAACTTTGCTCCATTTACTATTCCTCATCACCAGTAGAGACTAGTAGGAAAAAGTGGAGTTCAGCGCAAATGTTAATAAACTGTACACTTCGCAATGTTGAATCTGCTAGAAAGGAATGTGTTCCAAATAGGCTGATTCAAACGGCAATTTTGCCCTAATATAATTAAGTGAAGACCTCCATTCCAAGAGCATTCGACTATTGGGCACTGCAGTTTAAGCTAGCATTTAAAAATATTTTGTTGGACTTTTAAGATGCATATTAATTTTATGTTTGCTACTCAACCTATTCTAAATATCATCCTTTTAATCGTGTGTATCCTTTCAAGTGTAGGTTAATGAAAGTACCTTTCTGAACAGCCAATTGATCCTTGTATATATTGGTTTGTTATCCAACACACTTACCTGTTATTTCAGATACTTTTACCAAGGACCCATTTTCTTTCCAATGTAAATCATCTATTCCCTCAAAGAAACAGGCAGCTCCCTGATTGCACCAGAAAGGAGCCTTGATACCAGGTCGAAGATGTGGGAAGGTGCAGTTCCCAAGCTGAAAGAGCTCATACCACTCCATAGTGTAGTTTTTGCCTGTCAGTGTGCTCCGGAAACCAATTGCATCATGCATAATTTGCTGCAATCAGAAAAAAATACACTAAATCAATGATCATCTGTCACCATCAATAATAATAATAATAATCAACTTTATTGTCATTGTTAGTGCACAAGTGCAGTACAACGAAATGTAGGCTTGCGGCTCCCGAGAGTGTACATTTAGATTAAGACATTTAAACATTCAACATTCATTTGGCTTGTAATACATTAACATAAACATAACCATAATAAAGTGCATTGGCAGATGTGCAGGCTTTAGAGTTTATTTGTGGAGTTCAGTAGGATGACAGCCCTGGGAAAGAAGCTGTTCCTAAATCTGGTCGTTCGGGTGCGAATGCATCTGTAGCGTCTCCCAGATGGCAGGAGGGCGAACAGACTGTGGCTGGGGTGGGTAGGGTCTTTGATGATGGTCCGTGACCTCCGTAAACAGCGTTTCTGGTATATGTGCTCTATGGTCGGAAGCCGGGTGCCGGTAATGCGTTGGGCAGTTTTGACTACCTGCTGCAGGGCTTTCCGGTCATAGTAGCTACAGCTGCCATACCATACTGTGATACAGTTCGTCAGGATGCTCTCTATTGTGCAGCGGTAGAGAGGATCAGGGGTGACAGGTTACATCCCTTCAGCCTCCTTAGGAAATATAGGCGCTGCTGGGCCTTCTTCACCAGAGAGGAGGTATTGAGGGACCAGGAGAGGTCTTCTGTGATGTGGACTCCGAGGAACTTAAAGCTGTCCACCCCTCAAATATAAACCCCTCAAATAATATCTGCCTAGACTCTACCTATTTACAAGAGTCCCTTGATGCACTTTTGAGTAAGCTATTATCCAACATCATCTGGGGTGGGTATCCTGTAGAAAATTTGCATTTTCTGTTGCAAATTGGAACAAGTTCAATTTAAATGTAATAAAGGCAAAAAGTGAGACCTCTTGGTATATGTCCTACATTTGCCAAAGTTCATACCTCATTAAGCATATTATAACACTTTCTTTGCAATCTGACTATTAAAATGCACGGCCATCAATTTGCATCTCATTTAACCCCACTGTTTCATGCAGTTCATTTCATTCACGCAGATAAAGTGTTCAAAAAATATAAAGGTCCACCCATGACTGCAATTCAATGAAGTGATTCTAATCAATTGCAATAGCAGAACCTGCCGCACATAGTGATCAAGAGCCCCTGGCAAATGGCATGATAAACAGCACCAAACAAGGAGTACATTTGCACCATCCTCCGGAGCACAGCACAGACGTGCGCCAGACCCCATCCACCATTGGGAACCTCAGCAGCGGCTACTCCCCCCCTCATTGCAACCTGATCATGGCAACACATAGCACCTCCTCACATACAGGAAGATGTCTCAGACAATTTGGAAAGAAGAAGAACTAGGGGACACGAAGTTTGAAAGTTGCAGCCTATTTTAGGGTCATGATTACCCTTCTTCTGACGGCTGCAAAATCTGCACTGGATATCCCCGCAGAGTCATGTAACCAGAGGACACAGATTTAAGGTGATTTGTAAAAGAGCCAGAGGCGACACGAGGAAATATTTTTTACACAGCGAGTTGCTGTGGTTTGGAATGCACTGCCGGGGGCGGGGCGGGGCGGGGCGGGGCCGACGGGGGCAGATTCGATGTTAACATTCAGGGGAAAATTGGATAGATCCTTGAAGAGAAAAAAATTACAGGGCTACGGGGAAATAGGACTAATTGGATAGTGCTAACAAAGAGCTGGCACAGGCATGATGGGCCGAATGGCCTCCTCCTGTGCTGTATCGTTCTCTGGTTCTATGTGGAGTACACCATACCACTTGTTGGGTCATTACAAAAAAAAAATAACTGCTTCATTTTTTTTTAAATTAAAAAGAGATTTAATATTGCCAAATACTCACAAAATGTCCAAGCAGATCTCCATATTTGAACTCCCAGACAGGAGTCTGAAGCCGATAGACTTCAATGATATCCTGGTCTTTCATCTGAGGAATCTCCCCATCAGGAGAGCCTGTGGGGCAGAATGGGTATATGGGCTGGCAAAATGGATCAGCTTTGGGCCGGTGATCAAATCGTCTGAAAAGATAATGATACCCACATGCAATTCCATAAAACACCATCAAACATCATAGGATATACGGCACAGAAACAGGCCATTCGGCCCAACCAGTCCATGCCGGCGTTTATGCTCCACTCGAGCCTCTTCCCGTCTTTCCTCATCTAAATCTATCAGCAGAACCCCTCTATTCCCTTTTCCCTCATATGCTTGTCCAGCCTCCCCTTAAATGTATCTATACTATTCACTTCAACCACTCCCTGTGGTAGCGAGTTCCACATTCTCACCGCTCTTTGGGTAAAGAAGTTTCTTCTGAATTCCCAATTTGATTTCTTGGTGACGATCTTATATTGATGGCCTCTAGTTATGCTCTTCCCCACAAGTGGAAATATTCTCTCTGTATCTACTCTATCAAAACCTTTCATAATTTTAAAGACCTCTATTACACTCAAAATTAGATAGAAGTATTGTAAAGTGAAATCATTTTACAAATTTATACAAGAACTTTGGGGGGGGGGGGGGGGGGAGTAATTGAAAAATTCACAGTCCGGTGATCTAACATGAAGCAGGAGGTGCTCCTCACCCACATGGAGAATCTCTCATCTCAGACAGGGGTCAGTCCCATGGCCAAGTAGGGTCGCCAACCCTCCAGGATTGCCCTGGAGTCTGCAGGAATTAAAGTTTAATCTCTTGGACACTGCTGCGAGTAACCCGGGAGAAAAATCATTGGGGCATTAAAAAAAAGTGTTTCCTTTAAAAAAAAAACTTTTGTTAATTAATTAAAAAATACTGGAGACTTGGGGGGTGGGAAGGGTGAGCTGTTTGCGGGTGGGAGGTCATATGATGATACCTCCAGGCATAAATCCAACCAGAGTTGGCAACCTTATGGCCAAGTCTAAGCAATCTAATGTCAAGCCCTGTAGAACCTATAGGTTTTTGTGATCTTAAATGACTCTCTTAATAGCACTTGTACCAGCAAGGAGGATTAGTGAACTGTGCACAATGGCAGCAGGTTTTCCTTCTCTTATTTAGTATACAGTCTGGGGAGTTCTCAAGCCCCATCTTTCCCCCCTGCCTAACAGGTTTTTTTCCTTGTTTCAGGAAATCACACAATCAAGAGTTTTATCCACCAGTTCACGCTTTTTTTTCCTCTTTGAAATAAAAATGTCACTGGATCGATGTGCAGTGGACTCAACTGCCCGGTAGACAGGACAAAGGACTTCTGTTAATCGGGACAGTTGCTGCTTCTTTAGAAACAAGATTTGATGAAAAGCCATTACAAAGCTCGTCAGTAAATGTGCTGAGAGTGTATCTGCTTATTCCTCGAGAAGGTGGGACCCACCAGGGGAAAATAAATGTACTCGGGCAGTCTCCACCTTTCAGGCCAATATGCGGAGAGTTACGTAATGTCACTCCTAACAGTCCTCTCACCAGACCCGTACAATTCACTGCCACCTCAGCCTTGATTTTGTTTGCAACACTGGGCACGGGTAAGTTTTTTAATTTTGCATTAAAAAGTGAAATGTTTCCTCTAAGTTAAAATAAACTGTCCAGTTGCAAAGGCAAAATACTGCGGATGCTGGAAATCTGAAATGTAAACAGAAAGTGCTTGAAGTTCTCGGCAGGGCAGGCGAAAGGTCACCGACCTGAAACGTTCTCTAGAGGCCTGATATTTGCGGTCAGCAACAAAGCGAAGACGTTTGCCGCTGGCCCTGAAATACGCTCCGCACAAGGATCTCGCAATCCCTGTGTCGAGACCTTCGGGTTTACCGCTCTTCAGTTCAATGGACTGGAGCGGGGCTCCCCATTGTTCGAACTGCTGTGACCTCAACAGGCTGTCTAAGCAGCCAATCAAAAGGCAGAATTCTCACAGACAGCAAACAAAGAACTGATACACTCTTAAAATTCTAACTTTTTAAAAATAGTTAGAGAGCAAAAGATTGGGGTTCTCACATTGGGGAAAAGGCAAACCCAAAATAAAAATGGACAAAAATGTAAAACAAAAATTAAATTCATTTTTTTGAAACGTTTCTTAAAATGGACGAATTTCACACAGCGTAAAATGAAAATTAGTTTTCCACGCACTTAACCTTTGTTTAGCAGTCAATACGCTGTTAAAACCCCAGTTACTGCGTACAGTTTTGGTTTCCATATTTAAGAAAAGATATACTTGCTCTCGAGGCAGTTCAGAGAAGGTTCACTCAGTTGATTCCGAAGATGAGGAAAGGTTGAGCCTCTACTCATTGGAATTCAGAAGAATGAGAGGCGATCTTATCGAAACATAAGATTGTGAGGGGGTTTGATCGGGTGGATGCGGTGAGGATGTTTCCACTGATGGGTGAGACTAGAACTAGGGGGCATAATCTTAGAATAAGGGGCTGCCCTTTCAAAACTGAGATGAGGAGAAACTTCTTCACTCAGAGGGTAGTAAATCTATGGAATTTGCTACCTCAGAGAGTTGTGGAAGCTGCGACATTAAATAAATTTAAAACGGAGATAGACAGTTTCCTAGCTGATAAGGGAATACAGGGTTACGGGGAGAGGGCATGATCCTATTGAATGGCGGAGCAGGCCCGAGGGGCTGTATGGCCTACTCCTGCTCCTACTTCTTATGTTACACCTAATCCCTCTGGGTCTAACTTTTAGTGGGGAACTTGACAGCAGACGAGCGAAGTTTGTCAGTTTCAACGTTTTACGATATTTCACGGATTGCCGGCTGTGTGTGTGTGGGGGTGGGGGGGGGGGGGGGGAAGAGGGCACAGCGCAGCCAATTTTGGAGCCGTCATTGACAGACTGCAACTTGAGATTTCTGAAGTTGCGGTCTCTCGTTTTCAAAGGCGGAATGACGGCGAACATTGCCAGTTTGCCAGCATCCTGACCGCAAATTCCGGGCCTCTGTTTCCACAAATGCTGCCCGACTTGCTGAGTGCCTGTTTATATGTTCGAGTGTCTGTTTATATGTTCAACTGCAATCTTAATTACTCCACCATTGGCCTACCTCCACCTCCCTCTCCTCCATTAAGATGCTCCTTACAATCTACCTCTTTGACCAAGCTTCTGCCCTAATATCTCCGATAACACTCCTGTGAAGTGCCTTGGGACATTTTACTAGGTGCTATTTTTAAAAAATTGTTCACAGGATGTGGGCGTCGCTGGCTAGGCCAGCATTTATTGTCCATCTTAATTGCTTTTGAGTGGCTTACTAGGCCAGTTCAGAGGGCAGTTAAGAGTCTAGCACATTGCTGTGGGTCTGGAGTCACATATAGGCCAGACCGGGTAAGGACGGCAGATTTCCTTCCCTAAAGGACATTAGTGAACCAGATGGGTTTTTATGAGAATCCGATAGTTTCATGGTCACCATTACTGATACTAGCTTTTTATTCCAGATTTATTTAATTAACTGAATTTAAATTCCACAGCTGCTGTGGTGGGATTTGGACTCATGTCTCTGGATCATTAGTCCAGGCCTCTGAATTACTAGCCCAGTAACATCATCACTATGCTACCTTTCCCATGCAAGTGGTTTTCTCATGAAGAAATTGAACTTCCAAAGGCCCCAAGGGGGTGTTATAGTTTCATTGCAGTAATGTAATGTAGCCCAAGCTAAGAAACAGTGGCAATTGCTGTTATTAATGTTTCATCTCCAAATCTAAAACTTATTTGCAATGCACTGCTACTGCCCTGAAGGAACACTTCCGCATTCCACAGAGCCAGGAACCGCACCTATGTTGCAATGTCAGCCCGGGCTACACCCACCTGTAAGGCACTGGCCATGTCTGAGGTCCTCGGGCAGCAGCAGCGCTGGAGGCTCGCTGCAAAATTAGGCAAAGGCAGGCGACGCTCCACAGAGCTATCCCCATCCTCCGAGCGATCGGAGTCCGGCTCGGCTCACAGCGCCTCGGAATACACACACGCCCCCCGCTGCTGATCTCAGCCTTGTGCAGAATGAGGCTGGTTCCTGTTTCCGAGCCGGAGTCACATGAATTGCTTCCTGATTCACAACTGCTCCCTGTGAACACAGTCTCAGGATCCCTGCAGCTGCTGCTGTTGCTAGTCCCGTATCATCCGCAGCAAAACCAAACTAGCCGAATCTGGAGATAAATATTCACGTTTATCAAAGAAAATCTGAAAATGTGAAATAAAAATACAGAAAAAATAGTTTAACGTTCCTGCAGCACTGAGTTCTCAAAGTCTAATCCAAGTGATGACCTTTATTTGCCCCATTGTGTATTCAATATATTTACAATCTGCCTTTTTGTTCCTAAACGTCATTGCTGAGCATTTGACTCTGTAATGCCGCTAGGAGGTTAAATACCATTAAATCGTGTGCCAGTCTCGAGAAAAGAGATAGAGGTGACCTGATAGAAAGAAAGACTTGCATTTATATAGCACCTTTCATGACCTCAGGATGTCCCAAAGCGCTTTACAGCCAATGAAGTACTTTTGGAGTGTAGTCACTGTTGTAATGTGGGAAACGCGGCAGCCAATCTGCGCACAGCAAGCTCCCACAAACAGCAATGTGATCATGACCAGATCATCTGTTTTAGTGATGCTGATCGAGGGATAAATATTGGCCAGGACACCGGGGGGGAGAACTCCCCTGCTCTTCTTCGAAATAGTGTCACGGGATCTTTTACATCCACCTGGGAGAGCAGATGGGGCCTTGATTCAACGTCTCATCCAAAAGACAGCATCTCCGACAGTGCCGCACTCCCTCAGCACTGCACTGGAGTGTCAGCCTAGCTTTATGTGCTCAAATGTCTGGAGTGGGACTTGAACCCACAAGTCTTCTGATTCAGAGGCAAGAGAGCTACAGCTGACAGCCAACTGAGCCATGGCTGATAAAACTATGAAAGGATTCAATAGAGTAGATATAGAGAAGATATTTCCACTCGTGGGGAGTCCAAAACTAGGGGCCATCAATATAAGATAAATCCAATAAGCAATTCAAGTGAAGTGTCTCTACTCCAAGAGTGGTGAGAAAGTGGAACTCACTACCACATGGAGTAGTTGAGGCAAATAGCATAGATACATTTGAGGGGAATCTAGATATGTACACGAGGGAGAAAGGAATAGCTGGATATGTTGATGGGATTAGATGAAGTAGGATGGGAGGAGGCTCATGTGGAGCACGAAGACCGGCATAGACCAGTTGGTCCGGATGGCCTGTTTCTGTGCTGTAAAATTCTATGAGTTAGTGGGGCATTTATTTGGTGAATACCGAAACATCTGCGCTAATTTGTGATAATCACACTATAAAGGATACGCTGGGCACCGATAAACTGGAGGAATAAACCTCCGGGTGCTGTCAATTGTACAACTCCGCAATGTGTACAAAAGGAAAAATACTGCGGATGCTGCAAATCTGAAATATAAACAGAAACTGCTGGAAATACTCAGCAGTGATGTGTGTGTAGCAATGTCGTTTCTGTAAACCAGCCATTCTATTTTGTAAAATATAAGTGGGCGATGATCGGCACTGTAAACTTGGGGTTATAATATGTTCACAATGTATAGTGTACACACACCTCCTACTTAGAAGCACCAATTTTAGGATAAATGTTGTACCTGTCTATAATAAGCCCCATCCCCAATTTTGCCGAGAGCTGCAGTGCAGCAGAGAAATGTTGTTGAATGAAATAACAACAGAAAATGCTGGAAAAACTCAGCAGGCCAGGCAACATCCGTGGAGAGAGAAATAGAGTCAACATTTCAGGTCGAAGACCCTTCGTCAGGACAATGTTGTTGAATGTCTTGTTGGAGGGAACAAAGTGCACTCGAGGTTTTATGGTAATTGCACATACGGTTTATGGCAATGTAGATTAATGTACTGTATTTGGGCACAATTACCATCTGTCTGTCAGCTAATGCATACCAGCAGATTAATGTTTTTGGCAGCCTGTTGCTGGAGCTTGGAGGATGTGGTGTGCAGCAGGCAAGAGCAAAGAGGGAAATGTAGAGTTTCTACTGCATTGCAAAATAACTTCCAGTAGTCACTTGCAGAAAGCATAAATGGTTGTGGGACTGTGGTGAAATAAGTCATAAGTATATACCTTATTCTACCTGTGTATAGTTTCCTATTGTAATCTATTGTAACCCTGCGGCTTTCTTGGTTGGCCAGGAATGCTGATGTACTGTATACCACTCTGCTGTGCCATTGATTGTCCTGATACTGTTACTTCACCCCTGGCTCCGCCTCCTGGCAGTTCTGAGAAGCTGGTCAGTAGGCTAACATGTGTGTTCTGTTCTGTCCAGTTCTAAGCTAATAAAAGCCAACTGTTTGAGTTATAACTACCAGTCTTTGTAGTTATTTAAGGTATATCAATTTTATTAGCTTATTACTTCCAGGGATGGACAGATTCCTGAAGCCGGAGTGTCTGGACAGTGATCCACATTCGGCGGACGCATCGAAGAAATTCGCACATTGGCTCCGGTGTTTCGAACATTTCATTGCATCGCTCGATGATGAGGCCAACAAACTGGGCCTACTGACTAACCTAGTAAGTCATCGGACCTACTCGCTAATCGAGGACGCTCCTACATACGAGGATGCACTCGTGACTCTCAAGGCCCAATACCTGAAGCCTGTTAACGAGGTGTATGCCAGGCATCTCTTGGCTACCCGCAGGCAACTACTGGAGAAATCGCTGGATGATTTTCTACAGAATCTAAAGGCCCTGGCGAAGGACTGCAACTACAAGGCTGTGACGGCCATTTTGTACCAGGAAGAAGCGGTTCGCGATTCGTTTATATCGGGCCTTCGATCGAATTACATTAGGCAGAGGTTGCTTGAAAGGGACACTCTGGATCTAAAGACGGCCGTGGCTACAGCTCGATCGCTGGATGTGGCGCAGAAGAACTCCGAGACCTATGCGTCAGGCCATGTGGCCCTCTCAGCCTCGTGCGTGCCGAGCGAGGAGGCGCCATCCTCTCCGCCTGGGCCTCGGACCAGCCCTACACCACGGGAGTCTCCACCCAGCCCCACCACTGCAGTGATGTCCCGCGGACCAAGATGCTACTTCTGCGGCCAGCTCAAGCACCCCAGACACCAATGTCCTGCGAAAGACGCCACATGTTTCAAGTGCAAGAAACGGGGACATTTCAGCAAGGTATGTAAGGGGAATCCCGTACCTGATACAGTCTCCGCGGCCCTACACGTGGTCCCAGAATCTGATACCGTCTCAGCGGCCGCCTACGGATCTACGATAGCCTCAGTCACGGTTGACCAGTCCAGACCGCATCCACTATCAAAGTCTATGATGGACGTTAAGGTAAACGGACACCCAACGAAGTGTTTAATCGATTGCGGGAGGACTGAGAGTTTTATTCACCCTAGCCTCATCAAACCGTACTCACTAAAGGTGTACCCTACCCGGAGCAAAGTCGCAATGGCATCTAAGTCCCTCACTTTGGAGGTAAGCGGTTTCTGTAAAGTAACACTGACTGTTAAGGGCACAGAGTATAAAGATTTTAAACTCCTTGTGTTGCCACAGCTCTGCGTGAAACTAATTCTAGGCCTAGATTTCCAGTGCCACCACGAGAGCGTCACACTTGCATATGGCGGATCCCAGCCCCCGCTCACAGTTTGCGGCCTCTCCACTTTAAAGATAAGCCCGCCATCTCTGTTTGCGAACCTCGCCCCAAACTGTAGACCTATTGCGACCAAAAGTCGATGGTACAGTTCGGATGATAAAAAATTTATAAAAGAAGAAGTAGGAAGGCTACAGCGGGAGGGTATCATCGAAAATAGTAATAGCTCGTGGCGTGCTCAGGTAGTGGTGGTTAAAACTAACGAAAAGAAACGGCTCGTGTTCGACTACAGCCAGACCATCAACATATATACGCAACTAGACGTTTATCCCTTGCCTCGCATCTCCGAGATGGTGAACCAGATTGCCCAGTATCGTGTGTTTTCCACTATTGACTTAAAGTCTGCCTATCACCAGCTCCCCATAAAAGTAGATGACCGTCCTTATACGGCTTTTGAAGCAAATGGGCGCCTGTACCAATTCCTTAGGGTACCCTTCGGGGTCACGAATGGAGTTTCCGTTTTCCAACGGGAAATGGACCGTATGGTAGATGAGAATGCGTTGGAGGCAACATTTCCGTACCTGGACAATGTTACTATCTGTGGACGCGACCAACAGGAGCATGACCGGAATCTCGCTAAATTTCTAGAGACTGCCCAAAAGCTAAACCTGACCTATAACAAGCACAAATGTACTTTCAACACTACTCGTCTGTGTATTCTCGGCTGTGTGGTAGAGAATGGGGTAATCGGGCCAGACCCTGAACGATTACGCCTGCTTAAAGAACTACCACTGCCACATAACCCTAAGGCCTTAAGAAGGTGTCTGGGATTCTTCTCTTATTATGCTCAGTGGGTGGCCAACTACTCGGACAAAGCCCGAGCCCTTATCAAGTCGACGTCTTTCCCTCTATCAGTAGAAGCGCAGGAGGCATTCACCAACATCAAATGGGACATTGAAAAGGCCGTGGTATGTGCTGTAGATGAGAGGATACCCTTCCAGGTAGAGAGCGATGCTTCTGATTTTGCGCTGGCTGCAACCCTCAACCAGGCCGGGAGACCGGGAGACTTCTTTTCCCGTACACTACAGGGTCCTGAAGTCAGGCATTCTTCCGTTGAGAAGGAAGCACAAGCAATTATCGAGGCGGTCAGACATTGGAGACATTATCTCGCCGGCAAACGCTTCACACTCCTCACTGACCAGCGGTCTGTGGCCTTCATGTTTAACACGAAGCAGAGAGGCAAGATAAAAAATGACAAGATCCTAAGATGGCGGATAGAACTGTCCACTTACGACTACGATATTATGTACAGGCCAGGAGCACTCAACGAGCCACCCGATGCCCTATCTCGAGGGGTATGTGCCAGCCTTAGTACTGACAAGCTCCAAAGTCTCCACGACGCACTCTGCCACCCAGGAATCACCCGATTGAATCACTTCATCAAGCCTCGCAACTTACCCTACTCCATTGAGGAGGTCCGAACGATGACCAGAGCCTGCCGCGTTTGTGCGGAATGCAAACCCCGCTTCTACAGGCCCGAACAAGCTCACCTCATCAAGGCAACTCGGCCATTCGAGCGCCTAAGCCTTGATTTCAAAGGTCCTCTCCCATCGGCTGATCGTAATGTCTACTTCCTCAATGTTATAGACGAATACTCTCGTTTCCCCTTTGCCATTCCCTGCCCGGACATGGCTAGTGCTACGGCAATCAAAAGCCTCTGCAACTTATTCTGTCTGTTCGGTATGCCCAACTATATCCATAGCGACAGAGGAACGTCGTTTATGAGTGATGAGTTATGCCGGTTCTTACTATCAAAAGGGATTGCTACTAGTAGAACCACTAGCTACAACCCCCGGGGCAATGGGCAGGTTGAGAGGGAGAATGCGACAGTGTGGAAGGCAGTCGTCCTGTCTTTAAAATCGAAAGGCCTACCGACCTCTCGCTGGCAGGAAGTTCTTCCCGATGTACTGCATTCCATAAGGTCTCTGCTGTGCACCGCAACAAATGCTACTCCTCATGAGAGGATGTTTGGTTTCCCCAGGAAATCTTCCTCAGGTATTTCACTACCCGGGTGTGTAGGGGGTTTCTCTTGCTTGCTCTGGTCTCCTGCCAGGCTTCTTGCAATAATTACCCGTGAGTGGTTCGACCCACTCGCCCCTACGGTTCTAGACCTTGGACTTAGGTGCAGGGAGCTGTAGTGCAGAAAAACTCAATAGACCAGGTCGAATAGCACGAAATGGATGCCTTTATTGAACAGTTTGCAGCATCATAAAATACATGTCATATGCACAGATTAAAGCAACTACAAGCATGCACACATCTATAAACTTAACTCTATAGAAATGGGGAACACACGGCACATCGTGAAAGGGGTAACACATTACAATTACCCTTAACCCCCTCCCCTAGACCTAACTAAGTTTCGATTTGAGGGACTCGGGATCATGCTCACCACTTTAAGAATTGCGAAAAAGGCTTTGCAGCCTTTCGACACAGCTTTCCGTCGTCACATGGGTTTGGAAGCTTCTGGCGCAGCTTGTTTTCCTCTTGGTTCTCCTGCGAGGAGGCAGCCGATACAGCCTTGGTGAGCGCTCGCCATGGATGAATCCGTTACCGATGTGATGTTGAAGAACTGGATCCTGGGCTCTGGGACCTGAGTGTCTTCTTCTCCGGCCTGGGTCGTCGATGATCTCCCGACAAAAGTACCCGGGCCTCCCTCGTCGTCTTCCCGTCGTGGCCGGGCCTTGCCTGGCCGAACACCGAACACGTTCTGAACCGAAATTGTTCCGAAGGTCCGACCGAAGTGCTGTAGTTCCGATGGAGTCTGTCCCGAAGCGTTCCGATGGACTTTACTCAATCCACAGTTATACCTTTTTGGAACATTCTTATCTCCCGCCAAATCATAGTCCTGTCTTTGTAATAATTTTGGCGGGCAGAACTCTCTGCAGGGGTGTTTTGTCTTCATAACGGGAGTCGGTGATAGCTGAACTGGCCTTCCTGGGCCGATAATGTCTTTGCTTTGTTACCGTAACTTGGTTTGTATATTGATCGGTCTGGAGATTGCCCTGGATGGCTGTTAAACGGCTTCTCTTTGTACAGTGTAATGGGTTAAAGCGTTGGTTCAATTGTCCGCCCATTTCTTGATGGGTCTCATCCTGCCACCCAAATCTGTCCTGTACTTATAATCTAATCAATATGTATGCTCAGTTCCATGAGTTTCGGCTTCCCGAAACTGGTTTCCGCGGGCTTTTAATGCCCTCAATCCACAAGCCTGTCTGGCTTGCAGTAACAGAAATTCAAATGGTCCCAGAAGCTGGTCACGAGGTCTGGCGGCCATTTTGTGTGCCCTTTTATCAAAGGTTTCTCTGTAAAAGCTTCTTTTGGTCAATAAAGCTGTTTTATTAACCCTATTTTCCTACGTGATTATTTAATGAAAATTTTGCGAATCTTACAGGTGGTTGATGTCCCCGGGCACTGTACTGTTACGAAAACATGTGAGAGGTCATAAGACTGATCCCCTAGTGGAGGAAGTACAGCTCCTCCACGCCAATCCTCAGTACGCATATATCCAATACCCTGATGGACGTGAGGATACTGTTTCAATAAAGGACCTGGCTCCGGCAGGAGAAGAGAGAGAGAGCGATGCTGCTAGCGAAGATGCGGGTGTGGAGCACCGTGATGCGCCGCCTGTGGGGGTGGGATGCCCGGAGGTACAAGACGTACAAAACGTTGTTTTGGAAAACCCAGCAGACGCCAGGACGGCGGAGGAACCTGAGCAAGTTCCCCAGGAGGTTCCTCGGCCGACGCTACGTCGCTCACTACGAACTGTAAAACCCCCGGTCAGGCTTAACTTATAGGAGGGGTGAATGTGGTGAAATAGGTCATAAGTATATACCTTATTCTACCTGTGTATAGTTTCCTATTGCAATCTATTGTAACCCTGCGGCTTTCTTGGTTGACCAGGAATGCTGATGTACTGTATACCACTCTGCTGTGCCATTGATTGTCCTGATACTGTTACTTCGCCCCTGGCTCCGCCTCCTGGCAGTTCTGAGAAGCTGGTCAGTAGGCTAACATGTGTGTTCTGTTCTGTCCAGTTCTAAGCTAATAAAAGCCAACTGTTTGAGTTATAACTACCAGTCTTTGTAGTTATTTAAGGTATATCAGGGACAAAGTAGTATTTTATGCAGGATATAGTGTAAAACTTGCCACATTTGTAAAATTAACCCAGATATATAATATATACAGAAAATGTTGGAAACACTCATCAGATCGGGCAACATCTGTGGAGAGAGAAAAAGAGTTAGCCTTTCAGGTTGATGTCCTAGTTCTGACGAAAGGTCATTGACCTGAAATGTTAACTCTGTTTCTCTCTCCAGAGATGCTGCCTGACCTGCTGAGTATTTCCAGCATTTTCTGTTTTTATTTCAGATTTATAGCATCCCACAGTATTTTTCTTTTGTTATGTATTGCGTAAAGCCATCACATTTTAAAAATGCACCTGCAGCACAAAAATTCTGGTAAACTTTTCTGATTGGCTCAAACCGGCAGGCCAGACCCGCCAGAGGTGGCAGCACAGTGATATACAGTCAATTGGGAGTGGCCCTGGGAGTCCTCAACATTGACTCCAGACCCCATGAATACTCATGGTTTCAGGTCAAGCATGGGCAAGGAAACCTCCTGCTGATTACCACCTACCGCCCTCCCTCAGCTGATGAAATCAGTATTCCGCCATGTTGGAAGAAGCACTGATGGTAGAAAGGGCACAGAATGTACTCTGGGTGGGGGACTTCAATGTCCATCACCAAGAGTGGCTCAGTAGCACCACTACTGACCAAGCTGGCCGAATCT
The DNA here is from genome assembly GCF_052327205.1 of Somniosus microcephalus. Taxonomy (NCBI): domain Eukaryota; kingdom Metazoa; phylum Chordata; class Chondrichthyes; order Squaliformes; family Somniosidae; genus Somniosus; species Somniosus microcephalus. The sequence goes on along the minus strand of NC_140996.1, from coordinate 25,723,727 downwards.
TGAAGGATGTAGCTGCCTGACTGGGCATACGCAGGTGGTGAGAGGACCAACACGAGGGAAAAACCTACTTGACCTCGTCCTCACCAATCTACCTGTCGCAGATACATCTCTCCGTGACAGTATTGGTAGCAGTGACCACCGCACAGTCCTTGTGGAGATTAAGTCCTGTCTTCACACTGAGGACACTCTCGATCGTGTTGTGTGGCACTACCACCGTGCTAAATGGGATAGATTCAGAACAGGTCTAGCAGCTCAAAATTGGGCATTCATGAGGCCATCAGCAGCAGCAGAATTGTGTTCCACCACAATCTGTAACCTCATGGCCCAGCATATCCCTCACTCTACCATTACCATCAAGCCAGGGGACCAACCCTGGTTCAATCAGGAGTGCAAAAGAGCATGCCATGAGCAGCACCAGGCTAACCTAAAAATGCAGTGCCAATCTGGGGAAGTTGCAACACAGGACTACATGCATGCTAAACAGCAGAAGCAGCATACTATAGACAGGGCTAAGCGATCCCACAATCAATGGATCAGGTCAAAGCTCTGCAGTCCTGCCACATCCAGTTGTGAATGGTGGTGGACTATTAAACAACTAACGGGAGGAGGAAGCTCCATGAATATCACCATTCTCAATGATGGCAGAGCCCAGAACGTGAGTGCAAAAGACAAGGCTGAAGCGTTTGCAACCATCTTCAGCCAGAGGTGCCGAGTGGATGATCCATTTCGGCCTACTCCTGCAGTCCCCACCATCACAGAAGCCAGTCTTCAGCCAATTCGATTCTCTCTACGTGATATCAAGAAACGGCTGAGCACACTGGACACAGCAAAGGCTATGGGCCCCGACAACATCCCGGCTGTCGTGCTTAAGACTTGTGCTCCAGAACTAGCCACGCCTCCAGCCAAGCTGTTCCAGTACAGCTGCAACACTAGCATCTATCCGACAATGTGGAATACTGCCCAGGTATGCCCTGTCCAAAAAAGCAGGACATATCCAATCCAGCCAATTACCACCCCATAAGTCTACTCTCAATCATCAGCAAAGTGATGGAAGGTGTCGTCAACAGTGCTATCAAGCGACACTCACCAATAACATGCTCGCCGATGCTCAGTTTGGGTTCCGCCAGGACCACTCGGCTTCAGACCTCATTACAGCCTTGGTCCAAACACGGACAAAAGGACTGAATTCCAGAGGTGAGGTGAGAGTGTCTGCCCTTGACATCAAGGCAGCATTTGACCGAGTGTGGCATCAAGGAGCCCTAGTAAAACTGAAGTCAATGGGAATCAGGGGAAAAACTCTCCACTGACTGGAGTCATACCTAGCACAAAGGAAGATGGCTGTGGTTGTTGAAGGTCAATCATCACAACCCCAGGACATCGCTACAGGAGTTCCTCAGGGCAGTGTCCTAGGCCCAACCATCTTCAGCTGCTTCTTCAATGACCTTCCCTCCATCATAAGGTCAGAAGTGAGGCTGTTCACTGATGATTGCACAGTGTTCAGTTCCATTCGCAACTCCTCAGATAATGAAGCAGTCCACGCCCGCATGCAGCCCAGGAACAAATAATTTTTAAAAATGCTCAAATATAGTCAAGTAGGAAAATTGGTTATAGTGCTCCCTCAGCAACCCAAATATATATCCCGACAAATAATATTTTCAGTGGTAGCACTCTCAACCCTGAGTCAGAAGGTTGTAGGTTCAAGTCCCACTCCAGAGACTTGAGCATATAATCTAGGCTGACACTCCAGTGCAGCACTGAGGGAATGCTGCACTGTCGGAGGTGTTGGGCTCGAATTTCCAAGCCCTTTGGAGGTGGGAGTGGTGGGAAAATTGCAGAATCGGGAGGCAGGAACCCATCCCGCCCCCAACCCGCCTCCGTGCCAATGTCCCAGGAGGCGGGTATCCGACCTGTGCTGGGAGCCGCCTCCGCGAGACGGGAAGGGGATTAGTGCCAATTAACTGCCTGTTAACAGGTAGTTAACAGGCAGTTTTTTGCCTAATCCCTATTTTTAGCCCTGAAGTGTGGGCTTCCCAATGGCTCCGAACCATGCCAAGTTAGCGAGGAGGACCGTCGGTCTGGAGGGGTCGAGATGTCCGTTGTGCAGGTGAGTGATGGGTGCATGTGTGCAGAGGTAAGTGTGTGAGGTAAGTGTAAAGTGTTTTAATAAGTTTTACTTATCTTTACTTTCTCCTGCAGGCTTCCTCCCTTCAGTTCTTGGGAGTCCCTCAGCTCACCGGCACAGAAAGCAGAATGGCCGCTGAACTGTCAAAAGCTGCAGCCTCTGCTTTCTGGTCTGGAGAGATCTCTAACTGAGTCTGAGTAGAAGGACTCAAGTTAGAAGACAGATTGTCCGTGTTTAACTGCTTCACAGTGCTGTTAAACGCTGATTTTTCATCTGTCAAAAGCTCTTGACAGATGAAATGTCAATCACTGACATCACCAGTAACCAGGTGTCCCTTAATTGGCCTGCTGAGCCCGCTGGGCGGGCTTAACAAGGTCAATCGAGGGAAAATAGTGTGGGTTGGCCACAAGTCGATGGAGGTGGGACTACAACCCAAAAAGTGGGAGTCCCGCCTCCATCATGTCCCCATTGACAAAATCCAGCCCATTGTCTTTCAGGTGGTCGTAAAATAACCCCTGCCACTATTCAAAATAAAGTGGGGTAGTTCTCCCCAGTTTCCTGGCCAATATTTATCCCTCAAACAATATTGCTAAGGACAGATTATCTGGTGATTATCACATTGCTGTTTGTGAGCGTTTGCAGTGTGCAAATTGGCTGCCGCTTTTCCCACATTACAACAGTAACTAGACTTCAAAAGTACTTCATTGGCTGTAAAGCTCTTTGGGACATCCTGAGGTCATGAAAGACGTTATATAAATGTAAGTCGTCCTTTTTTTTCTTAATTTCTAACATAACAAATACATGAAGGTGGCGGTATTGGGGGTAAATGGAGGGTTCAAGACCCCTCCCAATCACTTTGAGTTTGGTCGATTTTTGTGCAACTGCGAAGCATTAGCTCTCCAGCCTTCCTCCGTTTCTAGCAGAGCTACGTTGGGAGGAGGAGGTAGAGGGGTGGAACTACTTACAGAAGGCACTTCAATATGCTACATCGCACTTTGCCCCCTGGGCCTCCCCTCAGGGCTCTGATCCTGGATCCTCAACTACATTTGTGATTCTGGGGGCTAAGTTGGCCAAATCTGAGCTTTAAGCCCCCCGCCCCACCCCATCCTTTGAGAATAGCTCCGCCCCTGAATATGTACAAAATGCAGGAATTCTGGAATATCTTACCTATTACATAATACCATACATTGAATAATTTTTACCTCCCTTCACAGGTTTTCCGAACAGCTTCAGACTTGTCTTCTGTTTTTGTTGCCTGGAGCTTGTATTCTTCTCTTTGCCCTTCACTGCCAAGCTACTCTGTGCCCCTTAATGTTGTTCTTAGGATCTTCACACATCCAATTTTTCCTCTCTCTGACTTTCCAGCCTCTCTCCCCATGCACACCCTCACAGTTACTGACCCACACCATATGCCAGAGGTATCCTGCAGTCTCATTCCCCTTAGTGGAGTTGGGAGAGGGCGGGTGGAAATGTAGAATAATTTTGTTGGTAGCTGATGTCACAGCAGGCACTGACAACCCAGACTTCCCATGTCCTTGATGGCCCTGCAAATGAAGGGGCCACAGCTACTGATGAAGTCACGATAGCAGTGGTTATGATACTGGACTAGTAATCCAGCGGCCTAGACTAATGATCCCGAGACATGAGTTCAAATCCCTTAGCAAAATAAAGCTGTGGAATTTAAATTCAGTTAATAAATAAATCTGGAATAAAAAGCTAGTATCAGTAATGGTGATCATGAAGCTAGCGGACTGTTGTAAAAATCCATACCTGGTCTGGGCCTATATGTGGTTGACTCTTAACTGTCCTCTGAAATGACCTAGCAAGCCACTCAGTTGTATAAGGTGGCTCACCACCACCTTCTCTAGGGCAATTAGGGATGGGCAATAAATGCCAGCCTTGCCGGTGACACCCACATCCCATGAACGAACGAATGAATAACAAAAAAAGTGACTGCCTGCACCTTACATTGGGTGAATCTCCTTTGACTGGAGTGGCAAAGAGCTTGGAATGTTGCAAGAGAACTGCATCAACTGTGCCAATAGACCCCTGAAGGCAGCACGGCAGGTAGATAAGGTGGTTAAAAAGGCATATGGGATACTTGCCTTCATTAGCCGAGGCATAGAATATAAGAGCAGGGAGGTTATGATGGAGCTGTACAAAACGCTAGTTAAGCCACAGCTGGAATACTGTGTGCCGTTCTGGTCACCACACTATAGGAAGGATGTGATTGCATTGGAGAGGGTGCAGAGGAGATTCACCAGGATGTTACCTGGGCTGGAGCATTTCAGCTATGAAGAGAGACTGGACAGGCGGGGGTTGTTTTCATTAGAGCAGAGAAGGCTGAGGGGGGACCTGATTGAGGTGTACAAAATTATGAGGGGCATAGATAGGGTAGATAGAAAGGAACTTTCCCCCTTAGTAGAGGGGTCAATAACCAGGGGGCATAGTTTCAAGGTAAGGGGCAGGAGGTTTAGAGGGGATTTGAGGAAAAACTTTTTCACCCAGAGGGTGGTTGGAATCTGGAACTCACTGCCTGAAAGGGTGGTAGAGGCAGGAACCCTCACAACATTCAAGAAGCATTTAGATGAGCACTTGAAACGCCACAGCATACAAGGCTACGGACCAAGTGCTGGAAAATGGGATTAGAATAGACAGGGCTTGATGGCCGGCGCGGACACGATGGGCCGAATGGCCTCTTTCTGTGCTGTATAACTCTATGGACTCTATGACTAAGGATGATCCCCAGCCTGAGATCATGGAACGATGAACATAGACTTGATGCTTTGGGTTTGTACTCTCTGGAGAGATCAAAACAGAGTGCACCTGATGCAGTTATTTAAGATCGTTAAAGGTATGGACATCATGTTCCCTGTTGTTTTGCCTCTCTCAGGAGGTGGAGGGAAGAGATGTTTAGAGCACATGCAAAATAAATCAGCCAAAAGGTAGGGCAAGCACATAGTGTTTTGATGATGTTTCCTGTCCTGATACATAAATACATAGGCCTAAGGCCCAAAACACAACACTGTTGTGCAACACTCTAGCTCCATGGAGAATCGGGTGGGAAGCCGATCTAGAACAGAAAACACAAGAAGATAGAATTTTCATTACCATTTTATTGAACGTTTGATTAAAAAAAAAAAATAGTTTGATAACGCTCCTGTGAAGCGCCTTGGGACGTTTTACTACGTTAAAGGCGCTATATAAATGCAAGTTGTTGTTGTTGCTGTGGAAAGGAAGCACATTATTGTGAAAGGGGAAATACAGTAAACCGTAAGGAAAGCAAAATCATCTGAAGGCCAAATGGAAATATTTATGGGACAAGAGGAAGTGAGAAGTAGTCGTACAAACTCCAGTTGAGAATAACTAAAATGGTGAACTGTAGATTGGACCAAGAAGAAAAAAGAAAGAAAGACTTGTATTTATATAGTGCCTTTCACGACCACCAGACGCCTCAAAGCGCTTTACAGCCAATGAAGTACTTTTGGAGTATAGTCACTGTTGTAATGTGGGAAACGCGGCAGCCAAGTTGCGCACAGCAAGCTCACTCAAACAGCAATATGATAATGACCAGAAAATCTGTTTTTGTTATGTTGGTTGAGGGATAAATATTGGCCATAACACCACGGATAACTTCCCCTGCTCCTTTGCTAAATGGTGCCATGGGATCATTTACATCCACCTGAGAGAGCAGACGGGGCCTCGGTTTAACATCTCATCTGAAAGACGGCACCTCCGACAGTGCAGCACTCCCTCAGCACTGCACTGGAGTGTCAGCCTAGCTTTATATGCTCAAGTCTGTGGAGTGGGACTTGACACCCACAATCTTCTGACCCAGAGCCAAGTGTGCTACCCACTGAGACACAGCTGAAACAGAAGGGTCTAATCAAAGAGATGTTAAGTGGAAAAAAAAAACTCTGTCAGAGGGAAGGGACATGCAGTGGCTAGTGGAGCTGGGCAGGGGTCAGTTTCATCCTGGATCCTCTACAGTTGCAAATCTTAAACAATATGGAGATCAGCATACCCAATTTATGGCACTCACAGTTTTCCAGTGATTGTTTACTCTGCGCTCCCGTCAAGTGAGGCTCCATACTGAGAGACACTCCATAATCCCTCATGGTTGACAGTGTCCTTAAATTCGGCTGCCCTCAAAAGTTTGTCACTATCCTCCGTCTGCTTCACGACGACATGCAAGCCGTGATCCTGACCAACGGTTCCACCACAGACCCAATTCACGTACAAACCGGGGTCAAGCAAGGCTGTGTCATCGCACCAACACTCTTCTCAATCTTCCTTGCTGCAATTCTCCATCTCACCCTCAGTAAGCTCCCCACTGGACTGGAGCTAATTTACAGAACAAACGGGAAACTGTTCAACCTCCATCGCCTCCAGTCCAGATCCAAGGTCGTCCCATCCTCTGTCATCGAATTACAGTATGCAGACGATGCTTGCGTCTGCGCTCACTCGGAGGTCGAACTCCAAACCATCGTAAACACCTTCACCGAAGCATACGAGAGCATGGGCCTTACACTAAACATCCGTAAGATAAAGGTCCTCTACCAACCTGCCCCCGCCACACAGTGCTGCCCCCCGATTATCAAAATCCACGACAAGGCCTTGGACAACGTGGACCACTTTCCATACCTTGGGAGCCTACTGTCAACAAAGGCAGACGTCGACGACGAAGTCCAACACCGCCTTCAGTGTGCCAGTGCAGCCTTCGGTCACCTGAGGAAGAGAGTGTTTGAAGACCAGGACCTCAAACCCGGCACTAAGCTCATGGTCTACAGGGCAGCAGTGATACCTGCCCTGCTGTATGCCTCAGAGACTTGGACCATGTACAGCAGGCACCTCAAAGCACTGGAGAGGTAGCACCAACGCTGCCTCCGCAAGATCCTGCAAATCCATTGGCAGGTTAGGCGCACCAACGTCAGTGTTCTTGCTCAGGCCAACATCCCCAGCATCGAAGCTCTGACCACGCTCAATCAGCTCCGATGGACGGGTCACATTGTCCGCATGCCCGATACGAGACTCCCAAAACAAGCGCTCTACTCGGAGCTCCGGCACAGCAAGAGAGCCCCAGGTGGGCAGAGGAAACGCTTCAAGGACGCCCTCAAAGCCTCCTTGAAAAAGTGTAACATCCCCACCGACACCTGGGAAGCCCTGGCCCAAGACCGCACAAAGTGGAGGAGAAGCATCCGGGAAGGCGCCGAACACCTCGAGTCTCTTCGTTGGGAGCAAGCGGAAGCCAAGCGCAAGCAACGCAAGGAGTGCACGTCAACCCAAGCACCCCACCCACCCGCCCCTTCAACCACCGTCTGCCCCACCTGTGACAGAGACTGTAGGTCCCGCATTGGACTAATCAGTCACCTGCGAGCTCATTTTTAATGTGGAAGCAAGTCATCCTCGGTTCCGAGGGACTGCCTAAGAAGATACTGAGAGAGCAGCCATGTAAAGTTTACTATGTTGTTTTTGCAAACACAATTAGTGTTGTGTTTTTATTGGAGTTGGCACTAGTATCAATGCAGGATGGAAAACTCATATGTTTTTAATAAGTTAATAGTTCAGAACCAACATTCCCTCTAAGCCGGGCGGCCACGCAGCTCTCTGCCGGCCCCGCACACAACCCGGGACCGGCTTTTCTAATATTAAATCTCGCACATGCGCAAAACTGTGAATGGGCCATGCTGCCCCTTAAAGGGGCCACACACCCCCCAAAAAATTAAGGGGAACGTTGTTCAGAACCATTACAAACACAAAATTATTGCATCCAGAATCGTCATTCTTTTAATTTGAGTAGTAACAAATGCAAAGTACAGGAACGGCTAACACATTTTGTTCAGTCAAATACAAACTGAAGTGTTTATCCTTATCATTCAATTGACACTTATCACGGATGTAGAGGTCCCTATGGTATCTCATTGCTAGGAGACATATCTCCACCCTTGTTCCTGAGAGAATTTAAAGCCTGCGCACCTGACATTCTTGTTTGTGTCATTTTATAACAGAGACCTCTTAACTTTGCCACAAGTGATCCTTCAACAGACATCACTCCTGCACCATATTGGAAATATCTTTGTGAGATTTAACCTCTTGGTTATTTTTCTGCAACTACAATGGCGGCATGTGTGGCATTGATCCTGGCTGGCTGTGGGGGTCTATGATTTGGCACTGAAATTCATAAAGTTTCAGCAATTCTGATGCATCTGAGCAGGGCTCGGGCAGAGGTAAGACACAAGAACAAATCTGATCCGCAGTCTTAATTATAATGATCCACCCTTGAAATCATGATGTGGCCCCTGTTTTCTGAATACGAAAGTCAGCAATGATATTACTTCCTTCAAAGAATTTAATTAAAATGTTAAAGATCAATGTTGCTCCGAGCTATTGAAAGTGATTCAAATTTCCATTTTAATTGGTAAGTAAACTCTTTCTTGTGACTTTTGAAGAGTTAAGCCATTGGTTATGGAAGTTGCATGTTAATCAAATTTATAATGTAAACCAACTTTTTTTACATTTTCTGAATGCAAAATGGGTAATAATTGTAAAATTACTTCTTTGTTAAGATTTCTGTCCATTAATGTCCAGCTCAAATAAATGTTTAAAGAGTGTAAGAGGTTGAAAGATGTCTCTAAAAAAGAACAGGAGGAGGAGAAAGAGAAATTGTTAGAAGAACGTACATTAACTAGGGCAAACAATGTTACCCGTGCAGAGGCTTTGATAGAGAAAAGTCAAAGATGTGAGGTATTGGACAGTCACAATAACACTCAAGTAGCTCAAACCATCCAGGATGAGCAGGTCACTTGATCGGTGCCCCTGCTATTGGACTCAGTATCCATCTCTTCCACCACCTGTGGCTGCTCTATGTATGATCTACAGAATGAGCCTTAGCAACTCACCAAGGTTGCTCCGACAGCAAGTCCCTACCTCGTGACCTCTAATGCTGAGCAGCAATGCCGTGGGAACATCATCACCTCCAAATTCCCTTGCAAGTCACACACCACCCTGACTTTGGCATATGTCACTGTTGCTTTAATTGTTATTTCTCTTTAAATCATTCTTGATAAGATTACTTAAGCAGTTGAAGTAAAGGGGAAAAGTTAAGTATTTGGGATTCTGTTGGTTTAAGAAGAGTAAAACAAGGTTACACTGCAGTAGGAGTAAATTGGCACAGCAGGCAGTGAAAACCAGTTTTCTAACCAATCAGCAGGGGTGACTCATTTGGCTGTAAACAAACAAACAGTATAAAAAGACCATTGCTAGTGCGAGCAAGCACTGAGTGCGAGGTCAGCAGAGAGTGCTGTGAGTTTGGGTAAGTGTGAGAGTTAGGGTAAGTGGGGTGTTAGGTGCTCTTTTCAAACTTTAACTCTGTGGGTTGCAGTTAATAAGGCCTTTCTGGTGCACAGTGACTGTTGGCGAACCATTTAACTGGTGTAATTAGAGGGATTGATTTAATTTAAATCCAATAAATTAAAGGGGATACTAGCATCTATAATCGGGCAGAGGGTGTCCATAACTAACAATAAAAAATTGAATTAATTACATAGAATGGAGCAGGTGATGTGTTACTGTTGCGAGATGTGGGAGCCGGTGAACCCCATTGAGGCTCACGGTGATTACGTCTGTGACAAGTGTCTGCTGCTACAGGAACTCCAGCTCCATGTTGATGAGCTGGAGTTTGAGCTTCAGACACTGCGACACATCAGGGAGGGGGAGAAGTTCCTGGACTCTGTGTTTCAGGAGATGGTCACACCTATGAAGTTAATTAATTCAGATGTAGCCCATGGTCAGGGACAGGACAGTGTGACTATGAGTGAGGCAGGTACGGGGATCCAGGAGGTAGTGTTGGAGGAGCCGCAGCCCTTGCTCTTGTCCAACAGGTTCGAGGTTCTTACTCCCTGTGGGGACAGGAGCAGGGACTGCAGGGAGGATGAGCAACCTGGCCACAGCACCGTGGAACAGGGGGCCATTCAAGAGGGGGGAGCAAATAGAAATGTTGTAGTGGTAGGGGATAGTATTATTAGGGGGACAGATAGAGTTCTCTGCAGTCGAGAGCGGGAGTCCCGTAGGCTGTGTTGCCTACCCGGTGCCAGGGTTAAGGACATCTCCTCTGGGCTGGAAAGAAACTTGCAGTGGGAGGGGGTGGATCCAGTTGTCGTGGTCCATGTTGGTACAAACGACATAGATAGGACTAGGAAGCCGGTTCTGTTAAAGGAGTATGAGCAGCTAGGGGACAAATTAAAAGACAGAACCTCAAGGGTTATTACCTGAGCCACGAGCGAATTTGGCTAGGACAAATAAAATTAGAGAGTTAAATGCGTGGCTCAAAGACTGGTGTGGGAGAAATGGGTTTTGCTGCCTGGGACACTGGCATCAGTACTGGGGCAGGAGGGAGCTGTTCTGTTGGGACGGGCTTCACTTGGCCAGTGCTGGGGCTAGAGTCCTGGCGGATCATATAACTAGGGCTGTAGAGAGGGCTTTAAACTAACTAGTGGGGGGGAGGTTCCTAGAGAGCAAATAATAAAAATGACAACAGAGAAGGTCATAGACTTAGGTAGCAGTGGGGAAATTAAAAACCAGAGCGTGTCAGGAAGGGGCAGAAGGTATGGAGTAAAAGGTAAAGTAATAAAAAGGGCAAAAGCAGGAACTAAGTGTCACAAAACACATTTGAAAGTTCTCTATCTGAATGCACGTAGCATTCGTAACAAAATAGACGAGTTAATGGCACAAATAACTACATATGGGTATGATCTTGTGGCCATTACAGAAACATGGCTGCAGGGTGACAATGCCTGGGAATTAAACATACCAGGTTATTTAATGATCAGGAAGGACAGGCAGGAAGGAAGGGGAGGTGGGGTGGCTATGTTAATAAAGGAAGGAATCACTGTAATACCGAGAAATGATATTGGGTCAAAAGATCAGGATAATGAAACAGTTTGGGTGGAGATAAGGAATAATAAGGGGAAAAAAACACTAGTGGGCGTAGTCTATAGGCCTCCGAACAGTTGCAACTCTGTTGGACGGAGTATCAATCAGGAAATAGTTGAGGCTTGTAATAAGGGAACATCTATAATTATGGGGGATTTTAACTATCATATTAATTGGACAAATAAATTGGGCAGGGCTGCCTTGAGGATGAGTTCATTGAGTGTATTAGGGATGGGTTTCTTGAGCAGTATGTAACTGAACCGACCAGGGGGCAAGCAACCTTAGATCTGGTCCTGTGTAACGAGACAGGATTAATTAAAAATGTCCTAGTAAAGGATCCCCTTGGAATGAGTGACCATAACATGGTTGAATTCCATATTCAATTAGAGGGTGAGAAGGTTGGATCTCAAACAAGCATGCTAAGCTTGAATAAAGGAGATTATGAAGGTATGAGAGCGGAATTGAGTAGAGTGGATTGGGAAAATAGATTAAAGGGTAAGATGATACATGATCAGTGGTGTACATTTAAGGAGTTATTTTACAACTTCCAAAAAATATATATTCCACTGAGAAGAAAAGGGTGTAAAAGAAAAGACAGCCATCTGTGGCTAAGTAAAGAAATTAAGGATAGTATTCGACTAAAAACAAGGGCATATAAGGTAGCCAAATCTAGTGGGAGGATAGAGGATTGGGAAAACTTTAAAAGACAGCAAAAAATAACAAAAAGATTAATTAAGAAAGGGAAGATAGATTATGAAAGTAAATTAGCAAAAAATATAAAAACAGATAGTAAGAGTTTTTATAGTTATATAAAAAGAAAAAGGGTGGCTAAAGTAAATGTTGGTCTCTTAGAGGATGAGACCGGGAAATTAATGGTGGGAAATATGGAGATGGCAAAAACACTGAATGAATATTTTGTATCAGTCTTTACAGTAGAGGACACTAAGAATATCCCAACACTGGACAAACAGGGGGCTATAGGGGGGAGAGGAGCTAAACACGATCAAAATCACTAAGGAAGTGGTACTCGGTAAAATAATGGGACTCAAGGCGGATAAATCACCTGGACCGGATGGCTTACACCCTAGGGTCTTGAGGGAAGTGGCGGTAGGGATTGTGGATGCATTGGTAATAATTTTCCAAAACTCCCTGGACTCGGCAAAGGTCCCGGCAGACTGGAAAACTGCTAATGTAACACCCTTATTTAAAAAGGGCAGTAGACAGAAGGCTGGAAACTATAGACCGGTTAGCCTAACATCTGTGGTAGGTAAAATTTTGGAGTCCATTATTAAGGAGACAGTAAGAGGACATTTGGATAATCATAATTTAATAGGACAAAGTCAGCATGGTTTTATGAAGGGGATGTCATGTTTGACAAATTTGCTGGAGTTCTTTGAGGAAGTAACATATAGGGTGGATAAAGGGGAACCAGTGGACGTAGTGTATTTAGACTTCCAAAAGGCATTTGACAAGGTGCCACACAAAAGATTATTGCTTAAGATAAAAAATCACGGGATTGGGGGTAATATTCTGGCATGGATAGAGGATTGGCTATCTAACAGAAGGCAGAGAGTTGGGATAAATGGTTCATTTTCAGACTGGCAATCAGTAACTAGTGGTGTTCCGCAGGGGTCAGTGCTGGGTCCCCAACTCTTTACAATCTATATTAACGATTTGGAGGAGGGGACCGAGTGTAACATATCAAAGTTTGTAGATGATACTAAGATGGGGGGGAAAGTAGTGAGTGAGGAGGACATAAAAAACCTGCAAGGGGACATAGACAGGCTAAGTAAGTGGGCAGAGATTTGGCAGATGGAATACAATACTGGAAAGTGTGAGGTTATGCACTTTGGCAGGAAAAATCGTAGAGCAAGTTATTATCTTAATTGCAAGAAACTGGAAAGTACTGAAGTACAAAGGGATCTGGGGGTCCTGGTGCACGAAACTCCAAAGGTTAGTATACAGGTGCAGCAAGTGATTAAGAAGGCCAATGGAATGTTGGCTTTCATTGCTAGGGGGATAGAATATAAAAATAGGGAGGTATTGCTTCAGTTGTACAAGGTATTGGTGAGACTGCACCTGGAATACTGCATACAGTTTTGGTGTCCATACTTAAGAAAAGACATACTTGCTCTCGAGTCAGTACAAAGAAGGTTCACTCGGTTAATCCCGGGGATGAGGGGATGGACATATGAGGAGAGGTTGAGTAGATTGGGACTCTACTCATTGGAGTTCAGAAGAATGAGAGGCGATCTTATTGAAACAAATAAGATTGTGAAGGGGTTGGATCGGGTGGATGCGGGGAGGATGTTCCCGATGATGGGTGAAACTAGAACTAGGGGGCATAGTCTTAGAATAAGGGGCTGCTCTTTCAAAACTGAGATGAGGAGGAACTACTTCACTCAGAGGGTGGTAGGTCCATGGAATATGCTGCCCCAAAAAGCTGTAGAAGCTACATCATTACATAAATTTAAAACAGAAATAGACAGTTTCCTAGAAGTAAAGGGAATTAAAGGTTACGGGGAGCAGGCAGGAATTTGGACAACCGTCTAGGTTCGGATCGGTCATGGCCCTGTGGGTAGCGGAGCGGGCCCAGGGGCCGTGTAGCCTGATCCTGCTCCTGTTTCGTGTGTCTAATTCTGTTAGATTCAGGAGATGGTTCTGTGATAGTAGATTGGCGGTTAGGATCAGATCAGCCATGATCTTATTGAATGGCAGAGCAGGCTCGAGGGGCCGATTGGCCTACTCCTGCTCCTATTTCTTATGTTCTTATGCTTCATTGTCAATAGGGCAATATCCTGGATCACCATTTTGGTAGCACCATTGCCATAAGGACTGCAGCATTTCAGGAAGAAGACCCACCACCTTCTGAGGACATCTAGGGATGGACAATAAATGACACTTTACCAATATAACCCACACCCAGAGAATATTTTAAAAACTCTGATTAATGGTGATGATGTTCCCATGGCATTGCTGCTCAGCATTAGAGGTCACAAGGATGTCTTGCTGCAGTTGTACAGGGCCTTGGTGAGACCACATCTTGAGTATTGTGTGCAGTTTTGGTCACCTTATCTGAGGAAGGATATTCTTGCCATGGAAGGAGTTCAGCGAAGATTCACCAGGCTGATACCTGGGATGGCAGGAATGACGTATGAGGAGAGATTGGGTCGATTGGGCTTGTATTCGCTGGAGTTCAGAAGAATGAGAGGTGATCTCATTGAAACTTATAAAATTCTGACAGGACTGGACAGACTAGATGCAGGAAGGATGTTCCCGATGGTCGGGGAGTCCAGAACCAGGGGACACAGTCTAAGGATAAAGGGTAGGCCATTTAGGACAGAAATGAGGAGGAATTTCTTCACCCAGAGAGTGGTGAACCTGTGGAACTCTCTACCACAGAAGGCGGTGGAGGCCAGTTCGTTAAATATATTCAAGCAGGAGTTGGATATATTTCTTAAGGCTAAAGGGATCAAGGGGAATGGGGAGAAAGCAGGGACCGGGTACTGAATTTGGATGATCAGCCATGATCGCATTGAATGGCAGAGCAGGCTCAAGGGGCCGAATGGCCTACTCCTGCTCCTATCTTCTATGTTTCTATGTTTCTAAACTGTCAATGGCTTGTTCCATTGTCACTATTGTACAGTGTAGTGGTACAGTACCTCTGATTTTCGTGTTGAGGATGGTAAATTTGGGTCAAGGCCTCAAAATGGGGTCATAAGAGAGCGTTAACACTTTATTTCAGTATCAGTGCAAAATTATAATTGTGCCACATCACATGATGCAACTGCAGTTTAGATACTCCATCCGACAAAAAAAGTCCTTTGAAAAATTTTCGTTAAGTATCCCAGAAGGGGAATCAGTAGAAAGGAGAGGAAAAAAAAATCAGGAATGCAACCAAGGGAACCAGAAATTAGATTTTTATGTTAAGTGTAACGATCCACACTTGAAATCATGACGTTGCCCCTGTTTTCTGAATACGAAGGCCAGCAATGACATTACTTCTTTACACTGTAATCGATGATGTAATCATTACACTATGTTGTGTTGCACGCCCGAGTGCGTGGAACAAACTTACATGAAAGATATTTGTTTATAAATGAAAGCAGTCTTCTGCTTTCTCTCGGCTTCTTTGTAGGTGAACGTGTTTGCACCTGACTGTGATCAGTTACAAGTGGTTGACCACTCAAGTGGGAAGCCAAGCACAGATTCTCGTAATGTATTGGCAGAGAGTGCCCGTATTGCTCGAGAGAACATCCAGAGCTTGAACAAGCTAGACGTGACTCAGCATGACATGCTCATCATTCCAAGTCAGAAAAACACAGCACTCAGCTATAAATAGAGATGCGGCAGTACATAGAAGCCGCATTGGTAGAACACAGATATCAAGAGACCCTCAAGTCAAATGGTCAGACTATCATTTCTCTAAAAACCTTCAGACTTTCAAGGTACATTTATACTCCAAGCTGGGCAGTCGTCTATTAAATTTGGAGAGCAGTCAGAGCGACAATTTGAGTCCTCGGTGGACTTGGGGGGATCCAAAAGAGAAACACACAAGACTTATACAAAAGCAAAATACTGCGGATGCGGGAAATCTGAAATAAAAACATAAAATGTTGGAAACACTCAGCAGGTCAGGCAGCATCTGAGGAGAGAGAACCGGAGTTAGCGTTTCAGGTCGATGGCCTTTCATTAGACCTGCTGAGTGTTTCCAGCATTTTTGTTTTGTATTCACCCACCACGCCCGAAGCCTACATCCCTTACCATGGTGCAAATCAGCTGTTAAAGCCCTACCTGACTCTGCAGCAAAGTGGAGTAGGACTCCTTCCTTCAAGGCATCTCACTCTACTTTGCTCTTACATCAGGTCAGGCCCTGATTCTGGATACAGGCTGCATTCGTACTATGGGCAGCAGTGGGCCTGCAGTTTTATGACCCGCACTTACGGTGTGCCAGGTACCTCAACATCGACGAGGACTAACAATTCTACCCGATTAATGCAGTGTTGGTGTGAAGTGAAAGTGCTTTGCACTGATTTTGCGTTTGTAATGTAAATTCATCCTAAAGTAAATCAGTCCATTGTCAGCAGAAGCATTTGTCATTGGAATATGCAAACATAAAACAAAAATGAGATTCGTATCATCTCCATCATTTTCCACAATTTATTGCATAAAATAAACTTAAACATTGATTAGAATTATGTGGACAGTGCTAAGAAAATTAAATATAATAAAATAAGATTGCAACTCCATATGCCATGTATTGGGTGCAATAAACATTAATGTCCCCACTAATCTATTCTACAGCATGCTGTTACAGTAACAACAACAGAAAATGCTGCAAACACTGAGCAGGTCAGACAACATCGAGGAGAGAGAAACAGAGTTAACGTTCCAGGTCAATGACCCTTCGTCAGAACTGTTACAGTAGTTTGTCAACTCAGATCATAAACTGCTTGGTAAATTCCATTTGGTTTTGCTGCGGTTCTACCTGGTTGCTCTCTCATATCACTTTAGTGGTTGCTATGCCTCTTGAGCCATGAAAGCTTTGATCAACAGTTATACTGGGTTTTCTGAAAGTATAAATCAGCTCTCCAGAACTGCAGCAAATTGATAGCAAATTAACTGTCAGCTTAACTGCACCCTCATTATTTTCAAAAGATTCAGTAGAGAGCTGGAGAACAATTCCCTTTTGTGTGCCAGCTGTGGCTAAGTTGGTAGCATGCTCACGTCTGAGTTAGAAGATCGTGGGTTCAAGTCTCACTCCAGAGACTTGAGCACAAAATCCAGTACTGAGGGAGTGCTGCACTGTCAGAGGTTCTGTCTTTCGGAAGAGACGTTAAACCGAGGCCCTGTCTGCCCTCTCAGTTGATTCCCGTGGCACAATTTCGAAGAAGGGCAGGGGAGTTATCCCCGGTGTCCTGGCCAACATTTATCCCTGTGATGAAATATTCCATTCATCACTGCCTGTGACTGTGGTTGGTTTCAGTTTCATTTCCCTTACCTCTGTTCCGTTTCCTCACCATTGTATTGTACTATGTGTAGGGCTCCGCCCATACCTGGCCCATTGTATTGTACTATGTGTAGGGCTCCGCCCATACCTGGCCCCTATGTAAGCTGGCCCAGCCTGCAGCACATCCAGTACGGCAGAGCTCTGGATGGAAGATACCTCTCTCCTGTGTGTTACCTTCTAAGTCAATAAAAGCCTTGTTTTGTTTCGCTAACATCGAGTCTCGGATTTATTGAGGCACATCAATCCCTTAATCAACACCACCAAAACAAATGATCCGGTCATTTTCACATTGCTGTTTGTGGGAGCTTGCTGTGTGCAAATTGGCTGCCGTGTTTCCCACATTACAACGATAACTATACTTCAAAAAGTACTTTATTGTCTGTAAAGCGCTTTGAGATGTCCTGAGGTCATGAAAGGCGCTATATAAATCTAAGTCATTCTTTCTTTCTTCATGTCACGCTGTGGCACTCAAATTAGCTGAGAAAATTAAAATCCATTTTGTTTTCATGATATTTGTACTCATCAAGCTGAGAGATGTTCATACTGGGGAATAGAATGCTTTCCATTTGTGAACCAAATATCAGCATCAAAACACTCTCAAATAAAGTACAGCAGTTAATTTGTTAACTTAATGTTCCTGCCCTCCGAACTGCCTGTTGTGACAGGAGCCCAGAACACATACAACCATTCAGGAAGCTGACACCAATGAATGCGCCAAGGTGAACTACAGAACAAAGGTGGTTGGTAGCACTGTACATTACCCATGGTCAGTGAAATACACACACACACACACACACACACAGAGGAAGTTGCAAGAGTACTAACAGTGAATCACAGGATACAACTCGTGATGACACAGCTTTTCCCACATTAAGGCCAACTAAAAAAAAGTACAGCTGCTGCCTTAGAGCAAATGGCAATATTTTCAGTCGTTATACTATTCTCATCTAAACAACAAGAACAGAAGAATAAGTTAGCCTTCAGTGATTGGTACTGCCTCTTCTCTGGATTCCTTTATCACAAAATAGTTACTGATGAGGCAGTCCATTTGACCAATCTTAGTTTAGCCATCCAGAAATACCCTAAAAAGAAAAAAGACTTGCATTTATATAGCGCCTTTCATGACCACCGGTCGTCCCAAAGGGCTTTACAGCCAATGAAGTTCTTTTTGAAGTGGAGTCACTGTTGTAATGTAGGAAACACGTCAGCCAATTTGCACACAGCAAACTCCCACAAACAGCAATGTGATAATGACCAGATAATCTGTTTTTGTTATGTTGATTGTGGGATAAATATTAGCCAGGACGTCGAGGATAACTCCCCGGCTCTTCTTCGAAATAGTGCCATGGGATCTTTTACGTCCACCTGAGAAAGCAGACGGGGCCTCGGTTTAACGTCTCATCCAAAAGACGGCACCTCTGACAGTGCAGGACTCCCTCAGTACTGCACTGGAGTGTCATAGATACATAGATACATAGAAGATAGGAGCAGGAGTAGGCCATTCGGCCCTTCGTGCCTGCTCCGCCATTCGATGAGATCATGGCTGATCCTTTAATTCAGTATCCCGTCCCCGCCTTCTCTCCGTAACCCTTAACCCCTTTTGCCCGTAGAAATATATCTAATTCCCTCTTAAATATATTTAATGAGCTGGCGTACACTGCCCTCTGTGGCAATGAGTTCCACAGGTTCACCACTCTCTGAGTGAAGAAATTCCCCCTCATCTCTGTCCTAAATGGTTTAGCCCTTATCCTTAAATTATGTCCTCTAGTTCTGTTCTCACCCGCCAAGGGAAACATTCCTTCTGCATCCAGTCTGTCTAGACCTGTCAGAATTTTATACACTTCTATGAGGTCCCCTCTCAATCTTCTAAACTCCAGTGTGTACATCCCTAAACTACATAGTCTCTCCTCATAGGTCATTCCCGCCATTCCTGGTATCAGCCTGGTGAATCGCCGCTGCACCCCCTCCATGGCAAGAACATCCTTCCTCAGATGAGGCGACCAAAACTGTACACAGTACTCGAGGTGTGGTCTCACCAGTGCCCTGTACAGCTGCAGCAAGGTATCCCTGTTCCTGTATTCTAACCCTTTTGCTATGAAGGCCAGCATACCGTTTGCCTTCTTGACCGCCTGTTGCACCTGCATGCTCGCCTTCAGTGACTGGTGTACAAGAACACCCAGGTCTCTCTGTACTTCCCCCTCTCCCAATCTATTGCCATTTAAATAATAATTTGCCCTCCCGTTCCTGCACCCAAGGTGGATAACTTCGCACTTGTCCACATTATAGTGCATCTGCCATTTATCCGCCCAATCGCCCAGTCTGTCCAAATCGCTCTGGAGCTTCCTGGTCTCTTCCTCTGAGCCCACCCCCCCTCCTAGTTTAGTGTCGTCTGCAAATTTGGAAATGCTGCATCCGACTCCCTGATCCAGGTCATTAATGTAAATTGTGAACAGCTGGGGGCCCAGGACAGATCCCTGTGGTACCCCACTTGTTACTGCCTGCCATTCAGAAAATGAGCCGTTTATTCCAACTCTCTGTTTTCTATCTGACAGCCAGTTCCCTATCCACGCCAAAACTTTCCCCTTTATCCCATGAGCCTCAATTTTCCATGCTAATCTTTTATGTGGGACCTTATCGAAGGCCTTTTGGAAGTCCAGGTACACCACATCTACTGGCTCTCCCCCATCTATTCTACCAGTTACTCCCTCAAAAAATTCCAATAGATTAGTCAAGCACGATTTACCCTTTGTAAATCCATGTTGACTCTGTCCTATCCTGTCCCCATTTGCTAAGTGCTCCGCTATTTCATCCTTAATGATGGACTCCAGCATTTTGCCCACAACTGATGTAAGGCTTACAGGTCTGTAATTACCTGCTTTTTCCCTACCCCCCTTTTTGAATAGTGGGGGTAGTGTCAGCGTAGATTATGTGCTGAAGTCTCTGGAGTGGGACTTGGACCCACAACCTTCTGACTCAGAGGCGAGTGTGCTACCCACTGAGCCACGGCAGACACTTTGTCATTTTCCCCATCTTCTAAGTCATATTTACATTTGCTATGATCATTCTGTGGACCTGAGGATTTGTGTGACTGGTTTGTGGTATCACCTACCCTTTTAATCCATGCTACACTGTCATAGTTGCATTCAATCTACTCCTTGAAAAAGTGTGTTTTAAATACTAGCTTTTGACATCTGCGAGCTTGTGCTAATTTAAGGTTTATCTTACCTGGTCTTCCATTTCAAGTTTAATAAATAATCCTGTCTTTACGCAACTGCATCATTCTGCTATTTGCAATCAATCTGAACATAAGTAAAATTTAGGTCCCTAACCGCTTTGGAAACAACAAAAAACCAACAGCCTTTGGCTAAAGTTCAAATTCAATCAGCAAACTGAATATCAAAGTTTGACCAGCGCACGGATCAGGTCAAACCTCCGTCCTACCATCACTGGAGTTACCCCAGCACACTGGAGCAGGATATTCTTTGGCAGCTAGTCAGTCAGCATTCCGCCCCAATGGACCATCTTACGTGGTCAGAGTAATTTACTGTATTTTAGGCAACTCTTGGCGGGATTACCACCTCTATGGGAGCGGCGGGGTTGGGGGCTATAAATGGAAAATGGCCACTTCCAGGATTTTCTGGGAGATGGGAAGTGACCACGCAAATATGGGTGAATATATTTAGAGGCCATGTAAATGATGGGGAATATATCGTTTAATGTATGTCTAGTCATTTGCAGCATAGCAACACTGGACCCTAGGAACATCTGTTCATTTCTGATATCCAGAGTTGGTATGGCATATGAACAGGGGAATGTAACATTGATCAATCATGGGACAATAGATTTCTCTCCTCAGCCCTGCAAAATTTAAATTTAAATAAGAAATGTGAACATCCTCTTCAGCTACTGCAGAGGTTGCTGTTCCTGCTCCACCGTGATAGAGGCCTGAGGCCTACCACAGTCATTTTCCACTCCCTCTTTCCCCCCCCTACCCTAAGTGGGCTCCCCAACGGGGGTGGCAATCCCAGCAGGAGCCTGTCTAACATATGGTAATTACCCTGACCCCAGAAAATTGTCAGAGGGTCAGGGGTCAGGGGCAGGCCATTGGCAGATCTCCTGCCCCACCAAAATTATACCAGGTGCACCAAACCAGAAAAGTCCGGCTGAAGTATCCCAAGCGTGTATGAGAAGTCCTCATTGCTGGAAAGGCGATGGGCACTGGCAGAGCTGAGCCAAGCTGTTGACAGTGCTCAAAGGCTAACAGCAGCTGCTTACAGGGCACCATTGGCTGAAGTCCCAAGTCCTTGTTGAGGTAGCTGGTGTTTTCTGTTTATCTCAGTAAGTTAGTGACACACAGTGGGCACCAGCAGTCCTGTGGTACTTTATGCAAGCGACCAGTGTTCCTGTACTAACCTAGAAAAGAGAGACCAACAGGCATTGTTCTTAGTGAGATCGAGAGGTTTTTGGACTCTAGGGGAATCAAGGGATATGGGGATCAGGCAGAAAGTGGAGTTGAGGTCAAAGATCAGCCATGATCTTATTGAATGGCGGAGCAGGCTCGAAGGGCCGTATGGCCGACTCCTGCTCCTAATTTTTATGTTCTTCTTATGTTCATTCAAACTTGATAGAATCACATCGCAATCCAGTCCACATTTAGCAGGTGCTTGAGCACCTGTGCTCCCAACAGGGATTGTTAGATACCAGTAAGGATCAGGAACTGAACTTTTTTTCTTTCTCTCCTCAAAACTATTGTCATACTCTTAAGATTCATTAATACAGCTTCTCTAATAGCTGAGCGATTAAATGCAATACCAGTGTACTAAGACAGATGGACCACAGATGTTATAATTGGCCTTAGTGCGCCTGGACTATGAATGGCTAAATAAGCCAGGACTGTTTATCCTCATTGCTATCTGTCAATTCCTGCTAGAAATATGCACGTGGGAACAGCTGGTAAAGGCAGAATCCAGCTTGGCTCGATGCTCCCTGTTATTGCTCACTGCCCAGCTAGCGAGGTTTACGTTCAAGCTGAAGTCAGTTTGTTCCAAGTATAGGATTCGTTCCAAATAGCTCTTTAAAGTGTCTCGCTGAATTAATGCGGAACTGATGTCTCCAAGGAACTGCTTGAGAACCTACAACCGGCGTGGGATCCCGATTTGCATATTTAAGGGGTCTAACGCCTGTTTCAGGCGGATGCCCTGGACGACTAAAATTCGCTTGAGCCAATATAGTGTTTGGTGCGCTTCCGGTCCAGATCGGGCGTGACAGGTCACAGCCCGAAATTCGGAAGCCTAATGCCCGTTTTGTGGGCACAAGATGGGAAACTGTAAGCTGAATCTCTCCCCAATTCTCTTTCAGAAGTTAGGGCAGGGATCGCTGGGAGTGTGTCAGTACTTGGTCCTTTCGATAATTCTGAACAATATCCTTCTTGTGATAATAGCGAAATACAGTCAAAATTAGATGTGACAATGACATCCTTTCATGAGGTGCATTTCGTTTGGTTGCTGTTAAGATTCACCAGACTGATACCTGGGATGGCAGGAATGACGTATGAGGAGAGATTGGGTCGATTGGGCTTATACTCGCTGGAGTTTAGAAGAATGAGAGGGGATCTCATTGAAACTTTTAAATTCTAACAGGAATAGACAGACGAGATGCAGGAAGGATGTTCCCGATGGCTGGGGAGTCCAGAACCAGGGGTTACAGTCTAAGGATAAGGGGTAAGCCATTTAGGACAGAGATGAGGAGGAATTACTTTACCCAGAGAGTGGTGAACCTGTGGAATTCTCTACCACAGAAGGCAGCAGCGGCCAATTCATTAAATATATTCAAGAAGGAGTTAGATATATTTCTTAAGGCTAAAGGGATCAAGGGATATGGGGAGAAGGCAGGTTCAGGGTACTGAAGTTGGATGATCAGCCATGATCTCATTGAATGGCGGAGCAGGCTCGAGGGGCTGAATGGCCTACTCCTGCTCCTATCTTCTATGTTTCTATGGAAATTTTATTGTTACAATAGGTATTTGACTCAGTGAGGGAGTCTAGAATGAGTGTAAACTCAATATAGAGGTTTTTTTCTACTCTTTGTTTTGAGATTGTAGATTATTGGAAATTCTGACTCGGTCCAGTGTTTTACTGGATTTTAAACAGCATTGTACTTTTCTTTTGTGCTACCAGTAAACTATATAAACTTAAAATGAAAAAGTTGCTGCCGAGAACTGATGGAAACTGTGGAGTACAAGTATCTTGAGCGAGCTCTCAGAAAGCAATTTGTATCAATTCTAATTAAAAAGTAGAGAGAAAATGCTACATAAATCAGCACACCCAATTTAAAACGAAACTAGGAAATGCTCACATGGTAGTAACAGCTGGCTCCGCTACAAAAATGTACAACTCGATAGCACTTTTCATGTAACAAAATGTTCCAAAGTGCTTTACAGAAGAACACCAAGCAAGAAGTAAGAGAGTAGTTGGTGGGGGAACGGAAAGGGTAGTTAATTAGTTCCAATAACTGCATTCTACTTCTGCTGTTACAACAATAACTGTTTTCACATAAAGGGTTTAACTCACTTCTTTCTCATTTTTCATACACTTTTGTTTGTTCAAAACCAAAATACCTGTGATGCATGAGGCCACACTTGAAGCATCTTCAGTTTAATATGCCGCCACCTGCTGGTGGATACAGTGGTCGCCAGCTTTTGCCTCCCAATGTTGTGGTTTGTAAAGCAATTTTTGACAACCCTAGACTTTTTAGCAAAATTTAATGACTACAAAATCCTAAAAAAGTAATGATCATTTTTTTCACGTTGCGCAGTTTCACCGCGTGTTTTGGCTGGCACATACCACTGGTAAAAGAACACAGCATTAAACAATGAAACCAACAAGAATTCTTATTTTGGTTGTCAGCCGTGGCTCAGTGGGTAGCACCCTTGTCTCTGAATCAGAAGGTTGTGGGTTCAAGTCTCACTCCAGAGACTAGAACAGCAAAATCTAGGCTGACACTCCAGTGCAGTACTGAGGGAGTGCTGCACTGTCAGAGGTGCCGTCTTTCGGATGGGACGTTAAACTGAGGCTCTGTCTGCTCTCTCAGGTGGATGTAAAAGATCCCATGGCACTATTTTGAAGAAGAGCAGGGGAGTTATCCCCGGTGTCCTGGCCAATATTTATCCCTCAACCAACACCACTAAAAAAAACAGATTATCTGGTCATTATCACATTGCTGTTTGTGGGAGCTTGCTGTGCACAAATTGCCTGCCGTGTTTCCTACATTAAAACAGTGACTACACTTCAAAAGAGTACTTCATTGGCTGTAAAGCGCTTTGAGACATCCGGAGGTTGTAAAACGCGCTACATAAATATATTAATTTTCTTTATTGCAAGTTTACAATATATCAGTGGAATAACTACATGCAATATATCACAGAAATCACAATCACAGAAACCCCACAGTGCAGATAGAGGCCATTTCGGCCCATCGAGCCTGCACCGACACATATCCCACCCTATCCCCGTAACCCCACGTATTTAATCCCCCTAACACTAAGGGTCAATTTATCATAGCCAATCAACCTAACCCGCACATCTTTGGACTGTGGGAGGAAACCGGAGCACCCGGAGGAAACCCACGCAAACACGGGGAGAATGTGCAAACTCCACACAGACAGTCACCTGAGGCCGGATTCGAACCTGGGTCCCTGGCGCTGTGAGGCAACAGTGCTAACCACTATGCCATCGTGCTGCCCCATATTTGGCGCAAAATGATTCAATTGTATATTTGCACCTTGTCTGCCATGGATAACAGCCATGATATGTATCAGCATCTGTGAGAGGCCTTTGACTTGAACAATGTCCATTTTAAACATAAACAAAAAGTGCCCTTATGCAAACTGACCGACATTGGCTCCCGGTCCGGCAATGCCTCATTTAAAAAATTCTTATCCTTGTTTTCAAATCCCTCTTTGTCCACGCCCCCTCCCTACCTCTGTAACCTACTCCAGCCCTACAAACTTCCGAGGTCTCTGCGCTCCTCCAATTCCGGCTTCTTACGAATCCCTGATTTTAATCGCTCCACCATTGGTGGCCATGCCTTCAGCTGCCTAGGCCCTAAGCGCTGGAATTCCCTCCCTAAACCTCTCTGCCTCTCCTCTTGTAAGATGCTCCTTAAAACCTACCTTTTCGACCAAGCTTTTGGTCACCTGCCCTAATATCTCCTTATGTGGCTCGGTGTCAAATTTTGTTTGATAATCGCTCCTGTGAAGCACCTTGGGGATGCTTTGATGCTATATAAATGCAGGTTGTTGTTGCTGTTGCTGTTGCTGGAAACACTCAGCTGGTCAATCAGTATCTGTGGAGGGACCAGACATGTTAATGTTTCGGGTATAATACTTAATCAGAACTGATTTTTTTTTAAATGAACAGCATTTAAATAGGAACAGAACAAAGGGAAACACACAGACAAGGGATGAAGTACGTTACATCTGTAACATGCTTAAAAGAATGTCAAGAGGTTAAATGGCTGAGGTGAGATTAACATGAGATGATACAAAGAAGCATATTAAAAGAATTTAAAGACTTAAGAGAGACGAAGAATGGGTGAATAGTTAACAGCATATGTGGTTGGAGAATTTAGTAACTGTGTCTCTATCTACCTCCAGAACTTATTCAGTAGATCTAATAAAAAACAAAGAACTGCAACTGTTGGAAATCAGAAATAGAAAAACAGGAAATGCTGAGAATATCATTTTAATTGATGTGGTGCCTTTTCACATCTGCACTCTTGCCCTTAGCACTGCCCGATGAGTTGTCCCCGTATCCGATACAGACTTAGTTTGTGTCACTGAAGATTTGATTCCAGGCGTTACTAAAAAACAGAAGAAAAACATGCATTTATATAGCACTTTGACAATCGCACAATGTCCCAAAGCACTTCACAGCCAACAAAGTGGTTTTGAAGTGCAGTCACTGTTGTGTTAGCTAATAGTTTCTCCATACTGGACTGGATTGTAGCCAATCTGCATTCCAGTCTTCCACCAATCTTTGAGGAGGACCATGCAAAGTTTCCCAGCCTCAGATTGATAGGATTGTGAATATCTCGCTGCTCTATGCCCACCAATGCTCCACACATCTGTGATTCCTCAAAAAAGGTCTCTTCAGTTTGACTTCTCTGTGCTGAGTAAGGGCTCCTGGTGATCTAGTACACTGTACCAATACTAATAGCATCATCCCTGCTTGCAGTGGCGGTGCTTGTGCTTTGTGGTATAGTTTGTGCTTAAATCCCAGCTCTTCTGTGAAGAGAAGAAAGTATTCAATTATTATGTCACCTCCATGAACATTCCATAGACAGTACTCTAGAGTTTTACATTTAAGTGCGCACTTTAAAAAATTATCCTCAGGATGTGGGAGATGCTGGAAAGGCTACATTTATCACCCATGCCAAGTTGCCCTGCAAAGGTGGTTTTGTGGGCCTTTTCCTTCAGCTGTTGCAGTCTTTTACTAATGGCGCTCCCATGATGGTGTCCCGTAGTGAATTCCAGGCTAATAATTCTGCATTAGTAAAGGAAATGTTTTATTTGTCTGATTCAGGATGGTGTGTGAATTAATCAGGAACTTGGAGGTGATGAAGATCCCACAACATTGCTGCGCTTGTCCTTCTGGGTGGCAGAGGTTCTTGGGGAAGGTTTGAGGGCCGTGTTGTGCACAGATTGGCTGCCAGATTCGCCTAGAAAACAACAGTAGCGGCACTTCAAAAAGTAATTAATTTGCTTTGACGTGGTTTGCTATGCCCTGAGGATAAGAACGGTACAATATAAATGCAAATTCTGTATTGTTTTCTTAAGATCAGCGCATTATTTTTAAAACTGTTAAGATTTTAGTTGTTTAGGAGCCCCGTACTAACTGAAGTCTGTGGGATGATGGTAATTGCTAAAATTCAAGTTTAGCTAATAATTACACAAACTAAAATAAGACTAGAGAAAATCAAATTAATCTTGAAATTGTTTCTGTACTTGTATCTTAAAAATGGTTCAAAATGAAGTGACAGCTACTAGTTACTGGATCCCAAAACCTCACTTAAAATACTGTGCTGTTTATGAAACAAGAACTGCTCCTTGTTAGCATAACGCGCTGGAGTCCAAATGTTTCATTCCAAAATGTCTTCACCTGCGACCCTCTACATACTGAATTCTGGCTAGAATCATAGAATTTTACAGGAACATAGGAACATAAGAACAGGAGTAGGCCATTCAGCCCCTCGAGCCTATTCTGCCATTCAATGAGATCATGGCTGATCTGCAACTTAACTCCATTTGGCCCATATCCCTTAATACCTTTGGTTAACGAAAAGCTATCAATCTCAGATTTAAAATTAACAATTGATCTAGCATCAATTGCCATTTGCGGAAGAGGGTTCCAAACTTCTACCACCCTTTGTGTGTAGAAGTGTTTCCTAATTTCACTCCTGATAGGCCTGGCTCTAATTTTTTAGACTGTGCCCCCTAGTCCTAGACTCCCCAACCAGCAGAAATAATTTCTTTCTATCTACCCTATCAGTTCCCCTTAATATCTTGAAAACTTCAATCAGATCACCCCTTAACCTTCTAAATTCCAGGGAATACAACCCTAATTTGTCTAATCTCTCCTTGTAACTTAACCCTTGATGTCCGGGTATAATTCTGGTAAACCTACGCTGCGCTCCCTCCAAGGCCAATATATCCTTCCTGAGGTGTGGTGCCCAGAACTGCTCCCAGTACTCCAGGTGTGGCAGAGAAGGAGGCCATTTGGCCAGTCATGTCTGTGCCGGCTCTTTGAAAGAGCTGTCCAATTTAGTCCCACACCCCAGCTATCTCCCCATAACCTGCAAATTAGTCCTCTCCAAGTACATGCCTTTTGAAAATTCCTATGGAATCTGATACCACCACCCTTTCAGGTAGTGTGCTCCAGATCTTAACAACCCTCTGTGTGAAAAAAATGTCTCCTCATTTCCCCTCTAGTTCTTTTATCAATTATTTTAAATCTAAGACCTCTGGTTACTGGCCTACTTGCCAGAGGAAACAGCTTCTCCCTACTTGCTCTATCAAAATCCTTCATTATTTTGAATACCTCTATTAGGTCTGCCCTTAACCTTCTCTGCTCTAAGGAGAACAATCCCAGCTTCTCCAATCTCTCCACATAACCGAACTCCCTCATCCCTGGTATCATCCTGGTAAACCTCCTCTGTACCTTCTCCAAGGCCTTGACATCCTTCTTAAAGTGTTGTAAGATTAGGATCACAGGCCACACACAGATTACCCAAAGGGTTTTAGGAGTTGCAAGGCTTTTATTAAAGAGCTACAGTTTCAAAGCATAATCAGTTATTACATGTGGTTTAAGCTGAGTATAATAGACATGCAACCCATGACAGTAGGAACGATCTACGACTCCCGAATCAGAATGCCATGACCGGACGGACGGGGAGGCAGTATGGTGGTCTCGGATTGGGTGGATTCCTGCAGTCTGCTGCAGCGGTCACTTCCGTTGGGTCATCTCTCAAGCTGTTGGAGGTGTTAGGCCGTCAGCCACCTCAGAGGCTAAACTTGACCAAGGTGTTAGGCCGTAGTCACCTCGGGGAAGCCTTTACCCCTGACTGCCTGATTTCCTCTCTCGGTCGTCTATATTTATAGTTATTTCAGTGGGCTGGTAATCACCTGGTGTCAATCGTTTGATCCCCATCCTATTGTCCAATTGTGAAGCGGGAAGGCATCCCTCGCCGTCCCTTTCTGCATGGCTGACAAGGCCTCCCTCTTATCTTTCTGAGGAATGTTTTGTTATGTTTCTTTAAGGACATTTTATGACTTTTCGGCTCCATTTTTGTCTATTATCCCCCACCTTGTGTTGTTTTGCATTTTACGATTCCCTTATCACTTCTATTTGTCTTTTGATGCTTGATATTCGACCTTGCTGGCATTTCTGCTCTCTGTTCCCGGTTGCATGTTGTCAGTCTCCGTTCCAAGAATTAAAACCCATCTTTGAATCTAACAGCTATTTCTTACAGTGTGGTGCCCAGAATTGTACACAATACTCTAACTGAGGCCTAATCAGTCATTTAAAAAGGTTTAGCATGACTTCCTTGCCTTTGTATTCAATGCCCTCTTTACAAAGCTTTCTTAACCACATTATCAACTTGCCCTGCCACCTTCAAAGATTTGCGATTATGCAACCCCTGATCCCTCTGCTCTTGCACCCCCACAAAATAGTACCATGTAGATTATACTGCCTCTCCATGCTGTTCCTCCCAAAGTGCATCTCAGCTATGCCATCAGGGGTTGATGCCACTTAGTGCCCAGGTTCTTCCCTATAGGCAGGGAAGAAAAGTTGGCGGGACAGTACTTCTCTCATTGTGATTGGTGGCAGTGGTAAGGGCTTGCTAGCAGACTGTCTGACCACTCTCTCAGACAAGGATGTCAAAGGAGAAGCCAAAATGGGGAAGCCACTGTTAAAAATAAATTCCCTAGCGAAAATCCAGAATAGTATTTTTCTTTGCTTCCAGCTTAGAGATTCTTAAAGTCAATCCTGATCCCCACAAAACATCTACTTTCGATTTTAAATATTTTGGTTGTAAAATACAAGCTAATTTGGATAGCAAGTTGGTCTGTCAAGTTCGGTATCACTCTTCCTATTGCAAATTGCAATAGATAATAATTTAAAAAAACACATTTAATAGCATTTGATTCAGCTAGTATATAATTATGTAAAGTTTCAGCATTTTTGAAAAACATGGTAACTGTAAAGAATTGTTCACAAAATGTTTGAAAGCATAAGTATCCATTCCAAATAAAGCTTAATGAGTTTTCCTGATAAAAAATTCACATTATCCTATTATCTTGTCAATTAATCCAATTGAAATTGTCATTACAGCTGTTATCGCCATAAAATTGTTAGGAACAAGTATTCAGCACAAACATAACAGGGGGAAAATTGGGTTGCTTTGCGCCTCCCATTAGGGTGCTAATGGGGAACAAAGCAACTAGAGCCTGGGTGCGGCACCGCCCACGCCTCCTGCGAAATTCAGCGGGAGGTTAGCGGTGGCGTTAATCAGTAGCGCCCCATGGTGCTGCGCCGCCGGCGATGACGTCATCGCCGTGCGCAGCGCCCTGCTCGCGCCCCAGCCACGATCTTCGAGAACGCCCCCTGACTTACCGCCGGACGCTATGTCCGACGGGGTCAGGGGGGCCTACCTGCGGCTGGGGAGGCGCAATTTAAAGGCGAGGTGCGGGGCGGCCATTTTTGTTGCTGGCCGCCTGCCAGTACCTGCCTGCGCTCCCGCCCCCAGTCTCCTGAACGGCACCTCCCGCGGAGTGCCGGCTGCGCTCCAAGGGCTCGATTTTGCCATTGGGGGCGGGCTGGGGCGTGTCAGGTGGTTTTCGTGTCAGGACCCCGACTCCGATGTGAAGTGGGAAAAAAGTGCGATTTTGCCCTAATTGGGCACTTGATTTCCAGCGTGTGGAAACCCCTGGCCCAATAAGCCTTTTCATACAGAAAGTCGCCTCTGATGACATTATCAACGCTGCTGTATTTAAGGCCTGCGAGCAGCCTTGCTTCTTCTGGAGACTTTAAACTTTATGTCCATTGTTGTGATCGCTTCATTCAGCAACTATGTCCAGCAGTAGGCCAAAGTGTGCTCCAAGGTTTGATGAGGCCTCCCTCCAAACTCTGGTGGAGGGAGCAAGATCAAATAAGGAGGTGCTCTTCCCCTCCTCAGGGAGGATAAAGCCTCCCCAGCAGACTAAAGCTGTGTGGATGCAAGTGGCTCAGGAGGTCAACTCAATCTCTATGGCTGCAGTGTAGGAAGAGGTTTCATGACCTTCTCCGCACAGGAAAAGTGTGTATGACTTTCCCATCACCCTCAATCTGATCCCCATCGCCTCTCCTCACCAGCACTCTGCTTTGCCAACCTCTTCCTCCACATCCCACTTGACACTTACATCCCTGCACCCTTACCCATTCCCTCTCTCTCTATGATCACATTCACTTAACTATTTGACCATGCAGCCCTCACACTCCCTATCACTGTGTTGCAATGACAACAACTTACAACACACAGGGAGGGCCCTTGGCCTCCTTCTAAGCATCGATGCTATGGAGTCTCTACACTCACTCCTTCATTCTCACTCAAACTCCACCTGTGTCCCTAATTGCAGGAAAAGAGAGCCCACAATAAGAGGGAAAGAGCCATGACAGGAGGAGGGCCACCCTCAGTAGCCCAGCTCACCATCTCGGAGGAGGCGGCCCTGGAAATCGCAAGTGTCGAGGAAGATTTGCAAGTGGGGGACGGACAGACAGGCGCATCACAGCAAGCCAGTGACAGAATAGTTTGGCATCTCTCTCATTGACATTGCATGAGTGACTGATAATGATTCTGATGCTCTAACAGATTGACTAATGATCATCTGCACAATTCAATGTGCATGCAACCTTTGCCTCACATCTCTAACTCTTTCCTTTACTCCCCTACAGGACCATTGACAGCCCCTGTCCCCACTGTCCAGGTGGAACAGCCTGAGCTTTCAGACTCCTCAGAGGAAGCTGCAACCTCTGAGGGTGCAGCGTCAGCAGAATTAAGCGCACCCAGCACCAGCGCAGACACTCACAACTTGGTTGGACCTTCGCGAGATAGAGTAGTGTTGTCACCTGGTGTTTCACAGCTCACAAGTGAGCATCAGCAGATGGTGGAGACAGGGACAGCAGTGGAGATTCCTCATCGGAGGGCGCAGGACTCTCCCAGCTCGGCTCAGCTGCATGTCGACCCTGTGCTCCGGGTCCATCCAGAAGGAGAATGGTGCTGGAACTCCAGGAACAGGTGCAGGAGTCTCTGGCAGGTTTTGTCTCCAGGGTCGCTGTGAGTGTGGAGCGAATGGAAGAGTCCATAGCGAACATGAGCAGAGCCTTTGTGGAGGCATTGGCGCATGAACGCATCACCACGAAAAGGATGGCAACCTCTGTGGAAAGGATGGCTATAGCCATGGAGGAGCTAAGTCGCCAGAGTGTTGAAAACATGGTCATTGTTCAGAATAGACTGGCATCTTTTGAGGAGTGATGGTCAGCTATTGAGCATACAAACCAGACCTTCATGGAAGTCCTCTGGAGTATGACTTCCAGTGCAGAAACGGGTCCTCATGACCCCCCTGAAGTGCAGCAAGTTGCTGTCAAGCCACTTGCTAGCTCTGAAGTGGGGCTGACCCATGAGAGGGATGTTGGTGGCAGACAACAAGGAAGTGGGGACTCCTCTCCAAATGCTCACACAACCATGCCACTGCAAAGCCCTCGGTCAGAGCCCCACCAGAGTCCTCACCCAACTGAGATGGGCGTCTCATCCCCTGCACAGCCACAGGAGCAGTAGACTGTTGCCAAGCCCTCACAGTCTCGCAACCCCAGAGGACACCCACCAAAGGTGTCGAGACAGGAGCAGTAAGAAAGTAAGCATGGGGGCTCCACATCTGCTGAAGCCACAGAGGAAGCACCATGTAAGAACACGCGTAAGAGAAAGATAAAGCAAAAGTAGTCACAAGGGTAGTCACTTGGGTGTGCTGTTGTATTGTTTTTTGACAAGCCATCCTTAGAAACATACATAGAAACATAGAAGATAGCAGCAGGGGTAGGCCACTCGGCACCTCGAGCCTGCTCCGCCATTTAATGAGATCATGGCTGATCATCCAAATTCAGTACCCTGTCCCTGCTTTCTCCCCATATCCGTTGATCCCTTTAGCCTTAAGAAATATATCTAACTCCTTCTTGAATATATTTAATGAATTGGCCTCAACTGCCTTCTGTGGTAGAGAATTCCACAGGTTCACCACACTCTGGGTGAAGAAATTCCTCCTCATCTCTGTCCTAAATGGCTTACCCCTTATCTTTAGACTGTGACCCCTGGTTCTGGACTCTCCCACCATCGGGAATATCCTTCCTGCATCTAGTCTGTCTAGTCCTGTTAGAATTTTATAAGTTTCAATGAGATCCCCTCTCATTCTTCTAAACTCCAGCGAATATAAGCCCAATCGACCCAATCTCTCCTCATACATCATTCCTGCCATCCCAGGTATCAGTCTGGTGAACATCCTTCCTCAGATAAGGCGACCAAAACTGCACACAACACTCAAGGTGTGGTCTCACCAAGGCCCTGTACAACTGCAGCAAGACATCCTTGCTCCTGCACTTGAATCCGCTCGCTATGAAGGCCAACATACCATTTGCCTTCTTAACCGGCTGCTGCACCTGCATGCTTACCTTCAGCGACTGGTGCACAGAGACACCCAGGTCTCGTTGCACTTCCCCTTCTCCCAATCTATTGCCGTTCAGATAATAATCTTCCTTCCTGTTTTTCCACCAAAGTGGATAACTTCGCATTTATCCACATTATACTGCATCTGCCATGCATCTGCCCAATCACCCAACCTGTCCAAATCATACTGGAGTTTCTCGGCATCCTCCTCACAACACACGCCCACCCAGCTTTGTGTCGTCTGCAAACTTGGAGATATTACATCTAGTCCCCTCGTCTAGATCATTAATATATATTGTGAATAACTGAGGTCCTAGCACCGATCCCTGCGGTACCCCACTAGTCACTGCCTGCCACTCGGAAAAAGACCCGTTTATTCCAACTCTTTGCTTTCTGTCTGCCAACCAGTTCTCTATCCAAGTCAGTACCTTACCCCCAATCCCATGTGCTTTAACTTTACACGCTAATCTCTTATGCAGGACCTTATCGAAAACCTTCTGAAAGTCCAAATACACCACATCCACTGGTTCTCCCTTATCTATTCCACCAGTTACATCCTCAAAAAATTCCAGTAGATTAGTCAAGCATGACTTACCTTTTGTAAATCCATGTTGACTTTGTCCAATCCTGTCACTGTTTTCCAATTGCCGTTCAGATAATAATCTTCCTTCCTGTTTTTCCACCAAAGTGGATAACTTCGCATTTATCCACATTATACTGCATCTGCCATGCATCTGCCCAATCACCCAACCTGTCCAAATCATACTGGAATTTCTCGGCATCCTCCTCACAACACACGCCCACCCAGGTCTCTAGCATTTCCCCACTACCGATGTCAGGCTTACCGGTCTATACTTCCCCGTTTTCTCTCTACCACCTTTTTTGAATAGTGGGGTTACATTAGCTACCCTCCAATCCATGGGAACTGTTCCAGAGTTTATAGAATTTTGGAAGATGACCAACAATGCATCTACTATTTCCAGGGCCACTTCCTTAAGTACCCTAGGATGTAGATTATCAGGCCCTGGGGTTTTTATCGGCCTTCAATCCCGTCAATTTCCCTAACACCATTTCATTACAAATACTGATTTCATTCAGTTCCTCCCTCTCATTATACTCTATGTTCCCCGATATCTTTGGGAGGTTATTTGTGTCCTCCTTTGTGAAGACAGAACCAAAGTATGTATTTAATTGGTCTGCCATTTCTTTGTTCCCCATTATAAATTCCCCTGATTCTGACTGCAAGGGACCTATGCTTGACTTCACCAATCTTTTTCTCTTTACATATCTATGGAATCTTTTTACAGTCAGTTTTTATGTTCCCTGCAAGCTTACTCTCATACTCTATTTTCCCCCTCTTAATTAATCCCTTTGTCCTCCTTTGCTGAATCCTAAACTGTTCCCATTCCTCAGATTTACTGCTTTTTCTGGCCAATTTATATGTCCTCTCCTTGGACCTTATGCTATTCCTAATTTCCCTTGTTAGCCACGGTTAAGTCAACTTTTTTGTTTTATTTTTATGCCAAACAGGGATGAACAAATTCTGTAGTTCATCCATGCGATCTTTAAATGTTTGCCATTGCCTATCCACCGTCAACCCTTTAAGTAACGTTCCCCAATCCATCCTAGCCAACTCGCGCTTCATACCATCGTAGTTTCCTTTATTTAAATTCAGGACCCTAGTCTCTGAGTCAACGACTTCACTCTCCATCTTAATGAAGAATTCTATCATATTATGATCGCTCTGCCACAAGGGGCCTCACACAACAAGATTGCTAATGAATCCTTTCTCATTACATAATACCCAGTCTAAGATGGCCTGATCTCTAGTTGGTCCCTCGACACATTGGTCCAGGAAACCATCCCGTATACACTCCAGGAATTCCTCCTCCACATTATTGTTACTAATTTGGTTAGCCCAATCTATATGTAGATTAAAGTCACCCATGATAACTGCTGTGCCCTTATTGCATGCGTCTCTAATTTCTCGTTTAATGCCATCCCCAACCTCAGCATTACTGTTTGGGGGTCTGTATACAACTCCCACTAACATTTTCTGCCACTTAGTATTTCTCAGCTCTACCCATACAGATTCCACATCATCAGAGCTAATATCCTTCCTTACTATTGTGTTAATCTCCTCTTTAACCAGCAATGCTACCCCACCTCCTTTTCCTTTTTGCCTGTCTTTCCTGAATATTGAATACCCCTGGATGTTGAATTTCCAGCCTTGGTCACCCTGGAGCCATGTCGACGTAATCCCAATGATATCATATCCGTTTACATCTATTTGTGCAGCTAATTCATCCACCTTATTACGAATGCTCCTCGCATTAAGACACAAAGCCTTCAGGCTTGTTTTTTTAACACTCTTAGACCTTTTAGAATTATTATTTCCTGTTGCCATGTTTGATTTAAACCCTTGAGTTCTCTGACTGCCACTTTTGCTTTTCTCCTTCCTGTCTTTTGCTTCTATCCTTGCTTCCCTTTCCTCTGTCTCCCTGCACAGGTTCCCAACCCCCTGCCATTTTAGTTTAAACCCTCCCCAACAGCACTAGCAAACACTCCCCCTAAGACATCGGTCCCGGTCCTGCCCAGGTGTAAACCGTCCAATTTGTACTGGTCCCACCTCCCCAGAACCGGTTCCAATGTCCCAGGAATTTGAATCCCATTCCTCTAGCCACGTATTCATCTGAAATATCTTTCTATTTCTACTCTGACTAGCACATGGCACTGGTAGCAATCCTGAGATGACTACCTTTGAGGTCCTATTTTTTAATTTACCTCCTAACTCCCTATATTCAGCTTTTAAGACCTCATCCCAGTTTTTACCTTTTTCGTTGGTACCTATATGCACCACGACAACTGGCTGTTCACCCTCCCCCTCCAGAATGCCCTGCAGCCGCTCTGTGGCATCCTTGACCCTTGCACCAGGGAGGCAACATACCATCCTGGAGTCTCGTTTGCGGCCGCAGAAATGCCTATCTCTTCCCCTTACAATAGAATCCCCTGTCACTATAGCTCTCCCACTCTTTTTCCTCCCGTCCTGTGCAGCAAAACCACCCACGGTGCCAGGAAGTTGGCTGCTGCTCCCTTCCCCCGATAAGCCATCTCCCTCAACAATATCCAAATTGGTATAACTGTTTGAGAGGGGGATGGCCATGGGGGACCCCTGCACTACCTGCCTATGCCTACTACTCTGCCTATCGGTCACCCATTCCCTTCCTGCCTGTGCAGCCTTTACCTGCGGTGTGACCAACTGATTAAACGTGATATCCACGACATCCTCAGTATCGCGAATGCTCCAGTATGTATCCATTCGCAGCTCCTTGTAATGTGATGATAATCAGATTTGATGGCAAACTGTTGAAGTTGTGGCCTGTGTCATCTTGCAAATGGGACTTCCACATTGAGGGCTTAGGGTGACTTGCAATTGTCAGTATGGTGGTCAGAATGATAGGAATCCGTAGGTTCTTATCCATTGTCGATGCTCTGGTAAGAAGGTGCGAGGCACAAGTGCTTGATTGTGCAGGCTAAGCAAATCTGGCCAACATGAGTGCATCCCTTGCATCCCGGGCAGCAATGTGGTCGTGCGCTGGTGCCTTCTGGTCTGTGCAGCTTCAGGTGGGTGAGCAGCATCTTGGCGTTCCTGTTGTTGCTCCTGCTGTTGGTGCTGCTATCGTTCATGGTTCTGCTGCTGCCGCAGCTGGTCTTCATCCAAATCTGATGTCCAGGAGAAAAGGAAATAAATGGTTCCCATGCATCTGATATATGATACAGTTGAGGAAGCGTTCAGTCAAGGTAGTGAGAGGTGTTTCCCAGGAGGTCACACTGGAGATGGGTGTCAGGCTCCAAACTTCCACAACAATGAGTAGACCTGCTAAAAGTTTCCCCAGACCTGAGACAACAAAGTTCTGCCACCAGCTGCAAATGATGATTGCTGAAAACTCCTTTTTAATGGTGGAGCTGCAGCTGTTAGTAAGCAGTCCACTTGTGAGGCCGCCAGGATTCTGGTGTGTTCCAGAGGAGACGTGCAGGATGGGGGAAATGTGTTAAAATCAGAAAGGCCTCTCAAAATGGGATTATAGAGGCAATTAACTGGTTGTTAAGGGCTTTAAGGGCCTATCCTGCCTCTTGGAGGTGGGATGGAAACGGGGTCTGAAACCCCCGATTCTGGGAAAATTGCTCGGAAGCAGGCTGGAGGTGGGATCAGAGCCGCCTGCCATTTTTTGCAATTTTAACACCTCACACGCCTCCAAACCCGCCTCCTCGGGCCTGGCAAAATCGAGTCCCAAGAGTCCGGCACGTCTCTTGAGTGCCGGGCTCTTTTGCCGGCACTCCCGATCCCCGGGGGCCCAGCTGGGCCCCAGGTCATGCTGCGCAAGGCCCCTCCCCTTTAAGAAGAGGAGGAAGGCCTGCAATACCACAGCGTGACGTACCACAGCGCGACGTGCTGCAGGTGCTGCGGCACATAGCACCGCGATATTGACTTGCAGCACCCCCAGAGGGAGGCGAGGTGCTTCCAGTAGCGCCCCGCTTCCCCCTTGGGGCGCAACCACTCAATTTCCAGCGCGGGGGCACTAATTTTTCTGGGGCGCTAAAAGTAGCACCCCGGCGAAGTTAGCGCCCCAAATGGGGCGCTACTCAATTTTTAGCCCAACTGCTTTAGATGTTTTTCCAAAAAAATCATAGTTTGTAAAATAAGTTCTCATTAAGCATTTAGGCTAATAAGCTAGGAATTCATTTATACAACCAGAAAATTCAGAAAATCAATCATAGGACAGACTATAAGAAATCCACCATTTTTTAAAATATAAAAGAACCCATTGATATGTTTTAAAAATGGAATCTTCACTGAAAAGCTTTTCTTATGAAGTGCCAGTGTCAAACTGTTGAAAACAAAAGTGTGACGAATTCACGTGTGTGTACTCTTTTGACTTTGATTCCCTTTTTTGAACATTAAAATTGCTGTCTTACAATTCAGGAATTATTGATGACATTGTGCCTTTTAATCATTTTGCACATTCACATTCATATTTTCCAATGTATTATGTGGAGAAATTTAATTAAGACTTTCCCATGTGTTTGGATCTCAGTTGACTTTATCTGGCTTTCATTTGCTATCCTGAAGTAATATTGTAATCACACTAGAAATTGCACCTCTAATAGTGAAATCTACAAATAAATGTAATATCAATCAGTCTTTAATTATTTATTAGTATAAAGAGGATATATACAGAGAACTGCATCAAGGTTTGACTAGCATGAAATCTTGTTTTATAGAATTTTGTTAGAGTGTGAAAGAATTCTTGTTGGGTAGTAAAATTGGCCGTGTGGTTGATAATGAAAAAGAAAGCTGTAGACTGCAGCAAGATATCAATGTATTGGTCTGGTGGGCAGAACAATGGCAAATGCAATTTAATCTGGAGAAGTGTGAGGTAATGCATTTGGGGAGGGCTAACAAGGCAAGGGAATACACTATAAATGGTAGGACACTGAGGGCTGGATTTTGCCAATGGGGAGCTTTTGGAGGCGGGAATCCCACTTGTCAGGTTTCAGTCCCGCCTCCATCAACTTCTGGCCAATCCACGCTATTTTCTCTTGATTGACCTTGATTGGCCAATTAAGGGAAAGCCGGTTACAGAGAACATCAACGTATGTCGTTTCATCTGTCATCTCTGCCGCAGAGGTGCGAGACTCTCTGCATACCCACCGACTGAAGCCTGCAGGAAGAAACAAAGGTAAGTACACTTTTTCTATCACTTTCCACTTACCTCACATACTCACCTCTCCACACTTGCACCCATCACTTACCTCCACAGCACACTTTTGGACCCCTCCGACCCGCGCAGACCCACTACTCACCTCGGTGACCCTGGCAGGTTTCGGAGCCTTCGGGAAGCCCGCGCTTGTGTGGGCAAAATGGGGATAATCCTATTTTCTGCCTGTTAACAGGCAGTTAAGTGGCTGTAATCCCTTCCCACCTCCAAGGAAATGGGACCCAGTGCGGGACGGCTACCCGCCTCCGGACAAGATAGCATGGGGATGGGTTGGGCACCCGCCCCCAAATTCTGCCATTTTCCCGGCAGTCCCACCTCCAAACCCGCCTCCTCAGGGTTGGCAAAATCCAGCCCTGGGAAGTGGAAAGGATCAGAGGGACCTTGGAGTGCTTGCCCACAGATCCCTGAAGGTAGCAGGACAGGTAGATAAGGTGGTTACGAAGGCACACGGGATACTTTCCTTTATTAGCCAAGGCATAGAATATAAGAGCAGGGAGGTTATGCTTGAATTGTATAAAACACTAGTTAGGCCGCAGCTAGAATACTGTGTGCAGTTCTGGTCACCACATTACAGGAAGGATGGGATTGCACTAGAGAGGGTACAGAGGAGATTTACGAGGATGTTGCCTGGACTGGGGAATTTTAGCTATGAGGAAAGATTGGACAGGTCGAGGTTGTGTTCTTTGGAACAGAGGAGGCTGAGGGGAGATTTAATTGAGACGTATAAAATTATGAGGGGCCTAGATAGAGTGGATAGGAAGGACCTATTTCCCTTAGCAGAGGGGTCAGTAACCAAGGGGCATAGATTTAAAGTAATTGGTAGGTTTAGAGGGGATTTGAGGATGTTTTTTCATCCAGAGGGTGGTGGGGATCTGGAACTCACTGCCTGAAAGGGTGGTGGAGGCAGTGAAGGGATAATTACTCGTCCTAGCCATGTTCAGGCTACCCCATATCAGGCATATTCCCCAGACATTCACCTTCAACTAAAGTTAAAGATAGCTGAATTCTATAAGACGCTTAATTGGGTCTAAAGGTTCAGACTATCTCTCCCTAAAGGAAAGGAACAACGTGTAGATGTTACCATCCTCCGGATAGCACTTTTAGTAAGTTTAACTAGACTGTAACCTTCCGGATATTATGAGGGTCCGGAATATCCCCAGAACTCTGCAACTCCTCACAAAAGAGTGTACAGAAATTGAGTTTGCGAGATTGATACAGAAATACTACTTGAGACAATTCTAAAAATATAAAGATTTATTTAAGAGCTGACATACAGTTAACAACTTTTGAGTCAGTCGCAACATTAACAGTTCAAAAACAAATAACTTACATTTCTTATCCTCAGAGATCCTTATTCTCAAACCTTAACTTCGTTACATTTTTACATTTCTTATTCTTAATTCTAATCCAGAATATCCACCAAAATCAAATTAAAAGTATCTCTGATCCCCGAGACTCAAAGAATTAAAAACTTACAGAGATGCCTTTGAAGAGTGAGAGAATCGCTTTGCCCCTTTCTAGTGACTTCTGACTGTCTATCTGAAAAGCTTTTATTTTTATGCCTTTTTTTAGTGGTTTATCCTTTGAAGTTTTCTGCTGATGTAAGCTAATTATCTCTAGTCATCTTTGTTGAATTCTTTCTATTCTTACTGTCATTTCAGCTGCCAACTCTCAGACTTCTGTCTGTTGCTTAGGTGTTCAAAACATATCATAAAATGGCTATAACTTATGTATCTATTTGATGCCATTTTTATCGAACGTCTTCCATTCAATTCTAAAATGACCTAGATGTTTGAAAACAGATGTCGCATCTACTAACTATTTCATTTTCAATACAAACACAATGTAATTGCTTGGTTATATTTTCAAAGTGTTCTGTAGGTATCTTTTACAACATGTAAATCAAAAACACTTCAACTGAGTATTTACTTGTTTTCTAGCTATCTCAGTTGGTTGTACCACAGAGGTCGTGTCTGCTTGCTTCATTTGATGTGATATTATGAAGGCATATGGTTGTTTAATGTTCTAAGTTTCTGTTTCCCTGAGTGTTAGTTTATAACACTTTACTTGCGTCATTCCATTGTGCTTCTCCCAAACTCCAGACGTTCTGGAAGCACCAAACTGCTATTTCAATAGGGCCATTGTTTTAGTATCTTTAACCAATTCCCATTTCAAAAGCTTGTGGTGTTTACAACTTTTGTGTTATCAAACCATCCCATCTCAGAAGCCTGTTTGCACAGCTTGTGTCGTTGAGACTTTAGATTTTTAAACCCAGTATTTCATGTATTAATAAAATCAGAATTCTATTCATATGATGGTGTATTTTTCTGAAATATGGCTTATTCCTTCACAGCAGAAACCCTCAACACATTTAAAAAGTACTTGAAGTTCCCTAACCTACAAGG
This sequence comes from Somniosus microcephalus, assembly GCF_052327205.1. NCBI lineage: Eukaryota > Metazoa > Chordata > Chondrichthyes > Squaliformes > Somniosidae > Somniosus > Somniosus microcephalus. The sequence goes on along the minus strand of NC_140996.1, from coordinate 25,682,228 downwards.
ATACGGACCAAGTGCTGGAAAATGGGATTAGGGTGGATAGCTCTTTGTCGGCCGGCACGGACAAGATGGGCCGAATGGCCTCCTTCCGTGCTGTAAATTTGTATGATGATATAAGAACATAAGAACATAAGAAATAGGAGCAGGAGTAGGCCAATCGGCCCCTCGAGCCTGCTCCGCCATTCAATAAGATCATGGCTGATCTGAACCTAACCGCCAATCCACTATCACAGAACCATCTCCTGAATCTAACAGAATTAGACACACGAAATAGGAGCAGGATCAGGCTACACGGCCCCTGGGCCCGCTCCGCTACCCACAGGGCCATGACCGATCCGAACCTAGACTCATGTCCAAATTCCTGCCCGCTCCCCGTAACCCTTAATTCCCTTTACTTCTAGGAAACTGTCTATTTCTGTTTTAAATTTATGTAATGATGTAGCTTCTACAGCTTTTTGGGGCAGCATATTCCATGGACCTACAACCCTCTGAGTGAAGTAGTTCCTCCTCATCTCAGTTTTGAAAGAGCAGCCCCTTATTCTAAGACTATGCCCCCTAGTTCTAGTTTCACCCATCATCGGGAACATCTTCCCCGCATCCACCCGATCCAACCCCTTCACAATCTTATATGTTTCAATAAGATCGCCTCTCATTCTTCTGAACTCCAATGAGTAGAATCCCAATCTACTCAACCTCTCCTCATATGTCCATCCCCTCATCCCCAGGATTAACCGAGTGAACCTTCTTTGTACTGACTCGAGAGCAAGTATGTCCTTTCTTAAGTATGGACACCAAAACTGTACGCAGTATTCCAGGTGCGGTCTCACCAATACCTTGTACAACTGAAGCAATACCTCCCTATTTTTATATTCTATCCCCCTAGCAATGAAAGCCAACATTCCATTGGCCTTCTTAATCACTTGCTGCACCTGCATACTAACCTTTTGAGTTTCGTTTACCAGGACCCCCAGATCCCTTTGTACTTCAGTACTTTCCAGTTTCTTGCCATTAAGATAATAACTTGCTCTACGATTTTTCCTGCCAAAGTGCATAACCTCACACTTTCCAGTATTGTATTCCATCTGCCAAATCTCTGCCCACTTACTTAGCCTGTCGATGTCCCCTTGCAGGTTTTTTATGTCCTCCTCACTCACTACTTTCCCTCCCATCTTAGTATCATCTGCAAACTTTGATATGTTACACTCGGTCCCCTCCTCCAAATCGTTAATACAGATTGTAAAGAGTTGGGGACCCAGCACTGACCCCTGCGGAACACCACTAGTTACTGATTGCCAGTCTGAGAATGAACCATTTATCCCAACTCTCTGCCTTCTGTTAGATAGCCAATCCTCTATCCATGCCAGAATATTACCCCCAATCCATGATTCTAAATAATTAGCAATATGCCACTTTTGAAATGGGTACATAGATTGCAGGCAAGTTCAACAGAGAATGTTCCGTTAGTGTGTTTTTAAAGTAAATCTAAAATCAGTATTCCATCAATTTAGCAATACAGAAGATTGGGATTCTGGCACTGATTAGTTCTGTCGTTAGTCTGTAAAAATGGCGAAGCAGACTTGTGTTTGATCTATTCACAGAATCACAGAAACCCCACAGTGCAGATAGAGGCCATTTCGGCCCATCAAGCCTGCACCGACACATATCCCACCCGATCCCCGTAACCCCTACACCAACACATATCCCACCCTATCCCTGTAACCCCACGTATTTAATCCCCCTAACACTAAGGGTTAATTTATCATAGCCAATCAACCTAACCCGCACATCTTTGGACTGTGGGAGGAAACCGGAGCACCCAGAGGAAACCCACGCAAACACGGGGAGAATGTGCAAACTCCACACAGTCACCCGAGGCCGGATTCGAACCCGGGTCCCTGGCGCTGTGAGGTTGAAGCAAGCTATCTGAGCATCCTCGGATGGCTGACATGGAGATAGGACTTTCAGTAAGCATTCTGCTGCATGCTGTATGGAGGTTTCCTTGTTTAACTAGAGTTTATCTGAAGAGTATATTACAGCAACAAACCAATTTCAAGATACACCCATTGAAACAAAATTAGTGAGAGCAGTGAACAAGGCATCTAATTATTTACATTTAATTCTTACAATACTATGGAGAGACATTGGGGTAGATATCCACCTTTACTGACCGGGTGTTAAGCATCATCTGGGCGGAGTGCAGGAAGGAACATCTGACAAGGAGCATCGCACGCTGGTAACAGAACCAACTTGATTTTCTTTCCATTGAACCTTTTCACTGGTTCCTTAAAGCTTGCCCCATGTTTTTAAATCCGCTAGAGGGCCCACAGCCTCCATCATAAACACGGAGCTTTCTGGAGGGAGGTGGAGGGAGGTGGAGACAGGGGAGCCTTAAACTGTGTCCAGTATTAGAAATTCAACAGTATTACCGTTCGGAAGCCTCTGAAATGATTGGGGTTAACTGTGGTGAAAAGAGAAACACTTACTTTTCGCACGTTTCGGGTTTAGGAAAAAAAACATCAGTTTGGCATAAAAGAGTCTTGTAAAACTCGAGCTGCTCACGTTAACATAAAACAAAATACACGGGGAAGGAACGGGCGACTCGCTGCAAATTGAATTTGTGCAACTAGCAAAAAACATAGATATTTAAACGATCCAATCTGGACTGAAGTTGTTACAGACGGTGTGAATTGCAGCCTCTCACTTAAGAATGAAGCATTGTAAAGGACGCCTCTTGCAAACGCCAAATACCAGAGGTTCAGCACAATTCTTAACATGAAACCTGGATTGCATGTGATAATGGGCGAAGTTGCAATCGTTTCCGTACATTTAATCTTTGCATTTTATAGCAATGATGATCTATAAAGGCGCTGCTAACTCGTGGCTCTAGTCCTTGTTTTACTTAACGCTTATCCGGGATGATTCTTGACCAAGAGTTTACACCGCTGCGGTTAGGTTATTGTTTTTAATGGTTGCATTCTATAAACAGACAAGACATTAAAAAAAAGGTGCAACCACGCCGAATAATCACGGGGATTGTTAACCCACATGTGCTTTGCAGACTCGTTAAACATTTAAAATATATATATTTTGTTATTAAACGATGAAGCAACCGTTAACCTATCTCAACAAAACCGAAACGAGAGAAGGTGATCTTCCCACTCCTGTAGATGTGATCGGAAACGATCCGCAGACAATGAAAGAGAAGTTCAGGGTTTGGTAATATTATAGCGACACGATTTATGTTTGGGGCAGTTGCTCACAGGCAGTCAAACTACTTTGTAAAACAGCAGTACGAAGAAAAACACAACCAGTCAAAGTTCCAGTCGTTACCTCCTACATGTTGTGTGCGAATAGATTCAGAGTTCAGACTTGCCCCGTCTGATGGAGAGGGACATTGTCAGTCTCTCCTTGCAACTTGTTGATTTGCTGAAACGAAACGTCACACACACACATATTTAAATCTCTTCCTCCCACATCTGCTATTTTACATAAGACAGCACTGCATTTGCAGCAGACACTGTTGTTGGGGTCCCTGCTACCTTGTGCAAGGAGCTCTGAGATGGCTCTTGCACACAGTCCCTGTGAACTGCCCAACCAGGACTCTCCTTTCCCCGCCGTGGTGGAGTTGAATGTTGGGGGGCAGGTCTATGTGACCCGCCACCGCACCTTGGTTGCGGTCCCAGATTCGCTGCTCTGGGACATGTTCAGCCGCAAAACCCCCAAAGAGTTGCCCAAGGACAGCAAAGGGCGCTTCTTCCTGGACAGAGACGGCTTCTTATTCCGCTACGTCCTGGATTACATGAGGGACCTCCGCCTGGTGTTGCCAGACTACTTCCCCGAGAGGAGCAGGTTACAGCGCGAAGCCGAGTACTTCCAGCTCCAGGAACTGGTCAGGCAATTGAGCCTGAAAGTCAACAAACAGAACTCGGTCAACGAGGAGAACTGCCAGAGCGACCCGGAGGAAGGAGCGAGAGGAACATCCAACGCAGACAAGCCCCGTCTGGCCACGTCCTCGGTGGCAGTGATCCCCAGCCCACCCTCATCCTCGGAGACCACCCAGTCCAGGAGATCAGGTTACATCACTGTCGGCTACAGGGGGTCCTACACCATTGGCAGGGATTGCCAGGCGGACGCCAAGTTCAGAAGGGTGGCCAGGATTACTGTGTGCGGCAAGACCTCCTTGGCCAAGGAGGTGTTCGGGGAGACCTTGAACGAGAGCCGAGACCCCGACCGCCCCCCCGAGAAGTACACGTCCCGTTACTATCTCAAATTCAATTTCCTGGAGCAGGCGTTTGACTTGTTGGCCGAGGCTGGCTTCCACATGCTGGCGTGTAGCTCCACCGGGACCTGCGCCTACGCCAGTGACCAGGGAGAGGACAAGATCTGGACCAGCTACACCGAGTATGTCTTCTGTAGAGGATGAACTCACCGAGCCAGTCTGTCCAGGAGACCACAGGAGCGAGCTTTCTTTAATAGACAGACCTCTCTCTTAAATGCCGTGTTGCCTGTCCTGTTCGAATGAGCTGGAGGATATGTGACTGGTCACTGCGCCAGAATGGATCTTTTCTTAACCTTTTTCTGTGTGAGTACTATGGTAGAACAGTGTAGTGAGGCCACTCAATGGCGTGGTTGGACTTTACTGTAAGCAGGTATGCCAACTAATGGACCAGATGCATCCAAATGTAGCGCGCAAGGTAACAGTCGAAATAAAGTGTTGGAAACTTCCTGGTTCAGATATGTTATTTTAGTGATTCTGATAAGAAACAATCAACAGCACAGAGCAATGATATTAAGTATTTTTATACCACTGGTACAGAGGTGCACAACATGAATAAATGTTTGTTATTCAGCAGCCTCGTTTGTTTAATTGATTACAGTGTGGGTTCTGGTCACTAATTTCTCCACACAGTCTCTAGAGATCAGTCAGTGCACCAACATAGTAACTTTAAAAGGGTATCATTGCTGTTCAGGGGAGAGGGGCATGTTCTTGTAGGTGCCCATGATAAGTGCGGTGAATTCCATAGGCAATTGCTTGTCAGTCAGTATTCTGTTTAAACCCCAAGTCTGGTATAAAATCTGACTCCACAAGAAAAAAAGATTGAGGGAAGCTTTCCCCCGTAGATTATTTGTGACCAAATTGTAAGTTTATAAACACACAAAGGTAGTCTTCCCCTGTTGTATTTTGACTGGATTGATGTTAGACTTGGAGTGTGTCTTACGACTGTCATTGCCTGAACTAGCCTTCACTCCTCTCACGTTTTGTCTGCCATTTTGAAAATTGCATTAGTAAAGATTAAACTTAGACATTCTGGGCAGTCACTCTCGACATTGGATATGATTTTAATAATTTGATGCCCCCCACGCCCTTAAGCATGACCCTGACAGTAAATTTCCACATTCTGTTTCACTGTGTTACTTTTTCAGTACAGAACCAAAATCATTTTGTGTAGAAATGTAAAAGGTTCCATATATCAAACAGGAAGTTTCCCTTCCTCATTTAATGTTTGCTGTAGATGAAGCATACCACAAGAGGACTCAACAACTCCCATTATGAATAAGATAGTGGCATGGGTTGTATTGCAGTCAACTATTTAAAACACACCACTGGGTTCTTGTTTTTAATATTCAGAATTGTTACTTTAAAGCCCGGGGCAAATGACGCACTAGTTTAATGTTTAGGACCTGCTATTTTGTAGTTGTAAAAAGCAGCAAATATTCTGTTGTGTTCCAAAGAAATAGCAAATGTAAGACTGCAGAAAAAGATACTGCCCGATCCTTAAAAGGAAACGATTAACAAGCGGGTAACAAGTGGAATTAAAAGTTAAATAAAACAAGTGGAAGAAAGTAAATGGTTAAGGAGTAGAAGTCTATAGTGAAAAGATAGGAGCTCAAGAGAAAAATAAATTGGAAAACATTCAGAAATTACCAAGGGAATTCTGAACTTTTGTGGAATTACAGTTCCGAGACCATTTACTTGGAAATCAGAAAACATCATTTAAAAAAAACATTGGTTCTGGATCACTAACAGGATTTTCTTTTTCTGGCCAGTTTTTCCCTGCCAATTTTCTTTCATCTCTCCGCTACTGATTGTGTTGACTCTTTGCTGGGCTAAGGTTCAATAGCTCAGCCCAAGTGAGCATTATTCTTCTGTGAGCCTTGGCGGTGAGTGTCAGCAGTCAACCAGGGAGGGTATCAGAGCCGAGTTAGATTGACCAACTCAGGAGAGACCAGGGATTAAACTTCAGACTTCCCTGGTTTTAAGACTCAGCTATTCGTTGTCAAGTTAGATCAACTCTTTAGGCAAATTCCAGTGCACCGATCATTTTTACTATTGACGGCTAAAATTTCTAAGTTGCACCTCTGAGTTTGCAAGTCATAAAACCTGCAAAAAACCTGTGAGATTTACAGCAGATTTTGTGGTAAATCCTAGAATTAGTGCTGATTTTTTTTCTCACAGTTACTATTCAGTACTCATTAGCCAAAAAATACAGGAATATAATAAACTCTGAGATTCTGTTCAATTCAGCGACCAAAATACATTTGGCTCCTAATAAAGAACAGTGAAAGTAAAGTACTAAAATTGACAGAACAGTCAATTTTTGCGCATTGATTTTTGAAGTAGGATGCTGCAGATTGATCATTATTAACTGCTAATCAATACCATTTAAAGAAATCAGAATCTATTTCAAGACAAGGAAGGAAATCAAATGTCATATTAAAAAGGGCATTACCGAGAACGATTTTCTGGCAGTGTGGTACAATGTGGATTAATTTGTCCACCCTCTTTTCTCACACTGAGCATTCCCTATTTTTGCTGAGTTGTATGGGAAGACACCGAGTAGAGGTCCACAGGGAAGGAAGGGTGAAGAGTTATTCTCAGGCACCACTTAAGTAACTGCTGACAGAATGGCATTGCCCCAGTTTTAACTCCAAGTGGATTCCCTGCGCAGGCTGAGTTAAAATTCCAGTTGGATCTCAATTATGCCATCAGGTCACAACATGCATAGGTAAAGAAGGACCCGTTGGCTCTGGGCGTGTGTCCTTGCTGCCTGCTCAGGACAGCAGGTTAAAATTGCAGATGTTGCAATCATGGGCGGTTTCGGACAGGTAAGAGCCAGGGCGATTTTAACTGCCCACCCGCCAGGTTTCTGCTGAGCGAGGAGGGTTAAAATCACCCCCAATCTGGCCAACTGCTCTTCACAGGATATTGTGCAAGGAGGGCAAGACAAAGTGGAAGGGTGAAAATGGAAAAGATCATGTTAAAAAAAACGGTTCGCAATCTGGACATGTCTGTACACAAACTGCAGTCATGTTGAAGAAATAAATGTGACAGTGGAAAATTTTTCTAGCTTCATGCTGGATGTAGTTTTGAATAGTTTCAAATGTATAAATAAGATGCAAAAATGTACTGTGACAATCGCATCTTTAAATCAGCCCAAAGTATTTTAATTTGAAACATTTTAACACGCTTATATTTCCACTGCCCGCCTTGACTCTTTGAACTAGCCTCTGTTTGTACACAGTAACTTGTGGTTTATAGAGTGGGAATTCCAGTGGCACTGCACCTTTGAGACAGCTGCTGTAAATATCTTGTCTCATTCTCACAGCTGTTGTGTAAGTGGAGAGAGTGAGCTTTTTATTTACGAAGCAGCCAGCGAGAGGGGCAGGACAGATAGATTGTGTGCTCAGCTGTTGTACGCTTATTTGTAGACGTATGTGTTTTTATTTAATATATGTTAACAAACTGACAAAATATAAATCAGTTGCTAGAATCCAGTCAGGCATTTAGGATGCTCATTGATCAGTGTGGTAAATCAGTAGCATGTTGATTTTATTCCCAGCTGTGACTGTGGACCATGTAGAACAGTGTGGGTTGGCAGAAATCTAGATGCGATTGAGAACTTTGTCTTAATGCAAGGGACCCCCAGCACTAAGTTAATAGGGGAAAACAATTAATGGTTGGTCAAACAACAATTCTCATTCATTTGGGTGATGCGACTAAAGCTGAGCTTTGTGATCTCTCATTGGTGAAGGGAGGGACAGGGACACTGAAGAGGAGCCATACTGTTTGTAAAACTACAATGCACAATGTATCAGCTAGATCATGGCAATTTAATAATTAAACAGTGTTGCTTAAATTAAATACCTCTGATGTCACTTCTCTTTCAGCTTGATTTTAACTAATTACACCATGTTAACCATGGTAGTAAAGTACTAAGTAGAAGTTTTGTTGTGGGAAATCTGATGTATCATTTGCTTACATTTACTGCAGCAAAGAATCTTTATTATATGTTAACTGGAGCATTTAAAACAAAGTCGAGAGACGAGAAATTTCCAACATTCATCACAAAACATAGAAACTTGCTATTGTCTCGGACTGTTTTCTAACATTAATGCATAAGCTGAACAGTATGTATCTCTTGAAGATGATGATCAAATAATTTCATTAAACTATCTAATGGGATAGAGAAGATAAACCCAGAATAGTACTTCAAAGATTAGGATCAGAGAACATAAATTAAAATGAATGAAAAGTAAACTTAAAACAAATATTTTATAACTTCTTTATTCATTGGATGATTACGGTTGGAATAATCTGGCAAAGTGAAACTCAGGCGGGTCCTAAAATTTGTGGCGATCCGCTCCGTCAGCTTACTGCTCAGGCAGTGAAGGTTAAAGTGATACTTTTACTCTTGATCATATCAGAAGAGATAAACTATTAGCTGTGAGCCTTTCAATATATATATATAAAATATATAATGTCTTTGAAGTGCACAAACTCCACTGTAATTTCTGGTTTAATAAACACTTTTAAAACAATGAGATGTTTCAATGACAAGTGTCTTTACAAAAATGTGTCTGGCTAGTCACTTTCTGGTGTTTGCAAACTGTGACTCTATCACACTTAATCACAATTAAACACTGCATTGTGAAAAGATCATTTTATTGTTGCATCTGACATTATTTTTCTGACTTCTGCTTATCTCCCTTATCAATAAGCAAGACTGCCTCTTTCAGATAAAGGTTTAGTGACATATATGTTGCATTGTATAAATGTCAGGAAGTACTCCACATTGAAAGTATTCCCCATCATACTTTCCTATCCTTCAAGGTAAGCTTGGGTTTCCTTGGGCTTTTCAACTGTGCTGCACCTGTTCCTTTGAAATATTTCATTTTTTTTTCCATATTGATGATCGCAAATTCATAGAATACAAAAAGATAAAAGTAGAAATGTTGAACAAGTTGAATTGCATTGTCTAAAAAATCTGTAGCTATTTTGGCAGATGTTTTAAATTTCAGTCTTCTAACAGGAAAAGAAATATTGCATAATCTTGATTCAGTTTGCCAACACTAAGGAAACTGCTACTAAATGATAAGAGAATATTCTCTATACTATTAACAGGTCAGCATCTGTGAACTGTATTTCATCCAAAATGATTTAACTCCAAATGAACATTAGCCAGGAATATGATTCAAAATAGTTGATTTATATTTGCTTTAAACTTTAGAAATGAAGAGGAATATTTTCTTCTTTTGGTATGAAATAGATTTTAATGCTATATTAGTAGGTTTTAGCATCTAGATGACAGCTGGTCACGATTCTTCAGGGAATTTTATGAAACACAAATTTAATATTAGGAATGAAAGGAAAAACCGACCAATCACAATGATTCCATGATAATGTGCATTCACACCTTTCAAGCATAGAAATTACCACTTCACTAGTAAAACTAGTGAATATTAGATTCCCTCAGCTGTGGTGTGCACAAGGGAAAGCAAGATGTTGGAGTTATGGCTCAGTTTGCAATTTTTAAAGCCAAATTTAATGAGCGGGTTATCTGAGGTGATAGTAGATGGCCAGTGGGGAAAAAATCTTTTTACTGACAAAAGGCAGTTAACGGCAAAACAATGCAAAGAGGCTGGCATAGCACAGCAGGTCCACCATGCCCTCATCTGCCCTTTTTGACATTTTATAACATGTAGCATGACTGTGGTGGGCTTTTTCATGTCATGACACCCTTTTACAGATCTGCTTATAGGTCCTCATTGTATTGGGCCCTGATCTCACCTGAGCTGTTCTGCCACCCATATATGAAGCAGGAATGTAGAGAGCTCATTCTCGTTCACTATCATAGGTGAATTTATATCGTAGTTTAAGGTACCCTGGCCTAATATGGTGGTGACGGACATATATGCATGATAAATTTAAAGGGCTTGTTCTTACTGACCATAAAGCATGACTGAATTCCAAAAGTGCCATTTGCCCTGTTTTAACCTGTTTGACAATTCAAAAGTGGCACATCATAGGAGGTCTAGCATTACAGCAGGTAGTGGAACTTCTCAAGGGAAACATTTAACTACATACAAGAACAAACATGTGCCAGGAAAGGAACCATTTGAAATTTCTCCAACCAACTCTGGCAACCCAAAAATTGCAAGTTATTTTTAGGTCAATAGTTCATATTTTGCTTTGAGATTTGGTCAGACACGAGGCTTGTAGTAGGTACATCACCATTCAGTTTTCATCTACACTGAGACTGAAACAGGACAGTTAATCCAGACACTTTGTTCATATTCAAAGGAAATTTTCAAAAAGAATAATGAACCCAATAAAGACTTTGCTTGTTAGATCTAATATTTGTACTCAACAGCATTTGCCAAATTCTTTTGTGCTTCATATTTCCATTGAATTCGTATGTAACTATTTTAGTTGCTTACCCGGTAAAAATTAATTGCTACCATTTCTGAAGAGACTGTGCAGTGTAGTAATGAAACCACATAAATTCCAGTTGTTATTCCTGAGTAATGCAAGAAACGTTCGTAAAAAGATAGAGCTTCTGGATTGTAGGGGGGTCGAGGTCAGCTTAACAAAACTATTGTGAAACCATTCAAAAAGAAAACTGTTCTACAAAGTATTGATAATTATAACAAAATCCAATAATCACATTTTCTATTTTCATCTGGAAGCAAACTCGGTGATGTCACGTGACCTACCGGGCATTATAAGCATTCCAACATTTTTCAAAAAAGGTCATTATATGAATCTATTCTGATGCCTTACAAAGAAAGGATAGTAATTGAATAAAAAAAATTAAAAACTTTTTTTTAACAGCTTAAACCTCCTTCACACAAAGATAAAAGTATTAATTTCTTGGTTTCTTCCATCACCTTGCATTATAAGGGAGTCTAATGAGGTTGTATTCTACTCATCCTCTCTTCTTGTGTTTTATCTTCCTTAACACAAACATATCCTTTGACCTCCCTCAGGCAGCTCTCAATACCGGATACCTCACTGTATTATTACATACCACTCTTTCCAGATTAATATTATCCCACTGGGCTCCCAATATTGGAATATCCAATTTCCACTCTAATAAAACTTGCCTTTTGACCACCAATAATTCTGAAAGTAACTTTTTATTAACTGTTTTTCAGACCATCATGTAAGTCAGCAATACAAGTGTACAGTCACTGAATTAGGGGGATGGGTTCATTCAATTATATTAGAGAGGACCCGCTTGATTGGCACCCTATCTACCACCTTAAATATTCACTCCCTCCACCACTGGCGTACCGTGGCTGCAGTGTGGACCATCTACAAGATGCACTGCAGCAACTCACCAAGGCTTCTTCGGCAGCACCTCCCAAACCCATGACCTCTTCCACCTAGAAGGACAAGGGCAGCAGACGCATGGGAACACCACCACCTCCAAGTTCCCCTCCAAGTCACGCACCATCCTGACTTGGAAATATATCGCTGATCCTTCATCGTCGCTGGGTCAAAATCTTGGAACTCCCTACCTAACAGCACTGTGGGAGTACCTTTACCACACGAACTGCAGCGGTTCAAGAAGATGGCTCACAACAACCTTCTCAAGGGCAATTAGGGATGGGCAATAAATGATGGCCTTGCCAGCGATGCCCACATCCCATGAACGAATTAAAAAAAAATATACGGTACAAACTGGATAAACAACTTGTGGCTGGTCGATTATAACAATACAACAACAGCAACAACAGTTTGCATTTATATAGTGCCTTTAGTGTAGCAAGATGTCCCAAGATGCTTAACAAGAGCGTTATCAATAAAAATTTGACCTGAGCCACAAAAGGAGATATCAGAACAGATGACCAAATGCTTGGTCAAAGAGGCATGCTTTCAGGAGCATCTTAAAGGCGGAGAGAGAGGTAGAGAGGCGGAGAGCTTTAGGGTGGGAATTCCAGAGCTTAGGGCTTTGGCAGCTGAAAGCAGGGCTGCCAATGGTGGAGCGATTAAAATCAGGGATGCACAAGATTCCAGAATTGGAGCGGTGCTGAGCTCTCGAAGACTTGCAGGGCTGGAGTAGGTTGCAGAGATAGGGAGGGGCAAGGCCATGGAGGCATTTGAAAACAAGGATGAAGATTTTAAAATTGAGGCGCTGTCTGACCAGGAGCTAGTGTAGGTCAGCAATCACAGGGGTGATGGGTGATTGGGACATGCTGCAAGATAAGATATGGGCAGCAGAGTTTTGGATGAGCTCAAGTTCATGTAGGGTGGAAGATAGGAGGCCGGCCAGGAAAGCATTGAAATAGTCAAGTCTAGAGGTAACAAAGGCTTGGATGAGGGAAAGCCTACTCCTTCGTGTTGATGGGTTACATATGCCGCAGTACCACTTAGTAATTCATTTTACCAGACGCCATTGTTCCCTATGACTTATGAGCCACATGATATTTAGAAATGTTATCAGTAACCATTTAATAACAGATTCTGGCCTAGAAATTCAATACTACTAAAAAACGGGCATGAGCAATGTGATGCGAGATATGCCCGTTCAAAAAGCTTAAGCAGCATGAATACTTCGTGCTGCCTGCTAATTATAATGATTACAGTGCACAGCCTAGTGCTGAAAGCACTGCTGACTGGCTGTGCACTCAGCAGGAGGCCGAAGTTTGCGTTGTTTAATCGAGCCTAGCTTTACTTAAAGCTAGCCTGCTCCTCTTAATGGCAGTCTGCACTTCTTGAAGGTGAACTGCCTTCTGCTGTTCAAGTGCTTCAGCACAAACACAAATTGCGCAACAGGCCTGGGAAAGGGCACCCATGGTCTCAGATGCAGCACTCCAGCTTTGTGCAGGGGGCGAACACTGCAAGAGAGGTCCACAGGGGGCCAGGAGGTGCTCCAGAAAGAAGGATATGGGAACAGATCGCTGAGGCGGTCACTGTCAGCAGTGTCGCCCCCAGGACCCAGCTCCAGTCCCCAAAGAAGTTTCATGACTTCAGACGAGTGGTCAAGGTTAGTGAATGCATATTCAAAAGCCGTCTCCTACAAACTGCACCACTAGTGTCACACACTGCTCAATGCACAACCCCCCAATCACTCACCTACCAACAATCTTTACCAAACATGAGACACACCTCATATTCCTAGCTTCACCTCACCCCTTGGAGGAGACGGTGCTGGCCATTCTTGGCAACGGCATGGCTGAGCCCTTGGCCAGTGGCTGGGCTGAAAGAATACAAGATGCTGGCATCCTCATACGCTATTCTCCTTCTCACATCCCACTTCTCCCTTATCCCACAATATTTTCTGATTTACAAGCTATACATGGTGTAAGCATGCACTTCTTGCTTTAGCCCCTCCCCTCACCACAACCTTAACCTTGTGCCTTTCTCATTTCAGACACCTAAAAAATCCAGCCTGCCCAGCCAGTGGTTGACCAAGAGGGAGAGGAGAGTGACGAAGAAGAAGGAGAAACACCGTCACTCGATTTCACACTCCCAGCCACCAGCTCCTCGAGGTTGTCCTACAAGGCCATCTGCAGTGTCCCACACTGAAAGTCAGCAGCCTTCCAACAGCCTTGCTGCAGCCACTGGGGTAGCACTGCATAAGAGCACTAGGATAGGCAAAGGCACACGCAAGACACTCACTAAGGAAATGCACAAGGGTGATTAGTTGATTTCTTGATGTAATATTGGATGCATATATGGATAAAGTTGGATTGGAAAGTTTGCTTTATGGTGGCTTTTACTTCAGCATTGTGGCCAAGAGGTCGCTGTGATAGTCAGTAACAGAGGGAAGGTAAGGTGTGGGACAAATGTTTAAAAGGGAATTGGGGTTGTTGTCACTGGTACCGCAGGCGGATTATTTGATCCCGGATATCCCAGCCAGAAAGGGGCTGTCTGGCTTTCCTCCTTCTGCTTCTTCCTCTTCTGCTTCTTCCTCTTCCTCCTCCGCCCTCTGCGAGCAGCTTGTCCCCTTTGCTGCCTCTGCTCCATCTCCATGTCATGTTGCAGCTCAAGGGGGACTGCAACTAAAGACTCCAGGACTGGGAGCAAGTGGTCTTCTCAGAGGCCTTCCTTTAAGAGCCAAAGCCTTGCAAATGTCCAGCAGCACTCCCTGCACACTTTAACAACTTTTTAAATGTAATACACCAAGCCACTGCACCAATAAAATATAAAGAAACCAGTACAAAAGCAAAAATCTAAACTTACCTGTAGGTTGTGTGTGTCCCTTTAAGAAGCACTGGCAGCCAGTCTGTCGTACTGCTGCACGCATGTTCTGCCATGGTTAATAAGAGCAGCGGCGTCCAAAATACCAGATAGTGCGCCAATTCAGCCTTGCACGCCGATTGATGTCACGATCTGGCTCATCTAAATATCTGAAGTGAGCGCAGGCAACGGCAGCACTGCCGACCTGCCCAAAATGGCAGCCGTCGCGTTCCGTGCCGGGGAAGCGGCCCCAATTTTTTCTTCCAAACTGGCCTTAACGGCCGGCGCGAATGTTTCCAATTTCCCGGCCGATGTCTTTTCACCCCCACAAATGGCAGTCTTCAAGAAAAGTGACAAAAAAAAAATGACACTCCGCCATTTGCTAGGTTCTCCATCCCTTTCATTCTCGCCAGGCTGCACCTGGGCAAGCTATTGGTTCCTAGGCCTCTACCTATGCCACTAAGCTGGCTGCCACTGGGTGGTTTGTGGGTTGATTCATCCCCCATTCCCTCCTTTTCTTGTTCCATCCCTTCCTCCGGCACAGTATCTTCCATAAATATCTCTGAGCCGAATGTCAGGAACATACGATGAATTCTGGAAGCTGAACTCCGAATCTTTGGCACTGAACTGCCCGTAACAAGATGATATTTTACATTTATTTTGGAAATGTGATGAGTGAATGGGTCAGGAGCTCAGTAACTGTTGTCAGCCACAGCTTCGCATTTGCTGATAAGATTTCACAGATTTAACATCTGCAGTTTGGCTGGGCTATGGATTAATGAAACAGAAATTTGAAATGAAAAAACATTTACAGCAGCCTTGTCTTTGAACATTCAAACTATCATTAATCTTCCAAAATCCAGCAGTTCCAGTCCATTCATGTACAGTACAACATTCTTGATTTATAGAAAGCTCGTCCAGTTATTGTAAAATAAAAATAAATCAACCGTATCTTTTATTTGCTTAATTTTGCTGTTAGAGACATGGGTTACATTGTTGGCAGAAATTGCTCCTTTTCTCAATGTCTCACGATTTTGGCAATACAAAGTAAGTTAAAAGAAAATAAATGATCTTATAGGTTTATTTTTTATACTTCTATAGTACACCTAAAACTTTTATTTGCTTGTTCTAAAAAACTAAAACAAATTTAAAGCGATGAATTGCCTGTTGTTGAAACCACGGCCAATTGAACCCAAGTCCTTGTGTATATTAGAGTGGCAGAGAATGCTGCAGCCTGATTGAACTGGTCTGGACTGGACTAGATGTGGTGGTCTGGGGCCCAGGCCAAGAATCTGTTTTGCTTCAAGGGTTCACCAAAATGGAAATGATGCTTGTTCAACAAGCTCTGAGAGAAATAAAGATTTGCTTTACTATTTCTTGTTTGAAAAAATGCAAGTTAAATAAACCCTTTTAATTTCTTCCAATTTTACAGCCTTAGGCATAATGGATATCTACCAGACAAAGCTTTTCAGCATTTCCTCTAAATCAGCAGGTTCAAGCCTCATTCCAGGACATTATAGTCCATTCCGTGGCCTCGCCTCTCCCAATTTCTGTAATCTCCTCCAGTCCTACAACCCTCTGGGAACTCTGCATTCCTCCAACTCTGGCCTCTTGTGCATCCCCCACTTCCTTCGCTCCGCCATTGGTGGGGGTGCCTTCAGCCAACTAGGCCCTAAGTTCTGGAATTCTCTCCCCAAATCTCTTTGCATGTCCACCTCTCTCTCCCCTTTTAAGACGCTACTTAGAACCTACCCCTTTGATCAAGCATTTGGTCTCCTTCTTTGGCTCAGTGTCACTTTCTGTCTGATTATGCTCCTGTGAAGCGCCTTTGGATGTTTTACTACATTAAATGCTATATAAATGCAAGTGTTGTTGTTGAGTATATCATCCAAACTGGCATTCCAGTTTACTACTGAAGGAATACTGCATTGTCAGAAGTGCTGTCCT
The DNA here is from genome assembly GCF_052327205.1 of Somniosus microcephalus. NCBI lineage: Eukaryota > Metazoa > Chordata > Chondrichthyes > Squaliformes > Somniosidae > Somniosus > Somniosus microcephalus. The sequence goes on along the minus strand of NC_140996.1, from coordinate 25,665,817 downwards.
TTAGATGACATGTTAAACTGAGATTCTATCTGTCTGTAACATTATTAAAGTAGACGCTATTTGAAGAGGGGGAAGAAATTCTTCCATGTCTTGGCCAACATTGCTCCCTCAACCAGGGCCTGCACCAGGAAAACATCAAGCCTATTAAAATAACCTGAACCCCGAAATACATCCTGATTCAAGTCATGTCAGGTGGAGCGCACTTTGGTGCACATCATCTGACAAGCACCCAGGCAGAGAGGGAGATAGGAAAATCATCCCTGTAGTCTTTCATGACATGTAACAAAATAGATCTCTGATCTGTCACATCCCCATTGTGGTGTATGTAACCTGTTCCACCTTAAGAGAACTACCTTAAGAGATGTACTACTTTCTCTTGGCTGCTGTATACTGTAATACCGGTGGTGACCACACCGGTATATAAGTGTTGTGTAGGGATTTGCTGGGCAGTTCAGCCCTGACCTCCGAATAGTAAAGACCTGTTAAAGTTATTCTTGTGGTCTGTGTCCAGTGATTTATAATAAGCATAACTGGGACACACAGACTTAACAGTGGCGATGAGTCCGATCTTACCCTGCGGCAGTTTTACATCCAAGGCAGCTTCGTCCTCAGAACGGGCGTCGAGAAGAGGCATCCGCCCTCATCATCCTGCTGAGCACCATCGCACGGGAGGCATCGAGAACCCGGGTTAAAAAGAAAAATTCTGACCACGAAGCCCTCCATCAGCGACAGGCAGTGACCATCCCTTCTACCACGGTGGTGGGTAAGCCGATCAGCGACACGAGCAGAAAGTCGGCCGCGTTGACTGTGGAGTGGGGAGGGAAAACGGAGGAAAAAGGGCGGAGAACTCGACCACGGCTGGTGAAAAGGGCCGGGCTGCAATCGAGGCCGAGAGGCGCAGTGACTGGGGCAGCTTAAGGCACAAGAACCGCGGAGAACTCAAACGCAGCCGGTGTAAAGGACCGGGCTGCATGCGGGGCTGAGAGGCGCAACAGCAGGGGAAGCGTGAATGCCCACGGGAACCGCGGGGGAGTAAAAGCAGCGTCGGGGAATTGAGAACCGCTGGGGAGGCGAGAGCGGCAGCAGCACGGCAATCGCCATTGCAGCCAGCGGGGGAAGAAGGCAAACGTGGGAATCCGCCATTGTAGTCGGCGGGGAAAGAAGACGAGCGCGGGAAAGACCGCCAAGCGTGGGAAGCCACCATTTTAGTAGGTGGGGGAAGAAGACAAGCGCGGGAAGCCGCCATTTTGAGAAAAAGAAAAATTAAAAAACTTGCAAGGATGCCTAAACATGGGAACATTAATACCTTTGATAGCGATATCGAAGATTGGACCACGTATGTAGAACGCATGGAAGTTTATTGTAAAGCAAATAAGGTACCAGATGATGAGAAAGCACTAACCTTATTAAGCTCAATGGGTGCGAAGACATACGGGCTATTGAAGCACCTTCTGTCACCAGATAAACCGGCGGATCAGACTTCGCGAATATTGTTACTGTCCTGAAAAATCATTTAAACCCCATGCCGCTGATGATAGCGGAACGATTTAAATTTTACAGAAGAACGCAGCTGAAAGACGAAAGCAACGCTGAATTTTTAATTGAACTGCGTAAGCTATCAAAGTACTGTCAGTTTGGAACAGGACTAGCAGATGCGCTGAGAGATAAATTTGTGTGTGGATTGTTAAAAGAAGGAACACAAAAGCGACTGCTTGAGGAGAATGATCTTACGCTTGATAAAGCTGTCACTATTGCAGCATCGCACGAAGCCGCAGCGAGAGGCACTGCGGAAATGCAGCTACGGTCACTGGAACTCAGCACCAATCAAATGGTCTTGGGTACAGTAAAATGTTATCATTGTGGAAAGACAACGCACGATCAGAGCCAGTGCTGGTTCAAAAATCAGGAATGCAGAAAATGTGGCAGGCTTGGTCACATAGCTAAAGTATACCGGTCAGGAAAGAAGACCAGCAACAAAAAGTCACCGCAGGAAAAGTACAGAAAGGTACACAAGGTGATAGAGAACAGTTCGAACGAACAGAAGTCAAATCAGACTCCAGCAGTAATGAACTGGGTAGTCTAAGAGTACACAATGTTGGTAATGAAGCAGACCTCCAAACAATCTGGGTCACACTTCAGATAGCAGGAGTCCAAGTGAAGATGGAATTGGACACTGGATCAGCATTGACGGTCATGAATAAGCAAGATTACAAAAGGTTATTTCCACATATTCCCCTACGGGATACGGAGATTGTATTGAAAACATACACGGGGCAAAGAGTATACCCCATCGGGAAGATAGAGGTAAAGGTGGGTCACAAGGGCAAAGAAAGCCGAGGAATGGACTTATATGTGCTACCTGAGGGAGGTCCACCGCTACTGGGACGGGAGTGGATTAGGAAAATAAATATGGACTGGCATTCCTTAAAAGCACTAACGGTAGATTCCGGTAAAAAAGATGTCAAACCTAAACGATTGTCCAGAATATTGGACGATGCTAAAGAGGTGTTCCAACAGGGACTGGGAACACTGAGAGGAATTACGGCAAACATCAAGGTTGAAGAACATGCAAACCCGAAATTTTTCAAAGCCAGACCGGTACCTTATGCGATACGACCTGCTGTGGAAGCTGAGCTGGAAGGGCTAGAACGTTCAGGAGTACTGTCTAAGGTAGACTGGAGTGAGTGGGCCACGCCCATTGTCCCCGTCATGAAGCGTTCATCGAGCAACAAGCCGGGGGAACCAGGGAAGGTTCGCATCTGTGGAGATTTCAAGATCACTGTTAATCCGGTGCTTCACACGGTGCAGTATCCGTTTCCGCGGATTGAGGATATCTTCGCTTCGTTGTCTGGTGGGAAACACTTCACCAAGATAGACCTGGCGCAGGTGTACTTACAGATGGAAGTTGAGGAAGAGTCACGCCAGTATCTCACGATCAACACGCATAGAGGCTTGTACCGGTATAATAGACTGGTTTTTGGAGTGGCATCGGCTCCAGCAATTTGGCAGAGGGCCATGGAGCAGGTATTACAGGGAATTCCAGGCACAAAATATTACCTGGACGATATTCTGATTACAGGAGATGATGATGAGGAACACCTTGCAAATTTGGAACTGGTGCTCATCAGATTGAAAGAATATGGACTTCGAGTTAATCGCCAGAAATGAGTTCTTTCAGAAGCGGATCTCGTACTGTGGTCATGTCATTGACCAGGAGGGGCTTCATAAGTCTCCTGACAAGATCGAAGCTGTTGTGAAGGCTCCCGCTCCGGATAATGTATCCCAGTTGAGGTCGTTCCTAGGGTTGATTAACTATTACCATAAGTTTCTGCCAAATTTATCCACGGTGCTGCACCGCTGAACGCTCTTTTGCAGAAGGGAGTACCATGGAAGTGGAGCGAGGACTGTAAGAGGGCCTTTCGCAAAAGCAAGGCATTGATCACCTCAGAGGAAGTGTTGGCTCACTTCAACCCAACGCTGCCTATTCGTTTGGCTTGTGATGCTTCTCCATATGGTATTGGGGCAGTACTCTCACACAAGTTGCCAAATGGCCTGGAGAGGCCAGTTGCGTTCGCATCCAGATCATTGACCTCCGCTGAGCGCAACTATGCTCAGATAGATAGGGAGGCTCTCAGCCTTGTGTGGGGAGTAAAGAAGTTTAATCATTACCTGCAGGGCCAAAAGTTTACGCTTCTGACAGACCACCAGCCATTGGTATCCATTTTTAACCCTAAGAAGGGTGTTTCGGTGATGACAGCACAGAGACTCCAGAGATGGTCCCTTTTCCTAGGGGCACATCAATATCAGATCGAATTCAAAGGTACAAAGCAGCATGGTAATGCTGATGGGCTGTCGCGCCTGCCACTACCTGCAGAGGAGGAGGCACCGACGGTTGACCCTGTTGAGTTATTTCACTCGACCATCATCGAATGTTTACCAGTCACCAATGCAAGTATTGAAAGAGAAACCAGGAACGACCCGACACCGTCCCGGGTCTACGAATTGACAGTGAAGGGATGGCCAGCACATGGTGATCCACTGTTACCGGCATTCTCAGCAAGACGAGAACAGCTGTCCGTCTGTCAAGGAACATTGATGTATGGAACAAGGGTGATTATTCCTCCTAAGTTAAGAGAGAGAATTCTAAAGGAACTGCATGAAGGTCATCTGGGGGGAGTCAAAATGAAAAGCCTTGCTAGGGCTTATGTGTGGTGGCCGGGTATCGACCAACAGATAGAGGATCTGACGAAAAGCTGCTCAGGGTGTCAAAAAGTGCAAAATGCACCTCCGATTGCACCGCTGCATCCATGGGAATGGCCTTCAACCCCGTGGCAACGTGTACATATTGACTTTGCTGGTCCATTCATGGACTCCATGTTTTTAATTGCGGTGGACGCACATTCTAAATGGCCAGAAGTGATTAAGATGACTACCACTACCTCGGAAAAGACGATCGCGGTGCTAAGAACGATATTTGCGAGAAATGGATTGCCAGAACAAATATGTTCAGACAACGGACCGCAGTTCGTGTCAGAAGAATTCCAGAAATTCATGAAGAAGAATGGGGTGAAACATTATACCTCTGCCCCATATCATCCGGCTACAAACGGGTTGGCCGAGAGATTTGTACAAACGTTCAAAAAAGCAATAAAGGCCATGAGCGAAGATCAGTTTAGACAGGTCTTCCTGTCAATCTTATGAATGGGCTTTTCCCTCCTCTGATTGGCTGCCCATGGCTCACGTGATCCCAGGGGACGCATCGCACTAACTACGCCCCGGGACACGCAAGCACAGTGCGCCGGCAGCTGGGCCAGGCCCCGGAGTGGAATTCCACGGGAGCCCAGAGCTCAACTGCTGGCGCGCAAGGTGAGTGCAGGTCGGGGGCTTGCACCCGCGGGAAGCCCCCGACCCGAATTTCTGGGCCATTGTGAGAAGTTGAGTCAACAGAGTGGTTCTTGATCATACGCATGGGACATCAGAACATAATTTGTGATTGTGGAATTAATCATCATCCCTTGTACACATAGAAACATAGAAGATAGGAACAGGAGAAGGCCATTCGGCCCCTCGAGCCTGCTCCGCCATTTAGTCAGATCATGGCTGATCATCCAAATTCAATACCCTGTCCCTGCTTTCTCCCCATATCCCTTGATCCCTTTAGCCTTAAGAAATATATCTAACCCCTTCTTGAATATATTTAATGAATTGGCCTCAACTGTCTTCTGTGGTAGAGAATTCCACAGGTTCACCACCCTCTGGGTAAAGAAATTCCTCCTCATCTCAGTCCTAAATGGCTTACCCCTTATCCTTAGACTGTGAGCCCTGGTTCTGGACTCCCCCCTGCATCTAGTCTGTCTAGTCCTGTTAGAATTTTATAAGTTTCAATGAGATCCCCTCTCATTCTTCTAAACTCCAGCAAATATAAGCCCAATTGACCCAATCACTCCCCATACGTCATTCCTGCCATCCCAGGTATCAGTCTGGTGAATCTTCGCTGCACTCCCTCCATGGCAAGAACATCCTTCCTCAGATAAGGCGACCAAAACTGCACACAATACTCAAGGTGTGGTCTCACCAAGGCCCTGTACAACTGCAGCAAAACATCCTTGCTCCTGTACTCGAATCCTCTCGCTATGAAGGCCAGCATACCATTTGCCTTCTTAACCGCCTGCTGCACCTGCATGCTTACCTTCAGTGACTGGTGCAGAGACACCCAGGTCTCATTGCACTTCCCCTTCTCCCAATCTATTGCCGTTCAGATAATAATGTGCCTTTCTGTTTTTGCCACCAAAGTGGATAACCTCGCATTTATCCACATTATACTGCATCTGCCATGCATCTGCCCAATCACCCAACCTGTCCAAATCATACTGGAGTTTCTCAGCATCCTCCTCATAGCACACACTCCCACCCAGCTTTGCGTTGTCTGCAAACTTGGAGATATTACATCTAGTTCCCTCGTCTAGATCATTAATATATATTGTGAATAGCTGGGGTCCTAGCACCGATCCCTGCGGTACCCCACTAGTCACTGCCTGCCACTCGGAAAAAGACCCATTTATTCCAACTCTTTGCTTCCTGTCTGGCAACCAGTTCTCTATCCAAGTCAGTACCTTACCCCTAATCCCATGTGCTTTAACTTTACATGCTAATTTCTTATGCAGGACCTTATCGAAAGCCTTCTGAAAGTCCAAAAAAAGCACATCCACTGGTTCTTCCTTATCTTATCTACCAGTTACATCCTCAAAAAATTCCAGTAGATTAATCAAGCATGATTTACCTTTTGTAAATCCATGTTGACTTTGTCCGATCCTGTCACTGTTTTCCAAGTGCTCTGCTCTGCTGTAACTCTAGCATTTTCCCCACTACCGATGTCAGGCTTACCGGTCTATAATTCCCCATTTTCTCTCTACCACCTTTTTTGAATAGTGGGGTTACATTAGCTACCCTCCAATCCATGGCAACTGCTCCAGAGTCCATAGAATGTTGGAAGATGACCAGCAATGCATCTACTATTTCTAGGGCTACTTCCTTAAGTACCCTAGGATGTAGATTATCAGGCCCTGGGGATTTATTGGCCTTCAATCCCGTCAATTTCCCTAACACCATTTCCCTACAAATACTGATTTCATTCAATTCCTCCCTCTCATTATACCCTATGTTCCCCGACATCTCTGGGAGGTTATTTGTGCCCACCTTTGTGAAGACAGAACCAAAGTATGTATTTAATTGGTCTGCCATTTCTTTGTTCCCCATTATAAATTCCCCTGATTCTGACTGCAAGGGACCTACGCTTGACTTTGTAGCGGTACCACCGAGTGTCCCTTACTTATTATACATAATTCCCTTTAACTGAACGATGTATATATAGAGTTTACCAGTACGGGGCGTTGCCCCTTTAAGAATGCGACCTAACGCAATGACATCACGTCACGCATCACGTGACTCACCCAAACGCGGGCTAACGTGATGACGTCACGTCGCGCATCACGTGACTCACCTAAAGGTGAGCCGGCCCAGCCCACCAGCCCGGTTGTGTTTTCTACCACGCTTTTTGGTGCGAAAGCGACGCGTTGCCGCCCTCCAGGCAGTTTTCCCCCTAAATCAACAACAACTCGAAGTGTTGCCGCCCTCTCTACAGTGTTCCCCTCAACAAGCGCGAACCTCTTCTGATGCTGCAAACATCAACGACAGGTCCAACGGGCATCCCGCGGCTGCGATCGGCCACGCGAAAGTTGCTGTCATCACCGATCACTGATCAACGCAGCAACGGTTCACTCTCTTTTGTGTTACCGTCGTAGCACTATGGCATGCACCGTTCCGTGCGTTCCAGACTGCCGAAGAGTTCGCTCACCTGTCGGCGAGTTCACCGACCTCGCCCGCCAAGTCCTGCTGGATCGCCCGTTCGGCGTTCCTGCAGATTCCGTCAGACTGGGGACTTTTTACAACAACAACAGAGCCATGGTCCACGTCTGCCCAACCTGCCTGTCACTATGATGCGGCCTGCTGTCTCACCCCGGCGCCCGCTTCGAACCACGGACTGCAGAGGTCATGCATCTCCACGGTCCTTCGCATGGCTGAATACGTTTTATTCGCCATGACGCCGCGGTCCTTCGCACGGCTGGATATGTATCATTCGCCGCGACGCATGCAAGGATCCGCTCACGAACAGCACCTTTCGACCTCGCCCACCAAGTCCAGACAGCACGATCGCCAAGACCACCGACCACCTATCATCGTTGCAGCACACCAGTTACGATCGTCCGCCTGACCACCAGCCACCCAACAGTCTTTGTCTCGAGACTGGAGGAGTCGTTCGGACAGGCTCGTCAGACTAGCTCAACTTTTGTCGTTCATTAAAGCGAATTCTGGGGGGGCGCATGTAGCGGTACCACAGAGTGCCCCTTACTTATTATACATAATTCCCTTTAACTTAATGATGTATATATACAGGTATATAGTTTACCTGTACGGGGTGTTGCCCCTTTAAGAACGCGACCTAATGCAATGACGTCACGTCGCGCATCACGTGACTCACCCAAACGTGGGCTAACGCGATGATGTCACGTCGCGCATCACGTGACTCACCTAAACGTGAGCCGGCCCAGCTCGGCCTCCCGTTCCCGCGACAATCGTTGGCCTAGCTCGGCCTCACGTTCCCGCGACAATCGCCGGCCTAGCTCGGCCTCCCGCTCCTGCGGCAATCGCTGGCTCAGCTCAGCCTCCCGCTCCCGCGACTTCGGCCGCAACGGCCGGCTGCAGTGCCGGGTGCCGGGAGAATGCGATGACGTCATTGCGCCATTCACGTGACTGCCCAAGCGCGGGAAAACGCGATGATGTCATCACGCAATCCACGGGACTGCCGAGTCAGTCCTCGTGGCGTCCCCGCTGGGGAAAGACCTGTTCCACGACTCTCCTGCTTTGATCTACGTTGTTTGCTGTACTTCATCTAATTCAACATTAAACTCCTGTTTGTTGTTCTTCCGAGTCAAGCTCCGTTATTTGTTAGGAATACGAGTATTCCTACAACTTCACCAATCTTTTTCTCTTCACATATCTATAGAAGCTTTTACAGTCAGTTTTTATGTTCCCTGCAAGCTTACTCTCATACTCTATTTTCCCCCTCTTAAATAATCCCTTTGTCCTCCTTTGCTGAATCCTAAACTGCTCTCAATCCTCAGGTTTGCTGCTTTTTCTGGCCAATTTATATGTCCTCTCCTTGGATCTTATGCTATCCTTAATTTCCCTTGTTAGCCACGGTTGAGTCACCTCCTTTGCTTTATTTTTATGCCAAACAGGGATGAACAAATTCTGTAGTTCATCCATGCGATCTTTAAATGTTTTCCATTGCCTATCCACCGTCAATCCTTTAAGTAACGTTCCCCAATCCATCCTAGCCAACTCGTGCCTTATACCATCATAGTTTCCTTTATTTAAATTCAGGACCCTAGTCTCTGAGTCAACTACTTCACTCTCCATCTTAATGAAGAATTCTTTCATATTATGATCACTCTGCCCCAAGGGGCCTCGTACAACAAGATTGCTAATTAATCCTTTCTCATTACATAATACCCAGTCTAAGATGGCCTGATCTCTAGTTGGTTCCTCGACATATTGGTCCAGGAAACCATCCCGTATACACTCCAGGAATTACTCCTCCACAGTATTGTTACTAATTTGGTTAGCCAAATTTATATGTAGATTAAAGTCACCCATGATAACTGCTGTGCCCTTATTGCACGCATCTCTAATTTCCCATTTAATGACATCCCCAACCTCAGCATTACTGTTTGGGGGTCTGTATACAACTCCCACTAATGTTTTCTGCCCCTTGGTATTTCTCAGCTCTACCCATACAGATTCCACATCATCAGAGCTAATATTCTTCCTTACTATTCTGTTAATCTCCTCTTTAACTAGCAATGCTACCGCACCGCCTTTTCCTTTTTGCCTGTCTTTCCTGAATATTGAATATCCCTGGATGTTGAATTCCCAGCCTTGGTTACCTTGGAGCCATGTCTCCGTAATCCCAATTATATCATATCCGTTTACATCTATTTGCGCAGCTAATTCATTCACCTTATTACGAATGCTCCTCGCATTAAGACACATAGGCCTAGAAATTGGGTTGGGGCGCCAAAGTGGGGCAAAAGTCGGCGGAGCGCAGGATTTAGCGCAGCGATCGGAGTGATACCGATCGCCAGAAATTCAGCTTCAGTGCCGCTCGAGGGACACGGGGCGAGGCTCGAGGTGCTCCGCATCCCTCTTAGGGCACTGAAACTGATTATCACAGCGCAACGCGCTGCAGCGCCACATGCTGCGACACGGCACACTGCGGTACTGCAAGCCTTCCTCCCACTGTTAAGAGGGAGGTGCCTGCAATAGCGCCAGCCCCGATCGCGAGTGCCGGCAAATGAGCCCGGCACCAAGGAGAAGTGCCGGGCTCTTGGGAAACAGCTGGCAATACCGCGGGGGGGGGGGGTGGTTAGGAGGCCGGGGACGGAAGTGCTGGCAGGCGGCCGCCGAAAAAGCGGCCGCCCCGCACCTCCACCTTAACTCGCGCCACTGCCAGCACAGTAAGGCCCCGTGAACCGGGCGCGGGTAGCGAGCGGCGTAACTGCGGCGTTCGCTACCAAATATCGTGAACGGGGCACGATTGGGGCGCTGCGCACACCGATGACGTCATCGGTGGCGGCGCAGCGCTAATGCCTAATGCCACCATTAGCGCCCCTACTGAATATCGCCGCAGACGCAGCCAGTGGCGCTACAGCCACTGACTGCCTCTTTAGGCGCTAACAGGTGGCACTACTCACCCAATTTCTCCCCCATAGCCTTCAGGCTTGTTTTTTTAACACCCTTAGACCTTTTAGAATTATTATTTACTATGGCCATATTTGATTTAAATGCTTGATTTCTCTGCCTTCCACTTTTGCTTTTGTCCTTCCTGTCTTTTGCTTCTATCCTTGCTTCCCTTTCCTCTGTCTCCCTGCACAGGTTCCCAACCCCCTGCCATTTTAGTTTAAACCCTCCCCAACAGCACTAGCAAACACTCCCCCTAGGACATCAGTCCCGGTCCTGCCCAGGTGCAAACCGTCCAGTTTGTACTGGTCCCACCTCCCCCAGAATCGGTTCCAATGTCCCAGGAATTTGAATCTCTCCCCCTTGCACTATTCTTCTAGCCACATATTCATCTGAAATATTCTTCTATTTCTACTCTGACTAGCATGTGGCACTGGTAGCAATCCTGAGATTACTACCTTTAAGGTCCTATTTTTTAATTTACCTCCGAACTCCGCACATTCAGCTATTAGGACCTCACCCCGGTTTTTACTTATATTGTTGGTACCTATATGCACCATGATAACTGGCTGTTCATCCTCCCCCTCCAGAATGCCCTGTAGCCACTCCGAGACATCCTTGACCCTTGCACCAGGGAGGCAACATACCATCCTGGAGTCTCGTTTGTGGCCACAGAAACGCCTATCTATTCCCCTTACAATAGAATCCCCTATCAGTATAGCTCTCCTGCTCTTTTTCCTCCTGCCCTGTGCAGCAGAACCACCCACGGTGCCAGGAAGTTGGCTGCTGCTGCCTTCCCCCGATAAGCCATCTCCCTCAACAATATCCAAATTGGTATATCTGTTTGAGAGGGGGGATGGCCACAGGGGACCCCTGCAGTACCTGCCTGCACCTACTACTCTGTCTGGTGGTCACCCATTCCCTTCCTGCCTGTGCAGCCTTTACCTGCGGTGTGACCAACTGATTAAACATGATATCCATGATGTCCTCAGCATTGCGAATGCTCCAGTATGTATCCATTCGCAGCTCCAGCGCCGCAATGCGGTCTGTCTGTAGCTGCAGCTGGATATACTTCCCGCACACATGGTCATCAGGGACACAGGAAGTGTCCCTGATTTCCCACATAGCGCAGGAGGAGCATGCCATGGGGCCGAGCTGTCCTGCCATGACTTACCCTTTAATTAATTTAAATTAATTTAACTCAAATCAATACCACTAATTACACTACAATTAAATGATATACTCAAGGGCCCTTGGTTACTAACACTCCCCAATACACAACAGGGACTTTAGAAACTATAACCACAAAAATTAAAACCTTCTAAGTTTTATAAACTATTAATCTTAACTGTCAAACTATAGATTAGTATAAATACTCACCTGGCCATACTCACCCAATCAGCTGCTTCCTCTTGCCCACGTCACTTTTTGAATCGTGACGTGACTCTGGAACGTCTGTAAGATTGGTAAGCCTTGTACCGCTGCTCGCTCCGCTCCCGACACTGGCCTCAATCAGATCCCTCCCCTTGTGCCAACGTCACTTTTGACTTCTGACGTCACACTTTGAAAATTTTGCCGGTGCTCAGTTGGTGCCGCCGCCGCCACTGCCTCGCCACCCCTCCCAGGTCCGCACTGCTGCTGCCGCTGCTGCTGCTATCTCTGCTTTAAATTGTGCTTTTCAGAAACATGTATGTTGATTGGGCGGCTGTGATTTGGCGGCTGTGTTGTCCTTGGTGAGAGAAACCTGTGATTGAAGCTTGCTAGGACAGCCTATTAACAAGAAATCAGCTGTTACACATAATAGTTTGTATCACTGAAACTTAATTTACCAAGAAATTATGCAAAAAAAAGAACCTGAGGTTTTTACAGTGTAGTTGAAATAGAACAAGATTGGATTAAAGTCTTTGCATATGTGAAAGTGTAAATGATTTTATGAGTCAAAATTCGTGTGGTGTCCCTTGCATAAAAAAGCATCTCTGACTCTTTCCTACCTCCCTGTTTTGTGCTGTCCTGGATGACTAATTGTATTACAGCACTCTGTTTTGTCACCTTCTCTACCCAATATATAATCTGTTGTCTCCCACCTGGGCACACTCTTCCATTCTTTCTCATCTTACCACCCAGACTAACCACTAACATGTCTTTTTTTGGAATCCTATCCTGTCTTTTTTTGTTTAGGCATAGGGACGTCATTGATAAGGTTGGCATTTATTGCCCATCCCTAGTTGCCAGTTTGATACAGAAGGCAGTTAAGAGTCAACCATATTGATGTGGACTGGAGTCAAATATAAGCCAAACCAGGCAAGGACATCAGATTTCCTTCCCTAAAGGAACCAATTGGTGTTTTTATGAAAATCTGACAGTTAGGCCATCTTTACTGATACCAGCTTTTTATTTCCATACTCGACCAGGAGTGAACAATCTTCATTTTCCCTTTTTACATTCTTCCCCCCTGGGAGTTCAGCATGGTTTAGATCTATTTAGAGAGTCACATGGGACGGGGGCAGAATGAGTAGGAGTGAGGGAGAAAAAATGAGGACCAGAGAGACAGGGAATTAACTTGCTAATGAAGAGAATGAGAAAAAGATTACAATAAAATTGCAAATATGTTCTCTATTCTTATTCAGCTTTTTTAGGAACACAGTATAAACAGAAAGGAAGAGGAAATAAAATAATTAAGCAAAAACTGGAAGATTAAACAAAGAAAATGAAGTTAAATGTAAACATAAGACTTAAGCTAAATCATTTGGAAGACTAAATTCATAGAACTTATCCACAAGTAAGTAAAATTAATTATACATACACATCATGCTACCTTGTTTAAACTGTTTTACAATCAGTCACTAACACTCTTCTGGAATAAATGATCCCAATCGCTGTAAGATTATGTTTTTCTTGGATACCTCAAAATACTGTCTATTATTAATCTGGTTAATCTTTTCCACCATAAATGTTTTGGAAGCACATTTCATGACAGAAGGAATATTCTTGGACAGTAAACCTTTTAAGGTATGCTCTTTGTGTGAAGAGGCACTTTGATGGGATAAATTCTCAAAGTTTAGAGTTACACTATAGCATATTTACTTTAGGCAGGGGACCTTACATATGCATGGAAGTATAAAATTAAACAAAGAAAGTGCAAAGAGGCAGGAGTGTTTTTTATTGCATTAATTGCCCTCCCCCAAACTAAAGAAAGACTTGCTTTTATATAGCAACTGGACGTCTCAAAGCACTTTACAGTCAATGAAGTACTTTTTTGAAGTGGAGTCGCTGTTGTAATGTGGGAAACACAGCAGCCAATTTGCGCACAGCAAGCTCCCACAAACAGCAAGGTGATAATGACCAGATAATCTGTTTTTGTTATGTTGGTTGAGGGATAAATATTGGCCAGGACACCAGGGATAACTCCCCCGCTCTTCTTTGAAATAGTGCCGTGGGATCATTTACATCCACCCGAGAGAGCAGCCGAGGCCTGCGTTTATTGTCTCAGCCGAAAGACGGCACCTCCGACAGTGCAGCACTCCCTCAGCACTGCACTGGAGTGTCCGCCTAGCTTTATGTGCTCAAGTCCTTGGAATGGGACTTGAACCCACAACCTTCTTGGACTCAGAGGCAAGGGTGCTACCCACTGAGCCATTGTGAACAAATGTAAACAAATAGAAGTTTAAGATCTAATATGCTGAAAATGCACTTCTTATATTCTTATATTTTTCATTTACCCACCATACTTACCAGATGCTTCCTGCATTTAACGCAAATAATTGGCCTAGAAATTCGATGCCGAAAACGGGTGCCTAAGCATCGGATATGGTGGGCAGCGAGCATGCGCTCATTATACACCAGGAGCCATATAGGTGAAGGCAGAAAAAGAGCCATCCATGTTGAAACCGGCGTTGGCTCGTTTCATATGCAAATAGGGGGCCAAACACCTGTTTGATGCTCCCTTTGTAAAATTGGGCTGCCCTGAACATAAATGGACTGGCACTTGCTGTATTCAGGAAAATGCGGTCTACATCCGGCCTAACCAATGGTCCTTAAAGGGACCGCTGCAGGCAGTCACCAAAAAGGTACATTTAAAAATAATTCTTGCCTGAATGTGCAGCTGGGAGGTGGAGGAGTGCTCCTCCCAGTTCCACATCAAAACTACGGACTGCTGCCGGCCACCACGCACCCCCCTCATGATTACCTCCCTCTCTCTCCCAATCGCTGGCTCCTCTCTTTCCTGATTGCCCCCCTCTCTCTCCCGATCACTGCCCCCCTCCTTCTCCCAATCGTTTCCCACCATCACCCCCGCCACCCCTGGTCGCCTCCCCCCCCCCGATCATGTCCTCCGATCACATCCCTCCCTTCCGATCATTTCCCTTCCTCTCCCAGGACTTACATAAGGACCACTACCAGCGACTACATGGTCTGAAATTCAAATCCGCTTCAGTGGCGAGCAGCCTGGGGATGCCCAGCAGGCGCCTGCATATCGCCGACGTCATGTAAATGAGGCCCAATGCCCAATATCAGGTCAGCCTTGGCCGTACCCATTCCAGTGCAGGGATCAATTCTAGCGATCATTTCAGCACGGTGGCATAGTGGTTAGCACTGTTGCCTCACAGCGCCAGGGACCCGGGTTCAAATCCGGCCTCGGGTGACTGTCTGTGTGGAGTTTGCACATTCTCCCCGTGTTTGCATGGGTTTTCTCCGGGTGCTCCGGTTTCCTCCCACAGTCCAAAGATGTGCGGGTTAGGTTGATTGGCCATGATAAAAATTGGCCCTTAGTGTTAGGGGGGATTAAATACGTGGGGTTACGGGGTTACGGGGATAGGGCTTGGGTGGGATGGCTGTCGGTGTAGGGACCGGGTGCTAGGGTTTGGATGATCAGCCATGGTCTCATTGAATGGCGGAGCAGGCTCGAAGGGCCGAATGGCCTACTCCTGCTCCTATCTTCTATGTTTCTAGGCCATGACCTTTATAAAAGCATCTCTTTACATGAAGTTGCACATAAACATAAAAAAAACTTTCTTGACTTTAAAAATCATTCTGAGACCGAAGCAGCAATAACATCTCAAATAATTGATATTATTCCAGACAACCTCGCCGATGGCACCAGATCCTTTGTTAGCAGGTTGTGCATGAATTCCCCAACCATGGCTACAGAACCTGTGCAAATCTTGCCCGCTCCCCTTCCCTGATCCTCAAAGACTCCACTGGATATATGCGACAAGGCTGACATTACATGAGGCACTCTTTTCCCAACACGTAAAAAATTATCACTCCCTTCTCAAGCAGAGTTCAAGACCAAGTCTGTTTTTGTTAGCCCAGGCTGTACTTCCTCCTGCATTTGTGCTCCAGCTAAGCATTCTTGCCCTTAGCCTCTGTGTCCCAATGTATGACGTATTCCCTCCACCCCTTGCTGATTGAAATATTCTTCGAAAGTCCTCCTGAAATATTGTATTAGTATCCCGACAGTATTGACTTTACAAATGGCAATTTGTTCAATAACAGAAGAATCTAAGCATTTCATCTTATCCTAGATGTTCCAACAATTTAATTTGTTACTTTCTCTTCCCCTTGTGAAGACAGGGAGTCATGCTTGCTAATATTTTATTTGTTTTGGGGTGGGCAATGATGGCAAGGCCACACTTATCGCCAATCCCTAGTTTCCCTAAGAAGGTGCTGGTGGACCTTCTCCAGGAATTGCTGCAGCCCTTGTGCTGATGGTACTCCCATTATTGTGCTAGTTAAGGAATTCCAGAATATTAAAACTCAGCAGCGATGAAGAAATGGCATCATATATCCAAGTCAGGGTAGTGCATGTGCGACTTGGATGGGAACTTCGAGTTGATGGTGTTCCCACGACATTGCTGATCTTATCCTTTTGATAGCTGCAGGGGAGAGAAGTGATGCTGAAATAACCTTGGTGAGTTGCCTCATTACATTCTACAGATAGTATATACTACAGCCATAGGTAGATATTAAGTCTAGTGGTAGCAGCACCAATCAAGCAAACTGATCTTTCCTGAAAGGTGTTTAGCTTCTTGAGTGTTACTGTGGTTGCACTCATCCTGGTGAATGATGAGTATTCCATCATACTTCTGATTTGAGCCTTGTAGATGGTATAGAGGCTTTAAAAGGCCAGGAGGCAAGCCACTCATCACAGAGTACCCAGCATTTGCCTTGCTCTTGTAACCATGGTGCCAATATGGCTGGTCTAGTTAAACATCTGGTCAATGGCTTTTTTCTCTCCCACATGGCAGCTGTCTCTCATTCTGCCAGTGCATTTCACACTTCATCTAGAGCCATCCTTTGTCTCTTTACCTGTCCTATTACCATCTTGTCTCGCCTTGAATATCTCTTAATGTCTCTTCACCTCTCACAGACCTTCCTTTTTGTTCTTTCATCCCCTCCCCCATTTTCCAGCCTCCAAACTTGCTTTTTAATCTGTTTCATTTCCTGCTTTTTTCTCAGTTCTGACGCAGGGTCTTCGACCTGAAACATTGACTCTGTTTCTCTCTCCACGGATGTTGCCTGGGCTGCTGAGTTTTTCCAGCATTTTCTGTTGTTATCTGGTCAATGGTGGCCCCTCTAGAAGTTATGATGGGAGTCCAGTGCAACCCCTATAGATTTTCAGGGCCTATGTCTTCACAAGGACTGTGTGGTGGTCACTGCTATCAATGCTATCGTGGGTAGATGGGCCTGTGACTGGTGGGATGGGGAAGATGAAGCAAGTAGGTTACTCCCTCCTGTTGGTTCCCTCACCACGTGATGCAGGTCTAATCTGGCAGCTAAGTCCTTTAGGGCTTGGCCAGCTTGATCACTGATAGTACTGTCAAGCCATTCTTGATGGTGGATATTGAAGTGTCTTATCCAGAGTACATTTGCTCAGTGCTTCCTCCAAGTGATGTTCAACTGATTCATTATTTGAGGGGAGGGCATTAAGTGATGATCAGCAGCCTTAACTTTACCTAACTTGAAGCCATGAGATTTCATGGGGTCTGGAGTCAACGTTGAGGATTCTCTGGGGCAATCCCACATAACTGTATATCACTGTGAGCACTTCTGGGAGCTCTATTTTGCCAATGGACAGGACATACCCAGGGATGGTGATGAAGGCATCTAGGTTGTTGCTGATAGATATGATTCTGTATATGTGACTAGGTCAGACTGCTGCTTGACTGGTCTGAGGGACAGCTCTCCCAGATGTTAATGAGGTGGACTTTGTAGCGTTAAGGTTGAACCACATAGTGTTGGATTCGAGTCATATGTAGGCTTATGGGTAGGAGTGGCAGACTCTTTTTTCTGAAGGATATTAGTGAACCAGCTGGGTTTTTACAATAATTCAGCAGCTTTTATGATTATTTTGCCTTGAAGTAGCCCGCATATTTATTGAATTGAGTTTCGCAACATGCCATGGTGAGATTTGAAATCACAACTTCTGGCTTGCCAGATAGGTGGCAAGAATTAATTTTCTATGGGTGCATCAGCCCTTAACCTTCATTTTATCCAAGTGGACATTGTTCATAGCCCAGATAGATTATTTGGCCATGAGGGCATCAATGAAGAATACATAATCAGACTTGTACCATGGCTAATTTTCCCCCTTCCAAAACCAGGTTCTTTGAGACCAACGGTTGCACCCCTACCATTGTCCGAGACGAGGTGGCCTAGCCCAGCACAGACCATGAATTGAACTGGAGACCTTTCTGGTAGGCACGCTGAATGCCACATTGCATGGTGCATTTACACACTGAGCCATTAAGAGGGCCATCCCAAAACGTTTACACCATAAGTTTACACATGACTGTACAGCCATACACAGCAACAACCGGATTATCAAGTTTGCCGACGACACCACAGTAATTGGCCTGATAAGCAACGATGACGAGACGGAGTACAGAGATGAGATAGTCCAGCTGATGAGATGGTGCAATGACAACAACCTTGCCCTGAACGTTGGCAAGACTAAGGAGCTCATCGTGGACTTCAGAAGCCACCGGGGGAACCATCACCCCATCAGCATAGACGGGACACCAGTGGAAGTCGTCAGTTGCTTCCGATTCCTGGGACTGCAGATCTCTGATGACCTGGCCTGGAACCATAATACTGAGGCTATGCTGAAGAAGGCACACCAGCGCCTCTACCCTCTATGGTGCCTGAGGAAATGCGGCATAAGCACACAGTGGCTTGTGAACTTTTACCGCGGCACCATAGCGAGTGTCCTGATGAGTGGTGTCAATGTGTGGTATGGTAACACCACTGCACAGAACAAGAAAGCCATCCAGAGAGTTGTGAATACGGCAGAAAAGATCATCGGGTGTGCACTTCCATCCATCGAGGAGATCTTCCAGACCAGGTGCCGGAACAAGGCCCGCTCCATCATCCAGGACCCCAATCACCCTGGGCACAAACTGTTCTCCCTCCTGCGGTCCGGACGTCGGTACCGCAGCATCCGAACCAGGACCAGCAGGTTTAAGAACAGTTTCTATCCACAGGCAGTGCGCCTACTGAACTGCTAACCGCACTGCCCCACATATTATAGTTATATGTTTATGTAAATATATATATTATACTTATATTACCATATATTTATCATATTACAGTACTATTATTTCCAGTGGTAATTGAGGCTTTTTTGCACTATTCATCATATCCTGCAACTTGGACTGTTATTGCTATACTTTCTGCTTATTTGCTTATTGTTTTTATTTATACTTGTTTTTATTTTTTGCTTTTATATTTATATGCTTGTATTGTGGGAGTGAGTGGGGAGTAAGCATTCCATTGTACTAGTTACATATGGCAATAAAATGATCTTGAATCTTGAATCTTGAAACGAGGGAACTCAGTCATCAATCCAGCCAGAACTCAAAATTCCTGATCTTTCTTGAAGATTCAATGAGGAGAATGTTATCGTTACCACTTCTCAACTTCTAGAAAGTGCCTCGGCTGTCCTAAATTTTCCTGTTGCACTCAATTTTCATAGATTGCTTACTGAATCTCTCATGAGCTACATGCTTCCTTCTTTTCCCCAGGATTATCCTGTGGCTTCCACACACACCACTCTCTCCCCCTCCACCCCAACCCCGCCCCATTCCTTAGTTCAGTGTATAGCAGAGTCCTGGAATCAGGTAGACAGTCTGAGCCCATCCGTGGGATAAAATAGTTCAGGCCAATAATTTTAATATTTCCTAGGCTAAATGTCATTACTATCTCAATGAGCTAGCTAAGATTTCCTCAGAAAATACTGTATTTGACAGCAGAAGATAAGTTTGTGATCAGACAGAACTCAAGTAAGTTGACATAACATGAACACTTACAATGTGATGTTTGGGCACCAGCCAAAATCCGAGATATAACAAAGGATGTATTATAATCCAGATCTGCTTTCTTGTATATATCTGGCCTCTCCTCCTGGCGAGTCCATTGAGTCATGACTTATCATTGTCTGTTTCTAATTTGTCTAATTCAGTTCCTCAAATCTTTGTCTGCTTCACAGACTTTCCATTCCGCTATCTGTAATTGCTTCATTTAGACACTATGTTGCAAGAGAAACTGATACCAGGATGTTACTCATGCTCTCTAGTGTAGGTGGAAATGCTCGCTGAAGTTATAGAACAGTTTCACAGGGCTTCATCAAAACAAGGTTACATGAAGTGCTCTGTTTAGCAAAAATCGTTCAATTTTTAACTGTAATCTTTTGTGTTAAAGTTAATGGGGAACAAATTCTGTGGCACCAAATCTTCCACCTGCGCTCTGACCTGGCATTGACCCTGTCCCAAATTCTGCAGCCACAGTCATTTAAATAATAGGGTTGGCTGCTCATGCCTGTAGCAGTGCAACTAGGTTGTCCACCCAGCATTGTCCATCACTACGAAGAAGGATAGGTAAGCCCTCTTGGGTCTAAGACTTCAGGCTGATGGAACCAATGACATAGGTAGGACAAAGGAAGAGATTCTGCTGAGAGACTATGAGCAGCTAGGGGCTAAATTAAAAAGCAGAACCACAAAGGTAATAATCTCTGGATTACTACCTGAGCCACGAGCAAATTTGCATATGGTGAATAAGATCAGAGAAATGAACTAGTGGCTCAAAGACTGGTGTGGGAGAAATGGGTTTTGATTTGTGGGGTACTGACACCAGTACTGGGATAAGAGGGAGCTGTTCCGTTTGGACGGGCTTCACTTGAACCATGCTGGGGCTAGAGTCCTGGCAAATCGAATAACTAGGGCTGTAGAGAGGGCTTTAAACTAAATAGTCAGGGGAAGGATCCAGGTGAGCGGGAAAATAAAAAGTCAATGAGAAATGAGAAAGCAATAGAGCAGGCTAGAGATGGGGGAAATAATAACCAGAGTGTGACAGGAAGGGACAGAGGGGGAGAAATTGGGTGAGTAGCGCCACCTGTTAGCGCCTAAAGAGGCAGCCAGTGGCTGTAGCGCCACTGGCTGCGTCTCCGGCGATATTCAGTAGGGGCGCTAATGGTGGCGTTAGGCATTTGCGCTGCACCGCCACCGATGACGTCATCGGTGTGCGCAGCGCCCCATTCGTGCCCCGTTCGCGATATTTGGTAGCGAACGGCGCAGTTGCGCTGCTCGCTACCCGCGCCTGGTTCACGGGGCCTTACTGTGCTGGCAGCGGTGCAAGTTAAGGTGGAGGTGCGGGGCGGCCGCTTTTTCGGCGGCCGCCTGCCAGCACCTCCGTCCCCGGCCTCCTAACCCCCCCCCCCCCGCGGCATTGCCGGCTGTTTCCCGAGAGCCCGGCACTTCTCCTTGGTGCCGGGCTCATTTGCCGGCACTCGCGATCGGGGATTGCGCTGTTGCAGGCACCTCCCCCTTAACAGTGGGAGGAAGGCCTGCAGTACCGCAGCGTGCCGTGCCACAGCATGTGGCGCTGCGGCACGTTGCGCTGCGATAATCAGTTTCAGCGCCCTAAGAGGAACGTGGAGCGCCTCGAGCCTCACCCCGTCTCCCTCGAGGGGCACTGAAACTGAATTTCTGGCGATCGGTATCACTCCGATCGCTGCACTAAATCCTGCGCTCAGG
The DNA here is from genome assembly GCF_052327205.1 of Somniosus microcephalus. NCBI lineage: Eukaryota > Metazoa > Chordata > Chondrichthyes > Squaliformes > Somniosidae > Somniosus > Somniosus microcephalus. The sequence goes on along the minus strand of NC_140996.1, from coordinate 25,644,491 downwards.
CGACTTTTGCGCCACTTTGGCGCCCCAACCCAATTTCTAGGCCAGAGTGTTTAAAAATAAGAGTGTAACAGAAAATGGGGCCAAAACAAGGGAAAATGGTAAAAAGACAAAGTTAAAAGCTCTATATCTGAATGCACGCAGCATTCGTAACAAGATAAATGAGTTGACGGCACAAATAGATACAAATGGGTATGATCTGGTCGCCATTACAGAGACGTGGTTGCAAGGTGATCAGGGCTGGGAACTGAATATTCCAGGGTATATGATAATTCGGAAGGATAGAAAGAAAGGAAAGAGAGGTGGGGTGGCTTTGTTGGTAAAGGATGGAATCAGTGCAGTGGTGAGAAGTGATATTGGCTCAGAAGATCAAGCTGTAGAATCAGTTTGGGTGGAGATAAAAAATAATAAGGGGAAAATGTCTCTGGTGGGTGTAGTCTACAGGCCCCCGAACAGTAGCAATGCTGTTGGACAGAGTATAAATCAACAAATAATGGAGGCCTGTAAAAAAGGTACGGTAATAATCATGGGTGATTTTAATCTCCATATTGATTGGACAAATCAAATTGGCCATGGTAGCCTGGAGGAGGAGTTCATATAGTGCATCCGGGATGGTTTCCTAGAACAATATGTAATGGAACCAACCAGGGAGCAGGCTATCTTGGATCTGGTACTATGTAATGAGAGAGAATTAATAAATGAGCTCATAGTAAAGGATCCTCTAGGAAAGAGTGATCATAGCATGGTTGAATTTCAAATTCAGTTGGAGGGTGAGAAAGTTGTATCCCAAACCAGTGTCCTGAGCTTAAATAAAGGAACTTATAATGGCATGAGGGCAGAACTGGCTAAAGTGGACTGGAAAAACAAATTAAAGGGTAAAACAGTTGAAATGCAGTGGCGGACATTTAAGGAGATATTTCATAACTCTCAACAAAAATATATTCCAGTAAGAAAGAAAGATTTTAAGAGAAGGGAGCACCATCCGTGGCTAACTAAGGAAGTAAAGGATGGTATCAAATTGAAAATGAAGGTATACAATGTTGCGAAGATTGGTGGGAGACCAGAGGATTGGGAAATTTGTAAAAACCAGCAAAGGATGACTAAAAAAATAATAGAGAAAATGAATTATGAGAGTAAGCTGGCAAGAAACATTAAAACAGATAGTAAGAGCTTCTACAGTTATATAAAAAGGAAGAGGGTAGCTAAAGTAAACATTGGTCCCTTAGAGGATGAGACTGGGGAATTAATAATGGGGAACGGGGAAATGGCAGAGACTCTGAACAAATATTTTGCATCTGTTTTCACGGTAGAAGACACTAACAACATCCCAATAATGGATAATCAAGGGGCCACAGGGAGTGGGGAACTAAAGACAATCACTATCACTAAGGAAATAGTACTCGGTAAAATAATAGGACTAAAAGACAAGTCCCCTGGACCAGATGGCCTGCATCCCAGGGTCTTAAAAGAAGTGGCTGCAGAGATGGTGGATGCATTGGTTGCAATATACCAAAATTCCCTGGACTCTGGAGAGGTCCCAGCAGATTGGAAAACCGCTAATGTAACACCCCTATTTAAGAAAGGAGGGAGACAGAAAGCAGGAAACTATAGACCAGTTAGCCTAACATCTGTCGTTGGGAAAATGCTGGAGTCCTTCATTAAGGAAGCATTAGCAGGGCATTTAGAAAAAACATACTGCAGTCAAACAGAGTCAGCATGGTTTTAGGAAAGGGAAATCAGGTTTAACAAATTTGCTGGAGTTCTTTGAGGATGTAAGAAGCAGGGTGGACAAGGGTGAGCCAGTGGATGTGGTGTATTTGGATTTCCAGAAGGCATTCGATAAGGTGCCGCATAAAAGGTTGCTGCATAAGATAAGAGCTCATGGAGTTGGGGGTAATATATTAGCATGGATAGAGAATTGGCTAACTAACAGAAAGCAGAGAGTCGGGATAAATGGGTCATTTTCTGTTTGGCAAGCGGTAACTAGTGGGGTGCCACAAGAATCGGTGCTGGGGCCCCAACTATTTACAATCTAAATTAATAACTTGGATGAAGGGATTGAGTGTAATGTAGCCAAGTTTGCAGATGGTACAAAGATGGGTGGGAAAGCAAGTTGTGCAGAGGACTCAAATAATCTGTAAAGGGATATAGACAGGCTAGGTGAGTGGGCAAACATTTGGCAGGTGGAGTATAATGTGGGAAAGTGCGAGGTTATCCACTTTGGCAGGAAAAATAAAAAAAGCAAACTATTATATAAATGGAGAGAGATTACAAAACGCTACAGTTCAGAGGGACCTGGGGTCCTTGTGCATGAAACACAAAAAGTTAGCATGCAGGTACAGTAAGTAATCAAAAAGGCAAATGGAATGTTGGCTTTTATTTGAAGGGAGTTCGAGTATAAAAGCAGGGAAGTCATAGAGTCATAGAGTCATAGAGTAATACAGCACGGATAGAGGCCCTTCGGCCCATCGTGTCCGCGCCGGCCATCAAGCCCTGCCTAATCTAATCCCATATTCCAGCATTTGGCCCGTAGCCTTGTATGCTATGGCATTTCAAGTGCACATCCAAATGCTTCTTAAATGTTGTGAGGGTTTCTGCCTCCACAACCCTTTCAGGCAGTGAGTTCCAGACTCCAACCACCCTCTGGGTGAAAAAGTTCTTTCTCAAATCCCCTCTAAACCTCCCGCCCTTTACCTTGAATCTATGCCCCCTAGTTATTGACCCCTCTACTAAGGGAAAAAGCTCCTCAGCATCCATCCTATCTATGCCCCTCATAATTTTGTACACCTCAATCATGTCCCCCCTCAGCCTCCTCTGCTCCAAGGAAAACAAACCCAATCTGCCCAGTCTCTCTTCATAGCTAGATAAGGGAGTGAAGGGTTATGGGGAGCAGGCTGGGAAGTGGCTTTGAGCCCTAGATCAGCCATGATGTTATTGAATGGCGGAGCAGGCTCGAGGGGCCAAGTGGACTATTCCTGCTCCTATTTCTTATGTTCTTCTTCTGAAAATCCCAAATGGGGTGTGCTGCCTACCCAGTGCCAGGGTAAAGGATATCTCATGGCGGCTGGAGAGGAACTTGGAAAGGGAGGGGGTAAATCCAGTTGTCGTGGTCCATGTTGGAACAATTGACATAGGTAGGAACAGGGAGGAGATCCTGCTGAAAGAGTATTAGGAGCTAGGCTCTAAATTAAAAAGCAGGACCTCGTGGCTAATATTCTCTGGATTGTTGCCTGAGCCACATGCAAATTAGCATAGAAGCAGACAGATCAGGAGAATTGACACGTGGCTAAAGGTATGGGAAAGAGGGGTTCCTTTTCATGGGACACTGGCACCAGTTCTGGGACAGGAAGGAACTGTACCGATGGGACAGGCTTCACCTGAACCAGATGGGACCCATGTCCTAGCGGAAAGGATAAATAGGGCGGTGGCAAAGGCTTTAAATTAATAAGATGGGGGGAGGGATCTACAGGAAACATAACCAGCTTAATTATAAACAAAACAGAAAAAGCAAGCATAGGAAAGAATAAAGTAAGGTAGGACATTGATGGCAAGAGAATAAATAGAGTTATAGAACAGGAGTCTAAAAAGATGGTTAAACATAAAGTGAGAGGAAATCCTATTAAAAATGAGTTAAACTTTCTGTACAGCAATGCACACAGTATCCGTAATAAAACAGGGGATCTGGAGGCAATCATGCATTGTGAGGAACCAGACATAATAGGGATTACTGAGACATGGTTACAGAAAAATAAGGACTGGGAATTAAACATTGCAGGGTATAAAATATTTAGAAAAGAGAGAGGGAAAAAGGGGAGGTGGAATAGCTGTACTTATTAGGGATAACATAATGGCAATAGAAAATCGTGACGCAACTATCGGCAAGACAAAAATAGAATCCTTATGGATAGAAATGAAAGATAATAAAGGATCAATCACACTAATAGGTGTAGTCTATAGACCACCTAATAGTGAAAGGGAGGTGGAGGAAGAAATATGCAGACAAATTAGGGAAATGAGTAAAAAATATAGAATAATAATCAAGGGGGATTTCAACTACCCCGATATTAATTGGACAGAAGAGGTAGGTGAAAGGGATAAGGAAATGGAGTTCCTACAATGTGTACAGGACTCCTTTCTAACCCAATATGTAAAAAGCCCAACAAGGGAGGATTCTGTATTGGATCTAGTAACGAGGAATGAGCCAGAGCAGATAAGAGAAGTAAAAGTAGGGGAACATCTAGGCAATAGTGACCATAATATAATATGCTTTAAGATGTTACTTGAGAAGGACATAAGTATGACGAAAACCAGGGTAATAGATTGTAGAAAAGCTGATTTTGAAGGGCTGAGAATAGAACTTGGGAAAATAAAATGGGCAACAATATTGGTAAACAACGATGTAGAATAGCAATGGAAAATATTTTAAATGGTGTTCAACAGAAACAATATATTCTGCTAAAAGGAAAGAATAAATTAAACACTAATGAGACTCCATGGATAAATAAAAACATAAGGGAACAATTGAGGGTAAGGAAAGAGGCAAACATGAAGTACATGGATAGCAGGGGAGTGCATGATAAGGGAGAATATGAAGTCAAAAAAACAATTACGAAGGCAAAGAGGAACTATGAAATTAAATGATCAAGGAACATAAAACAAAATAGTAAAATATTTTACAGGCTTATCAATAAAAAAAGGAAGGTTGGGATGGGAATAGGGCCATTAAGGGATAGACAGGATAATACCATAGGTAATGATAGAGAGATGGCAGAAATATTAAATCATTCTTTTGCTTCAGTATTTACCAGGGAGATAGAACAGGTGGACATGACATTGGATGATGCGATTAGTAATGTGATAAGTGCAATTAAAATAAAAAGAGGGGATATATTAAATAAACTAATCAAGATCAAAGAGGATAAAACCCCTGGTCCAGATGGATTGCATCCACACATTTTAAAAGAATCTAGGGAAGAGATAGCAGAGGCATTACTAAATATATTTAATAATTCATTAGAAAAAGGTGTAGTACCAGAGGACTGGTGGATAGCTAACATAATACCTATATTTAAGAAGGGGGATAGAATATGTTCAGGGAATTATAGACCAGTCAGCTTAACATCGGTGGTAGGAAAAATAATGGAATCCCTACTAAAGGAGAAAATAGAAGAAGATCTAGAAACAAAAAACATAGTAATGAATAGTCAGCATGGATTTCAAAAGGGAAAGTCTTGCTTGACCAACCTCATTGAATTTTTTGAAGAGGTAACAGAGAGAGTAGACAAGGGTAATGCAGTAGATGTAATTTATCTAGAGTTTCAAAAGGCCTTCAATAAAGTACCCCATAATAGACTAATGAACAAGGTCAGAGAATGCGGAGTCAGGGGACAAGTAGCAGAATGGATAGCTGGCTGGTTTCAAGACAGAAAGCAGAGAGTAGGGGTAAAAGGTAGCTATTTACAGTGGCAGAAGTTGGGTAGTAGTGTTCCACAAGGATCAGTGCTGAGACCACTGCTGTTCACAATTTATATTAACGATTTAGACTTTGGAATCAGAAACACAATTTCTAAATTTGCGGATGACACCAAATTGGGGGGGATAGTCGATACTGAGGAGGACTGCAACAAATTACATGAGGACATTAATAATCTTGCAGAATGAGCATATACAGGAAACTTTGGTTTATCCAGAGGTTGTATGTCCGGAAACCTCGATCTACCGGCAGAAATCAGGAGCTGTTTTGTTAGTTTTTTTTCTTCTCGTGGCTTTGTTTTCAACAGTCGGGCTCTGGAAAATCTCTCTGAAGCTGTTGCTAACTACAGAGACGCTTCCAAGGTACGGGCCGACTGTTTACAAGCTGTTGCTAAGCAACAGTGTTTGTTGTCAGATACGGAGATGAAAACCTCTGTATGCTTCAACATTAACTTTGTATGTCCGGCAGTTTTGATAGATCGGCAACAGCTCGGTCCCTTCGGTGCCGGATATAACAAAGTTTCCTGTAATTGGCAAATGAAGTTCAACACAGATAAATGTGAGGTATTACATTTTGGTAGGAAGAATAGGGAGGTCACTTATTACTTGCAGGGTGCGAGTCTAGTTGGGGAAGGCCATTTTCCCCCATCTTTGCTCATCCATCCAGAATTTAAAAAAAATTCACTTATGGGATATGGGCGTCGCTGGCAAGGCCAGCATTTATTGCCCATCCCTAATTGCCCTTGAGAAAGTGGTGGTGAGCTGCCTACTTGAACCGCTGCAGTCCGTGTGGTGAAGGTACTCCCACAGTGCTGTTAGGGAGGGAGTTCCAAGAATTTGACCCAGCAACGATGAAGGACCGGCGATATACTTCCAAGTCAGAATAGTGTGTAACTTGGAGGGGAACTTGCAGATGATGGTGTTCGCATGCGCCTGCTGCCCTTGTCCTTCTAGGTGGTAGAGTTCATGGGTTTGAGAGGTGCTGCTGAAGACGCCTTGGTGAGTTGCTGCAGTGCATCTTGTAGATAGTACACACTGCAGCCACGGTGCGCCGGTGGTGGAGGGAGTGAATGTTTAAGGTGGTGGTTGAGGTGCCAATCAAGCAGGCTGCTTTGTTCTGGATGGCATCGAGCTTCTTGAGTGTTGTTGGAGCTGCACTCATCCAGGCAAGTGGAGAGTATTCCATCACACTCCTGACTTGTGCATTGTAGATGGAGCAAAGGCATTGGGGAGTCAGGAGGTGAGACACTCACTGCAGAATACCCAACCTCTGACCTGCTCTTGTAGGCACAGTATTGATGAGGCTGGTCCAGTTAAGTTTCTGGTCAATGGTGACCCTCAGGATGTTGATGGTGGGGGATTCTGTGATGGTAATGCCGTTTAATGTCAAGGGCGGTTTAGATGCTCTCTTGTTGGCGATAGCCATTGCCTGGCATTTGTGTGGCGCGAATGTTACTTGTCATTTATCAGCCCAAGCCTGAATGTCATTGTGAATGGAACTGGACACAGTGCAATCATCAGCGAACATCCCCACTTCTGATCTTATGATGGAGGGAAGGTCATTGATGAAGCAGCTGAAGATGGTTGGGCCTAGGACACTGCCCTGAGGAACTCCTGCAGCGATGTCCTGGGGCTGTGATGATTGACCTCCAACAACCACAACCATCTTCCTTAGTGCTAGGTATGACTCCAGCCAGTGGAGAATTTTCCCCCGGATTCCCATTGACTTCAGTTTTACTGGGGCTCCTTGATGCCACACTTGGTCAAATGCTGCCTTGATGTCAAGGGCAGTCACTCTCACCTCACCTCTGGAATTCAGCTCCTTTGTCCATGTTTGGACCAAGGCTGTAATGAGGTTTGGAGCCGAGTGGTCCTGGCTGAACCCAAACTGGGCATCAGTGAGCAGGTTATTGGTGAGTAAGTGCCGCTTGATAGCATTGTAAACACCTTCCATCACTTTGCTGATGATTGAGAGTAGACTGATGGGGCATTAATTGGCCGGATTGGATTTGTCCTGCTTTTTCTGGACAGGACATATCTGGGCAGTTTTCCACATTGCCGAATAGATGCCAGTGTTGTAGCTGTACAGGAACAGCTTGGCTAGAGTCGCGGCTAGTTCTGGAGCACAAGTCTTCAGCACGACAGCCGGGATGTTGTCGGGGCCCATAGCCTTTGCTGTATCCAGTGCGCTCAGCCGTTTCTTGATATCATGTGGAGAGAATTGAATTGGCTGAAGACTGGCTTCTGTGATGGTGGGGACCTCAGGAGGAGGCCAATATGGATCATCCACTCTGCACTTCTGGATGAAGATGGTTGCAAACGCTTCAGCCTTGTCTTTTGTACTCACGTGCTGGGCTCCACCATCACTGAGGATTGGGATATTCTTCTCCCATTAGTTGTGTAATGTCCACCACCATTCATGACTGAATGTGGTAGGACTGCAGAGCTATGAGCTGATCCGTTGATTGTGAGATCGCTTAGCACTGTCTATAGCATGCTGCTTCTGTTGTTTAGCATGCATGTGGTCCTGTGTTGCGGTTTCCCCAGGTGGCACCTCATTTTTAGGTACGACTGGTGCTGCTCCTGGCATGCTCTTCTACACTCCTTATTGAACCAAGGTTGATCCCCTGGCTTGATGGTAACGGTAGAGTGAGGGATATGCCGGGCCATGAGGTTACAGATTGTGGTGGAATACAATTCTGCTGCTGCTGATGGCCCACAGTGCCTCATGGATGCCCAGTTTGAGCTGCTAGACCTGTTCTGAATCTATCCCATTTAGCACGGTGGTAGTGCCACACAACACGATGGAGTGTGTCCTCAGTGTGAAGACGGGACTACATCTCCAGAATGACTGCTGTGGTTACTGCTACGAATGCTGTCATGGACAGATGTATCTGCGACAGGTAGATTGGTGAGGACGAGGTCAAGTAGGTTTTTTCCCCGTGTTGGTTCTCTCACCACCTTCCGCAGCCCCAGTCTGGCAGCTATGTCTTTCAGGACTCGGCCAGCACGATCAATAGTCGTGCTACCAAGCCACTCTTGGTGATGGACATTGAAATCCACCAGAGTACATTCTGTGCCCTTGCTACTCTCAGTGCTTCTTCCAATTGTGTTCAACATGGAGGAGTACTGATTCATCAGCTGAGGGAGGGCGGTAGGTGGAGACTTCATGGGGTCCGGAGTCAATGTTGATGACTCCTAGGGTCACTCCCTCCCGACTGTATACCACTGTGCCGCCACCTTTGGTGAGTCTGTCCTGCCGGTGGGACAGGACATACCCAGGGATGGTGATGGAGGAGTCTGGGACATTGGCTGAAAGGTATGATTCTGTGAGTATGACTATGTCAGGCTGTTGCTTGACTTGTCTGTGGGACAGCTCTCCCAATTTTGGCACATGTCCCCAGATGTTGGTGAGGAGGACTTTGCAGGGTCGACTGGGCTGGGTGTGCCGTTGGTGTATCCATAGCCGATGCCGAGGTTGATGCCGGGTGGTCCGTCCATTTTTAAAATTTTTCTTATTGTTTTTCATAGCGGTTTGTTATAACTGAGTGGCTTGCTGGGCCATTTCAGAGGGCAGTTAAGAGTCAACCACATTGCTGTGGGTCTGGAGTCACATATAGACCAGACCGGGTAAGGATGGCAGGTTTGCTTCCCTAAAGGTCATTAGTGAACCAGATGGGTTTTTACGACAATCCGATAGTTTCATGGTCACTAGCTTTTTATTCCAGATTTATTTAATTAACTGAATTTAAATTCCACAGCTGCTGTGGTGGGATTTGAACTCACGTCTCTGAATCATTAGTCCAGGCCTCTGGATTACTAGTCCAGTAGTATAACCACAATACTACCATTCCCGTAAAATCGATCCTATTTAATCATAATCAGAGAATTTCCAGTGATGGCTTCTCTACCCACCCCCACACTGTTACTTCCGGAGTCTCCAAAGATCTATCCTTGCCCAACACCACCCCCCACCCCTTCCTCATCTACATGTTGCCTATTGGCCACAGTTTCCACATGTACACTGACAACACCCAGCTTTACCTCTTCACCACACGTCTCAAACCCATCATTGACTTGGTGCTTCTAGGCAGCTTGTCCAACATTCAGTCTGGATGAGCCTCAATTTCCTTTGTTAAACATTAAACACTGAAGCCACCATCTTCAGCCCCTGCCACAAGCTCCGTACCCTTTCCACCGAGTCCACTCCCCTCCCCAACCACTGTCTCAGGCTGAACCAGACTGCTTACAACTTCTGCTTCCGACCCCTTATCCTCTCTGTCACAAAGGTCACTTGTTTCCACCTCTGCAACATCACCCACCTTTGCCCCTACCTCAATCCATCTGCCCATGCCTTTGCCTTTGTCACCTGCAGACTCAACTATTCCAATGCTCTCCTGGCCATCAACTCTGCTGCCTGTGTCCTACCCTGCACCAAGTCCCACTCACCCATCACTCCTGTCCTCACTGACCTACATTAGCTCCCGGTGCCCCAACATCTTCCATTTAAAATTCTCACCCTCATGTTTAAATCCCTTCATAGACTTACCCCTCCCTATCTCTGCAACCTTCTCTAGTCCTACAAGCCCCCCCGCCTCCCTCTGAGCGCACCTTCCTCTCACTCTGGCCTCTCGTTCCTCTTCCCCTCCCTTCACCCCACCATTGGGGCCATGCCTTCAGCTGCCTAGGCCTTACTCTCTAGAATTCCCTTCCTAAACCCTCTACCTCTTCACCGCCCTGTCCTCTTTTAAGACCTTTCTTAAATCCTTCCTCAGTCACCATCCATAATATCTCCTTCTTTAGCTCAACATCTGTTTTTTTAAATCATTACACCTCTGCGAAGTGCTTTGGGATGTTTTTCTACATTAGAAGCACTAGTTAAAAGCAAGTTGTTGTCTTCCGTTGATTCCTCTGGGATCAATTTCTATTTGATTCCTCGGATGTGAGGCCAATCTATGGCTCAGAATGGCATCTACACTGGCCCCCAGCAGACATAGGTGTCACTTAGCCTATCAGAAACACATCTGTTGGGATACCCAGAATAGCCCAGAAACATTCCCAGACACATACCTAAACGTGCTGGTGGAATGTAACTGGGGTGACTTAAGACCCATTCTCTGTGCCCATCAATTTCTGGATGTTTGTGAATGGGGTGGAAACTTAGCACCATTTTTGTGTTAATACTACTGATTTGGGAATTGCCAAATTCCTATCTAAGAACTGAGGTTGACTCAGGCGATCAAACAAACAAGTTTTAATGCAGAATTAACGAGTTTAAACAGTTTGTCGAGATCGATACAGGAGAACCACGAAAACAGGTCTTTGCTGGTCGGAGGCTCCACGAGGACTGCCAGGGCGGTCCCGTGGATGGCGTCATGACATCATCACGTTTCTCCCGCGCTTGGGTGGTCACGTGATTAGCGGCATGACGTCATCGCGTTTACCCGCGCTTTGCTGCAGTCTTAAAGGGACCGCGCCCCGTGCATGCAAACAGTATGTACAAACACAGAAATCACTAACAGACTGGTACAGGCTTAGGTTGGAGTAAAACCTCGTTAAAGGGAATTATGTACAGTTGCTCAAAGTCCCTCAGTGGCTCTGCCACATGCGCCCCCCCAGAATTCTCTTTAACGGAAAAAGTCAAACGGTGAGGGGGTCTGACAAGCCTGTCAGAATGACTCCTGTACTCCCGAAGCGGAGGCTGCTGGACGGCTGGTGGTCGAGCGGGCGATTGCACTTGATCCGTTGTGACGATGATGGGCGGCCGACCTCGTCTTGGTGGCTGTGCTGTCTCGACGGGGCGGTCGAGGTCCAAGTGTGCCAGCTTTAAATGGTCGACTGAAATGTGGTCCGGTTTACCACCGACATCGACCTTGAAGGTTTTGTTTCCTGCCTCTAACACCCAGAAAGGACCAGTATATGGGGCCTTGAGCGGATCCCGATGCGCATCGTGGTGGATGAAAACGTATTCAGCCTTTTTAAGCTCTGTGGGCACGTGCGATCGCTGAAGCCTGTGGCGCGACGTGGGGACCGGCGCGAAACATCTGGCCGCCTCCTGGTGACTGTTAAGCTGGCCCGACCCAGGCCATGGCTCCGTCGGCGTTGGCAGGAAATCCCCTGGGACTTGCAACACTGCAGAGGAAGAGTGAAGGTCTTCTTTGGGAGCCGTGCGAAGGCCCAACAGAACCCACGGTAGCTTGTCCGCCCATCCAGCGTCCTGGAGGCTTGCCCTCAGTGCGGCTTTCAGCGATCTGTGAAAACGTTCACAGAGGCCATTCGCCTGAGGGTGGTAGGCTGTAGTGCGGTGCAATTTGACGCCGAGTCCCTGAGCCACGGCTTTCCAGAGTTTGGAGGAAAACTGCGGTCCTCGATCCGAAGAAATGTCAGCGGGCACTCCAAAACGGGCGACCCAGGAAGAAATGAACGCCCTGGCCACGTCCGCCGAAGTAGTGGATGACAGGGGCACCGCTTCTGGCCATCTGGTGGTGCGGTCTACCATGGTCAGAATGTGAGAAAAACCATGGGAAGGTGGAAGTGGTCCTACCAGGTCCACATTGACGTGGTCAAAACGCCGCTCTGGAACCGTGAAGGTGGCCAATGGGGTCTTGATGTGGCGCAGTACCTTGGCCTTTTGGCAGACGACGCAGGTGTTGGCCCAGTCACGGACATCCTTATGCATGCTGTGCCAAACGAATTTAGCCGACATGAGCTTCTGCGAGGCCTTCATCCCTGGGTGCGACAACCCATGTATGGCGTTGAAAATCTTGTGGCGCCAGGCGACCGGCACGACAGGGCAAGGGTCTTGTACGGAGACGTCGCACAGCAGCGTGGTACCTGCTGAATGGAACTCGACGTCGGCCAACTGGAGACTAGTGATGTTGGCTCGGTAAGCCTGAACTTCTGGGTCCGAGACTTGGTCCGCCGCCATGAGGGCGTAGTCGATGCCCAGATGGACTGCATTGACAGTCGCGCGGGAGAGGCAGTCTGCCACCAGGTTGTCCTTACCGGCCACGTGCTGGATATCCGTAGTAAATTCAGATATGTAAGTCAGCTGACGCTGCTGTCGGGATGACCACGGTTCGGCGGTCTTGGCCATGGCAAAGGTGAGTGGCTTGTGGTCCACAGAAGCGGTGAAAGGACGTCCTTCCAGCAAGAACCGAAAATGGCGGATGGCCAGAAAAAGGGCTAGCAACTCCCGGTCGAAAGTGCTATAGAATCTTTCGTTCCGTCTAAGTTGTCGGCTGAAGATGCTGCCACGTCCCATTCACCCATTGCTCCTGTACGGCGCCGATTGCGTAGTCTGACACGTCGGTGATGAGGGCGATGGTGGCTCCTGGTAATAGGTGTGCCAACATGGTCGCGCTGGCTAGGGCGCTTTTGGTGTCGGTGAACGCTCGGTCCATGTCAACCGACCAGTCTACCGGGTCCTTGCCAGTCCTGCCCTTGAGGGCCTCGTACAGGGGCTGCATGAGCAGTGCTGCCTTAGGCACAAAACGGTGATAAAAGTATACCATGCCTAGGAATTCCTGCAGGGCCCTTATGTTCTGCGGGCGTGGAAAGGATGTCACCACCTCTACCTTCGCTTGCAAAGGAACCGCCCCCTCTGCGGTGATGCGATGCCCCAGGAAATCGATTTGTTGCAGGCCAAACTGGCACTTAGCCGGGTTGATAATCAGGCCGTGTTGGCTGAGGCATCGAAACAGGGAGCGTAGGTGACAGAGATGTTCCTCTTTGGTGGAGCTGGCGATCAGAATGTCATCCAGATAGATGAAGATGAAGTTGAGGTCCCGCAGCACGGAATCCATCAGGCGCTGGAAAGCCTGGGCGGCGTTATATAAGCCAAACGGCATGTGCAGAAATTCGAAGAGGCCGAATGGGGTGATGACCGCGGTCTTCTGGACATCCTGTGGGTGCACTGAGACCTGGTGGTGGCCCCGGACGAGGTCGACTTTGGAGAAGAAGTTGCTTCCTGCCAAATGGGCAGAGAAATCTTGGATGTGGGGGATCGGGTACCGATCCGGAGTGGTGGCGTCGTTCAGGCGTTGATAGTTGCCACAAGGTCGTCATCTGCCGCCAGGCTTCGGAATGATATGAAGGGGTGAAGACCAGGGACTATTCGACTGGCGAATAATCCCTAAACGTTCCATGGTGGCGAACTCCGCCGTTGCAACCGCCAGCTTGCCAGGATCCAGGTGCCGAGCTCGCGTGTAGACCGGGGGACCGTTGGTGGTAATGTGGTGTTCCACACCATGTTTCGTGGCCGTGGAGGAGAACGTGGGTCTCGTCAGGTCGGGAAATTCTGCGAGCAGACGGGCGAACTCGTCAGGAGTTGGGAAAGCACAGGCGACCGTGCGTGACGTAGTGTTACTGCAGTAACAGGGGATGGAATTGAAGGTTGCCGCGTTGATCAACCGCTGGTTTTTCACGTCGACCAGGAGGCTGTTGGCGCACAGGAAATCCGCGCCGAGAATGGTTTGCGAAACCTTGGCCGTAATGAACCCCCAGTGAAAACGTTGCTCCCCGAAGCAAACCTCCACACGCCATCTGCCGAACGTCCGAATCGCTCCGCCATTGGCCGCTTGTAGGGCGAGGCCGTGCTTCCCTGCCTGAACATCGAGGGGGAAGCCGGCAATATGCTGCACTGCGTTCCGGTGTCGCACAGAAAACGACGGCCGGAGAGCGTGTCGGTAATGAAAAGCAGCTTGCCCGCATTGCCGATCGCCATGGCGGCCGCGCGGCGCCCATTAGACCTGTTCCTCATTATTCGCAGTTGTTTTTTTGGGGGGGGAAGCTGCAGGGAGGACGGCACCGTCTTGTCTTCATGCCGAACTGCGCGTGGTAGAAACACAGCCCTGTTGACTGACGAGCTGTGGCGGCGCCTGTGGGGGAGGGGCACCTCGTGGCGGCTTCCGCGGGGGATGGGCGCCTCGTGGTGGTGCAGTACTGCTGCGTGACCACGAATATTTTGTCCGCCTCTGCCGCGAGTGCCACGCAGTCTTCTACCTCGGATCTGGCCAGGGCAGCTTACACCTGCTCAGGCAGCTGGCTGAAGAAGAGTTCCCGGAAAAGGAAGCATTCCAGTTCGGCGCCCAGGAGTGTGGGCATTTGGCTCATCAATTCCGAAGGCTTGGAGTCCCCCAGCCCAGGCATGGCGAGCAATCGATGTGCGCGCTCTGATTTAGTGAGCCCGAATACTTGCAGCAACCGTGCCTTGATGGTATCATACTTGCCCTCCATTGGAGGGTTCCCGAGGAGGCTGATGATCTGCGAAGCGGTGGAGCTTTCGAGTGCCGAGACCACGTAGAGGTATTTAGTTTGATCTGCAATGATGCCTCTCAGAGCGAACTGGGCTTCGACCTGGATGAACCACGAGGTCGCCTGCTGCTCCCAGAACTGCGGTAGCTTCAACGAAACGGCGTTGGCCTCCATGTAGTGTTCTTTTCGCGAAAAACGTTCGCAAAAGACGGGGTCACCAATGTAGGAATTGCCAAATTCCTATCTAAGAACTGAGGTCGACTCAGGCGATCAAACAAACAAGTTTTAACGCAGAACTGACGAGTTTAAACAGTTTGTCGAGATCGATACAGGAGAACCACGAAAACAGGTCTTTGCTGGTCGGAGGCTCCACGAGGACTGCCAGGGCGGTCCCGTGGATGGCGTCATGACGTCATCACGTTTCTCCTGCGCTTGGGTGGTCACGTGATTAGTGGCATGACGTCATCGCGTTTACCCGCGCTTTGCCGCAGTCTTAAAGGGACCACGCCCCGTGCATGCAAACAGTATGTACAAGCACAGAAATCACTAACAGACTGGTACAGACTTAGGTTGGAGTAAAACCTCGTTAAAGGGAATTATGTACAGTTGTTCAAAATCCCTCAGTGGCTCTGCCACACTGAGCTGTTTTATCATTAGCAATTCGTGGCATTGTGTTCTCCAGCAGATTCTATAAGTTGTTATTAAATTTGAGTCGTGCTGATTATCTTTTGCCCACTATTTTCCACTCTGACTAATCTTACTTTTTTCAATTATATTTTCTTGGTTTCCATCTATTTTGTACTAATATTTTATGACTACATGCACTTTCTGTTTACAATGTGGTTTGTAATCTCTATACTAATCTATGTATTCTATAATTAAACTTCTGTATATATAGCTATTCTTTTCTTATGTTATTATCTATTGTAGGAACTAACTCACCTTATGCAGCGAGTTGTTATGATCTGGAATGCACTGCCTGAAAGGGTGGAAGAAGCAGATTCAATAGTAACTTTCAAAAGGGAATTGAATATATACTTGAAGAGGAAACATTTGCAGGGCTATGGGGAAAGAGCAGGGGAGTGGGACTAATTGGATAGCTCTTTCAAAGAGCCGGCACAGGCACGACGGGCTGAATGGGCTCCTTCTGTGCTGTATGATTCTATGGGCTGGATTTTCTCAATGGGGAGCTTTTGGAGGCGGGACTCCCACTTGTTGGGTTTCAGTCCCGCCTCCATCAAATTCTGGCCAACCCACGCTATTTTCCCTTGATTGACCTTGTTAAGCCCGCCCAGCGGGCTTAGCAGGCCTATTAAGGGAAAGCCGGTTACAGAGAACATCAACATATGACGTTTCATCTGTCCACAGATGAATTGTCATCGTTTGACAGCTCTGTGAAGCTGTCAAACACTGACATTCTCTGTAGTTTGATGAGTTCTTGAATACAAGAACTCATCAAACCTCTTTCTTTTGCAGAAATGAGATGGTTGTTGCATTGGAGAATGCAACGACCATCTGTCATCTCTGCAGCGGAGGTGTGAGACTCTCCGCATACCCACCGATTGAAGCCTGCAGGAAGAAACAAAGGTAAGTACACTTTTTCTAACACTTGCACTTACCTCAGATACTCACCTCTCCACACTTGCACCCATCACTCACCTCCACAGCACACTTTTGGATCCCTCCGACCGCCGCAGACCCACTACTCGCCTCGCTGACCCTGGCGTGTTTTGGAGCCTTCGGGAAGCCCGCACTTGTGTGGGCAAAAAGGGGATAATCCTATTTTCTGCCAGTTAACTACTTGTTAACAGGCAGTTAAGTGGTTGTAATCCCTTCCCGCCTCCAAGGAGACGGGATCTGGCGCGGGACGGCTACCCACCTCCTGGCAAGATGTCATGGAGGCGGGTTGGGCACCCGCCCCCAGATTCTGCCATTTTTCCGGCAGTCCCGCCTCCATACCCGCCTCCCCAGGGTTGGCAAGATCGCGCTCATAGATTCTGTAATAATTACTGGAATTTATAGATTTCAATAAATGTCAGCTAAATCCAAAAGAGTTTTCAGTTACGCACATTACTAAATAAATCATGCAGTATATTTTTGTTCAACTGTATAGCTTGACTCTTCCCTCAAGTTAATGTCAAAGATAATTGAACTTAAGTCTTTACAATATTTGAATGAAATTAGGCTCGGGACAAAGATTGTAAATGCAACTGGTTTTTCCTTCTTTACATATTGTGACTCTATTAAAGGAATCACTGCCAAGCTAAAAAAAGACACCATTTTTTTTGTCACAGAGATAAGTTGATTATAATGGCCCAGAAATTCGGGTCCCAACGCGTGAGTACGGACGGAGTACTCACGCGTGGACCCGATGGAAGTGCCGGTTTCTTGCATGCACTACGCATGCGCGGGAAACCGGCATTTCCGATCCTCTGAACCAAGGGGTTCAGAGGTCGAACGCGTGTGCGCAGGAGTCTGCGCGTGCGCGTTGAACTTCCTCTTTTTTTTACAGGTTTGCCCGTGCGTGAAGGCCTCTACATTTTACACATTAAAAAAACAGACGTAAGGACTTCATTTTAAAAGGTAAGTGGTCAATTAATTAAAATTAGAACATTTTTTCCACAGATTTATTATTTTTAAATACTTTACAGTAATTTAAGTGTATTTTTAGCCCCGATTTTTTATAAAATTATTTTTTTCAAAAATTTAAATTATTGTTTAAAATAGTTATTTAATGTTATTTATAGTTGATTTAAATAGTGTGATTTTTTTTCAAATTTATTTTAAGGTTAAGTACTGTTTTGGGCGCCCGGAGTTTTCATGAGTTTGACAGTTCTTTCTGTCAAACTCATGAATGAACTTTTGCATCCTCCGATTGGTTGGCCAGCGCTCACGTGATCCCAGCCGACACATTGCACTAAGTACGCCGCTGGATCACGCAAGCACAGCACGCCGGGAGCTGGACCGGGCCACAGAGAGGAAATGCACGCAGGCCCAGGCCTCAACTGCCGGCGCGCTAGGTAAGTGTAGGTCGGGGGCTTGCACCCGCGGGAAGCCCCCGACACGAATTTCTGGGCCAATGTATTAAGAGGAACAGGAAATACTGGAAACACTTGGCAGGTCAGGCAACATTCAAGCCACAGAAAAAGCTGATCTCTGGCATCAAAGGTGATGGCTGAGAGGGGACCATTTACACATTTGCAAGTTACTAATTGGCATAAATAAAATAAATCTGGTGTATTACGTCAGGGTAAACCAAGACACTAGAATAAGAGGGTATAGACTAAAACTTTCAAGAGGACAACTTAGGACAAATGTCAAGAAAAACTTCAAGCAATGCATGATCTACACTTAGATTGAGTTTTTTGGTAGGGTAGTGAAGGTGTTAACGTTAGATTCATTCAAGATACAGTTTGTAGGGGGTTTTGGTGTGTGTGACGTGTGCCCAGTCAGTTCTGCCCCTGACTGTCTCTGAGCGGTTCGAATCGCTCCCACACCCTCTGGGTTCTAGACACTGGACTTAGGTACAGGCGGCGATACAGAAAATCGAGTAGACAAGTGGTTTGGTGCAAGAAAACCAAATTTTATTAAAAGTCTGAATAAAACAAAATACTACTGAGAATTACTGGTATAGTTACAGGCATAAACAGTTAATACACTTACATGGGAATGGGGAACACACGGCACATCGAGGGAAACAAATACATTAAAATTCCCCTTATCCTTATCCCACCCCCTATACCTAACTAGATTAAGCTATGAGGGGCCAGGATTTCATGCTCACCAATTCGAAACCTGTTGCTTTAGATGGTGGGGTTTTGAGGTTCGCTCTTTCTGTCCTTTGGGGTATCTCGTCGCCACGTGATCACAGGGCGCGGCGCTCAAGTTGTTTGTGCGAGGCACCCTCCCTTTTTCTCCGTTAACGTCTTCGTCGAGTACTTCATCGCGATGGGCCTTCTTCTTCTTCGGGCGGTCGCCAACGGTATTGCTGCGGTTGGGGGTTGGTTGGCGGTCTTTACCGTTTAATGAATTTCCTACCCAAGCTTCGAACACCAGCTTATTCTTCAACTGGGCTATTACTGTCCATTGAGGTTTTACTGTCCATGCATGTAACGCCAACTTATTCACCAAACGCCAGCTTATAACTAGGCGCTTGTTCCCCAACGCGTCTTTCCGCTGCCCTTCTCTGCCTTTATTGGTTTACCGTATTCTTCGTCTCGCCTCGTCTCGTCTGCCCGTTTGTGGCCTGTGTGTCCTGTGTGGTTTCAAACTCGGGTCTCGTTCTCCTCCCGTGTTGGGCCCTCGGTGTAGTAATGGGCGTCCTTGGTGTTGAGCGGCACGGGGAGTGAGAAGAGAGCCCGCCACGAGGCCAGGGCACGAGAACGAGAGGCAAGAGATAAGAGCAAGAGCGCTACGCTACACGAGCTAACAGACCGATCACTACCAATGGGCCTACAATTATACCCGATTCTTCATTCCTTATCTGCGCGCCAAATCAGGTCAGTCCTTTGTCTAACTTTTGGCGGGCTCATTTAAAATGATTACAGCTATTTACTTTAGCGACTTCTGGAGTGGTTGTCTCTGTGTTTAATGGTTTCGATGTCCTGGCTGTTTGTTATTTATGAAACTTAATCGGGTTTGACTTGATGGCTTCTGTGAGCTGTTACCGATTAAATATGCAGAAACCTAATGGCCTCGATTTAGGCCCATTCTAACCTGATCTGTTTCAAGGCGAATGAATACATATTCTGTGTTTGCTTTAGCTGTCTGGCTCCACAAAGTCTCTTCATAGATTTATGCATCTTAAGTTTCGTTTCAGGTTTGAAAAAGGTGCCTGCCTGTTTGCAGGGCCTTGCTTTTAAAATCCTGTACTTTTGGTCATGAGTTTGCAGAAGCCATTTTGGGTACCCCTTTTTAGCAACTTTTCCATGCAGGGTCCCTTTATCCATAGCTTTTGGGGAATGTGGGAATTTTGAGAACCCTACAAGTTAGATAGCTAATCAAGTCTGCAAGTTTTCTTTTGGTTGGATGAGCTAAGATGGGCTGAATGTGTTTCTTGTGATCTTATAAACTCCATCAAGAGTTGGTGGAACTTCTACCCACCGCCCTGATCCCACCATGACCCCGGCCCACTGCCCTGATCCCACCATGACCCCAGCCCACTTCTACCCACCGCCCTGATCCCACCATGACCCCAGCCCACTTCTACCCACTGCCCTGATCCCACCATGACCCCAGCCCACTTCTACCCACTGTCCTGATCCCACCATGACCCCAGCCCACTTCTACCCACTGCCCTGATCCCACCATGACCCCAGCCCACTTCTACCCACTGCCCTGATCCCACCATGACCCCAGCCCACTTCTACCCACTGTCCTGATCCCACCATGACCCCGGCTCACGTCTGCCCACTGCCCTGATCCAACCATGACCCTGGCTCACTTCTGCCCACTGCCCTGATCCCACCATGACCCCTGCCCACTTCTGCCCACTGCCCTGATCCCACCATGACCCCTGCCCACTTCTGCCCGCTGCCCTGATCCCACCATGACCCCTGCCCACTTCTGCCCGCTGCCCTGATCCCACCATGATTTCTGCCCACTTCTGCCCACTGCCCTGATCCCACCATGACCCCAGCCCACTTCTGCCCACCACCCTGATCCCACCATGACCCCTGCCCACTTCTGCCTGCTGCCCTGATCCCACCATGACCCCTGCCCACTGCTCTGATCCCACCATGACCCCGGCTCACTTCTGCCCACTGCCCTGATCCTACCATGACCCCAGCTCACTTCTGCCCACTGCCCTGATCCTACCATGACCCCAGCTCACTTCTGCCCACTGCCCTGATCCTACCATGACCCCAGCTCACTTCTGCCCACTGCCCTGATCCTACCATGACCCTAGCTCACTTCTGCCCACTGCCCTGATCCCACCATGACCCCGGCCCACTGCCCTGGTCCCACCCTGGCTCCGGCCCATTTTCCAGGGACTGACCCTGTGTCTGTCGCCTGCAGCACCATGATGTATTACAGGCAATGTTGAAATCACTAAGTAGCAGCATAGGATGATGAGAAGCATTGCAGGATTTTTTTTGGCGAAATCCTGATGGGAAGTTAGCAGGTCATGCTTTGCCCCTGCCTGACTTGGCTGCTACTGACCTCAGCAAATTTTTCGTGGTCAGGCTAATTTAAATGCTTTTTCCGGACTCCCGGTGGGATTCCGACCCCCAGTGGGGAGCCCAGGTGGGGGAGGTGTCTGTAACAGTAAGACCAGCCAGGATGTCTGTGGAGCAGCTGAAGAGGAATCCAGATGTTTACATCTGAGGACATTTCGCTAAAGATACTGCCGCTCAGGCAACAATTAATGCGAGCGACATGGAAATGATAAATTTGATATAAATAATAGATAAGAAAAATGTAACAGCCAAATCATTTAATAAATGCTTAATATCGTGCGGACATTGAAAACGTTGAAAAATTAAATAACTACAAAGGCTGCACCAGAGCCACTGGGAGTGGAGAAGGTGCTGGCTGGTCCTTGGTGTGGAGATCCCCTATCGGTGCACGGTCAGCGGGGTGGACCGCACCCCTGGGGTCTACCTGCCTTTTTTCTGCCACATTATCGGCCTTCTCTTTGCCAGATTTTCCATGTTACCCTCCCCCTCTGCCATTCTACTGTAACCACTTACACTTCCTCTGAACCCATCTTTTGGTGTCAGTGTGGCTCAGTGGGTAGCACCTTCGCCTCTGAGTCAGATAGGTTGTGGGTTCAAGTCCCATGGCAAGAGATGTTGAGCATAAAAATCTAGGCTGACACTTCAATGCAGCACTGAGGGAATGCTGCACTGTTAGAGGTGATGCCTTTCAGATGAAATGTTAAACTTAAAGCCCTGTCTGCTTTCTCAAGTGGATGTAAAAAGATCCCATGGCACTATTTCGAAGAAGAGCAGGGGAGTTATCCCTGGTGTCCTGGCCAATATTTATCCCTCAATCAACATCACTAAAAACAGATTATCTGGTCATTATAACATTGCTGTTTGTGGGAGCTTGCTGTGTGCAAATTGGCTGCTGCATTTCCTACATTACAACAGTGACTACACTTCAATTAAAAAATAGTACTTCATTGGCTGTAAAGCGATTTGGGGCATCCGATGGTCATGAAAGACGCTATATAAATGCAGGTCTTTCTTTTTTCTTTACCTGTCTCATTATCACCTCCTTTTGCCTCGCACCATCATCTTTTTTGTCATTTAATCACTCCTGCTCGCCACCCTATCACAGACCGTTCCCTTTTGTTCTTTTCCTGCCCCCCTTTCCGTGGCTCTGCATTTGCTTAAAAGCTGTTCCTCTGTAATATCTTCCAGTTCTGATGAAAGTTCAATGACCAGAAACATTGGCTGGAATTTTGCCGGTCCTCAGAGTGCAGGATTGGAGGCGGGACCACTGTCAAAATCGCAAAGATTGACAGCGGGTAGGAAACCCGCTGTCAACCCGCCTCCAATCAAGCTTCCCAAGTGTCGGGTCCCTGATTTGCGCATGGACCCGACACCTAGCGGCGGGAAGAGGATTATAACCACTTACCTGGCTGTTAACAGGCACTTGATACTTGTTAACAGGCTCTTTTTCAATTTTGCCGCTTCTGCCTCGAGTTCCCCGACGTCCGGACACCACACCAGGTAAGTGTGACATGTTGTGAGTCTGATGTAATGTTTCTGCACTGATGACAGCTGCAGAAGTGGTGTGAAGGATCCAATGGTGCACTTGTGAGTTTCAGAGGTAAGAAAATGTTGGGAAAATCATTTTTAATGCATTTACACTTTTCTGTAGGTAACTAGTTTTGAATTGGCTGTCTAGTCTCACCTCATTGGGAAAACCTCTCTCACCAGTGACAGATTGCTTCTGTAACCTCACCTGCAGCTGCCACCTGTTCCAACCTATGGAGGGAGTCATTGGAGAGCCTGGGTGCAAGAGCTCACCTATGAACAGTCATTGTCAGTGTTTGCAGCACCTCAATGCTGTCAAACACTGAGAAATGAGCTGTCAAAAAAAATTGTGCGTGGTCCCTTTAAGAAAACTGGCAGATGATGCTTCATCAAATGACATCATCTGACCGGCTTCCTGGCAAGCCCGCATGGCATGCTTAACATGGCCAATCAACGTAAAATCACGTCCGTTGGCCGGATGCAGTTGGGGGTGGGACGGGAACCCGGAAACCAGCTGACCTGCTCCCAAGCTGCATCTATTTGCAAAATCGTGGCTGTTAACTCTGTTTCTCTCTTCACATGTTGAGTGTTTCCAGCATTTTCTGTTCTGTGGTTCAGTAGTGCTGTTCTGAAAATTGGTCTTTTCTGTGAGACGCGTAAGAACGTAACGTAACATTCCATGGGCTAGATTTTACGTTTCCCACCCCTCCCTCTGCCTGCTGCCCTGGCTCATTATATATTCATGGCAGGCTGCCGCCGGGATCCCTGGGAATGTGCGAAGACCGAGGCCTGCAAAGATAGGTGTCTGAGGAATTTTAGGAAAAGACCATGGGCTGGATTTTCATTCAGCAGTCGGGAAGGAGGTGGGACTACAACTTTCGGGTTTTAGTCCCGCCTCCATCGACTTCCAGCCAATCGACGTGATTTTCCCTTGATTGACCTTGTTGAGCCCGCCCAGCGGGCTCAGCAGGCCAATTAAGGGCCACCCAGCAACAGGTGATGTCACAGACTGAAATTTCATCTGTCAAGACCTTTTGACAGATGAAATATCAGTGTCTCACAGCTGTTTGAAGCTGTCAAACACTGACAGTCTGACTTCTAACCTGAGTCCTTCTACGCAGGCTCAGTTAGAACTCTCACTGGCACTGAAAGCTGAAGGCTGTCACTTTTGACAGATCGCAGCCGTTCTGCTTTCTGTGCCAGCTGAGTGATGGACTCCCGACGCCTAGAGGAAGAAAGGCTGTTAAGGTAATACAGGTAATTTAAACATCTGTACACACTTTAGACACATCAAACACACTTACCTTTGCACTCATGCAGTAGTGGGGTGGTG
Organism: Somniosus microcephalus; assembly: GCF_052327205.1. Classification (NCBI taxonomy): domain Eukaryota; kingdom Metazoa; phylum Chordata; class Chondrichthyes; order Squaliformes; family Somniosidae; genus Somniosus; species Somniosus microcephalus. The sequence goes on along the minus strand of NC_140996.1, from coordinate 25,620,728 downwards.
TGGTTGGCGCGTGCGCCCAGTCAGTTATGCCCCTGACTGTTTGTGAGTGGTTCGAATCGCTCCCACGCCCCTGGGTTCTAGATACCGGACTTAGGTACAGGCGGTGATACAGAAAAGACTCGAATAGACAGGTGGTTTGGATGTAAGAAAACCAAGATTTTATTAAAATAGAAATTAACACAATCTTATGAGAAGTTACAGGAAACTTTGGTTTATCCGGAGGTTATATGTCCGGAATACTCGATCTAATAGCAAAAATCAGGAGCCGTTTTCTATAAGTTTTTTTAGTTCTCTTTGCTTTTTTTCCCCCAATCAGGCACTGCAAGGTCTGTAGCTATAGCAACAGCTTCAGCTCGAGACGCTTGCAGCTGTAGCCGACTGTTTTGAAGCTGTTGCTAAGCAACAGGGTTTGTTGATTCACACGGAGCTTTTCAGTTCCGTATGTTTCAACATTAACGCTGGTATGTCCGGCACTTTTGATGGTACGGCACCAGCTCGGTCCCATCAGTGCCGGATATCAGAAAGTTTCCTGTACTAGTATAAAATTACAGGCAAATACAAATAACTATACTTATACAGGGAATGGGGAACACACGGCACATCGAGGGAAAACAACTATCTTAACAATCCCCTTATCCTTATCCCATCCCCTATACCTAACTAGATTAAGCTATGAGGGGCCAGAATTCATGCTCACCAATCCAAAATCTGCTGAATTCAAACAGCGGTGGGGCTTGGGGTTCACTCTTTGTGCTCTCTGGGGCTTGCCGTCGCCACATGGTCTCGGAGTGCTGCAAGGGCGTCTTCCAGGTACAAGTACCCCAAGGTTAAAGTCTTTGCTTGGGTACTTTACCTCGCAGGTATGATGGTTCCTCTTCCTCGAGCGGCAGTTGGAGTTTGCATGAAGACAGTCGCAGGTCAGCTGAATTGAAGGCCCGATCATTTGAAGCGTTCTTCAATCCTTTCCCGATTCATCTCATCTCATCACCTCGCCTCGTCTCATCCCGCCTCGCCTGGCCTGGTTTGTCCATGTCCTGGTGCAAGTGCCGGGCGTTCCTGATGGGATGGGAAAGGCACGGGCAGTGGCCAGGCGGCAAGCGTGGGACGGGGAAAAAGCAGCAGCCACGAGGGCGGGGAGCAGGAGGAAGAGCAAGAGAGCAAGAGAAGAGAGAGATTGCTACCCGGGGCCTTCAGTTATACTCCTTTGGATGGTCCTTATCTGTGCGCCAAATCAGGTTAGTTCATTGTCCCAATTTTGGCGGGCTAGTTTAAATAATTGTAGCAATCTAAACTAACTGTTTTTAGATGGCCGGTGATCGCACCTACTGGCCTGATGCCTGAGCTGTATTGTTATTAATGCATCTTAATCGGCCTGTCCAGCCTCAATGGCTTCCTTAAGCTGTTTCCGATTATTTATGCAAACCGCTTGATGGCCTCAAGTATAGGCCTAACTGGTTTTGGTCTGTCTATGATTTGGCTTAATGCATAATTCAAAGTCCTGCTGTCTGCTTTTCAAAATACAAAAGTCCTTCTTCACAGAAACTGCATTTTAGGTTTTGATTTCCCCAAAAGCTGCTTGTGCCACAGAGTCCAAGCTTTTAAAATCTTGCCGGCTTTCAGCCACGAGGTGCAGACGCCATCTTTGGGTACCCTTTTTTATAATGTCCATGATGTGCCTCAATGAATCCGAGACTCAACGTTAACGGAGCAAAGCAAGGCTTTTATTAACTCAGAAAGTAATACACAGTGGAGAAGTGTCTCTCATCCAGAGATCTGCTGTACTGCCTGTGAGACACGCTGGGGCCTGCTTAAGTAGGGGCCAGGTATGGGCGGAGCCCTACACACAATACAATACAGGTAAGGAAATGAAACTGAAACTAAACTCCCCTGCTTGTCACAGTCACAGGCACAATCAAATACAGAGAATACAGAGTGCCTGATGAATGGCATATTTCATCACATTCACCCCTTCTACAGATTTAGTCTGTTCGGGGGTTTGATAGTCCTCTGTGACCGACGTAGCTGTTGTGGTGCCGTGGGTGTCGGCTGGGTGTCCCCGGTGGCCTCCTGGGTCTCTGCTGGGGGCGCCGCCAGGGTTGTTGAAGGGGTAGTTGGTGGGGGCACCGTTGTTCGATGTTCTTCCGGGGTGATGAAAGGATAGTGGGTGGGTAAGAGTTGCTGTGATCGTTGTTGCTGTTGTTGTCATGGTTGTTGTCGTTACCGGCTGGGGCGATGTCTTTTATGGACACGGTGTCCTCCCTTCCGTCGGCGTGCCGGACATACGCGTATTGGGGGTTGGCGTGGAGTAGGTGCACTGACTCCACGAGAGGGTCCGTCTTGTGGCCCCTCACATGCCTTCGTACAAATACCGGACCTGGGGTGGAGAGCCATGACGGCATGGATACGCCTGAGGTGGATTTCCGGAAAAGACAAACATTCGTTCATGGGGCGTGGCATTAGTGGCAGTACACAATAGCGACCGTATCGAATGGAGCACATCTGGGAGGACTTCCTGCCAGCGGGAGATAGGGAGGCCCTTGGTCCTTAGAGCTAGAGTGACTGCTTTCCATACTGTCCCGTTCTCTCGCTCCACCCGGCCGTTACCCTGGGGGTTGTAGCTGGTGGTACGGCTCGTGTCGATCCCCCTGGACAGCATGTACTGGCGTAGCTCTTCACTCATGAAGGACGCCCCCCTATCCGTATGGATGTAGCTCGGCATACCGAACAGGCAGAACAGGCTGTTGAGGCATTTAATGACCGTGGCGCTGGTCATGTCTGGGCAGGGGAAGGCGAATGGGAAATGGGAGTATTCGTCCACAATGTTCAGGAAGTAAACATTGCGGTCGACTGACGGGAGGGGGCCCTTGAAATCTAAGCTGAGCTGCTCAAAGGGCCGTGTAGCTTTGATTAAGTGGGCTCTATCTGGGCGGTAGAACCGAGGCTTGCACTCAGCGCAAGTGCGGCAGTTCCTGGTCAGAGACCGAACTTCCTCAATCGAGTAGGGTAAGTTGCGGGACTTTATGAAGTGGAACAGCCGTGTGACCCCTGGGTGGCAGAGGTCGTTGTGGAGGGTCTGTAGCCGATCCCCGGTGGCGCTGGCACACATCCCTCGTGAGAGGGCGTCGGGGGATTCGTTAAGGGCCCCTGGCCGGTAAATGATGTCATACTCGAAGGTGGAGAGCTCGATCCGCCACCTGAGAATCTTATCATTTTTAATCTTCCCCTTCTGTTTATTATTAAACATAAACACTACTGACCGCTGGTCGGTAAGTAGGGTGAAGCGTTTGCCGGCTAGGTAGTGGCGCCAGTGGCGCACTGCCCCCATGATGGCTTGGGCCTCCTTTTCCACGGAGGAGTGTCTGATCTCGGGCCCTTGGAGGGTCCTCGAGAAGAAAGCTACGGGCCGCCCCGCCTGGTTGAGGGTGGCCGCCAAGGCAAAGTCAGACGCATCACTTTCCACTTGAAAGGGAGTGTTCTCGTCCACTGCCTGTAGCGTGGCCCGTTCAACATCCCGCTTAATGCTTTTGAAGGCGGCGTGGGCCTCAGCAGAGAGCGGAAAAGAGGATGCTTTCAAGAGGGGGCGGGCTTTGTCGGAGTAGTTGGGGACCCATTGGGCACAATAAGAAAATAACCCCAGGCACATTTTCAGGGCTTTGGGAGTGTTGGGCAGGGGCAGCTCCCGTAGGGGGCGCAATCGGTCGGGGTCTGGTCCGATTTCCCCATTCTCCACCACGCTGCCTAGTATGCAGAGGTGCGTGGTGTTGAAAACGCACTTGTCCTCGTTGTAAGTGAGGTTGAGTTTTTGTGCGGTTTTCAGGAACCTTTCGAGGTTCGAGTCATGATCCTGCTGGTTGTGACCGCAGATGGTGACATTGTCGAGGTAGGGGAAGGTTGCCTGCAAGTGGTGGTCATCGACCATGCGGTCCATCTCCCTCTGGAAGACCGAGACCCCATTCGTCACCCCAAAGGGGACTCTGAGGAATTGGTAGAGGCGTCCGTTCGCCTCGAAGGCGGTGTACGGGCGGTCCTCTGGTCTGATAGGGAGCTGGTGGTACGCTGACTTGAGGTCGATGGTGGAGAACACCCGGTATTGGGCAATTTGGTTCACCATTTCTGATATGTGGGCTAGCGGGTAGGCGTCTAGTTGGGTGTACATGTTGATCGTTTGGCTATAGTCGATCACCATCCGTTTCTTCTCGCTACCCCTCACCACCACCACTTGGGCGCGCCACGGGCTGTTGCTGCGTTCAATAACGCGCTCCCTCAGCAGCCTGTCCACCTCGGTCGCGATAAACCGCCTGTCCTCCCAGCTGTACCTCCTGCTTTTGGTCGCTATTGGCCGGCAGTTGGGAGTAAGGTTCGCGAACAGCGAAGGTGGCTTTACCTTCAGGGTAGCCAGACCGCACACTGTGAGGGGCGGCTGGGACCCACCGTAATTGAGCGTGATGCTTTGGTGGTGGCACTGGAAATCCAGGCCCAAGATCACGCTCGCACATAGACTCTTCATGATTAGTAATTTAAAATTATCGTATACAGTTCCGTTAACGGACAATTGTACCGCGCAGTAACCCATAATGGTCGATGTCTGGGTTTTATCAGCCATAGAGATGGTGCCCCGAGCAGGGACCACCGTTAGAGAGAGTTGTTGTGCTAGTTCAGGGTGGATTAAACTCTCCGTGCTTCCACTGTCAATTAAACATTTAACCCCGCACCCGTTTACCTCGATGTCCACCATTGATTTGGATAGCGGGTGCGGTCTGGTCTGGTCCACTGTGACCGATGCCACTGTAGGGCCCTGATCGAGACAAGATGGCGTCCACGCTGTCTGCTCACAAGATGGCGGACCCCACGAGGTCGGGCAAGATGGCGTCCAAGATGGCCGCTCCCACGGCGCACACGCGGCGGTGGCGGGTTTTCCAGCGGGGTTCCCTCTGCACACCTTCCCGAAGTGCCCCTTGTTACCGCACTTAAAGCAGGTGGTGCCTTTCGCCGGGCACAGGTTTCTGGTGTGCTTCGGCTGCCCGCAGAAGTAGCAGTTGGGGCCCCGACGCGTTGCGGCTGTCGTAGGGCTTCTGGGGGGAGAGCAGGGCCCCGACGGTGTCGGGCTGCCGGGCGGGGAAGATGCCTTCCAAGATGGCGGCGCCCTTGGTGCACACGTGGCGGCGTGGGCGGCGTGGGCTGAAGAGTAGGCGTCCGAGTTTGTCTGGGCCACATCCAGGGATCGCGCTGTGTCCACAGCCTGGTTCAGGTCCAATCCCGTTTTTTCCAGTAGTCTCTGCCGGATGTAAGTGGAGCTGAGGCCTGTGATAAAGGCATCGCGAACAAGCTCGTCAGTGTACACTGCGGCTTTTACATCTTGGCACTTGCAGTCTTTGCCAAGCATTTTCAGGGTGACTAGGAACTCATCCAGCGATTCCCCAGGTCGCTGTGTGCGAGTAGCGAGCAGATGCCTAGCGTACACCTCATTCGTAGGCTGCTGGTAATGCGCCTTTAGGATGTCGCAGGCGGCCGGGTACGTGTCGGCGTCTTGGATGAGGGGGTAAACCCGGTGGCTTACCCAATTCCGCAGGATTCCGAGTTTCATACTTTCAGCGTCCGTAGCGTCTGTGATGGCTGCGGAATTGTCCAGGAAGAATTCCATACACTTAAACCAGTGTCCGAATCGTGCCGATGCGTCCGAAGCATGCGGATCCAAATCCAAACGTTCGGGTTTCAAGAGTTGATCCATTGCGTTGAAAATTGAGTTAATAAAATTGATGTGCCTCAATGAATCCGAGACTCAACGTTAACGGAGCAAAGCAAGGCTTTTATTAACTCAGAAAGTAATACACAGTGGAGAAGTGTCTCTCATCCAGAGATCTGCTGTACTGCCTGTGAGACACGCTGGGGCCTGCTTAAGTAGGGGCCAGGTATGGGCGGAGCCCTACACATAATACAATACAGGTAAGGAAATGAAACTGAAACTAAACTCCCCTGCTTGTCACAGTCACAGGCACAATCAAACACAGAGAATACAGAGTGCCTGATGAATGGCATATTTCATCACAGTCCACGCAGGGTCCCTTTTATTAATAGTAACCTTTGGGGAAATGTGGAAATTTTGCGAATCCTACAATGCACCCATCACTCACCTGAACACCGACATCGCGACCCCTCCAAGTCCTTCAACCCGACGGCCCGCCTGCTCTAACCTTGCGTGGTTTGGAGCCGTCGGGATTCCCACACGACACCCCTCAAAATAGGGATTAGGCTAAAAACTGCCTGTTAACTACCTGTTAACAGGCAGTTAATTGGCACTAATCCCTTCCCGCCTCGGGTCGGCGGGTCCCAGTGCGGGGCGGGTACCCGCCTCCCTTGAAACTTACGTGGAGGTGGGTTTTGGGCGGGATGGTGTCAGGACCCCCGAATTCGGGATTTTTGCCCCCCGCACGCCTAAAAGCCCTCCTCATGGCACACTGAAAATCTGGCCCCATTTGTCCCAACACACATTTTTGGTTGCCCACCTGCCCACCATGGGGAAAGATCTCCTCAGTAAGCCTTGCGTAACAGAATTGTAAATCCACTTGTGGCTCACAGAGGAAATTTGCTCCCGTTTTCATCAGTTTTCTCTAGAGGTGTGTCTAATCACATCTTGGACCCATTTATAATAATTTTTTCAACAGCCTTCCCTGGTAACTTATTCCATATGTCTATTACTCCTTTATGTGAAATAGTCCTGTCTCAATTTTAAGATTATGTCCCCTACATTTTGAACCCTCTGGGAGTGTGAAAAATCTGGCAGGTTAACACTAAGAAAAATATGGAATCAATTAAACTGTTGAGATATTTTGAAGAGTGCGTACAAGAGATCACAGGGACAAACTACATAGTACAGAAGTAAGTTTTTTGTTTAATACTCTACTTACTCTGCTTTTCCCTCTTAGCTTTCACATTCCCCTGCCTCCTGAAGTGAATTCCTCCTGTTGCTTCATTTTCTCTACTGCTGTTTTTTTTAATACTCATTGAAACTTATAACATTTTAACAGGACTAGACAGACTAGGTGCAGGAAGGATGTTCCCGATGGCGGGGGAGTCCAGAACCAGGGGTCACAGTATAAAGATAAGGGGTAAGCGATTTAGGACAGAGATGAGGAGGAATTTCTTCACCCAGAGAGTGGTGAACCTGTGGAATTCTCTACCACAGAAGGCAGTTGAGGCCAATTCATTAAATATATTCAAGAAGCAGTTAGATATATTTCTTAAGGCTAAAGGGATCAAGGGATATGGAGAGAAAGCAGGGACAGGGTACTGAATTTGGATGATCAGCCATGATCTCATTAAATGGCGGAGCAGGCTCGAGGGGCCGAATGGCCTACTCCTGCTCCTATCTTCTATGTTTCTATGTTTCTATGCAGCAAGACATCCTTGCTCCTGTACTCGAATCCTCTCGCTATGAAGGCCAACATACCATTTGCCTTCTTAACCGCCTGCTGCACCTGCATGCTTACCTTCAGCGACTGGTGCACAAGGACACCCAGGTCTCTTTGCAGTTCCCCTTCTCCCAATCTATTGCCATTCAGATAATAATCTACCTTTCTGTTTTTGCCACCGAAGTGGATAACCTCGCATTTATCCACATTATACTGCATCTGCCATGCATTTGCCCAATCACCCAACCTGTCCAAATCATCCTGGAGTTTTTCTGCATCCTCCTCACAGCACACACTCCCACCCAGCTTTGTGCCGTCTGCAAACTTGGAGATATTACATCTAGTTCCCTCATCTAGAACATTAATATATATTGTGAATAGCTGGGGTCCAAGCACCGATTCCTGCGGTACCCCACTAGTCACTGCCTGCCACTCGGAAAAAGACCCGTTTATTCCAACCCTTTGCTTCCTGTCTGCCAACCAGTTCTCTATCCAAGACAGTACTCTACCCCCAATCCCATGTGCTTTAACTTTACACGCTAATCTCTTATGCGGGACCTTATTGAAAGCCTTCTGAAAGTCCAAATACACCACATCCACTGATTCTCCCTTATCTATTCTACCAGTTACACCCTCAATATATTTTTTAAAAACTGCCTTGCAGTTTTTGGCACGGAGCTCCATGTATTGGGTCTCCCTCACTTCTATACTATTTCGGTGACATCACCGACAGGGCGTATCCCTGTGCAGCTTGAAGCTGATCTACAGCAAGAGCCATGAGTTTCGGCCAGACTGTGAGCAACTCCGGAACCACCTGAATATAAGAAATTATACGACTGGCTACCCTCAGTTGACAGAATGGTTTCCCAGGACTCTGGCTGACTTAAAGTCAGGATTCCAGCTGTTTCCAATGGAGCTGCTCCTGGTCACCTGGGATCGTCTATGGCAGTAACAGAATTGAGGTCTTGTAAAAGAATCAATCAAAACTTGCCTGAGGTTAATATTTTCTTCTACAAAGTGGGGGATACTTTGAACATTCCTTTAAATATTTGAAAGTATATTTAATCTTACCCAGAACTCTACCAGCCACATTTTACATTGTGCAAAGTCACGCATCTCCATCATCCCTGTCCTCACTGGCTCTCCGTTGCCCCAGCACATTGATTTCACAGTCCGCGTCTTTGCTTATATATCGCTATAGCCTCACTCCACTCCACCTCTGTAAACTCCTCTAGCCCTGTATTCCAGCTTACACCCTCCTCTCACCCAATTTGCGCCTTTTAAGCGCTGCCCCTCCCTCCGCTCCACCATCAGCGGGAGAGCCTTTAGCCATCATGCCTCAGCATTCTGAGACGCTCTCCTCAGTTTCAAAGACCTCTTTAAAACTTACCTCTTTCTCTTCTCCTTCGGTCACCTCTCCTAATCCTCCTCCCAAACTGCTTTTTGATGTCCATTTCCCGCTTTGTAAAGCACCGTGGAACACATTACTACATTTGACTACTTTATTCAAGTGCCAAAGTCTCAGTCTTGTTATTCTTATCATAAGAATCTACTTCCTTTCCACATCACTTAAAGTGCTTTTAAATGTTCCGTGTTCCTTGGTCTTATTTTCCATTGTTACCATCCACTAAACTCTGCTCAGATCTGTTCTCATCACCCAAAGTCTTGTACATTATGTATTGCTCATTTGATTTATGTTTCAATAAAGTATCATATCAAACAATTTAATGATCACTGGAGCCCAACTATTCACATTTCGAGTGGTTGTTAAGCACTAAATATAATTTGGTACTTTGCCTCAGTAACCTGTTTTGCATGTTGCATTAAGAAGCAATTCTCTTCAGAGATGCCAACAGTCCTATAAATGGGGTGTCAGAAATGCAGCTTAGCATTGTAACCTGTGGGTGTGGTACCCAGATGTTTTCACTCTGTTACATTTTTGTTTTTTTTTGTTTTTCATACAGACCCCAGCATCTGCAATATTTGACCCCTTGTGACCCCACCTCATTGTTCTTTGATGTAATGTTTTCCTGACTGACCTGTTTGGACACCATTCACGCCTTTGATCGCTGTGATTATCTCTCTGCTGAGGTGTGATAAATGGCAGTTGGAAAGATTACCTGTAAACATCTGACATTATTCTCTGACTATATAAGCTGCGTCTTTATGCATTTCTCCACTTCACCTGACGAAGGAGCAGCGCTCCGAAAGCTTGTGATTTCAAATAAAGCTGTTGGACTATAACCTGGTGTTGTGTGACTTCTTACATTATGTAAAGAAAACCCAGTGGATAACTGGGAAATAGCTTTTTAAGCTGGCTGAATTGTGCAAGCTATGAAACTGTTCCTTACAGTAGGAAAACAGGAGTCAAAGACGAAGATATTAGGAGGGGTAACAAAAATCTTGGTTGAAGTGGTGGGTTTTAAAAAGGGTCTTAAAGGAGGAGAGGAAACTGTGAGGTGGAGGGTTTCAGAGTGTGGGGCCTAGGCGGCTGAAGGCATTGCCACTAATGGTTGACCAAGAGAGGTGAGGATGCACAAGAGGCCAGAGTCACAGTTAAAGGAGGTCACACTGGCAAAGCCTATGTCATGCTTGTATAGGGGTATGGTAGTATAGTGGTTATGTTGCTGGACTAATAATCCAGAGCCCTTGACTAATGATCTGACAACATGAGTTCAAATTCCACCACGCACAACTAAGAAATTCAGTTAATCCAATAAATCTGGAATAATATGTGACCAGTAATTGCTGTAAAAACCCATCTGGTTCACAAATGTCCTTTAGGGAAGGAAATTTGCTGTCCTTACCTGGTCTGGCCTACATGTGGCTCCCGACCCCACAGCAGTGTGGTTGAATCTTAACTGCCCTCTGAAATGGCCCAGCAACCCACTCAGTTGCCGCCACCACCTTCTCAAGGGCAATTAAGGATGGGCAATAAATGCTGGCCAACGATGTCCACATCCTGTGAATGCATGTAATTTTTTTTTTACCTGTTTGGCTCAAATATCATATTTGTAAAATAGTAATGCAATCACAACTGTTTTGCATGGCCAGTGCAGAGGTTGGACTTTGCTTTTGTTTTCTGCTGTCCCCTCATTTAATTCAGCTAGTGCGCTCCCAGCATGATACGCATCATGGACTGGGGGAGTTGACTTCCTGGGCAGGAGCAGAAATGTGCTGGCGCAACTTCACAAAGTGATACATGCGCTTCCTGTTGGCGGCAAAGTTTAAAATTGGCCATCTCCAGTTGTGCTGTGTGCTGAGGTGAGGCAGGAGACTGCCAAGCCTAGAAATTTTAGGCCATTTTAGATGTGGAAATCATGTAATCTGAGTAGGGGTTGGGGAAGAGTTTGGGGGTAGAACCATTTCAGCCGCCTTCTGGCAAAGTTGAAAAATTGACGGAAGGGAGGGCAGCCACTTTTTCTCCCTTGCCCCTCCCCCCCACACCCCATAATAGGCTGGGGTCATGGTGGGGTCAGATCAGCAGGCAAAGGTTCCACCCCAAGTCTGTAGGTGTGGGAATTGTGCAAGCCTCCTGTGCCTCCAATACAGAAAAACCAGGAATAGCGCAAGTTTGCATGAAACGAGAGCAAGGGCAAAGATTCGGGTTGCCAACTCTGGTTGGACATGTTCTTGGAGGTTTCGTCACATGACCTTCTGCCTCCAAACCGCCCCCCGCCCCATCCCGCCCCCACACTCCTGCCATTGGTTACCTGACACGCCCATACTTGTGGTGCATCAATTTCCCACAGCAATTGGAAAGCGAATAGACTCTTCATCACCCGATTGGATGATCTTTGACTGTCAGTCGAACAGCCTTTTTTCCTGTCTCAGATGTTTTTATACGTAATAACCAAAGTGTTCAAAGAAAATCTTTCAAAAAACACAACGATTTTTTATTGCCCCTGGGTTGCTCGCAGTAGTTGCCCTGGAGATTCGCCTTTTATTCCTGGAGACTCCAGGGCAATCGATACCATCCAGGACAAAGCAGCCCGTTTGATTGGCACCCCATCCACCACCTTAAACATTCACTCCCTCCACCACCAGCGTACTGTGGCTGCAGTGTGCACCATCTACAAGGTGCACTGCAGCAACTCGCCAAGGCTTCTTCAACAGCACCTTCCAAACCCGTGACCTCTTCCACCTAGAAGGACAAGGGCAGCAGACGTATGGGAACACCACCACCTCCAAGTTCCCCTCCAAGTCACACACCATTCTGACTTGGAAGTATATCGCCGATCCTTCATCGTCGCTGGGTCAAAACCCTGGAACTCCCTCCCTAACAGCACTGTGGGAGTACCATCACCACACGGACTGCAGCGGTTCAAGAAGGCAGCTTACCACCACCTTCTCAAGGGCAACTAGGGATGGGCAATAAATGCTGGCATTGCTAGCGATGCCCAGATCCCATAAGTGAATTAAAAAAAAATCCCGGAGGGTTGGCAATCCTAGCACAGATTCTCTGCCTCCTCTGCACCTGGTGTGTGCCTGTACTGCTAGTGCACAGATGTGGAATTTCACCCCTACATCACTTGAGCAATGGAACGAGCTGGGAGTCATGGTTGCTCTGGTGTCGTTTGGGAGGCAGCAGAGCTCAGCCTGCTCTAACTGAAATGCATGACGTTCACCGGTTTTATACTGATTGAAAAAAGCTGCCTGTCATCCCAGCTCTACTCAGTCATAAAAATGGAATTGCAGTACACGTGGATGCATTAGTTTCAAGAATTAAAAAAAAGTAAAATGGAATATAACTGCTAACCATTATAACTGGTACCTTTATAACGCGCTTACACTGATATACAGGCACTCACTGCCAGCTTAACAGTGCATTCTTTGTATCATCGTGCCTAAAGTCTGCACGCAGATTTAGCACCAGTGTGTAATAGAAAAATTATTTGAGTGTGGCTGCTAACTTGGCGCAGGCTTTGTGCAGCTGACCTGCTTGGAATTGGTTTTGCTTCTTTAGCTGCAGCCACTTCAGTCCCTTTTCCAAGATCCTGTTCAGCCCTTTAACTGCATCGAGCCCCTTGAATACAGAAGTTGTGCCTTTAATCCGCCACCTTCCTGAATTTTCCAGGCCCTTACCTATCCCTAAAAATAAAAACTACAATGTGTTAAATATTGAAAAATCAACAACTATAAAAATAAATCACAAAAATGATCCATCCCATTTTCCCAAACAACTTTCATCCACAAAGGCCTACTCTCTCTCTCAGAGGCATCAGGTTTGCTTTCTGCTTTGACCCTGGAGCTTGCATCCTTCAGCTGGGACTTGGGTTGTGATATATTGCAGGCCAATATGCATTGGCAACCTTTCAAGCCTCCATAGTGCATCTCAAGGCAATTTTCAGGCATTTCTCCTAAAGTGGGTATCGAAATTTACAGGCGAAAGATGAGTTAACCATCTATGGAGCAGGATCTGAAGGGTTCTTAATAGGTGGACACTCTTGCCACGAGGAGCAGACACAGGAGCGGCCAGTTCTGACGAAGGGTCATCGACCTGAAACGTTAATTCTGTTTCTCTCTCCACAGATGCTGCCTGACCGGCTGAGTATTTCCAGCATTTTCTGTTTTTATTACAGGAAAACCTTCCCTTGTGTCGGTTAATAGCACCACTCTACCCATGGCAGTGATAGTTACAATTGCTATATTTCAATATAAGAAATGTGTGCGGAGAGAGTGGTGGTACAGTGAGTATTTAAACTCACTTTCGCGGGCTTTTTTACAGATGGCGGTGTCGGGAGCGGAGAGAGCGGCAGTACAGTAAGTATTTAAACTCACTTTCGCGGGCTTTTTTGTGCAGGCCAGTGTCGGGAGAGGAGAGAGCGGCAGTACAGTGTGTATTTAAACTCACTTTCGCGGGTTTTTTTCTTCAGAGGCCGGTGTTGGGAGTGGAGAGAGCGGTGGTGCAGTGAGTATTTAAGCTCACTTTCGCGGGCTTTTTTCCTCAGAGGTTTACCAATCTCACAGACATTCCAGAGCCACGACACAATTCAAAAAGTGACGTGGGCAAGAGGAAGCAGCTGATTGGGTGAGTACGGCCAGGTGAGTATTTATACTACTCTATAGTTTGGCAGTTAAGGTTAATAGTTTATAAAGTTTAGAAGGTCTTAATTTTTGTGGTTATAGTTTCTAAGGTCTCTGTTGTGTAGCGGGGAGTACTAGTAAACAAGGGCCCTTGAGTATATCATTTAATTGTGGTGTAATTAGTGGTATTGATTTGATTTAATTTAATTTAAATTAATTAAAGGGTAAGTCATGGCAGCACTGCTTGGCCCTGTGGCATGCTCCTCCTGCGCTATGTGGGATATCAGGGACACTTCCTGTGTCCCTGACGACCATGTGTGCGGGAAGTGTATCCAGCTGCAGCTACTGGCAGACCGCATTGCGGTGCTGGAGCTGCGAATGGATACATACTGGAGCATTCGCAATGCTGAGGACATCGTGGATAGCACATTCAAGAGTTGGTCACACCGCAGGTAAAGGCTGCACAGGCAGGAAGGGAATGGGTGACCACCAGGCAGAGTAGTAGGCACAGGCAGGTAGTGCAGGGAACACCTGTGGCCAACCCCTCTCAAACAGATATACCACTTTGGATATTGTTGGGGGAGATGGCAGCAGCAGCCGACTTCCTGGCTCCATGGGTGGTTCTGCTGCACAGGACGGGAGGAAAAAGAGTGGGAGAGCTATAGTGATAGGGGATTCTATTGTAAGGGGAATAGATAGGCATTTCTGCGGCCACAAACGAGACTCCAGGATGGTATGTTGCCTCCCTGGTGCAAGGGTCAAGGATGTCTTGGGGCGGCTGCAGAGCATTCTGGAGGGGGAGGGGGAACAGCCAGTTGTCGTGGTGCATATAGGTACCAACGATTTAAGAAAAAATGGGATGAGGTCCTAAAAGCTGAATATAGGGAGTGAGGAGATAAATTAAAAAATAGGACCACAAAGGTAGTAATCTCAGGATTGCTACCAGTGCCACATGCTAGTCAGAGTAGAAATAGAAGAATTTTTCAGATGAATACGTGGCTAGAGGAATGTTGCAAGGGGGAGGGATTCAAATTCCTGGGACATTGGAACCGGTTAAGGGGGAGGTGGGACCAGTACAAACTGGATGGTTTGCACCTGGGCGGGACCGGGACCGATGTCCTAGGGGGAGTGTTTGCTAGTGCAGTTGGGGAGGGTTTAAACTAAAATGGCAAGGGATTGGGAACCTGTGCAGGGAGACAGAGGAAAGGGAAGCATGGGTTGAAACAAAAGACAGGAAGGAGAAAAGCAAAAGTGGAAGGCAGAGAAATCAAGGGTGTAAATCAAACAGGGCTACAGTAAATAATAATTCTAAAAGGACTAAGAGTGCAAAAAAAAACAAGCCTAAAGGCTTTGGGCTAGATTTTCAGTATAGACAGTTTTGGGGCGCTAACCTTAGCGCCCGCCCGAAGTTAGCGCCCGCCCCAAAGTAGCGCCCCGTTGCCGGAAATTCAGTGGCTTCGCCCTAAGAGGTTGGTGGAGCGCTAAAAGAGGCGTTCCACTACTATCTTTAGGCGCTAAGCCGGCGGTGCAGAGCGCAGCGCCCGAGCTCAGGCGCAGCGCACGGCAGACACTCTGGTGCCAGTGAGCTCTTAAAGGGGAAGGGTGCATGTGTTTTTTTCGGAGGAGGTGGTGGTGGTGGTGGTGGTGGTGGTGGTGGTGGTGGTGGTGGTGGTGGTGGTGGTGGTGGAGGATCCTTCCACACAACACATGCAGACTGCCGTTTATAGTGCAGGAGGAGTGCCCTTTAATTTGCGCTCCCCAGGGTGTGTTGCGTTCCATTTTACAAACGCTCTGGACGCCAGCCGCAGAATGGGGCGGTCCGACTGAAGTTTGGATTCGGGGCGGCCAAAGGGCGTTGCACGAGGATGTGACGTCATTTTCTGCGCGCGCATCCGGGCGGCCGCTAAACTTTGCGCCGGCGCTAACGGGCAACTTAATTTGGGGCGGGGCGCAAACTGCGCTGCGCCCGGGCGCTACACGAATAGTGCCCGAAAATCACTTCTCTTAAGGCGCTAACTGCTGGTGCAAGCAACTGAAAATCTAGCCCTTTGTGTCTTAATGCGAGGAGCATTCGTAATAAGGTGGATGAATTAGCTGCGCAAATAGATGTAAACGGATATGATATAATTGGGATTACGGAGACATGGCTCCAGGGTGACCAAAGCTGGGAATTCAACATCCAGGGGTATTCAATATTCAGGAAGGACAGGCAAAAAGGAAAAGGAGGTGGGGTAGCATTGCTAGTTAATGAGGCAATTAACACAATAGTAAGGAAGGATATTAGCTCTGATGATGTGGAATCTGTATGGGTAGGGCTGAGAAATACCAAGGGGCAGAAAATGTTAGTGGGAGTTGTATACAGACCCCCAAACAGTAATGCTGAGGTTGGGGTTGGCATTAAACGGAAAATTAGAGACATGTGCAATAAGGGCACAGCAGATATCATGGGTGACATTAATCTACATATAGATTGGGCTAACCAAATTAGTAACAATACTGTGGAGGAGGAATTCCTGGAGTGGAAACGGGATGGTTTCCTGGGCCAATATGTCGAGGAACCAACTAGAGATCAGGCCATCTTAGACTGGGTATTATGTAATGAGAAAGGATTAATTAGCAATCTTGTTGTGTGAGGCCCCTTGGGGAGGAGCGATCATAATATGCTGGAATTCTTCATTAAGATGGAGAGTGAAGTAGTTGACTCAGAGACTAGGGTCTTGAAATAAATGAAACTATGATGGTATGAGGCGTGAGATAGCTAGAATGGATTGGGGAGTATTACTTAAAGGGTTGACGGTGGATAGGCAATGGCAAATATTTAAAGATCACATGGATGAGCTATAGAATTTGTTCATCCCTGTTTGGCATAAAAATAAAACAAAAAAGGTGACTCAACTATGGCTAACCAGAAAAATTAGGGATAGCATAAGATCCAAGGAGAGGACATATAAATTGGCCAGAAAAAGCAGCAAACCTGAGGATTGGGAGCAGTTTAGGATTCAGCAAAGGAGGACAAAGGGATTAATTAAGAGGGGGAAAATAGAATATGAGAGTAAGCTTGCAGGGAACATAAAAACTGACTGTAAAAGCTTCTATAGATATGTGAAGAGAAAAAGATTGGTGAAGTCAAGCGTAGGTCCCTTGCAGTCAGAATCAGGGGAATTTATAATGGGGAACAAAGAAATGGCAGACCAATTAAATACATACTTTGGTTCTGTCTTCACAAAGGTGGACACAAATAACCTCCCAGAGATGTCGGGGAACATAGGGTCTAATGAGAGGGAGGAATTGAATGAAATCAGTATTTGTAGGGAAATGGTGTTAGGGAAATTGACGGGATTGAAGTCTGATAAATCCCCAGGTCCTGATAATCTACTCCTACGGTACTTAAGGAAGTGGCCCTAGAAATACTAGATGCATTGATGGTCATCTTCCAAAATTCTATAGACTCTGGAACAGTTCCCATGGATTGGAGGGTAGCTAATGTAACCCCACTATTTAAAAAAGGTGGTAGAGAGAAAACGGGGAATTATAGACCGGTAAGCCTGACATCAGTAGTGGGGAAAATGCTAGATTCCATTATAAAAGATGAAATAGCAGAACACTTGGAAAACAGTGACCGGATCGGACAAAGTCAACATGGATTTACAAAAGGTAAATCATGCTTGACTAATCTACTGGAATTTTTTGAGGATATAACTGATAGAATAGATAAGGGAGAACCAGTGGATGTGGTGTATTTGGACTTTCAGAAGGCTTTCGATAAGTTCCCGCATAAGAGATTAGCGTGCAAAGTTAAAGCACATGGGATTGGGGGTAAGGTACTGACTTGGATAGAGAACTGGTTGGCAGACAGGAAGCAAAAAGTTGGAATAAATGGGTCTTTTTCCAAGTGGCAGGCAGTGACTAGTGGGGTACCAAAGGGATCGGTGCTAGGACCCCAGCTATTCACAATATATATTAATGATCTAGACGAGGGAATTAGATGTAAGTTTGCAGATGACACAAAGCTCGGTGGGCGTGTGTGCTGTGAGGAGGATGCAGAGAAACTCCAGTATGATTTGGACAGGTTGGGTGATTGGGCAGATGCATGGCAGATGCAGTATAATGTGAATAAATGCGAGGTTATCCACTTTGGTGTCAAAAACAGGAAGGCAGATTATTATCTGAATGGCAATAGATTGGGAAAAGCGGAAGTGCAACAAGACCTGGGTGTCCTTGTGCACCAGGCGCTGAAGGTAAGCATGCAGGTGCAGCAGGCAGTTAAGAAGGCAAAGAAGGTATGTTGGCCTTCATAGCGAGAGGATTCGAGTACAGGAGCAAGGTTGTCTTGCTGCAGTTGTACAGGGCCTTGGTGAGACCACACCTTGAGTATTGTGTGCAGTTTTGGTCGCCTTATCTGAGGATGGATGTTCTTGCCATGGAGGGAGTGCAGTGAAGATTCACCAGACTGATACCTGGGATGGCAGGAATGACGTATGAAGAGAGATTGGGTCGATTGGGCTTATATTCGCCAGAGTTTAGAAGAATGAGAGGGGATCTCATTGAAACTTATAAAATTCTAACAGGACCAGACAGACTAGATGCAGGAAGGATGTTCCCGATGGCGGGGGAGTCCAGAACCAGAGGTCACAGTCTAAGGATAAGAGATAAGCCATTTAGGACAGAAATGAGGAGGAATTTCTTCACCCAGAGAGTGGTGAACCTGTGGACTTCTCTACCACAGAAGGCAGTTGAGGCCAATTCATTAAATATATCCAAGAAGGAGTTAGATATATTTCTTAAGGCTAAAGGGAACAAGGGATATGGGGAAAAAGCAGGGACAGGGCATTGAATTTGGATGATAAGCTATGATCTCATTAAATGGCGGAACAGGCCCGAGAGGCTGAATGGCCTACTCCTGCTCCAATCTTCTATGTGTGCCAGACCATTTTATTTCCTAGCTTTGTGGTGGGTTTGAAAAGATATGAGTATTTTCCCACTAATTAAAAGTTATGGGCAGAAGACCATGGAGATGCACAATAGAATTCCTGATGTATTACAGATTACTGAAGTGGGTGATTAAAGCACTGATGCCTGACTCCACTCTACTCTTGATAATTCAGATATAATGAGCAGAGACATGCAGTGGCATTCTAGTGCAGTACAAAGGGAGTGCTCTATTGTGAGAAGTGCTTCCTCTGGTTTAGATGCTAAACAGAGGCCCCATCTGAGTGTTTAGATGAACCTTAATGCCCCTAGCCAAAATTCCTTCCTGAACCAACACCACCAAAACAATTAACTAGTCATTCATCTCATTGATGCTTCTAGGAACCTGCTGCATGTAAATGTCTACTGTATTTGCCTGGATTTCAAAGTAATTAATTGGCCCCAAAATTCCTGGGTTGGGAGAGGGTGTAAGTCGGCAATGATGTCTTTGCAGGGCCAGGAATTTCTGGCGGGGCCGATTTACGCCAGGGTTCCGCTGGAGAAGCACGCCCTCACAGTGACAACTGCATATAACTGACGGAGTTAGGATGGGATGACACCCCCTTTCCTAAATTCTGTAGCTTCCGCCTTCCCATTCGTCCGGAGCATGTGCAATCCGCCTTGACCTGTTCATCAAGGATGACGTACTTGACTAAAGGGACATTGCTTAGCTGAGCTTGAGTGCGGAGACTTATCTTGGGACTCACTGCAGGTACTAAAAAACAAATGTCTTTATCATAGTCAGGAAGCCGTCACCTAAATTATGCATTACCGTTGGAAAAGATTCTACTTCAACACAATTACTGAACTACGATCTGATGACTGCACAATGGGCTTCCCACTGGGAATCCCACTTTACACAATCTGTTTGCTGGAAGAGGAGGAAGAGCAGTAGCAGAAGGCTGTAAAGGAAGCCTGATTAATCAGTCATAACCAGCGAAGAGCCAACCCATCCCAGCAATACCCATTCAGCAGGACCTATAGACCCAGGTGTACACTGAGACCTTTCCTGGGAACTTTGTTTCAGGAGGCTGCACTTTAGTCAGGAAGCTTTGGAGAAGCTCTGCTTGTTGCTGCAGTCAGATCTGCAACCAAGGTCCACAGCATGCTTAGCTTTGACGTGACACAGAAAGTGACCACAGCTTGTGAAGGAAGCCATATTTCAGAAAAATACACCATCATATGAACAGAATTCTGATTTTATTAATACATGAAATACTGGGTTTAAAAGTCTAAAGTCTCAACGACACAAGTTGTGCAAACAGGCTTCTGAGATGGGATGGTTTGATAACACAAAAGTTGTAAACACCACAAGCTTTTGAAATGGGAATTGGTTAAAGATACTAAAACAATGGCCCTATTGAAATAGCAGTTTGGTGCTTCCAGAAGGTCTGGAGTTTGGGAGAAACACAATGGAATGACCCAAGTAAAGTGTTAAAAACTAACACTTCAAACAGAATATTAAAAAACCATGTGCCTTTGTAAAAGTAACATCAAATGAAACAGGAAACACAATATAATATAACCAACTAAGATGGCTAGGAAAACAAACACCCTAGTTGAAGTGTCTTTAATTTACATGTTGTAAATATGATACCAACAGAACACTTTGAAGATATGACTTCAGTAGATGCTCCAAGCAATCACATGGTTTTTGTATTGAACTTGGAACACCACGGAGACAGGAGTCTGTGGTTGTAACCAGATAAGGTGGTTTTAGAATTGAATGGAAGACCTTTCGATAAGAATGGCATCAAAGAGATAAATCTGTAATAACAATTTTATATGATAAGTTTTTGAAACACCTAAACAACAGACAGAAGTCTGCATGCAGCAGCTGGATTGGCAGTAAGTATAGAGAAAAGTCAACAGGAAGATGACTAAAGATCATTAGCTTACATCAGCAGAAAACTTCAAAGAATATACCACAAAAAAAAGGTATAAAAATAGAGCTTTCCAGATAGACAGTCAGAAGTCGCTGGAAAGGGGCAAAGCGATTCTCTCACTCTTCAGAGGCATCTCTGTAAGTTTTTAATTCTTTGAGTCTCAGGGATCAAAAAGGTATTTTTAATTTGATTTTGGTAGATATTCTGGATTAGAAATAATAAGAAATGTATAAATGTAACAAAGTTAAGAGTTGAGAATAAGGATCTCTGAGAATAAAGAAATGTAAGCTATTTGCTTTTGAATTGTTAAAGTTACGATTGACTCAACAGCTGTTAACAGTATGTCGGCTCTAAAATAAATCTATTTATTTTTAGAATTGTCTCAAGTAGTATTTCTGTATCAAACTCGCGAACTCAATTTCTGTACACTCTTTTGTGAGGAGTTGAAGAGTTCTGGGGGGTTTTCCGGACCCTCATAATATCCGGAAGGTTACAGCCTAGTTAAACTTATTAAATGTGCTACCCGGAGGACGATAACATCTTCACGTCATTCCTTTCCTTTAGGTAGAGATAGTCTGAACCTTTAGGCCCAATTAAGCATCTTATAGAATTCAGCTATCTTTAACTTTAGTTGAAGGTGAACGTCCGGGGAATACGCCTGATCTGGGGTAGCCCGAAAAGTGCTAGGACTAGTAATTATCCCTTCAAGCTCTCAACGTTTATGCCACAGGTTCATTCTGGAGACCCAGAGGGAACTTTGTCAGAATTGTCATATTCCCCCAGGGAAATCAGAATTATTGATTGCATACACATAACATCACAAGTCCCAAATGTAACCCTCTGTTTTTATATGAACCATAAAGGCTTCCATTCACTAAACGCGCAATTAATTTGCAATGACAGGCACAGCTTCTTGCACAGGAGTTCACGACATGCAGAGAATAGGCATGACATTTTCTACTTCGTCAGTCCAATGTCTCAGCTTTGTTCTACAGCAGGCCAAAGTGCAAGATGGCTGCTGGGTGACAAGTGGTCCCCCGCTGCTCCCATGTTTCACGGTGCCTCTTTGTAGGACCAGTCATGGTACAGAGCAGCGTTACAACAAAGCACACATGAAGAGAAGGATAAGAAATGAGCTAGCCATTGGAATGCTGAAAGGAATGTCTGGATAGGTCTTGTGTGCATCCAACACCATCTTGCCAATTGGGGTAGCATGTTGTGTACTTTACAACTTTGCAATCAGGAAAGGGCAGATGGTGGATGTCCCAGAGGATGCCAGAGAGCTTGATGATGACACTGCTAATACAGAGCAACTTGGCTCGTGAAGAACAGGAAGCAGGTGCAGTGATAGTGGTTGATAGGCATCTGAGAGAAAGCTTCATTTGGCACACTGTTACAGATGCACAGAAGGCTTTTGTTTGGAAGTCTGAGCCCATGGAAGATCTGCCTCCTCTCACCAAACTCTCTATGGTCTACATAAAATCTGTTCTCCTCACACCTAACAATTATATCCTAATCCTGAGCCTGAACATCAGCACATTATCTGTTCCCCATCGTCATACAAGAGAACCAAACGTCAAATGGTCCTTACATGAAATATTCCAGTAATTTATTACAATTATTTACAAAAATACCACAAAGCTAGGAAATAAAATGGTCTGGCACACATTTCGTATTGAAATATAACATTGTAACTATCACTGCCATGGGTAGCGTGGTGGTATTAACCGACACAAGGGAAGGTTTTCCTGTGTCTGCAACTAGTGCCAATAGTGTCCACCTCGAGAGCAATTAAGAACCCTTCAGATCCTGCTCCACAGAGAGTTAACTCATCTTTGGCCTGTAAGTCCTTCTATTATGATATCCACTGTAGGAGAAATGCCTGCAAAAATTTCTTTAAATATGTCCTCAATATAGAGTCTGTAGTTAGACTGAATGCTAAGAAATTTAAGGGTTAATGCTAATTAAACCATGAAAAATTCTGTGAAAATGCAAGCTTTTTTTCTGCCCTATTTGAACACTTCTTTTATGTACCATCTGAAGGTCTGCTGGGATGGAGATGGTCCATCTCTCAGAATTCTCAAGTCCTGGGACATGGGACAGGCTGGCTCTTGGGCCGTGATGTCCCTACCTCGGCGGGTCCGGGGCGGGCGACGTCAGTGGCGGGTCCCGGCCTCGCTGCTGGCTCCAGCCCGCTGTACAAAATGATTTCCCCCTGATTGGGCTTGTTAAGCCCCGCCCAGCGTATTTCCTGGCCAATTGAAGGAAGCGGGTCTGATGACGTTATTTGATGGTGCATCATCAGCCGATTTCCTTAAAGGGACCATGCGCAAATTGATTTTGACAGTTCTGCTGTCAGTGTTCTACAGCATTGAGGTGCTGCAAGCACTGACAAGCACTGCACAGAGGTGCACGGCTGTACCCAGGCTCTCCCGTGACTCTCCATATGCTTATGGAGGGAGTCACAGCATGCAGGGATGTTCTCTTCTCTGTCAATGGGCGGAAGTGACCTCCCCAGGAGATCAATGCAGCCTGGCTGCACATTGCACAGGAGGACACAAGCAGGGATGTTGTCAGGAGGACCAGGCTGCAGTGGCGCAAGCCTTTCAATGATCTTAGTAGATCACGAAATGTTAGTACAAAGCCACACTCAACCTCAGCCTGCTGTGCCACTCATCACATCCCCATCACTCTGCCTTCCCTACCCTACTCCTGCACATCCTTACTCACACCAACTTACTTTGCACCTCCACCCATCCCTCTCTATCTACATTATCACTTCCCCATCTCACTAGCCACCTCTCACACTCACCCTCATCATAGTGCAAACATACCAACTAACAACACACAAGGGTAGGCCCTTGTGTATTTTATCCATGTTTATGTGAAGTTTCTGTTAATGTGCTGTCAAACATTGAAACCTTTATTTTCAACACTTTGCGTTCTTGGACAGATTTGTGTGTACCTTTGGAAGTAGCTTAGTGAACTGCAGTGAATGGTGAGACATAATGGTACCCCTCGCAATAACAATGAGTGTGAAAGGAATGGCTTGGGCATTGTAGGGATGCTTTATGGTGTTGGTGTGGGATGGTGCCAACCTGGCACATCATGATGGAATAGATGGCAGGTGAGGTTGAGATGACAGAAGTGATCTGTCAATGGTGAGAGAAGTTGTTCCAATGAGGTGACACTGGATAGAGAGTTGCCTCCAAACACTTGAAGCTACATAAAGCTCAATCTGTCTTCCAAGTGCAATAAGCAACAGCTTCTAACCTTGGAAAGTGAACAGCCATGAAATGGGAGCTTTTATAGACCATTTGCAGCTGTCAAGTTTAGAAATCATCCCATGCTGACACAACACCCGACCTCCTTACCTGATGTGATCCCCGAGCAGCGGGGAAGCTGTTGGCGAACTCTAAAAATCTAAAGGTGAGCTTAAAATACTACTTAATTGCTTCTTAACAATCTCTCTATTGATCTAAATTGCCTGCCCCACCGCTTGGTGTCGGATCTGTTCTGCGCTGACAGACCCGACATCTGGGAGGCTAGCGTGGAGGTGGGTTGACAGCGGGTTCCCTACCCGCTGTCAAAAAAAACATTTTCCCAGCCGACCCCCAACCAAACGTGCCCCTGAGCCCCCCGAAAAATTCCAGCCTTTGTTATGGGTTCCTTAGCAGCTTGGACCTGTAAAGATGAAAGCATCTGCAGGGAGCTGATGGAGAATTCCTCCGCCATGCTGCTGTGAGGGGATACAAACTTTGAGGCATGCACACCAATTTCTCCACTGGTACTGGGAATGAGATTCTGGTTACCAGCGATCAGTGGGAGAACGGATTTCAAGGAGTCAGAAATATCCTTAAATCCCTGAGGGAATGTCAACCAAATATCATTTAGTCCTTGCAAGATGCCCCTGTATACTTTGCAGTGTGAACATTGACATCTCCAAAAGGTCCCCCAAGCCTTGCAGTCCTTCATTCAATGCCTCCATTATGAATAGACTGACTTGCCTGGATCTCTTGTGAAGCTGGGTAAGGTTTGTAGATGCTCCTCCAGGCTTCCCTGCGATGAGCTGAACCCTTCTCGGATGTTGGCACATAGTGGGGCAGAGGGTCCCCCAGTTGGGTGCTCCTGGCAAGTAGCGACACTAACAGGGAGGGCTGGTCAAGGAATCAGAACTATAGTGGGATAGGTGGAGTACCAAAATAGCCACTTAAAGGACTTGGCAAAAACATTCAGAGATGTGACTAGTTACTTTTCTGTGAATAGGAATTGATTGAGAGATAGTAACAAAACTGTTGGCTGCTTTTCAGTCAATCTGAAATTTCTGACAAGCAGCGTGTTTTCTGCACATTAAACGTACAGGAATGCGAAGCTGTCCAATTAGGTTGCTTCTAGTTTCTTGGCTGCTCCTTCTGTTATGTTGTCAGGGCTTCCTCCGCAGTGCCTTGGTCCTCATGAGTGGAAGATTGTGCAGTATGAAGTACACCAGTAAAACTTAAAATAAAATACCGAGTGGCATTTTCTTATTGGTAAGGCAGCATTTTGTGTCCATCCCTAGCTACCCTAAGGGTAATTAAGAATCAACCACATAGTGTGGGACTTGAGTCACGAGTAAGCCAGATCAGGTAAGGGTGATAGACTCCCTTCCCTGAAGGACATTGGTGAGTCAGCTGGGCTTTTACAACAATCTAGCAACTTCCATGGTTATTTTTTGGTGGTAACTCACATATTATCAGATTTCTTGAATTCAATTTCACAGCTTCCCATGCTCCAAGGCGACCACACCAATCTATCGTGAGGTGATGCAGACAACTAAATCTCTGCTTCAGAGAACCAAAGATTGTACTACTGAGCAAGTAGATTTTTGTGTGTGGTTATATTGGTGCTCATTAGATTCGGTTGTTAGTTACAGTATTGTCAACTAGAGTTTTGTCAGATAACTGGATTTGCAAAAGCCAGCCCTTCAGTCAGCCGCTCTGCTAAAATCAATGAGGAGCAAACAGATGGTTCAGGTTAGAGCAAATTCCACGCTGAGCCCACATACTTGGCACTCATCTGGAGGATTGTTTTCTGCACATTGCAGACCACCTGCATATTAAGTGAATTAAGCCATTACAGGCTATCATAGAATCATAGAATGATACAGCACAGAAGGAGGCCATTTGACCCATCGTGCTGGTGCCGGCTCCCTGAAAGAGCTATCCAATTAGTCCCACACCCCTCCCCTGCACTTTCCCCATTGGCCTGAAAATGTTACCGCTTCAAGTATTTATCCAATTCCCTTTTGAAAGTTATTATTGAA
This sequence comes from Somniosus microcephalus, assembly GCF_052327205.1. NCBI lineage: Eukaryota > Metazoa > Chordata > Chondrichthyes > Squaliformes > Somniosidae > Somniosus > Somniosus microcephalus. Next base: position 25,595,136 of record NC_140996.1, on the reverse strand, counting down.
TCTGCTTCCACCACCCTTCCAGATCATAACAACTCGCTGCGTAATTTTTTTTCCCTCATGTTGCCTCTGGTTCTTTTGCCAATTACCTTAAATCTGTGTCCTCTAGTTACCGACCCTTCTGCCGCTAGAAACAGTTTCTCCTTAATGACTCTATCAAAACCGTTCATGATTTTGAACACCTCTATCAAATTTCCCTTAATCTTCTCTGCTCTAAGGAGAACAATCCCAGTTTCTCTAGTCTCTCCACATAACTGAAGTCTTTTATCCCTGGTACCATTCCAGTAAATCTCCTCTGCACCCTCCCCAAGGCCTTGACATCCTTCCTAAAGTGTGGTGCCCACAATTGGACACAAGGCTCCAGCTGGGGCCTAACCAGCATTTTATAAATGTTTAGCATAACTTCCTTGCTTTTGTACTCTGCCTCTTTTTATAAAGCCAAGTCTCCCGTATGCCTTTTTAACAGCCTTCTCAACTTGTCCTGCCACCTTCAAAGACTTGTGTACGTACACCCCCAGGTCTCGGTTTCCTGTACCCTCTTTAAAATTGTACCACTTCGTTTATATTGCCGCTCCTCATTCTTTCTACCAAAATGAATCACTTCACACACCTCTGTGTTAAATTTCATCTGCCATGTGTGTTAAGTCTGTGTGTTGTATTGCGAATTACTACACAGACCACAAGAGTAAACTTTAACAGGACTTTACTGGTTGAAGGTCAGGGCGGAACTGCCCAATAAATCCTTACACAGCATTTATATACCGGTGTGGTCACCACCGGTATTACAGTATACAGCAGCCAAGATAAAGTAGTGCAACCCTTAAAATAGTTCTCTTAAAGGTGGAACGTTACATACACTACAATCCTCCCTTTTTAGGTTAATAGTACATATTCCCATTAAACATAACATCATAACATATATACACAACTTCATGTAAAAACAGTTCACAGATTCAGTCTCTCTGGAGGCTTCCTGACTCGGTCCGGATAATGCCTCGGTGGTGTAGTAGGTTCTTCTGGCAAGGTCGATTCAGCTTGAATGCCAGTGTCAGGTTCATCTGATTCCAGTATTACCGGATCGGAGGTAGATACTATGGGTATCTCTGCTTCAACATTAGGCGTATAGAGTTGTGGAGTAGGTTGGCCCTTTTCGGATGACTCTATGATCTGGTCAACATGGCGCCTTATTATGCTTTCACCAATGTCCACGGTATACATCAGCGGTCCTAGCCGTTTGCAAATAGTTCCAGGCTGCCATTTCTTGGTACGGTAGTCCCGGGCCAAAACTTGTTGACCTATCTGGAAGGTTCTAGTTGGCCTTTCATTCATGCCTTGAAATTGCCGGTTCTCTACGTCCCTTCTGATGTTTGGCTTGATCAAATCCAGCCGGCATCTTAGTCTTCTATTGAAAAACATCATGGCGGGAGTTTGGTTTGTGACCGCATGTGTTGCATTCCTGTACGCCAACAAGAAGTTATCTACCTTATGTTGTAGATTTATGTCTTCATTACCCATGGCCTTTATGGCCTTCTTGAAGGTCTGAACAAACCTTTCAGCTAATCCATTGGTGGCGGGATGGTATGGGGCGGACGTGTAGTGCTTAACCCCATTGTTTTTTAAGAACTTCCTGAATTCTTCGGACACAAATTGCGGTCCATTATCAGAACAGATCTGTTCCGGCAGCCCATTCCTGGCAAATATGGTCCTTAATACTGTGATGGTTTTTTCCGTGGTGGTGGAGGACATCTTTATTACCTCCAGCCACTTGGACTGTGCATCCACCGCGATTAAAAACATTGAGTCCATAAATGGACCAGCAAAGTCGATATGTACCCTTTGCCATGGAGATGAGGGCCACTCCCATGGATGCAGAGGAGCTTGTGGTGGGGCGTTTTGGACCTTCTGGCATCCTAGACAGCTCTTGGTCATTTCTTCGATGTCTCCATCGATACCTGGCCACCACACAAATGCTCTGGCTAGGTTCTTCATTTTCACTCCACCCAGATGCCCCTCGTGAAGCTCCTTTAGCACTTTATGCTGGAGTTTGGGTGGAATCACCACTCTGGATCCACACATCAAAGTTCCTCGGCACACTGACAGCTGTTCTCTTCTTTGCGAAAATGCTGGCAACATTGGTTCGCCATGTGCTGGCCATCCCTTCACCGTTAAATCGTAGACTCGTGAGAAAGTTGGGTCATTTCTTGTTTCCTTTTCGATCGTAGAATTTGTTACTGGTAGACATTCCACTATGGTTGAGTGGAACATCTCCACTGGGTCCACTGTAGGCACCTCTTCTACCGTTGGCAACGGTAGGCGCGATAACCCATCAGCATTCCCATGCTGTTTTGATCCTTTGTATTCGATGTCATATTGGTGTGCCCCTAGGAAAATGGACCACCTCTGTAGCCTTTGCGCTGTCATAATGGAAACGGCCTTTTTAGGGTTGAATATGGATACCAACGGCTGGTGGTCTGTCAGCAGTGTAAACTTCTTGCCCTGCAGGTAATGATTGAATTTCTTTACTCCCCACACAAGGCTGAGAGCCTCCCTATAGGTAGACTATCCTTTATCCGAAAACCTCGGGACCAGCCGAGTTTCGGATAAAGGAGAATTTCGGATTTCGGAAGGTGGGTCGGCGGGGGTCCGCGGGGGGGTCGGCGGGGGTCCACGGGGGGGTCGGCGGGGGGTCATGCGCACGACTTACGCTGACGCTCAGTGTAAGTCAGTCGGGGTCGGCGGGGGTCGGGGCCGGCGGGGTCCGCGGGGGGGTCGGCGGGGGGGATCGGCGGTTGTCGGGGCCGGCGGGGTCCGCGGGGGGGTCGGCGGTTGTCGGGGCTGGCGGGGTCGGCGGTTGTCGGGGCCGGCGGGGTCCGCGGGGGGGTCGGCGGGGGGTCGTGCGCACGACTTACGCTGACGCTCAGCGTAAGTCAGTCGGGGTCGGCGGGGGTCGGGGCCGGCGGGGTCCGCGGGGGGGTCGGCGGGGGGGATCGGCGGTTGTCGGGGCCGGCGGGGTCCGCGGGGGGGTCGGCGGTTGTCGGGGCTGGCGGGGTCAGCGGTTGTCGGGGCCAGCGGGGTCCGCGGGGGGGGTCGGCGGTTGTCGGGGCTGGCGGGGTCGGCGGTTGTCGGGGCCGGCGGGGTCCGCGGGGGGGTCGGCGGGTGGTCATGCGCACGAATTACCCTTTATCCGAACTTCCGAAACCGGAACCCTCTAAAAACCGAAGGTTTTTTCGTTCGTACGCACGACTTACGCTGAATGAAAAAACCTTCGGTTTTTAGAGGGTTTCGGTTTTCGGAAGTCCGGATAAAGGGTAGTCTACCTGTATCTATCTGAGCATAGTTGCGCTCAGCGGAGGTCAATGATCTGGATGCAAATGCGACTGGCCTTTCCGAGCCATTTGGCAACTTGTGTGAGAGTACTGCTCCAATGCCATAAGGGGAAGCATCACAAGCTAGACGAATAGGTAGCGTTGGGTTGAAGTGAGCCAACACTTCCTCAGAGGTGATCAATGCCTTGCTTTTGCGAAAGGCCTTCTTACAGTCCTCGCTCCACTCCCATGGTACTTCTCTCCGCAACAGAGCATTCAGCGGGTGCAGCACCGTGGATAGATTTGGCAGAAACTTATGGTAATAGTTAATCAACCCCAGAAACGACCTCAACTGGGATACATTTTCCGGAGCAGGGGCCTTCACAACAGCTTCGATCTTGTCAGGTGGCTTGTGCAGCCCCTCCTGGTCAATGATATGACCACAGTACGAGATCCGTTTCTGGAAGAACTCACATTTCTGGCGATTAACTCGAAGGCCATATTCCTTCAACCTGGTGAGCACCAGTTTCAAATTTGCGAGGTGTTCCTCCTCGTCCTCTCCTGTAATCAGGATATCGTCCAAGTAACACTGAGTGCTTGGAATTCCCTGTAAGACCTGCTCCATGGCCCTCTGCCAAATTGCTGGAGCCGAAGCCACTCCAAAAACCAGTCTATTATATCGATACAAGCCTCTGTGCGTGTTGATTGTGAGATACTGGCGCGACTCTTCCTCAACTTCCATCTGTAAGTACGCTTGCGCCAGGTCTATCTTGGTGAAGTGTTTCCCGCCAGACAATGAAGCAAAGATATCCTCAATCCGCGGAAGCGGATATTGCACCGTGTGAAGCACCGGATTAACTGTGATCTTGAAGTCTCCGCAGATGTGGACCTTTCCCGGTTCCCCTGGCTTGTTACTCGATGAATGCTTCATGACGGGAACAATGGGCGTGGCCCACTCACTCCAGTCCACCTTAGACAGTACCCCTGAATGTTCAAGGCCTTCCAGTTCAGCCTCCACAGCAGGTCATATCGCATAAGGTACCGATCTGGCTTTGAAAAATTTTGGGTTTGCATGTTCTGCAATCTTGATTTTTGCCTTAATTCCTCTCAGTGTTCCCAGTCCCTGTTGGAATACCTCTTTAGCCTCATCCAATATTCTGGACAATCGTTCAGGTTTGACATCTTCCTTTCCGGAATCTACCGTTATTGCGTTTAGGGAGTGCCAGTCCATATTTATTTTCCTGATCCACTTCCGTCCCAGAAGTGGTGGACCTCCCTCAGGTAGTACATATAAGTCCATTCCTTGGTGTTCTTTGCCCTTGTGTATCACCTTGACTTTTATCTTTCCGATGGGGTATACTTTTTGCCCCGTGTATGTCTGCAATACTATCTTCGTGTCCCGTAGGGGAATATGTTTGAATAACATTTTGTAATCTTGCTTATTCATGACCGTCAACGCCGATCCGGTGTCCAATTCCATCTTCACTTGGACTTCTGCAATCTGCAGTGTGACCCAGATAGTTTGTCGGTCAGTTTCCTTACTCACATTGTGAATTCTCAGACTGCCCAGTTCCTTGCTGTTGGAGTCTGAGTCCGAATTCTGTTCATCCGAACTCTTCACAGCCACCTTATGTACCTTTCTGTACTTTTTCTGCGGTGACTTTTTGTTGCTGGTCTTCTTTCCTGACCGGCATACTTTAGCTATGTGACCAAGCTTGCCACATTTTCTACATTCCTGGTTTTTAAACCAGCATTGGTTCTGATCGTGTGTTGTCTTCCCACAACGATAACATTTCGTTGTACCCGAAGCCATTTGATCTACGCTGAGTACCGCTGTCTTCAGCTGCATTTCCGCAGTGCCTCTCGCTGCGGCTTCGTGCGATGCTGCAATAGTGACAGCCTTATCAAGTGTAAGATCATTCTCTTCGAGCAGTTGCTTTTGTGTTCCTTCCTTCGACAACCTACACACGAGCTTGTCTCTCAGTGCCTCTGTCAGATTTTCCCCAAACTGACAGTATTTCGCTAGCCTACGCAGTTCAACCATGTACTCCGCGTTGCTTTCCTCTTTCAGTTGCGTTCTCGCATAAAATTTAAATCGTTCCGCCAACATCAGCGGTGTGGGGTTCAAATGATCCTTCAGGACAGCAACAATATTAGCGAAAGCCTGATCCGCCGGTTTAGCTGGTGATAGAAGATGCTTCAATAGCCCGTATGTCTTCGCACCCATTGAGTTTAGTAAGGTTAGTGCTTTATCATCATTTGATATTTCATTTGCCTTACAATATATCTCTATGCGTTCTACATACGTGGCCCAATCTTCCACCTCGGGATCGAAATCGTTGGTGTTACCACGCTTAGGCATCTTCGCAATCTTTTTGCGAAACAACAACGAAATTTTTCTTTAACTTTCTTTTTTTTTCAAAAATGGCGGTTTCCCGCGCTTGTCTTCTTCCCCGCCTCCGAAAATGGCGGTTTCCCGCGCTTGTCTTCTTCCCCGCCTCCGAAAATGGCGGTTTCCCGCGCTCGCACGGTCTCCCTCGCTCGCTCGGTCTCATTCTCCCTCGCTCGCTCGGTCTCTTCTCTCTCCCGCTCGCTCAGTCTCACTCGCTCGCTCGGCTCTGTCTCTCCCGCTCGCTCGGGCTCTGTCTCTCCCGCTGGCTGTAACGGCGATTGCCATGTTGCTGCGTTCGCCCTCCCCAGCGGTTTCCAATCGCGCCTCCCAGCCCCTCTTGCAGTCCGGTCCTTTCCCCCCCCCGGCTGCGGCTGAGTTCTCCGTGGTTGTTTTTTTTTTTTTTTAATTATTTTCTCCCGCGCAAGCGGTTCTCGGTCGCTGCGCCTCGCGGCCTCGGTAGCTGCCCGGCCTCTTTTCTATTTACCGGTCGCGGTCGAGCTTGCTCTCGACGCTGCTGCGTCTCCCAGCCCGCTTGCAGCCCGGTCTCTCACACCGGCTGCGTTTGCCTGCACTGCGGCTTCCGTGCCTTATGCTGCCCAGTCTCAGCGCCTCTGGTCCCGACTTCTGTCTGGCTCTTTTCCCCCTGGCCGTGGTCGAGTTCTCCGCCCTTATATCCTCCGTTTTTCCCTCCCCTACTTCACAGTCAACGTGACCGACTCGCTGTTCGTCGCTGATCGGCTTACCCACCACCGTGATAGAAGGGATGATCCTGCCTGTTGCTGATGGAAGGCTTCGTGTTAGAGTTCTTCCATTGCTCTGCAGACCCGAGTCTTCTCTCAGCAGGATGACGAGGGCGGATGCCTCCTCTCGACGCCCGTTAAACTGCCTTGGATAGTCTCTGCCGCAGGGTAAGATCGTCTTCATCGCCACTGTTAAGTCTGTGTGTTGTATTGCGAATTACTACACAGACCACAAGAGTAAACTTTAACAGGACTTTACTGGTTGAAGGTCAGAGCGGAACTGCCCAATAAATCCTTACACAGCACTTATATACCGGTGTGGTCACCACCGGTATTACAGTATACAGCAGCCAAGATAAAGTAGTGCAACCCTTAAAATAGTTCTCTTAAAGGTGGAACATTACATACACTACAATGTGTCTGCCCATTTCACCAGTCTGTCCTCCTGAAGCCTGTTACTGTCCTCTTCATTGTTTCCTACATTTCCTAATTGTGTATCATCTGCAAACTTTGAAATTATGCCCTGTATACCCATGTCCAGGTCATTAATATATATCAAAAAGAGCAGTGGTCCTGATACCGGCCACTGAGGTACACCACTGCACCTTCCCTCCAGTATGAAAAATGACCATTCACCATTACTCTCTGCTTTGTGTCCCTTAGCTAATTTTGTATCGATGCAACCACTGCCCCTTTAATCCCATGGGCTTCAATTTTGCTAACAAGTCTATTATGTAGTACTTTATAAAACGCCTTTTGAAAGTCCATATGCACATCAACCACTGGATTATCAGACAGCACCCATATCTCACGTGGGTACGAAGGCTGCTAACGTTTTAGAAATGTCAGGACCAAGGTTTATGTTCTGCACGAGTGACACTGGCCTCAGAGCTATTTTATCTATTTATATTTTGGAGCGAGATATGTCAAAATAGAATACTATTTTGAACTGAAAGGAATGTCATTTCCAAATGAGTGAGTTGGCAGGTCTGGGATAAAGTCCATTGCACACAGTGGAAAATCCATGGAGGCATAAGGTTCACTTGGGAGCCAAGTGTTTGTCCTGTCAGTGTTCCAAAACAATGCATCGTTCACCTTTTGAACATGGGTGGATATGGTGGCCTGGCTAATACCAGCAAAATCACCCCTCAGTGCCTGGAAAGACCTTCGGCCAAGAACTCAATGGTTGCTGTCAAGTTATAGTCATGGGAGAGGATTTTTGCATTGTTGACGGCAGTTTAGGCCAACTTATTAAATAATATTCAAGAAGGAGTTAGATATATTTCTTAAGGCTAAAGGGATCAAGGGATATGGGGAGAAGGCAGGGACAGGGTACTGAATTTGGATGATCAGCCATGATCTCATTAAATGGCGGAACAGGCTCGAGGGGCCGAATGGCCGACTCCTGCTCCTATCCTCTATGTTTCTATGTTTGAGAACCCCCCAGATGAGTTGCTAACATTACCGCTGCACTAATCTAAATCTTTGACGGCATTGTTGCTTTGGCTCATCTAGATAATCGAAAAACTGTTCACTGCACCTTTTTTTTCAATGTGAAGCTTAGTTCTGGCTCTTGACCTCCATTAGTTTAGCTTTTCTTTTTGTTTTTGTTTAGACAAAACAGATACGAATATAAATTACAGGGGGATCAACCACTTTCAACTTAAATCAATAGACATTGGGCTAGAGCAGTAGTACAGCTTAGTAGCTAGAAGCATAAAGGCTAAGTAATAATGTAAAATGGAGCCTTACTTCATTTAATTAGATCCATTTACCATCAAGCTAAATACACACTGGACATTGCAACCATAATAGTGTCCATATAAACATCAACGTCAATTGTTCCATTTTCTGATTGGCACTAAATCTGTGTCAAAATTGCTAACGGCCAGAAAACAAGGCTCTTAATTTCCATTGATCTGTAAGATGCTTATTGACTTGTGAAGGAAAGTTTGATGCTCAGAGTTTTGATTATAAACCACTTCGTAATTTCACAAGTTACCTAACTCCATTTAGTTCCATAATAAGCAAACAGTAAAACCATAATTCTTTGTTATAAAGAGGTTAACTGTACCCGAATTCCCTAGAAATAGATCCCACTATATATAATGAATGACGTGCTAAAAAGCCGTTTCATGTTTTTGCTGTTGTTCGGGAGGATGTTGTGCAGATGTTGCATTAGAAAACGTTCACGGCTCTGTGACAACCATCTGTTTCTCACGTAACAGAAAGCTCTTTGTGTTATAGTTTACAACAGCGCAAGCAGGCGTTTTCCTCCATGTGCGGAGTGCCTCTTGATTCCCCCCCTGCACGTTAAAAATGTGAGGTTTTGGCCAAACAGTTCTGCCACAGGAAGAGAAGTCAGGAGAACAAACCCTGAGCAAAGAGGTAAGTGCCTCCTTAGTGCCGTAACGTATCTTTAAATTGTTACAATGTGATTCAAAAAATTACGAGGAATAAGTGAAATCTGAAGAAAGGAGCAATTTCTGGAGTGTTGGAATCCAGCAAGAGTTTCCATGGAAACACATGAAGTCTGGTGAGAGCGTGCATTCCAGGTACATGCACTGCATGTTATAAGCACCTTCTGAGGTTTGGGAAATGAATACCCACTGCTGATTGGCTTGGTCTTTGTCATGATTTATTAACGGAAAGTAGGATGTTGAAGTGGTGAACAACACAAATGTGTAATATCAAAATGAATCATCCAGTTCTGCCTTTTAACATCAGTGTCCCTGTGGTTAAGTGAACTTAAGCAGATTTAAGTAACAACGACAAATTCTTTGATAGGGAGTTACAGAAAACTGAAAATTAGTCATGGTGTGGTGCCTGCCCTTTGATGTACACTGAGTTAATGAGATGTGTAAACATATACTTAGCCTTATTAAACAAGTGCAAAACATGACATAAACACCAAGCAACTAGCAGCAGAACTGCACCATTTCATAATTACGCTCTGCTCATCATTTTAGTGGGAATCAATCAAAAAGGGCTTATTTCAATCTCCTGTTTTTCTCGTAACACTGGGAGCCTACTGCCCAGAAACTTCCAGAGTCCTGAACAAGGGGGCATAACCTTAAACTGACAGCTATATCATTCAGGGCGATGTCAAAAAGCACTTCTTTACACAAAGGGTAGTGGAAATCTGGAACTCTCTTCCCAAAAAGCTGTTGAGACTGGGGGTCAATTGGAAATTTTAAAACTGAGATTGCTGGATTTTTGTTAGGCGAGAGTATTAAGGGTTACAGAACCAAGGCGGGTAGATGAGTTAAGCTACAGGTCAGCCAGGATCGAATTGAATGACGGAACAGGCTCGAAATGCTGGATGGCCTACTCCTGTTCCTATGTAACCCACTGTTTTTTCCTCCCAGGCCCTTCATTAGCGATAGAGGTGGTTTAGCAGCACTAAAACTATACTGGGAGCGAGGGAAATTTTGTAGTGGTGCAGCCTTAAAAGGTTGCAGACAGTAAAAGGGCAAGGTGACAGAAGAAACAGCAGCTGCCTTGGGGGGTGTCAGAAATTGGAGGAGCTTTCAGATGTTCTAGTGCATCAATAGAGGCGCCGTTGGCAGAAGTGAGGGCCAGGAGTGACCTTATGATGGGCACTGAGGGCAGGAAGCCCCCTCGAGAGTGCTGTAGGTTGTCTAGAGACAGGTGGCAGAGGCAGTCAGTTCAACCTCCAGGAGCTGCCGTACAATGCAGAAAGAGGTCCAATGACCTAAAAAGGTTGGCCAAGGTAAGTCAAGGCTCTGATGCCAATACACCTTCTCTACTACTCATACAGATTTGCTTAACAATCATATTCTTTCTCAGAACCTGGGTGTCAAGAAAATCCACTTCTGCAAAGGGCAACCTCTCCAAAAATTCAAGCGTCTTCTTTACTTAGAACCACTCCCTCAACTCACTTTGCCTGCCGCAAGGGCCTTTGCTTATCTTCAGGGACATTTCATTTAAAGAGACAAAGCACCTTCATGTCTCATCATCAGGGCATGCATGACCATATGGGGGAAGTCTCCATTACACTCACTGTCCTGTAACAGTAGCTTCTCTCACTCCAAAAGAAAAACTGCCTGTGCCACAGAAGGACAACCACCATCTCTAAAAGCCCCAAGTCCATAAGAAGAGGAGGGATTAGATTTAATAGGCAGGTATACAGGACAGCACGTAGGAGAGAGTGAGGATGGAAGTGAGCGGACAGGAGAAGGTCGATAAAGGCTGAGCAAAGCTCGTCGTATGTAGATTCAGCTTTATATGCTTTCTCAAAGTATTACAATGCCCTTATTCTCACTCGTTAGTTCTTCAAGGGCAAATGTCACTTTTTGGTCTTTCACATCATAGGGGTGTCTTGGAGAAAGAAGCCAGCCACTCAACTAACAGCCTGGGCACTTCCAGATCCACTGCTGTTGTCATGTCCTCACCAACTCTATCCTGGCATCTTACTTGTAAAAGCACCAGCAGACACCCACCCGCGATGAATTAGTTGTACAGCCAGAAGGGTCTGATCATGTAACTAAAATTCAAATTTAATTATACCTACAAATTAGGAAAAGCAGTGTGGTTGGGGTAGATCTTGACTTTGGGTGATAGTGTAAAATGGGTGATAGAGAGTTGGCAGCCCGTTTTACATCTCTCCTGGATTTTACTTCCATTGACTTCGATTTCGAGTGCAACTTCCGGGTTGCGACCAAGGAGGAAGCTCCAGGCTGTTATGTTTAACCAATCTTATTGAATTCTTTGAAGAAGTAATAGAAAGAGTAGAGGCAATGTAGTGGATGTGGTATACATGGACTTTCAGAAGGTCTTTGATAAGATGCCACATAAGAGACTGATGGCAAAGGTCAGGGTGTGTGGAGTCAATCAATCCTGCCTCCTGCTGTTCACGTAGTTAATGAGCTGCTCCACCACTGCGTCAGAGAGCCAAGGGGACCCTGATCAAAGTCACCTTGCCTGCTGCTGCACAATATGGCTGCCCGTATCCACTACTGAAAAAAGTACTTCCCCTTTAAGATGCTGCAGGATGCCTTTAAGTAGCGAGCTGCCGATAAGGTTTGCACTGATTTAATTCAAATTAAGCTAAACCACGAAAATGGAACTGGCCCCATGCTGATTCTTTCAAGAGCACGCTCTGCCCTCCTCCCGCCCAATTTACATTGGAGATGAAAATTGCTCTTATTGTTCTCAATGATGTGATGCAGACACACTATAAGGGAATCAAAGTTATCCTGGTGCATCCCTTTCATTAAAATGGATGGATGGATGCAGGACAGTGTTGTGGAGCCCTGTAATTATGCTTATTCACAATAAATAATTAGGAAAAACAAAAATAGCGGCATGTGTAGGTGTAAGTGTATGTCACGACCCTTTAAATGCAAATTCTATTGACTGTTTTCCTTTGATGCTATCTGTAAAATCATAGAAATTACAGCACAGAAAGAAGCCATGTCAGCTGCGGCTCAGTGGGCAGCACACTCACCTCTCAGTCAGAAGGTTGTGGGTTCAAGTCCCACTCCAGAGACTTGTGCACATAAATCTAGGCTGACACTCTGAGGGAGTGCTGTCAAGGCCCTGTCTCTCAGGTGGATGTAAAAGATCCCATGGCACTATTTTGAAGAAGAGCAGGGGTTATCCCCAGTGTCCTGGCCAATATTTATCCCTCAATCAACATAACAGAAACAGATTATCTGGTTATTATCACATTGCTGTTTGTGGGAGCTTGCTGTGCACAAATTGGTTGCCATTTCCCACATTACAACAGTGACTAAACTTCAAAAAAGTACATAATTGGCTGTAAAGTGCTTTGAGACGTCCAGTGGTCGTGAAAGGTGCTATATAAATGCAAGTCTTTCTTTCATTTGGACCATTGTGCTAATACTATTGAGCTGGAACCATCTACTCTAATCCCATTTCACTACTTCTACAATTGAAAATTTTCAAAGTTAAACTCTTATTATTAGGGAGTTAATATATCAGTAGACATAATAAATAAGTAAATTATTCTGGGAAGTATTGCTGAATGAGATTTATCACTGAACAATTTCAAATCAATAGTTAAATGAATGTGAGGGAGAGAATGAGCAAACAAAATATAAGTTGACATGAACGATGGTACTACTCTTTAATGTGCTTTTCCTAAACCTAAGGAAATGTTCTGCTAGCTTTTTTTTATTGTAGCCTCAGGTATAAACTTAATACTTACATAACTTATAGTATCTATTCATCAAAGTCATATCACTCCATAAAATGCAAATAAACTTATGTGCTTTTAATTCACAATTTCCAATATCCTTTACGTAAGCCTTATGTTGAAATTGTGTAGGTGGCGAGCTGGTTGACAGATAACGTTAGGTTAACTTCAAATCAAGCAAACAGAGAAAACTAGCACCCAGGTGCTCTCAGCTGGTTCATTCATGTGAGGAGGAAGGGAAGGAATTACATGATATCATTCCTTTTCTATAAAGGTTGATTTAAGAACATAAATATTTGCCTTTATATAGTGCCGTGCCAATTATTGAAACATCTCAAAGTATTTCATAAAACAAATTAATTTTGGAGTGCATTAACATAGCCAAAAGCAGTAGCCATCCTATACCAACAAGGACCCAAATACCAATGAGATGAACAGCTAGTTAATTTTGGTGATATTGGTTGAGGGAGGAATCTTGGCCAGGACACTGAAAGAGCTCTCTACTCTTCCGGTGCCACAGGAGCTTGAACTAATATAACACCTTTAATGTAGTTAAATGTCCCAAGGCTTCACAAACAAAAGTGTGTGTAGGGCACATAATTGACACCAAGTAGGAGTTAAGGGGAGGAGGAAGAGAAATTATTGAAGCAAAGGTAGAAATAGCAAAGGCATTGGTCACAATCTTTCAATCCTCATTGGATACACGAGTAGTTTCGGAGGACTGGAGGGTTGCTAAAGTTATACCACTATTGAAAAAAGGGGAGAGAGATAAACCAGGAAACTACCAACTAGTCATCCTAACATTGGTAGAGGGGAAGTTATTGGAAACCGTTATCAGGGATAAAATAAACTTTCATTTGGAAAGGCATGGGTTAATCAAGGAGAGCTAGTATGGATTTGTTAATGGCAAATCATGTCTGATTAACTTGATTGAATTCTTTGATGAGAAGGTTGACCAAGGTAGTGCAGTAGATGTATATATTGTGGCGGAGCCACCAGGGGGACTCTGATCTAATGTACATAATTATCTTTAACAAATTATTAGCTACAGAATGAATCTGTATCTTTGTTCATATCATTGCATGTACATAGCGCGGTCCCTTTAAGAATGAGACCAAACGCGATGACGTCATCACGTTGATCACGTGGTCCTCCAGCGGCGGGAAAACGTGATGACGTCATGACGTCAGGCTGGGGAGCCGCCCTAGCCAGTCCTCGTGGAGCCAGCAAAGAGTACAGACCTGTAATGTAGTTCTCCTGTATTTTCATTTTAAACTCTGTTGATTAGTATTAAATATTGTTTGTTTGATAGACTGACTCGACCCCAGTCCTTTAGTTAGGAATCTAGCCATTCCTACAGTGGTGACCCTGAATTTTCGTGAACAATTTTCACGGAAGAAGCGAAGCGCAACAAAACATGGAAGCGAACTCCGTGGCTTTGAAGCTCCCACAGTTTTGGGAACAACAGGCGGCCTCCTGGTTCGTCCAAGCAGAAGCACAATTCGATCTCTGAAACATCGTTGCGGATCAGACCCGTTACCCTTTACGTGGTCTCCGCACTCGACAGCTCCACGGCCTCACGGACCATCAGCCTGCTCGAAAACCCCCCGGTTGACAGCAAGTATAATACTCTTAAAGCACGGTTAATACAGGTCTTCGGGCTCACAAAGGCGGAGCATGCCCGCCGGCTACTCGCTTTGCCGGGCTTGGCGATTCCAAGCCATCTGAGTTAATGAGCCAGATGCTCATGCTCCTGGGCTCAGAACCACAATGTTTCCTCTTTCGGGAGTTATTCCTGAGTCAACTACCCGAGCAGGTTCAGGCTGCCCTCACCAGATCGGAAGCCACAGATTGCGCAGCACTGGCTGCAGAAGCAGATACGATTTATGCGGTCACGCAGCAATCCTGCGCCGCCACGAGGCACCCCTCCCCCGCCAACGCCTCCATCCCCCAGCTTGTGTTTTTACCACACCCGTTTCGGCGCGAAAGCCAGAGGCTGCTGCCCTCCCTACAGTTTCGCGCCTAAAAAAAAACCAACATCAACACCAGCAGCAACTCCAGAAAAGGAGGACCGAGTCTGAGGGACGTTCCGCGGCCGCGATGGCGATTGGAAATTCTGGGATGCTCCTCTACATTACAGATTCCCTCTCAGGCCGGCGCTTTTTATGCGACACTGGGGCGCAGCGTGGCATCCTTCCTGCCTCAGCACTCGATATTCAGTTTGGGATGCACGGCCCCTCCCTCGTGGCAGCTAATGGCTGGGCCATTCGTTCCTTTGGCAAACGGTGGGTCCAGGTGTGCTTCGGCGGGCAACGGTTTCAGTGGGAATTTATTACAGCCAAGGTTTCGCAAACCATCCTCGGCGCGGATTTCTTATGCGCCAACAGCTTCTTGGTGGATGTAAGAAATCGTCGATTGGTCAACGCGGCCACCTTCCACTCCATCCCTTGCATCCGCAGTTCCGCAATGTCGCACACTGTCTCCTGCGCGTTGCCCTCGCCGGACAAGTTCACTCGCCTATTAGGTGAATTCCCGGAGCTGACCAAGCCCACTTTCTCCTCCTCAGCCACTAAGCATGGTGTCGAACACCACATTACTACGACTGGCTCTCCGGTTTACGCGCGAGCTCGGCGCCTGGAACCCGGCAAGCTCGCGGCTGCAAAGGCAGCGTTTGCCATGATGGAACGGCTGGGGATTATTCGCCGGTCGAATAGTCCCTGGTCCTCGCCTCTCCACATCGTCTCGAAGCCTGGTGGTGGATGGCGGACATGCGGGGACTACCGGCGCCTTAATGACGCCACTACTCCCGATCGGTACCCGATCCCGCATATACAGGATTTCTCCGCCCGTTTGGCAGGAAACTCAATCTTCTCCAAGGTCGACCTCGTCCGTGGCTACCACCAAGTTCCCATGCACCCGCAGGACATCCAGAAAACGGCTGTCATCACTCCCTTTGGACTGTTCGAGTTTCTACAGATGCCATTTGGGCTCAAGAAAGCCGCACAGGCTTTTCAACGACTAATGGACTCGGTCCTGCGGGATCTTCCCTTTTTATTTGTCTACCTTGACGACATCCTGATAGCCAGCTCTACCAAAGAGGAACACGTCTGCCATCTCCGCACCCTCTTTCGGCGCCTCAGCCAACATGGCCTCATAATCAACCTGGCCAAGTGTCAGTTCGGCCTACAACAGATTGACTTCTTGGGCCACCGCATTACTTCGGAGGGCGCAATTCCGCTGCAGTCAAAGGTCGAAGCAATCACGGCATTCCCAAGGCCGCAGTCCACCAAGACTCTTCAAGAATTCCTGGGCATGGTGAATTTCTACCATCGCTTTGTGCCCAAGGCAGCAGGACTCATGCAGCCCCTCTACGAGGCCCTCAAAGGCAAGGCTGGAAAGGATACAATAAGAACATAAGAAATAGGAGCAGGAGTAGGCCATACGGCCCCTCAGGCCTGCTCCGCCATTCAATAGGATCATGGCTGATCTGAATCTAGACTCACGTCCACTTCCCTGCCCTCTCCCCGTAACCCCTAATTCCCTTATCTGCTAGGAAAATGTCTATCTCCATTTTAAATTTATTTAATGTTGCAGCTTCCACAGCTCTCTACCCTCTGAGTGAAGAAGTTTTTCCTCATCTCAGTTTTGAAAGGGCAGCCCCTTATTCTAAGATTATGCCCCCTAGTTCTAGTCTCACCCATCAGTGGAAACATCCTCACCGCATCCACCCGATCAAGCCCCCTCACAATCTTATATGTTTCGATAAGATCGCCTCTCATTCTTCTGAACTCCAATGAGTAGAGTCCCAACCTACTCAACCTTTCCGCATACGTCAACCCCCTCATCTCTGGAATCAACCGAGTGAACCTTCTCTGAACCACCTCGAGAGCAAGTATATCTTTTCTTAAATATGGAAACCAAAACTGCAAGCAGTATTCCAGGTGTGGCCTCACCAATACCCTGTATAACTGCAGCAAGACTTCCCTGTTTTTATACTCCATCCCCCTTGCAATAAAAGCCAAGATTCCATTGGCCTTCCTGATCACCTGCTGCACCTGCATACTAACTTTTAGTGTTTCATGCACCAGGACCCCCAGATCCCTTTGCACTGTAGCACTTTGCAGTTTCTCTCCATTTAGATAATAACTTGCTCTTTGATTTTTTCTGCCGAAGTGCATAACCTCACACTTTCCAACATTATATTGCATCTGCCAAATCTCTGCCCACTCACTTAGCCTGTCTATGTCCTTTTGCAGGTTTTTTATGTCCTCCTCACTCACTGCTTTCCCTCCCATCTTTGTATCGTCGGCAAACTTGGATATGTTGCACTCGGTCCCTTCCTCCAAATCGTTAATATAGATTGTAAAGAGTTGGGGTCCCAGCACTGACCCCTGCGGAACACCACTAGTTACTGATTGCCAGCCCGAGAATGAACCATTTATCCCAACTCTTTGTTTTCTGTTAGATAGCCAATCTTCCACCCATGCCAGAATATTACCCCCAATCCCGTAATTTTTTATCTTGATCAGTAATCTTTTGTGTGGAACCTTGTCAAATGCCTTTTGGAAGTCCAAATACACTGCATCCACTGGTTCCCCTTTATACACCCTGTATGTTACATCCTCAAAGAATTCGAGCAAATTTGTCAAACATGACTTCCCCTTCGTAAAACCATGCTGACTCTGTCCTATTAAATTATGTTTATCCAAATGCTCTGTTACTGTTTCCTTAATAATGGACTCCAACATTTTGCCAACCACAGATGTTAGGCTAACTGGTCGAAAGTTTCCAGCTTTTTGTCTACTTCCTTTCTTAAATAAGGGTGTTACATTAGCAGTTTTCCAATCTGCCGGGACCTTTCCTGAGTCCAGGGAGTTCTGGAAAATGATCACCAATGCATCCACAATCCCTACCATCACTTCTCTCAAGACCCTAGGATGTAGGCCATCAGGTCCGGGGGATTTATCCGCCTTAAGTCCCATTATTTTACTGAGTACCATCTCCTTAGTGATTTTAATCGTGTTTAGCTCCTCCCCCCCCATTGCCCCCTGTTTGTCCAGTGTTGGGATATTTTTAGTGTCCTCTACTGTAAAGACTGATACAAAATATTTGTTCAGCGTCTTTGCCATCTCCATGTTCCCCACCACTAGTTTCCCGGTCCCATCCTCTAAGGGACCAACGTTCACTTTAGCCACCCTTTTTCTTTTTATATAGTTGTAGAAACTCTTGCTATCTGTTTTTATATTTTTTGCTAGTTTACTTTCATAATCTATCTTCCCTTTCTTAATTAATCTTTTAGTTATTGTTTGCTGGCTTTTAAATGCTTCCCAATCTTCTAGATTTGGCTAATTTATATGCCCTTGTTTTCAGTCGAATACTATCCTTTATTACTTTACTAAGCCACGGATGGCTGTCTTTTCTTTTACTCCCCTTTTTCCTCAGTGGAATATATTTATCTTGAAAGATGTGAAATATCTCCTTGAATGTAGACCACTGCTCTTGTACCGTCTTACACTTTAATCTGTTTTCCCAGTCCACTTTAGTCAATTCTACTCTCATACCTTCATAGTCTCCTTTATTTAAGCTTAGTACGCTGGTTTGAGATCCAACTCTCTCACCCTCAAGCTGAATTTGAAATTCAACCATATTATGGTCACTCATTCCAAGGGGATCCTTTACTAGGACATTTTTTTATTAATCCTGTCTCATTACACAGGACCAGATCTATGATTGCCTGCCCCCTGGTTGGTTCAGTTACATACTGCTCAAGGAACCCGTCCCTAATACACTCTATGAACTCTTCCTCAATGCTGCCATGCCCAATTTGATTAGTCCAGGCAATATGAAAGTTAAAATCCCCCATGATTATAGCTGTTCCCTTATTACAAGACCTAACTATTTCCTGATTTATACTCCAACCAACAGAGTTGGAACTGTTAGGAGGCCTATAGACTATGCCCACTAGTGACTTTTTCCCCTTATTATTCCTTATCTCCACCCAAACTGTTTCACTATCCTGATCCTTTGACCCAATATCATTTCTGACTATTGCAGTGATTCCATCCTTGATTAACATAGCAACCCCACCTCCCTTTCCTTCCTGTCTGTCCTTCCTAATTGTCAAATACCCTTGTATGTTTAGTTCCCAGTCATGATTATCTTGCAGCCATGTTTCCGTAATGGCCACCAGATCATACCCATGTGTAATTATTTGCACCGTCAACTCATCAATTTTGTTACGAATGCTGCATGCATTCAGATAAAGAACTTTCAAATATGTTTTCTGACAATTTATTCCTGCTTTTACCCCTTTTACTACTTTACCTTTATCATTATACATTCTGTCCCTTCCTGACACGCTCTGGTTTTTAATTCCCCCACTGCTACCTTGCTCTATTGCCTTCTCCGCTGTCATTTTTATTTTTCGCTCTCTTAAAACCTCCCCCCCACTAATTAGTTTAAAGCCCTCTCTATAGCCCTAGTTATTCGATTCGCCAGGATTCTAGTCCCAGCACTGGCCAAGTGAAGTCCGTCCCAATGGAACAGCTCTCTCCTGTCCCAGTACTGATGCCAGTGTCCCAGGAAGCAAAACCCATTTCTCCCACACCAGTCTTTGAGCCTGGACGGTCGAAATGGACAACGCTTTCGACAACACAAAAACCGCTCTAGCCAATGCAACTATGTTGGCGCACCTCTGCCAGGTGCCACCATCGCCCTTACCACTGACGCTTCCGATTATGCCATAGGCGCTGTGCAGGAACAGTGGGTCAACGGGATGTGGCAACCACTGGCATTTTTCAGCCGCCAACTCCGGCGCAACAAACGCAAATACAGCACTTTCGACCGGGAGTTGCTGGCGCTGTTCCTGGCTATCCGCCATTTCCGTTTTTTGTTAGAAGGATGTCCCTTCACTGTGTTTGTAGATCACAAACCACTGACCTTCGCCATGGCCAAGACCGCCAAACCGTGGTCGGCTCGACAGCAGCGACAGCTAACTTTCATTTCAGAATTCACGACAGACGTCCAACACGTAGCTGGCAAGGACAACTTGGTAGCTGATTGCCTTTCTCGCGCAACCGTACGGGCGGTCCAGCTGGGCATCGATTATGCCCTCATGGCTACCGATCAGGCATCCGACCCTGAAACACAAGCGTATCGCACCGACACCTCTAGCCTCCAACCGACCGATGTGCAATTACACGCTGCAGGCACCTCATTACTCTGCGATGTCTCCATGGGAGATCCCTGCCCGATCGTTCCAGTCACCTGGCGCCACAAAGTTTTCGACGCCATACATGGGCTTTTGCATCCTGGTGTGAAGGCATCTCAAAAATTAATGTCGGCTAAGTTCGTCTGGAGAGGAAGGCGTAAGGATATCCATGACTGGGCTAACACCTGCGTCATCTGTCAAACGTCTAAGGTGCAACGTCACGTTAAGGCCCCATTGGCCACGTTCGCAGTACCAGAATGTCGATTCGACCATGTCAACGTGGACCTCGTCGGGCCACTTCCACCATCGCAGGGGTTCACACACATCCTCACCATGGTCGATCGTACTACTAGATGGCCAGAGGCAGTTCCTCTGGCGTCTACTACGTCCGCTGATGTCGCCAGAGCATTCCTCTCCTCGTGGATCGCATGTTTCGGCGTTCCGGCAGACATTTCTTCAGACCGCGGTCCACAGTTCTCTTCCGAGCTCTGGAACGCTGTGGCCCAGGGTCTTGGCACCAAGCTTCACCGCACCATGGCCTATCACCCGCAAGCAAACGGTTTGTGCGAACGTTTCCACAGATCGTTAAAGGCATCGCTGAGGGCCAGCCTCCAAGGCGCCAGATGGGTGGATAAGCTTCCATGGGTCATGTTGGGTCTCCGCAAGGCACCCAAAGAGGACCTGCAATCATCCGCCGCGGAGCTCGTGTACGGCCAGCCACTCCGCGTACCGGGAGATTTTCTGCCACTTCCAACTGAGCTGTGGTCCGCAGCCGAACAATTCAGCAGCCACCGGGAAACAGCCAGGGCTTTTGCGCCTATCCCAACTTTGCATCACGGCCTTCCATCGTCACACGTACCAGCGGAGCTGAAGAATGCTGAATTTGTATTCATTCGTCATGATGCCCATAGGGATCCGCTCAAGGCCCCTTACACAGGCCCTTTTCGCGTACTGGAGACAGGCGACAAGAGTTTCTCTGTAGACATCGGTGGTAAACCCGACCACATATCCATTGACCGTCTCAAACCGGCACACCTGGACATCGACCGGCCAGTAGAGACTGCACAGCCACCACAACGTGGTCGACCTCCCGCTGCATCCACGCCAGGCCGAAGGCTTCCATCAGCCAGCCCGCCCGCTGTTCAACAACGTCCACTCCAAGAATACAGGAGTCGCTCTGACAGGCTTGTCAGACCTCCTAGTCGATTGACTTTCACTGTTAAAGACAATTCTAGGGGGGCGCATGTGGCGGAGCCACCAGGGGGACTCTGATCTAATGTACATAATTATCTTTAACAAATTATTAGCTGCAGAATGAATCTGTATCTTTGTTCATATCATTGCATGTACATAGCGCGGTCCCTTTAAGAATGAGACCAAACACGGTGATGTCATCACGTTGATCCTCCAGCGGCGGGAAAACGTGATGACGTCATGACGTCAGGCTGGGGAGCCGCCCTAGCCAGTCCTCATGGAGCCAGCAAAGAGTACAGGCCTGTAATGTAGTTCTCCTGTGTTTTCGTTTTAAACTCTGTTGATTAGTATGTTTGATAGACTGACTCGACCTCAGTCCTTTAGTTAGGAATCGAGCCATTCCTACAATATGGACTTTCGGAAGGCATTCGACAAAGTGCGACACAGGATGCTTATTAAGAAAATGAAAGCCCATGGAATTAAGGAGAATGTAGTGGTATGGGTGCAAAATTGGCTCAGTGACAGGAAGCAGAGGGTGGTGGTGGATGGATGATTTTCAGACTGGGAGGTGGTTTGCAGTGGTGTCCCCAAGGGTCAGTTTTGGTCCATTACTCTTTTCAATTTTTATAAATGACCTAGACTTGGGTGTAGGAAGCAGCATTATAAAGTTTGCAGATGATACAAAACTTAGCAAAGAGTAGATAGTGATGAGGATAGTTATAGGCTTCAGGGTGACATAGACAGGTTGGTGAAATGGGCAGAAGTATGGCAGATGGAGTTCAATGGACCAATACGGAAAGACAGTATACTATAAATGGCACGATTTTGAAAAGTGCCAAAGAGCTGAGAGACCTTGGTGTCCATATACACAAATCCTTAAAGGTGGCACAGCAAGTTGATAAGGTGGTTAAAAAGAATATATGGGGTTTATAAATAGAGGAATAGAATATAAAAGCAAAGAGATCATGTTAGATCTTCATAAATCACTGGTTAGGCCTCAGCTGGAGTATTGTGGACATTTCTGGGCACCACACTTCAGGAAAGATGTAAAGGTCTAAGAAAGGGTCCAGAGGAGGTTTACCAGGATGTTATCAGGGATGAGGGACTTCAGTTATGAGGAGAGGTTGGAACAGAGAAGGTGACCTAATAGAGCTTTTCAAAATGATGAGATGTTTTGATAGAGCAGAGAAAAATGATTCCCTCTGGCGAGTGGGTCATTAACTAGAAGGCATAGATTCAAAATCATTTGCAAAAGATCTAGGAAAATGAGGAGAAATGTTTTCACTCAGAGAGTTGTTGGGATCTGGAACGATCTCCCGGAAAAGGTGGTAGAAGCTGATTCCATAGATAATTTTAAAAGGGAGTTGGACAGGCACTTGAGGATGAAGATCTTACAGGGTTACGGACAAAAAGCGGGGATGAGGGAATCGGCACTACTGCTGTTTCAAAGAGCCAGCACAGGCTGAATGGCCTCCTTCTGTGCGGTAAATTTATTTGATTCTCTGATTCTAAGAGGTAGATTTTGAGCAGCTTTTCCAAGAAGCAGAGAGATGTAGCAGGGAGAAAGGTTTAGGAAGAGATTCCCTAAACGTAGAGTCATGGTGGCTGAAGGACCTGCCGTGGGTAGTGAAGAAGAGGGAAGGGGAAGAAGTACACTCGGATGGAGTTGAAATCAATGCATTGAGGATGGGGAGCCAGAGAAGGTCAACAAGGTGAAGGATGATTGTTGAGTGGAGCTTACTGCAGGATAAATATATAGAGATACGTAGATAGAAGTTACAACACGAAAACAGGGCACTCAGCTCAAACAGTCCTTGGCGGTGCTAACCTTCCACACAAGCAAACAGTGCTAATTACATTTATCCATCCTGATTCCATATCCCTTCAACCCCTTTTCCATCATTCAGCTATCCAGTCTAATCTTGAAATAGTTTCTTCCTCAGCCATTAACCCTGGAAGTGAATTCCACCTCCTCGCAATTCTGGGCTGAATTTTGCCGCCACTCAGAGGGCGGGTTCGGAGGCGGGTCCGCTGTCAAAATCTAAAAGATGGACAGCGGGTCGGTATCCCGCTCTAAACCCGCCTCCTTGTGAGTTTCCCATGTGCCGGTTCTGCCTGCGCTTTGCAGACACGGCACTAAGTGGCAGGTCATGCAATTGTGCTCGTTAAGAGGGTGTTTAAAGCAATTTAATCACCATTTTACCAGGTGCAAAGCATTTTCCCAAGTTTTCCATGAGGTTCCTGTCTCTCAGGGATCACGCCAGGTAAGTATGTCGGGTTCTGAACAACTCCCCATTTCTTTGAATAGGTGACAGCTGCAAAAGTGGTTTAAAACCTACCATTTTACAGCTGGTCAGTTTCCAATGTCAGAAGCTGGAGCATTAATGGTTTGGAACGCACATTTGAGCTTTATGCACTTTTGAAGTGTTTGGAGTAATCTCTCTGTATTGATTTCTTTGTGGGTTCAATGATGAGACATTTATGAAAGAGAATGAATTTTAATCTAAAGTCTGTTCAACTCTTTATACAGCATTCAGGAGACACCATTATGCTAGTGATGCATCTAGAACGAAACTGAAACTAAAACTGACTGCCTTGCTTCTCTCGGTCACATGCCCTCTGCTGGCCAGGCACAAGCAATCAATACATGCAATTAAGGCATCATAATCGAACAGGCAAATACCATCTCTATTTGCTGATATCATTACATCTCCTTTTCTTAAAACAAAAGTATTTTACTTTTAACTAACAACATGTTTTCTTTGTATTAATCTGCATTTTAACTGTAACACTTAATGAACTTACATTATCATTATCATGATCAAGGTTTTTTAACCTTGCTTTGTGTGTTCACATGAAATATGTCAATACACTAGAACTTGAAGAAAGAATAAGATAACATTACTCCCTTCTATAACAATAGTCCTTAAATTTGCTCAATGAGTCTCTCAGGAGGCTTCACGTGTCTTGAGGATTTTCTGATTGATTGTCCTTGAATCTGAGTTGTTGCCTCAGATGATTGGTTCTCAGCTGTGTGATCAGGTTGTTCAACAGTATCAGTCTCTTGACCTGCTGTGGCTGGTCCCATGAGAAGATCTCGATGATTTCTTCTCAGAACAGCACCCTCATCTGTCTGAATGGTGTATGATCTTGGTTGAACTTCACTCAGGACAGTTCCCTTCTGAGTCCATGTGTTTGTTTTGTCTTTGAACCTTACTTGGTCACCAGTGTGGAGTTCAGGTAGGTTTTGTGTTCCTCTGTCATAGTAGTACTTTTGCTTTTCTTTCTGTTGTTCTTTGAACTTCCTCACTTTCTCCCCCTCTTTTGTTTTCAGAAGGTTCTCCGGGATGGGTAGGTTTGACCTTAGCTGACGTCCCATCAGGAGTTGGGCTGGTGACATACCACACTCGAGCGGCGTTGTGCGGTATACAAGCATGCTCTGGTAGAAGTCAGTTCCACTGTCTTTTGCCTTGTACTTCAGTCTCTTCACTGTGTTTGCGGGCTCTCCTGGGTCAACAGCTCTGGACAACGTGTCTGCTGTATACCATCAGCTTACCCGGTGTGTACGCAACATTCAGTTCATCATAGACTGTCTCTCTTACGCTTTCCACAACGAGGACTCTCTTTACCAGGTTCAGTCTCTCACAGGCTTTTAAACCTAGTATGGCTTGCACATCCTTTGGCACCACGATTAATGCTAGCGTGTGCTCTCTGTCCTTGTGTGTTACTTTGACAATGCATCTTCCTTTCACTGGTATATCAGTACCTGTGTATCCTGTCACTTTCACTTTTATTCCATGTATCTTTGGTCTGAGTCTAATTTTCTTAAAATCAGTCTCTGATATCACATTAACTTGTGCTCCAGTATCCAATTTAAATGGAATGTGTATGTCATTCACTTTTAGTGTCAACATCCAGTCTCTTTTTTCTTTTTTGTTTTCAGACACAACATCTACATAGAACTCCTCTATGTCGCTTTTATCTACTGCATGGACCTTGCTTTGTTGCACTTGGTTCTTGCAACAACGGGCATAATGGTTGTTTTTGTTGCAACTATTGCATTTTTTACCATATGCTGGACACTTTTTTGGTGGATGCTGTGTACCGCATCGACTACATGACTTTCGATTGTCCCTTTCATTTTCGTTCGCTGGCCACTCCTCTTTTTTCACATTGGCGCTCTTTTTGTTAAACGGTTTGTGTCCGTTCTTACTCACTGCATCCACGTTGCAGCTACTGTCACTGAACAGCTCCTTTGCCTGCAACTTCACAGTCTCTGTAGCCTTACACAGTGCTATGGCTTTTCCCAGGTCTAGATCTTGCTCTCTTAGCAGTCTTTCCCTTAGACCATTATCTGGAATACCACACACCAGTCTGTCTTTTATCAGCGAGTCTGTCAGTCCCCCAAATTCACACGTTTTGCTTCTGTTTCTCAGTTCAGTCACATACTGATCAATAGTCTCACCCGTTTTCTGTACACATGTGAAAAATCTATGCCTCTCAAACGTCACGTTATGTTTAGGTATGCAGTAGGCCTCAAACTGTTCCAGTATTTTATCTAGCTTCATTTTGTCTCCATTAGCAGCGAATGTGAAGTTATTATACACCTCCAGCGCTTCATCACCCATGACAAGTAAGAACAGTGACGATTTCCTTTTATTACTTTTCTCGTCAGCTCCGATTGCTGATAAATACAACCCCACACGTTGTTTGAACCTCCTCCAATTTTCAGCCACATTACCTGTCAACTGAAGCGTCGCCGGTGGGAGTAAACCTTCCATTTTTCACTTCGTTAGCTATTCTCTAATGGTAAGTAACGATGTTCTCTTTTTGCTTGCTAATCTGTGGAGAGCTGATCTAACTTCAAATTTTTTCTCTTCATCTCTTTCAATCACTTCTGACACCATGTGTTGATTTCTTTGTGGGTTCAATGATGAGACATTTATGAAAGAGAATGAGTTTTATTCTAAAGTCTGTTCAACTCTTTTATACAGCTTTTACAGGAGCTATCATGCTATTAAGGCATTATAATCGAACAGGCAAATACCATCTCTATTTGCCGATATTATTACACTCTCTATCCACTGTTGCCTCCTTGGAACACACAGATTGTGTCATCTCAACCTCACCTGCCATCTATTCCATCAGCATCGATGCCCTTGAAAAAATCTCAACTTGGTCCTCAGAATCCCAACACAATCAGCTCCAGCACCAGCATCACCAGGCACACCAGCAGCACCAATATCCACACTAACCTTCTCCGCAATCAGCTGTTGCTGCACAGGACACATGACATCATCACCCATGCACATTGCTGCCCGGGACACCAGCGATGGCCTCACCATGTCCAGATTTGCTTCACTTAACACTGAACACCCTGGCTGGCACATGATGCACCAGGTTGATACCACCCCACACCAGCACCATAAAGCACCCCTACAATGTCCATCCATTCCGTTCACGCTCATGACCATTGCGGGGTTGGGGGGACGTTATGTCTCACCATTCACTGCAACTCATTAAGCCACTTCCAAAGGTGCACACAAATCTGTCCAAGAATGCAAAGTGGAATGCAAAATAAAGATTTCAATGTATGACAGCACATTACCAGAAACTTCACATGAACATTGGCTAAAACACCCAAGTGCCTGCCCTTGTGTGTTCTTTTTAAAATTTATTCATTTATGGGATGTGCGCATCACTGGCAAGACTAGCATTTATTGCCCAACTCTAATTGCCCTTGAGAAGGTGGTGGTGAGCCGCCTTCTTGAACCGCTGCAGTCTGTGTGGTGAAGGTACTCCCACAGTGCTGTTAGGTAGGGAGTCCTAGAATTCTGACCCAGCAACGATGAAGGATCGGCGATATATTTCCAAGTCAGGATGGTGTGTGACTTGGAGGGGAACTTGGAGGTGGTGGTGTTCCCATGCGCCTGCTGCCCTTGTCTTTCTAGGTGGAAGAGATCGCGGGTTTGGGAGGTGCTGCCGAAAAAGCCTTGGCGAGTTGCTGCAGTGCATCTTGTAGATGGTACACACTGCAGCCATGGTACGCTGGTGGTGGAGGGAGTGAATGTTTAAGGTGGTGGATGGGGTGCCAATCAAATGGGCTGCTTTGTCCTGGATGGTGTCGAGCTTCTTGAGTGTTGTTGGAGCTGCATTCATCCAAGCAAGTGGAGAGTATTCCATCACACTCCTGACTTGTGCCTTGTAGATGGTGGAAAGGCTTTGGGGAGTCAGGAGGTGAGACACTTGCCGCAGAATACCTAGCCTCTGACATGTTCTGCAGCTACAGTATTTACGTGGCTGGTCCAGTTAGGTTTCTGGTCAATGGTGACCCCCAGGATGTTGATGGTGGGGAATTCGGCGATGGTAATGCCATTGAATGTCAAAGGGTGGTGGTTGGACTCTCGCTTGTTGGAGATAGGCATTGCTTGACACTTGTGTGGCGCGATTGTTACCTGTCACTTATCAGCCCAAGCCTGAATGTCGTCCAGGTCTTGTTGCATGCGGGCATGGACGGCTTCATTATCTGCAGAGTTGTTGGTATGCTTGCAGTAGGATGAGGGTGAGTGTGAGAGGTGGCTAGTGAGATGGGGAAGTGATAATGTAGATAGAGAGGGATGGGTGGAGGTGCAAGGTAAGTTGGTGTGAGTAAGGATGTGCAGGAGTAAGGTAGGGAAGGCAGAGTGATGGGGATGTGATGAGTGGCACAGCAGCATGAGGTTGAGTGTGGCTTGGCAGTAACATTTCATGATCTAGAGGCCGGTGTCGGGAGCAGCAGGAGAGCGGCGTTACAGTGAGTATATAAACTCACGTTCTCGGGCTTTTTTCAGAGGCTTACCAATCTCGCAGACCAGTGGCGGCATTCCAGAGCCACATCATGATTCAAAAAGTGACGCAGGCAAGAGGAAGCAGCTGATTGGGTGAGTACGGCCAGGTGAGTATTTATACTACTCTATAGTTTGACAGTTAAGGTTAATAGTTTATAAAGTTTAGAAGGTCTTACTTTTTGTGGTTTATAGTTTCTAAGGTCTCTGTTGTGTAGCGGGGAGTGCTAGTAAACAAGGGCCCTTGAGTATATCATTTCATTGTAGTGTAATTAGTGGTATTGATTTGATTTAACTTAATTTAAATTAATTAAAGGGTAAGTCATGGCAGCACAGCTTGGCCCTGTGGAATGCTCCTCCTGCACTATGTGGGAAATCAGGGACACTTTCTGTATCCCTGATGACCATGTGTGCGTGAAGTGTATCCAGCTGCAGCTACTGGCAGACCACATTGCGGCGCTGGCGCTGCGAATGGATACATACTGCAGCATTTGCGATGCTGAGGACATCGTGGATAGCGCGTTTAGGGAGTTGGTCACACCACAGGTAAAGGCTGCACAGGCAGGAAGGGAATGGGTGACTGCCAGGTAGAGTAGTAGGCGCAGGCAGGTAGTGCAGGGGTCCCCTGTGGCCATCGCCCTCTCAAACAGATATAGCACTTTGGATATTGTTGGGGGAGATGGCTTATCGGGGGAAGGCAGCAGCAGCCAACTTCCTGGCACCATGCGTGGTTCTGCTGCACAGGATGGGAGGAAAAAGAGCGGGAGAGCTATATTGATAGGGGATTCTATTGTAAGGGGAATCGATAGGTGTTTCTGCGGCCGCAAACGAGACTCCATGATGATATGTTGCCTCCCTAGTGCAAGGGTCAAGGATGTCTCAGAGCGGCTGCAGGGCATTCTGGAGGGGGAGGTTGAACAGCCAGTTGTCGTGGTGCATATAGGTACCAACGATATAGGTAAAAACCGGGATGAGGTCCTAAAAGCTGAATATAGGGAGTTAGGAGGTAAATTAAAAAATAGGACCTCAAAGGTAGTAATCTCAGGATTGCTACTAATGCCACGTGCTAATCAGAGTAGAAATAGGAGGATATTTCAGATGAATATGTGGCTAGAGGAATGGTGCAGGGGGAGGGGCATTCAAATTCCTGTGACATTGGAACCAGTTCTGGGGGAGGTGGGACCAGTATAAACTGGATGGTGTGCACCTGGGCAGGACTGGAACTGATGTCCTAGGTTGAGTGTTTGCTAGTGCTGTTGGGGAGCATTTAAACTAAAATGGCAGGGGGTTGGGAACCTGTGCAGGGAGACAGAGGAAAGGGAAGCAAGGATAAAAGCAAAAGACAGGAAGGAGAAAAGCAAAAGTGGAAGGCAGAGAAATCAAGGGTGTAAATCAATCAGGGCCAAAGTAAATAATAATTCTAAAATGACTAAGAGTGTTAAAAAAAACAAGCCTGAAGGCTTTGTGTCTTAATGTGAGGAGCATTCGTAATAAGGTGGATGAATTAGCTGTGCAAATAGATGTAAACGGATATGATATAATTGGGAATATGGAGACATGGCTCCATGGTGACCAGGGCTGGGAAATCAACATCCAGGGGTATTCAATATTCAGGAAGGAGAGGCAAAAAGGAAAAGGAGGCGGAGTAGCATTGCTGGTAAAAAGGAGGAGATTAGCTCTGATGATGTGGAATCATTATGAGTAGAGCTGAGAAACACCAAGGGGCAGAAAACGTTAGTTTGGGGATGGCATTAAATGGGAAATTAGAGAGGCATGCAATAAGGGCACAGCAGTTATCATGGGTGACTTTAATCTACATATAGATTGGGCTAACCAAATTAGTAACAATACCGTGGAGGAGGAATTCCTAGAGTGTATACGGGATGGTTTCCTGGACCAATATTACGAGGAACCAACTAGAGATCAGGCCATCTTAGACTGGGTATTATGTAATGAGAAAGGATTAATTAGCAATCCTGTTGTGTGAGGCCCCTTGGGGAGGAGCGATCATAATATGATCGAATTCTTCATTAAGATGGAGAGTAAAGTAGTTGACTCAGAGACTAGGGTCCTGAATTTAAATAAAGGAAACTACGATGGTATGAAGCGTGAGTTGGCTAGGATGGATTGGGGAATGTTACTTAAAGGGTTGATGGTGGATAGGCAAAGGCAAACATGTAAAAATCGCATGGATGAACTACAGAATTTGTTCATCCCTGTTTGGCATAAAAAAAAACAAAAAGGTGACTCAACCGTGGCTAACAAGGGAAATTAGGGATAGCATAAGATCCAAGGAGAGGACATAAAATTGGCCAGAAAAAGCAGCAAAATGAGGATTGGGAGCAGTTTAGGATTCAGCAAAGGAGGACACAGGGATTAATTAAGAGCGGGAAAATAGAGTATGAGAGTAAGCTTTCAGGGAACATAAAAACTGACTGTAAAACCTTCTATAGATATGTAAAGAGAAAAAGATTGGTGAAGTCAAGCGTAGGTCCCTTGCAGTCAGAATCAGGGGAATTTATAATGGGGAACAAAGAAATGGCTGACCAATTAAATGCATACTTTGGTTCTGTCTTCACAAAGGAGGACACAAATAACCTCCCAGAGATGTCGGAGAACATAGGGTCTAATGAGAGGGAGGAACTGAATGAAATCAGTATTTGTAGGGAAATGGTGTTAGGGAAATTGACGGGATTGAAGACCAATAAATCCCCATGGCCTGATAATCTACATCCTAGGGTACTTCAGGAAGTGGCCCTAGAAATAGTAGATGCTTTGCTGGTCATCTTCTAAAAGTCTATAGACTCCGGAACAGTTCCCATGGATTGGAGGGTAGCTAATGTAACCCCACTATTTAAGAAGGTGGTAGAGAGAAAACGGGGAATTATAGATTGGTAAGCCTGACATCGATAGTGGGGAAAATGATAGAGTCCATTATAAAAGATGTAATAGCAGAGCACTTGGAAAACAGCGACAGGATCGGACAAAATCAACATGGATTTACAAAAGGTAAATCATGCTTGACTAATCTACTGGAATTTTTTAAAGATGTGACTGGTAGAATAGATAAGGGAGAACAAGTGGATGTGGTGTATTTGGACTTTCAGAAGGCTTTCAATAAGGTCCTGCGTAAGAGATTAACGTGCAAAGTTAAAGCACATGGGATTGGGGTAAGGTACTGGCTTGGATAGAGAACTGGTTGGCAGACAGGAAGCAACGAGTTGGAATAAATGGGTCTTTTTCTGAGTGGCAGGCAGTGACTAGTGGGGTACCGCTGGGATCGGTGCTAGGACCCCAGCTATTCACAATATATATTAATGATCTAGACGAGGGAACTAGATGTAATATCTCCAAGTTTGCAGACGACACAAAGCTGGGTGGGCATGTGTGCTGTGAGGAGGATGCAGAGAAACTCCAGTGTGATTTGGACAGGTTGGGTGATTGGGCAGATGCATGGCAGATGCAGTATAATGTGGATATATGCGAGGTTATCCTCTTTGGTGGAAAAAACAGGAAGGCAGATTATTATCTGAACGGCAATAGATTGGGAAAAGGGTAAGTGCAATGAGACCTGGGTGTCCTTGCGCACCAGTCGCTGAAGGTAAGCATGCTGGTGCAGTAGGCGGTTAAGAAGGCAAATGGTATGTTGGCTTCATAGCAGGGATGTCTTGCTCCAGTTGTACAGGGCCTTGGTGAGACCACAATTGAGTATTGCGCGCAGTTTTGTTCACCTTATCTGAGGAAGGATGTTCTTGCCATGGAGGGAGTGCAGTGAAGATTCACCAGACTTATACCTGGGATGGCAGGAGTGACCTATGAAGAGAGATTGGGTCGATTAGGCTTATATTCGCTGGAGTTTAGAAGAATGAGGGGGGATCTCATTGAAACTTATAAAATTCTAACAGGACTAGACAGACTAGATGCAGGAAGGATGTTCCCGATGGCGGGAGAATCCAGAACCAGGGGTCACAGGCTAAGGATAAGGGGTAAGCCATTTAGAACTGAGATGAGGAGGAATTTCTTCACTCAGAGAGTGATGAACCTGTGGAATTCTCTACCACAGAAGGCAGTTGAGGCCAATTCATTAAGTATATTCAAGAAGGAGTTAGATATATTTCTTAAGGCTAAAGGGATCAAGGGATATGGGGAGAAAGCAGGGACAGGGTACTGAATTTGGATGATCAGCCATGATCTCATTATATGGCGGAGTAGGCTCGAGGGGCCAAATGGCTTACCCCTGATCCTATCTTCTATGTTTACTGAGATCGTGGAAAGGTTTGCGCCACTGCAGCCTGGTCCTCCTGACAATATCCCTGCTTGTGCCCTCCTGTGCAATGTGCAACCAGGCTGCGTTGGTCTCCTGGGGAGGTGTCTTCTTCCCATTGGAAGGTAAGAGAACGTCACTGCATGCTGTGACTCCCTCCATAAGCATATGGAGGGAGTCATGGGAGAACCTGGGTGCAGTGCAGTGCTTGTCAGTGTTTGCATCACCTCAATGCTGTAGAACACTGACAGCACAGCTTTCAAAATGAATGTGGACATGGCCCCTTTAAGGAAACCGGCTGATGACGCATCATCAGACCTGCTTCCTTTTAATTGGCCGGGAACCTCGCAGGGCGGACTTAACAAGCCCAATCAGGGCAAAATCACTTGGAGGAGGCGGGATGAAGGCGGGATTGGGGTTTGAGGCCGCTGTCTGCTCCGGCTGCACCGGAGTCGCCGCGGCTGGCGAAATCGCGGCCTCTGTGTGTAAGGAAGTGTCTCCTGCCTTCTGTTCTAAATCTTACATTTATCTTGCATCTATGGTCCTTTGTTCTTGACCCCTCAAGTTCTACAAACTGTCTGCTTCGATTTACCTTGTCCCACCCTTTCGGAATTTGAAACAATCCTATCATATCTCTCCATAATCTGCGTTTTTCTAACGAAAAAAGCCTCAGTTTTTCAAGTCTTTCTTCATATTTGTATTTCGTCATAACAGACATTAGCAGCCTGGTGAATCTGCATTGCACCCTCTGTAAAGCCTCAATATTCTTCCTATAGGGCGGAGCCCAATACTAAACACTGTACTCTAACTGAGGTCTTATTAAGGTCTCATTACCTCTTGGCTTTTAAATTCTATACCTACATAAACATAGAAACATAGAAGCAGGAGTAGGCCATTCGGCCCTTCGAGCCTGCTCCGCCATTCAACGAGATCATGGCTGATCATCCAAACCCTAGCACCCGGTCCCTACACTGACAGCCATCCCACCCAAGCCCTATCCCCGTAACCCCACGTATTTAATCCCCCCTAACACTAAGGGTCAATTTTAATCATGGCCAATCAACCTAACCCGCACATCTTTGGACTGTGGGAGGAAACCGGAGCACCCGGAGGAAACCCACGCAAACACGGGGAGAATGTGCAAACTCCACACAGACAGTCACCTGAGGCCAGATTTGAACCCGGGTCCCTGGCGCTGTGAGGCAACAGTGCTAACCACTATGCCACCGTGCTGCCCTCCAGCGATAAAGTCTAGAATCCCATTAGCTTTTTTTTTTACAGCCTTCTGAAACTGAGCGGCTGCCTTTAATGTCCTGTGAATCTGTAGCTCCCGATCCCTTTGCTCTTCCACAGCACTGAGCCTTCTTCCATTCTGGGTATAATTACTGCTGGTTGTTTTTTGTAAGCAAAATGTGGGAGGTAGCGTTTTGGGCAACTTGTAGTTTATGTAGGCTGGAACTCAAGATATAGAAAGGATCATTATCAGATGGAACTCATAATAAAGGATCATTGGCCCAGAATTTGTGATCAGCAGCAAAGCGAAGGCTGCCGGCCCCGAAGGACACTCCGCACAAGGATCTCACGATCCCTGTGTCAGGTTTTCCGACCTACAATTCAATTCAACGGAACTTAATGGGGATCCCCTAGCACGAGCTGCTGTGACGTCAGAATTCTCAGAAAAGGCAGAATTCTCACAGACAGCGAACAAGGAAGTGAGTAAGCCCTTAAAATTCTAACTTTTTAAAATAGTTAGCGAGAGCAAAAGAAAGATTGGGGTTCTCACATGAAGAAAACCCAAACCTAAAATGAAAATGGCTGATTTTTTTTGAAAAGTTTCTTAAAAATTTAATTTTTATTAAAATAGATAAATTTCACACTGCACAAAATTAAAATTAGTTTTCCAGGCCCTTAACATTAGATTAGCAGTCAATACCCTGTTAAAATCCAAGTTACAGCTAATCCCTTTGGGTCTAACTTTTAGTGGGGAAATTTAACAGCATACTTGCTGCGGAAGGTTCGAAGTTTTCATCAGTTTCAATGATTTACGAGATTTCACAGATTGCCGGCTCTGTGGGTGGGGTTGGTGGGGTGGTGGGTTGGGAGCGGTGGGGAGGGCTGGGGGGTGCACGCAACCAGTTTTGGAGCTGTTGTTGACAGATCGCAACTTTGGGATTTCCGCATTAGGCTGTGCATGCGCCAAATCCGAAAGTTGCGGTCGGTGTCAAAGGCGGCATGACGGTGAACGCTATCAGTTCGCCGTTGTCCCGACTGCAGATTCCGGGCCATTATCACCTCAGTTTGTTTTCAGTTTGTCACCCAATCAGGAATGGCCTGATGTAAACTTTCTGCTACTGTGATTGGTTAATGGGTGTGGAAATTTTGTGGCCAGTCCGACTGCTACTGTGCACAAGTTCCAGGTGAACTTTATGAAATCTTCAGTTATTGATCATAGTTCAATGACATCATGGCCTCACGGATTGTATCATTACATACCCCTCTATTAATGAACAAGGAGACTGGTGAATTATCTTGCAGGTCTTCATGTCCCTTCCCTTTGACTTTTTCTTAGAGAGAGGGGAGCTCAGTGGAGGAAATGCAGAATTAACAGGCAACAATGATTAAAGTAGAAATAGTTACAAAAGGATCCATCAACACTGCCATTTTTTGATCAATCCAAAATCAGATACGGTGAAGCTTTGGACAGCAGGCCTGGGTTAATTGATGTCTACTTTTTCCACTTCAAATCTCTAATCTTTTTCTGCATTACTTTTTCTACTTCACTTTTCTTTGACAAAATAAAATGGCAGATTTTTCGAAGTCCTTGCACGTAGTACGGTACCTTGCAAGCCAAGAACGGGAATAGGAAAATCAGACACATGGCGTGTGAGGTACCTGGCCACATGAAAGGATGCAGAAAATCTATCCTAAAGTTCACACATTGTAACTTTAGTAACGTCTGACACCCATGCATGGAAAACCTTTACAGACAGTCTTGGCAGCTACCAACAGCAACAACTTTTCATGTACAGACAAGAAGCTTGATCAGATCTGTCAAACAATTCTACTCAAAAGAAGAGGCTTACAAATTGCAGACAGAATTGAGACTGCAGAAAACACAGCAATAACTTCTAAACTATCCCCATGCGCCAAATAACGGAGGCGAAATAGTGTTACAGGAAATGCTTTACCTACTAAAAGGGGCAGCTTTCCCCCTGTTAAAAAACAAATAACTGCAGTGGCACAACATTGGGGACTTGTACAGGGAAGGAAGGACAAGACTTGACGGGCAGGCAGGGAGAGAAGCAGCACATCAGGAATCGAGGTGGAACTGAGTCAGCTGTACAATATTGATGTGCATAGAGGGTGCTCCTGAATATAGACTGCAACCCAATCTTGAGTTCCACCCCACCCTCTACAAAAATGATTAACTAATAAACAGGCTGCAGCCTCAACTTAAAGTTAAATGTATAGGATAGATTTTCTGAGGCCTCGCACATGTTGAGTTATCTCGCATGGTGCTCGTACACATTGGAAAATCGTGGGCCCACTGCTTGCGATTTTCTGATATGCAGTTGTGCCATGCAAAGTACCTCACCATGTGTGAGGACTGCAAAATTCCATGCTTGCATGTAAATCAATGCTGTACTTTCTAAGGGCTGGAATGCCACACCAGACTATATAGCTTCACTTTGAGCAATGAAAAGTGGTGTGGAATGCAGATGTGTTACAGATGTGCCAGTAGCCTTCAAGTTTACATCATAACACAAAACTTACAAAGTCCACAGTTTATGGTTCATTTACATGTTATAAATACCCTTAATCTGTGAAAACCATCAGTACAGTATGGAAAAATGTAACGCTCGACATCCGCTTTATCAAATGCAACAAAGCTCCCTTTAATAGGTGATTGTATGGCCAATGTCACCACTTCCTTCAAGAAGTAGAATGATTTTTATTTGCATAATATTTCCCAAATTCAAAATGTGTCTTGTCCATTTTGAGATTTTATTACATTTTTAAAAAAGTGAAGATCTTCCAGACTAGGGAGCAAGGAAGCAGAAACGAACATTTTCCACCAAAAGATAACTCGCTGAAATACCATGTCTGCCTGGAAATAATCTTTCACACCTGGGACCATTTTACTAGGAATCTCAGCCAAAGTTCAGGAGGCATGCGGAATAAAATATAACATTATAAGCTGGATTGCTGCAGAATACAGCTGTACGTCGTTTCGAACATTGAGTAAAGGCCTATGTTTGTGAATAATCTATTTATTTACAATATTTTAAATAGGTCTGAGGCCCCTGAGTCAGAAAGTTGTGGGTTCAAGTCCCACTCCAGGGACTTGAGCACATAAAGCTAGGCTGACACTCCAGTGCAGCGCTGAGGGAGTGCTGCACTGTTGGAGGTGCCGTCTTTCGGATGAGACGCTAAACCGAGGTCCAATTGTAGCTTCCAAAAGCTCTTATAATAATTTGTCTGTGACTACACAAACCACTCTGGGTCCAGGTATATTGTGTATCAGTAAAACAGTCCGTGACTACACAAACCACTCTGGGTCCAGGTATATTGTGTATCAGTAAAACAGTCTGTGACTACACAAACCACTCTGGGTACAGGTATATTGTGTATCAGTAAAACAGTCCGTGACTACACAAACCACTCTGGGTCCAGGTATATTGTGTATCAGTAAAACAGTCCGTGACTACACAAACCACTCTGGGTCCAGGTATATTGTGTATCAGTAAAACAGTCCGTGACTACACAAACCACTCTGGGTCCAGGTATATTGTGTATCAGTAAAACAGTCTGTGGCTACACAAACCACTCTGGGTACAGGTACATTGTGTATCAGTAAAACAGTCCGTGACTACACAAACCACTCTGGGTACAGGTATATTGTGTATCAGTAAAACAGTCCGTGACTACACAAACCACTCTGGGTCCAGGTATATTGTGTATCAGTAAAACAGTCCGTGACTACACAAACCACTCTGGGTCCAGGTATATTGTGTATCAGTAAAACAGTCCGTGACTACACAAACCACTCTGGGTCCAGGTATACTGTGTATCAGTAAAACAGTCCGTGACTACACAAACCACTCTGGGTCCAGGTATATTGTGTATCAGTAAAACAGTCCGTGACTACACAAACCACTCTGGGTACAGGTATATTGTGTATCAGTAAAACAGTCCGTGACTACACAAACCACTCTGGGTCCAGGTATATTGTGTATCAGTAAAACAGGTTTATTGAGCATTAAACATCCAGTACAAAGAAGTAATACTTAACAAGGAGATAGTCACGGTCTTGTTCGTTTCAGCCTCGGCGTGCCCGACTGTGGCGCGGTCTCTTAATCCTCTTGCTGTTTTCTGTTGACTGAAGCTCGCTTCTCTGGTTTCTTGCTGTGTTCTGTTGACTGAAGCTCGCTTCTCTGGTTTCTTGCTGTGTTCTGTTGACTGAAGCTCGCTTCTCTGGTTTCTTGCTGTGTTCTGTTGACTGAAGCTCGCTTCTCTGGTTTCTTGCTGTGTTCTGTTGACTGAAGCTCGCTTCTCTGGTTTCTTGCTGTGCTCTGTCAACTGAAGCTCCTTCAACTCTGGTTCGCGCTGCCTTCAGTGTTCAAAATCTGTATCTTTATACACTTTTCCTTCCTTTGCCTACGTGACTGCAGACAGCTATCCGACACCTAGTACATGTTTTATGACCTTGTTGATCCCACTCGGACTCGCTTTGTGCATGTCAAAGGGCCCTTTTGTCTTTAGATATTCTCTTTCCAAAGACCATTTCCCAAGATGTTGTCTAAACAATCTGTCCATTTTATAGTCGTATCACTGAGGGGTGCCTTAAAATTCTCTCTCTCTTCTCGAACTATTATCTCTTTTCTATCACATTGCTGAATACCACGTTCCTGATAGTCCCCATAAACTTATCATTACATTCCATTCCTTCAGTGATTGAAAGCAGACCGAGTTTCAGTCAGGTTGGCATAATTTCCCATCCTGCTTTTCTCTCAGCCATTCACCATTTTATACAGGCTTTTAGGCTTTTAACATACAATTTCACATATTATAGTTGTACAAAAATGTTTTACTAAATCATACAAATACACCCTATCCTACACCGTCTTCCCTCTCAGGTGGATATAAAAGATCACATGGCACTATTTCAAAGAAGAGCAGGGGAGTTATCCCCGGTGTCCTGGCCAATATTTATCCCTCAAACAACATAACAAAAACAGATCATCTGGTCATTATCACATTGCTGTTTGTGGGAGCTTGCTAAGCTGCCACGTTTCCCACATTACAACAGTGACTACACTTCAAAAGTACTTCATTGGCAGTAAAGCGCTTTGAGACATCCGGTGGGTACGAAAGATGCTATAGAAATGCAAGTCTTTCTTTATTTTAGACCAAAAAATCTTTTAAGACGTAAGCATTTGTATAACTTCAGACCAGATCAAAATTTGTACCCATATCTAAAGTCTGAAAACCTGGACCATTTGGCTATTGACAAACTATGAGGTGCATTCCTAGCATCTGTAAATGGTTATCATGACAACAAAGTACACTGTAAGCATTACAGCTGCTGCTTGTTTTCACACAAGAATGTTATTGGATTCATAAGTTTTGCATTTGTTTCTGTTTTTTCACTTCTCCCCTCCCCTCTCCTGAAGGCAAGCACACAGACTGGTAGCACAAGTGACAGTAGCCCTCTGGTGCACTGTCCAAGTGACCATCCTTTATGTGAGACTTGATAGTCAGTGTCTACTATGGGCACACCACAGCTAAGCCCAATCCAGTTCTCACCCACCATCTACGTGTGCTTATTGCAGCAACGTTTACTGAACCGATATCAGGGGCAGAAAACCGGACCAATATTTCCCCTCCCTGGACCAGTAGCCAATTGTGGAGCCCCTTCATTATTCTGGCCAAGGCTGGGTACCTCAGCACAGACGAGACATCAAAGTTGGAATCTTCCTGTTCTATATGGCTCAGTAGTTGCGTCACACAAGCATTTGGCTGTTGAGGCATAAGGGAACTTCAGTATCCATGACTGGACAACAAGGTATCTTATTGGAGAAAATAATCCTGCCATATTGCAGAATGATTCACATATGATACAAGAGTTTTCACCTTGCACTCACTGAGATCACCACAAGGCCCCAAGAAATCGATGTACCCTACCAAGTCAACAAAGATACAAACTTTTTATGTATAAAGGCAAAAATATCTGGCCTAGAGTTTCCCCTTTGGGCGCAATCGGCGCTCTGGCCGCAAACTGCGCTCAGCATTGCGCTAGTTTTCAGAAGATTTTTTCATGCGTAAGTTTCTGCTCAAGCTCATTTGCATATCGTTGAATGTAAAGTCTGCCGTGAACCAGCGCAATTGAGCAGCGTTTTATAATGTAATATAAATAAAGTTTGCATTAAAATATTCCTTGATATTTTTAAGTGTGCTATCTGGGTGCAGTTTTATTAATACAGCTGAAAGTGGGCTTATCACAAAAAATAAGCGTTTTTCATCAGGGTGTCTAGTCCACCCGATTAGTGATTAACCCGATTTTTAAGAACTGAAAATTAATTTTAAAAACTATGCAGAAACATTTACTAGTTACATTAATGTACAGTAGTCAGTTTCTTAGTAAATTAAAAATTAAATAATGTTTAAAAGCTTTTGAAAGGTGCCTATTAGTGTCCTTGTGCCCCAAAAAAAGCCTAATTTTAAAGCCTCCTCGAAGGCCCACAAATGGGCACAATTAGTGGAAACTCGCCATGGTGATTCATTCAATCGGGGGGGGGGGTGTGGGCCGGTTTTGTGGGCGGGGCCAGCTTTTAACACACTGGCCTGTAATTTCCGATCGGAGGCTTCCTGCGTGCAGATGCCTCCTAACGGAAAAGAAAATTACGCTCTTACCTGAGTGCTCCCGAGGTCCTATCACTTAGAACATAAGAACATAAGAAATAGGAGCAGGAGTAGGCCAATCGGCCCCTCGAGCCTGCTCCGCCATTCAATAAGATCATGGCTGATCTGATCCTAACCGCCAATCCACTATCACAGAACCATCTCCTGAATCAAACAGAATTAGACACACGAAATAGGAGCAGGATCAGGCTACACGGCCCCTGGGCCCGCTCCGCTACCCACAGGGCCATGACCGATCCGAACCTAGACTCATGTCCAAATTCCTGCCCGCTCCCCGTAACCCTTAATTCCCTTTACTTCTAGGAAACTGTCTATTTCTGTTTTAAATTTATGTAATGATGTAGCTTCTACAGCTTTTTGGGGCAGCATGTTCCATGGACCTACCACCCTCTGAGTGAAGTAGTTCCTCCTCATCTCAGTTTTGAAAGAGCAGCCCCTTATTCTAAGACTATGCCCCCTAGTTCTAGTTTCACCCATCATCGGGAACATCTTCCCCGCATCTACCCGATCCGACCCCTTCACAATCTTATATGTTTCAATAAGATCGCCTCTCATTCTTCTGAACTCCAATGAGTAGAGTCACAATCTACTCAACCTCTCCTCATATGTCCATCCCCTCATCCCTGGGATTAACCGAGTGAACCTTCTTTGTACTGACTCGAGAGCAAGTATGTCCTTTCTTAAGTATGGACACCAAAACTGTACGCAGTATTCCAGGTGCGGCCTCACCAATACCTTGTACAACTGAAGCAATACCTCCCTATTTTTATATTCTAGCCCCCGAGCAATGAAAGCCAACATTCCATTGGCCTTCTTAATCACTTGCTGCACCTGCATACTAACCTTTTGAGTTTCGTGCACCAGGACCCCCAGATCCCTTTGTACTTCAGTACTTTCCAGTTTCTTGC
This sequence comes from Somniosus microcephalus, assembly GCF_052327205.1. Taxonomy (NCBI): domain Eukaryota; kingdom Metazoa; phylum Chordata; class Chondrichthyes; order Squaliformes; family Somniosidae; genus Somniosus; species Somniosus microcephalus. The sequence continues at coordinate 25,554,198 of NC_140996.1, read as the reverse complement.
CATTAAGATAATAACTTGTTCTACGATTTTTCCTGCCAAAGTGCACAACCTCACACTTTCCAGTATTGTATTCCATCTGCCAAATCTCTGCCCACTTACTTAGCCTGTCGCTGTCCCCTTGCAGGTTTTTTATGTCCTCCTCACTCACTACTTTCCCTCCCATCTTAGTATCATCTGCAAACTTTGATATGTTACACTCGGTCCCCTCCTCCAAATCGTTAATACAGATTGTAAAGAGTTGGGGACCCAGCACTGACCCCTGCGGAACACCACTAGTTACTGATTGCCAGTCTGAGAATGAACCATTTATCCCAACTCTCTGCCTTCTGTTAGGTAGCCAATCCTCTATCCATGCCAGAATATTACCCCCAATCCCGTGATTTTTTATCTTAAGCAATAATCGTTTGTGTGGCACCTTGTCAAATGCCTTTTGGAAGTCTAAATACACTACGTCCACTGGTTCCCCTTTATCCACCCTATACATTACTTCCTCAAAGAACTCCAGCAAATTTGTCAAACATGACTTCCCCTTCATAAAACCATGCTGACTTTGTCCTATTAAATTATGATTATCCAAATGTCCTGTTACTGTCTCCTTAATAATGGACTCCAAAATTTTACCTACCACAGATGTTAGGCTAACCGGTCTATAGTTTCCAGCCTTCTGTCTACTGCCCTTTTTAAATAAGGGTGTTACATTAGCAGTTTTCCAGTCTGCCGGGACCTTTGCCGAGTCCAGGGAGTTTTGGAAAATTATTACCAATGCATCCACAATCCCTACCGCCACTTCCCTCAAGACCCTAGGATGTAAGCCATCAGGTCCAGGTGATTTATCCGCCTTGAGTCCCATTATTTTACCGAGTACCACTTCCTTAGTGGTTTTGATCGTGTTTAGCTCCTCCCCCCCTTTAGCCCCCTGTTTGTCCAGTGTTGGGATATTCTTAGTGTCTTCTACTGTAAAGACTGATGTAAAATATTCATTCAGTGTTTTTGCCATCTCCATATTTCCCACCATTAATTTCCCGGTCTCATCCTCTAAGGGACCAACATTTACTTTAGCCACCCTTTTTCTTTTTATATATAACTATAAAAACTCTTACTATCTGTTTTTATATTTTTTGCTAATTTACTTTCATAATCTATCTTCCCTTTCTTAATCAATCTTTTTGTTATTTTTTGCTGTCTTTTAAAGTTTTCCCAATCCTCTATCCTCCCACTAGATTTGGCTACCTTATATGCCCTTGTTTTTAGTCGAATACTATCCTTAATTTCTTTACTTAGCCACGGATGGCTGTCTTTTCTTTTACACCCTTTTCTTCTCAGTGGAATATATTTTTTTTGGAAGTTGTAAAATAACTCCTTGAATGTACACCACTGATCATGTATCGTCTTACCCTTTAATCTATTTTCCCAGTCCACTCTACCCAATTCCGCTCTCATACCTTCATAGTCTCCTTTATTCAAGCTTAGCATGCTTGTTTGAGATCCAACCTTCTCACCCTCTAATTGAATATGGAATTCAACCATGTTATGGTCACTCATTCCAAGGGGATCCTTTACTAGGACATTTTTAATTAATCCCGTCTCGTTACACAGGACCAGATCTAAGGTTGCTTGCCCCCTGGTCGGTTCAGTTACATACTGCTCAAGAAACCCATCCCTAATACACTCAATGAACTCATCCTCAAGGCTGCTCTGCCCAATTTGATTTGTCCAATTAATATGATAGTTGAAATCCCCCATAATTATAGATGTTCCCTTATTACAAGCCTCAACTATTTCCTGATTGATACTCCGTCCAACAGAGTTGCCACTGTTCAGAGGCCTATAGACTACGCCCACTAGTGTTTTTTTCCCCTTATTATTCCTTACCTCCACCCAAACTGTTTCATTATCCTGATCTTTTGACCCAATATCATTTCTCTGTATTACAGTGATTCCTTCCTTTATTAACATAGCCACCCCACCTCCCCTTCCTTCCTGCCTATCCTTCCTGATCGTTAAATAACCTGGTATGTTTAATTCCCAGGCATTGTCACCCTGCAGCCATGTTTCTGTAATGGCCACAAGATCATACCCATATGTAGTTATTTGTGCCATTAACTCATCTATTTTGTTACGAATGCTACGTGCATTCAGATAGAGAACTTTCAAAGATGTTTTGTGACACTTAGTTCCTGCTTTTGCCCTTTTTATTACTTTACCTTTTACTCCATACCTTCTGCCCCTTCCGATGCTGGGCCTCTCCACAGTCGAAATGCGCAGGGCCCACGTATCCCAGGGGCGCAGGCGGTTCACAAGCGTCCCTGGGATCACGTGGACCAGGCCAGCCAATAGGAGAAGGGAATCTTCCTTCATACTTTTGACAGATAGACCCGTCAAAAGTATGAATGGAGATCACCCCAAAAAGACACTAAAATATTAAATACATTTAAAAAACCATCACATTTTTAAAATGAGTTAAAATTACATTAGATTAAATATTTTAAACAAAAATATAATTTTTTGAAAAAAATAATTAAAGTTTTCTGCGGGGCTAAAAATAAACTTACCTATTTTTTAATTATAAATGAGTGAACATTTTGTTTTACTTTTTTCAACTCTTATGCTGGTAAAAGCAGGCCTTACGCCAGGCGTAAGATTTCTAAGGGTTTTCAGCGGGCGGAGGTTCTGCAGAAAGCGGAACTCTCCCCCCCCCCCCCCCACCGCAGAGGCCCTTCTCCAGGGCAGGCGTCCGATCTGTCAAGAGCATTCTTGACAGATCGGAAATGCTGCTTTTCAGCGCATGCCCTCTCCTATGTATAATTAAGTTTAATGGATATGTGCTATCTCCGGGAGTGACCTAGAAATTCAGTCGCGTTTGCGCCCACTTATTGGCTATAGAGTGGTTTGCGCCGGAAGTTTTTTAGCGCCCGAAATTCAGTTGGTCCCTAACATCGGCGTTAGCCGGTAGCGCTGCGCCGGCACCGATGACGTCATCGGTATGCGCAGCGCCCCGGTTCCAATGCTATTCCGTGCCGATGGCCAAATTCAGTTGCGGCCGCCTCGCCCGTAGCGGCCGCAAACAGCGTTTGAAAAACGGTGCCTTGCAGCTCCGAGAGGCCGACGCATAAAGGTGGAGGGGCGGCCGGCCGCTTTCCCGGCGGCCGCCTGGCCGCACCTCCCTCCCCGGACTCCTGCACCACCCCCCCGCGGCATTGGTGTCCGACTCCCACGAGCCCGGCACTTCTCCGTGGTGCCGGGCTCATTTGCCGGGGGAATCCAGCGGCGATCTCACGGCTGCAGGCAGCTCCTCCTTAAGAGAAGGAGGAGGCCTGCAGTACCCCAGCCTGCCGCACCGCATCGGGTGCCGCAGCGGCAGCAGGACGCCTGAAACTGACTTTCATCGCCCCAAACGAGGCGGCCAAACCCTGCAATAGCGCCTGCCTCCGTCTTGGGGTGGCGCAACTGAATTTCAGTCGGGCGCTACGGGAATTCGGGCGAGCGCAAAATTTCGGGCACTGAAGACCTGGCGCGGCGATACCGAATTTTTAGCCCCTTACTCTTTCTAAATTCTGTTCATTTCTGCTGTGCTACAAAGATGGATAGATGACACATTTTGTCTTACCTCATGTTCACTTACTTAACACTAACTTTAATAGGTTAGGTGTTCAAAATGGTCCAAAATAAAAAATATTAAAAATGCATCTTAAACTATAAATGGCCTCCATATTTTGTGCATTATGTGAGGTCATCATTACCAACTCCACCGCAACAGTGGCCCTAGTCTACTCTGCTACGGGATGCTGTTCTGCCTCATGGTCCTGCAGCCACCACGCAGCTAAACGCCGCCATGAGGACGGTGTCAGAGACGCTTAAGTCCACTCCAGCTGAATGGCTCCCAGTGCTGTCCCACATTGCCCCATCTGCCACTCGCCGCGATGCCACCGTACTCCGTGAGATGGAAAAAGTAATGAGCAACATCGACCTTCCCATTGACGAAGACTTGAAAAACCCACCACGAAAGCACTTAAAGTTGCGCCGGCCATTCTGGGAAACAGCAGCCAATATTCACGCAGCTGGTGTCGGCCCACTATCCAGATGGACGGAATCGTGGGATGCATGCGATATAAAGAACCAACACCTCATCACTGACCCAACAGTAGAGGTCCCTGGCTTCAACCTCCCTGGAAGACAGTGGACGGCGCTCAACCCAATCCGCACAGGGCACCGACGATGCGGCCACCCGCTCCACAAGTGGGAGAGGAGAGCCGACCCGAAGTGCGACTGTGGCCATGAGTCCCAGATCACGGAACACATCACGCCAACCTGACCACTAAGATCTGTTGCAGGAGGCACCTCATTTTTCCACTCGGCATCTCAGGAGGCCATGGAATGGACAGCCAAACTAGGCATCCCATTATAAACTTTTCCCGTTATATGAAACAACATCTTCACCAAGATAGCTCAATGACATTCCAGCACACGAACAGAGCACATTCAAATGAACCCATTCATATTTAATCAGCATTGTGAAGTGGCTTTGTGTGCTGTTCAATGTACAAAATTAAGTAGAAATCAGCCAAATCTTTGAGCTCAATTATATCAAAGACAAGAGTATCTGTATTCCTCAGTTATGACAAGTTCACAGAACCCTGTAGCACACATTCGGACTACACCCTGAGATACCAAAACCATGAACACAAGGAATTCCTTTACAGTTTGCACTTAGAGTGAATATTTTTGTGCAACATATATTTTATTTTTATGTCTATGTTACAGTCTCATGGGATGACAGATCAGACCCAACAGAATAATGCCAGGTTTCCCAGAGACTGATTTTGTTCTGAGAACCATGATCAAAGCACAACACAATCCTGGCAGAACTTCTGAAGATGAGGAGATAAAGTCTGTGACTACTTTGATGATTTCCATGATTACCAGGTACAACAGGCACTGTTCTGCGCATTCAGGGAGCTGGCGAGCTGGATATATTTCAGTTCAAATAGCAGAGAAGAAAAACAAAAGCCTTTTAAAAAACTTACATGATAATATGACGTCCGAGGTAGTTACATTCTACTTTATTCCACTTAGATTCACCCCACCCTTCCCACCCCCAGCACTTTGCCAAAATAGTGAAAATGTTATTTTCAGTTTTCTTTAGGATTCAATGTTGAATTCCGCTTCAGAGGGAATTCAGATAATTTGCCAAACTCAGAGAAATTGCTCGAATCCCAAAAGCCAACATTAGAATGCCCTTAGCTCACCAGAAACCATGGAAACATTCCTTGTGTACTATCTCACCACTGAAAAAGGATACCTGTGTTACCCATGATGAGACACAAATGCCTTCTCCTATCAACATCACCATGCACAACAGACTCAACTGCAGGCCACCAATGGATCTTGGACAAAGCAGATATTCAGGATCATATTCTCCCCACCAGCTGTAAGAAAAAAATTGGAGTCCCTTAGGACTGTCTGTTCAATGGTTTGAAGTGTTAGGGGTTTTCTCCATTACTGGTCCCCCATTACACACACAGTTCTTGGACGTCAGGATATATAAGAACAATATACACACGGCACAGGGTTTCGGCTCAACGTTTGATTTGCTCGTTTATTGAACACACACACACAATTACCTTCCCAGTATAAATCCCTACGATTTATATCAGACTAACAACCCCAAAATACAACCCCCTACGCAAGGGTAATTGCATCGACATAATATGACGCAGTTAAACCAGTCCGTGATTTGACTGTTACATATAAAGTTACCCAGACTCAATCACAAAACCCTTATTGTGATCTGACTGAAACTTACAAACTTACTCAGACTCGATCACAAAAGCCCCCTCTATGATTTGACTGAAACATACAATCACCACTCCCGATCGGCTGTCTCCTAGAGTTGATTGTAGGCCCGAATCTTTCTGCTCGCTGTTCTTCCATTAGCTTCCCACCACGACACTCTCTTCGAAGTAACTCTCCTTTTAAACCAAAACCAACTTGCAATCTAGAAACACATTTCCTGCCCTTCCTGTGCAAAATGTGTGAATGCCTCTGAAGTGTATGTAACCGTTCTACCTTTAAGAGAACTATTTTATGTAACTGTCCACCTTTAAGAGAACTATTTTAGGTGTGGCACTACTTTATCCTGGCTGCTGTATACTGTAATACCGACGGTGACCACACCGGTATATAAGTGCTGTGGCAGAATTTATTGGGCAGATTCGCCCTGACCTTCGAATAGTAAAGTCCTGTTAAAGTTACTCTTGTAGTCTGTGTATTACTTCGCTATACAACCCACAGACTTTACAGTGGCGACGAGTTCGATCTTACCCTGCGTGCAGCAATACGTCCGAAGCAGTTAACGAAGCGTCGAGAAGAGGCAACCGCCCTCGTCGTTTTGCTGAGAGAAAACTCGAGGCTGCAGAGCAAGAAGGAAGGAAGACTTCAAACAAGACGCCTTCCATCAGCAACAGGCACTGATTGTCCCTTCTGCCACGGTGGGGAGTGAGCCGATTAGCACGAGAAGCAAGTCGGCCACGGTGACTGTGAGTAAAGAGAAAATAGAAACAAATAAATGGAGGATAAGGGCGGTGCACTCAACCACGGTCGAGGAGGAAAGGAGCCGGACAGAAGTCGGGCCCAGAGGCGCTGAGACTGGGGCAGCGTGGAGCAGAAGCCGCGGTACAAGCGGGCTGGGGAGCGTCGTGAGACGACTAGACCACGACAGCGAAAAAGGCCGGACAAATACCGCGACCACGAGGCGCTGCGACCGGGATCGTAAGGCGCGGGAAGATATAAACATAAATAAGCCACAGAGAACTCAGCCACAGCCGGGGAGGAAAGCACCGGACTGCGAGAAGCTGGGAGGCGCGATTGGGGTGAAAAAGGCCGGGCACCTACCGAGGCCGCGAGGCGCTGCGACCGGGATCATAAGGCGCGGAGGCAATAAATAAATAAATAATGAAATAACCCGCGAAGAATCAGCCGCAGCCGGGGAGGAAAGGACCGGACTGCGGGAGGTCTGGGAGAGGCGTTTAAAGCCGCTGAGGGAGAGCCGCGCGAGCGGGAGAGACAGAGCCCGAGAGAGAGCGAGCGAGAGCCGAGCGAGCGGGAGAGACAGAGCCCGAGAGAGAGCGAGCGAGAGCCGCGCGAGCGGGAGAGACAGAGCCTGAGAGAGAGACCGAGCGAGGTTCCGGCCAGCGGCTTGCAGCAGCTGCCGTGAAGGACCAGGAGCTGGATCTGTCCGACGCCAACTGGTTGTCCCCAGCGCCAGTTGCCCCTGCCGAAAAGAAGAAGGGGGGGGGACAAGGAACGCGATCGGCTTTTCTAGCGCGCGCTTCAGAATAAACTGAAGCCGGCGCACAGGCTACAAACCCTGTAAACCAGCGGTCGTGGCCCGAGGGCAAAGCTTACCCCTCCCACCAGAGGAAGAAGTCAGGAGCGGGAAACCGCCATTTTGCCAGTAGGGGGGAAGAAGACAAGCGCGGGAAACCGCCATTTTGCCAGTAGGCGGGGAAGAAGACAAGCGCGGGAACCCGCCATTTTGGAAAAAAGAAAAAGTTAAAAAGTTAAAGAGAAATCCTGTTGTTTCGCAGAAAGATAGTGAGAGATAGTGAAGATGCCTAAGCATGGTAACATCAACAACTTCGATGCCGAGGTGGAAGATTGGGCCACGTACGTAGAACGTATCGAGATATATTGTGAGGCCAATAAAATAGAAGATGATGATAAAGCTATAACCTTGCTAAACTCGATGGGCGCGAAGACATACGGGTTATTGAAGCATCTTCTATCACCAGCTAAACCGGCGGATCAGACCTTCGCTAATATTGTTGCTGTTCTGAAGGATCACTTGAACCCCACACCGCTGATGTTGGCGGAACGATTCAAATTTTATGCAAGAACGCAACGGAAAGAGGAAAGCAACACGGAATACTTGGTCGAACTGCGTAGATTAGCGAAATACTGCCAGTTTGGAGGAAATCTGACAGAGGCATTGCGAGACAAGTTCGTGTGCGGGTTGTCAAAGGAAGGAACGCAAAAGCGACTGCTCGAAGAGAACGACCTTACACTTGATAGGGCTGTCCTTATTGCAGCATCACACGAAGCCGCAGCGAAAGGAACTGCGGAAATGCAGCTAAAGGCAGCGGTACTCAGTGTGGATCAAATTACTTCGGGTACAACGAAATGTTATCGTTGTGGGAAGACAACACATGACCAGAACCAATGCTGGTTTAAAAACCAGGAATGTCGAAAATGTGGCAAACTGGGGCACATAGCTAAAGTATGCCGGTCAGGAAAGAAGACCAACAACCAAAAAAAGCCATCACAGGAAAAGTACAACAAAGTACACAAGGTGGCTGAGAAGAGTTCAGACGAACAGAATTCGGATTCAGACCCAAACGGCCAGGAACTGGGTAGTCTGAGAATTCACAATGTGAGCAAGGAAGCTGACCTACAAACTATCTGGGTCATGCTAAAAATAGCCGGAGTCCAAGTAAAAATGGAGTTGGACACTGGATCAGCCCTATCAGTCATAAATCGAAGGGATTACAACCGGCTATTCTCACATATACCCTTGAAAGATACCAAGTTCGTATTGCAGACATACATGGGGCATAAAGTATACCACATGGGAAAGATAAGAGTCAAGGTGAGAGACAGGGGCAAAGAACACCCCGGAATGGACTTATACGTACTACCTGAGGGAGGACCACCACTTCTAGGACGGGAGTGGATCAAGAAAATAGGCATGGAATGGCACTACCTCAAAGCAATAATGAGTGAGGACTCGGGGCAGACAATCAGCTCAGACTCTGAAACGGATGACGATAAGACCAGCCCAAGCATGAAAGACAAGTCTAAAATGAACTTGCTGACTAAGGTTGGTAGAACGAATGTGGGCATAAAGGCTTATGCTCCAGAGGAGAACAAAGTTTCAGAACAGAATTCCTCTGAACAACAACAACATAGCTTGACAGAGAATTCTGAGTCTGTTCAAATTACAGACATATACATTACTGAGGAACACCGAGCTCGAACTCAAACTTATTTCAAATTACGACAGCAATTAGAGCAATTGAGTTGCCGTCTCGAACAAGAGATGAAAGCAATGAAAAAGTTCTATGACACCGAATGGGAGAATCTGGAAAGACAACAGAAGCAGCTGAGGGAGAAAAGGGAGCAGGAGCACACAAACCGTCTGCGAGAGGAGGCCAAACGAATCAAAGCTGATTCGGTTTCTGAAGGTGCATGCTCTAATCTGGTGGAACAAGATGTGCAGCAACTGAAGGCGCTTGTTAGCAGGTTGCAGGCAGAGAAGGCTGATTTGGTCGACATGACTTCCGAGCTCCTACTGAAGTTGGGTGCAGCATCACCGGACGATTCATTTGTGGGAATTCGAATGGTGGAGGCTGCGGATGATGGCAAAGTAGAAACAGCAAAGGAGCCCCAGGGCAAGTTTGTAAACAGCCCTGCAGCTAATGGGAAACGGATGATGGCTGAAGAGTTAACAGTCAGCCAACTTCTTCATATGCTGAGGGACAAGACCCCGAAATGGGAAAAACATTGAACACGAGCCTCAATCTTCAAAGAAAAGGGGTTCGGAACTCTCAAAAGTTATTGAAATAGCTGAGGTGGCAACACAGGCTGAGAAGACTGCAGCAGAGCCGCTCTTGGAGGCCGAAAGTACGCTGACTCACGTCAATGCAGAACAACAGGATACTGAAACAGCTACTTCAGTAGAGGGATTGAATAGTCCGATCAATCAATCTCCGAATGAAGTTGAAGTATTGAAATCACAAATGATGTCATTAGTAAAAGACTTGCAGGAAGCCCAGGAAAAGCGGGATGAAGCTGAACACATGGAAGAAGTCTCTTCAGGAAAGATGTCAAGATTTGGAACAAAAGTTGGCTAACATCCAACTGGGTAGGGAGGAAATAGAAGACCCTCCCGCTGGCTTAGCTCAGGACGACACCGAATATGACCATGACCTGTTGAGCGACACCGAATATTACGAGGGCCTGTTCTGCCCAGCTTGTGATGAAAACTCCCAAAGTGCAGAAACCTTGATGAATCACAAAAAGTCTAAGGAACATCGGGAGATGGTGGCGCTACTACGGGAGGAACTGTGCAGGCAGCTGGCAGCTGACAGTGGAGCCCAGAGAGTCTCCAAGAAGCAGAAAAGGAAAAGACGAAGCAGAAAATAATGACCATCTGAACCATTATCACCTCTACCAGACCACGCACGTGCTCCCTCCGAATGGAGCCAAATCAGTTGGAAGTAGAAAAACTTCCCAAGGAATCCAGTGGTTTTTAAAAGTCAGCAATGCTGGTTCAGAAGTGACGGAAGTTCAAGCTGTTAAGTTTAGGGAAGGACTATTGGATGAGTCACTCCAGCAACGTGAACCGACTACACCACCGGGAACTGCTACACCACGGAGGCGTTGTCCGGACTGAGTTAAGAAGCACAGGAGACGCCTCCACAGAGACTAAATCTGTGAACTGTTTTCCACAGAGACTGAAATTGTGAACTGTTTTCCACAGAGACTATATCTGTGTATTGTTTTACATGAAGTTGAATACATGTATGTTTAATGGAGAATAAGTATGTTGTAAGCTAAAAAAGGAGGATTGTAGTGTATGTAACTGTTCTACCTTTAAGAGAACTATTTTATGTAACCGTCCACCTTTAAGAGAATTATTTTAGGTGTGGCACTACTTTATCCTGGCTGCTGTATACTGCAATGCCGACGGTGACCACACCGGTATATAAGTGCTGTGGCAGAATTTATTGGGCAGATTCGCCCTGACCTTCAAATAGTAAAGTCCTGTTAAAGTTACTCTTGTAGTCTGTGTATTACTTCGCTATACAACCCACAGACTTTACAGCCTCTAGCAGAGAACTCTTGATGGCTAATTGTCCCTCATATTGTCGATTGATTAGAGATACCTTTCTGACAATGCAACCTTCCCAAGGTGATTGCATATGCTAGTTGTTGGTTTCTGTTAGCATTCGTATTCAAATGGTTCGAGGCCCGGCCCATTGTCCTAGGCCTGCACTGAAACTAGTTATTCTGGGCCATGGTCTTTTTTAACAATGTAACCCCTTAAGGTAAATGAAGATGCCAATGTTCTTGTTCAGAAGCATTCGTATTTTAGGTTGTCTGTGATCCAATCTCTTGATGGTTCGTAGTTTTGGCTGCAAGGTTTGAATTAACCCTTTATTGCCCATCTCTTTTTGCGGGCTGTGCAGTCCTGGGTTTTTATATTTCATAGTCCAATTTTTACCGTCGGAGGGGAGGAACGGATTCTACATCTCCCCCCTTTAGTATCTCTTACATTAGAGAAATTACTCCCGTCCATTCTTCTGCTGTGGAGGGTGCATTGTCAGTCCCAGCCAAATCTCACATTCCTTTTTTTATTACACAGTCTATACATTTAATTCTACAATCCAAAATCCCCTTTATACAATCTTTCCTGTTTTTCCATTTTTACCCTTCATTTCATTTTACACGATAACCCGAATAGATACAGCACCATAATTAATTGCACAATTATCAATACATGTGAGGCAATTCAGATCCAGGGAGGAATTTCAATATTAAACCCAATGTCCCACCAAGGTGGGTTGGTCATTTCCCTGATCTGATCTCTTAATTCCTGTCCCTCAATCTCATTACCCTCCCCCGGTATCCTCTTTAGCTGATCCCGTAAGGTATTGACCTGCGTTTGCAGCTGGGCATCATCTATACTATTGACCAGTGACGTCCCCGTATTAAACACTGTGGCCGCTTCATTGATCAATCCCTCTTCTGTCTCCCCAAACCGGTGTGACTGTTGTCAGCTCATTTATACAGATCCTTCCAACTTTCATCCCCATAGTTCAACTCGTAGAATTGCCGGAACATTTCTTTTAATAGTTTCTCATACAATTTTTCTGTTTCAGCTGGGCACCACCGGGGTAGCCGTACCTTTGTCAAATTAAGGATAACAGATGCTACCTCGTAATGCACGTCATGGTACAGCACCTTCCCTGTTGGAATCAGTACTAACCCATTCCTAGGTCTAGGTGTCATTATGGGGCACTTAACCTCTTTATCCCATGTCTTTGGGGCTGATGGTAGGGGCTTCTTATCGTGCGCTACTAGTTTGGTAGCATTGGCTGCGTTTGGAGGATCTGGGACCACACACAAATCGAAACTCTGAGTCCAGCCTATTCCAGACTCGGAATCTTGCCATTGCCGTTTAAAAGCGATGGACACCCCCTTCTGGCATTTACATTCCGATCCTCCCACACACACGTAAACCCCTTGTTCCTCCTTCCACCACTTGTCCCAACATAATTTCACACCCCCCTTTGTCCCCACAATCGATCTGCACAAGTCGTTCCCCAATCTTTCCCAATCCGTGGATTTATTACGCTTTGCCTTGTCTGTTTTCCGTAGCCACCACCACCATCCCACGGAGATACTTCCCCAGCATTCTAGGCACACTTGCCTTCCCTCATTCACCAGTACCTATTTGGTGGTGATATTTAATTTGGGGCAGGGCACTGATGCTTCACCGAATTTGTAACCAGTGTAATTGGAATATTTAGTGGAATTTGACCCCAATCAACCCGGCCATACCCCATCATGGAAGTATGTAGCTATCCTGTCAGTGCCCCGTGCTCTACCTCCCTGTGTTAGAGGGCCTGGTACCTCCCATGCACCTGTAAGTAAACGACATCTCAATGTCGCCTCACTCCATCTGTCCTGATCTGATCAGGATTACCAACAGGCCCAGCCACAGAGTGCATACCATCCTGCGTCCTCCATTCGACTCGCCTCTGCAAATAAAAGAAAAGAAAAATAGCAGCGCTCTGTGAGAGGCCTCCCCTCCACAGGTCAAACTTAAGTTATATAGATATTATACATGCTGTGATTGCTGCAATCACCGCGTCCCTTTTTCCTTACTGTCCGGTTGGGACCTCTTGTGGCTCGAGGTCAGTGTGCGAGGAGGCATCCAAGGCACCCTAGGTCGGGGTGTTCGACCACTCCTTCTCACTGCTCCACTCTCTGGGTTTTTGTCATCATCCCACAAAATAGGAGGAAAACTTCCATTGGTCAAACTCATGATCGTTCCCTGGGCTCTGGTTTGTTTTATTCCCCTCTTCCCGGGGTCATAGAGTTTACATTGATTGATGTGGAGCCACTTTGTCCGTTTTGGCAGCTACACTGCGTAAACCATAGGGCTTGCCTTGTCCACTATACTGTACGACCCCACGCACAGTGACTCGAAAGCCCCTGCCTGGGCATAATTTCTCACCATGACCTGGTCCCCTACCTTCCACTCCTGTACTTTCTGTGGCTCGAACAGCATTCTATTCTTCTGGTGCTGGTTTCCCATGTTATTTGCGGCTTCCCATTGTACTTTCCTCAAGGTCTCATACAAGTCTTTTACGAACCTGTCCTGGTTGACCTCCCTCGTTTGAGCTTCGATCAGGACCGGTACCAACACATGAGTCGGGATCCTCATCGCCCTACCGGTCATCAGCTCATATGGAGAGTGTCATGAATCTTATCATGACTCATGAAGTAACACTGGGCGGCCAGCTGGTGGCGCCGTCCAAGGAGTATAAATACTCGGGTGTGGGCCCAGCTTGCTCAGGATGTTTCTGTAACCAGGAACTAGTGATGTAACTAGAATCTCATGGTTGTGAAACAGTTGATTAAAGCCTTGTTTTATACTCAAACCAAGTGCTCAGCAGTCTTTTTACATCAATTTAATCAACTGGACCTGCTCCACGCTCTGAGTGGTCTTGGGAACAGACGGCTACGACTCAAACCGTAGAAGGGAACTCGGACAAAGTAATCGATCCATCGTGGAGAAACTACTCAGACCCGCTCTTTTTGACCTGGACCCGAATTCACTTACAGCTGCTAAGATATGGAAACACTGGTATCGTACCTTTAGCAACTTCCTCAGGGTGTGTGGTGAGAATGTTCCTGATAAATTAGAGATACTTGCCAATTATGTATCTCCTCATGTGTTTGACTATATCGAAGACTGTGTAGACTATGACTCCGCTATCCTAATATTACAGCGACTATACGTTAAGGCCCCAAATGAAATTTTTGCTCAGCATCTACTGGCCACAACTCGACAACAACCCAGGGAATCACTTGACGAATTCCTTCAGAAACTTCACAGGCTCAGCAAGGATTGTAATCTTAAAACTGTCACAGCTGAGCAGTACCAGAAGGAGTTAATTTGTGATTCCTTTATTAATGGGATTGCATCTCCCTTCATACGTCAGCGTCTGTTGGAGAATAAAACCCTCAAGTTACAGGCTGCCTATGACCAGGCATGCTCTCTGGGCTTAGCAAAGAGGAATGCAGATACCTATCTTTCACCACATGCACGGGCTGCTGCTATCACTTTTAGTGACTCCTTCGACAGCCCTCGGGCGGAAGCCCTCACTGATGATGATGACCACCTGGCTGATGACAACCCTGCCCTAGAAGCCTTCACTGATGATGAACCTGCCCTAGCGGCATCTTGGCAATCTGGAAGGAAGTGTTTCTTCTGTGGAGGTGCATTCCACTATAGGAAATTTTGTCCTGCTCATAACGCAGTCTGCAATCATTGCAGTAAGAAAGGTCACTTTTCTAAGGTATGCCAGTCAAAAGCCTCTGTTAGTAAGAAAGGCCACTTTTCTAAGGTATACCGGTTGAGAGCCCCTGTTAGTTTTGCAGCTACTATCTATAAAACTGTGCCTTTCCCAAGAGCCACTACTAAGGTTACAGCTGCAATCTATAAAACTGCTCCTCCCCCAAGAACCACTACTAAGGTTACAGCTGTCAAGGGTAAAACTGCCCCTCCTCCTATCACAGCTGTTTTTCCCCAAAGTCTGTCCCATGCAGCCATGACGATTTTGGTAAATGGACACATTTTGAGTGCACTAATCGACTCATGCAGCTCTGACAGCTTCATTAGTGAGCGGGCTGTTAGTAAGTTAAAACTGCATATTTACCCCTCGGACAGAGAAATTGCAATGGCTCTGACGACACTGACCACCAGCCCTTCCGGCTTTTGTCTTGTCGACCTTATTCTCAATGGCCGTACTTATTTCTCCACCCGGCTCGGGGTGCTCAAAAACCTATGCAGTGATGTGCTCCTGGGACAGGATTTCCAGAAACAACACAAAAGACTCACTTTCGAGTTTGGAGGGTCAAAGCAGGAGCTTACTATTTCCAAAGTACCGTTTTGTGCGCTTTCGGTGGCTTCGCTCGACGAGCCCTCCTTGTTTTCCAATCGTTCCCCCCGATGTAAGCCCATAGTCACTAAATCACCACGTTTCAGCCAAGATGATCGATCCTTTATCGAGGCAGAAATCTCTCGCCTTCTAGCTGATGGTATCATTGAGCCATTTTTATCTTCCTGGCGGGCTCAAGTCGTCGTTGTTAAAAATCCTCTGAAGCAATACAAGAAACGTCTTTACATCGATTACTCGCAAACTATTAACCAGTATACCAACCTGGATGCCTACCCACTACCACGCATCGATGACATGGTCAATAACCTTGTCAACTACAAGGTATTTTCAACTTTTGATTTAAAGAGCGCAGACCATCAAGTACCGTTAAAGGGCTCTGACAAAAAGTATATGGCCTTTGAGGCCAATGGTCGGCTTTATCAGTTTTGTCACCTTCCATTTGGGGTCACCAATGGGGTGGCCGTCTTTCAAAGGGCAATGGATAGCCTAGCCAAACAGGAGAACTTAACGAACACGTTTCCATATCTGGATAATATCACCATTGCTGGTCATGACCAGAAGGAGCATAATGCCAACCTTCAGAAATTTTTTGACGTTCTCCTTCGTCGCAACTTAACCTTAAATGAGTCCAAATCTGTGAAATCAGTACCATCAGTCAACATCCTTGGCTATTGGGCGGGCAATGGTGTTATCAAACCGGATCCGGAGCGACTTTGTTCGCTTCAGGAGCTCCCTCCCCCTACGAATCTCGTCTCTCTTTGTCGGGCACTCGGCATGTTCGCCTATTATGCGAAGTGGATACCTCACTTCTCCAACAAGATCCAGCCCCTGCTTCACGCGAAGTAATTTCCGTTGGAGGCAACGGCTATTTCAGCTTTCAACCTCCTCAAGCGACAATTGGAAAAAGCCACGCTTCGTTCCATCGATGAAAATCTTCCTTTTGTGGTCGAGTGCGATGCATCGGAGGTGGCGATCTCTGCTACCTTGAATCAAGGTGGTTGACCCGTGGCATTTCTGTCCAGAACTTTGCAGGGTAGCGAGCTCCATTATCCCCCTGTCGAGAAGGAGGCTACAGCCATCATCGAAGCAGCACGTAAATGGAGTCATTTTCTCGCTTGTCGCCATTTCACGCTTATAACCGATCAGCGCTCCGTGGCCTTTATGCTGGATAACCAGAAACGCATTAAGATCAAGAATAACAAAATACAGCTCTGGAGGATGGAATTGGCCGCCTTTGGCTACACCATACATTATCAACCCGGCAAAGAGAATGTAGCCCCGGATACCCTCATGCGTGCATTCTGCTCTTCCATGTCAACTTCGACTCTTGCGGATCTTCATACTGACTAATGCCATCCTGGCATTACCCGTATGTTGCACTTTGTGCGATCTAAAAATCTCCCATTTTCTACGGAATATGTGAAAAGAATATGCTCCACCTGTAGAATTTGTGCGGAATTAAAACCGCAATTCTTCCGTCTGTCAGATGGCTCGTTCATACACGCTATGCAGCGACTCAGCCTTGACTTTAAAGGGCCATTGCCTTCCTCAACGCGAAACAACTACTTGCTTACTATGGTGGACGAATATTCATGCTTTCCCTTTGTTTTCCTCTGTCCCGATATGCTTACTTCCACTGTGATCATATGCCTCGATCAAGTCTTTTCCCTTTGCGGTACGGCCAATTTCATCCACTCTGATCGGGGACCCTCCTTCATGTCAAGCGAACTCAAAAGTTATCTTCCCCAACGGGGAATCGCCACAAGTAAAATGACACCGTATCATCCCATCGGTAATGGACAGGTTGAGAGATACAACGCTATCATTTGGAACGCTGTTCGTCTTGCACTGAGGTCACGCAACCTACCAGCCCAGCAGTGGGAAACTATGCTCCCTGACGTGTTGCATTCCATCAGGTCTCTTCTTTCTATGTCCACCAATGTCACTCCTCACGAGCGATTCTTCAGGTTCCAGAGTCGCTCCACTCATGGGACGTCCCTACCATCATGGTTGGCAGCTCCCGGCCCCGTGCTGCTCCGAAGATTCATCCGATCTTCCTAAAACGATCCCCACGTCGACGAGATGGAACTAACGTTTATCCCACTTACGCGCATGTGCGGTACCCTGATGGCCGGAGTCCACCGTTTCACTCCGAGATCTGGCTCCCTGTCCAACCAGTCCCACGGGCCTAACTGGTAGAGGAACCCATAGTAACGATGCCGATGCTCTGCACTCCTTTGAGGATGACGCCCTACCTGGGACATCAAGGGATCTGCCAGCTACTCCACCAGATCAACTCGGGGAGCTGAGCGCTTCCCATGGGATGGCCACCCGAAGCCAGGACGCCGGTCAATCCCCGGCTACCAACCAAGATGACGCCAGCTTTGCGCCTGTGGGGACCCGCACCCGGAGTCACGATCTCCCCAGTCTTCCACAGGTTGATCAAGGCGACATGGGCCCCGTCGATCTACCAGTACGGACCAAGCGACCCAGGGACCAAGACACGGTCCGAGGAGACGTGCCTTCCAGCCACAAGCGAAGATCTAAAAGACTGCGCCTATTCGTGGTCCGCCTAATCCACTAGAAGGAAGTCGTCGGACTTCCAAGACTTTCAGGTGGGAACGATGTCATGAATCTTATCATGACTCAGGAAGTAACACTGGGCGGCCAGCTGGTGGCACCGTCCAAGGAGTATAAATACTCGGGCGTGGGCCCAGCTTGCTCAGGACGTTTTGTAACCAGGAACTAGTGATGTAACTAGAATCTCATGGTTGTGAAAGAGTTGATTAAAGCCTTGTTTTATACTCAAACCGAGTGCTCAGTAGTCTTTTTACATCAGAGAGTGTCCTGTGCGTTTGGAGAGGCTGGCCCTGATATTCATGAGAACTAGAGGCAGGACCTCGTCCCATTTCTTTGGGTACCCCCCTATCTCCTTCCTAAGCCTTTCCTTTAAGGTCTGGTTCATCCTTTCCACTATTCCCGATGATTGGGGGTTGTGGGCCACGTGCCATTTTCCCTGTATCACTAAAAGTTTCAGGGTGGTCTGCATGACTTGTCCTGTGAAATGGCTCCCCTGATCTGATTCCACTACCTGGGGCAATCCCCATTGGGAGAACACGTCCCTTACTAGGATCTTAGCCGTGTTTAACGCTGTGGCTGTTCAACAAGGGAAGGCCTCAACCCATTTAGAGAAAACGTCCACCAACACCAGACAATACTTGTTGCCTGCTTTTATGGTGGGCAGGGGCCCAATGAAGTCTATGTGTATAGAATGCCATGGTCCCTCTACCCTCCTAACGTGTCCTAACAGTGCCTTTCTATGGTGGGGGTCTGGATTATTCGCAGCGCACACTAGGCACTCCCTGCAATATTCCTTCACCTCTTCCCTGAGATGAGGCCACCAACCCGCCTCCTCCACTTTCTTCCAGGTAGTTTCCGACCCTGGATCTCCAGCTCCCGGACCCCCGTGAGCTAGCTGCATAAATTCCTCCCGGTACTGTGTGGGCACGATCCACCTTTCCCCTTTAAACAACATCCCCTCTTTGACCACTATATCTGCTGCTCCAAAAGGACCTTCAGTTGGTTCCCCTTCTACCCTTTTCTTAATCACGGTTTTTAAAACCGTATCTTGTGCTTGAACCTGGGTCAGGTCTGGGGGCAATTTCACCTCCTGTGGGCCCTCCATATCCCTTATGGCCACGATCTGTCCAGATCAGTACGGGTCTCAAAGTACTCCCTCCCTGGCCCTCTTTTTTGCCAACTCGTCGGCCTTCTGGTCACCTTTCCATTTAGGCTCGGTTTTTGAGTGCGCCTTTACTTTCTGAGTGTAATACTCCCCTTTATTGCCCGTAACGCCCAGGATCGTGTTCAGCAGTGGGGCGATTACTAACGGTTTCCCGTCAGTGGACTTGAATCCTCGTCTAGCCCATATTGCCAGATATTCAGTGCAAGAATTGCACGTGAACATCGAGT
This sequence comes from Somniosus microcephalus, assembly GCF_052327205.1. Taxonomy (NCBI): domain Eukaryota; kingdom Metazoa; phylum Chordata; class Chondrichthyes; order Squaliformes; family Somniosidae; genus Somniosus; species Somniosus microcephalus. The sequence continues at coordinate 25,534,975 of NC_140996.1, read as the reverse complement.
CTGAGCATATTGTGTAGGGTGTTGGGAATTCCTCGGGATGTGTGACCACATAAGCTACAGCCGCCAGCTCGGCCTGCTGTGTGCTCAGTGTGCTGGGGACTTTAATGGCTTTCTCTATCCCAATCCCTGGGTCATAAATTCCACACCCTGTCCTACGCTCTCCGTTTGTCACCGAGCCGGACCCATCCACATATATCTCTCTCCCTGTCGGATGTTGCCCGGCCCAGAATCCCATGTCTACATCCCATACCCCTTCTACCGTGCACACGTGGTTCGTCCCTGAATAAATCATGTTCGAGGCCAGCTTAAGTTCCGCCAATCTTTCCACCCTCAGGTTCATTTGGGAGAGTAGCAATGTCCAGCGGGCAATACGACTGCTACTCACTGTCCCATCTTTTATCCTCCTGCCCAATAGCATCTGTATCGGGGTATGACATGTCAGTAAGGTTATTAAAGTTGACCCTGTAAATAATTGGAAACATTTGACAGCTCAATAGCTCGCCAAAAGGTGTCTTTCGCAGTTGGAGTAACCCCTCTCTACATCTGTCAGGACTCGGGAGGCATAAGCTACTGGCCTCAACTTGTCATGCCGTTCTTGGAGCAACACTGCACTCAAACTATCCCCAGTAGCTGCTACCTCCAGATAAAAATCTTCGTTCCCATTTATTGCTCCTAGTGCGGGAGCCGTTTGAAAATTTTCCTTTTAGCGAGTAAATGCCTCCTTACAACTCTCATCCCATTCCCATCCTACTCCTTTCCTAAGGAGTCTAAGCAAAGGGATTGCCATGGCTGCATAGCCTTCAATAAAATCCCTGCAATACCCTGTCATACCAAGAAAAGATCTCACCCCAGTTACTCTTTGGAGCGGGTAGTTCCTGTACTGCCCTCCTCTTTGCCTCGTCTATAGCCTTTTCCCCTGCCCTAATCGTCATTCCTAAGATATTTACCTCCTCCTGTCCTGTTTGGCCATTCTTGGGGTTTGCCTTAAACCCTGCCCCCCCCAACAGCTCGTCCAGTAGTTGCCCGTGGTCCTCTGCACTTTCTGGGAATAATAATAGGTCATCCAAGTACTGGATCAACTGGCTAAGCTGACTGAAATTCTTTAAAGCATTAGCCGTACACTGATGGAAAATCGAGGGACTGTTATGAAATCCTTGCAGGAGGCACGTCCACGTATACTGTTGCCCTTTGAATGTAATGGCAAATTTATACTGATCCTCCCGTCTTACTGGGATAGACCAGAACCCTTCAGCTATGTCCAATGCAGTGAACGTCATTGCCTCCGCAGGGATATTCCCTATTAGATCGGCTACTGCTGCTACCATGGGCGTGCATGCTGGAATACCTTTATTAAGAACCCAGTAGTCTACCGTGGCTCTCCATGACTGATCGGGCTTCTTAATTGGCCATAGGGGTGAATTTACGTGGGTCGCTATCGGCCTCAGTACCCCTTGTTCCACGAGGGGGCTCAGTGCAGTTTCCATGTCCTTCTCTGCCTCCCGGAGAAAACTATATTGTTTCTGAAGTCGCAACATTGGGTCCCCATGTACCTCCACCTCTACCTCCGTTACCCTACCACAGTCATGTCGGTGAGTGGCGAACACTGTGAGATTATTTTTCACATACCCCCGATACCTTTCCAGGGTGCTACGGACCAATTGTTCCAAATCATAGCTTCCCTTCGGTTTCATAGTACAGGCGCTACCCTTCACTTTCTCCGCCTTGGGAATAACTAGAACTTCCTCAGGTTTATCTGAACCAACCGCTCCCCCCATAGACAGTGGTTTCTCGTATCCACGATCACATAGTGGGCCAGCATAAAATCAGCTCCGAGGACCCCTGCGCTGGGCTGATCCGATTGCATCAGTACGCATTCCCACTTAGTGACAAGGGGTCCTAACCCTATAGACAAAGGTTTCAACACCGCCCCAGTTTCCTTGTTCCCTGTGAAACCCACTAACTTAAACGGGACTCTGCTCGACCATGGAGAAGTGGTCGGGTTTGGTGAGTGAACCACCGTACTGGAAGCTCCGGTGACCATTCGATACTTTCCCCGAACGGCCTCTACCCTGATGTCTACACAAGGTCTGCCCCACTCATCGTAGGTGAGCGGGCACAGGTACTCGGGCTGGGCGCGTCCTAGTCATGGGGGAAGTGGGGGCGCGCTGGGCTTTTCACTGCATACGGCAGCGTCCAGCTTTCCCTGGTCTTTGTCCATAACCTGCCGTAACACGGTCACTAGAAGTTCCACCGGGTCTTCCACCCTCTCCTTCTCTGCCTCTACTACCTGCAGTTTTGACCCTGATGTCATGTTCATTAATAACTAGACATTCTTATTATGAACACAGCTAGCTTCTAGCTAGTTATTTATTCAGTACACGTTCTCTAGGTACAGTATCTGTAGAGGCTTCCATGTGTGCTCCTGTGTGCAGGCTGCCATCTTGACTGTTGCCTTCTGGGTAGCCTAGTGCCTCATGGGTAATGTAGTCTTAAACATACAGCTATATACAGCTCTACACAGCTCCACCTAGTGTCCACTATAGAATGACATACTATTGATCACTACATCCCCCTTTCTTTGAGGTTTAACAAAATCAATATCAATCAACTTTCAAGAAAACAATAAAGATATCTTTTGTTAGTGCTCTATAAACATAAACATTTTCAAAACAGTCAACACATTTTCAAAGCTTTACATTGTACTCAAAGATTAAGTCTATCAGGCTCTTTTACTTCACGTGTGGATCTTCTCAACACGGATAAGTCTGATGTGTCTTCATGAGATTGTTCTGGCGGTGAATGACAAGATGCAGTTGCAGCATTGTCATCAATCTGGTCTTGAATAGTCTCTTGTGGTTTTAGGAGGGAACGGCGGTTCCTCCTGAGAATCTGTCCTTCCTCAGTTCTAACAGTAAAGAAAAAAAACTTGGATTTATATAGCACCTTTCATGACTTCAGGACATCCCAAAGTACTTTACGGTCAATGAAGTACTGTCACTGTTGCAATATAGGAAACACAGCTGTCAATTTGTGTGCAGCAAGGTCTCAGAAACAGCAACGAGATAATGACCAGATAATCTATTTTAGTAATGCTGGTTGAGGGATAACTGGTGGCCTGGATACCGGGCGAACTCCCCTGCTCTTCTTAGAAATAGTACCATGGGATGTTTTACGTCAAACTAAGAGGGAAGATGGGGCTTTGGTTTAACGTCTCATCCAAAAGACAGCACTTCCAACATCAGTACTCCACTGGAGTGCTCCAGTCTCTGGAGTGGGGCTTGAACCCATAACCTTCAGACGTAGAGAAGCAAGTGTGCGACCAACTGAGCCACAGCTGACACCAGGCTAGCTGCCCCATTGAGCTTGTGCTGGCTCTGAAAAATTTATCCATTTCATCTCATTTCCTTGCTGTTTTCCCACACCCCTTCAATTTTTTCTTTTTCAAATATTTGTCCACTTCTCTTTTAAAAGCTACTGTTCCTCGTAGGGGTCCCACGTCCTAACATTCCTGTGCATAACAAGAATCCCTCTCATTCTTTTGTTGATGATCGTAATATACAAGTATTTATAAAACTATGCAACTTTCCAAAAGAAACAAGCTTCGTTAGTATGGCTCCAATCACAGACAGCACCCACTGAGAATCCAACCAGCCTGTCAGGGACATTCATGGAGTTAAAGTGATGTGCAGGCATGGTTTGTATCACCGTCTATGCATGCTGATTCTCTTTTTAAAGAGTTATTTGCAAGTCTGAAATCAGGAGTGCAGTAAAAAGGTAAAATAGTTCAATTTGGATGATTGCATCACACTTATAGGCGCGAGGCAATTTGTTTTTAACTTTAGGTAGGTCATTTGCATACAATATTTTAAAAGATATAATGAAACAAAACGTAGTGAGGAATAACAATCATAAAAATAATTCGACGTCATTTTTGCACTGAAAAATTAGAATTATCCAATGATTTGAATTAAGCAATTGGAATAACACAGTTTGGGAGGCTTTATACACTACTAAAAAAAATTCAAATCATCCAGTATTTTAAAATGGTAAGAAAACTGTGGATAGGCTGATTCTAGACAGCAGTCCAAAGCAGCCACTGAAGATTTGAGCTATTTAAGTAGCAGAGTGGTAATGACCAGCTAAGCTCTTTAAAAGATGTTAGATTGAAATGATAGGATCGATTTTCAAAGCGTGCACTACTAGTGGGAAGCCTTGCTCACTGGGAGTGCATATTGGAAGTGAAGGCTCACTCTCCATGATCCTCCGTCCATAATCGCCCTAATATGGGTATCCACAAATTCTAGATGTTGACTGTATTTCACACACCAATCTTTGAACACAGTGGACACATTCTGGATCCAATCAAGTTGCCTCAGGAATCTATAACATGCATAGTGGTCAATAATGCATGAGTTATGAAGAAACTCATTCAATGTTCACACAGAACACCTGGATAAAGGTGCTACCGAGGTTGGGATTGCAGAAAAGCAGAGGGAGCTTTACTCTGTATCTATTTTGATGTGGAACACATATCAGGTGGGCGGGGCGTGAGCTGTGCCCACCTGAAAGAGTTGTCTGTAGGGCGTGCGCTATTTTTGCGGCCGGGCCTCATTTACATTCGTTCAGCAAGTTGCCTGTACAGAACAGGCTCCCTGTGGGCAGCTTGCCAATATGGGGACTAGAAATTTGTGGCAGCGAATTTTGAAAGGCCTGCCGCAGCACCTTAAAGGAGAGGGATGAAAGCATTGGGAGCAAAAAGGAAGCACCACTTTTGAGGAGCAGACAATTTGCGCACAGCAAGCTCCCACAAACAGCAATGTGATAATGACCAGATATTCTGTTTTGGTGATGTTGATTGAGAGATAAATATTGGCCAGGACACCAGGGATAACTCTCCTGCCCTTCTTCGAAATAGTGCCGCGGGATCTTTTATGTCCAGCTGAGAGAGCAGACGGGGCCTCCATTTAACGTCTCATCCGAAAGACGGCACCTCCGACAGTGCAGCACTCCCTCAGCACCGCACTGGAGTGTCAGCCTAGCTTTATGTGCTTAAGTCTCTGGGGCGCTTGGCCAAATGCGTAAAAAAAAAGCCAATTGTTTCTATGCTGTTGGGATGGCGAAATGCAGCTGATCAGGATTTAATGATGCAGATTGTGATGCAAGATTAATTTGGGGGTCAGGGAGAAATATCAGAACATTTTACCTTCTTGGAAATTTTACCTGTGGTTAGTCAACTCAACAAGTAGATGAAAAAACGAGGGTATTATCCACAATAAGACAAACTTACAGGCCGAGAAATTAGTCTCGGGTGGTGGTGCAAAACTGCCGGTATCGGATCGCCGCCCGTTATACGCAGTGCCTGATAAGCAGTTCTATTGCAGTCAACGGAACTGAATATCAGGTGCTGCGTATAAAATGGCGGCCGATCCGATAACGCCCGTTTTTGTGCCACCGCCCCTAACGAATTTCTAAGCCACAAAGTCTGCAGACAGAACAAGCTTGGTGGGGCAAAACGCATTTTCTTAATTCACAATTTTTTGCGCAAAGTTAAATGCAGCCATTTGAATCCCCACGTGACTGGCAAACGTGACCTCATACAAAGTATGCCAAAATGGGGTGTTGAAAGATGTTGTGAAACAGCTGCAAACACTATGGCACACGAAGCCTGTATCACACACAACATGCACATCAACGCAATGATAGAAACATCATTTAGCCTCAAGATACTGCGCCTGTTTTATGAATTCTGAGCATTTTTTTTTCATTGGGAAACTTCTATGGCCTTTCCAATTCTTTATGCCGTACAAATATTACTGAGATTTGTTTTTTGGGATGGTAATAAGCAAGATATTAAATTACTTGTGGCATGTTTAAGCTTATAATAGAATCAATATTTTGGGGGTGTTCCACACAAATTTATTCTCTAATTTATCTCCCTTCCTCTTGACATTGTTCTGTGGGTGCTGGGCATCTTGATCCCTTGACCAAGTGGACGTTATTCATCTGTGAGCCTTGCCAGGGAGTGTTGGCAGTATTCGCACACAGGAGAAATTCATGTCCCCACCCAATGTGCGCCCACACGTTTCTGGCAGGGCTCGCCTTTATAATCATCAAGAGGGAGATCACTGGCCAATGTTACCCTTCCTGGCCCAGGGACACTGAGGCCAACTGCTGAGCTGAACTAACTCTGGCACAGGTCAGAGATCAAACCTGGGCCCTTTCTAGTCTGTATAACTCAGCCGCTCAATATTTTCTTTCAATCAAAGTGATGATTTAAGTCATTTGTTTTTGAGGTAGAGAGCTGTAACTCTAGACATTTTGGTATAAAATTGCTCGCAATGCTTTGATTAGGTTTATTTTTTCTTCGTTACCAGTTGCAACTTTCTGGAAGGTCAAATATGCTTTGCTTTGAAGTAAATATTAATTATCTCAACACCTTGGTTTTTAGTATTCATTCATGGGACCGTGGGCGTCACTGGCAAGGCCAGCATTTATTACCCATCCCTAATTCCCCTTGAGATGGTGGTGCTGAGCCGCCTTCTTGAACCGCTGCAGTCCGTGTGGTGAAGGTATTCCCACAGTGCTGTTAGGGAGGGAGCTCCAGGATTTTGACCCAGTGACGATGAAGGAATGGCGATATATTTCCAAGACAGGATGGTATATGACTTGGACGGGAACTTGGAGGTGGTGGTGTTCCCATGCACCTGCTGCCCTTGTCCTTCTAGGTGGAAGAGGTCACGGGTTTGGGAGGTGCTGTTGAAAAAGCTTTGTCAAGTTACTGCAGTACATCTTGTAGATGGTACACACTGCAGCCACGGTGTGTCGGTGGTGGAGGGAATGAATGTTTAACATGGTGGATGGGGTGCCAATCAAGCGGGCTGCTTGGTCCTGGATGGTGTCGAGCTTCTTCAGTGTTGTTGGAGCTGCACTCATCCAGGCAAGCGAAGAGTATTCCATCACACTCCTGACTTGTGCCATGTAGATGGTGGAAAGGCTTTGGGGAGTCAGCAGGTGAGACACTCGCCACAGAATACCCAGCCTCTGACCTGCTCTTGTTGCCACAGTATTTATGTGGCCGGTCCAGTTAAGTTTCTGGTCAATGGTGACCCCCCAGGGTATTGATGGTGGGGGATTCGGCGATGGTAATGCCATTGAATGTCAAGGGGAGGTGGTCATCGCCTGGCAATTGTGTGGCGCGAATGTTACTTGCCACTTATCAACCCAAGCCTGAATGGTGTCCAGACCTTGCTGCATGTGGGCACAGACTGCTTCATTATCTGAGGAGTTGCAAATGGAACTGAACACTGTGCAATCATCAATCATCATTTTTTCAAGGTGTATAACAATCTTTAGGTCTCAGGTAGTATTGCTGCAAAAATCTTGAATAGAAAGGAAAAATCAGGTCAATTTTTCTGTGTTGTATTTTTGTTTCGGCATCACTTCATTTGCCATTTTAACAGTGGCTGGGATGTATTTTCTTCTATTCTTGTACCTTTTTTACAGCACACAGGATCCACTTGGAGGGTGGAATGCAAGACTTCTTCACATGCGATCTGATGAAAACTCAAGCTTTAAATATCATTTTAGATATCTACTGCTATAAGTGGGAGTGAACTCAAGAGGATCTTTCGACAATCACATGTACCTCACACTGCAGAAAAGCACAGAATGTCTTATCTTGGCGTAATCCTTTAGAGCTCATGAATTTAAATGCAAATCATGGATGAGTCTTTTATTTGCTGTTTAATGTCTAGATAAACCCTGTACATGCGATCTCCAGTCCATGTACCTATCTAGCAGACCATCCAACCACATGTGTTGAGGATGAAAACTCTTGGGAGGGGGGGGGTGGGGGCTAACTATCACCATTATTGCTTGGGTGGTAAATCGGTGGAGCAGCTCTCTCATTAGTTATAGAACCCACCTGATTGTAATTTTTCCTGAAATGAATGGAATTGAAAATCGGGCGAGTTCTATAACAGGCGGGCGATCCACTTCACCAGCCAAGCAGTGAGGGTCAAAATGAGCCCACCCCCAGGAAACTCAGTCATGAGCTAAGCATATTGCAAAGCTCTAGCTTACATAAGACGATCATTAAAATCTTCAACTGAAAAGAGCAGCAAAGTTAAGGCAGCTAAGGGAATGTTTTTTCTTGTTTCCTGCTTAATTGGAAGCCAATATATTTATCTTAGCTGCCTTTGCATTATTGCTCTTTTCAGTTTAAGATTTTAATGATCGTCTTACGTGAGCTTGGACTTTGCAATGGACTCAGCTCACGATTTCATTTGCTCGAGCCTTCACCCTTATGGCCTGCTGCTGTAGATGGGAAATTCTCACAATAGTTTTACAAGAGTATAACTTGCCACCCCACAGCTGAGTTCCATCCCAGCAGCATCAGGTAGGAGGTCGGAGCCTGTAGGAATCAGTACACACCGGTCAGACATCTCCCCAGAGATGGGGGTAATCAGTGAATGGTGAAAACAATGCCTTCGATCTAGTTCCTTTTCTCTCCAGTTTTGAAGAAGGGTCAAACCCGAAACGTCAACTCAAATTTCTCTCCACGGATGTTGCCTGACCTGCTGAGTTTTTCCAGCATTTTCTGTTGTTATAACAAATTAACCTATGTTGTTTTGAGGCACAGTATGAGGCAGAAGGGAAGATGGTTGCCAGTCTCAACTGGAAGTGGGTAGAGGAAGGAGAGTGCCAACATGAGCTGATGGTGATGGCACAGAGCATACCAGCATAAACTGAGAAGAGGGCAACCAGAGTGCCAGTTTGAGCTAGTGTGGGAAAGAGTTAAGGGCCCCAGCATGAACTGGGAGGGGAAAGAAGAGTGCTAGCATGAACTAGGGGGCGGTGGAGTGGGAGAAGAGTGCCAGTGTGGGCGGGGGGGATAGGGATAGGGATAGGGATAAGTCGCAATGTAAACTGGGGGGGTAAAGTACCAGCATGAACCAAGGGGAAAATGGGGAATGGTACCAGCCTGAACTGAGAGGAGAGGGAGAGTGCCCAGTTGAGCTGAAGAGGTGGAGGAAAAGACTGCAGTGTGAAGTGAGGGGACGGGGGTGCTCTAGGTGGCGTATAAACAGGCTCTTTCTACACTTTAGCCTTGTTACGATGGCAGAGCAGGAGCAGCTCTGAGCAACCTCTGGGCCTTTGTCTCCCTGGGGAACCTTGTAACTAAGACACTAAATTGAGGCTTGCAACACAGGAATATGCAAAGGATTGCTAAAATAAAACTGGAACCTAATTTTGGTAATAGTCCAAAACAGCTTATTAACTTTAATGTACATTAACTGCAAGGACAGTTTGTTATTAAGAAAATAACTGAGACGTGAACTAATCGCAAACAATAATAATTTGGCCTGTTTTAAGATAGGCTATAGTCTGAAGTGAGGGGCTGTGCTGCCGAAGATAACATAAGATCTGCCTGTAGCCTGTTACAGAGCCACATATTAGCAATCTACCTTTTATTGCTCAGTATAGGAAATTGATATAAATACCCTTTTATGCCTCATAAAATAAATGATACCTATAATTGGCAAATCATAATTTTGTTTAAATCGTAAAAAAAACTGAAATGTAACATTTTCCACAATATGTCAGTGGATTCACAAAGCCATTTGTAAATGCCTGTTCAAGCTCAAACATGTGGTAAACTGCACCTACTAAGTGGTGGTGTAAGGATGAAAGAATGTGGAGGTTTACATTCAAGTTCAAACACTGTCCCCAGTATCAATAGACATAAATCAAACGCACGGAAATGACTTCACCAGCTTGTTGCCTACCAATCCCTGCTAACAGCCTTGATAGCCAGTGTAAAATTGAACTCATTGGCTACACTTCCATCGAGGACAATTCTAACCAATCAATAATGGATCTCTTGATCGAGATCTGCCAAGTTGAAACAGAGCGGGTGAAATAGGACCTCGTTGCACCCATTTTCTGGCTGCCAAACAGGTGCCAAGAGGCCCAGTTTAGGATGTCACCCTCCCGCGCCCAAATAGCGCCAGAAACACGTCCTACGCCATACTGGGTCCAGCGTGTGGCAGTATCCCTGGCAGGTCCCTTTATTATGCTAATAAGGGTCCCAGCGCCTCTTTTAGGACCCAACCTGGGAATTGGTTTTCACTAAAGGCGTTGGGCCTGCTGCGTTCAGGATTACCAGGTCCACATATGGCGCTTAAGAGGACTGCTGGAGGCTGCCAAGAAAAAGGTATTTTGAAAGAAATATTTTCCTGAATATGGAGTGGTGAGAATCAGTAGTGCTTCCCGGCTCCACAATAAAACCACGCGCGGGCTGCTGTTGGCCACGGCTGTCTCCCCCTCCCGAATACCTCCCCCATTACGGACTGACCTTAGGTCTTCAGCTGGTGTCTGACCCTGCCGATCTTGTTCCTTCCCCCCCACCACGACCAGTGAGCTGCCTCTGGGGGCTACGATTATACCGCGATTACATCTCAGTAGTCTAAACCGCAAATCCTACTGGGCTCGGCATATGAGGTGGGCCTGCACTCTCCAAACATTTAAATAGCTCTGCAAGTTTAAAATTCCCTCAGATGCCTGAACAATTACCAAACTAGGGGCACCGGACTGTAGTTATACTCTGTGCGGTGTCAATATGAGACTCTACGGAGAGGGAGGGGCTTTCACAACCCTTCCCTCCAGAGTGGGGTCAGATCTAACTCTACAGTTGTACTTTTGCTTTTGCAGCACTGCAAGATGGAATATTAACTCAGACAAGTATACCGGAGAAAAGCACTGTGACTGTAGCCTACCTTGGAAACTCAGTCCATGGAAACTGGTAAGAAAGCCATTTTCCTTTAATTGGAATAGAACCTAAACTTTCTTTCTGGCTTCAAAATGCACACCGCTTTCTTTCTTGTAGAGGTGAAAGTCCGTAAATATCCCGGGCTGGTTCAAGGGTTTTGGAACAGTGCCTGAAAAGAATTCACACAGCCTTCCCACATTCACACTGCTCTTCAAACAACATTGATATTGTTAGCTTTGTTGCTGACATTCTCCCACAGTCTTCAATAAGTTTATCATTAACATGGTATTAAAGACCATTAACTCCTCAAGTGCCATAAACCTATGCTTAGTTTTGAACAAAATGTACATTACACAGTGCATTCATCCTCAGGGATTTCAACCTTCATCTTAACTCCCCTTGCCCTCTCAACTCCCTCCTGTCCTCCCTAAACCTCTCACATAAACCCTCCGGCATATTCACAGCCATTCCCCCAACCTCACCATCTTCTATGGCCTCTCTACTCCTGTGCTCCTAAGCCCCAGCAAGGCAATGCCTAACCTCTTCCTTGCATTCCTCGCTATCCACATCCCTCACCTTCTTTCAACTCTTCTGCATCCATCCCTGGAAACAATAATTCCCCAAAATTGCTTATTTGCCATGATATCTTGGCAGCTGTTGCTCACCACCACCTTCAATGCCCTCATCTCCAAGAAAGCCTTCATTGTCTCCCTGGTATGGTCGGCTCTCCTGGTATGGTCCCCATCTCCATTCTGTAAAGTCCAAGGGCCACAATCTTGAGTGTACTTGGCACACAACTGGCTTAGCTATCCATGGCCAAGTCTCATTGGACCATATCAACCTCTATCAGACATCACCCAACTCTGCAAAAACCATCCACACCTTAAGGATCATCCTGAAGGCCAAAGATAACACCAGGTTCCTTTTATTCACCACCAACCTCCACCATAAACACCTCTCCCCTGCTCCCTCCACCATCACCTCTAACAACGAGTGTAAGGAGCTCATAAAGGAGCTTTGTCATCAAGATAAAGACCACGGATTCAGCTTCCTCCTCTTCTCCCCTGTTCACCTTGCCCACCAAGCCTAAACTCCGCCAAGTTCCCTCTACCCTTGCGTTGAACCCAATCTGTCTCTAGTTTCTCTCCCATCATCTCCAATGCCCTCTCTGAGGTCATCTTGTCCACGAGTACCACCTCATGCTCCCTTGACCCCATTCCCACTAAACTGCTGAATTCCCGACTTCCCTACCTGGCCTCCTTGCTAGCTAACATTATACATGGTTCCATCTCCTAAAGCATTGTTCCCTTCCCTTTCAAAACTGCCAACATCATCCCCTTTCTCAAAAAGCCCACCCTGAACCCCTCTGTTCTTGCAAACTACCCCCCCATCTCCAACCTGCCCTTCACCTTCAAACTCCTTGAATGTGTTGTCGCCTCCCAGATCTCTTCTGTAACTCCCCATTTGAATCTCTACAAACAGGTTTTCACCCTTCCCACAGCGCTGAACCAACCTAACCAAAATCATGAATGACATTATCTGTGACTGTGACTAAGGTGCATTAACCTTCCTAGTCCTCCTCGACCTCTCTACAGCCTTCGACACAATTCACTACAGCATCCTCCTCCAATACCTCTCCTCCATTGTGCAGCTCAGTGGGACTGCCCTCCATTCTTATATATCTGATTACAGCCAGAGGATCTCTAGCAATGGCTCCTTTTCCCATTCTCACACCATCACCTTAGAAGTGTGCCAAGGATCCATCCTTGGCCCCTTTTCCTCATCTACATTCTTCCATTTGGTGACAACATCCACAGACATGAGGAAAGCTTCCATTTATACAGTGATGACAACCATTTTCTCTAGCTAAACATTGGTCGAGCCAGCACAATTGTTTTTGGCCCCCGCCACAAACTCTGTAATTTTGCTACAAATTCCGTCCCCCTCCCCAGACCGTTCACAGCCTCAGCATCCTATTGACAGTGAGCTGAGCTTCCAACCTCATATTCTTCCATCACAAAGACTGCATACTTCCACCTTCGTAATACCACCTGCCTCTGCCCCTAACTCAGCTGATCGTTGAAACCTTCATCCATATTTTTGTTAACCTCAGACTCGATTACTTCAATGCTCTGCTAGAAAGCCTTCATCCTCCATAAACATCAGTGATGTGCCTCAATAATTCCGAGACTCGAAGGTAGCAGAACAAAACAAGGCTTTTATTAACTTAGAACGAAACACGTAAACGAGAGAGATGTCGTCCTTCTGGAGACTGGGGCTAGACTGAAGCTAGCTTACAAACGGGGCCAGGTATGGGCGGAGCCCTACACACAGCACATTCCAGTATACAATACAGCACATTCCAGTACACAATACAATGAGGTCTGGGGGAAGGGAAATGACACTGAAACCGATCTCAGTCACAGGCAGTGATGAATGGAAATATTTCATCACAATCAGCTCATCCAAAATTCTGCTGCCCACATCCTATCCTGCACCGTCACCCATTACCCCTGTCCTTGCTGACTTACAATGGCTCCCAGCCCTCCAATACCTCAAATTTACATTCTCATCCTCATTTTAAATCCCTCTATGGCCTTGCTGATGTAAGAAAACTACTAGGCACTTGGTCTAAGCATTAAACAAAGCTTTAATCAACTGTTTTACAACATGGAGGTCTAGTTGTGTCCGTCACTAGTTCCTGTTAAGAATGTCCTGCGCAAGCTGGGCCCGTGCCTGAGTATTTATACTCTCCCTGGACAGCGCCACCCGTAGGCCACTCAGTATTATTTCATAAGTCTTTCTTTCATGAATGACTGATTCATGTCACTTGCCATTCTTTATCTCTTTAACCACCTTCAGCATTACCACCTCTCCCAAAACACACTGTAACCTCTTGTGCATTCTCCCCCGCACCTCCTTCACCCATCATTGGCAGCAATCCCTTCTCCCACCTAGGCCTGAAAGTCCGGAAATCCCTTCCTAAAGCCAACTGCCTCTCCACTTTTCTCTCCTTCTTTAAAACTCTCCTTAAAACCTCTCTCTTTGATCAAGCTTTTCATTACCCCGCCTAAGATCGCATTCTTTGGTGAAATGTTTTGAGAGCATGATAGACTGTTACAGGGACTGGATGATGTGCTTAGCACCTTCCACACCATCGTCACAAGTGTGGAGGGGTCCACACCCTGCATGTGTGAAGTTCTGCTGCATGTTGTTACCACTAGACTCGACTATTCCAATGCGCTCCTCGCCGGCCTCCCACTTTGCACCCTCTGTAAACTTCAGCTCATCCTAACTCATACCAAATCCCATTCACCCATCACCTCAGTGCTTGCTGACCTAGACTGGCTCCCAGTCCAGCAACGCCTCGATTTTAAAATTCTCACAATAGTTTTCCAAATCCCTCCATAGCCTCGCCACTCCCTGGGCTAGAAATTCAGTGCCCTTAGCGCCGATTTTGCGGCGCTAGAGGGCCTAGCGCTGCAATTGGCGCCGGCGCTGAAATTGCCTGGGGCCCTTCCGCCGCGGTAGACCGGTAGCGCTGCGCCGGCACCGATGACGTCATCGGTGTGCGCAGCGTCCCGGTTGCCATGCTGACGGGCCCCAGCGCCGAAATTCAGTTGCGGCCGCCTCGCCCGTGGCAGCCGCAACTAAGACTCTGGCAACAGAGTCTTACATCACTTTGCGCCGGCGCATTAAAGGCACCGCGGCGGCCGGCCGCTTTCCCGCCGGCCGCCTGGCCGCAGCTCCCTCCCCGGACTTCCCCCCCCCCGCCCCGGAACAGAAGGAAGCCCGGCACTTGTCCGAGGTGCCGGGCTCATTTTTAAAAAGATTTTCGCGGGCCGCGGCCGGGTGCAGGCAGCTCCTCCTTAAGGGAAGGAGGAGGCCTGCACTTCCCGAACCTGCCGCACCGCAGCGGGCGCCGCAGCGCCGGAATAGCGCCGATATTCAGCGCGTAGCGCCAGTTTTCAGGCGCAAACAGCTCTCAGCAGCGCCAGCAGCCGTTTGGGCGCAGAATTGGTGAATTTTGGGCCCGACCAGCGCGACTTAGCTCCGGCACTAACTTCCGGCGCTAAAGCCCTGGCTGCGCCAAAACTCAATTTCTAGGCCACTATCTCTTCAGCCTCCTCCAGCCCTACGGGGTCTCTGCACTCCTCAAATTCTGGCCTCTTGCGCATCCCCGATTTTCATCGTTCCACCATTAACGGCCTTCAGCTGGTTAGGCACTCTAGCTCTGGAATTCCTTCCCTAAACCTCAATATAGAATGAGTTAAACAAATTAGAGATATATAAGAGAGTAAATAATGGAAAAGGTTAATCAGGAATGCTACTTTAAATTAAACTGTGGAAGTAGGACAAGCAGACATAGGTTCAAGTTAGTGAACTGAAATCAGGAGACTCTTCATGCAGAGTCACTTGGAATGGACTTCTAAGCACAGTGGTGGAGGCACAAAACCCTGGAATTATTTAAGAATCAGTTCGATGCAGCAATGAGGGGAGTATAGGGTTGTTTCTGGATGGATATATTAAGATGGGCCGACTGGCCTTCCTCATTTGTAATTATCTTGGGATCTTGTGAATTCAATTTCCATTCGACTTGGAGCTAAGTGCACATCAGAACAAAACAGCACTGTCATTTTGACTTGAAGTATGATGAGATAAGAACTGATTAACAATTCCATTGGTCATGTGTGTCATTTAAACAACAATATTCGCTTGTTAGGAGAGCAAGAAGAAATTAATGCTTCATAGCGTGTAGTATGATTAAATCGCAAGGCCTTGATTTGTAAAGCATAGTCACAATAAAATGAAGCTATCCCCATTATATTTTCAGAACTATCGTGAGGATATATTCAAACCTTTAGGGTTAAGGCTAGGATATAGTCATTACATCCGGCACAGGCACAATGGGCCCATTGACCTCCTTCTGTGCTGCAAGGTTCATTTTTCTGACACTAAAGGGGGAATTTAACTCTCCTCAATTGGCAGAAAAGGAGCAGGGGAGCAGTTAAAATGGAGCAGCTTTAGGAAGGATGTGAAGACCCTTGAGAGGGTGCAGAGGAGATTTACTAGAATGGTGCTGGGAATGGGGGATCTTAGCTACAAGGACAGGTTGGAGAAGCTGGATTTGTTTTCATTAGAACAAAGGAGGTTGAGGGGTGATTTGATAGAGGTGTACAAGATTATGACGGGTTTGGATAGGCTCGACGGGGAAAGGCTGTTCCCATTAGTTGATGGTAGAAGGACTAGGGGACACAGATTTAAGGTTTTGGGCAAGAGATACGGGGGGGGTGGGAGGAAAAACTTTTTTACACAGCGAGTGGTGAGGACCTGGAATTCACTGCCGACAGAAGTGGTGGAAGTGGAGACACTCAATGTTTTCAAGGGGATAGGCACTTGAGGGAAATAAACTTGCAGGGCTACGGGGATAGAGCGGGGGAATTCGACTGACTGGATTGCTCTACAGAGAGCCGGCACGGACTCGATGGGCCGAATGGTCTCCTTCTGTGCCGTGTGACTCTATGACTCTATGGGGTAAAGCGCCCCCTTTGGAGTGCTAACTTCGCCAGGGCGCTACTTTTAGCGCCCCGGAAAAATTAGTGCCACCACGGCCGAAATTGAGTGGTAGTGCCCCAAGAGGGAAGAGGCAAGTTGCGCCGCGGTATTGCAGGCCTTCCTTCCCTTCTTAATGAGGAGGGGCATTGCGCAGCATGATCCGGGGCCCAGCTGGGTCACGGGGGATCGGGAGTGCCAGCAAATGAGAAGTGCCGGGCTCATGGAGCGCAACCAGCACTCCGCGGGGGGGGGGGGGGGCGGCGGATCAGGAGACTGGGGATGGCAGCGGAGGCAGGTGCCGGCAGGCAGCCAGCAACAAAAGTGGCTGCCCGGCACCTCGCCTTTAAATAGCGCCGCCCCGGCCGCAGGTAGGCCCCCCTGACCCCGTCGGACATAGTGTCCGGCAGTAAGTCAGGGGGCGCTACCGAAGATTGGAGGCGAGCAGGGCGCTGCGCACAGCGATTACATCATCACCGGTGGCGCAGCACCGCGGGGCGCTAATGGTTACCACCGCCGCTAACCTCCTGCTGAATTTCGCAGGAGACATTAGCGGTGCCGCGCCCAGGTGCTAGTTGCGTTGAATCCCGTTAGCGCCCTCTTAGGGTGCTAACAGGAGGCCCAAAGCAACCAAATTTTTCCCCCTGACTCTATGGCTCCATTTCCCTTTCCTGTTCCACTAGTTCCCCATTTTAATGCCTTTTTGGCGAAGATTAGACTCCCGATCTTCGTTTCTCCCCCCTCTCCCCCACCAGCGAACCGCCATTTTCCACCCGAAATGGGCGAGTAGCTGACTGGCAGCAATCAGTTAAAATCTTCCGAGCCGCCGACGAAGACTCCCGTGCAGGATTCCCGTCCAATCCTGCTAGTTTCCTGCCAGGAGTTAAAATCGGCCCTTCAGGTTCAGGAAATTTGCTGCAGTTAAAGGAACATTCCAGACTGCAGTTAAAATGAAAATAAACATCACTTACCTGTGCTGCAAAAAGTATCTCAGGCCCTTTGTACATTTACTTTTCTGTTTTATTACAAAAAAATAGTATTTCTAAAGTGCTACACATGCCTGCTAAATAGCAGGTACCATCATTTGTCTTACTTCCAAATATTTCAATGCCTTGCAATTAGTTATTCATCAACCAGAATAGTGGGAAGCGATGTTAAGGTGATAGCAAGCCATCCAATTGTCATTTTCAGTGAAGTAACCTTTAGTGCCGTGAAGTGCTGTTTGCTTACTACTGTTGATTTTTTAAAGAGGAAAATAACAAATACATCCAGACGGCTCGTGAATCTCACTGTGGTGCTTGTCAGGATCACTGTGAGAAATTGTCCTGGAGTACTAACAGGCAACAATATTTTGCCCCAGATTATTTTAGGGCCATGTCTTATATAGTTGCCCTGCCGATACCTGTTTTTGCCCTTTGAGTCCTGCAAATCAGTCTGAGCCCGGGGAAAAAAGTAGAAGCCAGCCCTGAAATGACCGAGTTATGTATAATATCCATTTGAGCTGTTTAAATTGAACAATGTAGCTGTTAAGGATAAGCATATGAGGATATATTTTTCTCCTGGTGCAAATCGTTACCAAAAAAGAAGCAAACTGGTGAAGAACGAGAATAGTTTTCATAAATTTGTTAGAAAATGCATTTTCTCATCTACATGTGCTTTTCTCTAATGGATAAAATAATGAGAGGATAATAACAAAAACTAAAGAAAAATACTTATTAAGGGCTTGTTAACTATTTGTTCATGCCATATAATGTGCAATATCTTATCAGGGTCATTGATTTATGGTGGCTGAATAAGTGAAATTGCATTTTATTACAAAGTATTCTGGAAATGTAGCTTTTTTTTATGATGTGATTGTGTCCATATTTTCATGGAAATTGTAAATCAGTTTTAATAATTATTATTATGATGTCTGTTTACCTATATACTCAATCTTTTGTCTTTTTAAAGTTCAGAATTCACAGGAAGTAGGCTTATAGAGTGGAATCTTTTTAATCTAGAAAAGCATAGACTTTGGGGAGATTTGAGACTTTTAAAATAATGGAGGGACTAGAATGTGTCTGTGTGGATAGACTATTTGAATTAGGTAGATTAGGGAGAACCAGCTAATGTGTATATAAGTTATGCAAACATAGAACTAGATGAGATGTCAGGAGGATTTTCTCTTCGCAGAGGCCATCAACCTTTGGAACGAGTTGCCAGCTCATGCAATGACTGCAATTCTCCACAAGTCTTCAAAAGGGAGCTGGATGAGTTCGTGGCTGTGACTGAAGGTGGCTGAACATGTTCCCGGAGACCACAGTGACCATGAGGCATATCACACAATACTTTACCAACCTTTTGTACGTGGTGATTGCATATCGGGAAATTCAAAGGCAGGCGCTCTGTGATATTCTGTCCATTACAATTACACACCAAGCATTGGTTGAGGGCTCCTACGGCACTGCTGCCACTGACACCATCGGCTTTGGTGAGCTTCCAGCAATACCGGCGGCTGAAAATATAAATCGCATCCCCGTCATTTTTCTGACTGGCACAACCCAGCAATTTGATTTTCTGTTTGCTCACCTATACAAACACGCTTCAGCCCACAGGCTGTCTCAATTCATTTGCCACCAACACTGTAGAATCCCTGCTGCAGTGGAAATAGATACAATTCCACATCACAAAGTACTCTGCTTGAAGCAGTTCTGCGTACAGTGCAAAATTCTTTAACGTTTATATATTTTTTGTAAACCCTATTATGTATGCATTAAAATTACTTGAAGCTTCACTTGTTTTCTTACAATGACCAGATTTTAGGTGCATTAGGTTTGTTTGCTATTTTGTCAATAGCTCTTTTAAAAAGAATTATAGTAACACCGCATGAGTACTTTCCTAAGGCTATTTAGTCAAGTGTAATAAAGCATATGAATTGACCTTTTCTCTTTTCAGATGCTAACATGCATATTATCACAGTTGGCATTAACTAATGAGGTGTGAGCCTGGACTGATTCAGAATTGTGAAGTGTAATTGTAATTTACAATTCATAGAATCATTGAATCATACAGCACAGAGGGAGGCCGTTCGGCTCATTGTGTCTGTGCCGGCTCTTTGAAAGAGCTCTCCAATTACTCCCACTCCCCAGCCATTTCCCCATAGTCCTGCATTTTATTCCTTTTCAATTATTTATCCAATTCCCTGTTGAAATTTATCCAATTCCCTCTAATTCTGCCCTCTTGAGGATCCCTGATTATAATCGCTCAACCTTTGGTGGCTGTGCCTTCTGTTGCCTAGGCCCTAATCTCTGGCATTTCCTGCCTAAACCTCTCTGCCTCTCCACCTCTCTCTCCTCCTTTAAGACGCTCCTTAAAACCTACCTCTTTCACCAAGCATTTGGTCACCTGCCCTAATTTCTTCTTATGTGGCTCGGTGTCAAATTTTTTATCTTATTAAACTCCTGTGAAGTGCCTTGGGACATTTTACTACGTAAAAGGCGCTATATAAATACAAGTTGTTGTTGTTGAAAGTTCCTGTTGAATCTGCTTCCACCGCCCTTTCAGGCAGTGCCTTCCAGAATATAACAACTGGTGTGTTAAAAAAAATTCTTCCCCCCTGGTACTTTTATCAATTACCTTACATCTGTGTCCACTGGTTACCAACCCTCCTGCCATTGGAAACAGTTTCTTCCTATCTACTCTATCAAAACCCTTCATGATTTTGAACATCTCTATTAAATCTCCCCTTAACCTTCTCTGCTCTTAAGAGAACAATCCCATTTTTTCTCAAGTCTCTCCACATAACTGAAGTCCCTCATCGCTGGCAGCATTCTAGTAAATCTCCTCTGCACCCTCTCCAAGGCCTTGACATCCTTCCTAAAGTGCCGTGCCCAGAATTGGACACAAGACTCCAGCTGGGGCCTAACCAGTAATTTATAAAGGTTTAGCATAACTCCCTTGCTTTTGTACTCCATGCCTCTATAAAACCAAGGATCCCATATGTTTTTTTAGCAGCCTTCTCAACTTGCCCTGCCACCTTCAAAGACTTGTGTACATACGCCCCCAGGTCTCTCTGTTCCTGCACCCACTTTAAAATTGTACCCTTTAGTTTACATTACCTCTCCTCATTCTTCCTACCAAAATGAATCACTTCACACTTCTCGGCATTAAATTTCATCTGCCATGTGTCTGCCCATTTCACCAGTCTGTCTATGTCCTCCTGAAGTCTGCTACTATTTTCCTCACTGTTTAATATACTTCCAAGTTTTGTGTCATCTGCAAACTTCAAAATTATGCCCTTTATATCCAATTCTAGGTCACTAATATATATTAAAAATAGCAGCGCTCCTAATACCGACACCTGGGGAACAAAACTGTATAACTTTCTCCAGTCTGAAAATCAACCGTTTACCACTGCTCTCTGCCTTCTGTCTCATAGTCCATTTTGTGTCCATGCTGCCACTGCCCCATTAGTGCCATGGTTTTCAATTATTGAATGCAATATACAGTTGAGCATTTTTAGAGGCTATACATATTTTTCTATCCTGTGTGTTATGCTTCAGTATTTCTCCCAATATTTTTAACTAGTTCTCACAGCAGAAATACAGATTCCTTATGCGGACAATCTTCTAGAAAGAGAAACCTTCACCTTTGTGAATATCATAAGTGGAATAATATGTCATGGAACTAACAATTACCCCTTGTGATGGATGCAAGACTCCATCTAGCATCAAAGAAAGAAAGAAAAGAAAGGCTTGCATTTATATAGCACCTTTCACAACCTCAGGACATCCCAAACTGCTTTACAGCCAATGAAGTACTTTTTGAAGTGTAGTCACTGTTGTGATGTAGGAAACATGGCAGTAAATTTGTGCACAGCAAGCTCCCACAAACAGCAATGCGATAATGACCAGACAATCTGATTTCGTGATGTTGATTGAGGGATAAATATTGGCCAGGACACCAAGGATAACTCCCCTGCTCTTCTTTGAAATAGTGCCATGGGATTCTTTTTCTGTCCACCTGAGAGAGCAGACGGGGCCTCGGTTTAACATCTCATCTGAAAGGTGGCACCTCCCACAGTGCAGCACTCCCTCAGTACTACACTGGAGTGTCAGCTTAGTTTTTTGTGCTCAGGTCTCTGGGGCGGGACTTGAACCCACAACCTGCTGAATCAGAGGCGAGAGTGCTACCCACTGAGTCACGGCTGATCATAATATAAAATATTTCTGTATTATATCTCATCGTATGAATTTTCAGCCAGACCAATGCATATGAAATGTAACTCTTTGAGCTGCACTTTGAAAAGATATCCTTCTCACTGAGGGTAAAGCAATACACAATACTGTCTAGAGAGTAGTTGCTAGCTCCAGATGATTAGAGGGTAGCAACCTACCTACATTTATGATAGCAAAATACTGCGGATGCTGGAAATCCGAAATAACAACAGAAAACGCTGGAAAAACTCAGCAGGCCAGGGCAGCATCCGTGGAGAGAGAAACAGAGTTAACGTTTCAGGTCGAAGACCCTTCGTCAGAACTGAGAAAAAAAGCAGGAAATTAAACAGATTAAAAAGCAAGTTTGGGGGCTGGGAAATGGGGGAGGGGATGAAAGAACAAAAAGGAAGGTTTGTGAGAGGTGAAGAGACATTAAGAGGTATTCAAGGCGAGACAAGATGGTAATAGGACAGGTAAAGAGACAAAGGATGGCTCCAGATGAAGTGTGAAATGCACTGGCAGAGTGAGAGACAGGTGCCATGTGGGAGAGAAAAAAAGGAAAAGGACTGAAAGCAATGAAGATGAACAAGGTTGAAGAGCCAAATGGAGATCCCGTCGAAGAGAAGAGCAGAGCTTCTTCAAGGTGCTACCTGCTACCTACTTTTATGTTGTTGCAAAAATCAAAACCTAATCAGGAGATGTTGTCTTACTGCTTTGTCTGGTCTGTGAAATGATAACAAAGATAAGTTTGACACTGTGCAAAGAAGTGGAACTCATTGCATGTGAACAATCACAACCATTAAGAAGGTGTTATGTTAGATAGATGTCCCAACAAGTTTTGTTTCAGGCTTGGCCTTGTAAACATTGCTCCAGATAGTCAAGGGGCGATTAGCCAAGTTCCCATCTATTTATGTAATAGAAATAACTGAAGTTATAATTAGCAGCCTACTGAGAAAGAACAAAGGGTGTCCTTCAAGGAGAATGAGTGCCGCTTCAAAGAAAATAGTTCATTAGTTCAACTGTATTCCAGATCATAGTATTGAGACTGAACTCTGTGGGTACAAAGGCACGCTCCATGTAAAAGATCATCAAAGGATTTAGTTAAAGGACTGTAAAAATCACACAAAGAATTTGAAAATTTTGTTATTTTGGTTTTGGAAACAGTTTAAAGTATCAGTGTAAATTGTATTACTGTTATCTGATGGTTTATTTTAGTTCTGTATAAATGTATTTCATAGAAAAATATTGATTGCTAGTTTTAGCCTGAAATGTATAGTCCAAGATGTGTTGTTTTCCCACCTTTTGGAAAGATCAGAAGTTAATAGTGAGCATCTCATACGACGTCTGGTCCCTGAATACCCATGGCTCTTCTGATATAAAAACAGAAAATGCTGGAGATACTCAGCAGGTCAGGCAGCATCTTATACCCTGAAAACCCATGGCCCTTCTGATATACTTCCTCTGTAGCTTCAATGGAAGTCTGCTAGAAGGATCAGAATCTAGGTCGGGACCCAGATACGTTAGGTGCTGACGTTACATTAGGAAAAGCACAGGGCCTTGTTAGAGTGGAGCCTCTGCCTGTTGCAAAGAAGGAGAGCAGGAACTTCCAAAGCTGGGTGTTCCCATGTTCTAGCCTCTCAAATACCTGGCAGTTCATTGGCACCAGCTCGACCACTGAATGGTAGTTGTAGGCCTCACCTGGTAGTCCAGGCTGGATCATGACTTGGATCCTTGAAGAGTTAAAGCAGGTCACATTTTCTTATAACATGCATGGCTATAAACATACATGCCTATAGACATAGGTATGTTCTATAGCTAAAACACCTACTCACTCTTTTTCAGATGCTGACATACATATTGTGTAACTCCTGCATTTTCTGCTTTTATTAATGCTTTTTATATCTTTAATTAAAGCCAATGCAAAGAGTAACATAAAGTATTCCTTAATTTGGCTTTATCTAATTATACTGATATACATAAAAAATGAAAGACTACAATACATACTATAATAGCCTGTTCCCATTAGTTCAAGGCATTTAATTCAAAAGATCTGATATTCCATTTTTTTTTAGCATTAAATCCCTACTTTCCTATGTTATTTATATTGTTTAATTCAAATAACTGGATGGCCTGGAATTTCTGGTCAGTGGCGAAGCAAAGGCATTTGCCGCTGGCCTCAAAGAAAGCTGCCCACAAAGATCTTGCGATCTCTTTGGCGAGAAGTTTGCCTTTTTCGACATGCAACTGAGATCAGTGTAGTGTAGTGGGAATCCCATAGCGCGAGCTGCTGTGATGTCAACAAGCTGTCTAAGGAGCCAATCACCACGCAGAATTCTCATAGACCGAGAACCAGGAAGTGAAGTCGTTGTTTTTACTTTGACTTTTTAAAAATGTTGGAGGGAGAAAAACAAAGATGGGGCTCTCACATGGAGAAAAGGTAAACCTGAAATAAATATGAACAAACTGTAAAAAAATATATTTTAAAAAAATTCTTAAAACTTGTAATTTTTATTAAAATGGATAAATTTGATACTCCACAAGATTAAGATTAGTTTTTCAGGGCCATTACATTTATCAATACGCTTTTACAACCCCAGTTACACCTAACCCAACAAGGCTTAACATTTAATGGGGTATTTAACAGCGATATTACCACGGAAAAGCCCAACTTTTTTGTCAGTTTCACTGCTTTCACTGATTGGTGGCTGTGGTGGGTTGCGGGGAGGAGTGGGGGGGCCACAGCGCAGCCAGTATCGGAGCAGTGAATGACTGACCGCAACTTCAGGGTATCCGTGTTAGGATGCACAGGGGCTAAATCCTGAAGTTGCGGTCAGTTTCAAAGAGGGAATAACAGAAAATGCTGTTTGTTCGCTGTTAATGCCCACCGCAAATTCCGGGCCGATAATTCATTTTTTCCAGTGTAAAAAATACCTTTAAATAATCAAGCGACGACTGTAGTTTGAGAGGCAGAAATCCTTTGATTACATAGCGA
Organism: Somniosus microcephalus; assembly: GCF_052327205.1. NCBI lineage: Eukaryota > Metazoa > Chordata > Chondrichthyes > Squaliformes > Somniosidae > Somniosus > Somniosus microcephalus. The sequence continues at coordinate 25,510,464 of NC_140996.1, read as the reverse complement.
TTATATTAAAACTAGCTGGAGTGCCCGGCGGTGCCGAGGATTCTTTGAGGGCATGTTGTTGTTGGAAGACAGAGAGAGAGAGCTGGAAGAGAGAGAGAGAGAGACTGGGGGAATAGAGAGAAATGGGGGGGGGGGGAGAGAGAGAAAGAGAGACTGGGGGGAGAGAGAGAGAGACTGGGGGAGAGAGAGAGAGAGAGAGACTGGGGGGGTGAGAGAGAGAGAGAGACTGGGGGAAGAGAGAGAGGCAGAGAGAGAGGGAGAGAGAGACAGAGAGAGAGAGGGAGAGAGAGACAGAGACAGAGGGAAGGAGAGAGAGAGACAGAGAGGGAAGGAGAGCGAGAGACAGAGAGGGAAGGAGAGAAAGGGGTGGGGGAAAGGGGTGGGGGGAAAGGGGTGGGGGGGAAGGGGTGGGGGGAAAGGGGTGGGGGGGAAAGGGGGGAAGGGGTGGGGGGAAAGGGGTGGGGGGAAAGGGGTGGGGGAAAGGGGTGGGGGGAAAGGGGTGGGGGGAAAGGGGTGGGGGGGAAGGGGTGGGGGGAATGGGTGGGGGGGAAATGGGTGGGGGGAAGGGGGAAGGGGAAGGGGGGAAGGGGAAGGGGGGAAGGGGGGTTGGGAGGGGGAATGGGGGGGAATATGGGGGGAGAGGGGGGAGAAGGGGGGGAGGGGGAGGGGGAGGGGAAGGGGGGAAGGGAAGGGGGGAAGGGAGGGGGAAGGGTGGGAAGGGGGGGCAGGGGGGAAGGGGGGAGAAAGGGGGGGAGGGAAGGGGGAAGGGGGGAAGGGAAGGGGGAGGGGGGAGGGGTGGAGGGGGAAGGGGAGGGGGGAAGGGAAGGGGGAAGGGAAGGGGGGAGGGGGAGGGGAAGAGGGTGTGTGGGAGGGGGGAAAGGGGGGGTGGGAAGGGGGTGTGGTGGGGGGAAGGTGTGTGTGGGAGGGGGGAAAGGGGGTGTGTAGAAGGGGGGAAAGGGGTGGGGGGGAAAGGGGGGGTGGGAAGGGGTGTGGGGGAAAGGGGGTGGGGAAGGGGGCGGGGAGGAAAGGGGGTGTGGGGGAAGGAGGGGGAAGGGGGGAAGGAGGGGGCAAGGGGGAAGGTGGGGGGAAGGGAGGGGGGAGCCAGCAGACCCTCTCCTCTCTGCCAGTGTTGAGAGTTGCGCTGCCGGCGGCGGTTGGAGAAGGCTAGGCCCCGGGGCCTCAGGCACCCGCACTAACATGGCCCAGCCGAGCCCAGCGCCCTGGGCAGCCTGAGCTCCGCAGCCGCCGTTTGGCCGCAGGCCACAAAGCACCCGAGCCCAGCACCAGCGATGGCTCCGCGGAGCTCCGTACCGCCCCGCCAGCCTTCACAAAGATGGCGGCGGTGGCTATGCTCGGCTTAGGCCCACCCCGCCAGCCTTTACAAAGATGGCGGCGATCGTGGGCCGCTTGTTGAGCGGGACGGGAGGTGCCTAGCTCGGGCGTGGCTGGGGAGGAGAGGCCAAGGCTTTGAGGCCTGCAGGCGGGTTAACCCTGGAAGGCTGCGGCGCCCGGCGGAGGTAGCGAGTCAAGAGGGAAAAAAAATGGTGAAAGGTAGGAAAATTAATGAGGTTAGCGAAAATATTTACAAATTAATTAACTTTTTTTTAAAACAATTTAGTTGTGTTTTAAAAGCAACTTTTTTTTTGCTGGAAATCTATATTTGAAAATAAACACGTAGAAAGTGGGAAAAAGAAATGAATAGTTAGGAATCAAGATGGCAGCCACTCACCTCAGCTCAGAAGGATTAGGCCCACCCACACACGCAATGAAACGCCCCCCCCATGACACAATGATTGGTCAACCATCAGGTTAATCCCCTGTACAATTGGTCAACCATCACATCACTCAACGCTAATCAGCGGAATGTTGCCGTTTTTTGAAACTTTTTTGTGTACTGTCGGAACAATTTTTGTCTGACCAAAAAGTAAATATGCCTATTAGAGTCCCCTAATGATAAGCTTTCTTTTGATATAACATATGTGTAGGTACGCTCTATAACTTCTGAATTTATAGCCAGACAGACGGAAAGACAAACAGACAGACGGAAAGACAGACGGACCGTTTTATATATATAGACTAGCTGGAGTGCCCGGCGGTGCCGAGGGTTTTTTGAGGGCATGTTGTTGTTGGAAGAGAGAGAGAGAGAGACTGGAGGGAGAAGAGAGAGACTGGGGGGGAAGAGAGACTGGGGGGAGAAGAGAGAGAGAGAGAGACTGGGGGGGAAGGAGAGAGAGAGAGGGGGGGAAGGAGAGAGAGAGAGAGAGGGAAGGAGAGAGAGACACAGAGAGAGAGGGAAGGTGAGAGTGAGGGAAGGGGCTGGACTCAGAGCCTGGCGGGTGAAGAAGGGCGGCCGCCATTTTGTGAGGTCGGCGGGAAGGTTGAGACCGTGGGGAAGGGCTTGGACTTAGAGCCCAGCCGCGGTGACTGTGGGTTATATTGCGATGATGACTGTGTTATAAGACAATGAAGCCAGCTACCCTCTGACCGGAGGAATCAGGAGCCACTTTCTTAAGGCTTTTAATCTGCGATTTAATAATTTCAAAATACTGTTACTTGTTCCACATTTAAATTTTATGTACTTTAAAATACTGTAGGGGGGGCATCTATTACCTGGTTTATGGTAACATACCTGGCCAGCAGCCTTTTTGCCTGCTGCACTGTAAACCATTTTTAACAGCGGCTCCGAATCGCTACCCCACCTTTCAGTTCTGACTAGAGGACGTATAACTAATGATATTAAAATGGACAATTGATTTGGATGTGAGCAAAGTCAAAATTTATTAAACTAAAGAACCATAATCAAATATAAACTATACCAGACGAACATAGTAAATGCAACAGGGGGGGGGGGGGGTACAGAGGGCGAAAACGAGGGATACAATGGCCACAATGTTATTTAAACAATCTTAGCAATTCCCTTAAATCACCACCCCAAACTCCTTGCTAGGTTGTCTTGTTAAGGAGTCAGAACACCCTGCTCACCTGTGGTCCAGCGAAGTAAAAAAAGAGAGAGATAGCTTCTCAGTAGCTATCTTTATACCTGTGTGCTGCTGCCGTTCTGTCTGGAAAAATTCCCGCCTAAAGTTCCAGTACACAAACAAAAGGACTGTGATTGGTTGCTGAATTGCTTGTTTAAACATAGCCAGCCATAATCGGCCTCGGGTCAAGTGGGCAACTCCTGACCTCCCTGGTTTGATTGACAGGTCTTTCACACAGACACATTACAAGCTGCCTAGCTGACTGTGATTGGTTGCTGAACATAGCCAGCCATAACAACCTGTCTCTGTGGCCTCGGGTCAAGTGGGCAACTCCTGACCTCACTGGTTTGATTGACAGGTCTTTCACACAAACACATTACAAGCTGTAAACCTCTGTGTTTGACCGGGCTCAAAAGCACAAATTTTAATCAAGATGTTTGTAGTGTATGTACCCGTCTACCCTTAAGGAAATTATTGTATGTAACCGTTCACCTTTAAGGGAACTACTTTAAGTGTGGCACTACTTGTTTGGCTTCTGTATACTGTAATACCGACAGTGACCACACCAGTATATAAGTGTTGTGACAGGATAACTGGGGCAGATTCGCCCTGACCTCTGAATAGTAAAGACCTGTTTGTTTGTACTTCTAAAGTCTGTGTATTTATTTACTGCACAACCCACAGACTTTACAGTGGCGACGAGTCGATCGTACCCTGCGGCTAGACTACCAAAAGCAACGAAGAGCGTCAAAGAGAGACAACCGCCCTCGTCGTGCTACCAAAAGAAAACACGAGGCTGCAACAACAGAAAGCAGGAAGACTAACAACAAAAGCTGTATCAGCAACAGGCACTGACTACCCTTCTGCCACGGTGCGGAGTGAGCCGACCAGCAAGAAACAGGCGGCCGAAGAGACTGTGAGTAGGGGAAGGTGTAGAAGTATCCGGAGGATAAGGGCAGAGCACTCGACCTCTGTCGAAGGGGAGCTGTGCCGGCCAAAAGTCGGGTCCAACGGCGTCGGGTGACAGCCGGACCGCGATCGGCGGGAAAAATCTGGGCAGCGACCGCAGCCACGAAGCGCTGAGCCTGCGAGTAGGCACGGGAAGAGAAACCCAGCCGCAGCCGGGGAGGGAAACACCGGTCTGCGAGAGGGCTGGGGAGGCGAACGGGAACTGTGCGGGTGAGAGCCGGGTGCGGAGAGAGAGACTGCGAGGAGCCAGTCCAGCGGCTGAGCTGTTCTCCACCAACGGGGTACTCAGAGCCGGCAAAACCGAACGTGCGGGAGTGGGAGAGAGACACAGCCGAAAACGGGGTGAGAGACTGCGCGAGAGCCAGTCCAGCGGCTGAACTGTCCTCCGTTAACGGGGTGTACCCAGCGCCGGCAGAGCCGTGCGGGCGGGAGGAGAAGACAGAGCCGAGTAGGGGGAGCTGTGCGAGAGCCAGCCCAGCGGCTGAACCTGTCCGCTGCGGGGAAAGCGTACCCCTTCCACCAGGAAGAAACGCGGGAAGCCGCCATTAGGTGGAGGAGCCGACAGAAGCGGGAAACCGCCATTGAAGTGGGCGGGGAGAGAAAGGAAGAGCGGGAAACCGCCAATTTCGCGGGAAAAGCCCATTTTAGAAAAAAAAAAAAAAACATAAGAATTTAAAGAAATATTTGTGTGGTACCCAAAGAAAGGAAGATGCCTAAGTGTGGGGACAGCAACGATTTTAACTCCGAAATAGAAGACTGGCCCACGTACGTGGAACGTATGGAGATACATTGTAAGGCTAACAATATAGCTAAGGAGGAAAAAGCTGTAACCTTACTTAACATGATGGGTGCGAAAACATTCGGGTTGTTGAAACATCTTCTCTCTCCAGCTAAACCGGCGGATCAGACTTTCGAGGATATAGTAGCAGTGCTGAAGGATCACTTGAACCCCACACCGTTGAAGCTGGCTGAACGATTCAGATTCTATGCGAGAACGCAGAAGAAAGACGAAAGCAACGCGGAATACTTGGTCGAACTGCGGAGGCTAGCGAAACACTGCCAGTTCGGAGGGAATCTGACAGAGGCACTGCGAGACAAGTTCGTATGTGGATTGTCCAAAGAAGGGACGCAAAAGCGACTACTGGAAGAGAACAACCTCACACTTGACAGGGCTGTCCTTATAGCCGCATCATACGAAGCCGCAGCAAAAGGAACGGCGGTAATGCAGCGGAAGGCGGTGGCACTAGGGGTGGACCACATCACCTCGAGGGCTACGAAATGCTATCGTTGTGGGAAGACAACACACGACCAGAAGCGTTGCTGGGGTAAAAACCAAGAATGCCGGAAATGTGGCAAGATCGGGCACATAGCTAAAGTGTGCCGGTCAGGAACGACGTACAACAATAACGAGTCCTCACAAAAATGGTACAGAAAGGTACAAGAGGCGACTAGGAAGAGTCTGAAGGAACAGAAGTCGGACTCACACTCCAAACACAAAGGACTGGACAGCCTGAGAATCCACAACGTGAGCAATGAAGCCGACCGACAAACTATTTGGATAACGTTACAGATTGAGAAGGTACAAGTAAAAATGGAAGTAGACACCGGATCGGCGTTGACTGTCATGAATAAGCATGACTATAAAAAGTTTTTCAAGCATATTCCACTACGGAATACGGATCTAGTGCTGCAGACATACACGGGGCACAAAGTATTCCCCATCGGAAAAATAGAGGTTAAGGTGAGATACCAGGATAAAGTTCACCACCGGTTAGATCTGTATGTGTTGCCTGAGGGAGGTCCACCACTTCTGGGACGAGAGTGGATCCGAAAAATAAAGATGGACTGGCATGCACTAAACACCATGATGGTGGAGTCCGAAAAAGAGGATGTCAAACCTGAACGGTTGTCCAGAATATTAGACGAAGCTAAAGAGGTATTCCAGCAAGGACTGGGAACGCTGCGAGGTATTAAAGCAAAGGTCAAGATTGCAGAACATGCAAGCCCAAAGTTTTTTAAGGCCAGATCGGTACCGTACGCAATACGACAGCAGTGGAGGCAGAACTAGAAGAACTTGAACGATCAGGGGTTCTGTCAAAAGTAGACTGGAGTGAGTGGGCCACGCCCATTGTTCCCGTCATGAAATCCTCACCAAGTAATAAGCCAGGGGGACCGGGGAAGGTCCGTATCTGCGGAGATTTCAAGATCACAGTGAATCGCGTACTTCACAAGGTACAATACCCGCTTCCGCGGATTGAAGATATTTTCGCTTCATTGGCTGGAGGGAAGCACTTCACGAAGATAGACCTGGCTCAGGCATATTTACAGATGGAGGTTGAGGAAGAGTCACGCCAATACCTCACCATCAACACTCACAGAGGCTTGTATCGCTATAATAGACTGGTCTTTGGAGTAGCTTCGGCGCCAGCAATTTGGCAGAGGGCCATGGAACAGGTGTTACAAGGAATTCCAAGCACGCAGTGCTACTTAGATGATATTCTAATCACGGGAAAAGACGAGGAAGAACCCTCACGAATTTGAAACTGGTACTCACCAGGTTGAAGGAGTATGGCCTTCGGGTTAATCGCAAGAAGTGTGAGTTCTTCCAAAAACGGATCTCATACTGCGGTCATGTCATTGACCGAGAGGGACTACATAAGTCACCGGAAAAGATAGAAGCGGTCGTGAAGGCCCCCGCTCCAGGAAATGTGTCACAGCTAAGGTCATTCTTGGGGTTGATTAATTATTATCACAAGTTTCTGCCAAATTTATCTACGGTGCTGCATCCGCTGAATGAGCTGTTGCGGAAAGAAACACCATGGAGGTGGAGTGAAGAATGCAAAAAGGCTTTTCGCAGGAGCAAGGAGTTGATTACCTCTGAAGAAGTGTTGGCTCATTTCAACCCAGCATTACCCCTTCGGCTAGCTTGTGATGCTTCCCCGTACGGGATTGGGGCAGTACTTTCGCACAGACTACCAAATGGCTCGAAAGGCCAGTGGCATTCGCGTCCGATCATTGACACCAGCGGAACGAAATTACGCCCAGATAGATAGGGAGGCACTCAGTCTTGTGTGGGGCATGAAGAAATTCAACCATTACCTGCAGTGTAAGAGGTTCACATTGCTGACGGACCACCAGCCGTTGGTGTCCATATTCAACCCAAACAAGGCGTTTCCACATGACGGCACAAAGGTTACAAAGATGGTCAGTTTTACTTGGGGCACACCAGTATGATATTGAATACAAACGGTCCAAACAGCATGGAAACGCTGATGGGCTATCACGCTTGCCATTGCCGATGGTAGAAGAAGCGAGGACAGTGGACCCAGTAGAGTTGTTCCACTCATCAATAGTGGAGTGTCTGCCGATAACAAACTCAATGATTGAGAATGAGACAAGGAATGACCCGACTCTTTCACGAGTCTATGATTTAACGGTGGAGGGATGGCAGCACAGTGCGAACCAACACTGCAAGCATTCTCACAGAGGAAAGAACAACTGTCAGTGTGTCGAGGAACCCTGATGTGTGGGTCTAGAGTGGTGATTCCACCCAAACTCCAAAAGAAGGTACTCAAGGAGCTGCACGAAGGACACCTGGGTGGCGTAAAGATGAAGAATCTAGCAAGGGCGTTTGTGTGGTGGCCAGGCATCGATGGGGACATAGAGGAGATCACGAAGAATTGCCTAGGATGTCAGAGGGTTCAGAATGCGCCACCACAGGCTCCTCTGCACCATGGGAGTGGCCCTCATCTCCCTGGCAAAGAGTACACATCGACTTTGCTGGTCATTTATGGACTCGATGTTCCTAATAGCGGTAGATGCCCACTCCAAGTGGCAGAAGTAATTAAGATGACCACCACCACGACGGAAAAAACCATCACGGTGTTAAGGACTATGTTTGCTCGGAATGGCCTGCCAGAACAGATCTGTTCTGACAATGGACCGCAATTTGTATCTGAGGAATTTAAGAAATTCTTAAAGAGCAATGGGGTTAAACATTACACGTCAGCCCCATACCATCCCGCCTCCAATGGATTGGCTGAAAGGTTTGTCCAGACCTTCAAGAAGGCCGTAAAGGCCATGAGCAATGAAGACATAAGTTTACAGCATAAGGTGGATAGTTTTTTGTTGGCATACCGAAATGCAACCCATGCGGTCACAAATCAAACTCCCGCGATGATGTTTTGTAATAGACGCCTACGATGTCGGCTGGATTTACTCAAACCAAACGTCAGAAGGGACGTAGAGAACCGGCAGTTCCAGGGCATGAACGAAAGGGCCACTAGATCCTTCCAGACCGGTCAACGAGTTTTGGCCCGGGACTATCGTACTGAGAAATGGCAGCCTGGAACGATTGGAAAAAGGCTAGGCCGTTGATGTACACTGTGGACATTGGGGACAATATAATAAGGCGCCATGTTGACCAGATCATAGGGTCCGCCACAAATGGGCCCCCGACTTCCCCACCTTACCCGGATAAGGTTGAGACTGAGTTACCCAGAACACCTACGTCCGATCTGGTAGTTCTGGAGTCAGAGGAACCTGACACTGTGCTTCGAGCCGATTCAACTTTACCAGAAACACCTACTAGCCCGCTTGGAATGACGACACCACAGCTGCGTTACCCGGACAGAATCCGGAAACCTCCAGAAAGACTGAATCTATGAACTGTCTTAAATAATCTGTATATATATATGTGATAATGTATGTCCACTATGGACTCAGTATGTTGAAAGCTAAAAAGGAGGATTGTAGTGTATGTACCCGTCTACCCTTAAGGAAATTATTGTATGTAACCGTTCACCTTTAAGGGAACTACTTTAAGTGTGGCACTACTTGTTTGGCTTCTGTATACTGTAATACCGACAGTGACCACACCAGTATATAAGTGTTGTGACAGGATAACTGGGGCAGATTCGCCCTGACCTCTGAATAGTAAAGACCTGTTTGTTTGTACTTCTAAAGTCTGTATTTATTTACTGCACAACCCAACACAGACTTTACAATGTTCTTTCTCAATGTGTGTGAATACTTCCACGAATTTCCTCGATTCCATTGTAGTCCAGCTCAGCCCAGCTCAGCAGTCTTTCGTGGTTCTGAGCATGCTTTAAAACATTGATCTGACCCAGAGGCAATTCAAAACACATAAATCTTCATCCACGATGTGGACCAATGATTCTCTTGTTTTCAGGGGAATTTTGCGAAACCCCTACAATACTTCTAACATTCAATATAATTCTGGTTAATATTTGGGATCCAGGGTGTAGTTAGCAATGCTTGAAGTCTTACATTGCAGCTTCTGACCGCCTGTGTGAAGCAGAAACTCAGACATAGTTTGATGCTGAATCTTAGCTGGTTGTTCGAATGATGCCAATAAATCTGTATCCGTTTCTGTGACTTTTTGATGAAACCCCGACTCCCTCCCCCCTCCCCCTCTCTCCCCACTCCTCCTTCTCTCTCCCCCCTCCTCTTTGCCCCCCTCCTCTCTCTCCCCCCCTCCTCCTCCTCTCTCCCCCCTCCTGCTCCTCTCTCCCCCTCCTCCTCCTCTCTCCCCCCTCCTCCTCCTCTCCCCCCCTCCCCCTCCTCCTCCTCTCCCCCCCTCCTTCTCCTCTCCCCGTTATGTTCATTAATAAATAGACATTCTTATTATGAACACAGCTAGCTTTTGCTAGTTACTTTATTGAGCACATGTGGACTTGTACAGCATCTTGTAGAGGCTTCCATCTTGACTGCTGCCTTGTGGGTAGCCTAGCCTCATGGGTAATGTAGTCTTAATATATATACAGCTGGGTAGTGTAGTCTTAATACATACAGCTATATACAGCTCTACACAGCTCTACGGCTCCACCTAGTGTCCACTATAGAATGACATGTTTTTGATCGTTACATCCCCCTTTCTTTGAGGTTTAACAAAATCAATATCAATCAACTTTCAAGAAAACAATAAAGATAACATCAGTAACGCTTTTGTTAGTGCTCTATAAACATAAACATTTTCAAAACAGTCAACACATTTTCAAAGCTTTACATTGTACTCAAAGATTAAGTCTATCAGGCTTTTTTACTTCACATGTGGATCTTCTCAACACGGGTAAGCCTGATGTGTCTTCATGAGATTGTTCTGGCGGTGAATGACAAGATGCAGTTGCGGCATTGTCATCAATCTGCTCTTGTATAGATCGAGGTCTCCTTGCAATCTTTGCTTGGAGAGGGTTTCAGTGTTTCCTTCACTCTTCATGCCATAACTCTCAATGTAGTCAATGCACTCTCGAAAAACTGCTGGCAGCTGGATCCCATCATACAGCATAGTCCTCTCAGCAGCCTCGGCTAATGGAACACCAAAGATTGTCCTGAGAGAAGAAGGAGTATCCACCGGAACTGCTTCCTGCTCTGGTGCAGGCTTCTTCTTTTTCTTTTTCTCTTTCCACTGCTTAACAACATCTGCTGCGGTTATATCTTTGGACTTTTTCTCCTTGTGTTTTTCCTCTTTGTGCTTTTCTTCCTTTGGCTTCTCTTTGACCTTAAAGTCTTTTTCTTTCTTCTTAGAGAAACTCGGCTTTTTGAAGACATGGATACCCTTTGGCCTTTTCATCCTTGATGGGCTCTCTGCTTCATCACCTGAGTCATCTGGTCTGCTTATGGCACAGTTTATACGGTAGACTCTCTTGACCAGTTCTAAGTCTTCACAAGCTTTGTCACCTAGTATCGAATCAAGTCTTTCAGCCACAACAGAAAACATGAGATGATGCACTTTGTCTTTGACTGTCACTTTAAGTCTGCATACACCTAAGCTATCTATTTTCTGTCCATTATAGTCCTTCAGTAGTACTGACTTTTTCTATATTTTGGGCTTTTCTTTCATATTGTTAATGTCACTCATACTGATTAAGTTTGCTTTTGCCCCAGTGTCTAGTTTCAAGGTAACTAATGCTCCATTTACCTGCAGTGGGATCATCCATTTGTCCTCTTTTACTGCATTAACTTTATGTTCAGCATTGTCCATTTCTGAGGGCTGCATATTTTCTGTATCCTTTTTGATATTGTCACATGACACCATTCCTACAAAAAATGTCTCACTTAAATCAGTGTCCTAAATTACACTAACTCGTTGCCCTTTCTTAGTTTGTACTTTTGAAAAGCATTGTTTGGCAAAGTGATTCTTTCCATTACACTTTGTGCACATTTTTCCAAACGCTGGGCATTGTCTTAACTGGTGTTTGTAACCACAGCGTTTACAATTAAAAATGTCATCCTCCGATTGCTTTTCACTTCTGTTCTGCCCATGTTTCTTCCCCTTGTAGGACACAGCACCGACAGCAGCATTTTCACTCATTACAATCGCATCATTATTGATTTCACTGAAAGTCTTCGCGTGCTTTCGAGCTAGCTCGCTGGCTTGGCATATTTTCACTGCATTTTCCAAATTTAGTTCGGTTTCTCTCAACAACGTTCCCTGACTTTTTTATCATGAATACCAAACACAATCTGGTCACGAATCATGGATGATTTCAGCTCAGAGAAATTACATGTCTGTGCTTTCAGTTTCAGATCAGTTATAAAGCTAACAAAAGTCTCATTTTGTTGCTGTGTCCGAGAACGGAAGATGTATCTTTCATACGTCTCATTCTTTTTGGGAGAGCAATGTGCATCAAATTTTTTTAGCACATGTTCTAATTTTTCTCTGTTCTCCGCTGGATTAAATACAAATGTATTAAATACCTCTATCGCCTGTGGGCCTGCAACCGTGAGCCGCAACGCTATCTTCCTTGCGTCTGGCTTCGTACCGAACCCGATGGCTGAAATGTAGAGTTCGAATTGCTGTTTAAAAGTCTGCCAGTTGTAGTCGATTTTTTCTGTGAGATTCAAACGCTCTGGTGGCTTCAAATTCTCCATGTCGCTTTTCACAATTTTCAGCAGATCTTCACCACCCTGTTATGTTCATTAATAAATAGACATTCTTATTATGAACACAGCTAGCTTTTGCTAGTTACTTTATTGAGCACATGTGGACTTGTACAGCATCTTGTAGAGGCTTCCATCTTGACTGCTGCCTTGTGGGTAGCCTAGCCTCATGGGTAATGTAGTCTTAATATATATACAGCTGGGTAGTGTAGTCTTATACATACAGCTATATACAGCTCTACACAGCTCTATGGCTCCACCTAGTGTCCACTATAGAATGACATGTTTTTGATCGTTACACCCCCCTCCTCCTCCTCTATCCCCCCTCCTCCTCTCCCCCCTCCCTCCAACATCGATATCAGAGGGAAGGAGAGAGAGAGGGAGAAGGAGAGAGAGAGGGGAGAGAGAGAGGGAAGGAGAGAGCGAGAGAGAGGGAAGGAGAGAGAGACAGAGAGCGAAGGAGAGAGAGAGAGGGAAGGAGAGAGAGAGAGAGGGGGAATGAGAGACAGACAGAGAGAGAGGATAGAGAGACAGAGAGAGAGAGGGAGAGAGAGACAGAGACAGAGGGAAGGAGAGAGAGAGAGACAGAGAGGGAAGGAGAGAGAGAGGGAAGGAGAGAAAGGGGAAAGGGGTGGGGGAAGGGGGGTTGGGGGAAAGGGGGTGGGGGGAAGGGGGTGGAGGGAAGGGGGGCGGAGGGGGGGTGGGGGGAAAAGGGGGGGAGGGGGAACGGGGGGGGTGGGGGGAAGGGGTGCGGGGGGAAGGGGGTTGGGGGAAGGGGGAAGGGGGTGGGGGGGAAGGGGGGTGGGGAGGGAAGGTGAGAGGGGTGGGGAAGGGGGGGGTGGGAGGGGGGAAAGGGAAGTGGAAGGGGGGAAGGGGGGAAGGGAGAAGGGGGAAGAGGGGGGAAGGGGGGGGGAAGGGGGTTGGGAGGGGGGAAAGGGGGAGATGGGGAAGGGGGAAGGGGGAGGGCAGGGGGTGGGGGGGGAAAGGGGGAGGGGGGAAGGGGGGGGAAGGGGGGAAGGGGGGAAAGGGGGGGGAAGGGGGGGAAGAGGGGGAAGGGGGTGTGGGAGGAAAGTGGGTGTGGGGGAAAGAGGGGGGAAGGGGGAAAGGGAGGGGGGGAAGCCAGCAGACCCTCTCCCCTCTGCCACTGTTGAGAGTTGCGCTGCCGGCGGTTGGAGAAGGCTAGGCCCCAGGGCCTCGGGCACCCGCACTGACATGACCCAGCCGAGCGCAGCGCCCCGGGCAGCTCGAGCTCCGCAGCCGCTGTTCGGCCGCAGGCCACAAAGCACCCAAGCCCAGCACCGGCGATGGCTCCGCGGAGCTCCGTGCCATCCCACCAGCCTTTACAAAGATGGTGGCGGTGACTACGCTCGGCTCAGAGCCGCCCCGCCAGCCTTTACAAAGATGGTGGCGATCGTGGGCCGCTTGTTGAGCGGGACGGGAGGTGCCTAGCTCGGGCGTGGCTGGGGAGGAGAGGCCGAGGCTTCGAGGCCTGCAGGCGGGGTAACCCTGGAAGGTTGCGGCGCCCAGCGGAGGTAGCGAGTCAAGAGGAAAAAGAAACGGTGAAAGGTAGGAAAATGAAGGAGGTTAGAGAAAACATTTACAAATTAATTAACTTTTTTAAAAAACAATTTAATTGTGTTTTAAAAGCAACTTTTTTTTGCTGGAAATCTATCACAGAATCACAGAATCACAACAGTGCAGGTAGAGGCCATTTCGGCCCATCAAGCCTGCACCGACACATATCCCACCCGATCCCTGCAACCCCTACACCAACACATATCCCACCAACTCCACGTATTTAATCCCCCTAACACTAAGGGTCAATTTATCATAGCCAATCAACCTAACCCGTACATCTTTGGACTGTGGGAGGAAACCGGAGCACCCGGAGGAAACCCACGCAAACACGGGGAGAATGTGCAAACTCCACACAGACAGTCGCCCGAGGCCGGATTCGAACCCGGGTCTCTGGTGCTGTGAGGCAACAGTGCTAACCACTATGCCACCGTGCTCCGTGCTATATTTGAAAATAAACACGCAGAAAGTGGGAAAAAGAAATGAATAGTTAGGAATCAAGATGGCGGCCACTCACCTCAGCTCAGAAGGATTAGGCCCACCCACACACGCAATGAGATGCCCCCCCCCATGATGCACCGATTGGTCAACCATCAGGTTAATCCCCTGTACGATTGGTGTTAACCATCACGTCACTCAACGCTAATGAGCGGAATGGTGACGTTTTTTGAAACTTTTTTGTATACTGTCGGAACAATTTTTGTCTGACCAAAAAGTAAATATGCCTATGAGAGTCCCCTAATGATAAGCTTTCTTTTGATATAACATATGTGTAGGTACGCTCTATAACTTTTGATTGTATAGCCGGACAGACAGATGGAAAGACAGACGGAAAGACGGAAAGACAGACGGAAAGACGGAAAGACAGACAGAAAGACGAACCGTTTTATATATATAGATATATAGATGATGATATTGTAGGAGTCTGTGCACTCCTAACAAAAACACTGTGAACTAAACTGGTAGTTAACAAACTTAGTTTAATGCACTGAAAGTATTACAAAACAAAAACGCAGGAGAAACTCCAAACAGGTCTGTACACTAGCTCACTCCACGAGGACTAACTGGAAACGCCCTCCAACCCTGACATCATGACGTCATCACGTTTCCCGCCGTTGGGAATGTCACGTGACCCACGTGATGATGTCATCGCGTCAGATCGCGATTTTATCGATCCCGCGCTGTTTAAACAGGGCAAACATTAAAAGGTAACAATAATGATTAAAGACAATTGTACAAACATAGAAACATAGAGATAGGAACAGGAGTAGGCCATTCGGCCCTTCGAGCCTGCTCCGCCATTCAATGAGATCATGGCTGATCTTCGTCTGAGATCATAGCTGATCTTACCAGTTCAGTACCCCGTCCCCGCCTTTTCTCCGTAACCCTTAATCCCCTTAGCCTTCAGAAATATATCCAATTCTCTCTTGAAAATATTTATTGAATTAGCCTTCACAGCCCTCTGTGGCAGGGAATTCCACAGGCTCACCACTCTTTGAGTGAAGAAATTCTTCCTCATCTCTGTTTTAAATGATTTGCCCGCTATTTTTAGACTGTGGCCCCTGGTTCTGTGCTCCCCTGCCATTGGAAACATTCTCTCTGAATTCAGCCTGTCCAGGCCTGCCATAATTTTATATGTTTCGATGAGATCCCCTCTCAATCTTCTAAACTCCAGTGAGTACAAGCCCAAACTATTCAATCTCTCCTCGTAGGTCATTCCCGCCATTCCAGGTATCAGCCTGGTGAATCGCCGCTGCACTCTTTCCATGGCAAGAACATCCTTCCGCAGATGGGGCGACCAAAACTGTACACAATACTCCAGATGCGGTCTCACCAGCACCTTGTACAGCTGTAGTAAGGTATCCCTATTCCTATACTCGAACCCCCTTGATATGAAGGCCAACATACCATTTGCCTTCTTAATCGCCTGTTGCACCTGCATGCTCTCCTTCAGTGACTGGTGCACAAGAACACCCAGGTCCCTCTGCACTTCCCCATCTCCCAATCTATTGCCATTTAGATAATAATCCACCCTCCTGTTTTTACCCCCAAAGTGGATAACCTCGCATTTATCCACATTATAGTGCATCTGCCACGTATCCGCCCATTCCCCCAACCTGTCCAAATCGCACTGTAGCCTCCTGACATCCTCATCAGAGCCCACCCCTCCTCCTAGTTTAGTGTCGTCAGCGAATTTGGAAATATTGCATCCAATTCCCTGATCCAGATCATTTATATATATTGTGAACAGCTGGGGTCCCAGGACAGATCCTTGCGGCACCCCGCTGGTCACTGCCTGCCACTCCGAAAACGAGCCGTTTATTCCAACTCTCTGTTTTCTATCCGCCAGCCAGTTCTCTATCCACGTTAATACTTTGCCCCCAATCCCATGAGCCTTAATTTTGCATGATAATCTTTTGTGTGGAACCTTATCGAAGGCTTTCTGGAAGTCAAGGTACACCACATCCACTGGCTCTCCCCCATCTATTTTACCAGTTACTTCCTCAAAAAATTCCAGCAGATTAGTCAAACACGATTTACCCTTTGTAAATCCATGTTGACTCTGTCCGATCCTTTCCCCATTTGTCAAGTGCTCCGCTATTTTATCCTTAATAATGGACTCTAGCATTTTGCCCACAACCGATGTAAGGCTTACTGGTCTATAATTCCCTGCTTTCTCTCTACCCCCCTTTTTAAATATTGGGGTAACATTAGCTACCCTCCAATCCACGGGTACTGTTCCCGAGTCAATGGAGTTCCGGAAGATGATCCTTAGAGCATCTGCTATCTCCAGGGCCACCTCCTTAAGTACCCTAGGATGTAGTTTATCAGGCCCCGGGGATTTGTCGGCCTTCAGTCCCCTCAACTTACCCAACACCATATCCCTAGAGATACTAATTTCTGTCAGCTCCTCCCTCTCATTAGTCCCTATGTTTGCCGATATTCCTGGGAGGTTATTTGTGTCCTCCTTTGTGAATACAGAACCAAAGTATGAGTTTAATTGGTCTGCCATTTCCTTATTCTCCATTATATATTCTCCCGAATCGGACTGCAAGGGACCGACTTGGGATTTTACCAGTCTTTTCCTCCTGATATACCGATAAAAGCTTTTGCAGTCTGTCTTTATGTTTGCTGCAAGTTTACTTTCGTATTCTATTTTCCCCTTCCTGATTAATCCCTTTGTCCTCTTTTGCTGTATCCTGTACTGCCCCCAATCTTCCGGTCTGGTGCTTTTTTTTGCCAGTTGATATGCCCTTTTTTTTGATTTTATGCTGTCCCTAATTTCCCTCGTTATCCACGGTTGAGTCACCTTTTTAGGTTTATTTTTATGCCAAACCGGTATAAACATGTTCTGGAATTCTTCCATTCTATCTTTGAATGCTTGCCATTGTCTATCCACTGTCAATCCCCCCAGAAACACCACCCAATCAATCTTACCCAATTCCCGTCTCATACCCTCGTAATTCCCTTTATTTAAGTTCTGGACCTTAGTCTCTGATTCAATTTCCTCACTCTCCATCTCGACTGAGAGCTCGATCATATTATGATCGCTCTGACCCAAGGGGCCTCGTACAAGAAGATTGCTGATAAGTCCCTTCTCATTGCACAATACCCAGTCTAAAATGGCCTGATCTCGAGTCGGCTCCTCGACATATTGGTCCAGATAACCGTCCCGAAAACATTCCAGGAATTCCTCCTCCTCAGAATTTTTACTAATTTGGGTAGTCCAATCAATATGTAAATTAAAGTCACCCATGATGACAGCTGTGCTCTTATCGCACGCTTCTCTAATTTCCCTTATTATGCCTTCCCTCACCTCCATATTACTATTTGGAGGCCTATATATCACACCCACTAACGTTTTCCTCCCCTTGCTATTTCTCATTTCTACCCATACAGATTCCGTTTCATCCGAGTTAATATCCTTCCTTTCCATTGCATTAATCCCCTCCTTTACCAGCAATGCTACCCCACCTCCCCTACCTTTTTGCCGATCCTTCCTAAATATTGTATATCCCTGGATGTTAAGTTCCCAGCCTTGCCCACCCTGCAGCCACGTTTCTGTAATCCCAATCAAATCAAGTTACTGTGAGAGTCTCTTTGGTGGCTTTGCCACAATATGGGACATAAATATTTACTTAAATTGTTTCATTGTGCGATACCGTTATTGATTGGATTCTAATCTTGGAAATAAAGGTACAATTAGTATCAGACCAATTCTTTTGGGCACCATATGGGAGAACAAACTGTGCCTCTGGCATGTGGGTGTCTGTCCAACGTTGGCAGTATTGCCTTAGCACCCCAGAGAAAGGACATCATTGTATTAGGAACTAAGCGCAATTTATAAATTCTAGAGGATCTCCCACATCATTGCTCATGGGTAATCCGGACCATGATTGTTATGTTCAGCTGCTAAGCTGCCTTATCTCTTTAAGGCCACTCCTCCAGTACTCCCATTGAAATCTAGAACCCAGATTTTAACTTGGGACAGGAATCAAGTGGGCAGAGTCTGAAGTCAAACCCTCCTGACCTCGGCAGCGTGTGGCCCGGGAGATTGTAACTTCCGGGTCGTATCTGCCTGTTCCTGGTCAGCTTCCCACCTGCAACTGGAGGGAAGGGGCAATGAGCCAGTGGGCAGGAGCACCATGCTGGGTGGCAGGAGACCAAATGAACGACCGCTGGTAATCAGAGCGAGGGGAGGTTTGAACCTCCTCCGGGCCTCACAAGGACAGAGAAGAAAATTTACCTCTTTGCACCTCCTCTGGCCCCAGCTCCTTTTCCTGCTAGGTTGACCTGGCAAAAAAGCCACAACCCACTCAGGCCCATGGATAAGATACCAGTCGGGCCGATAACGCCATTGGAACCTGATCTACCTATTTAAAGAAGGACCCCACTGGTTTCCAGTGGTGCCCTTCTCGCCTGCTCAGAAGAGCAACTTAAAATCGTAGCCTGCGGGTAGAGAGCGGGTGTCAGTGGGTGAATCCCCCCGGCGATTTTAACTGCCCATTCGTGCAGTTTATCCGAGCGAGTAGGGTTAAAATCGCCCCTTAGGTAATTGGAGTTGCTTGCAAATTTCTGAAATCAGTTAGAGATCGCTAAATTCCTCTGAAATTTCAGGCTCCAGGTCAATGATTAACTTTCTTTTTCTCTTTTCAGAGAATCATAGAAACATAAAGCACAGAAGGAGGCCGTTCAGCCTGTCGTGCTTGTGCTGGCTCTTTGAAAGAGCAGTCGTGCTTAGTCCCACACCCCCGCTTTTTGTCCGTAACCCTGTAAGTTCCTCATCCTCAAGTGCCTGTCAAACTCCCTTTAAAATTATTTATGGAATCAGCTTCCACCACCTTTACAGGTAGAGTGTTCCAAATCCCAACTACTCTGAGTGAAAACATTTCTCCTCATCTCCCCTCTAGATCTGTTGCCAATGATTTTAAATCTTCTGTTTTGTATGAGTAACAAAGCGTGATATTCGACTATGATGGTTACATACTAAACGGAAGACCTTCCCATATATATTGGGCCTGAATTTGCGGTCAAAGGCTTCCTGCAGGTGAATGCCCCTGAACCGCAAGAAAAGTATGAACCTACCTGATGGTCACGGAGGTTCAAACACTCGCGCTCCTGGGCCTCCTCGCGTACGCATGTGCAAGCATTTACGTACGGAATCCCCATAAGCAGGAATAGGAATCCCCTAAAAAACACAATCACACACCAGTTAAATGTAAATAAATCATTACATGTTCAAAATTAATTAAAATATAATTTAATTAAACAATTAAAATAAAAATTTAATTTTTTGAAAAATAAACTTAAACATTTTAAAGGTGCTAAAAATAACCTAAACTAATTTTAAAGGTTTTTTTATGTTTAAATAATTTTTTAAATATTTTGATATTTATTTAAACACTTAGGCTGGTAAAAGAAGGCCCTACGCCTGCTTTTACCAGGCATAAGAGTTTCACGGGCATTCGCTGGGCAGTAGCTGGGCAAATAGCCCAACTCCCCGCCCGTGAATGTCCATTTCCCGGGGAAGCGGTGGATCTGTCAAGCTGAAATTTGACAGATCGCAAGATCGGGTTTTCACGCATGCGCATCGCATGTGGAAACCTGGAAACTGAGGGCCACTTATGACCACGTACACAGCGAGCAAGCGGTCATAGGCCCTGGATAATCCGGGCCATTATAATATACTATGAGAACATACATAAGAACGTAAGAAATAGGAGCAGTAGGCCAATCGGCCCCTCGAGCCTGCTCCGCCATTTAATAAGATCATGGCTGATCTAATCCTAACCGCCATTCTACTATCACAGAACCATCTCCTGAATCTAACAGAACTAGACACACGAAATAGGAGCAGGATCAGGCTACACGGCCCCTGGGCCCGCTCCGCTACCCACAGGGCCATGTCCGATCCGAACCTAGACTCATGTCCAAATTCCTGCCCGCTCCCCGTAACCCTTAATTCCCTTTACTTCTAGGAAACTGTCTATTTCTGTTTTAAATTTATGTAATGATGTAGCTTCTACAGCTTTTTGGGGCAGCATATTCCATGGACCTACCACCCTCTGAATGAAGTAGTTCCTCCTCATCTCAGTTTTGAAAGAGCAGCCCCTTATTCTAAGACTATGCCCCCTAGTTCTAGTTTCACCCATCATCGGGAACATCCTCCCCGCATCCACCCGATCCAACCCCTTCACAATCTTATATGTTTCAATAAGATCGCCTCTCATTCTTCTGAACTCCAATGAGTAGAGTCCCAATCTACTCAACCTCTCCTCATATGTCCATCCCCTCATCCCCGGGATTAACCGAGTGAACCTTCTTTGTACTGACTCGAGAGCAAGTATGTCTTTTCTTAAGTATGGACACCAAAACTGTATGCAGTATTCCAGGTGCGGTCTCACCAATACCTTGTACAACTGAAGCAATACCTCCCTATTTTTATATTCTATCCCCCTAGCAATGAAAGCCAACATTCCATTGGCCTTCTTAATCACTTGCTGCACCTGCATACTAACCTTTTGAGTTTCGTGCACCAGGACCCCCAGATCCCTTTGTACTCCAGTACTTTCCAGTTTCTTGCCATTAAGATAATAGCTTGCTCCACAATTTTTCCTGCCAAAGTGCATAACCTCACACTTTCCAGTATTGTATTCCATCTGCCAAATCTCTGCCCACTTACTTAGCCTGTCTATGTACCCTTGCAGGTTTTTTATGTCCTCCCCACTCACTACTTTCCCTCCCATCTTAGTATCATCTGCAAACTTTGATATGTTACGCTCGGTCCCCTCCTCCAAATCGTTAATATAGATTGTAAAGAGTTGGGGACCCAGCACCGACCCCTGCGGAACACCACTAGTTACTGATTGCCAGTCTGAGAATGAACCATTTATCCCAACTCTCTGCCTTCTGTTAGATAGCCAATCCTCTATCCATGCCAGAATATTACCCCCAATCCTGTGATTTTTTTATCTTAATCAATAATCTTTTGTGTGGCACCTTGTCAAATGCCTTTTGGAAGTCTAAATACACTACGTCCACTGGTTCCCCTTTATCCACCCTATATGTTACTTCCTCAAAGAACTCCAGCAAATTTGTCAAACATGACTTCCCCTTCATAAAACCATGCTGACTTTGTCCTATTAAATGATGATTATCCACATGTCCTGTTACTGTCTCCTTAATAATGGACTCCAAAATTTTACCTACCACAGATGTTAGGCTAACCGGTCTATAGTTTCCAGCCTTCTGTCTACTGCCCTTTTTAAATAAGAGTGTTACATTAGCAGTTTTCCAGTCTGCCGGGACCTTTGCTGAGTCCAGGGAGTTTTGGAAAATTATTACCAATGCATCCACAATCCCTACCGCCACTTCCCTCAAGACTCTAGGATGTAAGCCAACAGGCCCAGGTGATTTATCCGCCTTGAGTCCCATTATTTTACCGAGTACCACTTCCTTAGTGATTTTGATTGTGTTTAGCTCCTCCCCCCCTATAGCCCCCTGTTTGTCCAGTGTTGGGATATTCTTAGTGTCTTCTACTGTATATAACTATAAAAACTCTTACTGTCTGTTTTTATATTTTTTGCTAATTTACTTTCATAATCTATCTTCCCTTTCTTAATCAATCTTTTTGTTATTTTTTGCTGTCTTTTAAAGTTTTCCCAATCCTCTATCCTCCCACTAGATTTGGCTACCTTATATGCCCTTGTTTTTAGTCGCATACTATCCTTAATTTCTTTACTTAGCCACGGATGGCTGTCTTTTCTTTTACACCCTTTTCGTCTCAGTGGAATATATATTTTTTGGAAGTTGTAAAATAACTCCTTAAATGTACACCACTGATCATGTATCGTCTTACCCTTTAATCTATTTTCCCAATCCACTCTACTCAATTCCGCTCTCATACCTTCATAGTCTCCTTTATTCAAGCTTAGCATGCTTGTTTGAGATCCAACCTTCTCACCCTCTAATTGAATATGGAATTCAACCATGTTATGGTCACTCATTCCAAGGGGATCCTTTACTAGGACATTTTTAATTAATCTTGTCTCGTTACACAGGACCAGATCTAAGGTTGCTTGCCCCCTGGTCGGTTCAGTTACATACTGCTCAAGAAACCCATCCCTAATACACTCAATGAACTCATCCTCAAGGCAGCCTTGCCCAATTTGATTTGTCCAATTAATATGATAGTTAAAATCCCCCATAATTATAGATGTTCCCTTATTACAAGCCTCAACTATTTCCTGATTGATGGGCCTTCAATAACCACAAAACTAGAAGTTATAGACTTAAACAAGTTGGCTTTTAATCACTAAGATCAGAGCTAACATCTCAACACGCCGACTGGTTCACAGGAATGAGTCATACAGACCCTGGGATCTTTATGTAAGAGAAGTCAGGGGCGGAGCCAAGAGCCAAGACCTGGAACCTCCCAGGTTAGTCGGGAAAGAGGAAGTGAAACTATACACCGTGGGGGAGGGTAATATACATGAGTGCAAAACGAATACAGAATCAAGACAAACAGATTTCATTACATCCACCCCTTCTATAGATTTAGTCCATCGGGGTGATGTTTCTTAAAAGTTGGTATAAGTGAGTCTGTCAGGAGGTTTTGCAGTTCTCAGTGATCGGCGCAAAGCCGGTTGGGGTGCCTCTAGGGGAGTGGATTCTGGTTCCTCCGCTGTCCGGGCGTCCGCAGTGTCTTCCAGGTTATCTGCAGTGTCCTCCAGGTTAAAGTTGGGTATTGATACCTCTGGGTGTCCTGTCTCTTTGTAGTGTAGGTCTTCATTGGGTAGTCTCCCATCGTTCTCTCCGCTCCCCGAGGGAGCGAGGTCTTTTATGGAAACAGTGTCCTCTCGCCCATCAGAGTATTCAATATAGGCGTACTGAGGGTTTGCATGGAGGAGCTGTACCTTTTCCACAAGGGGGTCTGTTTTATGGCCTCTCACGTGCTTCCGCAATAGTACTGTCCCCGGAGACGTCAGCCACGCGGGTAGAGATATGCCCGAGGTGGATTTCCGGGGGAAAACGAACATCTTTTCATGAGGGGTAGCGTTAGTGGCAGTACATAACAGAGACCTTATGGAGTGGAGCACGTCTGGGAGGACTTCCTGCCAGCGGGAGGTCGGAAGGCCTTTTGAATTTAAGGCTAACGTGACAGCCTTCCAAACAGTAGCATTCTCCCTTTCCACTTGCCCATTACCCCGGGGGTTGTAGCTAGTGGTTCTGCTAGTGGCTATCCCCTTCGAGAGCAAGAACTGGCGCAGCTCGTCACTCATGAATGACGTCCCCCTATCGCTGTGTATGTAGTTCGGCATGCCAAACATGCAGAATAGATTACAGAGACACTTGATGACTATGGCACTGGTCATGTCTGGGCAGGGAATGGCGAAGGGGAAGCGGGAATATTCATCAATGATATTGAGGAAGTATACGTTACGGTCGGCAGAGGGAAGGGGTCCCTTGAAGTCCAGACTTAGGCGCTCGAATGGTCGTGTGGCTTTGATAAGGTGTGCACAGTCAGGCCTGTAGAAACGAGGCTTGCATTCCGCACAGATGCGGCAGGCTCTGGTCATTGCCCTGACCTCCTCGATGGAGTGGGGCAGATTGCGGGACTTTATAAAATGGTATAGTCGGGTGACCCCTGGGTGACAGAGGTCGTTGTGGAGACCCTGTAATTTGTCCGTATGAATGCTGGCACACATTCCCCGCGATAGGGTGTCTGGGGGTTCATTAAGGGCTCCCGGCCTATACATAATATCATAGTCGAACGTGGATAGTTCGATCCTCCACCTGAGTATTTTGTCATTCTTGATTTTCCCCCTTTGCTTGTTATTAAACATGAAAGCCACCGACCGCTGGTCGGTGAGCAGGGTGAAACGTTTGCCAGCTAGGTAGTGTCTCCAGTGCCGCACTGCCTCCACTATAGCCTGTGCCTCCTTCTCGACAGACGAGTGCCTGATTTCAGGTCCCTGAAGGGTTCGGGAGAAGAAGGCCACAGGTCTCCCAGCCTGATTGAGGGTCGCAGCTAAGGCAAAGTCTGACGCATCGCTTTCAACTTGAAAGGGAATGCATTCGGCCACTGCACACACTGCAGCCCTTTCAATGTCCTGTTTAATACTGGTGAAAGCCTCCCGAGCTTCAGCTGATAGTGGGAAGGACGTCGATTTAATGAAGGGTCGGGCCTTATCAGAGTAATTGGGCACCCATTGGGCATAATACGAAAAAGATCCCAGGCACTTTTTTAAAGCTTTGGGATTGTGTGGCAGGGGCAGTTCCTTTAGGGGGCGTAATCGGTCAGGGTCCAGTCCAATTACCCCATTTTCCACCACACAGCCGAGGATACAGAGACGGGTTGTGTGAAGACACATTTGTCTTCGTTGTAGGTTAGATTCAGCTTTAGGGCAGTTTTTAAAAATCTCGCAAGATTTAGATCGTGGTCTTGCTGGTTGTGCCCGCAGATAGTGACATTGTCCAGATAGGGGTAGGTAGCTTGTAGTTTATTCTCGTCAACCATGCGGTCCATCTCACGTTGGAAGACCGAGACCCCATTTGTTACTCCGAAGGGCACTCTGAGAAAATGGTAGAGGCGCCCGTTCGCCTCGAAGGCGGTGTATGGGCGGTCCTCCATTCTAATGGGGAGCTGGTGATACGCGGATTTGAGGTCGACAGTCGAGAAGACTCGGTATTGCGCAATCTGGTTGACCATTTCTGATATGCGGGGTAAAGGGTAGGCGTCCAGCTGGGTATAAATATTAACAGTCTGGCTGTAGTCAATTACCATCCGTTTCTTTTCGCTATTTTTAACTATGACTACTTGGGCACGCCACGGGCTGGTATTGCATTCAATAATGCATTCCCGCAGGAGTCTGTCCACTTCCGCCTTGATAAAGTGTCTGTCTTCCAGACTGTACCGTCTACTTTTGGTCGCTATGGGCCTACAGTTCGGAGCGAGATTAGCGAATAAAGAGGGCGGGCTGATTTTTAAGGTTGATAGGCCACAGACTGTGAGTGGCGGCTGGGATCCACCATATGCTAGCGTGACACTTTCGTGGTGGCACTGGAAGTCCAGGCCCAAGATTACATTAACACAGAGTTCTGGCATCACGAGGAGTTTAAAATCCTTGTAGTCCGTGCCTTTTACAGTCAGTGTTACCACACAGTAGCCCAAAATGTCCAAAGTGTGGGGCTTAGCAGCCATAGCAATTCTGCTCCGTGTAGGGGTTACCGTTAATGAGTGCCGCCGTACCAGGCTAGGGTGGATAAAACTCTCGGTACTCCCACAGTCAATTAAACATTTCGTTAAATTCCCATTTACCTGTATGTCCATCATGGATTTTGTCAATGGGTGTGGCCTGGATTGATCCACCGTGATCGAAGCCACTGTTGGGCCCTGGGCGGCCGTTGAGTCGGGAAAAGATGGCGGATCCCAAGATGGTGGCCCGCACGGCACGCACGAGGCGGTGACGGAGTTGGAAATCGGATTCCTCCTGCAGACTTTGCTAAAATGCCCCTTTTTCTTACATTTGAAGCATGTAGCGTCCTTCGCTGGGCATCGTTGTCTGGGGTGCTTGGCCTGACTGCAGAAGTAGCATTTTGGGCCTCGAGACATTGCCGCTGTAGTAGGACTCCTGGGTGAACTTCTGTGTGGGGACTCCGGCGGCGTAGAGCTGGTCTGAGACCTGGATGGGGAAGATGGCTGATTCCAAGATGGCGGCCCCCTCGGCGCGCACGAGGCGGTGAGGGCCGCATGGCCGGAAGAATAAGAGTCAGAGTTTTTCT
This sequence comes from Somniosus microcephalus, assembly GCF_052327205.1. Taxonomy (NCBI): domain Eukaryota; kingdom Metazoa; phylum Chordata; class Chondrichthyes; order Squaliformes; family Somniosidae; genus Somniosus; species Somniosus microcephalus. Next base: position 25,484,755 of record NC_140996.1, on the reverse strand, counting down.
GGGCCACGTCCAGCGATCGCGCAGTGGCCACTGCCTTTTTAAAGTCCAGGACCTCCTTCTCCAGCAGTCTCTGCTGGATATAATTCGATTTGAGGCCCGTGATGAAGGAATCGCGGACCAATTCGTCAGAGTACGCGTTGGCCGTCGCGGCCTTGCAGTTACAGTCCCGGACCAGGTCCTTTAGGCCCTGTAAGAAATCGTCCATTGATTCCTCTGGTCACTGCCTGCGTGTAGCCAGCAGATGTCTGGCGTACACTTCATTTACCGGCCTCTGGTATTGGGCCTTCAGGATAGTGATGGCCTCCGTGTAAGAGGTGGCGTCCCGGATGAACGAATAAATCCGATGACTTACGCGAGTAGTCAGTAGACTCCGTTTATCTACCTTGCTAGCGGATGAGGCCCCCGCGAAGAGTTCGAAGCATTTGAGCCAGTGTCCAAATTGATTTGATGCTTTAGCAGAATGTGGATCCAAGTCTAGACACTCTGGTTTTAGGAGTCGATCCATCCTAGTATTCGTTAGTGATTAAAATTGATGGGCCTTCAATAACCACAAAACTAGAAGTTATAGACTTAAACAAGTTGGCTTTTAATTACTAAGATCAGAGCTAACATCTCAACACGCCGACTGGTTCACAGGAATGAGTCATACAGATCCTGGGATCTTTATGTAAGAGAAGTCAGGGGCGGAGCCAAGAGCCAAGACCTGGAACCTCCTAGGTTAGTCGGGAAAGAGGAAGTGAAACTATACACCGTGGGGGAGGGTAATATACATGAGTGCAAAACGAATACAGAATCAAGACAAACAGATTTCATTACACTGATTGATACTCCGTCCAACATAGTTGCAACTGTTCGGAGGCCTATAGACTACGCCCACGAGTGTTTTTTTCCCCTTATTATTCCATTTCCTCCACCCAAACTGTTTCATTATCCTGATCTTTTGACCCAATATCATTTCTCTGTATTACAGTGATTCCTTCCTTTATTAACATAGCCACCCCACCTCTCCTTCCTTCCTGCCTGTCCTTCCTGATCGTTAAATAACCTGGTATGTTTAATTCCCAGGCATTGTCACCCTGCAGCCATGTTTTTGTAATGGCCACAAGATCATACCCATATGTAGTTATTTGTGCCATTAACTCGTCTATTTTGTTACGAATGCTACGTGCATTCAGATAGAGAACTTTCAAATATGTTTTGTGACACTTAGTTCCTGCTTTTGCCCTTTTTATTACTTTACCTTTTACTCCATACCTTCTGCCCTTTCCTGACATGCTCTGGTTTTTAATTTCCCCACTGCTACCTAAGTCTATGACCTTCTCTGTTGTCATTTTTATTATTTGCTCTCTAGGAACCTCCCCCCAACTAGTTAGTTTAAAGCCCTCTCTACAGCCCTAGTTATATAATCCGCCAGGACTCTAGTCCCAGCACTGGCCAAGTGAAGCCCGTCCCAACAGAACAGCTCCCTCCTGCCCCAGTACTGGTGCCAGTGTCCCAGGAAGCAAAACCCATTTCTCCCACACCAGTCTTTGAGCCATGCATTTAACTCTCTAATTTTATTTGTCCTAGCCAAATTCGCTCATGGCTCAGGTAATAATCCAGAGATTATTACCCTTGAGGTTCTGTTTTTTAATTTGACCCCTAGCTGTTCATACTCCTTTAACAGAACCGGCTTCCTAGTCCTATCTATGTCGTTTGTACCAACATGGACCACGACAACTGGATCCACCCCCTCCCACTGCAAGTTTCTTTCCAGCCCAGAGGAGATGTCCTTAACCCTGGCACCGGGTAGGCAACACAGCCTTCGGGACTCTCACTCTCGGCTGCAGAGAACTCTATCTATCCCCCTAATAATACTATCCCCTACCACTAGAACATTTCTAGTTAATCCCCCCTCTTGAATGGCCCCCCGTTCCATGGTGCTGTGGCCAGGTTGCTCATCCTCCCTACAGTCCCTGCTCCTGTCCCCACAGGGAGTAAGAACCTCAAACCTGCTGGACAAGAGCAAGGGCTGTGGCTCCTCCAGCTCTACCTCCTGGATCCCCGTACCTGCCTCACTTGTAGTCACACCGTCCTGTCCCTGACCATGGGCTACATCTGAATTAATTAACTTCATAGGTGTGATCACCTCCTGATACACAGAGTCCAGGTACTTCTCCCCCTCCCTGACGTGTCGCAGTGTCTGAAGCTCAGACTCCAGCTCATCAACATGGAGCTGGAGTTCCTGTAGCAGCAGACACTTGTCACAGACGTAATCACCGTGAGCCTCAATGGGGTTCACCGGCTCCCACATCTTGCAACAGTAACACATCACCTGCTCCATTCTATGTAATTAATTAAATTTTTTATTGTTAGTTATGGACACCCTCTGCCCGATTATAGATGCTAGTATCTCCTTTAATTAATTGGATTTAATTTAAATCAATCCCTCTAATTACACCAGTTAAATGGTTTACCAACAGTCACTCTGCACCAGAAAGGCCTTATTAACTACAACCCACAGAGTTAAAGTTTGAAAAGAGCACCTAACACCCCACTTACCCTAACTCACACACTTACCCAAACTCACAGCACTCTCTTGCTGACTCACACTCAGTGCTTGCTCGCACTAGCCTGGTCTTTTTATACTGTTTGTTTGTTTACAGCCAATTGAGTCACCCCTGCTGATTGGTTAGAAAACTGGTTTCCACTGCCTGCTGCGCCAATTTACTCCTACTGCAGTGTAACCTTGTTTTACTCTTCTTAAACCAACAGAATCCCAAATATTTAACTTTTCCCCTTTACTTAAACTGCTTAAGTAATCTTATCAAGAATGATTTAAAGAGAAATAACAATTAAAGAACTCACACACTTACCCAAACTCACAGCACTCTCTGCTGACTCGCACTGACTTACAGTGATTGAATAAGTAAAAATGTATTTTTGTTACAGAGAATTTCAGGAGGAGAAGTGTTACTTTCAAGTTCAAATTCCATGATCATGTGTGTGATTGTATGCATATCTGTACACAATAGTGGTGGTTTTCTGACTGCACTAATGGCGGGAAGTTTAGCCTATCAGTCATGCATATCCAACATTCAGATGTGGTCCATAATTCATGCGCAGTGTATGTCCTGAATTTCCGATATGCACTGCCAGCAGGGAAAGGCACCTTACCATCCGCACAAAGTAGGCAAATTATCCCTGATGTGTTATTTGATAAGGCAAGGAGAATCATATAGATTACTGGAGAATGTATTATTGGGCAATTATATTTTAGGTGTTGATGAAAGACAATGTAACGTTGGCTAAAAATGAAGACATGGATGCAAAATCACATGTGATGGAGAAAAGCTATATTGGAAATATCAAATCAAATAAATTTAATTAATGGGAAAATAAGATGAAATTGTACAGTGGAAGATTTTAATATAGTGCTAGAGATTTATGAATAAAGGGAATGGAAGTTAAAATAAATTAATGTAAGATATATGAAATATATTAAAATGTGTTCATATACATACATTGAATATGTATGAGAGTTTTCCAAATTTGTATTTGCAATGGGAGTCTCATCCTTTGGGAGCAGATATTGAAAATTCAGGTGCATGTGGTGCATAATTTTCTGACCATTAATTTAAATCGTCAGAAAATCGCATGTATTGTGCACTCAAATTTCCAATAGGCTTCCCATTGAACACACAAAATCAGAAAATCAACTCGTGTGTATATATATATATGTAACATTTTACAATCTTGCATAGAGCGTATTTTCTATGCACAAACCTTGCTTTCTGCTCTAAAAAATTTTGTTTCATGCTTTTGTCTCAATGTCTACCATAGTAAATACGCTATGTCAACATTTCCAATTCAATTTTGTTATGTCACTTGTCACAGTGCAGTTACAGGCTCTGGCCACTATGTGGCTCTGTGATGTGAGTGTCTGAAGCCTCTTGATCGCCATCTAGTGTTACAGAGAGTGCATGCTTAGGAAAAACTTCAACATATTATACATGTGCGTCAGTAAAGGTGCTGACTTGGGGGAGAAAGAAGAGTTAATGTTGGGGATGGATGGCCCCCTACTGAGAAGATATCTTTTCCTTTGCTAAGAAGAGCTCACTGAGTCATTGCTAGAACTGTGGCCTCTTGCATTGTTCCACGGAAGCTCAGCGTAAACTCGAGGAACAGCACCTCATCTTCCGATTAGGCACTTTACAGCCTTCCGGACTCAATATCGAGTTCAACAATTTCAGATCATAACCTCAGCCCCTATTATATTTTTATATTTTTTATCCACACTTTTGGTTTGTGCCTTTTCCTTTCTTTTCTCTCTCCCACATGGCAGCTGTCTCTCACTCTGCCAGCGCATTTCACGCTTCATCTAGAGCCTTTGTTTGTTTCTTCACCTGTCCTATTACCATCTCGTCTCACCTTGAATATCTCTTAATGTCTCTCCTTTCATCCCCTCCCCCATTTCCCAGCCCCCAAACTGCCTTTTAATCTTTTCATTTCCTGCCTTTTTTTCTCAGTTCTGTAGAAAGGTTTCAGCCCGAAACGTTGACTCTGTTTCTCCCTCCACGGGTATTGCCTGGCCTGCTGAGTTTTTCCAGCGTCTCCCATTGCTAGAACTTGTTGGCTCGCAGACGAGGTCGGCTTGTCTGCATAATGCTCTTTGCGTTTACATCGGTGTATTCAAATCTCCTCTGCTCTGGGAAGCTGTCCTATCTGTCACTGCAACTCCCCAGAGTGCAGGAAAAAATATGCTGATGTTAATGCATGCATGCACTGCTGCCACTGTTAACTGACTCTATGATAAGAGTCTCGCTCAGTGACTTTCCCTGATGCTGCTGTTCTCCAGTGTCCCTGTTTTGATTCCTCAAGCATGGTGCAGAATAATTGTAAAAGGAAAACAAAGCCTCCACAGCCTCCCCCTTTGAGATCTAGCTCTCTAATCAAAATCCTGGTTGTCCAACAGTCCAAAATGAAGTTATCAACATCCATGCATCGCCAGCAATTGCTTCTCTTCCTGCCCCTGCACTGTTACGTCTGGAGTTCCCAAAGGTCTATCCTTGGCCCCCCTCCTCTTCTTCATCTGAATGCCTTGGCACCCAGACAGGAAACCATGAATAAGTAGAGATTTCTGTGCAACTTGATCCCATGATATATTTAGTGACACAGGAAATCTGGAGAAGTGAGTTAACAAGTTGAGAATACATATTTAATTTACTTACTACTCTTATTGAGTCCTAGGATCTGTTCTGAAACATGTGGTGGGGAATATGAATGAAGCACAGGTTGCTTGCTATTTATGTTCACCTCATGATACTGACTTTCTATTTTTCTCCATTTGAATAATTTTCTCCATTTGAATAACTTGTAAAGCGCAGCACTATTTTTGCTTATCAGAATGCTATGTTGAGTTTGGTCTTTGACCTCAGATTCTTGACAATATAATGCAATGCCTCGTTCATTATGAGTTAATCATTATTTGGACTGATTAGGTGTTTGGGCATAGCAAGCAAATTATGATCTGTGACTAAACCTTAAATTTTAAAGTGTAAAGTGATTTTCAGTATATTCAGCTGCCTGGGACCCCAGGATTGTTTTTATTTTGCTTGAAATATAATCATGTTATCTTTTATTTTGAGTAATTCTCATCCTTCTCAACCACTCTTCAGTTTTTGACATCATTAACCAACACCATCCTCCTCCAACACCTCCCCTCCACTGTTCAGCTCAGCGCGACTGCCCTTGCTTGGTTCCACTCTAACGTATCCAATCATAGGCAGAGCATCGCCAGCAATGGCTTCTCTTCCTGCCCCTACACTGTTATGTCTGTTATAGACCCCAAGGGCCTATCCTTGGCCATCTCCTCTTCCTCATCTACATGCTGCCCCTTTGCAATATCATCTAAAGACATGGAGTTAGCTTCTACATGTACACTGACAACCTCCAGCTCTACCTGTCCATCACCTGTCAAGACCCATCCACTCCCTTTGTGTTGTCCAACTGCTTGTCCAACTTTTAGTCTTGGATGAGTTACAATTTCCCCCACTTAAGCATTGGGAAGACCAAAGCCATCCTCATATCCATGTCACTGATTCAAACCCCTCTCCCAGCCACTGACTCAGGTTGAACCAGACTGTTTGCAAATTCAACCTTCTATTTGACCCTGAGCTGAGCTTCGTATCCCATATCCTCTCCCTCACAAAGGCCATTTACTTTCACCTCCATAACATCGACCACCTCCACCTCTGCCTTAGCCCATTTGCTGTTGAAAGCCTAATACATGCTTTTGTCAACTTCAGACTTGACCATTCTAAAGCACTTCTGGCCGACTTCCCATCTTCCACCCTCCATAACCTTAAGCTCAAACAAATTCTGTACCAGGTCCCGCTCACCCAGCATCCCGGTTCTTGTTGGCCTACATTGGCTCCTGGTCCCTCAATATCTCAATTGTAAAATTCTGATCTTCATGTTTACATCCCTTTATAGCCTCGCTCCTCCCTATTTCTGTAACCTCGTCCATCCCTACATCCTGTTGAAAATTTTTGTTCCTCTGACTCTGGCCTCTTGTGCAAAACCCCCCCGTCCCGTCCCTTTGACCCACCCTTTTTGGCTGTGCCTTTAACCATCTAGGTCCTACGCTCTGGAATTTCTTTCATAAACCTCCCTGCCTCTCCACCTCTGTCTCCTCCTTTAAGACCCTCCTTAAAGCTACCTCTTTGACCAAGCTTATATTCACCCCTCCCAATATCTCACAATGGTCAACGTCCATTTTTAAATCTGATTATGCTTCTACATTTTCTACGTTAAAAGCACTGTTCAAATGTAAGTTGTTATTGTAATCCCCAAACATAAAAACCCTTATTTTAACTCGGGGTGGGCGGCAAACCATTCTGAACAAGGATAGGCAGCATGAGGCCGGGGAGATTTTAACTCTCAGGTCTCATCTGCATGTCCCCGGTCAGTTTCCTGCTCGAAACTGGCGGGTAGCAACAACAGCTGGCTAGTAGGTGGGCGGGAGAGCACCGTTGGACGGCAGGAGACTGCCGCTGGGAGGCGAAGGAGCAGTGCTGGTGCTCAGGTATGTTGATTGGGTGGGGGAGGGGTGGGGAAGCCCGGGGCAGGGGCGGCTTAAACTTTTGTTGTGGGGCTTGGGGGAGCTCCTTTTGGCCCCACCAGGAAAGTAAAAAAAAAGTAAAAAGACTTACCAAGCGAGACTCCTCTTCTCGCGAGGTGTACCTGCCGAGAAACCCACTACTCCTTCCCTGCTCAGGCCCACAGTTAAAATAGCAGCTGTGCCCTGTAAGATTTCCCCGAAGGTTGTTATTAATAAACGGGACCCTGCGTGGACATTTTAAATCAAAAAGGGTACCCAAGATGGCATCTGTGCCTCGTGGCAGAAAGCCTGTGAGATTTTTAAATGGACTCTGCAACGCAGACAGCTTGTGGATCGAAACCAAAGCTGCAGTTTCTGTGAAGAGAGACTTTGTATTTTGAAACCAGACAGGACTTTGAGTTATGTATTAGACCGAATTGGAGACAAATCTAAATTCAGTTAGGCCTATAGTTAAGGCCATCAAGCAGTTTACATATATAATCGGAAACAGATTAAGGAAGCCATCGAGGCTGGCCAGGCCCATCAAGGAACATGCCTGACAAAACAAGTCAATTATCGGGCTGGTAGATGCGGTTACCGACCATCTAAAAACAGTTAGTATGGATTGCTACCATTATTTAAAATAGCCCGCCATGATTAAGACAAAGAACAAACCTGATTTGGCGTGCAGATAAGGGTTTTCAAAAAGAGTATAATTGAAGGCCCCGGGTAGCAATCCCTCTCTTCTCTCTCTGCTCTGCTCGGCTCTTCAGCCCCTCGCCCTCGTGGCTGTTGCTCTTTCCCCGTCCCGCGCTTACCCTCTGGCCTTTGCCGGTGCCTTTTGCCACTCCATCTGGAAATCGCCCCGGCACTGCATCGGGCGGACACGGACAATTCAGGCCAGGCGAGGCGGGACGCGACGAGGGGAGGAGGGAAGACCAACTGAGGAAGACCTACTGAGGAAGACCAACTGAGGAGATGAACTGAGGGTAGGCTTCGAATCATTGGGCCTTCAGCCTCAGCCAACCTGCGACTATCTTCATATAAACTCAAACTGTCGGCTGAAGAAGAAGAATCATCCCTGCAAGGTAAAGTACCCAAACAGAGACTTTAGCTTTGGGGTACTCGAACCTGGACAATGCCCTTGCAGCGCCCAGAGACCACATGATGACGGCAGGCTCCAGAGAGCACCAAGAGCGAACCCCGAACCCCACCGCTGTTTTGAGTCCAACAAACCCTTTTGATTGGTGAGCATAAATTCTGGCCCCTCATAGCTTAATCTAGTTAGGTATGTAGGAATTAACACAAGCGGGGTTGGGGTTATTGTCTCTGGCCCGTCAGAAGCCTCTGAGCTGCTCCAGAGACCCCCGTGCGGTTTCGAAGCGCTCCCCTATTCCTGGTTCTGACCGCCGGACTTATTTGGTAGCGATGTAGACAGAAAAACGTGACTCGTGGTTTGGGTGCAAAACAGATCAGTATTTATTGAAACAGAAGAAAGAAACAATTCAAAATAAACGATACACCACACCTATGTCTGGTACAGCACTTTTGCTTAACACAGTACACTTAGTGTCCACTAGAGCGCTCCTTGCTCAGTGCAACACTCCTTTAAATACAGGGCTTTAAAAACAGCTACACAGTTTCCACTAGGGCACTTCTCTGCTCAGTGCAACACTCCTTTTATTAAAAATACAGCACTCTCAAATACAGCTATTCTCAGTGTCCACTGAAGCACTTCTCTGCTCAGTGCAACACTCCTTTTATAAAATTACAGGACTTTTAAACACAGCTGCTCAGTGTCCACTGGAGCACTTCTCTGCTCAGTGCAACACTGTCTTCCTTAAATAGGGGAGGAGAGAATGGACACAATGAGGGAGAAATTGACTAAAATCACAGTTCTAACAAAATTCCCACTTAAATTCCCACCCCATACCTATTCTAAGTTGCCTTGTAAAGGGCCAGAAAAATATATGCTCACCAATGAAGAAATGCCTGCTCCATGCTCTGTGATCTTTGATCTTCACTGCCCCGAAGTAAAAAAACACCCCAGTATTTTAAAAGTAAACTGCTGGTGTTCCACTCCTTTAGGCAGGCTCCCACATTGTAGAGAGCACGGAGGCGAGGCCAGAGAGAGAGAGATGCTTCTGAGAAGCTATCTTTTATACCCATTTGGGGCCCGCCCAAATCCAGATGTATCTGGTCCAAACAAAAGAGATCCAAACTGTCCACTTGTCTGGGATGGGTTTTGATGAATTATCCATTAGTTTAAACTGTTCCTTTTCTCAGTTTAAATGTCTCTTCAACTGTCTGTGATTGGCTTTGAATGTATTCCCATTCATCATGATGGGTGTGAATGTACTCCCATTCATCGTACTGAGTTTGAATGGAGTTGTCCTGGTTTGAAAAAAACATGTCTTTCTGTGATTGCTGAGTAAACAGCTTGGGAGGCTAGTGTAAATAAAGCCATTGTCCTTTGTGGTCAGGCTGAAACTGCAGCCTAAGTGGTTTGTAAACATAGTATCAGTTTCTGTAAACACATCGATTGTCTGTTGCCGGGAGGGGAAAACTCCTCTATGATTGGCAGATAGACTGCCCCATCGAACCTTTTTCCACAGACACAGCAAGCTGTTTCCAAGTCCTTTTGTCTTCGGCCATGCGGTCTGATGGCCAGTGTAAAGGCATATCACCCAAGGATTCTTTAATCAAAATTAATCTTCGGAGCTGTAGGAAATTTTGAAATTATTGCGAAATCACAGAATCACAGAAACCCCACAGTGCAGATAGAGGCCATTTCGGCCCATCGAGCCTGCACCGACACATATCCCACCCGATCCCCGTAACCCCACATATTTTAATCTCCCTAACACTAATGGTCAATTTATCATGGCCAATCAACCTAACCCGCACATCTTTGGACTGTGGGAGGAAACCGGAGCACCCGGAGAAAACCCACGCAAACACGGGGAGAATGTGCAAACTCCACACAGACAGTCACCCGAGGCCGGATTCAAACCCGGGTCCCTGGCGCTGTGAGGCAACAGTGCTAACCACTATGCCACTGTGCTGCCCCATCCTACAGGTATTGGGGGTGGGATAAGGATAAGGGGATTGTTAAGATAGTTGTTTTCCCTCGATGTGCCATGTGTTCCCCATTCCCTGTATAAGTATATAGTTATTTGTATTTGCCTGTAATGTTATATACTGGTAATTTCTCTTAAGACTGTATTAACTTTTCCTGTTTAATAAAATCCTGAGTTTTGCTTGCATCCAAACCACCTGTCTACTCGAGTCCTTTCTGTATCGCTACCTGTACCTAAGTCCGGTGTTGAGAATCTCAGGGGCATGGGAGCGATTCGAACCGCTCACGGGCAGTCAGAGGCGTAACTGACTGGGCTCACGCGCCACCCCCTACAGCCCCAAACATGTCACATTTAAGGAAGGATCTGGCCTGTTTCCGGCGGTTTACCCTTTCGCCTCCTCAGAAGATTAGGTTAAAAGTGTAGCCCGCAGGATTGTTGTGGGACATTGGCAGGTGAGAATTTAACTGCCTGCCCACACAGTTTCCGCCAAGTGGGCAGGGTTAAAATCGCCCCAAAAGTGTAATTTTCTTTATGTGCAGATTTGTTTGACGCTGTGATAGGGCAACAATTCCTTTTCCTGTTCCCTAGATATATGCAATATAATTGAGGTCCCTGTGCACATTACCGATGCAGCTTGTGCAAGTGGATCGGTGAACTGTCTGCCCAGAATTTCTGCTTGGAATACTTATACACAGATGCCAAAGCGGCTTTGTTCTTATGCAAGGTTCCAGCAGCTCCAAATTAAAGGGATGTATATACTATGGCCAGAATTTTCCTGGGTGGTAGCGGGTGAGATTGGTGGTGGGTTGGGAACCCACTGCCATCTTGCTCCCACCCGCCTTTCCCCCAGGTGTGTCTGTCATCGCGGAGCCGACCCGACCGGCAGCAGCGGGGGACCCAATTGAGATCATTATCAGGTAGTTTACAGGCACTTAAGTCATTTTTCACTTACTTTTGAAATTTCCTTGCATGGCCACGGGATTCACGCAGCTCAGGAACTACATCTGTTAACCTGAGGCGGGAGTTCTGGGCCATTGCTCCAGCTGATTACTTGGCAGCATGAAAAACAAACCAAAATAAAAACATGTTGATTACATCAGCTAACAGATTGATGGAGATTCTGTTCTACTTGTAAAGCTACTGGTAAATGTTAATTCAGAAATTCCTGAAGGGATGTGAGTACTGAAGGCTCCCCTCCTACCCTGGATGGTGAGGGAAATACATTTTTCACTGGCCATTCTCAGCTGTTTGCCTTCCAACTCAACAGTGATTGCAGTGAATTGATCTGCTCTATAAAAAATAACACATACCATTTAAATACATTTTTGTGTTGTTTCTGATCAGGTTTTTCTCACAGTATACTGTGATTGTCCAGTTACATGTTAAATCAAGTCATCAACCGTAACAATTTCATTCTCGTCACTCATTCCACTGGTTCAATTTGCTTTCGGTCCCTGAATATAACTAATTTTATTTTTCAGTCTGAGACTTTAGGGTGAATTTCTGCAGAGGTTCTCTCACTTGTCCATTGTTAACTTCAGCTGAAGAGCTACAGAAATTCCAGAAGCACATAAGCACCACTTACACTGTTTGTCAGGGTTTCCACAGTTCTTCCACTGAACTTGCATAAGATTGTAAATCCACCCCATTAAATTACATTTAAAATCTGCTTAATTTTATATATTACCTATACACACACATCTTTTATTTGTACCGGTTACTGATACAAAAGTCTATGGGGGAAAAATTCCATTGCTTTGCACCTCCTGTTAGCGCACTAGAGGGCACTAATGGGGCACAAAGCAACTAGCACCCGGGCGCGGCGCCACCAACGCCTCCCACGAAATTGAGCAGGAGGTTAGCAGCAGCGGTAACTGTTACATAGTTATGTTGGGACTACATTGTGCAAGTGTACTAACACTCAAATCAAGTGTAGCAGCACTACGATGCTGGGAAAGTAGTGCGCAGGTGCCGCACAGGGCACTTGGAAATATCACCCCGCACCACGCGGCAGGCAAGGATTACAACTCAAATAAAACAGTAGTTTATAATTACAAACTACCGAGTCCAGAGTCATCTTTACAAAGCACTACAAGTGCTAGAAGACATAACATGGTGGCAGCGGTATAAGTGAGTAAAACGTACGCAAATAAAAACGATATCAGATTGAAGAAAGAAATTTAAAAGTAAACTCTGCAACGTTTTAACCGCGAATCATATGGCCAGCTAAAATGGCGACGTCCAATGCACTGACCGCAAATATGCTCCCCATCATGAACTGGGAAGCCGATGATATCGTGGAAGCTATCCAGAAATTTAAGCAAAAATGCGAGTTTACATTTAAAAGTTTCTTGAAAGGCTCCTCTGATGAGGAAAAAGTCAGCTACATTCTACTGTGGGCGGGAGAAAAAGGCTTAGATCTCTATAACAGCTGGAGTTTATCCGAAGAGGATAAAATGAACCCTACGGAGATTTATGAAAAGTTCAGTAACCATCTCGAGCCAAAATCAAACCATCGCATACATAGGTATAAATTCCAAAGCTTAAGACAGGAACCTGGTGAAACGGCTGACAATTTCCTGACGAGATTAAAAAACGAAGCCAGCAAATGCAAGTTTACAGAACTAGAAGAAAGGCTGGTAGACCAATTAATATGGGGATCAGCACATACAGAAGTGCAAAAAAGAACTAATAGGAAAAGAAAAGCTCGGAATATCAGAAGCCATAGATACAGCGAGGGCTCACGAAGCCACAAAACAACAGATGAAAACGCTGAATACTCATACGGCTGACGTGCGGACAACTCCCGAAGCGGGTCACAGAGTAGATGCAGTGCGCGAAAAGCACAGCACACAAAAACAAGTATATGACAGCGGGAAGAATACGTATAGAAACTGCGGAAGACAACACGACTACACAGACAGAAGAAAATGCCCAGCGTATGGAACAAGCTGCAACACGTGTGGTAAAGCAAACTACTGGCAAAAGATGTGCAGAGCTAAAAGAGAGGGGCTACACACCAAAAGCAGAGGTGGCCAGCAGAACCAACAAAAGAAAAACAAAATCCATACAATGGGTGAGCAAGATGACGAAGACTGCGGGTACGACAAAGCTCTGAACATTGAAACCATAAAGGTTCTCTTACACGAAACGTCCAGAGCGGAAAGCACCCCAAAGAAAGAATGGCACACTATCATCCAGATTAAAAAGAGGATCGAAGGACAGCCCACAACCGTCAATCTAAAAGTAAAGTTGGACACAGGAATTCAGAGCAACATCCTCCCACTGAGGCTATACCAGAGGATCTTCCCCGAAAACTTGGGCGACCATAGATACCCGAAAAGAGGACGTTTAAAAGCAAACGACGTCACGCTGACAGCGTATGGGGGGAGTGAGATCAGACAACTCAGAACAACCTATATAAAAGGAACACACAAAAGCAGAAACATCAACTGCATGTTCTATGTGACCGACTCCGAGGGATCGGCGATCCTGGGATTAAACAGCTGCGAGAAGCTGGGGTTAATCTCGGTAAACCACGAACTAACAAAAACATCACTGAAAGTCGACAGCAACACCCCACTGGAAACATAGAAACATAGAAACATAGAAGATAGGAGCAGGAGTAGGCCATTCAGCCCCTTGAGCCTGCTCCGCCATTCAATAAGATCATGGCTGATCATCCAAATTCAGTACCCTGTTCCTGCCTTCTCTCCATATCCCTTGATCCCTTTAGCCTTAAGAAATATATCCAACTCCTTCTTGAATATATTTAATGAATTGGCCTCTACTGCCTACTTTGGCAGAGAATTCCACAGGTTCATCACTCTCTGGGTGATAAAATTCCTCCTCTTTGCCACTGTTCTGCCCATCTGACCAACCCATCTATATCGTCCTGTAGCCTGAGGCTTAAGAACATAAGAACATAAGAAATAGGAGCAGGAGTAGGCCAATCGGCCCTTCGAGCCTGCTCCACCATTCAATAAGATCATGGCTGATCTGATCCTAACCTCAAATTTTCTATCACTCTCCATCCCACCCGAACCCATGTGATCTCCCGGGAGAGGCGAAAAACCAGATAAAAAGCCCAATGGCCAATTTGGGAGAAAAAATCTGGGAAATTCCTCTCTGACCCATCTAGGCGATCGAAAATCGTCCACAAATCATGGACACGAAACATTTGATGGACATGTATCCAGAGTGTTTTGATGACACTGTAGGATGCTTCGGGGAGTTCAAGTACCATATAACAATAGATCCAGAGGTAAAACCCGTCATCCACGCTCCAAGAAAAATACCCATCGAGCTAAAAGAAAAATTATACACCGAACTAAAAGAAATGGAAGAGAAAGAAATAATCGCAAAGGTCACTGAACCCACAGACTGGGTAAACTCGATTGTGGTACGGGAAAAGCCGAACGGACGGCTCAGAATCTGTCTGGACCCCAAAGACTTAAACCAGGCAATAAAGCGGGACCACTACCCCACACCAACATTAGAAGAAATCACACCAGCACTGGCAGGAGCCAAAGTCTTCTCCAAACTGGATGCCAGAAACGGCTACTGGAACGTAAAACTGGACGAAGAATCAACTAACCTGACGACTTTTAATACACCATTGGGGCGTTATAAATTCCTACGGCTGCCATTCGGGTTGAAAGTCAGCCAAGACATCTTCCAACAAAAGATCGATGAAACATACAAAGGCTGTAAAGGAGCCATTGGAATCGCTGATGACATCCAAGTTTACGGAACAAATGAAAGAGACCATGATGTGCACTTGCACGAGGCCATGGAGCACACCAGAACAGCTGGCATCAAGCTGAACGCCGAGAAGTGCATCATTAAAAGTACGAAATGCAAATTTTTTGGCATGATCTACACACCAGAGGGTGTCAAGCCTAATCCCGAAAAGGTCGAGGCGATAGCAGAGATGAAACCTCCAAACAACAAGAAGGAGCTGAGAAGCTACCTCGGCTTGGTCCAGTATATGAGCTCTTTCATCCCGAACATGTCAGACTACACAGCGAGCCTAAGAGAATTACTAAAAGAAGACACTGAATACCAATGGTCAGAATCCCATGAGAGGAACTTCAAACAACTAAAGGAATTATTATGTAAAGAAACCAGCCTGTCTTACTACGATAGAAAAAAACCTGTCACCCTACAGGTAGATGCCTCTACCAGGGGGCTAGGGGCAGCCCTCGTGCAGGAAGGAAAACCAATAGCTTTCGCATCGAAGGCATTGACATCAACAGAGACAAGATACGCAAACATCGAAAGAGAGCTATTGGCAGTAGTGTACGGATGCGAAAAGTTCCACACCTACTTATACGGAAGAAAATTCGAGGTAGAGAGTGACCATCATCCACTCGAACAAATTTACAAGAAAAACCTAAGCAAGGCCCCAGCAAGACTGCAAAGGTTACTGTTAAGACTCCAAAGTTACGACTTCGAATTAAAATACCGGCCAGGAAAAGAAATGGCACTGGCAGATGCATTGTCTCGATTGTCACCACACGAAAAACACGAGATAAAGGGCCTGACAGTAAAAATACACCACATCGTAAATGTTACTCCCACAAAGCTTAGCCAAATTCAAGAGGAGACTGGTAAAGAAGAGGAGTTGCTACTACTCATGCAACAGGTAATACAGGGGTGGTCGGAGAAGATCCAGCAGGTCCAAAACCAAATCCGACAGTACTGGACAATCAGAGACGACATCTCGGTGGAGGACGGTGTTCTCCTTGCTGGCTCAAGAATCATGATACCAAAAACGATGCAAATGGAACTTCTCCGCTTGATACACCAAGGCCATATGGGGATGGAGAAATGTAAACTAAGAGCCAGATCAGCTGTGTACTGGATAGGCATGTACAAAAGCATAGAACAAATGGTCTCCACATGCTGCATAGGCCAGAAATACCGAAACACACAGCAGAAGGAGGAGATGATTCAAATGGAAGTGCCCCCGAGACCATGGCACACGGTCAGAACAGATCTGTTCCTGTGCAACCAGGAGTGGTACATCATAGTAGCAGACTACTACTCAAAATTTCCTTTTGTCAGAAGGATAAACGACATGAGAGCCACAACAATCACAAAAATTGCGAAAAACTTATTCGCAGAACAGGGCATCCCAGAGAAGGTCATCTGCGACAATGGGACACAATTCACCTCCAGCGAATTCAGAGCACTGGCTGGAAAATACGGATTTAAAGTAATCACCTCATCCCCACATTACCCAAGGGGACACGGATTTATTGAAAGACAGATCCAAACAGTCAAAAGAGCTCTCATTAAAAGCAAGGAGATGGGAGAAGACCAAGACCTCGCCCTTTTGGCAATCAGATCGACACCTTTGAGAGCAGACTCGAAATCACCAGCAGAACTACTAAACGGTAGAAAATACAAAACAACTCTACCAGCAAAGATATATCCTCCCCAGGACCAAGAGGACGTTCAGCAGAAGCTGATGGAAACACAAGCTGCGGGGAGCACACACTATAACAAGCATGCAAAACCACTACCGGAGCTGCTAAATGGGCAATCAGTGCATATACAAGATCCGTTGTTGAGAACATGGAGTCCAGCCAAGGTTATTGGAAAAGCTGATACTCCAAGACCTTACTTGGTAGAGACAGAACCTGGAAACCAATACAGGTGAAACAGGATCCATATCAGACCCTCACCTGAAGCTGTCAAACAGCAGACAACATTAACAGCAGTTACGGTACCAGACACGGAAAACAATATAACACCAGAAACAAACACCTCAAATACAACAACTGCAAACATGCACTCTCCAGAGCCAAACATGACAGCACCGGCAACAAGAAATGAACACACCAAAACACCGCAGAAAAGAATAGTTACAGCCAAGTCCACAAGATGGAGGAGTAACATACAACCACCTGAGCGGTATCGCGAATAATTATAAAGACAATTATAATTCGCACAGAACAGTAAAACAACATGGACAAATATCTGTATATAAATTGAGCAAAGAAAGCTCACGTTCTGTATTTTGTTAACATTATTCAACTGGAAACATTGTAAAAATAGAAAAATTGATGTAATTAGTTTTGTTGGGAAAGAGGGATGTTACATAGTTATGTTGGGACTACATTGTGCAACTGTACTAACACTCAAATCAAGTGTAGCAGCACTACGATGCTGGGAAAGTAGTGTGCAGGCACCGCACAGGGCACTTGGAAATATCACCCCGCACCATGCGGCAGACAAGGATTACAACTCAAATAAAACAGTAGTTTATAATTACAAACTACCGAGTCCAGAGTCGTCTTTACAAAGCACTACGATCGCTAGAAGACATAACAGTAACCAGTAGCACCCCGCGGCACTACGCCACCGGCGATGACATCATCGCCATGCACAGCGCCCTGCTCGCGCCCCGGCCGCGATCTTCGGTAGCACCCCCTGACTTACCGTCGGATGCTATGTCCGACGGGGTCAGCGGGGCCTACCTGCGGCTGGGGAGGCGCTATTTAAAGGCGAGGTGCAGGGCGGCCATTTTTGTTGCTGGCCGCCTGCCAGCACCTGCCTCCGCTCCCGTCCCCGGCCTCCTTACCCACCCCCCACCCCGCGGAGTGCCGGCTGCACTCCATGAGCCCGACACTTCTCTTAACACAACAATCTTAACACTCTAATAAAATGGGGAACACTTCGATACACACGAGGGAAATTACAGTAGAAAAATACCTCACCCCTCCCAATTCCACTTTACTAGCTAAGTTGGGCTCTAGAGGACCAGGGATAATGCTCACCAAACGAATCCTTGACAGTTGAGCTGGTTCGTGGTTTCGGGGTTCGCTGGATGTGTTGGTTGGTGCCTGCTGTACCCCGGATGCGGTAGAGGACTTCGACTGCATGTCTGGTCAGTCTTCGCGAGTCCGCTGATGCGGTAGGGTGCATATTGGATTTATCGGGTGAGTACCCACTTTTCTTCTGTTAGAGATAGGGTTTAGAGTCTTTTTAAGTAAAAATCTTACCTAGGGGTAAGTCAGGAATAGATTGCAGAGTGGAAAACTTGCGAATCTTCGGTTTTCTCCCGAGTTGGTTTTCTTTGGTCGTGGTGTCCCAATATTACCCGGTTGGTTGGTGGTAATATTCGGTTGGTTGTTTGTAAGACCCTTGTTGCCGCGAGGTGTCTGATGGTCACTGGAACTGTTGCTCTGGTTTCTTCTTGTGTGTTGACCTGCTTCCAGAACTGTGAACTTCTTCGAACTCGATGAACTCCTGAGAACTGCCAAGAACTGTAGAGCTTGTAGAGAAACTTGTTGTAACTGTGTAACTGCTGAACTGTGTAACTGCTGAGCTGTCTACTTGAGAAAACAGGCCTTCAATTATACTAATTGGGGCCTCCTAATCTGCGCACCAAATCAGTCCCGGCTTATTGTAAGATTTTGGCGGGCTCGTTAATAGTGACTTGTTTATGAATGTGTGAAGTGGTTTTGGGATGGTTCCATGAGCTGTTGAGCTCTTACTTGATTGTGCTCAGGTTTCGAGTTTCCTGACTGGGCCTGAGATTTCTATGGAGTTGGGCCAGATGATTTGTTTTATGCATATTTTGGATGGGTCCTGTAATTTGGGTGAGGACTGCTCTTCCGTGGGTCTATTGTTAGAATGTAAATTGTCTGATAGGGGCTGAGTGACATTAGACAGTTCCCCAGACAGTTTGATTAACTCCAATACTCAAACTGTCTATTACAGAGGTTGATCCCATCTCCTGTTGCAGCCTTTTTCCTTTACAAGCCCAAACATGCCTTTTTAAAATATCAAATCTTGGTTTTTGACCTTGAATCGCCCTCTGTTAAGCCCAATACATTTTATCATCCTGAAATGATTAGAAAAGAGTCCAAAGTCCTTTTCTTTAGGGTTTTTCTCTGAGTTTTGGGGGAATCTGTGAATTTTGAGAATCTTACAATTCCCTGTACTTAACAATGTAGTAACAAACTTACTGTTTTTCCTTATATCACAGCAAAGAAGCCCTTTTATATTTTCTAAAATGACATTGATACACAGATGCCATTCATTCAAAAATCCCCAGTCAGTAGCGGGATGTGATTGATCCAAGTACTGAAGCGCAGGGCTACTTTCGTTTAATAATGCGTAAGATGCGAGCGGAAACCCACACTTCATATTGTGTACACAGGTAGCCCAGTTTTGCCTGCAGAAAAACTAGAAGCCATATGTGGGCTATAATGTTCTAGCAGTTTAATCATTTAAGACAATAGAAGTCAATAGGGAAGAAAATGGAGTTTAAAACAGGCTGCCGGTATGCTATCATCCATTTTGCGCTACTGGCCAAGATGAATTTCAGCTCCTTAGGAGTCCCCATATCATAAGAACATAAGAAATAGGAGCAGGAGTAGGCTTTCAATAAGATCATGGCTGAATTTCTACCTCAACTCCACTTTCCCGCACGATCTCCATATCCCTTGATTCACTTTGAGACCAAAAATAAGCAGCAGTAGCAAAATTTAAAATAACTGCTGGTTTCCTATAAATAGATATTAAAATGTAAACTTTCCTATGATTATAATTGTGACCAAATCTTTCTATTTGTTACAGTTAGGTCTCAACTTCTCGCTATATTCGCTTTGCCAAATTAGTGTCTAATGGGAGAATAATTGCAAGTTCTTCCAAGATTGCTCATCAGTGATCTAATTAGGTTGGAGATCAGTTAGGGAATGATGGGGAAAGTATGTCAGCGGTTTATAGCTTGCATCCATCTTCCTTTGTGTCATGGGAGACCTTTCGTGTTACATTTAGGATGTATGAAGACCTTGCATTGTATCCATAGGTCATTGAGATAGTGTATTCATCAATGTGATTCTCATAACGGTGCAGCAATTCTGAGAAATATTTCAAAAGCCAGTTACGTATCATGATTGACAGATTCAACTGAAGAGCTTGTGAGAAATGAATTAATAAACGTCACCTTTATTTTGAAATCCAGGTCATCAAACCCGACGAAAACATTATAAAGGAAAATAATTATAACCAAACTGCTCTCAGTGTAGAATCCATGTATAGATTTTTCAACACGAAGAAAATGTAACATGTGTAGGGGGTTTCTCTTGCTTGCTCTGGTCTCCTGCCAGGCTTCTTGCAATAATTACCCGTGAGTGGTTCGACCCACTCGCCCCTACGGTTCTAGACCTTGGACTTAGGTGCAGGGAGCTGTAGTGCAGAAAAACTCAATAGACCAGGTCGAATAGCACGAAATGGATGCCTTTATTGAACAGTTTGCAGCATTATAAAATACATGTCATATGCACAGATTAAAGCAACTACAAGCATGCACACATCTATAAACTTAACTCTATAGAAATGGGGAACACACGGCACATCGTGAAAGGGGTAACACATTACAATTACCCTTAACCCCCCTCCCCTAAACCTAACTAAGTTTCGATTTGAGGGACTCGGGATTATGCTCACCACTTTAAGAATTGCGAAAAAGGCTTTGCAGCCTTTCGACACAGCTTTCCGTCGTCACGTGGGTTTGGAAACTTCTGGCGCAGCTTGTTTTCCTTTTGGTTCTCCTGCGATGGAGGCAGCCGATACAGCCTTGGTGAGCGCTCGCCACGGATGGATCCGTTACCGATGTGATGTTGAAGAACTGGATGCCCACTCCGGGACCTGAGTGTCTTCTTCTCCGGCCTGAGTCGTCGATGATCTCCCGACAAAAGTACCCGGGCCTCCCTTGTCGTCTTCCCGTCGTGGCCGGGCCTTGCCTGGCCGAGCTGGCTTCCAAGCCGAATTCTTCTCGTCGTCTTCTCGTCGTGGCCGGGCCTTGCCTGGCCGAACCTCCCAAAGTCGCGGAACACACGGCTGAACACCCCGCTGGACACCGTTTACCGAACCACGAACCGAACACGTTCCGAACCGAAGTTCCGATGGACTTTACTCAATCCACAGTTATACCTTTTTGGAACATTCTTATCTCCCGCCAAATCATAGTCCTGTCTTTGTAATAATTTTGGCGGGCAGAACTCTCTGCAGGGGTGTTTTGTCTTCATAACGGGAGTCGGTGATAGCTTAACTGGCCTTCCTGGGCCGATAATGTCTTTGCTTTGTTACCGTAACTTGGTTTGTATATTGATCGGTCTGGAGATTGCCCTGGATGGCTGTTAAACGGCTTCTCTTTGTACAGTGTAATGGGTTAAAGCGTTCGTTCAATTGTCCGCCCATTTCTTGATGGGTCTCATCCTGCCACCCAAATCTGTCCTGTACTTATAATCTAATCAATATGTATGCTCAGTTCCATGAGTTTCGGTCCCGAAACTGGTTTTCGTGGGCTTTTAATGCCCTCAATCCACAAGCCTGTCTGGCTTGCAGTAACAGAAATTCAAATGGTCCCAGAAGCTGGTCACGAGGTCTGGCGGCCATTTTGTGTGCCCTTTTATCAAAGGTTTCTCTGTATAAGCTTCTTTTGGTCAATAAAGCTGTTTTATTAACCCTATTTTCCTACGTGATTATTTAATGAAAATTTCGCGAATCTTACAGTCCCTCCTGTGATACTGATAGCTTGCTTAAAGTATCAATAACCCTTGGTGAGCAAATTTTCCCTGATTCCCCACATCCAAACATTCCTGGTAATTAACTATCTATGACCCCCACGACACATGCAGTTCCCATTTCAGAAAAATTACATTGTGTACAGCTGGACAACCATAGGCAGTACTACCTCAAACTATAACACATTCATCTTACAGATGTGAAGGGGCCGATACCCCTTACACCACCTGCATACACATTTTATTAATCAAAAATAGAAAACCGATCAACGGTTATAACACAACAGTATTCATACACTTAAATCATATAGTAACCAAAACCAAGAGTGGAGGGGCGCTTTATCCTTTAATACATAGCAGCTTAAGTGGGGGTCTCTTCACCCACTCGTACATAGCGGTCTCTCCATTCTCCTGTGTTCTCATGCCTCTGGAGCCGTTTGCCTCTCTTGCAATGCACGAACAGTAAATATATTACAATCAAAACCTGACACACTACTAGGATGTGGGATGCTATTCTAATCCAGGGCAGGATCTCTATATTAGTGAACAGGTCCCACCATGGTGGGGTGACTATGTCTAATATGTCTTTCCCTATCTCCAATGTCTTCTGCTCTAGTGTGTAAAAATGCTTCTGTGAGACTATTACGGCTTTTAAAATCTTGGTGAGGTGTTTGGGGAGAGGGGGAATGACATAACCAAAATGCGCAACGAATCACTAAAAATCCGTGAAATTCTCTTTTACAGTGCGGTGAATGGTGGAAGGTACAGGAATGGGGACAATTCGCTGTTGTGCCACTTGAACTTCAGCCCTGGGTTTGAAACAGAAACTGCTGTCACTGACCGGACACCACCCGTGCTGTCCGTGGTGGTAGTGAGGCGCTGCAGTGGTAACACAGTATGTTCCACCTCTGATATATGCCACCTGCGGGGGCACATGGTCTTTTGCCATTGCCTCCATGGTGCAATTTACCGGCTTCGCGCTAGCGGCTCTGAACCCGCACTGTGGTTTTAAAAAGGCATTCAAGTGCTGGGGACACAGGATGATGTGTGCTCCCCGGCTTCGACACCCCGAGAGGTCGGTGCCTGTCATTGTATGCTCCCATCTGATGACATAAGGCGGGACCACTGCGTAACGGATGTGCGCACCCCCCTGAATGACTCCAATGTTCTCCACCCTGTATACCGGGGCGGGTTTCGCTGTGGGACCCAACACCGGCATCCTCACCACTATTCCCATGATAGTTTGATTCGAGCGTCCGCAGTCCACTGGGACTGGGTACGCCTCTGCAGCTAGTCTGAGCTGGCACAGACTTAATGCGTTCTCAAAAGGGTGGAGCGCTTGCAAGTGCTTATTGCTGATCCAGGACGGGACCAAACCTTGTTTTAAATCCTCCAGATTACTGCGGCCCTCGCCCAGTAACCACGCCCCATATAGCACACAAGCCTCGTTCTGTGCAGCCTGATCGGACGCATTCCGATCCTCCCTAATGAGTGCATTTACCGTACTAGCGTGTTTCTCCAGCTCAGCGATTATTTCTTTTAAGTGTAGTGTCATGGCCTGGTCCTCATGTAGCTCAGAACCCACTACCTTATTTTCATTTGTCAGTATGTTCCTTAACTGGGCCTTTAGACCATTAATCTGTGTCTGCAGCTCCACGTTGTCTAGAGCGTTGACAACAGACGTCCCGGTACTAAAAGCAGTGAAGATGTCATTTACAGTACCCCTTCTTTGCCTCCCTACCCGATCCAAAACTTCCTGTGGTGTGGTGTACAATTCGGCTTTGTCGATGTCGGCAAAGTCAAACTCATAAAATTGTCTGAACATCCTGGTTAACAGGACCTGGTACAATTGCTCCGTTTCCTTGGGACACCACTCCGGCAATCGCACCTCAGTGAGGTTTAAAATCACTGAGGCCACCGCGTAGTGTACCCCTTGGTACAGCATCTGA
Organism: Somniosus microcephalus; assembly: GCF_052327205.1. NCBI lineage: Eukaryota > Metazoa > Chordata > Chondrichthyes > Squaliformes > Somniosidae > Somniosus > Somniosus microcephalus. Next base: position 25,461,099 of record NC_140996.1, on the reverse strand, counting down.
CCGGTGGGTACCAATACTAAACCGTTCCCGGGTCCCTTTGTGGTGGTGGGGCACCCTTCCTTCTGGGCTAGTGCTACCGGAATCATGGGCAGGGGCTTGCGTGGGCGGGTGATGAGTTCAGTGGCATTTACCGGAATCAGGGAGAATGGGACTCCGCACGCCTGGGTGCTGAGGTTCCACCTCATCCCTTTCCCGGCATCCTGCCACTGCCTCTGGAAAAAGATGGATATGCCTTTGGGGCAAACGTACTTCGAACCCCACATGCAGACATATATCCCTTCATCTGGTTCCCACCACTTGTCCCAACACACACATAATTGTCCGTGAGTCCCCGTAATTGTCCGATGGGTATTGTTACCCAGTCGCTCCCACTCAATTGTAGAGTTCTTCATATTCTTTCCCAGCTTTCGAAGCCACCACCATCTACTTAGCGGTACGTTCCCATTACACACCAAACAGATCCTCTTTCCCACGGTAACGCTGACTCTGGGTGCAATGATCCTCACCCGAGGGCACAGTAACAAAGATACTTGGTAGGCAAACCCGGATTTGCTGGAGTATTCTGTAGAATTCGACCCCAGCCATCCTGGCCATCTCCCTTGGTGGAAGTAGGTGGCGGTTTCCTCAACCTCTCGCTTCCCCGTCCCATCCGTCGCGATGGGGGCTGTGTCCCCGGAGCATCCGAACACGACAACGTCCTTGGTGCGGCCTCGGTAGGCCAGCTCGCACCCGATCGCCGCGAGCACCATGAGAATCCTCTCCATTGTATTCCTGGTTTCTGTAACCGATAAGATGATGTAGCCAGGCTCCCAATAGGCGCTGGCCTAATTAAACAGATGCTCGGGTCCCTTGACCCCGCTTCCAAACAAACACACATACTGGGCAGACTCCGAAAACTACCTTTTAAAACATCCCCATCATCTTAAACTTTACATGCCTTAAACTAACATTAAAATTACTTAACTTATCATTACCTAAACTTATATACAGCGCCGCCCTCCTTCGGGCGGCCTACCTAATTCCTGTGAGGGCTGCAGCGTGCCGCTCCCTGTGGCGGGGCTGCACTGACCTTCGGCTTTGATCCCCCGCAGCCTGTCGCTGCTGAACGGGAATCGTATCTTTCCTGGGCTACCCTGGATCGATGTTGGGGGAAGTGAGGAGAATCTGGCCAAAACTTTCTGGGCTGAGGCGTCCGAGCCGACCTACGAGGGGGCACCTTGGGCGAGGCTCCCAGGGCTAACGGACCGGGGATCGGGACCTCCACCGTCGCAGCCTGTGGTCCCACCACTGCTGCCAGCTCCGGCTCCCTTCCCTCAGGCTCCGCCCCCCTGGGGCTGGGATCCGTGGCATCCGACTCCACCCCACCTGTCCCCACAGGTGGTGAGTCTCCGCCCCCAATCCCTACCTCCCCTATGCTCGAGTCGGGGGCGGGACCTTCGTCCTCCGACTCCTCCTCCTCCGTGATCGGGTCAGGGGCGGGGTCGAGCTGTTCGGGCTCTCCCTCGTCCGAATCCCAAACTAACGGGGAGACCTCCCACTCCGATGGGATGACTCCTCCCCTCACGCAGGCTACAGTTCCAGCCTGTGTGGTCTGTGACCCTGTCTCAGGCTGAGGATTTCTGTCCTCAGACCTGGCCCCTGTTGTTGGCCCTTGTGCACCCGGCTTAAACAGTTTACACTGGTTAATGTGAAACCATTTAGTACGTCGGGGCACCTTCACTGCGTACACCATGGGGCTGGCCTTGTCTACAATGCTGTAGGGCCCCATGTACAGTGGTTCTAGACTCCCTACTCGGGCATAGTTCCTAACCATGACCTGGTCTCCGACTTCCCACTCTTGCTTCTTACGGGGTTCCAGCAACAGTCGATTGCCCTGATGCTGTCTCCCCATGTTCCCAGCCGCTTGCTCATAAACCTGTTTCAGGCGCTCCAAAAGGGTTTGGACGAACTTGTCCCAATTCACCTCTTGGAGCTGGCCCTCAGTGAGCACCGGGGCTAGTACATGGGTGGGTGTTCGCATGATCCTCCCAGTCATTAACTCGTGCGGGGAGTACCCCGTACTTTTGGACTGGCTGGCCCGGATCCCCATGAGGACTAGAGGCAGGATCTCCGCCCACTTCTGGGGCGAGCCCATTGCCTCTTTCCTCAGCTTTTCCTTGAGGGTCCGGTTCATGCGTTCAACAATCCCGGATGACTGGGGATTTTGCGCTACGTGCCACTTCCCTTCAATGCCCAAGAGCATGAGGGTGTTCTGCATCACTTGGCCGGTGAAGTGACTCCCTCGGTCGGACTCAACAAACCGGGGGAGCCCCCACCATGAGAACACTTCCCGGACCAAGATCTTGGCAGTACCCAGCGCCGTAGCTGTTCTACACGGGAAGGCTTCTACCCACTTGGTAAACACATCCACCAGGACAAGGCAGTACTTATAGCCTCCCTGGGCGGTGGGCAGGGGCCCTATGTAGTCGACCTGTATCGACTGCCATGGTCCCTCTACCCTCCTGATGTGCCCCATGGGCACCTTCCTTTTCTGGGGGTCTGGGTTGTTTGCAGCGCACACAAGACAGCTTGCACAGAACTCGCGGACATCGTCTCGAAGTCCCGGCCACCATCCTGCCTGCTCTACCCGTTGCCAGGTAACCTCAGGCCCGGGGTGTCCTGCCCCTGGACCCTCATGGGCCAGTTGAAGGAATTCCCTCCGGTGCTGCTGCGGCACAACCCACTGTTCCTCCCGGAACAACATGCCTTCCTTGACGGAGAGGGCTGTCGTACTGTACGGACCCTCTACCTGCTTGCCCTCAGCAATAGCATTGAGGACTGTTTTCAGGGCGGGATCCAGGGTTTGGACGGTCTTTAGGTCTAGGGGCGGTGTCACCCCTGTGTTCCCTGGAGTCCCCTCCCTGCCTCGGATCGCTGCCACGGGACCGGGTCCATAGGGGTCCCAGAAAATGCTGTTGCGGGCACCCTCCCTGGCTAGCGCATCCGCCTGCTGGTTACCCTGACTGCGGGGTTCTGTGGTGGAATGAGCCTTCACCTTGTGGATGAACACCTCCCCTTCCTCCCCCACTGCTGCCAGGATCTTTTCCAGCAAGGGCTTAACTGTTAAAGGTCGTCCGTCCACGGAGGTATAACCGCGACGAGACCAAATGGCCAGGTATTCCGTACACGAATTGCATGTGAACATGCTGTCCGAGCAAATCGTGTGTGGGGTTGGGAAGATCTCGGGGTGGGTAACCACGTACGCCACCGTGGACAGTTCAGCCTGCTGTGTGCTCATAGTGCTGGGGAGCCTAATCGCCAGGGCAATGTTTGCTGCGGGGTCATAAACTCCACACCCTGTGAGTCGTTCGCCAGCAGATACCGTGCTGGAACTGTCTACGTAGATCTCGCGGCCTGTGGGGTGTATCCCAGCCCGTAAACCTATGTTGACCTCCCATACCCCTTCGACGGAACACCGATGGGCTGTTCCGGGATATACCATGTTGGCCGCGAGCTTCGGCTCGCAAAGACCTTTAACCTTGAGATCCATCTGGGAAAGGAGGAGGGTCCAGCGCGCAATCCGAGCGCTGCTTACGGTCCCATCCTTAATCCTTCCATCCAGAAGCATCTTTGTGGTTGTGTGATGGGTGAGGAGAGTGATGGGTGAGGTTCCTGTGAAGATCGCTGATCTGTTCACAGCCCAATGCGTGGCCAGGAGATGCCGTTCGCAATTGGAAAAACTCCTCTCCACATCCGTAAGCACCCTGGAGGAGTAGACCACCGGCCTCAGCTTGCCGTGTCGCTCCTGGAGCAGCACGGCGCTCAGGCTGTCTCCACTGGCGGCTACTTCCAGGAAAAACTCCTCCCCCCCATCTATGGCCCCTAGCGCTGGCGCGGTCTGCAGGTCCCTTTTCAACTTCTCGAATGCTGCCTGACAACCCTCGTCCCAAGACCACTCGACTCCCTTGTGTAAGAGTCGGAGTAGCGGGGCTGCTGTGGCTGCATAGTCCTCGATGAAGTCTCTGCAGTACCCGGTCAGTCCCAAAAAGGACCTCACACCCGTTACTGTGTTAAGAATCGGCAAATCTTGCACCGATTCCCGCCTAGCCTTATCTATGGCTCTTTCCCCAGCGCGGATGGTCAGACCCAGGAATTTCACCTCCTGCTGGCCGATCCGTGCTTTCTTTGGGTTTACTTTAAAACCCTTCCTTTCCAGTAGCTCCAATAATTCGGCTAATAGTGGGCCGTGCTCCTCCCTTGAGTCCGTGAACAGGAGCAAGTCGTCCACATACTGCACTATCTGATTGGGCTGGCTAAATTCCTTTAAACTTCCTGCCATGCACTGATGGAAAATGCTGGGGCTGTTGTGGAAACCCTGTGGCAAGCAATTCCAAGTGTACTGTTGCCCTTTAAAAGTAAAGGAGATCCTCCCGCCGCAATGGAATGGACCAAAAACCGTTCGAGATATCCAGCACCGTGAACGTGGTCGCGGATGCTGGAATACTCCCGATTAGGTCGGCAACTGTTGCTACCGTGGGCGCGCAGGCTGGGATGTTACTGTTGAGGACTCTGTAGTCCACCGTGGCCCTCCATGAATTGTCCGGCTTCCTTACCGGCCATAATGGGGAGTTCATGTGAGTGGCTATCGGCCTCAACACGCCCTGCTGCACCAATGAAGATATTGCTGTCTCCATGTCGGGTTCTGCTTCCTTGGGGAAGTTATACTGCTTTTGGGGTCGGATCATGGGGTCCCCGTCCACGCTGACCTCAAACCCGGTGACCCTCCCACAGTCGTGCTTGTGGGTGGCAAATGCGGTCAGATTGTCCGACACAAACGCTTGCAAGTCCGTTGGGACGTCCGCGACCATAAGCTCGAGGTCGTAACCTCCTGACGGCTTCATGGTGCACAGGGTCCCCTTTCCTCCCTTCCCTTGGATCACGACTACCTTGCCTAACCCATTCTCGGCTCCCCAGAGACAGTGATTTCTAAGGTCCACGAGGATCCCGTGTTCCACCAAGAAATCAGACCCGAGGATGCCTTTACCACCCCCCTCGTTCCACTTCATCAGGATACACGTCCATGTGGTGTGGAGTGCTCCCAAATGAATGGCGAGCGGGATGGAGAACGCGCCAGCCTGTTCTTTGCCTGTGAAACCCGCTAATGAGAATGGAGCCTGGGTAGACAGAGGTGAGGCAAAAGGTTTAGCTGTGTGGATCACGGTACATGATGCCCCCGTTTCCAACAGGTAACTACCTTTTTCCTTCTCTACCTCCATCTCCACAAGGGGTCTTCTCCACGCGTCATATCAGAGCGGACACAGGTAGACGAGCTGCGCGGGCTTTAGTCATTGGGGCACTGCGGTTGGGGCTGGGGGAGCAACAGGGCCGTTGGCGACTGCCACCTTCCCCTGCGAGGTCATTAGAGGCCGCATTGCCTCTAAAACTGACTCGATCGCAGCGGGATGGATCGACACATCGGCTCCTTTCTCCCGGATGGGCGTTTGGGCTGGGGCTGAGGGAGCTTTTCCCTTTAAATCCTTCCAGGGATTTTTACAGTCCCGGCGCCAGTGACCTTCCTTCCCACACCCGTAACAACTACTCTTGGCTTGGGGAGGGCGATTCCCCTCCTGATGCCACTCTCTTTTAACAGGAGCTGCAGGCCTCACCTCATGCACCTTTCCCTTCGGGGTGGCACTTCCCTACTCCTGCTGTTCCTGTAACCTATCGTGAGCTGATCAAGTACTATCTCCTCCGTGGAGCGGGGGTTATTGGGGTCAAACCATGTTTTGGCCTGCTCCCTCACCTGTGGCAAGCAATTGGTGACCAGGCACCGGAGCCAATGAGCCCTTTGACCAGCGTCCAGCCTGTCCCGGGCCGGCCCGCCCGGGCAGCTGCGCCGATACACTGGCCACAACCTTCCGGCGAAAACCCGTGGGGGCTCTCCCTCTAGCTGTACCGTCCTACCCAATCGGAGGAACGGACTTCCATCATCTTCCCCCATAACCTCCAGGACCTCGTCCCGTAAATCCTCATACTCCCTGTGCCCTCTCTTGCTCTCGTCAGAGAGACACTGAAGGATCGAGCTGTCCAGGGAGAACAGCAGCATTCTGGACTGCTCTTCCCCGTCGCAGTCATTAACTGCTGCGGTCTGCTCCACGTCCCTAAAATGGATGGAGGGATCTCCTGACTCGGAGAGTTTTGGGATGTGGCTTATCATTGCCCTTAGCTGTTGTGCGCTGTGGGGCATTACGATCTGATTCATGAGGGGTCCGTCATCGCCATTGTCGTTGTCCGGACCGAGCCTCCGGTGTCGAGCGGGACACATCGGTGCCGGCTTCGACCCTACTACCTGGGGTTGCTCTACCTCAGGAATCTCTTCGACTAACTCCACCGTTTCCTCCCCCGCAACCCAAGACTCATCATAGCTGGGAGGTGCCGAGGGCTCGGTGGTTGGTACCCCAACTGCCTCTTTCGGAATCGGTCTTTGGATTCCCTGGCTAACTGTAGATGGCTCGCTGGTGGGTTTATGAGACACACCAAGCCGTTTGCCTTCGCTAGGGCCGTTCTCAGGTCCTCTAGCTCCCTTTGGCAAGCGCTATGGTCGGCGTTCTCAGACCTATCCTCGATGGCCATCTTGTACGCTGCTCTAGCTCCCAGAATACTCTCCTCCTGTGCCTTTACCTGCTGAGCTAGGCGGACACACCTGTCTCTTATTCTTCCTTCACTGGACTTGGCCTCAGTGACCTGACACTCCAAGTAATCTATCTTGGCCTCATGACGATTGGTTACGGAATGGCGTTCCTGATTCAGCGCGTTGAGCGATGCAATCAGTCTCTTTCCTCCCGCAACCTTTTCCTCTACTTCTGCTAGTAACCCTTTGATCTGGGCCATCTGTGCTACAATGACTTGGTCCAAAAGCTGGACTTGCTTCTTGTAGCACATCAGCCAGACCGCTTTTTCTACAGAACTTTTGTGCTCTTTGCTTTCTGTCCACTTGATGGCTGCATCTAGCGGGTGCCTATCTCTTAATAGGTCGGATATCCACTCTTTTGTAAGGTTTACCTTCCCAAAAACATAATCCGCTATTCTCTCATCCATCACATTTCGTTTATTCAGACCTTGATCTAAAACATTACATTCCTGCTGCCAAGGTCCTGCCGCGGTCACCATCTCTGTAGGGGGTTTCTCTTGCTTGCTCTGGTCTCCTGCCAGGCTTCTTGCAATAATTACCCGTGAGTGGCTCGACCCACTCGCCCCTACGGTTCTAGACCTTGGACTTAGGTGCAGGGAGCTGTAGTGCAGAGAAAAACTCAATAGGCCAGGTCGAATAACACGAAATGGATGCCTTTATTGAACAGTTTGCAGCATTATAAAATACATGTCATATGCACAGATTAAAGCAACTACAAGCATGCACACATCTATAAACTTAACTCTATAGAAATGGGGAACACACGGCACATCGTGAAAGGGGTAACACATTACAATTACCCTTAACCCCCCTCCCCTAAACCTAATTAAGTTTCGATTTGAGGGACTCGGGATTATGCTCACCACTTTAAGAATTGCAAAAAAGGCTTTGCAGCCTTTCGACACAGCTTTCCGTCGTCACGTGGGTTTGGAAGCTTCTGGCGCAGCTTGTTTTCCTTTTGGTTCTCCTGCGATGGAGGCAGCCGATACAGCCTTGGTGAGCACTCGCCACGGATGGATCCGTTACCGATGTGATGTTGAAGAACTGGATGCCCACTCCGGGACCTGAGTGTCTTCTCCGGCCTGGGTCGTCGATGATCTCCCGACAAAAGTACCCGGGCCTCCCTCGTCGCCTTCCCGTCGTGGCCGGGCCTTGCCTGGCCGAGCTGGCTTCCAAGCCGAATTCTTCTCGTCGTCTTCTCATCGTGGCCGGGCCTTGCCTGGCCGAACCTCCCAGAGTCGCGGAACACACGGCTGAACACCCCGCTGGACACCGTTTACCGAACCACGAACCGAACACGTTCCGAACTGAAGTTCCGATGGACTTTACTCAATCCACAGTTATACCTTTTTGGAACATTCTTATCTCCCGCCAAATCATAGTCCTGTCTTTGTAATAATTTTGGCGGGCAGAACTCTCTGCAGGGGTGTTTTGTCTTCATAACGGGAGTAGGTGATAGCTTAACTGGCCTTCCTGGGCTGATAATGTCTTTGCTTTGTTATCGTAACTTGGTTTGTATATTGATCGGTCTGGAGATTGCCCTGGATGGCTGTTAAACGGCTTCTCTTTGTACAGTGTAATGGGTTAAAGCGTTCGTTCAATTGTCTGCCCATTTCTTGATGGGTCTCATCCTGCCACCCAAATCTGTCCTGTACTTATAATCTAATCAATATGTATGCTCAGTTCCATGAGTTTCGGCTTCCCGAAACTGGTTTCCGCGGGCTTTTAATGTCCTCAATCCACAAGCCTGTCTGGCTTGCAGTAACAGAAATTCAAATGGTCCCAGAAGTTGGTCACGAGGTCTGGCGGCCATTTTGTGTGCCCTTTTATCAAAGGTTTCTCTGTATAAGCTTCTTTTGGTCAATAAAGCTGTTTTATTAATCCTATTTTCCTACGTGATTATTTAATGAAAATTTCGCGAATCTTACACATGAGACAACATTGATTGCTTTTTGTTTTTAACTTTCAGTGCTGTGTGAAAGCTCTGCTAGATTTTGATATGCGTCATGGTGTCAGACCCAGTGGATTCCACCTAACAATCTACAACATCACTATCACCCAAAATCATAGAATGATACAGCACAGAAGGAGGTCATTCGGCCCATCGTGACTGTACTGGCTCTTCGAAAGAGCTATCCAATGAGTCCCACTCCCCTGCTCTTTCCCCATAGCTGTGCAACTTTTTCTCCTTCATGTATTTATCCCATTCCCTTTTGAAAGTTATTATTGACTCTGCTTCCACTGCCCTTTCAGACAGTGTATTCCAGATCATGACTCATGGCATAAACAAAATTCTCCTCATGTCGCCAATTACCTTAAATCTGTGACCGTTGGTTACCGACCCTGCTGCCAGTGGAAACAGTTTCTCCTTATTTACTCAATCAAAATTTCATAATTTTGAACAACTCTATTAAGTGTCCCCTTAACCTTCTCTGCTTTAAAGGAGAACAACCCCAGCTTCTCCAGTCTCTCTATATAACTGAAGCCCCGCAACCCAGGTACCATTCCAGGAAATCTCCTCTGCACCCGCTCTAAGGCCTTGACATCCTTCCTAAAGTGTGGCACCCAGAACTGGACACAATAATACAGCTGAGGCCTAAACAATTTTGAGCTACGACAAAGTTGTTAGTTACAACACAGAAACAGCAAAATGTAATACTCATTAGGCATAATTTTGTACACGTACGAATAAATAATGACGTATCATTTCTAAATGTAACACTCATTTTTTTCTATTTTATCGCAAATAATGTCCTACTTTTTACCGACTCTTTTACATTTGCTCTATCAGTTCATTTTGCAAGGAAAACCTATATGTGTAATAAGGAGGTTTCGGGTGAGTCTTTTAGGCAGTCCCTCGGAACCGAGGATGACTTGCTTCCACATTAAAAATGAGTTCGCAGGTGACTGATGAGTCCAATGCAGGACCTACAGTCTCTGTCACAGATGGGGCAGACGGTGGTTGAAGGGGCGGGTGGGTGGGTGCCTGGGTTGACGTGCGCTCCTTGCGCTATCTGCGCTTGGCTTCCGCTTGCTCCCAGCGAAGAGACTCGAGGTGTTCTGCGCCTTCCCAGATGCTTCTCCTCCACTTTGTGCGGTCTTGGGCCAGGGATTCCCAGGTGTCGGTGGGGATGTTACACTTTTTCAAGGAGGCTTTGAGGGTGTCCTTGAAGCATTTCCTCTGCCCACCTAGGGCTCTCTTGCCATGCCGGAGCTCCGAGTAGAGCGTTTGTTTTGGGAGTCTTGTATCAGGCATGCGGACAATGTGACCCGTCCATCGGAGCTGATTGAGCGTGGTCAAAGCTTCGATGCTGGGGATGTTGGCCTGAGCAAGAACACTGACGTTGGTGCGTCTATCCTGCCAATGGATTTGCAGGATCTTGCGGAGGCAGCATTTGTGGTACCTCTCCAGTGCTTTGAGGTGCCTGCTGTACATGGTCCATGTCTCTGAGGCATACAGCAGAGCGGGTATCACTGCTGCCCTGTAGACCATGAGCTTAGTGCCGGGTTTGAGGTCCTGGTCTTCAAACACTCTCTTCCTCAGGTGGGTTAGTAGATATCAAGCAATTCACATGTAACAAAATTCTGTCCCATTATCTTACAGATGAAGGCAGCAAGCCGGTATGACCAAAGAGCTAAAAAGGAGAGGCAACAGTGTCCAGTAAACTGATCCTGGAGCAGTTGGGCCTGGAGGTAAGACCGTCAAGGCATTTGAATCCATATCTTACAGCGGTGAGACAGCAGGTTCTGAAACAGCGGGCAGTAGTGGGGCGACGTGGCATTCAGTTTTGGGCACCACAGTTCAGAAAGGATGTATTGGCCTTGGAGGGGGAGCTGCACAGATTCACCAGAATGATATAGGGGCTTAAAGGGTTAAATTCTGAGGACAGGTTGCATAGACTTGGCTTGTATTTCCCTTGAGTGTAGGAGATTGAGGGGTGGTCTGTTCAAAGTCTTTCAAAATTTTAAAGGATTTAATAGGGTAGAAGCATAGAAATTTACAGCACGGAAGGAGGCCATTTGGCCCATCGTGTCCGCGTCGGTCGACAAAGAGCTATCCAGCCTAATCCCACCTGCCAGCTCTTGGTCCGTAGCCTTGTAAGCCTCGGCACCTCAAGTGCACATCCAAGTTCTTTTTGAATGTGGTGAGAGTTTCTGCCTCGACATACAGGGTAGATATGGAGAAACTATTTTCTTTGGTGGGGGAATCAATAATAAGGGGATATAATCTTAAAATTAGAGCCAGGCCGTTCAGTAGCAAAATCAGGAAGCATTTTTTTCACAGAAAGGGTAGTAGAAATCTGGAACTCTCTCCCCCAGAAGGCTGTAGCTGCAGGGACAATTCAAGCTTTCAGACTGAGACAGATAGGTTTTTGTTAGGTAAGGGTATTAAGTGATAAGGAGCAAAGCCGGGTAAATGGAGTTGATATGCCGATCAGCCATGATCTAATTGAATGGCAGAGTAGGCTCGAGGGGCTGAATGGCCTCCTCCTGTTCCTAATATTCCTACGTTCCAGGAAAGTACGGCAATAGAACCACACAGTTCAACATTTGCCCATTTTGGGCTGGTTCAGAAAGACCCGATTCAGGCCAAGTTGAATTATTTCAGAGTAGTCTCCTGTTCTTTTTTTATATATGTAAGTTTGCGCGTGTATGAAACCTTTCGCTGTATCCCATGATGCACTGAGGAAAATGGGTCCAAGCTATAAACTGCTGACATAATTTCCCCATAGTTCCCTATCTGATATTCAACCTAATTAGATTACTGATGAGCAATCTTAGAAGAGCTCCTTGCAATTATTTTCCAATTAAAAAAGTGCTCATTTGTACTAATATGGTAAAACAAAGCAGCAAGAAGCTGAGACCCAATTGTGACAATTAGAAAGTTTGGATCACAATTATAATTATACTACTGACATGATTCCGTCTTCAGAGTAATTCAGAGATACATTGAAACCAGGTACCTACTGTATATACTGGAGGCAAATCTACAAGAGGGTGCATATACATGAATGCTAGAATCATTCGGAATAAGAGAGGTAATTTTCTGCTCCCAATGCAGATCAGTACGTGCTAGGAGCACGTATCAGAATATTAGATGCATTTATCCCGCATCCATTCCGCAAGCTGTCTGACTTTTTGTCCATTCATTTAAATGGGCAGAAAATTGTTTGTTATTACACAGCACTAGGTCTAATGTTGTCTCTATTCTTGTAGGTTCTTTAATTATTTGGGTCATTAACAATCCATTATCATATCCAGAAATATGTTTACTTTCCTGTTACTCCCATAATAATCCTCCCACCTCATCCCTGGTAAATTGAAGTCACCCAAGACAACTATGTTTGATCCCCCACATATTTCCCTTACTTAAGTATAAAATTGCAGGTCTAATGTTTCTTCTTTCCTTGATAGTCTATAAGTAGACTTCCCCTTGATAGCACTTAACCCTGTTCACAACACTCCCACCTCATCTGTACCCAATCCCGATCTGTCTGCATCCTTTATCAATAGACCTTTTTGTCATAAAGATCCACCCCTTTTCTTAGGTTAGGCTTGTTATCCTTGCAGAGCACTCTGCGGGGTTGATGTCAGGTGGGAAGCAAACCGGGAGGTCCGATCAATTTCCGTGATCGGGCCTGATTTACATCGACTGGGCGAGCTGCCAGTGCTAATCACGCTGCTTATACGTAACTAACCAAATGAGAGGACGGAAAATCCAACCAATCCAGCCAATCATCATGAAGCTGCAGCAGCACCTTAAAGGAGAGAGGCGGAAGCTCAGCAGTGAAACGGGGCAGCAGTTTTCAGCAGCAGGGACATTTCTGCAGCACCAGCAGTAGAAAGAAGGTGAAATACTGGAAGTCTTTACAGCTCAAAATACACAAGAGATTGTAGAAAAGCCAAGTCTCAGAATCTCATAATGTCACAAGCTCCCTGCTGGATTTTGATACGTATGGGGGGAAAAATTCGGAATTGCCCCGTTTGGGGCGCCATTATCGGCCATGCGCAAAGTTTAGCGCCTGCCGCTAATTATCGCCTCCGACTGCAAACTTGGCTTTTATCGCCCCTGGAGGTGATTAGAGCGCTAAATGTCTAGTTAATTTCGTGAGGGGCGCAAACATTGCCGCGCCCGGGCGCTAGTTGCTTTGTGCCCCATTAGCGCCCTCTTAAGGCGTTAACGGGAGGCGCAAACAACTGAATTTTTCCCCCATAGACTTTTGAGGGATCCCTTATCCCTATAGCTCAGCTCAGTATGTTCTTCAGTGCTATTCTCCCTCTTACAGTCCGATTCCAACTCTGCAACTCCTTGTTAGTTGTTACCTTGTCTACACTTACGCTGCCTTTCACCATTCATTCCTCTGCTCTATGCCTTCTGTGCTCCCTATCATCTCTTGTTCCAATATTCAGCATTATATCCACAATAAAGCTTTTCATTTCTCCTCCTGAGCCACACTAGATTAAATTCAACCCCCCCGTCCCCTCCTGCTCTATTTACCCTCTTTGCAAGGAGATTCGTATACAGATTGGTTTAGGTGAACCATTCCCTCCTTTCCCAGAAATAGTCCAAATGGCAGAAAAATCTGAACCCATCCCCCTTACACCAACTCTCAAACCACATGCGCACATACCTTATCTGCCTCTCACTATGGCATTGCTTCTGGCTGCCCTCCCCTGAGTCACCATCATTGTCCACTTTATCGAGAACCATATACTATCAGACAATTCAATCTGTATTTATCCAGCTATGGACTTGCGTTACCAAATATATATATTAGGCACACATTTAAAATATTTGAACCCGGGTGGCTGTGTGTGGTGGTCTGCGTGTGTGGCGTGGGATTGAAAAAAGAAAGACTTGCATTTATATAGTGACTTTCACGACCACCAGACGCCCCAAAGCACTTTACAGCCAATGAAATACTTTTTGAAGAGTAGTCACTGTTGTAATGTTGGAAACGTGGCTGTCAATTTGCGCACAGCAAGCTCCCACAAACAGCAATGTGATAATGGCCAGATAATCTGTTTTAGTGATGTTGATTGAGGGATAAATATTGGCCAGGACACCGGGGATAACTCCCCTGCTCTTCTTTGAAATAGTGCCATGGGATCTTTTCCGTCCACCTGAGAGAGCAGACAGGGCCTCGGTTTAACATCTCATCCAAAAGATGGCACCTCCGACAGTGCAGCTCTCCCTCAGTACTGCCCTGGAGTGTCAGCCTAGATTTTTGTGCTTAAGTGTCTGGAGTGGGACTTGAACACACAGCCTTCTGACTCAGAGGTGAGGGCGCTACCCACTGAGCCCCGGCTGACATCCAATTGGTATTTGGAGAAGATGGCTACATGACTCTCCTGTCTGCTTTTTCCTATAAAGAATTCCTATCATTCTTTTCGGTGAGTATGCCTGTGTTCTCTGGCAGTTTTGTCTTGTTAGAACATATTTAGTAACTGTGCTCCAGTGTGAGGATCCAGTCTCCTAGCAGAATCATAGTAGTTACAGGTCCTTTTTACTAGTGATTAGGGGATGATAACGATGTCACAACTTGATAGTCAATTGGTAGTCTTTGTACAAACTCAAATTTTGCGTATTTGAAAGCCGAACGTGGAATTGAAAGAAGTACAGCTGCTTGTTTTTGTGGCATTATGTTTTACTTATTCCTTGTATTGTATACTGGGATCCAATCAGGATTATTTTGCAGATTTGTTCAAGGATATTGTGCTTCGGGTGAACAATATATTGTAAAAACATTGTACACGACTGAATTCACAGTTAGGCAAAAATATGGCATTGTACTCTGAAACCATATAGAGAGCAGGGAAACAGAGTTATTTCTTCATAGGGAATGTGAATATTTGATCTAAATTCAATCCATTTAAATTGAACCTAAAAGACTTGCATTTATACAGCGCCTTTCATAACCTCAGGACATCCCAACATGCTTTACAGCCAATGAAACACTTTGAAGTGTAGTCACGGTTGTAATGTAGGAAACGCGACAGCCAATTTTGCACACAGCAAGCTCCCACAAACAGCAATAATGACCAGATTATTTGTTTTTTTGTGATGTTGGTTAAGACCAAAAACTTTTGTCAATTAAAATGATGAAATAGACAAATGTTTTACGGCTCCACTATATTAACAATATTGTAAGACTATCATCACCCCTTCTGACTTGACACAATTTTCTCTAAACTTTACAAAGAATCGGGATTTATATCAGGTATTACATAACACACAGAGCAGATTTCCTGAATGCATACTTCCAGCACAGAGAGTCACCTGATGGGAGAACAACTGTGATTTCACAATAAATGCTTCTAGCAGATGAACCTCCACACTGGTAGACATCCTGGAGAGATGAATGTTGGACATTTTAGGCAGTCCAAAGTTTAACAGTATCTTAAAGCAACAGGATGACATTGAAGTGTTGTAAAAGGAATGCATTGTCAGGCTTTCCGATATAAACAGGATGACATTGGGAGTGTCTGAGGAGAAGGCATTGCTTGTTTTCTGAAATGTAAAGTGCTTGTGTGAGGGAATAAGTGTTAGTAATGACATCACCCATGAATGGTTAATGTTTAGTTTTAGGGTAATAAACATGGGAAGTAGGTTAGATACAGATAACAATTGGTCAAAGATGCTAGAAAATGTTACATCAGGAAGTCCTGTGTTGGAGAAATGTTTCTGAGTTAAACAATTGCAAACTGGTTCCATAGATAGTCTGTTTCAGGGGATTTGGGAAATAGATATGTCATTTTGACATTTTCCTTTGATGTGATTAAAATATGGTGTATAAAGAACCATGGTTTTCAACAGTATCTCAGAGTGTACTCAAAAGATACAGAAACCAGTGAAGTCACTCTCTGTATACAGTTAAAGGCCGATCACCTTTCTGTGTATCAATAAAGTCTGGTCCGTATACTCCACTACGAAGTCTCGTGCTTACTTGAAATGCGTTGTTGTGTACCAGAGGAGAAAGGAGGTTGCTTGACACACAACAGAGGCATGCATTCAGAAAATTGGCCCCAATGTATCTCACCTGGAATTTCCAGGGGAGGTTCTCCTGCTATAACTTCAGCAGAATGCCTGGAGAAGGTGCATAAACAGCGATATAATTGCAAGTTCTTTCTTTCATACACTATTCCGTCAAAATAAATGTGCATCCTGTCAGTTGTTCAACTTATAGACCAACAAAGGAAGACAAGTGGGAAGAAAGAAAGCAAGGAATGCTTGTGTACTTAATGCATTTATTAGGACAATGTTGATGTGGAGCAACAGATGTGCTAGGAAATACTAATAAAATATAGCAAACACAGTCTAATGAGCTTGCCAATCAAATCTGTTCAATGTTCTTGGTAGCTCAAGGTTCATGATGTCACTAATGGCAAATTTCCAATCTAGGGATAATGATAAGAGCAAATTCATCTAGTTTTTTCATATTGGTACATTTAGTTCATAATAGCAAAATCAAAACTGTCAGTTCATGAAGGATGATAACCTACAAGCAAGAAAACTCAGGATTCAGTAGTAATTACATTTTTGATATAACTATCTCACCTAACACTTCCCTATGAATTCTTTAATTTTCCCTTATTCTCAACATCTATATCAACAGCAGCCTTCTAGCCTGCAAGAGACATCTCCAGCACTTCATCAATGATAATCCCTATTCTTTGCAGGTATACTAGAGTTAATGAAATGAAGCTTAATGACATGATTTTAGAAGTGAACTGACCCAATTTGTTAATCTATAAAGGCCGCACACAATTTCTAATAGGATTACTGGATACAGCTGTAATCTCTTAATAGAGAACATACTTAAGGGCCATTCAAGTCTATCACCATTTTCATAAACATATGTAGGGTAGGCTGGTGCAGAGTGGGTAATGGGGCTGGATTCTCTGTAAACAATGATGTTCTTGCTCCTCACTAGACATCAATATAATGGAAGAAGTGCAAGAATACAGCTGCTGGAACATCTGGTAGAAGTCCTCTTGGGATGAGTGTTTAATGAATGTTAAATGGATGGGTAAAGTGTGGTTTAAAAATATCACTTTAAAATGCTTTGCACATGACCTACATTTAGCGGTCACCTCTGGTTTCAAATGAAATCATGCTTTTCTATAGAAACTATAAGGATCACTTGTAATCTTGTGGCCCTTTATCATGAACAGAAGAACCATTAAGACCAACAAGACTACCCTTTTTTCATAGGTAAACCCCAGCAACAGTGGGGTGGTGCCAACCTGGTGCATCATGTAGCAGCCAGGGTGTACAGTGTTAAATGAAGTAAATCTGGACATGGTGAGGCCATCGCTGGCGACCCGGGCAGCAATGTGCACAGGTGTTGATGCCCTGTGTCCTGTGCAGCATCAGTTGATTGCGGAGAAGGTTGGTGTAGATGTTGGTGCTGCTGGTGTGTCCGGTGATGCTGGTGTTGGTGCTGATCGTGTCGGGATTCTGAGGACCAAGGTGAGATTTCATCAAGGGCACCGATGCTGATGGAATAGATGGCAGGTGAGGTTGAGGTGACAGATGCGATCTGTCAATGGCGAGAGAGGCTGTTCCAATGAGGTGACACTGGGTAGGGAGTTTGCTCCAAATACTTGCAACCTGTATAAAGGTCAATCTGTCTTCCAAATGCAGTAAGCAACAGCTTCTAACCTTGGAAAGTGAAGACATATGAAATGGGAGCTTTCATAGAACATTTGCAGCTGTCAGGTTAGTAAATAAATCATTCCATTCTGACACAACACCCAACCTTCTTACCTGATGTGATACCTGCTCTCTGGGAACCTCGTTTAAAAACCTGGTAAAATGTTAAGTACATGGGAAAATGGTACTTAACTGCCTTTTAACAAGCTTTTAAGTATCTAAATTGGCTGACCCACTGCTTGGTGCCGGGTCTGTTCAGGGATGGCAGACCCGACACTTGGGGAAACTGACAAGGAGGCGTGTTTACAGCGGGATACCGACCCATTGTCAATCTTTGTGATTTTTGACAGCGGACCCGCCTCCAAACCTGCACTCTGAGCGCTGGCAAAATTCCGGCCAATGAGTGGGAACAGAGCTCTGATAAGTAACAAACTTTGTGTCCAAAAAATAATTGTCTAATTTTTATCAGAAATAAGGTGCAACATAAATGGCCCAAGCTCTTGGTTATGGTAGTGTAGATGTTACGGTGTTGGGCTCACAGCCCAGAGAGCTGAAGTTCAAAGCTCATTGTGGCAAATTTGTGAATTAAATTCAATTACTCTGGTCATTTGTAGACCGGCATCAGAAAAATCATCATGTCACAACTCAGCTGGGTCACTAATACTGTAAGATTATCATCAATTTACTTATTAATTTGTCTATTAACACTTATTTTCTTTATACACTTTTCTTTACACTCCTGTAAAGTGCCTTGGGACATTTTACTACATTAAAGGCGCTATATAAATACAAGTTGTTATATTTGTATTCAGTTACTAATTTGTCTATTAACACTTGTAAACTAAATCTAATTATATGTGTGTATAAGGCAAAATAACCGGCTTAACAAAAAAAAGACTTATGGGAAAAACACTTATCCGCTTGATATTTTATCACAGTAGACTATAGCTGAACAAAACACGGTAAAAAGGCATGACATCACAGACCTTGAAAAGACAGGCGTTTAATAACTTGAGACAAGCAAGGCGCAGCCGGGGCTGGAATCTATGCAACCTTAGGAACCAGACTGATAAGGGAGTTTCACTAGACAGATAAGAAGGGGCCCGTGTGCCACAATAACATCTCTTGATATAAGTGTTTTTCAATGGAAAGTCACAGAGGGGAGGGACGGCGTGAGATCAGGGGAGAAGAGAGAGGATCTGTCGGGAGAAGGGGAAGTTGAGTGATAGATCCGAGGGAAGCTCCATAGATTCGAATTGAAAGAAATGGTATAAGAAGGAAAACCTGACAGGGGTTAAGTGTAGAAGTTAACAGAGGAGGATTCAAGTAATCCTAGGGAACACTGAGGCTAAACGGGCCAGGAGGCACGGCTAGAGAGGGTGCAAATAACACTTACCGTGACTTTTACCCAAGGCATAAACTGGTAGTATAACTCTTAATTATACCTTGTAAACTGCTACTTAAGATACAGTTACAGTAAACTCTTGTTTAAACGGCACTTAATCATCCGGAATACTTTAATAACCGGCAAAATAGATAACCAGTAATCTTGCCGAATCCATCCAGCACTCGTTTTACCGAGTCCGAGTCTCCCGCGGTGGCCGAGTTAGTCAGTGGTTTTTATTTTTGTTTGTGTTAAAAATTGCCTTGGTAGGTATACCTCTCTGTTATCCAGAATTTTTAATCAACCGGCACCATCCTGGTCCCGTAGGTGCCGGATAAGAAAGAGTTTACTATTGTATTGATCCTTGCTTGTGCTGAATAAATCTTTAACCACGGCCACCAATTTGGGTCAATGTTGAAGCATTTGGAATCAAAGATCTCACAACGAGATTCTTACAATACACCTGCCTGGCCTG
The DNA here is from genome assembly GCF_052327205.1 of Somniosus microcephalus. NCBI lineage: Eukaryota > Metazoa > Chordata > Chondrichthyes > Squaliformes > Somniosidae > Somniosus > Somniosus microcephalus. The sequence goes on along the minus strand of NC_140996.1, from coordinate 25,441,913 downwards.
GCCTACATGTGAATCCAGTCCCACACTATATGGCTAACTCTTCATGCTTTCTGAAGTGGCCCAGCAACAGTTCAGTTGTCAGGGCAACTAGGGATGGACAATCCAAAATAATATCAATGCCAGAGAGTCAGGTTATGACTCTCCTGCCTGAAGTTAAATGCTCAGTGTTTGGACCTGGAATTTCCTGGATTGCATTTACCCAGAAATTACGTTGAAACTTACACCAGTACTTGCGCCGATCTTGCTGACAGGAACATACACCCAAATTTCCTGTGGAGCTCATTTGCCTGTGCTGGAAGGTAAAAACCAGCATAAAACAAGTGCAAATACGAGTGGGCTGCTGTCTTCTGTCCTGGTGTATCACTCTTGGAGCCTCTTGCATCTGGTTCTCCTTTTTCCTCTTCCATTATTATGCAGGTGTGGAGATGCCAGTGTTGGACTGGGGTGGACAAATGTAAGAAATCACACAACACCAGGTTATAGTCCAACAGCTTTATTTGAAATCACAAGCTTTCGGAGCGCTGCTCCTTCGTCAGGTGAAGTGGAGAAATGCATAAAGACACAGCTTATATAGTCAGAGAATAATGTCAGATGTTTACAGGTAATCTTTCCAACTGCCATTTATCACACCTCGGCAGAGAGATAATCACAGCAATCAAAGGTGTGAATGGTCGTCATCCAGTACTTCCCCGGAGCGGAGAAACTACGCCATGTTCTTTGCAGCCTTCAACATGTCATCGATGACGACGAACACCTCGCTAAGGCCATCCCCACGCCTCCACTACTCGCCTTCAAACAACCGCCTAACCTCAAACAGACCATCATTCGCAGCAAATTACCCAGCTATCACGAGAACAGCAACCACGACACCACACAACCCTGCCACAGCAACCTCTGCAAGACATGCCAGATCATCAACACAGATACCATCATCACACGTGAGGACACCACCCACCAGGTACATGGTACATACTCATGTGACTTGGCCAACGTTGTCTGCCTCATATGTTGCAGGAAAGGATGCCCCAGAGCATGGTACATCGGTGAGACAATGCAGACACTGCAACAACGGATGAACGGACACCATGCAACAATCGCCAGGCAGGAGTGTTCCCTCCCAGTTGGGGAACACTTCAGCAGTCAAGGACATTCAGCCTCCGATCTTCGGGTAAGCATTCTCCAAGGCGGCCTTCGAGACACACGACAACGCAAAATCGTCGAGCAGAAACTGATAGCCAAGTTCTGCACCCATGAGGACAGCCTCAACCGGGATCTTGGGTTCATGTCACGCTACATGTAACCCCACCTGACGTAGGGTCATCCAGACTCGAGTTGTCATTGGCTTGTTCTCTCTACACAGATGCGGCCAGACCTGCTGTGATTTCCAGCAAAAAAAATGTTTTTTGTCTTTTTTTGTTTTTCATACAGACCCCAGCATCTGCAACTTTTGACCCCTTGTGACCCCACCTCATTGTTCTTTGATGTAATGTTTTCCTGACTGACCTGCCTGGCCATCATTCACACCTTTGATTGCTGTGATTATCTCTCTGCCGAGGTGTGATAAATGGCAGTTGGAAAGATTACCTGTAAACATCTGACATTATTCTCTGACTATATAAGTTGTGTCTTTATGCATTTCTCCACTTCACCTGACGAAGGAGCAGCGCTCCGAAAGCTTGTGATTTCAAATAAAGCTGTTGGACTATAACCTGGTGTTGTGTGACTTCTTACATTATTATGCAGACAAGGAGTATTCCCATTGGGAAGGCCATTCTAGCTGATTAGTCCTTCTGCTAGCATGGGGGAGGGGTGGGTCTAAAAATTTCAGGTGCACTGAGACTGACTGTTGCGTTTGCAAAGATAATCCAGAGACCGTAAGCAGAGTTCAGTTCATGCTGCTTTTATAATGGCTGCCACACACACACACACTTCCAGGCACAAGCGATCGAATACCTATACACAATACAATGATAACAGCACTATCAAACTCCATGTGCTCAGGCCAAGGCAATCAAGAACCTATCCCCAATGTCAGACATAACACTGACAGCACTTTGATTAAGTATAGTGCAGGTCCCAGTAAGAAAAACATTTTAAAAAAACGCAAAGAAAATCCCTATCAAACTCCAGAAATCTCAATCGTGCCAATGTCTGGTGACCTCTGGTCAGGCTGCGGCTAAATGATTGGCCATGAATCTATGCCAATGGATTACTGGCACAAAGGCAGGAAAATCGCATGAGCTGGTCTTTTGCATAGGGGCGGAGCCACGTAACTGAGTGGCAGACAGTTTCGGTGGACGTATCACAGAAGCAGCATAAATGATCGAGAAAATTTGTGCGTTTCAGCAGAAACTGGCCCAAATCAGTCAGGCGTGAAGTTCCTCCTAGAAAACGCATTATGCTGCTCTTACGCCGTAGTTCTGCCAAAAGGTTCCAGGAAATTCTGAATTCAAAATCTTTTATCGTTTATTACAGAAAAGAAAGTGCCATCCACTGGGAATAGAACTGCTTTATCTTTTTCTGGTGAAATTTTGAAATTATTAAATTGATAGATAAAGCTATTGATTGTAAAGAAAAACTGAAAGTTAGTATAACACTTTGCTTGGCTAATGCCCTAATCACAATTGCGTTAAAGAGGGGAATTTTAAAAACGTATTTCAATCCTAGCTTCCAAATTACTTAGAGTTTAAACACAGACTTTTGCCACAGCAAATGACCTGAACTATAAGATTTGCCAAAATTGTTATCACTTTTAAGGAGGCAGTTACTGCCCATCTAAACTGCGAGATTCTAGCATACTGACTGAATCCGGCCCTTCTATCTCTCGTAAAACCAGATCAGGTAGAGCTTAAGGGAGAAGGGGCTTCACAATCCATGTATGCCTTAGACAATAGATTTTGTGATTGTTAATCTCCTCGACCGAGTCTCATACCTCAGTAGCTGTTTTCTAGGCCAAGTGTATTTGTTTTATTGACAATATTTCCTCTGGTAGCCTGTGTTTGGCACAATATTTGTAGTTTGGATTAATGCACAAGGCATTTAACCAGTACCATAGTTTTGATCACCTACCACATGCCCAGCAGTTCTTTATTAGTTACAATGGTGACTTATTATCATTCAAGCTGGAGTAACAACTTTTATATCAGATGGCTCTTATGAAACATGGAACATCAGCATTCTTTGTAAAAATGATTTTATATGAATAGAACATGTTCTTATTTACACAAGCACTCACATTTATTCTCGTATGTATGCTTTTCCCAAGTAAGGATTTTTGTCAATACTAATAATCAGTAGAGAACTAGGTATGAATAGGCCTAATATTTTTTAATTTTCATTGGTAATCAGTAATGATCCATCACTTAAATTTGTTCCTAATAGCTTAATTTTAGTCTGTTGAATCTAAATGCAGAATATCCATCTTCGTGTATTTCTCTAATAAGTTGTCACTGAATGTAAAATTTGAATAGAAAATGAATTTGGAAGCCTATCCTTCACAGAGGGGATCTCTGACTCTCCCTCCGACCCCCTCCCCATCTCTCCCGCTGATCCCCTCCATCTCTCCCTCTGATCCCCCCCATCTCTCTCTCTGATCCCCTCTATCTCTCCCTCCGATCTCCGACTCTCCCCCTTATAGCGGTTGTAACTCCTCCAAGCCCAGACTACCAATAGCACAAGTGCTCTAAACTCACATTGCCAATAAGACACACAGGCATAACAAGTTTGCTTGGTGTAAACATGCACATAAATACAATTGACAGTACTTTTAATGACAAAAGCAAAATACTGCGGATGCTGGAAATCTGAAATAAAAACAGAATATGCTGGAAATACTCAGCAGGTTAGGCAGCATTTGTAATGAATTGTATTTTAATCGATGCTTGAAAAAAAACATTTGAAACATGTTTTCTTGAATTCAAGTTATTAACATAGTATTTCATTTCATTTTAAATGTTGCTGAGTTAATGACATAAAAATTATTGCAGTATTAAAAATAAAGCAGTCAAATAATGTATTTAAATGGTGTCATGTGACAATGAACTGGAAGCAGAGAAAATAACAACAGTACTTTGAACACTTTATCAAAAATTGAATTCCTATATTTATCTCACCCTTTTGTTACATTTAAACTGCTAAAGTCTGTAGGGGGTTTTGGGCGTGTGTGACGTGTCCCCAGTCAGCTCTGCCCCTGACTGTCTCTGAGCGGTTCGAATCGCTCCCACACCCCCTGGGTTCTAGACACTGGACTTAGGTACAGGCGGCGATACAGAAAATCGAGTAGACAAGTGGTTTGGTGCAAGAAAACCACATTTTATTAAAAGGCTGAATAAAAACACAATGCTACTGAGAATTACTGATATAGTTACAGGCATAAAACAGTTAATACACTTACATGGGAATGGGGAACACACGGCACATCGAGGGAAACAAATACATTAAAAATCCCCTTGCCCTTATCCCACCCCCTATACCTAACTAGATTAAGCTATGAGGGGCCAGGAATTCATGCTCACCAATTCAAAACCTGTTGCCTTAGATGGTAGGGTTTGAGGTCCGCTCTTCCTGTCCTTTGGGGTATCCCGTCGCCACGTGGTCACAGGGCGCGGCGCTCAAGTTGTTTGTGGAAAGGCACCCTCCCTTTTTCTCTGTTAACGTCTTCGTCGAGTACTTCGTCGCGATGGGCCGCCTTCTCCTTCGGGCGGTCGCCGATGGTATTGCTGTGGTCGGGGTTCGGTTGGCGGTCTTTACCGTCTAATGATTTTGCTACCCATGTTTCGAACACCAGTATATTCTTAAATTGGGGTTTTACTGTCTATGCATGTAACGCCAACTTATTCACAACGCCAGCTTAGAACTAGGCGTTTGTTCCCCAATGCGTCTTTCGCTGCCCTTCTCTGCTCTTATCGGTTTACCGTATTCTTCGTCTCATCTCGTCTCATCTGCCCGTTTGTGGCCTGTGTGTCCTGTGTGGTTTCGAGCTCGGGTCTCGTTCTCCTCCCGCGTTGGGCCCTTGGTGTTGTAATGGGCGACCTTGGTGTTGAGCGGCGTGGGGAGCGAGAAGAGAGCCCGCCACGAGGCCAGGGCACGAGAATGAGAGGCAGCAGGCCAAAAGCCAAACGGTAAGAGGCCAGAGCAAGAGAGAGCTAAGAGACCGATCACTACCGATGGGCCTAAAATTATACCCGATTCTTCATTCCTTATCTGCGCGCCAAATCAGGTCAGTCCTTTGTCTAACTTTTGCTGGGCTCGTTTAAACTGATTACAGCCATCTACTTTAACGACTCCTGAAATGGTTGTCTCTGTGTTTTAATGGTTTCGATGTCCTGGCTGTTGGTTATGTATAAAACTTAATCGGGTTTTCCTGACTCGATGGCTTCTGTGAGCTGTTACCGATTAAATATGCAGAAACCTGATGGCCTTGATTGAAGCCCATTCTAACCTGATCTGTTTCAAGGCGAATGGAATGCATATTCTGTGTTTGCACTGTCTGGCCCCACAGAGTCTATTCACAGGTCTATGCATTTTAAGTTTCATTCCAGGCTTGAAAAAAAGGTGTCTGCCTGTTTGCAGAGCCTTGCTTTTAAAATCCTGTACTTTTGGTCACGAGGTTGCAGAAGCCATTTTGGGCACCCTGTCTTTTCATAACTTGTCCAATACAGGGTCCCTTTATCCATAACTTTGGGGAATGTGGGAATTTTGAGAACCCTACAAGTCTCAGACTGAATAGTTAAATTAGTCATATTCAGGGACTGAAAACAAATTGAACCAGCGGAATGAGTGATAAGAATGAAATTGTTATAGTTGATGACTTGATTGAATGTTTAACTGGACAAGCACAGTATACTGTGAGGAAAAACCTGACCAGAAACAACACAAAAATGTATTTAAATGGCATATGTCATTTTTTATAGTGCAGATCAATTCACTGCAATTACTGTTCAGTTGGAAGGCAACAGCCGAGAATGGGCAGTGAAAAATTAACATTTATCAGTCGCTTTTCAAGTAGAACAGAATCTCCATCAATCTGTTAGCTGATGTAATCAACATATTTTTATTTTGGTTTGTTTTCCATGCTGTCAAGTAATCAGCTGGATCAATGGCCACGGAACTCACGCCTCCGGTTGACAGACGTGGTTCCTGAGCTGTGTGAATCCCGTGTCCATGCAATGAAATTTGAAAAGTGGGGGGGAAAAGGCTCTTAAGTGCCTGTAAAGTACCTCATAATGATTTCAATTGGGTCCCCCGCCGCTGCAGGTCAGGTCGGCTCCACGCTGACCGATGCGCCCGTGGGAAAGGCGCGTGGGAGTGAGTTGACAGCGGGTTCCTGACCCGCTGTCAAAAAAAGCAACTTTCCCACCCGACCCACCACTGATCGCGCCCACTACCACCCCGGAAAATTCAACCCTATGCCTCTATTTATGAAGCCCAGGATCCCGTATGCTTCTTTAACTGCTTTCTCAACCTGCCCTGCCACCTTCAACGATTTGTGCACATATGCCCCCCAGGTCTCTCTGTTCCTGCACCCCCTTTAGAATTGTACCCTTTAGTTTATATTGCCTCTCCTTGTTCTTCCTACCAAAATGTATCACTTCGCACATTTCTGCATTAAATTTCATCTGCCACGTGTCCACCCATTCCACCAGCCTGTCTCTGTCCTCAAAAGAGTTAAATATTTTATAGGCACATCAAGAAAAAAAGGAAGGTTAGGATGGAAATAGGGCCATTAAGGGATAGTCAGGATAATACCACAGGTAATGATAGAGATATGGCAGAAATATTAAATAATTATTTTGCTTCAGTATTTACCAGGGAGATAGAACAGGTGGACATGACATTGGATGGTGAGATTAGTAATGAGATAGGAGCATTTAAAATAAAAGAAAGGGGATATATTAAATAAATTAATCAGACTCAAAGAGGATAAAACCTCTGGTCCAGATAGATTGCATCCACGCATTTAAAAAAAAATCTAGGTAAGAGATAGCAGAGGCATTACTACGCATATTTAATAATTTTAGAAAAAGATATAGTGCCATAGGACTGGCAGATAGCTAAGTAATACAGATATTGAAGAAGGGGGATAGAACATGTCCAGGGAATTATAGACCAGTCAACTTAACATCGGTGGTAGGAAATATAATGGAATCCCCACTAAAGGAGAAAATAGAATAACATCTAGAAATGAAAAATATAATAATGAATATAATAATGGATTTCAAAAGGGGAAGTCTTGCTTGACCAACCTTATTGAATTTTTTGAAGAGGTAACAGAGAGAGTAGACAAGGGTAATGCAGTAGATGTAATTTATCTAGATTATCAAAAAGCCTTTGATAAGGTACCCCATAATAGACTAATGAGCAAAGTCAGGGAATGCGGAGTCAGGGGACAAGTAGCAGAATGGATTATTGGCTGGCTTCAGGACAGAAAGCAGAGAGTAGGAATAAAGGGTAGCTATTCACAGTGGCAGAAGGTGGGTAGTGGTGTTCCACAAGGATCAGTGCTGGGACCACTGCTGTTCACAATTTACATTAACGATTTAGACTTTGGAATTAAAAACACAATTTCTAAATCTGCGGATGACACCAAATTGGAGGGGATAGTCTATACTGAGGAGGTCTGCAACAAGTTACAGAAGGACATTAATAAACTTGCAGAATGGGCGTATAATTGACAAATGATGTTCAACACAGGTAAAAGTGAGGTATTGTTGAGATACCGCGGCAAACGTGGGAGTCGAGACCAGAGTTGATGGAACACAACTGCTTTAATTTACATCATGGCAAAACAAGTGCTTAAAAAGCCCGCGCAACCACTTAAATACTCCCCAGACAGGAAGTGCTCCCGGCAGCCTGTCCCTGCGGGAAACAAGTTGCCGGAGGAAAGGGCCCATGGCTGGGGGCGGCTGCTGCCGGCAGTGCACCTGCGTAAACTGTCCGTGCCGCCGTGAGTGGATTATGTCCAATGGTGGCGTGTCGCCACAGAGCTCCCTCCAAAATCCGCTTAGGAGGAGTGGACGCGTCGTGACGGTGGTCTAATGGTTCTGCCGGAGCGGCTCTGAGTGGCCGCCGGTCTAGTCGGTGGGGCCGGGCGGTTCGCCGCTGGCTGTGCTAGCTTGCTGGCGGGACGGCCTCTAGTTGGAGGTCGGGCCACGGGGACCTGTTCCCCTGGTTCTGTGTGTGCTGGTTTGAGTCGGTTGATGGAGACCGTTTCGACCCTGTCGCCGAGTCGCAGCTTGAAGACCTTGTCCCCGGTTTGTAGTACCTCGTACGGTCCATCGTACGGGGGTCGCAGGGGTCCGCGGCGTGCGTCATGTCGCACGAAGACGAAGCGTGCCTGCTGTAAGTTTGGCGGAACGTGAGGTGCGAGTTCGCCGTGTCGGTGGACCGGAAGTGGGGCGAACTGTTGAGCGGAAGAGCAAGAGTTGAGCCGCTGCTGTTCGGCCGACCAAGGCGTGGTAGCCTCCGGGAGGAATTCGCCTGGTACGCGCAGCGGTTGTCCGTAGACTAACTCCGCTGCTGAGGACTGGAGGTCTTCCTTGACCGCGGTGCGTAGGCCTAGTAGCACCCACGGTAGGCGGTCAGTCCAGGTACTGTCCTGCAGGCTGGCGCGGAGTGAGGCCTTGAGTGACCTATGGAAGCGTTCACACAGCCCGTTGGCCTGCGGGTGGTACGCCGTGGTTCGGTGGAGCGTCACCCCGAGGTTGCGTGCTGTGGCCGTCCAGAGTTCGGAGGTGAACTGGGCGCCTCTGTCGGAGGTTATATCGGCCGGTACGCTGAACTTCGCGACCCAGGTGTTAACGAACGCCCTGGCGATGTCGGCTGTGGTGGTGGAGGTCAACGGCACTGCCTCAGGCCAGCGTGTGTAGCGGTCGACCATCGTGAGAAGATAAGTTTGGCCTTGCGATGGCGGCAGAGGACCGATGATGTCGACGTGTACGTGGTCGAAGCGGCGGCTGGGTACCTCGAAGTCTCCCAGGGGTGCTTTTGTGTGCAGCTGCACCTTAGCCCGTTGGCAGGCAAGGCAGGAGTTGGCCCAATTCCGAACATCTTTGCTGAGGCCGCGCCAGACGAAGCGCTGGGAGAGGAGTTGAACAGATGCGCGGGAACCCGGATGGGAGAGCCTGTGGAGCGCGTCGAAGATGCGGCGGCGCCAGGTTGCAGGGACGACCGGCCTGGGTTGGCCGAGTGAGACGTCGCAAGTGACTGCCGTGGCTTCGGGCCCGTGCGCGACCTTGGCTAGGCGTAGCCCTGGCAGGCTGGTAGCCGCCGAGAGGAGGTCTGGGTCCATGAGCTGGGCCGCTGCTAGTTGCACGTAGTCGACCGCTAGGTGATTCGCGCAGATGGCGGGACAGGAAAGGCAGTCGGCGACAACGTTGTCTCTACCGGAGACGTGCTGGGTGTCCGTGGTAAACTCGGACACGGCCGCGAGCTGGCGTTGCTGCCTAGCGGACCAAGGGTCGGTGTTCTTGGCCATCGCGTATGTGAGCGGCTTGTGGTCCACGTACGCGGTAAATGAGCGGCCCTCCAGGAGGAACCTAAAATGGCGGACCGACAGGTGGAGCGCGAGGAGCTCGCGGTCGAAAGTAGAGTATTTGACCTCCGGGGGGCGCAGTTGGCGGCTGTAGAAGGCAAGTGGCTGCCACGCGCCATTGACCCACTGCTCAAACACGGCTCCGACCGCATGGTCGGGGGCGTCGGTGGTGAGCGCGACCCGGGCATCGGCCCTTGGGTGCGCGAGCAGGGTGGCGTCGGCGAGCGCGTTTTTGTTGGCGTCGAAGGCAGCTGACGTGTCAGCGGTCCAGACTACGGCCATCTTGCTGGATTTACCTCGAAGGGAATCGTATAGGGGCTTCATGAGGGCTGCAGCTCTGGGGATGAACCTGTTGTAAAAGTTCACCATCCCGAGGAACTCCTGGAGGCCCTTGATGGTTTTAGGGCGGGGGAATTGCTGGACGGCCTGCAACTTGTTGGGCAGGGGGACGGCCCCAGCAGGGGTGATGGTGGCCGAAAAAATCGATCTCGGCTAGGCCGAATTGGCACTTCGCCGGGCTGAGGATAAGCCCGTGTTGGGCTAGGCGCCCGAACAAGATGCGAAGGTGTTCGAGGTGTTCCTGTTTGGAGGAGCTGGCCACAAGAATGTCGTCTAGATAGACGAATAGAAAGTTCAGGTCCCGGAGGACTGAGTCCATAAGGCGCTGGAAAGGCTGGGCTGCATTCTTGAGGCCAAAGGGCATCCTCAGGAACTCGAACAGGCCGAATGGGGTGATGACGGCTGTTTTGGGGATGTCCGCGGGGTGTACGGGGACTTGGTGGTAACCGCGCACCAGGTCGACCTTGGAGAAGACGGTTCATCCGGCCAATCGGGCTGAGAAGTCCTGGATGTGCGGCACCGGGTATCGGTCGGGGGTGGTGGCGTCGTTGAGGCGGCGGTAGTCCCTGCAGGGGCGCCAGCCTCCGCCGGGCTTGGGGGCAATGTGGAGGGGCGAGGCCCAAGGGCTGCTGGAGCGGCGGATGATGCCGAGTTGCTCCATGGTGGTGAACTCGGCCCGCGCGATTTCCAGCTTGGCCGGGTCGAGTCTGCGGGCGTGGGCAGAGACCGGGGGGCCGGTGGTGGGGATATAGTGCTCCACACCGTGTTTGGCGGCTTTGGCCGAAAAGATCGGGTTAGTGAGGGTGGGAAACTCGGCTAGTAGGGCCGAGTAGTCGTCCGTGGCTCTGGCGAGGCAGTAGGTCGTCAAGCCGACCGAACGGGCCGGGGTGACTGCGCCAGGGATGGGGGCCATAGTGTTGTTGTCGATGAGGCGGTGCCTCGGAATGTCGACAAGGAGGCCGTGGGCGCGTAGGAAGTCAGCGCCGATGAGTGGGCAGAGGACCTTGGCTGTGAGGAACTCCCAGCAGTAGCGGCGGCTTGCGAGGTCAAGCGTGACCATGCGGGTGCCGTATGTGCGGATGTCAGAGCCATTGGCTGCAGCCAGCGTGACACCCCGTGCGCCGCATTGGATTTCGAGGGCGGAGGCGGGGGTGATGCTGTGCTGGGCTCCTGTGTCGCACAGGAATCGGCGGTTGGTGCTGTCGTCGGTGACGTACAGTAGGGGCCCCTTTTGCCCCGCGGCCATCGTGGGGGCCGGTGCGGGGAAGGGTTTGAAAGTGCACGGTGGCGTGCAACGTTGGGCCCTAGTGCCAAAACGGGTGTGGTAGTAGCAGTGACCCGGAGTGGAAGGGCGGTCGGGCCTAGTGAGCCGGGGGGACCGCGTGGTCGTTGCCGTGAGGTCGGGCGCGACGTCGCGAGCGGTCTGCGCGGAGAGCAGCCGGTCGGCCTTTTCGGCTATCTCGTTCAGGTCCATGGAGCCAGACTCCACAATGAGCGGGCGGATGCTGGCGGGGAGCTGTCGAATGAAAAGCGTACGAAAGAGGGCGCCGGGTTTTTTGTCGTCCGAGAGGGACAGCATGTGGGAAAGCAGGTCTGATGGTGAAGCGTCACCAAGGCCTGGGAGGTCGAGGAGTTGGCAGTTGCGCTGGTAGGAGGACGCCTGAAATTTTTTAAGGAGCGCGGCCTTCAGATGTTCGTACTTGCCTTCCTCTGGTGGATCCTGCAGCGCTGCCCAAACCTTAGGGACTGTGGCGCAGGTGAGAGAGGCAACGAGGTAGTCGTGCTTCATGGCGTCGACTGTAATGCTTCTCAGCCGGAATCTGGACTTGGCTTGAACGAACCAGTTTAACCGTGACTGTGTTTGTATCCGCCATGCTAGCTTAGGATTCATTCTGAGCATCGGGGTCACCAGTGTTGAGATACCGCAGCAAACGTGGGAGTCGAGACCAGAGTTGATGGAACACAACTACTTTAATTTACATCATGGCAAAACAAGTGCTTAAAAAGCCCGCGCAACCACTTAAATACTCCCCAGACAGGAAGTGCTCCCGGCAGCCTGTCCCTGCGGGAAACAAGTTGCCGGAGGAAAGGGCCCACGGCTGGGGGCGGCTGCTGCCGGCAGTGCACCTGCGTAAACTGTCCGTGCCGCCGTGAGCGGATTATGTCCAATGGTGGCGTGTCGCCACAGTATTACATTTTGGTAGGAAGAATAGGGAGGTCACTTATCACTTGGAGGGTGCGAGTCTAGGTGGGGTAGAGGAACAAAGGGATCTCGGAATACAAATACACAAATCACTAGAAGTTGCAACACAGGTTAGTAAGGCCATCCATAAAAATAGAAAATCAAGCACTAGGGTTTATTTCTAGAGGTATAGAGTTGAAAAGCAGGGAAGTTATGTTAAACTTGTATTGAACCTTGGTTAGACCACACTTGGAGTACTGTGTACAGTTGTGGTCGTCATATTATATAAAGGATATAGAGGCACTGGGGAGAGGGTGCAGAGAAGATTTACAAGGATGATACCAGAAATGTGAGGGTATATATATCAGGAAAGGATGAACAGGCTGGGTCTTTTTTCCCTTGAAAAAATAAGGCTGAGGGGTGACCTAATAGAGGACTTTAAAATTATGAAAATTTTTGATAGAGTGGATACAGAGAAAATGTTTCCACTTGTGGGGAAGAGCATAACTAGAGGACATCAATATAAGATAGTCAGCAAGAAATCCAATAGGGAATTCAGAAGAAACTTCTTTACCCAAAGAGTGGTGAGAATGTGGAACTCACTACCACGGAGTGGTTGAAGCGAATACTATAGATTAATTTAAGGGGAGGCTAGACAAGCATACGAGGGAAAAGGGAATAGAGGGTGATGCTGATAGATTTAGATGAGGAAAGACAGGAGGAGGCTCCTCTTTCACTATGACTTTGGCAGCATCTTCTTCCTTGGTGAAGACAGATGCAAAGTACTCATTTAATACCTCAGCCATGCCCTCTGTCTCCATGCGTAGGTATCCTTTTCGGTCCATAATTAGCCCACCCCTCCTCTTCCTACCCATTTACTATTCGTATGCTTATAGAAGACTTTTGGATTCCCTTTTATGTTAGCTGCCAATCTATTCTCATACTTTCTCTTTGCCCCTCTTATTTCCTTTTTCACTTCCCCTCTGAACTTCCTATATTCAGCCTGGTTCTCACTTGTATTTTCAACCTGACATCTGTCAAATGCGCCCTTTTTCTGCTTCATCTTTACTCTCTATCTCTTTTGTCATCCAGGGAGCTCTGGCTTTGGTTGCCCTACCTTTCCCCCTCGTGGGAATGTACCTTGACTGTACCTGAACCATCTCCTCTTTAAAGGCAGCCCATTGTTCGATTACAATTTTGCCTGCCAATCTTTGATTCCAATTTACCCAGGCCAGATCTGTTCTCAACCCACTGAAATTGGCCTTCCTCCAATTAAGTATTTTTTACTCTAGATTGCTCCTTGCTCTTTTCCATAGCTAATCTAAACCTTATGATACTATGATCGCTGTTCCCTAAATGTTCCTCTACTGACACTTGCCCCACTTGACCCACCTTATTCCCCAGAACCAAATCCAGCAATGCCTCCTTCCTCTTTGGGCCAGAAACCTACTGATCAAGAAAGTTCTCATGAACACACTTCAGAAATTCTTCCCCTTCTCTGCCCTTTACACTATTACTATCCCAGTCTATATTAGGATAATTGAAGTCGCCCATTATCACTACTCTATAGTTCTTGCACCTCTCTGTAATTCCCCTGCAAATTTGCTCCTCTATATCCTTCCCACTAGTTGGTGGCCTGTAGAATACACCTAGTAGTGTAATGGCACCTCTATTGTTTCTCAACTCTAGCCAAATAGATTCTGTCCTTGACCCCTTCAGGACATCCTCTCTCTCTCCAGCACTCTAATATTCTCCTTAACCAATACTGCCACCCCACCCCCTTTCTTTCCTGAACGCCCTATATCCAGGTATATTTAGTACCCAATCCTGCCCTTTTTTGAGCCAGGTCTCTGTTATCACCACAACACCATATTCCCATGTGGCTTTTGCGGCTGCAGCTCACCAACCTTATTTACCACGCTTCGTGCGTTTACGCACATGCACTGTAAACCTATCTTAGACCTTCTTGTATTCTCTCTTAGTCTGACCCCACCTAATACCATACTATTTCTTACTCTAGTGCTATCTGTTTCTCCCAATCCTTTGTGCACCTTGTTTCTCCTTTCTAATGCTACATCCTGGTGCCCACCCCCTGCCAAATTAGTTTAAATCCTTCCCAACAGCACTAGCAATACCCCCCCTCCCTCCCCCAGCGAGGATATTGGTCCCGGTTCTGTTGAGTTGCAACCCGTTCAGCCTGTACAGGTCCTACCTCCCTCAGAACCGGTCCCAATATCACAGGAATCTAAAGCCCTCCCTTCTGCACCATCCCTCCAGCCAAGCATTCATCTGCTCTATCCTCCTATTTCTATACTCACTAGCTCGTGGCACCGGGAGCAATCGGCAATTACTACCTTTGAGGTCTTGCTTATTAATCTCTTTCCTAACTCCCTATAATCTGCTTGCAGGACCTCATCCCTCTTTCTACCTATGTTGTTGATACCAATATGGATCATGATCTCTGGCTGTTCACCCTCCCCCCTCAGAGTGTCCTGCAGCTGCTCAGTGACATCCTTGACCCTACCACCAAGGAGGCCATATACCATCCTAGAATCACGTCTGCGGCTGCAGAAACGCCTGTTTGTTCCCCTAACTATTGAATCCCCTATCACTATTGCTTTCCCGATCTTCCTCCTCCACCCCCTGTACAGCTGAGTTAGCTGTGGTGCGGTGGCCTTGGATCTGACTGTACTCCCCAGAGGAATCATCGTCCTCACCAGTATTTACAACTGAATACCAGTCAGAGAGTGAGATGCACTCAGGGGACTCTTGCACTACCTGCCTGGTCCTCCTTGTTTGTCTGGCAGTCACCCATTCCCTCTCTGCCTGCACACTTTTAAGGAGCGGGGTGATCACCTCCTGCAATGTGCTCTCAGCCTCACGGATGCACCACAGTGATGCCGGCTGCTGCTCAAGCTCTGAAACCCGGAGCTTGAGCTCCTCCAGCTGATGACACTTCCTGCACATGTGGTTGTCCAGGACACAGGAAGCGCCCTGGAGTTCCCACATGGCACAAGGTGTGCATTCCACGGGACTGAGGTGTCTCTATTTAATAGACTATTAACTAACGTAACGGAAATAAACTCAAGACTTAAAAAAAAATCACCAGCTACTCACCAATCAGCTCCTTCCCTTGTGCTGACGTCACTTTAGCTTTTTTTTACCTCGTTCCCTGACGCTCGCGCTCCCTCAGGGCTCCGGACTCTCGGGCCTACCTTTATCTCCGGCCGCTCCTCTCGCTAATTGTTAAATAAGAAATAACGTTCATCTTTTAAGACTTAATTCTCCCAGCTACAGACCAAGCCCAGGTCCCAGAGGAATCATTGTTCAACCATCACTCAGAGACTTTGGGGTAGGAACTCATCCTGGCCCTGTTTTCAGGCCCAGGCTCGAGGCTAGGCAGGCCGCACGCGACCCCAACCGAGAGGCAATTTATGCGCGAGCTGCCGATGCCTGTCACATGCGACTCATGCATTGCAAATGCCGAATGTCGGGCTGCTTGCCTTGCTGGCAGTGGGCCGAAGGTAGGTCCCGGGAAGGGGGTGGTGTTTGGAGCGAGCAGCGGGGGTGGGACAGAGCGACACGACTGGTGCCACGCAGAGCAGGGCCTGGAGATTTTTTATTCATTTTGGGAACTTGATGGAACATTGCACTTGGCAGGCTAGAAGTCAGGCCCTTTTCATTAGATCCTGAAAATGATGAGATTAGTTGCAACATGTCAGACTACAACAAATCGTTTCCCCTAAACAATAGTCTTTTCAAAGAATACTTGAAACAAGTCACTTTTAACTGTTCTCTGTTCATCCTCAATTTCATCTCTGTTAGCATCACTTAACGTTGTCAAATCCTCTTAACATTTTCCCTTTCACTGCCTTTTTAACATGTGTCTGAAGACTTTTGCATTCTTCCCAGTGAGCACCCACCGCCCTCCACTTTTATCCCTACATATTTTTTGAAGGAGATTTTTGAATATTAAGGGAATCAAGACATATGGGGATAGTGCAGGAAAGTGGAGATGAGGTAGAAGATCAGCCATGAACTTATTGAATGGCGGAAAAGGCTCGAGGGGCTGAATGGCCCACTCCTGCTCCTATTTCTTATGTTCTTATGTTTCTTTCTTAATTCATAGCAGCTGATCTTGTTTGTTCATAGAGTCATAGTGATATACAGCACAGAAAGAGGCCCTTTGGCCCATCGTGTCCATGACGGCCATCAAGCCCTGTCTATTCTAATCCCATTTTCCAGCACTTGGTCCGTAGCCTTGTATGCTATGGTGTTTCAAGTGCTCATCTAAATGCTTCTTGAATGTTGAGGGTTCCTGCCTCTACCACCCTTTCAGGCAGTGAGTTCCAGATTCCAACCACCCTCTGGGTGAAAAAGTTTTTCCTCACATCCCCTCTAAACCTCCTGCCCCTTACCTTGAAACTATGCCCCCTGGTTATTGACCCCTCTACTAAGGGGAAAAGTTCCTTTCTATCTACCCTGTCTATGCCCCTCATAATTTAGTACACCTCAATCAGGTCCCCCCTCAGCCTTCTCTGCTCTAAGGAAAACAACCCCAGCCTGTCCAGTCTCTCTTCATAGCTGAAGCGCTCCAGCCCAGGTAACATCCTGGTGAATCTCCTCTGCACCCTCTCCAATGCAATCACATCCTTCCTATAGTGTGGCGACCAGTGCGGCACACAGTATTCCAGCTGTGGCCTAACTAGCGTTTTGTACAGCACTTAGGGTCTTGCTTGTTCCGCATTTACTTTCTCCGTCAGTACTGGGAACGTTATGACCTGTTGGATTCCTACTTTCTCTCTCAGTTGCCTGCATTTCAACTGCATGTTCTGATGAATATTACATAGCGTATTTAATGCTTCCTTATCTATTGTTTCCGCTGAACTCAAATTACAAACAAATCGTATTTTCCATTTTTCAGAAGCACTCCTTTTGGACCCATTTTCCAGCGCCCTTATGATGATACTGCCCTCAGAGTAAATTCTGATACATTTGGAACAGTGACCTAATGCTATACATCAGTGTGAGGCGACCAATCCAATCTGAATGCAAATACTTTGAAGTGAATTTATTGCTTATAGAATCATAGAAAGTTACAGCACGGAAGGAGGCCATTTCGGCCCATTGTGTCCACGCCGGCCAACAAAGAGCTATCCAGCCTAATCCCACTTCCCAGCTCTTGGTCCGTAGCCCTGCAGGTTACAGCATCCCAAGGGCACATCCAAGTACTTTTATAATGTGGTGAGGATTTCTGCCTCTACCACCCTTTCAGGTAGAGTTCCAGACCCCCTCAACCCTCTGGGTGAAGAAATTTCCCCTCAAATCCCCTCTAAACCTTTCACCAATTACTTTAAATCTGTGCCCCCTGGTTTTTGACCCCTCTGCTAAGGGAAATAGGTCCTTTCTATTCACTTTATCTAGGCCCCTCATAATTTTATACACCTCAATAAGGTCTCCCCTCAGCCTCCTCTGTTCCAAGGAAAACAGACCCAGCCTATCCAGTCTTTCCTCATAGCTAAGATTCTCTACTCCCGGCAACATCCTTGTAAATCTCCTCTGTACCCTCTCTAGTGCAATCACATCTTTCCTGTAATGTGGTGACCAGAACTGCACGCAGTACTCTAGCTGAGGCCTAGCTAATGTTTTATACAGTTCTTGTATTCTATGCCACGGCTAATAAAAACAAGCATTCCGTATGCCTTCTTAACCGCCTTATCTTTTGACTTCGTTTTTTAATGAAATATAGAACCAGATATTGGTATCTGGATACAAAGGACTAGTGCCTAGATTGTGGGTGGACAATATTACTGCACACTCATAGTGGTATACTGCTGCCTGGACTGAACTGAAATGACAATATTCTCCATATAAACTCTCTATGAATTTTACTGCACATTGACTAAAATGCCAATTAGCAAACTAATTGGGGGCAGGGAACAGATCGGAATAAAATAAGAAAGAAAGTATTATTATCCCCATTGAAGCCTATGGGTGGCAATTGGTTACAACTCAATTAGAATTAAATAGCACCAGTTAGATACACAATCCCTGAGCTCAGAAATGCTTCATGAGGCACATTTCAGAAGGGACCTTATACAAGTACATGATAATTAACAAAATAGAGAAAGTAATCTTGAAACGATATTTTAAGATACATTACAGCAAGAGAAGATTGATTTAGGATTGACGTCAGTAAGTATTTCCTTAGACAGAGGGGGAAGGGGTCTATGGCAGAGAAAAGAAAATCCTGTTGACAGGATCTACTAACCAGTTAGATAGCAAAATACTGCGGATGCTGGAAATCCGAAATAACAACAGAAAACGCTGGAAAAACTCAGCGGGCCAGGCAACATCCGTGGAGAGAGAAACAGAGTTAATGTTTCAGGTCGATGACCCTTCCCTTTTGTTCTTGCATCCCCTCCCACATTTCCCAGCCCACAAACTTACTTTTTCACCGTTTTAATTCCTGCTTTTTTCTCAGTTCTGACGAAGGGTCTTCGACCTGAAACGTTACCTCTGTTTCTCTCTCCACGGATATTGCCTGGCCTGCTGAGTTTTTCCAGCGTTTTCTGTCGTTATTTCTACTAACTAGTTGCTTGATTTTGACTGAACAGCTGTATGCGCAAGCGTTCTGTACTGCCCGACCCAACCTCTGCCATGTTCTTAGTGGCACTCTTGACTTTCCACTCCCGATTGCTACAGCCCTTCCAGTAACAGTTAAGTTGACTGCTGCAAAATCAAATGCTGAGTCACAAGCTCCCTCCAGTTCACAGGAAGGGATTTGATGGAATTGCTAAGCTCACAGTGTGCAATTGAACTGAAGTGGTGAATTATGCACTTCTACTAATAGCAAGGAGTTACAGCTTTGGCCAGCCACTTGAGATGCAGGTTGTCACACAGCAATGTTTATATGCCATGCTGGATTCCCCTGTATCCTGGGAGCAGTGGGCTGCATAAATATTGAAATCAGGATCCCACAAAATAATTCTGCGGCTTGCATCACACACAAGGGATATTACTGCCTCAATATACAGGTAAAGTATCTAGTGCCAATTGTAAAATGTAGCTTATGAGTGCAAGTTACCCTTTATTAATTCACGATTCTTTTATTTTGAGCCAAGCTGCATCGTTGAAGCTTAGGGAACTTTCTTGGGGATCCTCCCTTGGGGATTCCTTAAGGATCATTTGTTGAAAGTTTGAAATCAATGTGATTGAAATTGCTCAGTCATTGGGCATATTCGAGATAGCGATCGATAAGGGAACCAAGGGATATGTGGATAGTGCGGGAAGGTGGACTTGAGTTGAGGTAATAGATCAGCCATGATCTTATTGAATAGCGGCGCAGGCTCGAAGGGCTGAATCCTGCTCCTATTTCTTATGTTATTAAGTGAAGCTGTTATCAACAATTTCAATCAAATAATAATAGGATAATTGAAAGCCACTTGACTATATGTCCAAAAATATATTCTTAACTTTGTAGTGATGAGCAGTGGAAGGCACTTTTGGAATGTTGGGGGAAATTTTAACCTAAAAAAGCTGGTGGGTTGGGGGTGTGGGGGTAGTTAAATTGTTAAAAATGGGATTCCCGACCTGAACCCGCCTCCAACCCGCCCACTTCCGATTTTAACGGAGACGGGACCGGGGTGGGCAGCCAACCTGCTCCCAGGAGGCGGGACATCAATTTAAATATTATAATGAGGCTGGAAGCCTCTTTTTCATCCTCCATTTTGTTTTTAACTGCACGTGGACAGGTTTTACACAATTCGTAAAACCCAGCAGTTACAGCAAGGCGGGGACTGCAGGATCCAGGAGGTAAGTGCCTTTATACCTACCTCCTGGATCCAGGGTCCCTACATAACCCACCCCCGCAATCGGAGACCCCCTCACAACAAGCTAATCTGTAAATCGCACCCCCCACCACCACCTCCATGATCACCCCCCAACACCTTTGTGATCTCCGATTCTCCCTCCGAATCCCTACAATCTCTGACTCTCAATCCAATCTCTCTCCTACCATCCCATCTCTCACTCCGATCTCTGACTTTCCCTCCGATCTCTCTCTCCCAGGCCACCTCATTTCTGCCCTGAGCACACTCCGACTCTCACTCCCGATCTCTCCCCGGCCCCCACCATCTCTGCCCCGATCACTTTCCGACTCTCCCACTGATTTCTCCCCGACCCCCCACCCCCCCATCTCTGCCCCGGTCACTCTCGGACTCTCCCTCCCGATCACTCTCTGACTCTCCCACTGATCTCTCCCCGGCCCCCACCATCTCTCCCTCCAATCTCTGACTCTCCCAACTCTTCCCCCTCCCCCCGTGGTCTCCGATTCTCCCTCCGAATCCCCCCAGCTCTCCCTACAATCTCTGACTCTCAATCCGATCTCTCTCCTACCACCCCATCTCTCACTCCGATTCCCCCCCCAGCTCTCACTCTGATCCCCCCCCCCAGCTCTCACTCCGATCCCCCCCATCTCTCACTCCGATCTCTGTCTCTCCCCGACCCCCACCATCTCTGCCCCGATCACTCTCTCACTCTCCCACTGATTTCTCCCTGCCCCCACCCCCCATCTCTGCCCGACCACTCTCTGACTCTCCCTCCGATCTCTCCCCGCCCCCCACCATCTCTGCCCCGCTCTCTCTCTGACTCTCCCACTGATCTCTCCCTGACTTCCCCACATCTGCCCCATATCTCTCCCGACCCTCTGCGAGCACCCTGACCCTCCAAACATCGCTGTAACCACCCCTCCCTCATGATCACCACCCCCAGCAGCACCAAACTTACCTGCTCCAGGGCTGTGCCCCCTTCTGCAGCGCTCAACATGGAGTTAAAACACCGCAGCATTCGGGGGGAACCCGTACTATAACTGCTCCCCCCGTTCGGAAATCCCGCCCCAGTAAACATCGGGGCCTTTGCCTCAGTTAGTCATACTCTAACCTATAAGTCAGAATGCTGTAGCTTCGAGAAACACTGCAAGATCTGAGCACATATGCCTAGAAATTTGGAAGCATCCATTTTTGGGTGCACGGTGATGGGGGTGGGGTTTATACCCTGCGCCAGAATGTTGAGGTCCGAGCTTCCCTTGATATTGGGAATCGGACCTCATTGTAATAGAGCTGGTGTGCCACTTCAGCCACCGGCAAAGATTAGAGAGGAATGGTGAGAAATGGGGCTGCTGCTAGCATCACAGTGGCCCTCGGGCAAGTGAGTCCAGGGGTTGGGTTGGGTTGGGGATGGGGGGATAAGTCAACACAGTGTCAGGGTTTGCGGGTCAGTCTGAGGGTTGGGGGGCCTGCAGTGGAGGACGTTGGGATCGGGCGGCCTATAGTCGTTGCGGGGGCGGGGGGCGGTCGGGATCAGGGAGCTTCTAGTCCCGTTGGCTGGCAGGTGGGATCAGGAGGCTTGACATGGCGTGGGTGGGGATGGGGGGGCGGGCCTGATGTCGCAGGTGTCGGAGGAGCCGGGAATGTGGGAGATCAGGGGCTGGGGCTGTGGAGGTGAGGGCGAACAGGGGTCAGGCCGGGAGCGTAGGAAATTAGGGGCTGGCGGGCTGTCAGGTATGCGGGGTCCAGAGAGGGCGGTGGTTAAATGGGGTCGGAAAGAGCAGGAGTGCTTCACACTCGGGTAAGTTTCTTACACGAGTGCAAATTTTTACCATGTGGTGCATTTTTCAAAATGTTGCTGTAAAAGGAGCAGACAAGTCAAAAGTGAAATCACTGAAGGGATGAAGCGGTTTCTCATGGAATGCCTGGAACATCAGCCGCCAAAAAGTTCAGGAAATGCCATCTCAATGGACACGGAAACCAGAGTCAATCTCACCAAAGAACTTTCAATTCAAAAGTATGAATAAAAATTTAAAACGTTGTCATCCTTCTTAGACTGCTGGAAGCAACTAATTAACCCTTCGATTGCTGACTGCTCCTTCCGACCCCATTTAACCACCGCCCCTGTGCTTTTTAATAGTTTCCACCTTAAAATACTGTGAAGTTGCAACAAACTCGGGGATTATGGCAATAAAGTTTTTCAAATGTTAGGAGTACCTTTATTAATATGGCATTAATCCTAAAATATAAAAATAAACATAAAAGTACAAAATATTTGTCAACGTTCCACATCTGCTCGTCTGGCCTTGATCGCCCTTCCTGATTATATTTTAACTTTTCTGATGTTCATTCTAATCTATGCTATACGATCTAATCCTTTTTCTGTAAAAATTAAACCATTTTTCCTTACCCGTATTTTCTTTTCCTCTTGACTCCTTGCATATATTTTGGGAGTGGAACAACTTCAAAACAGAAATGTACCCCTGGAATTTCCATTGGGGGCTCTTCCGATTTCTCGCTGTAACTTTGGCGGAAATAGCTGTTCCCGCCATTCCTCTGGGGTTTCCGCGGGCCAGCGGCCCTTAAAGGAACCACCGAAGGCCGCTGCAAAAAAGGTAAGTTTAAAAAAGAAACAGATTGATGTGGGATCAGGAGGTTCACTGCCGGCCTGTTCTTGACTCTCCCTTCCCTCTCCCCCTTCCTCCTCTCTCCCCCCCCCCCCCCAATGAAACGTGTCCCGTAACCCCCACCCCCCAACAACAGGCCCTACCTGCCAGCTGGCTCCGTGCGGAGGCTGACCAATTTTCCAAGCCCACATCTCCTCTGAAAAATTTTAATGAGCTCTGATCCATTTAGGATGCCCACCTTGGGCGGGTGCCGTGGGACCACCAATATCGCATCCATTGCGGGCCTGAAACAAAAATCCCCCTCACCATACATCAGCTTCTTGGCAATTCACAAGCTACATGTTCCTTTTTCACTGGGATTGGATGTTGTCGGGATTGGATGTTGTCGGCATCAACCAATGAGATCAGTTGGAGCATGGGACTGCAGGCTGTTACTTTCACTGTTCATTGCTCGCAAACTTGAGACAGAAGAGTTTTACGGTGGTCTGGTTTGTTTTTCTAGTCTGCATAGTGTCTGCTGTGCATGGAAACCCATCACCCTATTTGAGAGTCTCCCAATCAAACTAATGAGAAATCGACACAGGTAAAGTTTCTGTTTGCTTGAAATGAATTTCAAATGGCCTAAGTCTAGAAAGCTTAGGGAAACCCAAGTGGTGCACATGCGTACTGCTGAATTTTAACCAGCTAAAATCCTGCAATTCTAGAGCACTGGTAAGCTTTCCACTGCTTGTCCAGTTAGAACGACTTAGCAGTTCGGGCATTGGCTTGTAGGATTATCCAGTGCTGAATGGGAAGAATCTTGTCCTCACTCACAGGTTTACCCCTCCAGGTTCCATTAGGGAGCCACACAGGCTAGTCAATCATCAAAGGTGACCTGTAGTACTGTTAGCCTGCCTGGTTCAGGCTTTGCAATACCAAGGCCATGACAGAGAGTTGATTTGGTTCTGAACTTCTATCACCATGCATGTCATTGTGGAGCCACATGAACCCCAAAGTCACTAGTTAGACAACTGTGAGTTTGAGCCTTGTTAGTGGACAGTGGTATAGTGAGCACTAGAATGCACCATAAAACGTGTGAGTGCATTACCACAGTACTGTTGACCTCATCATGGATACGTAACATACGACATCACATGATGGTCGCATCTTTCAGAGATACAGAGTTTCATTGCCAGCTGTTTGCCTATCTGCAACTCAATCATGGTAAGCACCGCGCCCTAGATTTATGAACATGTGTTCTCTTATCCAGCCTCCAGGTAATGCCTTCCAGTGGCTGTCTTTCCAAGTGTCTTCACTCTACAATGGACATCTGGTTTCAGCATGGTGGAAGGACTTACACAAGGCTACTTGCGCCATGCAAGCCACCTTGATGTTCTAGACATCTAAATCCAGTGCCACATGCCAGGCTTACTCATCACCGATTGCTCAATTCAGGTTCTCATGTGAGGCTTTGGCAAAGAGGTGTGCCTACCATGAGCTGGCTCCCTCTCAAGGGAAATCAGCTATAGGTCAGGGTTAGCTGGAAAGCCCTCCCTGTAGCCACTTCACTTTTTTGCTTTACATCCACCTCATAGCTTTGACCTGCATCTTGTACAGGAAGCCCTTTTGAAATAGAACTGTACTAAAATGCTTTACATGTCACTAGTTTAACCTGCATTGGTACTTTGCAGTCATTGAAGAAGAACAAGAAAGACAAAGAACGACTGTGTCCGAACTGAAGTTCTCATCTACAGGAAACTCTCGATTTACCGGCACCTAAATAACCGGAAATCTCTGTTAACCGGCAAAATTCAGGAGTAGGTTCAGGTAAGTTTTACTTCATATTAGTGGCCGTTCCTGGATCTGTGGCCGTGTAACTGGGGTTCCTGCACCTGTTGTTAAGCAACAGGGACGCCTGGATCTGTTGCTGTGTACGGGGCTCTCGTACCTTTTACTATACCTCTCTGTAATCCGGACTTTTTGATAAACCGGCACCACGCCGGTCCTGTCGGTGCCGGATAAAAAAGAGTTTCCTGTACTTGGACCCCCAGTGTTCTGATACAAATTAATAGTCAGAACAGATGTCCTTTTCATCATCCAATCAATACCTTGATACAAAAAGAAAATACTGCAGATGCTGGAAATCTGAAACGAAAACAGAAAATGCTGGAGCTACTCAGCAGGTCAGGCAGCATCTGTGAAGAGAGGAACAGAGTTAACGTTTCAGGTCGATGACCTTTCATCAGAACTGGAAAAAAGCAGGAAATGGAACAGATTTTTAAGCAAGTGTAGGGGCTGGGAAAGGGGGGGGATGAAAGAACAAAAGGGAAGGTCTGTGATAGGATAGAAGGCAGGAGAGGTTAAGAGACATTAAGAGATGTTCAAGGCAAAAGGAGATGTTCATGGGGCAGGTTAAGAAACAAAGGATGGCTCTAGATGAAGTGTAAATTGCACTGGCAGAATGAAAGACAGCTGCCAGATATCTCTTCTTGAGCCATGCAAAACCATAATCTACCATGTGGGGGCACTCATTTCCATATTCCATTGGTTGCCCATCATTCAAGATTGAAGGTGGAGTACAGTAAATCCCCAGGCGAATGGACCAACACCACAATGTCATCTGTTCAAAGCAGCACTATGGCACTTTCAGGGACTCTGGAACAGACACTTCAACAACATACCTTATGATGTCACTCAACACTTTGAATAGGATGGATGACAGTGGACAACTTTGCTTCACTCTTCTTTGGAAATAGATAGGCTCAATGAGTCACTTATCTACCATTGCATCCATCTTGGAGCTGGAATACACATTCCAGATAAAATCCAAAATTTGACCATGCATTCCCATAGTTTCCAGTTTCTTTGAGAGCCACAAAAGTTTTTTGAAAATCAATGGAGGCAATGTAAAAGTAAAAGCCCATGGGATCCAAGGGAAAGTGGCAAGTTGGATCCAAAATTGGCTCAGAGGCAGGAAGCAAAAGCTAATGGTCGACTGGTGTTTTTGTGACTGGAAGGTTGTTTCCAGTGGGGTTCCGCAAGGCTCAATACTCGGTCCCTTGCGTTTCGTGGTATATATCAATGATTTAGACTTCAATGTAGGGGGCATGATTAAGAAGTTTTCAGATGATACAAAAATTGGCCGTGTGGTTGATAGTGAGGAAGAAAGCTGTAGACTGCAGGAAGATATCAATGGATTGGTCAGATGGGCAGAAAAGTTGCAATTGGAATTCAATCCGGAGAAGTGTGAGGTAATGCATTTGGGGAGGACTAACAATGCAAGGGAATACACAATAAATGGTAGGATATTGGGAAGTGTAGAGGAACAGAGGGACCTTGGAGTGCATGTCCACAGATCCCTGGAGGTAGCAGGACAGGTAGATAAGGTGGTTAAGAAGGCATACGGGATACTTTCCTTTATTAGCTGAGGCATAGAATATAAGAGCAGGTTATGCTAGAACTGTATAAAACACTAGTTAGTACAGTTTTGGTCACCATATTACAAGAAAGATGTGATTGCACTAGAGAGGGTACAGAGGAGATTTACAAGGCTGTGCCAGGATTGGAGAATTTTAGCTATGAGGAAAGATTGGATAGGCTGGAGTCAGTTTCTTTGGAACAGAGGAGGTTGAGGGGAGGCTTGATTGAGGTGTATAAAATTATGAGGGACCTAGATAGAGTGGATAGGAAGGACCTATTTCCCTTAGCAGAGAGGTCAATAACCAGGGGGCATAGATTTAAACTAATTGGCACCAAGAGCTGGAAAATGGGATTAGGCGGGAAAGCTTTTCCGGCTGGTATAGACATGATGGGCCGAATGGCCTCCTTCTGCGCCGTAAATTTCTATGATTCTATGAATGTAAGTGTGTTCCCCCTGAACCATACAGCTCTCTGTGATCCCATGTAACATCTACAGTAATCTTACACATTTCTCATAGAAGCAAAATCAAGCCTATTGTTTTCTGATTACTCCACACACCACCAGGCCATCTGATAGATGTGCCACACAATCCGAAAAGTTGCCTTAACAGCCACTGATATCAGTAGATTTTAGGTTCGGTAGGACTCCTCTTCTTGTGGATAGAACCACGACTGTCATTTGGAATACTAAGGATATGGATGTTTCGAATGAGATTACATTCACCAGCATCAGAAAGATAGTTTCAATGTCAGCTGGTGATTCCCAAGACCATTGCTGTTACCTTACCTATTGCCCATGATGGCAGTTGTTATCAGTGACATTTCCACGGCCCAAGAATCATATCTATATTTAAAATAGGGTTTCATTTCTTTTTAAGATGCATGAATTGCCTTCGATAGAGATCATGCATTCAATTTATGTGCAAAGTGCAGAATTGCAAAGTCCATTATTTAAACTTCCACTTTATATGTATTTTTGTTATTCCTCTCCTAAGTTTAACTGGGAGGGAGACACACACAGTTTTTGGGAAGTTATGGTTGAATTGCTTCATATTGTAAGTCACCCAGTGTCTAGGTTTGTTTTCCGATGAAAGAAAGATTTGCATTTATATAGCGCCTTTCACGACCAATGGACGTCTCAAAGCACTTTACAGCCAATTAAGTACTTTTGGAGTGTAGTCACTGTTGTAATGTAGGAAACGTGGCAGCCAATTTGCGCACAGCAAGCTCCCACAAACAGCAATGTGATAAAGACCAGATAATCTGTTTTGTTATGTTGATTGAGGGGTAAATATTGGCCAGGACACTGGAGAGAACGCCCCTACTCTTCTTCGAAATAGTGGCTGTGTGATCTTTTACGTCCACCTGAGCGAGCAGACGGGGCCTCAGTTTAACAAGACAGCACCCCCTCAGCACTGCACTGGAGTGTCAGCCTAAATTTATGTGCTCAAGTCCCTGGAGTGGAACTTGAGCCCACAACCTTCTGACTCAGAGGCGACAGTGCTACCCACTGAGCCACAGCTGATGAAGTGAAACTGCAGTGCTCAGGTCCTGTCCAATTCTGCCGCTTTCCCAGTGCAGCTGGATCAGCCAGTTCCCAAATTTCCACAATAAAAAGTTATTCAGCACATTTACCCCAATAGAAGAATGGAAATGAACTGAAATGAAAGCCAAAGGCAACAATGCCTCAATGCTCAGAGCAATACGATTAATGCTTTGTGAAAAGAAAAAGAAAACATGCATAATTTAAGCAATCGTAATCAAACGAATCTGCACAATGAGATGTCGTTAAAACATGCTAAATATAGTTTGGACACCCTCCTCTTTCAAATGAAAAATAATCACAATCATTTCAGTGCAGCACTTACTTTCATGGTGCAGAGGTTAGCTATTGGGCCACTTCAAAATACAAGGGGTATCACTGATTATACAAGACTCTCATGCAATTGTATGAGTGGCCGTTTCTCTCTTAAAGTCATTCATTTCATGATAATAATAGCACAGATGAGCACTTTCAGTTATTTTTGTTTTTATTTTAAAGATGCATGTAGAATCTCTAATATGCTTCAGCTAAGATAAAATAGATTTTATTTTTGCTTTTTTCATGTGTTGTATGCACCTATCTTTATTGGATGATGGGTCACAGCAAGTCAACTTTTACCATTAATTTAGTGTTCGGTCTTTGTAAGAGCCACTAATGCTAGACTCGATTTCTAGCCTCTCTGCTATTTGGAGATTTTTTTTCCATCAGTAGAGAAGAGCACTCGCTAGACTTGTAGTGCCTTGGCCCCACACATATTAGGCAAGTTCCTGGCATGAAAAACAACTGCCATTGAGAGCTTGATTGGAGAATGGGAAATCAGATGCTGCTGCAAGATTTATTGGGTACGATAGTTTAGTGGCAATGTTACTGAACTAGTAATCCAGGGTGTCTGGACTAATGAGCTGGAGACAAGGGTTCATAATCCCACCATGGTAGGTGGGGAATTTAAGTTCAGTTAAATAAATCTGGAATAAAAAGCTAGTATTAGTAATGGTAACTACTGGGTTGTTGTAAAAACCCATCTGGTTCACTAATGTCCTTTAGTGGTAGGAAATCTGCTGTCCTTACCTGGTCTGGCCTATATGTGACTTCAGACCCACAGCAATGTAATTGACTCTTAACTGCCCTCTGAAATGGCCTAGCAAGCCATTCAGTTGTATAAGGCAGCACGGTGGCATAGTGGTTAGCACTGTTGCCTCACAGCGCCAGAGACCCGGGTTCGAATCCGGCCTCGGGCGACTGTCTGTGTGGAGTTTGCACATTCTCCCCGTGTTTGCGTGGGTTTTCTCCGGGTGCTCCAGTTTCCTCCCACAGTCCAAAGATGTGCGGGTTAGGTTGATTGGCTATGATAAATTGACCCTTAGTGTTAGGGGGATTAAATACGTGGGGTTACAGGGATAGGGTGGGACATGTGTTGGTGTAGGGGTTACGGGGATAGGGTGGGATATGTGTCGGTGCAGGCTCGATGGGCCAAAATGGCCTCTATCTGCACTGTGGGGTTTCTGTGATTCTGTGATTCTCGAGGGCAATTAGGGATGGGCAATAAATGCTGGCCTTGCCAGTGATGCCCACATCCTGTGAATGAATTTAAAAAAATTAATGTCAAGCCTGTAAATGTATTATGTTACTGTTAAAATATTTGCTTAGTCATCTTTTGTTTCCTACATTACAACAGTGACTATGCTTCAAAAGTGCTTCATTGGCTGTGAAGTGCTTTGGACATGATACCAGACTGTTACTCATACCAAGTGGTTAGGGGACCCACATGGAGGTGGTGACAGGCATTCTATAAATCCAAGTCTTTCTTTTGGTTCAGTAGATTCACTTGCTTCTTTAGTCTAAAACGAGGTGTGACTTTGTGAGGCTCTGCTGCTTTTCAAAGATGGAAGAAAGTTCATTTTGAAGGCGGTGAATAGACCTACTAAATAAAACAATAGACAGGAAGGTTTTTTGTTTGTTAACCTGGGCTAGCTACCAGAAAGTTACCGAGATATCAAGGCCACTTAGAACATGGGGGGAGGGGGTAAGACTCACCTATTCAATTGATCTAAAATTCAGAAGCCAAAGTATCTACAGTAAGAAAGGCAAAACAGACTCAAAAGTGCAACAGTGCTCTCTGATTGTAACCCCCTCTACCTTATATTGGTTGCTACATTGTACCAGGTTTAGTAACACCCTTTCCCTGTGGGTCCCCTAACCACTTGTTATGAGTAACAGTCTGGTACCATGTCCAAAAACATTTTCCACTTCTTTTACTCCTGGGGGTAGACCTCCCAATTTACGCCGCTAAATTGAAGTAGTCTATAATTACATCTGATTTTTAACACGCTCCCCTTATTTGAATATAAAGTTCTATGTCCAGCTTCTCTTCTTGACTTGGTGACCTATTCTCACTGTCGAAAGGGTGCAGATTATTGAAGATACATGGCATATGTTTTCCATCAACAAAAAATTATACTTTTTAAATTAAAATTAATGGGGGAGGAATTAATTATAGCCCCGTTTGGGCCCTAACTTTTAAAAGTTGAGAAAATTAGTACCAGGCGCTAATGTTTCTCAACTTTTAAAAAATTCGAGGTTTGCGCTCCAGGAAGGAAGTAAAGTGTTAAATCAAGTGCTCCACTTCATTCTTGGAGCACGGCAGGCAGCAGGCTGGGCGGTAGGTGAGCAGCGCTGTACACTGGGCCATGCAGCGCTGCCGCGTTGGAAGGCTCCTTCCCTCCCTTAAAGGGAAGGGCCAGTGCTGCAGGCTCTGCAAGAGGAAAAAACTTACCTGGTCCCCGATGGCAGCCGCGATCCAGCCTGATGCACTGCAGCAGAGAGCCGGGCTGATCGATGGCTGGCGACGAAAAGAAAAAAAAACCCCAACACCATTTCAGATATTTTTTTCGGCCACCTCGGCTTTAAGTCTCGCCCCGAAGCGTCCAGCCTCCCGATCAACGCCTCCTGCAGTTGTTGGTGTCATCGCCCGGCGATGCTGCAGGGGGCGGAAATTAATTTCGGGTCCAGGGCGCTACTGGGGTGATGCACAGTCGGATGACGTCATGATCTCCGGGCGGAGGAGATCGTGGCGCTAGGTGTTACTGGCGCTGCAAACCGCCAGGTGAATTTCACGAGTGGCAGTGACATAGCCGCGCCCGGGCGGTAAGTCCTTAGCGCCTCCGGGGGGCGATAATGGGGCGCTAATGGGACGCGCTAACGCACCGAATTTCTAGCCCACAATCTCTAAATACTTCCTGTCCACAAATTTTTTCCCATAGAATGTACTTAAATTATCTTTCTGTTTTTGCGTATGTCTTTGTTTCCTCAGTTCATTAGGTAGCTAGCAGAACTATAAATTGAGGGTAGAACCAAAATTTATATCATATATAGTATCTTGCAAAGCTCGCTCTGTTTAAAGGTGTTTCTTTCTAGCCATTGTTCTTTCTATCTCTGTAAGCCTGGGAGAGCAGTCCAGCCAAACTGCTAGAGGCCCAGAACAAGACAGCACACAACTTCCTGCGTGTGTGTCTCTGTCTCTGTCTCTCTCACTCACACACATACAATAAATTTAGCTAGCCAGGTACTCCCATCTCAGAGGACTTAATTAGTGAGCTTACGGAGGTAGTACCAGATGTGCCCACCTTTCAGACCATCCTGTGTGTCATTAAGTAACCATGCATCAGGCAGTTACATTGTGCTGCAAAGGCTTTAAGTATAGCAAGGTTTTGAACTGCAAACTGCAGTTTAAATGTGTACTCTGCATCTTATGCACACCCATATTTCAACAATGAAAGAGTTGTAAGATCATGTGAAGGCTTGGTGTGTGCAAGCAGTAAATGTGAAACAACTTGACAGGCAAGGCTTTGTAACATGCAGGCTTGGACTATCTAATACATGCTACTGTTACTCTACATAATTCCTTAAAGTGTATTACCTTCTCCTATACCTATTCCTAGGTCATGGAAATAGCATACTGACCACTGAGATTGGCTACCACCTCCTACTTGGCATGGCGCACTGTTGTCCCCCAGGGAGAGTGCCCGACAGGGCAACCAATCTTGCACCCACATCAAGCAGCAGGCCACTTTTCCAGAAAACAGGAGTTTGTGTGACTCCATCACTTGCCCACAGACTCAATTTCTGCCTCCATGTTGGGTTTGCCTTCATTTTGTTCTTGCTGGACACTTTTTGTCTCCTTTGCTCCTTCCATACAGCCTTTGCAAAAACTACTAACTATTTCAAATCAATTGTTAACTTTTATAGACTTTTTGCTCTCACACATGGCCAATTGCTCTTAAGTGCCCACGTCTCTTTAAATCTGAGCTGCAGATATAAAGTAAAGAATGAACTTGTACTTTATCATGTCCTCAGAATATCCAAAAGTGGCTCGCAACCAATGGATTACTTTTTAAGTGCAGTCACTCATATTATATCATGATGATATCAATAAATATGATAGACATTTTACACACAGCAAGGTCCCATAGACAGCAAAGCAATAGCCAGGTTTTTTTTTTTGCTTGTGTTAGTTGAGGAAGGAATAATGGCCAGGACACCAGGAAAACTCCCTGTTCTTCTTAGAATAGTGGCATGGGACCTTTTACACCCACCTGAGCTGGCATACAGTGCCTTGGTTAAATCCCTCATTTAAAAAGGTGGCACTCCCTATGTGCTGCATTGACACAAGTGCTCAAATCTGTACTGGTGCTTGAACCTGCAATCTTCTGACTCGGAACTGAGCCAAGCTGACACCACCACCGACTACAAATGTTACTTAACCTAACCCATGGAATGTTTATGTAATGCAAGTTCCCTCTCAGAAGGATGCTGTAGATAATTAGATCCATTTCCAGTGCACTGTGCGTCTAAACATAACAATCCTACAATCAATGTTTTGATGAAAATGAATAGCATCCATTAATATTTTGTATATTTATGTCAGTACAGAAAAAATGAAGAGAACAAGTACAAGCCATTGCTAAGGGAATATACTGTAGGAACAATTTTCCTGACCCTTGCTACTGAGGAACATCCATTTTCTCAGGCGCGAAGCACATCAAAATAACAGGGGAGGGGGAACCCGTATTGATGAGTCTGTGCCCCATTTACATTCCCCCAGGATTTCCAGGGTTTTCCTGTAGAGGCACAGCTGCCTCTACACCTACTATATGGAGCGACGCAAGTTATATGGCAGGGCAGGGACTGACCTCCTGCCTTATTTTCCTGAGGGATTGCTGTAGTTTTTAATTTCTAACCACCCCTTCAAGATGTCTACAAGTAATAGGGACCTCCATCAGCAGCCAGAAGATGGAAAACTCTACATTGGACCTGCACTGACTGCAGGAACTTTTAATTCCCTTCCCTTCCATGCTAGGCCCTGACGGGGGGGGCAGGGCTGCACCAACAGTGCCTCCGGGAAATCCCGGTGCTTCTGGATCTGGATAGGGGCAGTACACTTTGGTTGGGGTTCCCTGTCCAGTGACAAGGCAGAGGGTGGGGTGGTGCAGTAAAAATCTGCCCTTGTATGTTAGAGAAATCTGTAAATCATATCTACATTCAAGAGCCCCTCGTACATATATAAATCCTGCAGAACTCACAGTAACGTATTTCGCTGCAGTGGGAAAGGAGATTTACTGACATCCTATCTTGACCAACATACCTGCATCTTATAAATCAGCATCACTAAAACAGATGATCTGGTCATTATCACATTGCTGTTTGTGGGAGCTTGCTGTGCGCAAATTGGCTGCTGCGTTTCCTACATTACAGTTCAAAAAGTACTTCATCGACTGTAAAGCGCTTTGGGACGTCCGATGGTCGTGAAAGGTGCTATAGAAATGCAAGTCTTTCTCTCTTTGAATAATGCAACTGGATATGGCTGGCTGATGCCAGAAATGTTACTTGCCGGTGTCTGAAATAAGCCATTAACATATAGAGTGAAGAGTGCGGTCACCTTCACAGCTATTACTGATCGATATCTGTCATGACTGACATTCTAAAGGATCCTGTAACTCTTGACTCACGTTGAAAACCTGATGCTCCCCCAAAGCTACTTTTCGAGTGGACTTGTTTACGTGAAAAACCTGAGAAAAAGTATTTTTTTTAAATCAATTATTTTCAACTCTACTTCCTACATAAGCAAATATCAATAAGATCAAAATTGTATTATTCAAGGGCTGCCTGTTAAAGGAACTCATTTGGAACTGTCTGATTAAGCTCACAAATAGGAAAGAGCGAGGAATGACATTAGTTTTATTGAGGTCCTGTGCAAATTACTCTGCATTCTTTCAAAAGCCAGCATTGTGAATTCTCTGAAATCGAAGTGCTGCTCTGATTTTTATTGGTGATGGTTTTGAAATGCCTTTTAGCTATGTCAACAAAAGATCCTGGGGCCAGGTCATTCCAGCTTTCCTCCACCAATTTTTGTGCCCGAACTGAGACAGACTGGAAACTTGGAGCTCCAACTTCCAGATGGGCCAGTAATTCCGGTCCCAACGCGTGAGTACGGACGGTGTACTCACGCATGGGCCCGTTGGAAGTGTCAGATTCCAGCATGCACAGCGCATGCGCGGGAAACCGGCATTTCCTCTCCATCGCACTAAGGGGTTAAGAGGTCCAACGCGTGCGCACAGGACTCTGCGCGCGCACGCGTTGAACTTCCTTCGTTTTGACACGTTTGCGCATGTGCAAGGGCCTGAACTTTTTGGAAATGTAAAAAGGAGGCATAAGCAGTGGATTCTTCAAGGTAAGTGGTCTATTATTTAAAATTATTACATTTTTTCCACAGCTTCATTGTTTTTAAGGACTTTACAGTAAGGTAAGTTTATTTTTAGACCCGAATTCGTAAAAAAAAAAAAATTTCAAAAATTTTTATTAATTGTTTTAAATAGTTTTTTAAAGTTATTTATAGTTTATTTAATTATTGGGATGTTTTTTAAAATTTTAATTAAAGTTAAACTAGTCTTTTGGGCGCCCGTACTTTTCATGAGTTTGACAGTCTTTACTATCAAACTCATGAATGAGTTTCCCCTCCCCTGATTGGCTGCAGAGTGCTTACCTGATCCAGCGGTGTAGTTAGTGCGATGTGCCGGCTGGGATCAGGTGAGCGCTCTGCAGCCAGAGTGTTCACCTGATCCCAGCCGGCACATCGCACTAACTACACCGCTGGATCAGGTAAGCACTCTGCAGCCAATCAGGGGAGGGGAAACTCATTCATGAGTTTGATAGTAAAGACTGTCAAACTCATGAAAAGTACGGGCGCCCAAAAGACTAGTTTAACTTTAATTAGGACATCTGAACCGGGCCAGTGACAGGAAATGCAAGCAGGCCCGGGCTTCAGATGTCAGCGCGCAGGGTGAGTGCAGATCGGGGGCTTGCACGCGCGGCAAGCACCCGATCCTAATTTCTGGCCCAATATGTTTTCCAGATTTGATAGGCTGTAGGTCAGCTGGACACCCTTCAGTGTTAGGCTGTCGCACATCCTGCAGGGATGCCCAACACCTGGAGCGTGGCAGGATAAAGAACACACTTCCTCTTAAGGTAGCCGCACAGCTGTCCATCCGGTGTTCTCCCTCTCAAAGGATTGAAGACGGGGCAGTTAGCAGGCTCGTGCTGACAGCTACTGCCTTCCCGGATGCGGCACCATCTGTAGCAGGGCCATCTCGTGACCCTGCATCCAGAAATACAGTGCTATCTTCATTCCTTGAGGTCCACACTGACCAACAGCAGCCAGTCGCTTTTCCCACCCAGCAAGCATGTAGATGTAGTAGCAGGGTAGGCTCTAGAAAAAACACATGTTAAAAGGTCACCGAGCGGAAGTCAGCAGTTTGCAGTAGATGCACGTCGATATCTAAATATCACCTAATAAATTTGGAATATTTTATTTCTCAGAGCAGACGGCATCTGTTGGGAAGGATCATGTTAAGACTCCAAGTAATAGGATGGTGAAAGATGACATTTAAGCTACAGTGGATGAAAATGTAGAGTGCAGTGCTTTATTGGTCTGCACTACCTATCCAGGGCTATACCTAGAAACTGCTGAAAGCTGTTATGAATGAGATTCTGCTGCACTAATCTTTCAGGCTGAAATACTACTTCTTCCATTTCCTCCTCATCGTCCTTCCCCTCTGCTACTACTCTGGAAAACTTCTCTCCATCCTGCTGCATGAAGACTCATCTTTGAATTGTGAAGTTGTGCAACATGTAGCAGACTTTGATTATTTTAGGAACCTTTGCAAGGAAGCACCCCACCTAAGTGCTCCAACAACATAACCTTTGCTTTAGCATACCAATGAGCTGGCAGATGTCACCTGCAGTGCCACGGATGGATCTGAATCACTAAAGAATAACCTTCGCAGCTACGAAAAGAGCTTTCCCTGTTTGAGGATTTGTCTGCAGTTCAGCCCAGATCAGACGCCATAACTCAGAGATGGCCTCTCTTGTGAAACTGAGATGGCAGCAACAGATTTCCTCTGACAAGTCCAGGTAGGAGTGCCAGGGTTTATAAACGTGAGTCCTGAGCTAGTGATAGGAGTGCAATAGGAACTCCCAGAGGATTTCCCTTCCCGGCATTTTGTTCACTGCAAGTTCTTCTGCTAAAACAGTCAACAATACTGTAAGAAAGTATAACAAACAATGTTAAGGTATAAAATTGGTACCCTCCACACAAAGAAAACTCATGCAGGGATTGAAATACAACCAAAGATTGATGCTTTTTACAAAAAGACACAAGTTTTGATTTAACCTTGGGAATGGTTGGCCTGCTTTTGGAATCCGAGTTCGACAGGCCCCACCAGTGGCTTAACCATTTGATGTGATCGAGTTGAGCACCAGAGTGCAGTTTGCCAAAATGACATGAATTTTCAGGTGGGGCTTAATTATCATAACTCCTTGTATTGAAGGAAGCTGGTGCTGGCTACCCTTTAAGAACATAAGAAATAGGAGCAGGAATAGGCCACTTGGCCCCTCGAGCCTGCTCCACCATTCAATAAGATCATGGCTGATCTTGGGCTCAAAGCCACTTCCCTACCCTCTCCCCGTAACCCTTGCAAAAATCTGTCTATCTCCACTTTAAATGTATTTAATGACCCAGTCTCGACAGCTCTCTGCGACAGAGAATTCCACAGATTTATGACCCTCTGAGAGAAGAAATTCCTCCTCATCTTAGTTCTAAAAGGGCGACCCTTTATTCTGAAACTATGCCCCCGAGTTCTAGATTTCCCCACGAGGGGAAACATCCTCTCTGCATCTACCTTGTCGAGCCCCCCAGTATCTTATATGTTTCAATAAGATCACCTCTCATTCTTCTAAATTCCAATGAGTATAGGCCCAACCTGCTCAACCTTTCCTCATAAGCCAACCCCCTCATCTCTGGAATTAACCTAGTGAATCGTCTCTGAACTGCCTCCAATGCAAGTATATCCTTCCTTAAATAAGGAGACCAAAACTGTATGCAGTACTCAAGGTGTGGTCTCACTAATACCCTGTACAATTGGAGCAGGACTTCCCTGCTTTTATACTCCAACCCCCTTGAAATAAAGGCTAACATTCCATTTGCCTTTTTGATTACTTGCTGTACCTGCATGCTAACTTTTTGTGTTTCATGCACAAGGACCCCCAGGTCCCTCTGAACTGTAGCATTTTGTAATCTCTCTCTATTTAAATAATAATTAGCTTTTTTATTTTTCCTGCCAAAGTGGATAACCTCGCACTTTCCCCACATTATCCTCCATCTGCCAAATGTTTGCCCACTCACTGAGCCTGTCTATATCACTTTGCAGATTCTTTGAGTCCTCGGCACAACTTGCTTTCCCACCCATCTTTGTATCATCCGCAAACTTGGCTACATTATACTCGGTCCCTTCATGCAAGTCATTAATGTAGATTGTAAATAGTTGAGGCCCCAGCACCGATCCTTGTGGTACCCCACTAGTTACCGTTTGCCAACCAGAAAATGACCCATTTATCCCGACTCTCTGCTTTCTGTTAGTTAGCCAATTCTCTATCCATGCTAATATATTACCCCAACTCCGTGAGCTCTTATCTTATGAAGTAACCTTTTATGTGGCACCTTATCGAATGCCTTCTGGAAATTCAAATACATCACATCCACTGGCTCACCTTTGTCCACCCTACTTGTTACATCCTCAAAGAACTCCAGCAAATTTGTTAAACATGATTTCCCTTTCATAAAACTGACTCTGCTTGACTGCATTATGATTTTCCAAATGCCCTGCTACTGCTTCCTTAATGAAGGACTCCAGCATTTCCCCAACGACAGATGTTAGGCTAACTGGTCTATAGTTTCCTGCTTTCTGTCTCCCTATTTTCTTAAATCAGGGTGTTACATTTGCAGTTTTCCAATCCGCTGGGGCCGCTCCAGAGTCCAGGGAATTTTGGTATATTGCAACCAATGCATCCACTATCTCTGCAGGCACTTCTTTTAAGACCCTGGGATGCAGGCCATCTGGTCCAGGGGACTTTTCGTCTTTTAGTCCCATTGTTTTACCAAGTACTATTTCCTTAGTGATAGTGATTGTCTTTAGTTTCCCCCTCCCTGTGGCTCCTTGATTATCCATTATTGGGATGTTGTTAGTATCTTCTACCGTGAAGACAGAAACAAAATATTTGTTCAGAGTCTCTGCCATTTCACCATTCCCCATTATTAATTCCCCAGTCTCATCCTCTAAGGGACCAATGTTTACTTTAGCTACCCTCTTCCTTTTTATATACTTGTAGAAGCTCTTACTATCTGTTTTAATATTTCTTGCCAGTTTACTCTCATAATTCATCTTCTCTTATTTTTTTTAGTCATCCTTAGCTGGTTTTTAAATATTTCCCAATCCTCTGGTCTCCTACCAATCTTGGCAACATTGTATGCCTTTGTTTTCAATTTGATATCATCCTTTACTTCCTTAGTTAGCCACAGATGGTGCTCCCTTCTCTTAAAGTCTTTCTTTCTCACTGGAATATATTTCTGTTGAGAGTTATGAAATATCTCCTTAAATGTCCACCACTGCATTTTAACTGTCTTACCCTTTAATTTATTTTTCCAGTCCACTTTTTATCCAGTCTGCCCTCATGCCACTGTAATTGCCTTTGTTTAAGATCAGGGCACTGGTTTGAGATGCAACTTTCTCACCCTCCATCTGAATTTGAAATTCAACCATGCTATGATCACTCTTTCCTAGGGGATCCTTTACTATGAGATCATTTATTAATTCTGTCTCATTGGCTCCCTTTTCTAGACTTGGAACCTTGCAGTTTTGGGGCTTTGATTTCTACATGTTGTTCTTTCCTGCACTCGTTGTTTTGGTCAGCACTATCAAGCGGCTCTCTTGCCGCACCATGTTAGTTCTGACGAAGATCCCAACCTCAAATGTTAATCTATGTTCTTCCTCTTCCAAATGCTGACCAGCCTGCTATGGATTTCAAACACTTTGGGATAAATCTTGACTTTGACTGATAGCAACTTCAAAGGAAATAAAAATGGGGGAGATGTAAAACGGGCCGCCAATTCACTATCACCCATTTTACACTGCCGCACAGAATCAAGATCCACCCCTTTCTGTTTTTATTTCAGATTTCCAGCATCTTATCTCTGTTCACTTATCAAGTCTTTGTTTAAGTGGAATATACTGTACTAGGCAATAAGACAAACTTAAAACACAATCTGTTACTGCAGCAATTATATTACATCTGCATCTCAAATGTTCCATCACACAGCACTTCCAGGCACAGTACTGACGTTTCAGTCAATTAAGCACTTCAGTCTGAGATAGTACTTGCATGTTCGGAGTGCATTTGGCTTTGAATAGGTGAATTCAATCCCGGAGGTCTGTTTCTACAATGTGCAGATGAACAGATTATTTACAAACAGGAAAAACTCGAACCCTCAAGTCCTTCACCGCCACCCTTTACTACACTTGCTGATGTAGCCCATATATAAAATCGACAGAAACAGAACTTCAAGTGATGGCTGGACACATTGTTGGTTGAGTTCCACAGTCACAACAACACAAATCCTACATGCTATAATTAGACTCCTTTGTTCTTGGGAGCGGCTTAGCAGTGTCTTAGGCCACTAACACATAGGCACAAGTGATTTAAAAGGCTAGATCAAAGCTTTTCAAGGCCTATAAAACCAATGCTGATTTTTTGAGTTCACATTTTATTAATCTTAGTGTTTCAGAGCTGTCAAATCATCCTCCATAATCTCTGTGTTCTTTATCTTGGCATGCACACTGCTTGGACATTGAAGTACTGTAGAATGATTCCCACAGTTGTTTGGCATCTCTCTGATTTCCTATTTTAAAGAGAGGAATCACCACGCAAGTCTCCTAATTGGGTGGGATTAATTGTAAAGAAAGAACTTGCCTTTATATTCCCCTTCATCACATCTTTTAGAAACATCTCAAAAGTGTTTCACGTACTGATGTACTAAAACTCACTACACACTTGGTTTGAGTATAAAGCAAGGCTTTAATCAACTTGTTTCAGAACATGGAGGTCTAGTTGTACTTCACTAGTTCCTTGTCTTTACAAAATGTCCCTGGAAAGCTGGGCCCACGCCCGAGTATTTATACTCCTTGGACGGCGCCACCACCTGGCCGTCCAGTGTTATTTCACGAGTAGTTTCTTGATGAATGATGAGATTTATAACACGTACCATGAGTTATTCGGAAGTGCAGCTACTGTTGCATAGATGTATGCAGCCACCACTTTCTGCACAAGTGCCCCAGAACAGCACTGCTTAGTTCATCTGTTTTTGATGCTATTGCTTGAGTGAGGAATGCTAGCCATGATACTGCTCTTTTCAGAAAATGCCATGGAACCTTCAACATCCAACAT
Source organism: Somniosus microcephalus (assembly GCF_052327205.1). Lineage (NCBI taxonomy): Eukaryota > Metazoa > Chordata > Chondrichthyes > Squaliformes > Somniosidae > Somniosus > Somniosus microcephalus. Next base: position 25,401,634 of record NC_140996.1, on the reverse strand, counting down.
GCATGCAATAATCATGCCATCCACAAACTGAGAATTATCAGAAATCTCATTTTATTTCCTTTAACATTTGAAAGAAGGTGAGAACAAATTTTACGAGGCTGCACTATTTTTAAATAACAATGATACAACATCCAATTGTACAAAATCCTAGAACTCCCTACCTAACAGCACTGTGGAAGTACCTTCACCACATGGACTGCAGCGGTTCAAGAAGGTGGCTCACCACCACCTTCTCAAGGGCAATTAGGGAAGGACAATAAATGCTGGTCTTGCCAGTGATGCCCACATCTCATGAATGAATATTTAAAAAAGTAATTGAAAGAGAAATGCTAAATGAAAATGCAACAATGAATTCAATTCTTAAAATGGTTTGCTTCTATTTCCTGTTAGAGGCAAGATTGTCATGTGGGAGTGTATTATATGCTTAATAACACTGCATTCAGGTAGGTCAAACAATGGGGTCTTCATAGCAAAGCTTCTATACATGAAAAATATACTGTATAACCTCTTCAAATCATCTTATTGAAATGTTTTTGACAGACTCATCATCTGGTGTCATGTAGAATACTATTAATGTGTTTGTCTTTCCTTCTGCAATACTGATAGGAATTGTACTCAGAAAGAACACATCACAAAAGATCAATATGGCTATTGATTCATTCAATAGCAAGATTAAAAAGAGCAATGGAAAGGATACCAATTCCTCTCAAATTTCCATTTTGTTCTCACACTGACATTTTTGGCTATTGTTATCAACAGAGGAATTTCACCCTAGAATTTGAAATCCTTGTGATGCTTTGATATTCTGTTTGAGAAATCCTTAATTTCAAATGAATTTCAATGCACATATTGACCTGACCAACATAAGTTAGCTTGCAAATTGAACAATCAATTACACAACATGAACAGCTGTTATCTTTATTGTGTAATCTGCATCTACTGAGCTGGTTGCTATAGCGCTACGGTTTGGATTATCTGGAAATCTTTCTCTACCAAAGACCTTGGGCTCAATTTTGCCAGGCCCGAGGAGGCGGGATTGGAGGCGTGTGAGTTGTTAAAATCGCCAAAAATGGCGGGTGGGCCCGATCCCGCCTCCATCCCACCTCTGAGCAATTTTCCCAAATGTGTGTTTTCTGACCCCGTTTCCATCCTGCCTCCAAGAGGCGGGATAGGCCCTTAAGGCCCTTAACAACCACTTAATTGCCTCTATATTCCCATTTTGAGAGGCTTTTCTGATTTTAACACTTTTCTCACGTGCTGCACGTCTTCTCTGGAACACGCCAGTGAATCCTGGTGGCATCACAAGTGGATTGCTTATTAACAGCTGCAGCTCCACCATTAAAAAGGAGTTTTCAGCAATCTTCATTTGCAGGTGGCAGAACTTTGTTGTCTCAGGTCTGGGGGAACTTTTAGCAGGCCTGCTCATTGTTGTGGAAGTTTGGAGCCTGACACCCATCTCCAGTTTGACCTCCTGGGAAACCCCTCTCCCCACCTTGAATGAGCGCTTCTTCAACTAAGGTATATAGCAGAAGCATGGGAACCATTTATTTCCTTTCCTCCTGGACATCAGATTTGGACGAAGACCAGCCGCGGCAGCAGCAGAACCATGAACAACAGCAGCACCAACTGCAGGAGCAACAGCAGGAGCTCCAAACTGCTGCTCATCCACCTGAAGCTGCACAGGCCAGAAGGCGCCAGCGCATGGAAGCATGTCGGCGCAGGAGATACCACCCCCCCAAACAGTGTCTACAGACAGAGGATCAGCTACCTCAACATGACTGAGCAGCAGTGCCAGAGGAGGCTCCGACTTTTGCGAGAGGTAGTGGGTGACATCTGCACAATGGTGCAGCAAGACCTGGAGCCCAGAGGAGCAGGTGAACATCCCTTACCAGTGGCCATTAAAGTCACCACCGCACTCAACCTTTTTGCTTCAGGCTTATTCCAGGGATCAGCAGCAGACATAAGCGGTGTCTCCCAGGCGGCCGCACACACTTGCATCACGCAGGTAACCGATGCCCTCTTTGCCATCGCGCACAATTACATCAATTTCTCCAATGATCAAGCCAGTGTGACTGCGTGTGCAGTTGGGTTTGCCAATCTGGCAGGCTTTCCAAGGGTGCAGGGCGTCGTTGACTGCACACATGTGGCCCTTAAGGCACCACATCACAATCCAGGTATTTTTGTCAAACGCAAGGGCTTCCACTCCCTCAACGTACAGCTGGTGTGTGACCAAAAGAAGGAAATTGTGCATGTTTGCACCAAGTACCCTGGCAGTTGCCATGACTCATTCATCCTGCGCCAGTCTAGTGTGCCTCCGCTCTTCAGTCCGCCAGACTAACTTATCGGATGGCTACTTGGAGACAAGGGCTATCCCCTGAAGGTGTGATTAATGACGCCGTTGAGGAGCCCATCCAATGAAGCTGAGGAGTGCTACAACTCCAGCCACATGTCCACCAGATCCATAATCGAGCAAACCATCGGCTTGCTGAAGATGCGCTTCAGATGCCTTGATAGATCAGGTGGAGCCCTGCAGTACTCAGCAACCAGGGTCTCCAGAATGACCGTGGTCTGCTGTGCACTTCACAACATGGCACAGCATCGTGGCTTGCAGATTCCTGAGGAACAAGTGGCTCATCACATATCCTCCTCAGATGAGGAGGAGGAGAAGAGCAACAATGAACAGCTTGCAGAGGCCCATCAACCAGTGGCAGCAGCATGTGAGCACATTGCTGCCCGGGATGCAAGGGACGCACTCATCTTGGTTTGCTTAGCCTGGCCAATCAAGCACTTTTGCCTCGCAGCTTCTTACCAGAGCATCGACAATGGCCAAGAACCTGCGGATTCCTATCACTCTGACCACCATACTGACAATTGCAAGTCACCCTAAGCCCTCAATGTGGAAGTCCCATTTGTGAAATGACACACGCCACAACTTCAACAGTTTGCCAGCAGAATTTTTTTTATCACAACAAGCAACTGATGGCATTTCAAAAATAAACACAACATGACACCCAAGTGACTACCCTTGTGACTACTTGTGCATTATCTTCCTCTTACGCGTGCTCCTATGTGGTGCTTCCCCTGTGGCTTCAGCAGATGTGGAGGCCCCTTGCTCACTTTCTTGCTGCTCCTGCCTTGACAACTTTGGCAGCAGCTTTCTGCACTTCAGGGGAGCCATGAGGACCCGTTTCTGCGCTGGAAGTCCTACTCCAGAGGACTTCCATGAAGGTCTGGTTTCTCTGCTCAATAGCTGACCATCGCTCCTCATGAGATGTCAGTCTATTCTGAACAATGACCATGTTTTCACGACCCTCCTCCTGTCCTCGCTCTTTCCCTCTTATTGTGGGTTCTCTTTTCCTGCAATGAGGGACACATGTGGAGTTTGAGTGAAAATGAAGGAGTGAGTGTAGAGATTCCATAGCATAGATGTTTAGAAGTAGACAAAGGGCCCTCCTTGTGTGTTGTAAGTTGTCATTGCATCACAGTGATAGAGAGCGTGAGGGCTGCATGGTCGAATAGTTAAGGGAATGTGACCATAGAGAGAGAGGGAATGGGTAAGGGTGCAGGGATGTAAGTATCAAGTGGGATGTGGAGGAAGAGGCTGGCAAAGCAGAGTGCTGGTGAGGAGAGGCGATGGGCATCAGATTGAGGGTGATGGGAAAGTCATACTCACTTTTCCTGTGCAGAGAATGTCATGAAACCGCTTCCTGCATTACAGCCAGGTTCTGCGGCTCATCGAGATGGAGTTGACCTCCTGGGCCACTTGCAGCCACACAGCTTTAGTCTGCTGGGGTGGCTTTTTTCTCCCTGAGGAAGGGAAGAGCACCTCCTTATTAGATCTTGCTCCCTGCACTCAGATAAGATGTTAAACTGAGGCCCTGTCTGCTCTCTCAGGTGGACGTAAAAGATCCCATGGCACTACAGTATTTTGAAGAAGAGCAGCGGGAGGTATCCCCGGTCTCCTGGCCAATATTTATCCCTCAACCAACATAGCAAAAACAGATAATCTGGTCATTGTCGCAGTGTTGTTTGTGGGAGCTTGCTGTGTGCAATTTGGTTGCCGTGTTTCCTACATTACAACAGTGACTACACTTCAAAAAAAAGTACTTCATTGGCTATAAAGTGCTTTGAGATGTTGGGTGGTCACGAAAGGCACTATATAGATGCAAGTCTTTCTTTTCTTTTTCTCATTTCACTGTTTGATCCTTTGTTTTTTCCATATTCCTATTATTTTCATTTGTTCCTATTTGACGGTTTGCTCTCATTCTGATTATTCTTCTTCTTTTCTACTCCTGTGTCTTCATTGCTCTCTCAATGGATTTTTTTTTACCCTATGGTGTTGTTCTCATTCACTATTTTTTCCCCCCACTGTGTCTTCGCTTTCATTTGCAGTCCAACATTTCCTTTATACCTGTGCGATAAAGTAGCCAAAATCAGTGAACAGTTTTAATGCTGTTTGGAAGATCAGGCAGATAAAGTGTGAACTAATTGACAGTGTACACATGGACAGACTAGATCTTCTTGCAGATCTGGTTGCTGGGACACTAAAAATTACTACAACTTTACAGTTTTTTTCACTCTAATATAAATGTACTAGACACTTTCTCTCACCACATGAATAGTAATAAATTATTAATGTGATTTAGTAATGTGGCTGACAGGCTATCTATTAACCAATTCTTAGTAGTAATTATTTTAGACAGCACTCTCAGTTATTTTATTACGAAAAGACATATTAACAATTTAATAGAATTAAATATTTATAAATTAAAAATATGCAGAACAGCAAGCTTCTTTTAGATTTTCTCATTCCCTTTCAAATTACAAACCTGATTATACAGTTGGGATGAAAATGCCTCATGCAAATACCTGCAATGTAGAAAAAATTATAATTTCTGAGTGAGAGTGAGCAATAAAACTGATTTAAACAAGGGGCTTTAGAAGACATCTTACATCTTCATTAATAAATTGAGTAATTCAAAGTTTCTGGCCCCCCTCAGCCCCAGCACTGGATAAATGCATCCAAAGTACACTGTACCTGTCTATGCCCAGGAGCACCTGTTCTGGGCATTAACATGGTGCAGGGGCACTCCCAGTGCATGCCCAATCTCTGGCAGGGTCTAGCACTGGCAAAAGAGGAAGGAAATTCAGCCACATTCCAGGCTCCCGCAGATCCTCCAGTGCGAGAGGAATTCCCAGTGCAAGCCCAATTCTAGTCTAAAATAACAACAGAAAATGCTGGAAATACTCAGCAGGCCAGGCAGCATCCGTGGAGAGAGAAACAGAGTTAACGTTTCAGGTCTGGGACCCTTCATCAGAACTGGAAAAAGCTGGAAATGTAACAGATATTAAGCAGGTGCAGAGATGGGGGGAGGGGGGGGGTGGTTTATGAGGGGAGGAAGGAGTTGAAAGAACATACTGTGAAAATGTTGCAAATGGGAATGGCAAAATCATACTGCATGAAAAATGGGGGCGGGGAATATTATCTGAAATTGTTGAACTCGATATTGAGTCCAGAAGGCTGTAAAGTGCCTAATCGAAAGATGAGGTGCTGTTCCTCGAGCTTACGTTGAGCTTCATTGGAACAATGTAATAGGCCGAGGACAGAGAGATCAGAGTGGGAGTGAAGCGGAGAATTAAAGTGACAGGCGACCGGAAGCTCAGGGTCACCCTTACGGACTGAACGGAGGTGTTCCGCAAAGCGGTCGCCCAATCTGCGTTTGGTCTCCCCAATGTAGAGGAGACCCAATTCTAGTTTTGTGGGATGCACCTGTATTTGGATGTATTACAGATGAACAACAGGAGAGAGAGGTGGGAGACCAGTAACGCCCCCTCCTCCCGCATTCACATTACAGCCATGGACCCTGTACCCATTGCAGGCACAGGTCCACCCCTGCACCTCAAGGAAAGCGCTGGAAATTCTGGGCCAGGGCAATATAAATGGGTGGTGATGCAATGAAACAGATCTCTGCTCCCTATTTCCAGATCTTTGTGTAAGGATATCAATATGTTTTTACATTACTTTTTTTTCTAACAAATACAAAACAGTAATGTAGACAGTATTGGTTTAAATCATGTTCTTGAAAAGTTTGTCTTTTCCTCCTCCAATGATGCTGACAACACATTACAGTGGGGGTAGTGCAAGCACAGGAGATTGTTGCAATATACAAGGCAATATGCTGCTATGAGAAGTGTGCATCAAAGGTTGGTTTATAACAAAGCTATGGCTCGGGGAAAAGCAATGATAGAAAGTAACAATATGGTGTGAAAAGGCATGGGTCCTCTCATCACTGTTTGATGATTGGTTAGAACAAGTAAGTGCTCATAAAACATCAGAGAGGGTCGCATTCAGCAGGAAGAGAGCCATAAAAGAAAAAGAGATGTCATGTTTTTACTTAGAAAGAAAGAAAAGCTTTTTGCTACCTTCGAGACCCAGTGATGTGAATAAGCTTGGAGAAGCCATCTTCATGGTTCCTCGTCAAAATCTACGCACGTAAGTGATTAGATGTAAGGCTAGTGTGCATTGCTCTCTACGGTTGTTTATGGTGTTTAAGATTAATGTTTTGTCAATAATAAACAGAGTAAATTATCAAACATATTACTATCTCTAGCTTTATGAATCTGTTTAAAGGGTAAAGGACTTATCCAACACTTGGTACCCATGAAATAGGCACTTCCTGGAAGCAAATGTCAGGAAAATCAGCCCCATCATCAGAACCTTTGAATTTGAATTGCAACCTTGTTAGTCACTCCCAAACAATCATGGGCCAGAATTTGCCGCAGCAGGCCATCTAGTTAGACTTTTCCTGCGCCCTTCAGCTCAAAGAAATTTTGCCCACAAAGTTGCTGAAAGTGCGAGCTGATAACAGTGCAGCGAGGGAATCAGGGCATCTGGGATCTGAGTGAACAGGACAACCAACAGTGTATCTCCTTAACCAATCAGATTTAAGGATTGGGAAATAAATGCAGGAAGGACTGAGATTGTTTGGGGGCGGTAACCGAGTTAAGGCCGGACATTTAGCGCTCGACGCGGAAGTACCACCCCGGCCGCTAAATTCGGCTTACCGCCCCGCACAGGAAGTGGAGCGCAATCTCGGGCACTCCACTTCCTGGTGGGGCAGTAACCGAGGCGATGTCGGAGCGCTGCCACGTTTCAACGCCTCTCCCCTTCAGTTAAAGGGGAGGGCCGCAGCGCACACTGCAGGGCCTCTGATGGCCCCAACTAGGGTGGCGTGGTGCCCTGGCTGCAGCGGTGCCAAGCTGCACGATGGCAGCCAGGACATCGCCAGCGACGCAGTGGCCCATGGCGCTACTGGCGGGGGCGCAGTGCTATTGGGTAGCGCCTCAGCAACGCTCCGCCAAATTTCTCGGGAGTCACTTTTTTTGCCCCCCCCCCGGCGATAAGCCCTTTGTGCCTCATTAGCGCCCCCCGGAGGCACTAACGGCAGGCGCAAAGGAACCGAATTTCTAGCCACCTGTTGCTTGCTCTGCTCACACATGCCACAGATCCCCTGCAGAGGTTGCCACGCTGTATCAGACCCCCGATGACCTTAAGTGGCTGTGCAAAAGCCCACAAAAAGACTGGGCAGCTGTAAACGTAATGAACGGCGAGCGCTGTTCGTTTGCCACTGACCGCAGAATCCGGGCTGTTATATCTAACATTCTGCCAGGTCCCCATTCCAAATGTGCTCCGCACAATTTTCTGGCCAGCCAGAATTTGCAAGATTGTGCTTATGTATGCTTACTGTATCCAAACGAGAGCAGAAGCCATGGATTTTTCCAAACATGGGCAAAAGTCCCATTCAACGTTAATTCTGCCCATTCAAAATGTGTGTTAAACCCCAGCTGAATTCTCACCCGTGGTAAGAGGAGCTTTCAAAAGCAGCAGAATTATTTTTTGCCATGGCATTTTTTTTTTAGCAATGTTCGGGTTTGCTACTAAAACACACAACCACAATTTGTAATGCTTGAAATGAAAGACGATGAAAGAGGGAGATCAGCTGGCAACAGAGCCTGACTTTACACACCTGCCATTAAGGCGCAAGCTGTATCTGCAGCCTCCGACAGATCTGCTTGACGATGACCAAATGGAACTGCCTCCATAGGCTTTGAGTGAGCGTGGAGGCAGTTGCAGAGCTGTAGCCTGCACTGCAGGAACAGCATCGCCAGTGGCAATGAAGGTCATCTCCACCCTCAGCTGTTACGCTTCTGTTTCCTCCCACAGGTTACCATAAGGACGACCTGCAACTTCAGACAATTTGCTGCCTACAGATGCCAAGTTCGGCTGGGCCAGCACTCGCTGCTTCTTCGTGACTAAATGCCAACAGCAGCATGACACAGCGGCTTAATTTCCCCACATTGCTGGACTCCCCAAAGTTCAGGGGGTCATTGATAGAAAGAAAGAACTTGCATTTAAATAGCGCTTTTCACAACCTCATTGATGGCACCTATATGCGCATTAAGGCCTTTTGCGCATTAAGGCCTTTTGCACAATGTTGTAGCCTACGTAACCAGAAATGGGGGTTCTACTTCTTCAATGTGCAGCTGGCCAGTGACCAACGACCCCACTTCTCAGACAGCATCCATGAAGCTTTCAGTCTTAAAGCAATTATCTGTCCCATGCTTATGAGGAAAGTGAATGTGGACTGCAGGGTCAGTTTTTCATAGACCAAGGTGATCCTTTGCAGCCATGGCAGATGGCACGCTAGCACCATCCCTGGGTTGAGCAGAGTATAGATACAATGAGGCTCATGCAGCTGCCAGGATCATTATGGAGAATACTATTCCCATCATGAAGTAACAACTGATAGGTCTCAACATGTCATGGAATTCAGTGTCAGTAAATGTGAGACGGCACATTTTGGTAAAATAAATTAAAGTAATAATTATACATTGAATGGGGAAAATTGGGTGATGTGGAAGAGCAGAGGGCGTCGGGGGTTCAGGTTCACAAGACATTAAAAGCAGCACCTCAAATGGATAAGGCCATACAAAAAATGAATGAAATGCTGGCTATAGAATATAAATGTAAGAAGTCACACAACACCAGGTTATAGTCCAACAGCTTTATTTGAAATCACAAGCTTTCGGAGCGCTGCTCCTTCGTCAGGTGAAGCTGTTGGACTATAACCTGGTGTTGTGTGACTTCTTACATTTGTCCACCCCAGTCCAACACCGGCATCTCCACACTGTGGTGTATGTAACTTGTTCCACCTTAAGAGAACTTAAACCTGTTCCACCTTAAGAGATGTACTACTTTCTCTGGCTGCTGTATACGGTAATACCGGTGGTGACCACACCGGTATATAAGTGCTGTGTAGTAATTTGCTGGGTAGTTCAGCCCTGACCTTCGACTAGTAAAGACCTGTTAAAGTTATTCTTGTGGTCTGTGTGCAGTGATTCATATTAACCATAACTGGAACACACAGACTTAACAAACACCATAGAATATAAAGGTTGAGCCGTAATTGTGAATCCATATAAAACTTTACTAAGGCCACAGTTGGAGTACTGTATCCCGTTTTGGGCTTCAAACTATAGGATGGACGTTGAGACAATAGGGAGAGCACAGCACAGACTCACTAGGATGCTCTCAGGCGTGGAGAGACTCAAATACAAAGACATACTTGGAAAATTGGGGCTGTTTTCATTAAAACAGAGGAGGTTTCAGGGTGATTTCATAGAGGTGTTTGAAATGATGGAGGGATAGGACAATGTAAATAGTAACAGACTGTTTCCAGTGATTGCGGAGTCTCGAATGAGGGGTCGTAAATGTACGATTAATACAACTTTGGACAGAGAGCAGGAAGAACATTTTTTACAGGGGGTTGTGAGGCTGTGGAATGCACTACCACAGTTAGTGACTGAAGCAAAGACCACTTAAGAATAGGTAGATAGGTGATTGAAGGTAAGGGAGGTAAAGGGATATGGGAACACGATGGGTACATAAAATTAGGACTATTGCTTCTGTGGAGGATAACCACCAAGATGGTGGGCCGAATGATACATTTCTATGTTGTAATTTCTATGTAATTCTATGTAATAAAATAATCAGGGGATTCCTTGCAGTACAGCTCACCAAGGTCACCAAGCTCATCATGATCTACATGCTCCACAAATCTGCAATCGAAAGAGCACTAAATATGCAGGAGGAGGAGGAAGCCATCCCACCAGTAAGACCGGAGAATAATGCACACACTGACCAAAAGAATTTTGCTGCAGAAACTTCTGAGTAGCTAGAAACACAAGTGTGCCATGAGCTCGTACAAGAGACATTGGCCTAGAAATTCAGTTGGGCGCGCCAGCCGTTAGCGCCTTAGGAGGAGTAGATCTCGAGCGCTAGCCCGGGCGCAGCGCGATCTGCGCCTCGCCCCAACTTCAGTAGACATTTAGCGCCGGCGCAAAGTCTTAGCGCGCGCCCTGCTGCGCGCGCAGATCATGACGTCATTTTGTCGTGCAACGCCCTTTGTGCGCCCGGAACCGGAACTTCACTCGCGCCGCCCCATTGTGCGCCGGGCGGCCCTAACGACTGTGAAGTGGAACGGTACACAGCCGAGGCGGGCCGCGGGGAGCGCAAATTAAAGGGCACTTACCCTGCACTATAAAGGCCAGCCATTTTGCAGCATTCACTCTTGTGCAACGGTTTTTTGGAGAGAGACCAAGGAGGAGAGCTTACTGCTTTGGCCCAACACTAGGACAGGTATTTTTGGCTCAGGCCAGAGCTTAGCAATTATCTTTGCCTTCATTGAGATCTCAGTGTTTGCCAGCATATAATGGGGGCTGCATTGGGTGCCAACGCTGAGTTTCAGCCTTATGCCGGAAGGGCTTACAGACGCCGTGAGAGAGTGGCAGCCCTGGCTAGATGCAGAGGGGGCAACAGGCGTCGCCAAGTGAGGCCTTACCCACCCAGGGTATACCGCCAGCAGTCCTCCTATCTGACCATGTCTGCCGCGATGTGTGTAAGGAGGCTGCGATTCAGAAGGGAGGTGGTTGCAGACATCTGCCAGCTGCTGCACAGAGATCTGCGTCCACAGCTGATGCGCAGGACGTCTCTGTCGGTGGCAGTGAAGGTGACGGTGGCTCTCAACTTCTATGCCACCGGCTCCTTCCAATCCGCTGCTGGGGACATCGCTAACATCTCCCAGTTCGCCGTGCATTGCTGCATCCGCCAGGTGACCAATGCTCTTTTCAGAAGGAGACGTCAATTCATCTCCTTCCCCATGACCCTGGAGAAGCAGCAGCAGCGTGCAGTGGGATTTGCAAGGATAGCGGGCTTCCCCATGGTGCAGGGCGCCATTGACTGCACGCATGTGGCTTTGCGGGCACCTCTGGAGCATGCCGAGGATTACCGCAACCGGAAGGGCTACCATTCCCTCAACGTACAGCTGGTGTGTGACCACAGGCAGCGCATCCTAGCTGTCAATGCCCGCTTTCCAGGCAGCAGCCACGATGCCTTTATCCTGCAACAGACAACTGTGGCTGACATGTTCCAGGCACAGCCTCATCCAAGAGGATGGCTTATCGGGGACAAAGGCTATCCTTTGTGTACCTGGCTCATGACCCCGCTCCGCGCGCCCACGACCCCTGCTGAAGAGGCATACAACGAGAGCCATCAAGCGACTAGGAACATCATAGAACAAACAATCGGCGTCCTGAAGCAACGGTTCCGCTGTCTGGATCGCTCCGGGGGAGCCCTCCAGTATTCGCAGGAGCGAATCTCCCAATTCGTCGTCGTTTGCTGCATGCTGCACAACCTGGCTATCCGCAGGACTCAGGCACTGCCACCTCACGTTGGACCACCACCTCAGGAGGAGGAGCAGGAGGAGGAGGAGGACGAGGAGTACCAGCCCAGGAGGGAGGCAGAAGGTCCAAGGGCCGCCCGTCGGCGGCTTATTGACCGTCACTTCTAGGCACCCTGTCAGGGAATGGCTTGTGCCAATGAAAGAACATGATTGCAGCCGCTCCGCAAGCCGTCAGCCGGCTAAGGCAACAAACACTTCAAAGATCAAACATGGACAATGTGAATAAATAAAATGGTTTATTGTACAAACTCAGGGCCCTTCCCACATGAAAACCAAAAACAGACGAAACCCCCAAAAAACACTCACACACATGACTCACTCCCACAACCTGGGGAGCATTAACAAAAGATGTAAACAAAAATGGCCTTCATCCTCGGCCTTCACAAAACACACATTCCAGAAAACACAACATTTGGACACACCCTCTACTTAGTGGCCCGCGAGGGCGATGCCTTCTGCAAACTTTGGCGGCCCCTGCACGCTCTGCTGCTCCTCCAAGTGAGGCCATTGGCTGCTGCAAGGCTGGGGGCAGGCTCCTGAGGGGCACATGTCATGACGGCAGATGCCCTTGGGGGTCGGCCTAGACGAGGCCTGGCCGTCGAGGGGCCGGCTGGTGAATGCTGCAGCTGTGGCTGGCCAGCATCAGTCGCTGCAGCAGCTCCTGGCAGCTCCACTGGGGGAGTGGCAGTGGCAGCTGGAGGAATGGGGGCAAGCTGGCGGATGGCAGGCGCTCGCTGGTCGCCTGAGACACTGGCACTCGGCCGGGCCAGCACTGCAGCATGCGCACCAATCTGCCGAGGGACAGACCGCTGTGCTGCTGCAGCGTGCCGGGTGCCCTGGCGATGCCTGGCTGACACAGCGAGTGTGGCAGCAGTGAGTGCCCGTGTTGACCTGTTCAGTGACCGCATCAGAGCACCCAGTGACTGCACGGCACCACTGATCACCTGGCCACTCGCTGCCTGAGCTGCCCCGAATTCCGCCCGACTGGTGGCCTGTGAGGCCCCGAACTCGGTCACACTCCGAGACAGGGACTCGATGGCCTCAGGCAACCGTGCCACTACCCCCATGAGCTCCGTGTGCCGGCGCTCCGAGTCCGCGGACATGTCCTCGAGGCGGCGCATCTCCTCAGCGTTGGCCGTCTCCGGACTGGAGGCCGGACTCTCCCTCTGGGGAGAAGGCCACCAAGCTGGCCGACCCTTCCTGCGTTGCTGGACGCCGCTGGGCCCAGCAATTGGACTCCCCTCCGACCCTTCCCCCCTCTGGGGAGAAGGCCGCTGAGCTTCCACCCCCCTCCCGCGTTTCTGCAGGCCGCTGGTCCCAAGAGCTACCCTCCCCTCCGACACTTCCCCCACACTCCCCTCCAGGGAAGACGTGCCCCCGACATTGGCATGGGTTGCCGCGGCTGAGGGTTCCCCTGATGGGCCGCCTTCCTCTTGCTCCTCCTCCTCCTCCTCTTCTGAGGGGCTGTCACTGGCAACTTCAGGGACCTCCTCCTCACCATCTGAAAGCAGGAAGGCACAAGAGTAGCTTTAGAGTGAGGAGAGGGCGTCAGCGAGGGATGCATGAGTGGTGGCATTCAGCGCATTGGTCGGACAGTGGCAAAGGATGTAGATCTGATGCGCAAGTGGGATGAGAGAGGTCCAAAAGGTGATGTCCTTACCATTGGTGCCCAGAACAGGGTCGGCATCTCCAGATGCAACGGGGCCAATCACCCGGGCACCCATGATGCGCTCCACGCGATGTTGCAGCTCGGTGAGCGGCTGGATCTGGGGTCCGCCTCCCCCGGTCGCAGTCCGGCTCCTCTTATTATTGGCCAGCTTGGCCTGCAAGAGAAAGGACGGCCTCTAAGTACAGTGTGTAGCCCTGATCTTGTGTGCACTGCCTCCCATGGTCGAATAGCTTGGCCAGTGTGTAGCCCTGATCTTGTGTGCACTGCCTCCCATGGTCGAATAGCCTGGCCAGTGTGTTAAGTGCACAATGTGCAATTGATGTTCATGAGTGTCCCATAGCTGCTGCATGAGGGCTGGCCATTAGGGCTTTCAGGTCCCTTTGCCCATAATGTGAGGTGCACATGCAAGGATGAGGAGGACACTGGAAAGGGTACTCACCCTGACAATCCTGGCGAGGTCATTTAGCTTTTTGCGGCATTGGACACCGCTCCTGGGGACCTCGCTGTTGGATGACACCTTGGTGGCGACATGCCTCCAGGCTCTCCGGTAGACGCGGGCCGGCGGCTTCCTGCCATTGTCCGGAAACAAAATATGGCGTCTCTTCTCCACAGCACCAACCAGCACCCTCAGATCAAGCTCTGAGAAGCGCAGCGCTCGTTCACGGGCCTTCTCCATGGTTTCAGGCGCTATTTGGGTCCAGCAGCAGTGTTCAGGCCTAGCTGCAGGGCTCCACTATCCAGGGCGTGGCAGCAGACCAAGTCGACCCTTCCCCCTTAAGAGCTGGCCGGCGCCAGGGTGTCTGCTGTCAATCAAGAAATGGCCGCACCTGCGCTGCGCCTGGCCTCGGCGCTCTCGCTCAGCACCTCCGGCTTAGCGCCTAAAGAGAGGCGTGCATCGCCAGTTTTAGCGCTCGAGCAAACTCTTAGGGCGAAGCTAATGAATATCGGAGAAGTGGCCTCGAATTTGCGCCGGGCGCAAACTTTAGCGGCCGCCCGACTTTACCGCCCCAAAAGTGGCTGTCATGAATTTCTAGGCCCTTAGGTTAAATTTTCATCTTTAGTATTCTTGGTGGAGAGCGTCACATGCTCGGAGTGCATGTACCGAATGCTGGCGTGTGCCAGGTGTGCAGCCCCACAATTTCCTACCCATTAAGTTCTAATTAACAGAGCTGTCAGGTTGAGTGAGTGCTCTGCAGGGGCAGCAGTCAATGTGTATCAGGTTGAGATGAATTGTGACACGCAGACTTTGCTCACCTGCTTTGTATAAAGAAATGAAATGTTGGGTTGCCTTACCTTGCAGCTATTTTAAGATCTGTCATTTTCTTTCTCAATTGCTCCCATGTCCTGTAGCTGGTACAAATGGCATTTATTCCTGCCATCACCTCCTCCCAGATACACCCTAAAGGGGAGGGTAAGCAATTGGGCAATGATCCTTTCACTCACTTCCAGCAGCAGCTGCAGCAACAACAACAGCACCTTTAACATAGTAAAACATCAAAAGGCGCTTCACAGGAACGTTATCAAACAAAATTTGACCCCGAGCCACATAAGGATATATCAGGGCAGATGACCAAAAGCTTGGTCAAAGAGGTAGGTTTTAAGGAGCATCTTAAAGGAGGAAAGAGAGGTAGAGAGACGGAGAGGTTTAAGGAGAGAATTCATGAGCTTAGGTCCAAGGCAGCTAAAGGCACGGCCGCCAATGGTGGGGGCGATTAAAATTGGGGATGCTCAAGAGGCCCGAATTGGTGGAGCGCAGATATCTGAGGGTTGTGGGGCTGGAGGAGCTTACAGAGATAGGGATAGCATCCCCCCCTGCTGCATCTGTAAAGAAGGTGATCTTCTGATGTGCCACTTCATCACTTGATCAGACGCTCCTTTCCTTCTGTACAATAGAAACATCACTTTAAATAGCCACTTCCCTTTTAAATAGCTAGTGCAGCTCTTTAACCAGCACAGAAGATCCCCTTTCCTATTGCCTGAGCTCTGCGTGGTAGGCCACAGTGTGATCAAAAGTTCACATAGGACGCATAATTAGAGTGTCCTGGAAGTTTCAGTGGCCATGGCCATGTGGAAGTAGTCGGGAGGATGACCCGTTGTGCACCATTCCCAGGCCAGGAATGCAGGTACTGCAAAATCCACACACCTAAATTTTGCATTTGTGCGCCGGTTCTGCGCTCACGATCCAAATAAAGTAAACTGCTTGCACCGACATTGTTGATTCCTCTCAGCATTTTAAAGATCTGGATCACTTTGCATCTCAATCTTTGCTTTAACCAAAAAAAAAGAGTTCTGTCCTACGAATCGCCCTTGGTAACTTACAGCCCTCAGTCCTGAATTACCATTCTCAATTTTTGAAAGCTTCTCTAATGCATCGATGTGCTTTTCAAAGTGGGGAACTAAAACTGCACATCACAGGGTAAATTTTGTGAATTTGCATTCCCAGTGTGAAGCTTGAGCTGCATTTGAGTAGCTATTTCAACAACAACAACAACAACAACTTGTATTTAGATAGCACCTTTAACATAGTAAAACGTCCCAAGGTGCTTCACAGGAGTTTTATAAGACAAAAATTTGACACCGAGCCACAAAAGGAGAAATTAGGGCAGATGACCAAAAGCTTGGTCAGAGGTAGGTTTTAAGGAGCGTCTTAAAGGAGGAAAGAGAGGTAGAGAGGCGGAGAGGTTTAGGCAGGGAATTCCAGAGCTTGGGGCCTAGGCAACAGAAGGCACAGCCACCAATGGTTGAGTGATTATGATCAGGGATGCTCCGGAGGGCAGAATTAGAGGAGCGCAGATATCTTGGGGGGGGGGGGGTTCAAGATTCAAGATTATTTTATTGCCATATGTAACTAGTACAATGGAATGCTTACTCCCCACTCACTCCCACAATATAAATATAAATATAAAAAGCAAAAGTAAAAACAAGTATAAATACAGAAACAATAAACAAATAAGTATAGCAATGACAGTCCAAGTTGCAGGATATGATGAATAATGCAAAAAGCCTCTATTACCACTGGAAGTAATAGTAATGTAATATGATAAGTATATGGTAGTATAAGTATAATATCTATATTTATATATAAATAAGTATAAGTTAAACTGCAGTGTGCAATGTACAAATGAGTTATAAGTTATAGGTTAAGGTTGAGGTACAAGAGTCCTATGTGCACACAGTCCAGTGATCAAGGTTGTGGAGCTGAAGGAGATTACAGAGATAGGGAGGGGCGAGGCCATGGAGAGATTTGAAAACAAGGATGAGGATTTTGAAATCGAGGCTTTGCTTAATCGGGAGCCAATGTAGGTCAGTGAGCACAGGGGTGATGGGTGAATGGGACTTGGTGCGAGTTAGGACACAGGCAGCCGAGTTTTGGATGACCTCAAGTTTACGTAGGGTAGAAGGCGGGAGGCCAGCCAGGAGTGTGTTGGAGTAGTCAAGTCTATTCGCCTGTTGATAACTTTACATTGGCCAGATACTTTCAGTGAATGTCAAATAATTTCACCCAAATGCCTACATTTTTCCACCTTTGCTTGCGAACAATTGCCTAGATTATAAGTCCACAGCACACAAAAAAACACATACTTCAACAGTAATTTATACTAAATTGGTTTGGGCAGCTTTAACTTATATCTGAAATGTCCTTATGGCCTCTGAGCAAATAAGCAATTTAATGGCAGCTTGTGCCAAATTAGATGCAGTTTCGTACTTGCTCCATCTTGTTCCTGCATTGAGGCCAACTACTCATTTAACTTGGGAATGCTGACGGCCAGCAGAGAAGATTGAAATTCATCTCACCAATCTGGGTTGGTTTTGAACGCAGAGTGGAGGTGAAAGGACAGCGTGCTGGTCTGATTGCTATAATTTCCTCGAGATTGCAAGTCTTTTATCTCTATTCCCTGCTTGCACAGCACCTTTTTGCTGTTCATAGGGTCACCGGGTCTGGGAAGCAAAGTCTTTTGAGGTGTTTTATACTTCTGCTGAATTTATTTTTGTGCCAGTTCATTTGCCCGGATTGATTGCGAAACTGTCACAACACTTTAAACGAGAATCGCATTCACAATTAGGCTGATTAAAAACATTAACAATGCCATTTAATTACCCAGCATTAAAACATCAGGAGAAAGCTGAAGCTTCTTTTCAGCTTTATTCAGGAATTAATTTTAATTACAGCGCCTTTTTTTCATGCTGTTATTCCTTATTCTGTACTGAAGCCGCTCCTCGACACACAGGGTGGGGATTATGCTCTATTGGTGAATTTATCCTTCTGGTCATGGGAGGAATGTCACTCTCATTCATGCGTTGAAGTAATAAATGGAAATGTTCCCATGTGCAGTCAGTGACTTTACACATATCTTGGCTTCAAATGTCCCAAACCTATCTAGGCTTCACTCGCCCTTATGAATCAATTGTAGGATCTTTATGCTGCCCTTCAGTTGCCTCCACCGCCTCAGTGCTGCTGACCAGAGTGCTCTCCTACAGCCTCTGCCCCTGCTCACACTCGTCACTCCTCTGACACTGGTTTACTCCTCATTCCCTGTCCTCTTTGCTCCACCATTGGTGACCATTGCTCTTTCAGCCACCAGGTCCCTGACCTCGGGAGCTCCCTCCTAAAATCCCTTTGCCTTACCTCCTCCTTTCCTGCTTTCAGAAACCCACTAACAACTTTTCTCTTCACTTGCTCTTTCAACCCTGCCACTTGACTCCATTCTGTCAATTCTTTTCCCACCCACTCGATGCCTATTTAATTCCCTGAGATGTCTTTCTGATGTGAGGGATGCTATATAAAGGCAAGGCGTTGTTCATGGTGATTCAAGATTGAGTGAAAAAAGAATAACACTCTTCATACTGATAACAACTTTCAATGCAGCAGTGAAGCCTTTGCTTACAAACTGCATCTTCCAGACGCCCTGTTTTAGACCGAATCAAACTGATTTCCTAACCGGTAGAGTGCTGTATACTGATTGTTAAGGCAACATCTCTAAAGTAAGCTTTCAAATGGGAAGTACCAAAACATTCATATAATGTACGTACTATGGGGGAGAAATTCATTATAGCCCCATTTGGGAGCTAAATTTTTTAAAAGTTGAGAAAATTAGCGCCAGGGATTAGTTTCTCAACTTTAAAAAAATTTGGTTTTGCGCTCCAGGAAGGAAATGGAACTAAATCAAGCCCGTCACTTCACTCTGGAGCGCAAGAGGCAGCAGGCTTTGCCGCGTTGGAAGGCTCCTTCCCTCCCTTAAAGGGAAGGGCCTTCGCTGCAGGCTCTACAAGGAAAAAACTTACCTGGTCCCCGATGGCAGCCGCGATGCGGCCCGATCAGCCCGAGGCACTGCAGCAGAGAGCCGGGCTGATCGATGGCTGGCGATGGAACAAAAAACCCGCAAAGAGCATTTCAGATATTTTTTTTAACCTACCTTGGCCACCTCGCCTTTAAGTCTGACCCCCGAAGCTCCCGATAAACGCCTCCTGCAGCTGTTGGTGTCATCGCCCGGCGATGCTGCAGGGGGCAGAAATGAATTTTGGGTCCAGGGCGCTACCAGGGCGATGTGCAGCCAGATGATGTCACGATCTCCGGGCGTAGGAGATCATGGCGCTAGTGGTTACCGCCGTTGCAAACCGCCAGGTGAATTTCACAGGCGGTGGTAACATCGCCATGCCCGGGCGGTAAGTCCTTAGCGCCCTGTTATCGCCCCCCAGAGGCGATAACGGGAGGCGCTAAGGCACTGAATTTCTAGCCCACTATTACATACAGCATGATGGACTTGCCTCTGGCAGTCACCTTTGGGTCAACTAGATTTAAATCAAGCAGAATCCATTCTCCATTCGCCTTTCACAACCTCAGGATGCCCCAAAGCGCTTTACAGCCAATGAAGTACTTTTGAAGTGGAGTCACTGTTGTAATGTAAGAAACGCAGCAGCCAATTTGCGCACAGCAAGCTCCCACAAACAGCAATGTGATAAGCACGGTGGCATAGTGGTTAGCACTGTTGCCTCACAGCGCCAGGGACCCGGGTTCGAATCCGGCCTCGGGTGACTGTCTGTGTGGAGTTTGCACATTCTCCCCGTGTTTGCGTGGGTTTCCTCCGGGTGCTCCGGTTTCCTCCCACAGTCCAAAGATGTGCGGGTTAGGTCGATTGGCTATGATAAATTGACCCTTAGTGTTAGGGGGATTAAATGCGTGGGGTTACGGGGATAGGGTGGGATATGTGTTGGTGTAGGGGTTGCGGGGATCGGGTGGGATATGTGTCGGTGCAGGCTCGATGGGCCGAAATGGCCTCTATCTGCACTGTGGGGTTTCTGTGATTCTGTGATTCTGAGGTCTGTGATGACCAGATAATTTTTTTTTAGTGATGTTGCTTGAGGGATAAATATTGACCAGGACACCGGGGAGAACTCCCCTGCCCTTCTTCGAAATAGTGCCATGGGATCTTTTATGTCCTGTAGGGGGTGGTGTGGGGTGGCGCGTACGCCCAGTCAGTTATGCCTCTGACTGTTTGTGAGCGGTTCGAATCGCTCCCATGCCCCTGGGTTCTAGACACCAGACTTAGGTACAGGCGGCGATACAGAAAAGACTCGAGTAGACAGGTGGTTTGGATGTGAGAAAACCAAGATTTTATTGAAATAGAAATTAACACAATCTTACGAGAAGTTACTAGTATAAAATTACAGGCAAATACAAAATAACTATATACTTATACAGGGAATGGGGAATACACGGTACATCGAGGGAAAACAAACTATCTTAACAATCCCCTTATCCTTATCCCACCCCCTATACCTAACTAGATTAAGCTATGAGGGGCCAGAATTCATGCTCACCAATCACAGATCTGCTGAATTCAAACAGCGGTGGGGCTTGGGATTCGCTCTTTATGCTCTCCGGGGCCTGCCGTTGTCACGTGGTCTCGGGGCACTGCAAGGGCGTCGTCCAGGTACAAGTATCCCAAGGTTAAAGTCTCTGCTTGGGTACTTTACCTTGCAGGGATGATGGTTCCTCTTCCTCGGCCGGCAGTTGGAGTTTGTATGAAGATAGTCACAGGTCGGCTGGATTGAAGGCCCGATTATTGGAAGCTTTTCTTCAATTGTCTTCCCATTCGTTTTTCCAATTCGTCTCGCCTCCTCACCTCGTCTCGTCCCGCCTCGCCTGGCCTGGTTTGTCCATGTCCGCCTGGTGCAATGCCGGGCGTTCCTGATGGGATGGGAAAGGCACGGGCAGTGGCCGGGCGGTAAGCGCAGGACGGGGGAAGAGCAGCAGCCACAAGGGTGAGGGGCCGGAGCAGGAGCCGAGAGCAAGGGCAGAGAGAGAAGGTTGCTAGTGGGCCTACAATTATACTCCTTCGGATGGTCCTTATCTGCACGCCAAATCAGGTTAGTTCATTGTCCCCATCTTGGCGGGCTAGTTTAAATAATTGTAGCAATCTAAACTAACTGTTTTTAGATGGCTGGTAATCGCACCTACTGGCCCGATTCCTGAGTTGCTTTTTTTATTAATACATCTTAATCAGCCTGTCCAGCCTCGATGGCTTCCCTAAGCTGTTTCCGATTATTTATGCATAATTCAAAGTCCTGTCTGCTTTCAAAATACAAAAGTCTCTCTTCACAGAAACTGCAGCTTGGGTTTCAATTTCCCAAAGAACTGCTTGTGCCACAGAGTCCAAGCTTTTTAAATCTTGCAGGCTTTTGGCCACGAGGTGCGGACGCCATCTTTGGGTACCCTTTTCATTAAAATGTCCATGCAGGGTCCCTTTTATTACTAATAACCTTTGGGGAAATGCAGAAATTTTGCGAATCTTACAGTCCACCTGAGAGGGCAGGTGTAATGCCTCATCCAAAAGATGCCACCTCCGATAGTGCAGCACTCCTACAGTACTACACTGGAGTGTCAGCCTAGAGGAAGAGGAAGCAAGACTGGGCATGACCATTATTTTTGCCACCCACTGGTGAATCTTTACAGCAGGAGAGAAAAATTCTGATCTGAAATGATGCAAAGTATGGAACATGGCAACACGGTGAGTTTGAGAGAATAACTCCAAGGAGTTCTGACTGCCGATATGCTTTACAGATGAGGGATCTGATTGCAGACAATCAAGTCAGCAGTTGTGACTACTAAAATAACTTGCTTAGCTAACCTTGCCAATCTTGTTGCATACCATGATGTACGCAGTTAATCTCAGCTGACATAAAGTAGACCATAGAATCAAAGAATCATAGAATGGTTACAGCACAGAAGGAGGCCATTCGGCCTGTCGAGCCCGTGCCGGTTCTCTGCAAGAGCACTTCAGCTAGTCCCACTCCCCCACCCTTTCCCCGTAGCCCAGCAATTTTTTTTCCTTTCAGGTACTTATCCAATTTCCTTTTGAAAGCCACGATTGAGTCTGCCTCCACCACCCTCTCAGGCAGTGCATTCCAGATCCTAACCACTCGCTGCGTAAAAAAGTTTTTCCTCATGACACGTTCGGTTCTTCTGCCAATCACCTTAAATCTGTGTCCTCTGGTTCTCGACCCTTCCGCCAATGGGAACAGTTTCTCACTATCTACCCTGTATAGACCCCACATGATCTCCTCCCAATCTTCTCTGCTCTAAGGATAACAACCCCAGCTTCTCCAGTCTATCCACATAACTGAAGTCCCTCATCCCTGGAACCATTCTTGTAAATTACACAGTAACAATCCACAATACCAGTGTTTATGAGGCACTCCCTGTTTCCAGCTGTCTCGTGATACGTGGGTTTAGGTGACTAATTGGTTCTTTCTTTTTGACGGGTCAAGCTTCACTCACGTTGTGCACTTTCAGAGGTGGTTGTGTTGAGATGCCTGACATGGAGGTGTCCTCCATGCTATCTGCTTTCTGGTCTAGGTTCTGCTTCTGGCCTGTGGGTTAGGAACATAGGAACACGAGTAGGTCATTCAGCCCCTCGAGCCATTCAATTAGACCACGGCTGCTCCATACGTCAACTCCATTTACCAGCCTTTAGCTCCATATCCCTTGGTACTCGTACCCAACAAAAATCTAACGATCTCAGACTCGGAAGCTCCAATTGTGCCAGCATCCACAGCCTTTTGGGGGAAGAGAGTTCCAGAGAATTCTGGGAGTCATCAGCTGTCTGAAACAGACTTGAAATAAGTTACAGATTCATGGGTAATTCCAGAGAACTTTTGATTGTGTTTATGTTGTAACTACCAGTCGAAGACCAGGATCTGCAGAATCAGTGCCAGCCAGGGAGTATCTCGCTCTGGAAATAAAAACACTAAATGTGTCAGCATCTGTAAATGTAAAGTCTGTGTGTTCTAGTTGTAATTAATAACACACAGACTACAAGATTAAAGTTCAACAGGTCTTTACTGGTTGGAGGTCAGGACTATACTAAATACAATCTTACTACACAGTGCTTATATACCGGTGGTCACCACCGGTATTACGTATACAGCAGCCAGAGAAAGTAGTACATCTCTTAAGGTGGAACAGGCTTAAGTTCTCTTAAGGTGGAACAGGTTACATACACCACAATCCTCCCTTTTTAGCTTAATAGTCATATCCCCATTTAACATAACATCATAACATATATACATATATAACTTCAGGTATAAACAGTTCAAAGGTTCAGTCTCTCAGGAGGCCTTCTGATTCGGTCTGGATAACGCCTTTCAGTGGTCTCTGATTCTTGTTGCTGAGGTGACTCTTCTTGTTGGTTTCCTATGTATTGGACGTCATCATCAGGTACAGTCCCTGCCGAGGTAGATGCTTCAGGTTCATTAACGTCTTCCACAGTTGTCTCTGTCGCAACCATGGGTTCGACCCTTGCTCTTGATTCTACCAGTTGATCCGCATGATGCCTTATCACATTGTTACCAATATCTACTGTGTACATCAGAGGTCCTTGTCTGGCCCGAATTGTTCCGGACTGCCATTTTTCGTTTCCATAGCCCCTTGCCAACACTGGTTGTCCTACTTCGAAACTTCGAGTGGACTTGTTATTAATATGCCGGAACTGTTTGTTTTCCACTTCCCTCCGCACATTTGGTTTTAACAAGTCCAACCTGGACTGCAACCTCCTGTTATAAAACATCATGGCAGGACTTTGGTTAGTCACTGCATGAGCGGCGTTTCGATACGCCATTAGGAAATTGTCCACCTTGTGCTGTAGCGGAATCTGATCATCGTTCATGGCCTTTATTGCCTTTTTGAATGTTTGGACAAATCTCTCGGCCAACCCGTTTGTCGCCGGATGATATGGGGCAGAGGTATAATGTTTCACCCCATTCTTCTTTAAGAATTTTTGGAATTCTTCCGACATGAACTGTGGTCCGTTGTCCGAACAGATCTGTTCTGGCAATCCGTTCCTTGCGAATATTGTTCTTAACACCGCAATTGTCTTTTCTGAAGTAGTGGTATTCATCTTGATCACTTCTGGCCATTTGGAATGTGCGTCCACCGCAATTAGGAACATGGAGTCCATGAATGGACCAGCAAAGTCAATATGTACGCGTTGCCATGGGGCTGAAGGCCATTCCCATGGGTGTAGTGGTGCGATCGGAGGTGCATTTTGCACTTTTTGGCACCCAGCGCAGCTTTTCGTCAACTCCTCTATCTGTTGGTCAATACCCGGCCACCATACATAAGCCCTAGCAAGACTTTTCATCTTAACTCCCCCCAGATGACCTTCATGCAGTTCTTTTAAAACTCTTTCCCTTAACTTGGGAGGAATAATCACTCTTGTCCCGTACATCAAAGTACCATGGCAGACGGACAGCTGGTCTCGCCTTGCCGAGAATGCCGGTAACAGAGGATCACCCCGTGTTGGCCATCCTTTCACTGTCACCTCGTAGACTCTGGACAGTGTCGGATCGTTCCTGGTTTCTCTTTCAATACTTGCGTTGGTGACAGGTAAACACTCGATAATGGTCGAATGAAATAACTCAACAGGGTCAACTTCCGTCGTGTCTTCATCTTCAGGTAGTGGCAGGCGCGACAGGCCCTCAGCATTGCCATGCTGTTTCGTACCTTTGAATTCTATCTGATATTGATGTGCCCCTAAGAAAAGAGACCATCTCTGGAGACGCTGTGCTGTCATCACCGAAACACCCTTCTTAGGGTTAAAAATGGACACCAACGGTTGATGGTCCGTCAGAAGTGTGAATTTTTGGCCCTGTAGGTAATGATTAAACTTCTTCACTCCCCATACAAGGCTAAGGGCCTCCCTATCGATCTGCGCATAGTTGCGCTCAGCGGAGGTCAATGATCTGGATGCAAACGCGACTGGCCTTTCCGTGCCATTTGGCAATTTATGTGAGAGTACGGCCCCAATACCATATGGAGAAGCATCACAAGCCAACCGAATAGGCAGTGTCGGGTTGAAGTGAGCCAACACTTCCTCTGAGGTGATCAATTCTTTGCTTTTGCGAAATGCCTTCTTACAGTTTTCGCCCCAGTCCCATGGTACCCCTTTCTGTAAAAGAGCGTTCAACGGATGCAGCATCGTGGATAGATTTGGCAGAAATTTATGGTAGTAGTTAATTAATCCTAGAAACGACCTCAACTGAGAGACATTCTCCGGAGCGGGAGCCTTTGCAACTGCCGCTATCTTGTCAGGAGACTTATGAAGCCCCTCCCGGTCAATGACATGACCACAGTATGAGATCCGCTTCTGGAAGAACTCACATTTCTGCCGATTTACCCTAAGTCCATACTCTTTCAGTCTGTTGAGCACCAGTTCCAAGTTAGCGAGATGCTGTTCATCACCATCACCTGTGATCAGAATGTCGTCCAGGTAACATTGTGTGCCTAGAATTCCCTGTAATACCTGCTCCATGGCCCTCTGCCAAATTGCTGGAGCCGATGCCACACCAAAAACCAGCCTATTGTACCGGTACAACCCTCGATGCGTGTTGATCGTGAGGTATTGGCGTGACTCTTCTTCAACCTCCATCTGCAAGTACGCCTGCGCCAGGTCTATCTTGGTGAAGTGTTTCCCGCCAGACAACGAAGCAAAAATATCCTCAATCCGCGGAAGCGGATACTGCACTGTGTGAAGCACCGGATTAACAGTGATTTTGAAATCTCCACAGATGCGAAACTTCCCTGGTTCTCCTGGCTTGTTGCTCGAAGGACGTTTCATAACGGGAACAATGGGCGTAGCCCACTCACTCCAATCTACCTTAGACAGTACACCTGAACGTTCTAGCGCTTCCAGTTCTGCTTCTACAGTAGGTCATATTGCATAGGGTACTGGTCTGGCTTTAAAAAATTTTGGGTGTGCATGTTCATCAATCTTGATGTTTGCCGTAATTCCTCTCAGTGTTCCCAGTCCCTGCTGGAACACCTCTTTAGCATCATCCAATATTCTGGACAATCGTTTAGGTTTGACATCTGTTTCCCCGGAATCTACCGTTAGTGCCTTCAAGGAGTGCCAGTCCATATTCATTTTCCTAATCCACTCCCGTCCCAGTAGTGGTGGACCTCCTTCAGGTAGCACATATAAGTCCATTACTTGGCTTTCTTCGCCCTTGTGGACCACTTTTACCTCTATCTTTCCGATGGGGTACACTCTTTGCCCCGTGTATGTTTTCAATATAATCTCCGTATCCCGTAGGGGAATATGTTGGAATAACCTTTTGTAATCTTTCTTATTCATGACCGTCAATGCCGATCCAGTGTCCAATTCCATCTTTACTTGGACTCCTGCTATCTGAAGGGTGACCCAAATTGTCTGGAGATCTGCATCCTTACCAACGTTGTGTACTCTTAAGCTACCCAGTTCATTACTGCTAGCGTCTGAATCTGACTTCTGTTCGGTCGAACTGTTCTTTGTCACCTTGTGTACCTTTATGTATTTTCCTTGCGGTGACTTTTTGTTGCTGGTCTTCTTTCCTGACCGGCATACTTTAGCTATGTGGCCAAGCCTGCCACATGTTCTGCATTCTTGGACCTAGAAATTCGGTATGGCCCTGCCAGGTCTTTTGCGCCCGAAATTTAGCGCTCGCCAGGATTCCCGTAGCGCCCGCCTAAAATTCAGTTGCGACGGGCCAAGACGGCGGCGGGCGCTATTGCAGGGTTTGGCCGCCTCGCTAGGGGCGTTAAATGTCACTTTCAGGCGTTCAGCTCCCGCTGCGGCACCCGATGCGGTGCGGCAGGCTGGGGTACTGCAGGCCTCCTCCTTCTCTTAAGGAGGAGCTGCCTGCAGCCGTCAGATCACCGGTGGATTCCCCCGGCAAATGAGCCCGGCACCACGGAGAAGTGCCGGGCTCGCGGGACACAGACATCAGTACCGCGGGGGGGTGGTGCAGGAGTCTGGGGAGGGAGGTGCGGGCAGGCGGCCACCGGGAAAGCGGCCAGCCACCGCTCCACCTTTATGCGCCGGCCTTTCGGAGCTGCAAGACCCTGTTTCACAAACGCTGTTTGCGGCTGCCACGGGCGAGGCGGCCGCAACTGAATTTGGCCATCGGGCCGGAATAGCATTGCAACCGGGGCGCTGCGCACACCGATGACGTCATCGGTGCCGGCGCAGCGCTACCGGCTAACGCCGATGTTAGGGTCCATCTGAATTTCGGGCGGTAAAAAACTTTAGGCGCAAACCACTTTATAGCCAATAAGTGGGCGCAAACGCAACTGAATTTCTAGGCCTCAGTTTTTAAACCAACACTGGTTCTGATCGTGCGTTGTCTTTCCACAACGATAACATTTTACAGTACTCAAACCCAATTTATTTGTACTGAGTTCCGGTGACCGTAGCTGCATTACTGCCGTGCCTCTCGCTGCGGCTTCATGTGCTGCTGCCATAGTGACCGCTTTCTCAAGCGTCAGCTCATTCTCCTCGAGCAATCGCTTTTGTGTATCTTCTTTTAATAAACCAGACACAAATTTATCTCGTAGCGCCTCTGTCAGTCTCGTTCCAAATTGACAGTACTTTGCTAGCTTACGCAATTCCATTAAATATTCAGCATTGCTTTCATCCTTCAGCTGCCTTCTGCTGTAAAATTTAAATCGTTCCGCTAGCATCAGCGGCGTGGGGTTTAGGTGATTTTTCAGGACAGTAACAATCTCCTCGAACGTCTTATCCGCCGGTTCATCTGGTGATAAAAGGTGTTTCAATTGCCCGTATGTCTTCGCACCCATTAAGTTTATAATGTTAGTGCTTTCTCTTCATCTGGGATTTTATTTGCTTTACAATAATTTTGTATGCGTTCTACATACATAGCCCAATCTTCGATGTCGCTATCAAAGGTATTAATGTTCCCATGTTTAGGCATCGTTGCAATTTAATTTATTTTAATTTTTATCCAAGATGGCGGCTTCCGCGCTCTTGTCTTCGTCCTCCGCCTACAAAATGGCGGTTTTCCCACGCTTGGCGGTCTTCACCCGTCCCCCGACGCTGTCTCCGCTTCACCGCGGCTCTCGCGCCTTCAGTTGCCCCCAGACGCTGCGCCTTTTTAGCCCGAATGCGGCCCGGCCCTTATCACCAGCCGCGATCGATGTCCCCGCGCTGCGCCTTTCGGCCCGAATGCGGCCCGGCCCTTATCTCCGGTCGCGATCGATCTCACCGCCCTTATTCCTCCGTCTTCCCTCCCCGTCTGTACAGCCAACGCGGCCGACTTTCTGGTCGCGTCGCTGCCCAGCTTACCCACTACCGAGGTAGAAAGAAGATAGCTGACAGCCGCTGATGGAGGCTTCGAGTTCAGGATGTCTTCTGCACTCTGGTTTCTCGATGTCTGCCGCGCGATGTGTCTTCCAGCAGGGTGATGAGGGTGGAAGCCTCTCTTCGACGTCCGTTCTGTGGATGAAGCCGCCGTGGATATAACTGCCGCAGGGTAAGAATCTGACTCGTCGCCACTGTAAAGTCTGTGTGTTCTAGTTGTAATTAATAACACACAGACTACAAGATTAAAGTTCAACAGGTCTTTACTGGTTGGAGGTCAGGACTATACTAAATACAATCTTACTACACAGTGCTTATATACTGGTGGTCACCACCGGTATTACGTATACAGCAGCCAGAGAAAGTAGTACATCTCTTAAGGTGGAACAGGCTTAAGTTCTCTTAAGGTGGAACAGGTTACATACACCACAGTAAAGAGAAAAGACAAGGTGTGACATTGCAGATTTGCAACTCTTCATGGGTCTTAACTGAAAGGTAAACAGGCATTTTAATAAGATTGGGAAACATTGAATGAGAAAAAAAGGGGAAGGGGATAGGAAGAGATCAATAGATACACCGATCACAAAGAGAGTGTGTAATGAATGACCCGCAAACTGCTTAACAGAAAATTAATTGATAATTTGAAAGATAATCAGTGAAACATATTAAAAGAGCAAAGGAATGTGCAAATTGTGGCCTAGAAAATCCAGGGTGGGGGGGCAAAGAAAACCAACGCTGACACTGCCAAAGTTCACGGGAGGCTGATAGCAGTTCTCCTCTCCGCAGGACACCAGGCGAACTCCCTCGTCCCAGTAGTGCTGTGAGATTTTTTATGTCTACCTGAGTAGGCATGTCTGGCAATGCAGCACTCCTTCAGTACTGCACTGAAGTGTCAGCCTGGATTATGTGCTCAAGGTTGTAGTTCAGCTCAAACTCACAATCTTCAGAGGCAAGAGTGCGACCAAACTGAGCCAACTGACATTCAAAGAGGAAACGGAAGAGCGTCAAACATGTTTTTCTCAAATAACAACCGAAAATGCTGGAAACACTCAGCAGGCCAGGCAGCATCCGCGGAGAGAGAAACAGAGTTAACGTTTCAGGTCTGGGACCCTTTGTCAGAACTGGAAAAAGTTAGAGATGTAACAGGTTTTAAGCAGGTGCAGAGGCAGGGAAAGGGCCGGGGGGGGTGGGAGGAACTGATGGGACAGTCTGTGCTAGAATGAAAGGCAGGAGAAATAATGTTGCAAATGGGGATGGCAGAATCATCAACAGCCGCTAAGTACAAGTTTACAATTCTAATTTATTAAAGTAAATTATTTCATTACAACAGAATGTGGTTTTATTTAACAGCAACAAATTGTATTTATATAGTGCCTTTAACATAGTAAAATGTCCCAAGGTGCTTCACAGGAGCGTTATCAAATAAAATTGGACACCAAGCCACATAAGGCGATATTAGGACAGATGACTAAAACCTTGGTCAAAGGGGTAGGTTGCAAGGTTTAAAGGAGGAAAGAGAGATGGAGAGGCGGAGATGTTTAAGGAGGGAATTCCAGAGCTGAAGGCCTTGACAGCTGAAGGCACGGCCACCAATGGTGGAGCGATTAAAATCGGGGATGCTCAAGAGGCCAGAATTGGAGGAGCGCAGATACCTCGGAGGGTTGTAGGGCTGGAGGAGATTACGGAGATAGGGAGGGGGGCGAGGCCATGGTGGAATTTGAAAGCAAGGATGAGAATTTTAAAACTGAGGCTTTACTTAACCGGGAACCAATGTAGGTCAGCACAGGGGTGATGGGTGAACGGCACTTGGTGCGAGTTAGGACCTGGGCAGCAGAGTTTTGGATGACCTCAAGTTTACGGAGGGTAGAACGTGGGAGGCCAGCCAGGAGTGCGCTAGAATATTTAGAAAAGAATGACGCTCTCTCATTGTCTAAAAAAAATTAACACAGGAAAGCACTGCAATAAAAAAATTGAAAGGAACATTTAAATTAGTTGTGAAGTGCAGGCATAGTCTAACATATTAAAATGGACAGTGCTATATTAATACATAGTCAGCCAAAGCCCCGCTCCAATTTATCCGGCTGCCTGTGATAATGAGTGGCACAATAGAGAAACATTTCCTGCAAATTATTATGCTTCTCGCTGATTCAATTACTGCACGTTCAGAACGATGAACACAAGCATAGAGTCAACTGATTGAAAATCTTGAGAGGTCCAAATCTCAGTCAGTGACGGAAAGAAAATGATAGGCGCTGAAGGAAAAGAGGCAAGGGCTGATGAAAGAAAGAAAGACTTGCATTTATATAGCGCCTCTCACGACCACCGGACATCCCAAAGCGCTTTACAGCCAATGAAGTACTTTTTTGAAGTGTGGCCACAGTTGTAATGTGGGAAACGCGGCAGCCAATTTGTGCACAGCAAGCTCCCACAAACAGCAATGTGATAATGACCAGATAATCTGTTTTTAGTGATGCTGGTTGAGGGAGAATTATTGGCCAGGGCACCGGGGAGAACTCCCCTCGAAGAGAGAGGCGCAGAGAAAATTATCAACATAATTCCTGGCACTGAAATACTGTGGTAAAATTTGAGAGCGAGTGGAGGCAAACAAAACAATGGGAAGGTTGTGTTAAGACAGCGAGCGTGAACATAAGGGAAAAAAAATGTGCAAGTGCGATGTGAATACTTTGAGTAATGTGCCATTTCTGGCAGCAACACCACTCCTGCTCACTAGAGTGCTACTGAGAAATCAAGATTGCTCGCCCACTGAAATATCTTTTTTCCAAAAGGCCCTCGTGGCTGCTTTAGCTAGTTTGAACTGGCTGGGATTAGATTTGGGGAAATGGAAAAGTAGACAATGATTGAGATTTTTTTTATTTATGGTCAGTATTAAATAATAAAAGATTTTTTTTTCCAAATCAACAATTGCTATTTACATATGTGCAGGTGATAACATGAAACAATGCAGTGCTGCTGTGATCACATTTACATTGTGTGTTTCTATTCCCCATAGGGCGAACATTCTAAATAATCAGCCAAGACATGGTGGAAATATCAAAGGCAACTCACATACTTTAGAGAAACTCGGAGACCTTTAATTAACAGGAAATGGCTGGCACAGAGGAGATAAAACAGGATCAGTAAATCAAAATAAATGTGACACGGGCTATAAATGGAAAGCTCCTCTACCACCTAATGAAACTTTACAGATCTTGGACAATACTATATTCATATATTAACCTTTCAAACACTGCGTTTGCTTTCAAAAAGATGTGCTAGTGAGCCTCATTCAAAAAGCTTTCCGGTTTAACATCACCAGTGAAAGGAGAAAAAAAGAGAAGCCACTGAAATTGACCTGCATTCTATTGAAATAGCTCACAATGTAGTAAACATAATCATGATCAACTGAAGAAAAGCCAGAATCAGCCAGTCAACTGATTCAGCAGTCTGTTGACTTCTTGTTATTAAAACATCACAAAATAGATGCAGTTGGGGGGAGGCCATTTTTCCCCATCTTTGCTCATCCGTCCAGAATTTTTTTTTAATTCACTTATGGGATGTGGGCGTCGCTGGCGAGGCCAGCATTTATTGCCCATCCCTAATTGCCCTCGAGAAGGTGGTGGTGAGCCGCCTTCTTGAACCGCTGCAGTCCATGTGGTGAAGTGACTCCAAAGTGCTGTTAGGGAGCGAGTTCCCGGATTTTGACCCAGCGACGATGAAGGAACGGCGATATATTTCCAAGTCAGGCTGGTGTGTGACTCGGAGGGGAACTTGGAGGTGGTGGTGTTCTCATGCACCTGCTGCCCTTGTCCTTCTAGGTGGAAGAGGTTGCAGGTTTGGGAGGTGCTGCCGAAGAAGCCTTCTCTACGCTCCCCCCATTACAACTGTTTGTTAAATGATTCCAGCATTTATACTCCACTCCCCTACCCAGAAGTCCATTCCACATGCTGATCCCTCTTTTTGTGATGGATCCTCTAGGAAAGTAAAGGTACCTCTAGGAAAGAGTGATCATAGTATAGTTGAATTTCAAATTCAGTTGGAGGGTGAGAAAGTTGTATCCCAAACCAGTGTCCTGATCTTAAACAAAGGCAATTATAATGGCATGAGGGCAGAACTGGCTAAAGTGGACTGAAAAAACAAATTAAAGGGTAAGAAAGTTGAAATGCAGTGGCGGACATATAAGGAGATATTTCATAACTCAACAAAAATATATTCCAGTGAGAAAGAAAGATTTTAAGAGAAGGGAGCACCATCCGTGGCTAACTAAGGAAGTAAAGGATGGTATCAAATTGAAAACGAAGGCATACAATGTTGCCAAGATTGTTGGAAGACCAGAGGATTGGGAAATTAAAAAAAAACAGCAAAGGATGACTAAAAAAATAATAAAGAGAGAGAAGATGAATTATGAAAGTAAGCTGGCAAGAAACATTAAAACAGATATTAAGAGTTTCTACAAGTATATAAAAAGGAAGAGGGTAGCTAAAGTAAATGTTGGTCCCTTAGAGGATGAGACTGGGGAATTAATAATGGGGAATGGGGAAATGGCAGAGACTCTGACAAATATTTTGCATCTGTCTTCACTGTAGAAGACACTAACAACATCCCAATAATGGATAATCAAGGGGCCACAGGGAGTGGGGAACTAAAGACAATCACTATCACTAAGGAAATAGTACTCGGTAAAATAATGGGACTAAAAGACGACAAGTCCCCTGGACCAGATAGCCTGCATCCCAGGGTCTTAAAAGAAGTGGCTACAGAGATAGTGGATGCATTGGTTACAATATACCAAAATTCCCTGGACTCTGGACAGCTCCCAGCGGATTTAAGAAAGGAGGAAGACAGAAAGCAGGAAACTATAGACCAGTTAGCCAAACATCTGTCGTTGGGAAAATGCTGGAGTTCTTCATTAAGGAAGCAGTAGCAGGGCATTTAGAAAAACATACTGCAGTCAAACAGAGCCAGCATGGTTTTAGGAAAGAGAAATCATGTTTAACAAATTTGCTGGAGTTCTTTGAGGATGTAACAAGTAGGGTGGACAAGGGTGAGCCAGTGGATGTGGTGTATTTGGATTTCCAGAAGGCATTCGATAAGGTGCCACATAAAAGGTTACTGCATAAGATAAGAACTCATGGAGTTGGGGGTAATATATTAGCATGGATAGAGAATTGGCTAACTAACAGAAAGCAGAGAGTCGGGATAAATGGGTCATTTTCCGGTTGGCAAATGATAACTAGAGGGGTGCCACAAGGATCGGTGCTGGGGCCCCAACTATTTACAATCTACATTAATGACTTGGATGAAGGGATCGAGTGTAATGTAGCCAAGTTTGTGGATGATACAAAGAATGGTGGGAAAGCAAGTTGTGCAGAGGACTAAAAGAACCTGCAAAGGGATATAGACAGGCTAGGTGAGTGGGCAAACATTTGGCAGATGGAGTATAATGTGGGAAAGTGCGAGGTTATCCACTTTGGCAGGAAAAATAAAAAAGCAAACTATTATTTAAATGGAGAGAGATTACAAAATGCTATAGTTCAGAGGGACCTGGGGGTCCTTGTGTTGTGCATGAAACACAAAAAGTTAGCATGCAGGTACAGCAAGTAATCAAAAATGTTGGCCTTTATTTCAAGGGGGTTGGAGTATAAACGCAGGGAAGTCCTGCTACAACTGTACAAGGAATTGGTGAGACCACACCTTGAGTACTGCGTACAGTTTTGTTCTCCTTATTTAAGGAAGGATATACTTGCATTGGAGGCAGTTCAGAGATGATTCACTAGGTTAATTCCAGAGATGAGGGGGTTGACTTATGAGGAAAGGTTGAGCAGGCTGGGCCTATACTCATTGGAATTTAGAAGAATAAGAGGTAATCCTATCGAAACACATAAGATACTGAGGGGGCTCGACAGGGTAGATGCAGAGAGGATGTTTCCCCTCGTGGGGAAATCTAGAACTTGGGGGCACAGTCTCAGAATAAAGGGTCGCCCTTTTAGAACTGAGATGAGGAGCAATTTCTTCTCTCAGAGGGTCTTAAATCTGTGGAATTCTCTGCCCCAGAGAGCTGTGGAGGCTGGGTCATTAAATACATTTAAAGTGGAGATAGACAAATTTTTGCAAGATAAGGGAGTGAAGGGTTATGGGGAGTGGGCTGGGAATTGGCTTTGAGCCCAAGATCAGCCATGATCTTATTGAATGGCGGAGCAGGCTCGAGGGGCCAAGTGGCCTATTCCTGCTCCTATTTCTTATGCTCTTTCTGATATCAGTCCTCAATTTACCTTTTCAAACCTGTGTCCTCTTGTCCTGCGGTCATCTTTTGCTTAAAGTGGTGTTCTAGATTTGCTTTTTCTATACCGTTTCCTATCTTATATACTTCAAAGGGAGCACAGGTCAGGAATTGACACTACAATGTTACAGCCTTGTACATTGCTCGATCACCATTAAACTTCTGATCCCAAGTTAGTAAGAAACAGTGAGGTGCCCCAGCCCTAGCATAACTCCTGTGCCAAGTACCTGCTGCTATCCATTTTTCATTCAATTTCTTACCAATGCCCAGGTTTTACCCTGCGTGCCATTCGAAGCAATCCTTTTGAACAAATATAAAAGCAAAGACTTTGTTGCATAAGAGGTTTAAGAAACGTGAAGTGTTTTGATACCACATAAGGATGTTGTTATGTTGCAGGCACTGGTTTGAGACTGTTATCTCCTTAGAGCAAAGCAAACAGGTGCACCCCAAATTAGCACCTCCACACGAGTCACTGTCCAGTCAAACTGGAACTCTGGACTTGTAAACAAGTGCTTGCTTCCATTTTTAATGTCTTCACTTAACACTAAAAAATGAATTGTTCTGGTGAGTGATGGTGTGCTCCGGGAGCGCATTTGTGAATTCAGGGATCACCCCTCACAAAATCAACTGAGCGGGTTGGATCAGTGGTTTGAAGTTTTCCTACGTTTTTGGAGGCTTGCCTGCCAACATGCAAGAGCCTCGTAATACCCACTAATTTAAGTCAATCACATGCAAATTGATCTCACACTGGAGGCAGCGATTTCTTTTCCAACTGATTACTCACATTAGCGCTGCTTGTCCACTGGAGGGATTTGCTGCTTGTGCCTTCGAGAGGTCACTTCTAAAAGTGTTTTTGTTGTCCTACTCTTGGATCTGAAAGACTTTTTCTGCTGTTTGGATATCATTATCTGCATTTTAATTGTTGTACCATTTCCTGCAGTTGCAAACCTGTTTTCCACCCACCACCCCCCCACCCCCCCCGATCCTTTTCGATAAACAACTTGCATTTAGATAACACCTTTAAACGTCTCATGATTTTTTACAGAACAAATTACTTTATACCTCCTCACTGGGGGTAATCGGCCCAAGGGAGATCAAACTAATGGTTCCTCAGAGCCCAGGGCGACCCTCTTCAGCTTTGACTAATCACCCCGTAGAAACCACAGAATGCCCCCTGATTGCAAATACAATGCAGCACATGCTTCAACCAGAATCTCTGCTGAAGCAAAGATTCAGTTACTTGGATCGATTGGTATTTGGGCGGGTGGGGAAAGAAAGAAAGAACTTGCATTTATATAGCACCTTTCACAACCTCAGGATGTCCCAACGTGCTTTACAGCCAATGAAGTGCTTTTTGAAGTGTAGTCACTGTCGTGATATAGAAAACGCAGCAGCCAGTTTGCGCACAACAAGCTCCCACAAACAGTAATGTAATAATCACCAGATCATCTGTTTTAGAGATGTTCATTAAGGGATAAATATCGGCCAGGACACCAGGGAGCACTCCCCTGCTCTTCTTCGAAATAGTACCATGGGATCTTTTAGGTCCACCTGAGAGAACAGACGAGGCCTCGGTTTAACGTCTCATATGAAAGACGACACCTCCGACAGTGCGGCACTCCCTCAGCACTGCACTGGAGTGTCAGCCTAGACCTTTGGGAGAAGGATCCTGCTATTATAGCCCTGCCAGGATCTCCAAAATCACAGCCACTTGCTGCACCTTGCACAATCTTTAGAATACAACAGAAAGCTGAGCAGGCCCAATCCCAACCTTTGGCAGAGGAGAAAGAAGTGGATGAAGGCATCTTGCAACCAGGAAGACTTGCACACCAGTCACTGGTACATTCATCTAAGTGACTAAGTCAATCCCTACCCAACCAGTTCTGCAGGAGTTGACACCATACAACGGCCCAATAAATACTAAACCTCTCATTATCTCAACTACTGTGCATACCCATCCTTCCACCTGCTGCTACTTTAGCATGGTCCAGTATATGCAACCTTTCTGTATTAAGCTGAAGTAAAATCTAATTATTTTATTTACCTGCAAATGAATAGTGTTTGTGGCTTGAACGTTTATCACCCTGGTTCTTTGCCTTGGTGATAGTGGATGGATAGTGGATGGAACTTTCCCCATACTCTCCCGCCCTTTCCCCATAGCCCTGCAATTTTGTTTCCTTATCCAATTCCCTTTTAAAAGCCACGATTGAATCTGCCTCCGCCACCCTCTCAGGCAGTGCATTCCAGATCCTAACCACTCGCTGCATAAAGAAGTTTTCCCTCATGTCGCCTTTGGTTCTTCTGCCAATCACCTTAAATCTGTGTCCTCTGGTTCTCGACCCTTCCGCCAATGTGAACGGTTTCTCTCTATCTACTCTGTCTAGACCCATCATGATTTTGAACACCTCTATCAAATCTTCTCTCAACCTTCAATGCTCTAAGGAGAACAACCCCAGCTTCTCCAGTCTATCCATATACCTGAAGTCCCTCATCCCTGGAACCATTCTTGTAAATCTTTTCTGCACCCTCTCTTTTCTGCATCCTCTCTAAGGCTATCACGTCCTTCCTAAAGTGCGGTGCCCAGAATTGGACACAATACTCCAGTTGAGGATGAACCAGTGTTTTATGAAGGTTCATCATAACTTCCTTGCTTTTGTACTCTATGCCTTTATTTATAAAGCCCAGGATCCCATATGCTTTTTTAACCACTTCCTCAACCTGCCCTGCCACTTTCAACATCTACTGCTCCTTTAGGTGGGAGGAGTGAGTGTGGTGGCTGGCTACTGATCTTCATGGGGTAGCTATGGCCCTCTATCTTTTTTTTTATTCATTGATGGGATGTGGGTGTCGCTGGCTAGGCCTGCATTTAGTGCCCATCCCTAATTGCCCTTGAGAAGATGGTGGTGAGCCGCCTTCTTGAACCGCTGCAGTCCATATGGTGTAGGTACACCCACAATGCTGTTAGGAAGGGAGTTCCAGGATTTTGGCCCAGCGACAGTGAAGGAACGGCGATACAGGTCCAAGTCAGGATGGTGTGTGGCTTGGAGGGGAACTTGTAGGTGGTGATGTTCCCATGCGTCTGCTGCCCTTGTCCTTCTAAGTGGTAGAGGTCGCGGGTTTGGAAGGTGCTGTTGAAGGAGCTTTGGCGAGTTGCTGCAGTGCATCTTGTAGATGGTACATACTGCAGCCACAGTGCGCCGGTGGTGGAAGGAGTGAATGTTGAAGGTGGTGGATGGAGTGCCAATCAAGCGGGCTGCTTTATCCTGAATGGTGTCGAGCTTCTTGAGTGTTGTTGGAGCTGCATTCATCTCTAAGCAGTGGGTCATAAGATGGCCCAGATTTGCTGGCAGCAGTCCTTATCCTGTACTAGTGGTCTGCTTCTGCCTACCTACTGGTATTTTTTCAGTTCTATGAGGGGGCCAGCTTGGCTAGCTGCATGTGGCATTGCCCTGAGATAGCTGCTTCATCTGTGCTTCCAACTGCACTGCCATCTTCATGAGAGGATGCCCTGGCATGCCAAGCTGTGCAACTGTCCTCACACCCGCCTCATGCAACAGCACGTCCACTTTGCCAGCCACCAACCCATGGCGTCAGAGGCAGCAGTGCTTTGCCTAGTTGTCCACAGACCTTAATCCAATTATATAGGGCCATGGTGAGACCACACCTGGAGTACTGTGCACAGTTTTGGTCTCCTTACCTAAGGAAGGATATACTTGCCTTAGAGGGAGTGCAACAAAGGTTACCAGACTGATTCCTGGGATGGGGGGATTGTCCGATGAAGAGAGATTGAGTAGACTAGGCCTATATTCCCTAGAATTTAGAAGAATGAGAGGTGAACTCATTGAAACATAAAATTCTTACAGGGCTTGACAGGGTAGATGCTGGGAAGATGTTCCCCCTGATTGGGGAATCTAGAACTAGGGGTCACAGAATAAGGGTCGAACATTTAGGACTGAGATGAGGAGAAATTTCTTCACTCAGAGGGTGGTGAATCTTTGGAATTCTCTACCCCAGAGGGCTGTGGAGGCTCAGTCGTTGAGTATATTCAAGACAGAGATCAATAGATTTTTGGATATTAAAGGAATCAAGGGATATGGGGATAGTGCAGGAAGGTGGCTTTGAGGTAGAAGATCAGCCATGACCTTATTGAATGGTGGAGCAGGCTCGAAGTGCCGAATGGCCTGCACCTGCTCCTATTTCTTGGCCCAGATATTCCAATCGCAGGCCTCCCGCAGGCGGAGGACTGCGATCTGGAAAAATCTGCGCCCTTACCTGAGGGCTCCCGGGACGCGCACAATTCCGTTCCTGGGCCTCTCCAAACTGCAGGTGCCCAGGGGCGCATGTAGTTCGCAGCCTCCCTGGGATCACGTGGGCCATGGGGAGCCAATCAAAGAAGGGAATCTCCCTTCATACATTTTACAGGAAGACCTGTCAAATATATGAATGGAGATCACCCCCAAAACATAGTAAAACTTTAAATAATTTTTTTTTTTAAATCACATTTTTAAAATGACTTGAAATTACAATAAATTAACTATTTTAAACAAAAATTCAAATTTTTGAAAAAAATAATTAACGTTTTTTACTGGGCTAAAAATAAACTTACCTTTTTTTTAAAAGTATTTTTAAATGATAAATCAGTGGAAAAAAAATTTTAAAACTTTTTTTCAACTCTTATCCTGGTAAAAGCAGGTCTTACACTGAAAGCCCTTACAATTCATGCGACATGACCTGGCCGGGGGCAAAAAATGGCTGAAACCGGCCGAAATAAAAAAAATGTTTTTGCACTTTTACCAGGCGCAAGAATTGTAAGGGCTTTCAGCGGGCGGCGGTTCTGCAGAAAGCGGAACTCTCCACCCACAGAGACCCTGCTCCAGGGCAGCCGGAGCATCTGTCAAGAGTTTTCTTGACAGATCAGAAATGCCGGTTTCCAGCGCGTATGCAGTGCATGCCTGAAACCGGCATTTCCGATGTCCCTACGGGTGGGTACACAGCACGTATCCACCCGTAGGGATCGAAATATCTGGGCCCTTATGTTCTTAAGTGTCAGCATACCTTAAGTGTGAGCTGCAAGCCTTTAAGCCTACATGCTAGCCAACTTCAGAGGCTATCCACAGTAATTGCACTTGATGCGTAAGCCCCAAGTGGTATTGGAAGTTTTTGCTGAGTTCAGCTACGGCAGCTCTCTTCTCCATGGGCATGGAAGCCTATAAGCATGTAGATGTCCCAGAGGGACGTTGGGTGAAATTGCTGACTCAGATCTTAAAAGTATAACTGCAACTAATGGCCCAGAAATTAGGTTCGGGGGCTTGCCGCGCGTGCAAGCCCCCGATGTGCACTCACCCGGCGCGCCAACATCTGAAGCCTGGGCCTGCTTGGAATTCCTGTCACTGGCCCGGTTCAGATGTCGGCGCGATGTGCTTGCCTGATCCAGCGGCGTAGTTAGTGCGATATGCCGGCTGGGATCAGGTGAGCACTGTGCAGCCAATCAGGGGAGGGGAAACTTCATTCATGAGTTTGATAGTAAGAACTGTCAAACTCATGAAAAGTACGGGCGTCCAAAAGACTAGTTTAACTTTAAATAAAATTTTTAAAAACATCCCAATAATTAAATAAACTATAAATAACTTTAAAAAACTATTTTAAACAATTAATCAAATTTTTGAAAAAAATATTTTTTTAAAAATCGGGTCTAAAACTACACTTACCTTACTGTAAAGTCCTTAAAAACAATAAAGCTGTGGAAAAAAGTTATAATTTTAAGTAATAGACCACTTACCTTAAAGAATGAAGTCTTTACGTCTCCTTTTTACATTCGTAAAAAGGAGAGGCCCTTACACATGCGCAAACCTGTGGAAAAAAAGGAATTTCAGCGCGCACGCGCAGACTCCTGCGCACACGCGTTCGTCCTCTGAACCCCTTGGTTCAGAGGACAGGAAATGCCGGTTTCCCGCGCATGCGCTGTGCATGCTGAAATCCGGCACTTCCAACGGGCACACGCGTGAGTACCCCGTCCATACTCACGCATTGGGACCGGAATTACTGGCCCATTGTGAAGCAGGGTGATTCTATCTCCTTAATAGGTTATCACACTGTTGGTCTAAATTCAATTTGAGCAACTCCATGCTCAAGTTCCACTACAGATTTAATGTTGATGTGAAGGAGAACCTACTACATATCAATACAGTTAGCATAACTCGCATATACAGCTTTCCAGCCTCCTTGAAGCTTAGACACTACCCTTCAATTTAACAGGTGAGGATAAAACTGATGCATAAAAAAAAAGTTGTAGAAATACAGCAGTTGTAAATTAAGCTGTAGCTGTTAATGCTGACTGCATAAAAATGCTAACAAATTAAAACAACAGGCCAATGAATCACGACAATTTTACAAGCAACAAATTATATTTGCTATAACAACCACCAAAGACGTATAATTAAAAAAAAAACAGCTGATGCACAATTCAAATCACAAGATCAAGGGCAGGGAATGTGAATGAAACTATATATAAGACCAATTACTTCTGTTTACAAAGATGTTTGGGATAATTTATACTGCAAGTATGAACAAAAATTCTGTGCAATTACTGGCCATCTGATTTT
Organism: Somniosus microcephalus; assembly: GCF_052327205.1. Lineage (NCBI taxonomy): Eukaryota > Metazoa > Chordata > Chondrichthyes > Squaliformes > Somniosidae > Somniosus > Somniosus microcephalus. The sequence goes on along the minus strand of NC_140996.1, from coordinate 25,360,652 downwards.
TTTTTATTGCATCTAACTTTAGTTTTCAACACTGTGGCCTTGAAGAATGGATTTCTCAATGGAAAACACAGCAAATGAGTCAAAGAGGTTTCTGTGTAATTCTAGTGAGTTATCATATTCAGGACAAAATAAAGAGACAAGCGTTGTATTATTCAATGAGCATCTGAATAAATATTGGCCCAGAATTTGCTGGAGTGGGGCATCTTGCAGCATACTCCATTAGTTCGACTCTTTCCCTCACCCTTCAGCTAAAAAATGATTTGTCCTGTATCTTGCGGGAAGCGCGAGCTGGTAACGGGGGCATCTGGGACCTCAGTGAATGGCATGACCAACAGTCTATCACCTTAACCAATGAGATGTAAGGATTGAGAAAGAAACAGTGGAACGACGGAAAAGGAAATAGGGTGAATTAGAGTCAAATCAGGTACAGAAATAAATGAAGAGGGGACAAAAGATTGGATTGAGAGAGAGACAAAAGAGACAGAATGGGAAAGTAAGAACATTAAAAAAAAAATTAATTAAATTTTTTTAAATCTCTTACAATTTACTACCTGTAGGAATGAGACTTCACAGTTTAAATTGTTCCCTTTCTGTGTTGGAGATGTTGATTGGCAATGCAGGAACATAAATCTTAGTAAAAAGGTACTTGCTCTGTTAAGTGCATTATAGTATTGTCTTGGAGCCAAGCCCCTGGCATTGAACCTCCTCTGCAACCTTTTCTCATTGGAACCAGAGGTGTTGGCTGGAGAGCTTTTGGCCAATAGTAGGATCAATACAAAGAAAAGGCTGAGAAACTCAAAAACATAGTTAAAAAGGCATCAGCTTTTTTTATCCCCTCTCCTCCAATTTGTTTTCTCCTGAGATCAGTGACTTACACTGGGGTACAGTTCCACAGCAACATGGTCCTCTGGTATCTTGCTAAAATGGCCATTCATCATGTGTGTGCATATGGCCAGTGAGAGTCCAGAAAAGCCATTACAGTAAAGATCAATCCTAACTCAATATCCACACAGGCACGTAACCAGCAGTAGTCACTGAATAGTCTACATTTTCCACCTCCTATCATGATTTATGGTGGCATTTGATCACCTCTGCCTATCTTCATCCTTGTTAACAATATTCACCCAAGTTTCTTTAAGGGGATATTTGAAACAGCAATACAAGTTTTTGCTGAGAATCTATTTCCGTTACAGTGAAGGATAAAACTTTCTAACCTTTAGGCTCATTTGAGACTTGTTAATTTTGTGTTTGTGTTCTTTAGTTCTATGTTTACAACAACACCTTGTAATTATACAGTACCTTCAATGTAGTAAAACATCCCAAGACGCTTCACACCACCGTTTTCAAACAAAATTTGACACCGAGCCACATAAGGAGATATTAGGACAGGTGGTCAAAGAGGCAGGTTTTAAGGAGCGTCTTAAAGGAGGAGAGAAAGGTAGAGAGGCGGAGAGGTTTAGGGAGGGATTTCCAGAGCTTAGGGCCTAGGCAGCTGAACGCACGGCTGCCAGTGGTGGAGCAATAAAAATTGGGGATGTGCAAGAGGCCAGAAATGGAGGAGCGCAGAGATCGCGGAGGGCTGTAGGAGGTTACAGAAATAGGGAGGGACAACGCCATGGAGGGATTTGAACACAAGGAAGAGAATTTTAAAATCAAGGCGTTGCTGGACAGGGAACCAATGTAGGTCATTGAGCACAGGGGTGATGGGTGAATGGGCGTTGAAGCGAGTTAAGACACCGGCAGCTGAGTTTTTGATGATCGCAAGCTTACAGAGGGTGCAAGGTGGGAGGCCAGCCAGGAGAAAATTGGAATAGTCAAGTCTAGAGGTAAAAAAGGCATGGAAGAGGGTTTCAGCTGCAGATGAGCGGAGGCAGGGGCGGAGACAGGTGATGTTACAGAGCTGGAAGAAGACGGTGATGGAAAGGGTATGGGGTCAGAAGTTGAGCTGAGGGTCAAATAGGACGCCAAGGTTGCGAATGGTCTCAGACAGTGGCCAGATGGTCAGTGGTCAGGAAACATCGTTTTTGGCAGGAACCAAAGACATTGGCCAGATTTTTGGCGATGCTCAGTGGATGGGATGGGTGGTGGGCCAGCTGTTAAATTTAAAATGATTGACAGCGGATCGGGAACCCGTAGTCAAAACACGCACATTGGACTTTCCCAATGTCGGGTCTGTCAGCACTGAGCAGACCCGACACGCAGCAGTGGGGGAGGCACTTAAAATTATTAGTGGCTTGTTAACAGCTGATGAGTTGACAGTTTCAAATGTCAAGTCAAAGCTCCCAGCTAAGTGAGATATGTTCCCTTAACCACTAGCTTCTCTAAACTGCATTTCCACTACAGATTCAGGATGCTGCAAGTCTTTACACAAGTCTCCATCCAGTCTGACCTCATTACCTGTCCCACCATTGACAGGTCGCTTCTGTCATCTCTACTTCAACTGCTATCTAAATGTAGGGGTTCGCAAAATCCCCTCAGCTCCAAAGATCGGGAAATATTAATCCACATCGTGGACGAAGACTTTGCGTGATTTAAATTGTCTCTGGGTTGGACAATGTTTTAAAACGTGCCCAGAACCATAACTTTATTGCATCCAAACCATTTGTCCATTTTTAATATATCATTAATTATAAGTTCCTCCAGTCAGAACTGGAAGGGTGGGTTTAGCGATTCGAAACCGCTGATTGGTATTGGTCACAGTGCAGTGGAAAAAAAGGCTGCTTGACCAGGTAAATTACCGTAAACCGGGTAAAGGAAGGTAAATTACTGTAAACCAGGTAAAGGATACCCCCCTACAAATTGGCGACCGCAGCAGGACTGGAGGCAGTTTTTGATATGATAAGTGGTCTGGCTCTGGAGAAAGCATCAGCTCTTGCTTTTAGTCTGTGGGTAGCCCTGCAGAAGTTAGCAGCAGCGTGTAAGCTGACCTATTATGGTATAGGTGGCTGGGTTAAGAAGGGTGAGATGAGGGTGCGGGAGGAGGTTAAAGAGGCCAAGAATCGGGAGTCAGAGTTTGGAAAATGCCAGGCAGAGGCAGAACGCCTCATAAGAGAGGTGAATGAGGCCAGAGATAGTGGGATGAGGGTGCAGGAAGAAAATGCACGCCTCACACTAGAGGTCACGAAATGCCAGGCAGAGATAGAGCGCCTTGTGCAGGAAATCACAGAGGCTAGGGACAGTGAGATGAGGCTACAGGAGGAGAGCGCACCCCTCACCCAAGAAGCTAGCGAGGGCAAAAGCCATGCAAGGCACAAGATAGAGACCTAGAAATTCAGTTTGGGCCCGCCAGCTGGCTTGCGCCCAAAAGTTAGCGCTGCGCGCGGAGCCAGTTGCGCCCGTGAGATATTCAGTTTTTGCGCCCCAAGTCAGAACCGGGCGCTGTTCCAGGGTGTGCCCGCCCCTGCTTGGGGCGCTGAAACTGAATTTCAGCGCTCTAGGTGCCGCTGCGCCACCCGATGCGGTGCGGCAGGCTGCGGTACTGCAGGCCTCCTCCTTCTCTTAAGGTGGAGGTGCCTGCAACGGGGAGATCGCCGCTGGATTGTGCCGGCAAATGAGCCCTGCACCACGGAGAAGTGCCGGGCTCGCGGAAAGCAGCCGGCAATGCCGCGGGGGGGGGTGGTGGAGGAGGCCGGGGAAGGAGGTGCGGGCAGGCGGCCGCCGAAAAAGCGGCCGGCCGCACCTCCACCTTTATGCGCCCCACTAAGGCTGCAGTAAGGCCCTGGTCTCCGGATGTTAGTAGCGGCCGCCACGGAGGAGGCGGCGGCAACTGAATATGGGGGTCGGGCCGGCATCGGGGCGGAAACGGGGCACTGCGCACACCGATGACGTCATCGGTGCCGGCGCAGCGCTACCGGCTACCGCCGCCATTACCGCCAAGCTCAATATCAGCGCAACCTCCTCTACTGGCGCAGAGGCCCTCTTTGGGCCTTAACTGGGCGCAAAGCCCACTGAATTTCTAGGCCAGAGTTCCTAAAGTGCCAAATTACAGAAGCAAGGAGAAACGAGATGAGACTGCAGGAAGAGAATGCCCGCCTCACCTCAGAAGTAACAGAGCAGGAGGAAATGGTTAGGGAGATAAAGGCAGCTTATAAGCTGGCCTGCGACCAAAGTTTTAGTGGAGCAGATCATACCCCATGTAACAGAAAGATAGAGAGTTGAACCTGCAGCAGCAGACCCAATGGCTTCGTTGCCTGGTGTCCAATTGCCTGCCCCAGATAAAAGCAAAGGCTGATACTTAGTTTGACCACCGAGACCCCCTAGCAACCGAATAGACTGTAATCCGGCAGCTCACGGTAGCATATAGGAACGGTAGAAAATATAGGGACAGTGATCTCCTGGACGAGTTTCAATCGCCTAGATGGGTCAGAGAGGAATTTCCCAGATTTTTTTCTCCCAAATTGGCCATTGGGTTTTTTATCTGGTTTCTCGCCTCTCCCAGGAGATCACATGGGTTTTGGAGGGATGTAGAGTGATAGTAGATTTGAGGTTAGGATCAGATCAGCCATGATCTTATTGAATGGTGGAGCAGGCTCGAGGGGCCGATTGGCCTACTCCTGCTCCTATTTCTTATGTTCTTATGTATGGAGTTATTAAGGACTAAAGGGATGGTATGTCTCATAAGTCCGAAGGGAAGTCCGTCGGACAGTACCAGCCACCCAAATCAAACCGCCCCACAGGCAGCACCCAGAACAGAGCTGGTCAGGGAATTAGAGATCCCAAGACCGCAGCCCACAGCTCCGATTTTTGAGGAGCTCTGGCAGCAAGAAGGGGTGGACAATGGGGTGGTAGGAGAATGCCAGCAGGTCCCGCTAGGCAGGCGGGGACCAGGACCAGTGTACCCCCTCCGACAACGGAGGTACGGTCTGCCCGTGAACGATAATGACCCAGGGGCTGTTCAGCATACCTATCTGGTACCCTATGATACCCAACAGCTCAGAGGCCTGGTGAAACATATTCCCCTGCTCTCCGAAAAGGGAGACCCCTCAGAGCACTTCCAAGGGATAGAACAGGCAGCCTGTGTTAACAGCTGTGATGATGAAGAGAAAGCCAAAATGTTGCTTTTCTCTGTAGATAGTAAGCTCTATCAGACCCTTTCAGATGAGGCTAAGAGAGGGCAGAAGAGTTTTGAGGACCTAAAGGAGGAAATACTGGAAGCCATGGGTGCAAACGACGGCAGTCCGTTCGATCGCATAGGGAAAACACTGCAGAAGGAAGGGGAGACCCCACAGGCATTTGCAGACAGGCTGTGGCCAGTCTACAACAGCGCGTGTACAGGGGGACAAAATAGGGCACACCTGAACCCGCAGCAGCGGACCCAATGGTTTCGTTGCCTGGTGTCCAATTGCCTGCCCCAGATAAAAGCAAAGGCTGATACTTGGTTTGACCACCGAGACCCCCTAGCAACCGAAGAGACTGTAATCCGGCAGCTAACGGTAGCATATAGGAACGGTAGGAATAGTGGGACCCCCCAGCAAAAGGGTAAGGTCCACGAGGTTAAACCTGGGGCTCAATACAAGAAAGAGTGGCGCCAGGAGGGGAGCCGTCCCTCCCAGAACAAGGTCACTTGTTACAGGTGCGGGGAGGATGGCCACTGGCAGGGACAGAAACTCCTCCCGATACAGTCGAGTCCGTCATGGAGTCGATAAAATCTTTCCTCAGGGCCAATCAGGGAAAGATAGCAGCCATCAGTGGTGCTGCAGCCCCCTCGCCCACCTCTGCCTCCCCACAATGACTGGAGCCCGCGCAGCCTGTCCGTCTGTGTAATCTCCGGTACGATGAATGGAAGAGACCGCTCGTACAGATGGAGGTAGAAAAGGTTACAGGGACTTATCTATTGGATACGGGGGCATCATGCACCGTGATCCATATGGATAATCCCACCACCTCACCTCTGTCTGACGGGGTTCCATACATATTATCGGGATTCACCGGTCAGGAGCAGGCGGGGGTATACTCCAGACCCCTCTCAGTGGATGTGCATCCTGGCAAAGTGGAATAAGGAGGAAGGAAAGGGAATCCTAGGAGCCAACTTCCTGGTGGGCCACGGGATCCTCGTGGATCTCCGCAACCATTGCCGTTGGGGGGCTAGCACAGACAGGGAAGAAGGTGTAGTGGTCGTCCCAGCCAAGGAGGGTAAGGGGACCTTGTGTACTGTGAAGCCCAAAGAAGGTTACGACCTCGGGCTCATGGTAAATGGTGTCCCGGAGGCACTGCAGGCAGTCGTGCAGGCAAACCTCACAGCCTTTGCTGCCCATAAACACGACTGCGGGAGGATCACAGGGCTTGAGGTTAAAATAGACGGGGACCCCATGGCCCGACCACAGAAGCAGTACAATTTCCCCAAGGAGGCAGAGCCCAACATAGGGGCAGCCATCACCTCCTTAGTTAAACAGGGAGTGTGGAGGCCCATAGCCACTCATGTTAATTCTCCACTTTGACCGGTTAGGAAACCGGACAATTCATGGAGAGCCACGGTGGACTATCGGGTGCTTAACAGCAATATCCCCACGTGTGCCCCCACAGTAGAAGCAGTGGCTAATCTTATTAGCAGTATTCCAGCATCCGCGAACACATTCATGGTGCTGGACATTTCGAATGGGTTCTGGTCCATCCCTTTAAAACGGGAGGACCAATATAAGTTTGCCTTCACCTTTAAGGGACAGCAGTATACCTGGACCTGTCTGCCACAGGGTTTCCACAACAGTCCCAGCATCTTCTACCAATGCATGAAGGATAGTTTAAAAGAGTTCAGTCAGCCCACTCAGTTACTGCAGTATGTGGATGACCTGCTCTTATTTACCGACTCGGTCGGGGAGCATGGCCCACTGCTGGCTGAGCTGCTGGAGCTGCTGCAGAGAAAGGGGTTTAAAGTCAACCCCAAGAAGGCGCAGATCGGTCAGCAGGAAGTTAAATTCCTGGGTCTGACTGTCCGCACAGGAGAGAGGGCCATAGGGCAGGCAGCAGACAGCATGGGGAAGCAGCATCAGAATAATTGGCTGCTGCTCGAGCCTAGCAGGAGCCACCAGTGGGAGATAGGAGACCTAGTGATGGTAAGAAACTATGCCCGGGTGGGAAGTTTAGAGCCACTCTACATGGGACCCTATAGTATAGTTGATAGGGCCAGCCCCATGGTCTATGCAGTAAAACTACCCCGGTGCACAAAGTGGTTCCACGCCAACCAATGTAAATTGTATAAATCTGACCATACAAGTTCAAGTTCACAGGCTGTAAAGACAGGCATTGTGGCTTGTTTCAAGGGAAAAGTTGTCCAGCCCACCAATTGGGACACTTCCCCGCCCCAGTGGGACCTAAGTTTTGGCCAAAGTTTAAATTTGAACCAGTTATCTAGTTCAGAAACAGAGAAACAGCAGCCTGAGAGTAGAAATCTGCAGGCTGCTGCGAGTTCATTGACAAAAGAGACTGCCCGCGTATGCGTAGTCGCTGGTCTGGAGACAGGGATTCCCCAGTCTTTTGAACAGGAGGTTCACGCAGGCGCAGTTGCGCGCCTGAGGGGAGAGGTTTCCCAACACTGGGTTCGCGCAGGCGCAGTTCCCCAGCCTGTGACCCCAGCGGCTCATCTTCAGTTTTCCTGCGCAGGTGCAGTCGCCTGTTTGAAGACAGAAGTTTCATAGCCTCTGCCGGGGGACACTGGGGAGGAGGTTCGCGCAGGCGCAGTCCCCCAGCCCGTGACCACAGCAGCTCCTCTTCAGCTTTCCTGCACAGGCGCAGTCGCCTGTTTGAAGACAGAGGTTTCACAGCCTCTGCTGGGGGACTCTGGGGAGAAGGTTCACGCAGGCGCAGTCTCCCAGCCTGTAACCCCAGCGGCTCCTCCTCAGTTTTCCCGCGCAGGCGCAGTCGCCTGTTTGAAGACAGAGGTTTCACAGCCTCTGCCAGGGGACTCTGGGGAGGAGGTTCGCGCAGGTGCAGTTCCCCAGCCTGTGACACCAGCGGCTCCTCTTCAGTTTTCCCGCGCCGGCGCAGACGCCTGTTTGAATACAGAGGTTTCACAGCCTCTGCCGGGGGACTCCGGGGAGGAGGTTCGCGCAGGCGCAGTCACCTGTTTAAAGGGACAAGCTTCCCAGCCCACTTCTAGAGTGGTTCCCCCTATGGTGTGGGACTCTGGGGAGGAAGGGATAGCAATTCCTCTTGCAGGGACAAATGTGAGGAGGTGGTACCAGGTTTTGGACCTGGGGAGGAAGATTTTCAGCCATCAGCAGCGGGTGGTGAGGGAATACCTGCCCCCAGTGCAGGAGTGGGTAGGGAAAAGGAGACAAACCCGGAGTACCGGCAGGCTGCCAGGTATATTAAACAGTGCGGGCTGTTTGCATCAGGGGGAGAAGGTTCCCAGCCAGCTAGGGCTGTGACCCAGGCTCAGAGTCTGTCAGCCAAAGTTTCCCCCACAGAGACGCCCCTCAGAAGGTCTCTTCGGGTACCCCAGCCCAAGAAAGCATGGTCACCCACTTTACAGTGGAGTAGGGCGGTCTCCCGAACCAGGGAGAAGCCAAAGGGCAGAGGTCCCCAATCAGCAGCCATAAGCTGCGAGGGACTAGAAGCTGGAATCAGTCCAGCTTCGCTGCAGGCAGCAGTAATCTGCGACAGTGACACCAGAGATTAGCCTGGCCGTCCGGAGACGGGCGGCATTTGTATTATAGCTTTGTGTTAAGTAACCAATGTTTATAGCTTGCTTTTAAGGTGTTTAAATTGTAAGTTTAGAATTTACTAGTAGATTTGGGTTTAAGTTTAAAGTTTAAGTTTATAAGTGTGCCAAATGCTTGTATTTTGGTCCGAAATCGAGGGACCCGACCATGTCTCCACCTAAGGCAGCAGGTCAGTGAGAGACCTGGCTGCTTGTTCTTTTAAGTTATTTTGCAGGAGAGTGGACAAAGGAGCAGCCCTGTTCGCCCAGCCCGAGCTGGGCATCGAATGAAGATATGGATACAGAATGTTGGGGATCACCTCGTCACTGGACAAATCCAGGAGGAGACCCCGCAGCGACCTTCGGGAGAAACCGGACAGGGTCCGGTGGAACCTGCCTACTCATCCTACGCGGAAGAGATGGCCCCAGCTGGGTGGGGCACGGCCCCCAATCCAGCACTATCCTGACCGAATTTCACTTGCGGGAGACCTCGCTATTGAGGAGTCATGGTGGGGAAGCACGGGCGCCTTGTCAGATAGGGACGCGTTCCCCGGGAGTGGGTGGTGATGGCCCGGGAAAGATTGTAAAGGGGAGGGGGAGACCTAAGAGTCACGTGGGTGCGTTCAGGGAGGGGAGGAACTCACCCGGGGGGGCCCACGGGCAAGGTTAGAGTGTAAGTATGGCTGGGGAGGATGAGTGGGTGGCCGGATCTGGGATCCAAGTTTGAGTGTGGGGCCAGTGAGAGCCGCCACACAGGCACCCATCATTTTCCGCAGCCAGTCGAGGGCAGACAGGAGGGGGAGGGACTGGGAGTCGCGATCCCATACTCTCCGGTCTCGGTCTGTGAAACATGAGGGGTACCCTGCCTCCACAAAGGGACAAGGGAACGGCTCGGGGCTGGCGGATCAGACTGTTCTGTAAAATCCATCCTGTATGTTTTAAAAGTTTAAGACCATTAAAGGGGGGTGGAAGGAACATTTACTGCCCGGGTGGGAGGAGCAATACCCACTCGAATTTCGTGACCCATCATTGGCACGTGATGGTCGGGGTTTATTTCAGCATTTTGTTTCAAGTGTTTAATGGAGATTTTTGTATTTTGTTTTACAGTTCCAAGTGGTGCAGAGGTGTGGGACCCTCTCCGTGCTTGGAATCATTTTGATTACATTGTATAACCAAGATTGCAACATTTTGTAATATGTTATAATGTAACAAGTGGTGCAGGGGTATGAGACCCCTTATTGTAACATTTTGTAATTGAAGTATCTGTAGATGCCTACCGTACCATGGTTTTTTCTTGGATTTAAGGGGAATAGACGGGTCAGGGAATCAGTGATAGGTAGCTATAGGTAAATACAGGGGATGGTTGTTTGTCGGGGGTCAGAAAATTTGCTCACTTCTTCAAGAGGATACTACAAGCAAGTTGGGAGTATCCAAGGGGGGAATGTAGGGGTTCGCAAAATCCCTTCAGCCCCGAAGATCGGGAAATATTAATCCACATCGTGGATGAAGACTTTGCGTGATTTAAATTGTCTCTGGGTTGGACAATGTTTTAAAACGTGCCCAGAACCACAAAAGGCTGCGTTAAGGAGCCCATGAGCTAAGCAGCACTTGGACACCGGAATCAAAGGACTTCGTAAAAATCACACATTTTAAGACATTTTATTTTTTTTAAAAGAGATGTACTCTTGAGTTTTGAACCTCATGGAAACAGAATTTTCAGCAGGAAAAGAGACAGACAGGCCATTAGCATTTGAATAGAGCCCGAGCTGTCAGTCACCCTGTGGTATTTGGGAGGGTCCGGTAGCCTACAGCTGTTTGTTTACACTGGGGAGTAGCCTGTTTGAATCTGCCAATCAAAGGCAGTTCGGGAAGCCCCTCCCTGCAGAGACAATCGATTTGTTTACAGAAACTGCTACAAGGATGTTTGCACAAGGAGTAATCACTTGAGACTGCAGTCTCAGTTGACCACAGACAATGGGTTTCTGTTTACATAGTAATACAACTCCATTCAAACCCATCAGGCTAAATGAAGACACATTCAAAACTGCAGCTATCACAGAAGAGACACTTAAACAGAGAAGAGGAACAGTTTAAAATTGAATGGGTTTGAATCACCCATTACTGGACAATGGGGACAGTTGGATCCCTTTTGTTTTAGCCCAGAAACTTCCGGATCTGGGCTGGAACATTTGGGCCCCAAAATTGGAGTATAAGAGATAGCTTCTCAGAGGCATCTCTCTCTCTCTCTGGCTTGCCTCCGTGTACCCTCTACAGCGTGGGAGTCTGTCTGAAGAAGTAAGAACACCAGCAGTTTACTTTTAAAACACTGGGGTGTTTCTTTACTTCAGGACAGTGAAGATCTCGTGGGACACAGAGCTGGCACTGCAGTGGTGAGCATATATTTTTCTGGCCTTCCACAAGGCAACTTAGGATAGGCTAAGGGGTGGGAGTAAAGTGGGGATTTCGTTAGAATTGTATTTTAGTCAATTTCCCTCGTTGTGTCCGTTTTGTCCTCCCCTACTTAAGCAATTTTACCGTGATTACATTGATCGTGTGGTGTAGTTTATTTAGTTAATAAAGTTTGACTTTGTTGCATCCAAACCATTTGTCCGTTTTTAATATATCATTAATTATAAGTTCCTCCAGTCAGAACTGGAAGGGTGGGTTTAGCGATTCAAAACCGCTGATTGGTATTGGTCACAGTGTGAGTTAAGACACTGGCAGCTGAGTTTTTGATGATCGCAAGCTTACAGAGGGTGGAATGTGGGAGGCCAGCCAGGAGAAAATTGGAATAGTCAAGTCTAGAGGTAAAAAAGGCATGGAAGAGGGTTTCAGCTGCAGATGAGTGGAGGCAGGGGCGGAGACAGGTGATGTTACAGAGCTGGAAGAAGACGGTGATGGAAAGGGTATGGGGTCAGAAGTTGAGCTGAGGGCCAAATAGGATGCCAAGGTTGCGAATGGTCTCAGACAGTGGCCAGATGGTCAGTGGTCAGGAAACATCATTTTTGGCAGGAACCAAAGACATTGGCCAGATTTTTGGTGATGCTCAGTGGATGGGATGGGTGGTGGGTCAGCTGTTAAATTTTAAATGATTGACAGCAGATCGGGAACCCGTAGTCAAAACACGCACACTGGACTTTCCTAATGTCGGGTCTGTCAGCACTGAGCAGACCCGACACGCAGTGGTGGGGGAGGCAATTAAAATTATTAGTGGCTTGTTAACAGCTGATGAGTTGACAGCTTCAAATGTCAAGTCAAAGCTCCCAGCTGAGTGAGATATGTTTCCTTAACCATTAGCTTCTCTAAACTGCATTTCCACTACAGATTCAGGATGCTGCAAGTCTTTACACAAGTCTCCATCCAGTCTGACCTCATTACCTGTCCCACCATTGACAGGTCACTTCTGTCATCTCTACTTCACCTGCTATCTAAATGTAGGGGTTCGCAAAATCCCCTCAGCCCCAAAGATCGGGAAATATTAATCCACATCGTGGATGAAGACTTTGCGTGATTTAAATTGTCTCTCGGTTGGACAATGTTTTAAAACGTGCCCAGAACCGTGACTTTCTTGCATCCAAACCATTTGTCCGTTTTTAATATATCATTAATTGTAATTTCCTCCAGTCAGAACTGGAAGGGTGGGTTTAGCGATTCGAAACCGCTGATTGGTATTAGTCACAGTGCAGTGGAAAAAAAGGCTGCTTGACCAGGTAAATTACCGTAAACCAGCTAAAGGAAGGTAAATTACTGTAAACTAGGTAAAGGATGCCCCCTACATATTCCATCAGCATAGGTGCCCTTGAAACTAAATCACCTTGGTCCTCAGAATCCCACCACAGTCAGCCCCAACACCAGCATCACCAGGCACACCAGCATCACCAGGCACACCAACCTTCTCTGCAATCATCTGATGCTGCACAGGGCACAGAGCATCAGCACCCGACCACATTGCTGCCCGGGAAGCCAGGGATGGCCTCACCATGGCCACATTTACTTCACTTGACACTGTACACCCTGGCTGACACATGATGTGCCATATTGGCACCACCCCACACCAACAACATAAATCATCCCTACAATGCCCAAGTCATTCCTTTCACACTCATCAGCATTGTGGGGGGTACCGTTATGTCTCACCATTCACTGCAACTCACTAAGCCCCATCCAAAGGTGCACACAAATCTGTCCAAGAATGCAAAGTGTTGAAAATAAAGATTTCAATGTTTGACAGCACATTAACAGAAACTTTACATGAACATTGCATAAAACACCCAAGTGCCTACCCTTGCATGTTGTTAGTTGGTATGATTGCACTGGGATGAGGGTGAGTGTGAGGACTGGCTAGTGAAATTGGGATGTGATAATGTAGATAGAGAGGGATGGGTGGAGGTGCAAGGTAGGTTGGTGTGAGTAAGGATGTGCAGGAGTAGGGTAGGGAAGGCAGAGTGATGGGGATGTGATGAGGGGCACAGCAGGATGAGGTTGGGTGTGGATTTGCAGTAACATTTTGTGATCTACTGAGATCATTGAAAGGTTTGTGCCACTGCAGCCAGGTCCTCCTGACCACATCCCTGCTTGTGCCCTCCTGTGCAATGTGCAACCAGGTTGTGTTGATCTCCTAGGGAGGTCTCTTCCACCCATGGGAAGGGAAGAGGACCTCCCTGTGTGCTGTGACTCCCTCCATAAGCATATGGAGGGAGTCATGGGGGAACCTGGGTGCAGCCAGTAATGGTAACCATGAAACTATTGGACTATCGGGAAGGAAGTCTACTGTCCTTACCCGGTCTGGACTCCAGACCCACAGCAATGTGGTTGACTCTTAACTGCCCTCTGAAATGGCCTAGCAAGCCACTCAGTTGTAACAAACCACTACAAAACACTTAAGAATAAAACCGAACAGGCCACCCAGTATCGACCTCGACACTGGCTATGGACACGACAATGGCACAACCAGCCCAGTCGACCCTGCAAAGTCCTCCTCACCAACATCTGGGGACTTGTGCCAAAATTGAGAGAGCTGTCCCACAGGCTAGTCAAGCAACAGCCTGACATAGTCATACTCACAGAATCATACCTTTCAGCCAATGTCCCAAATTCCTCCATCACCATCCCTGGCAGGACAGACCCACCAGAGGTGGCGGCACAGTGGTATACAGTCGGGAAGGAGTGGCCCTAGGAGTCCTCAACATTGACTCCGGACCCCATGAAGTCTCATGGCTTCAGGTCAAGCATGGGCAAGGAAACCTCCTGCTGATTACCACCTACTGCCCTCCCTCAGCTGATGAAATCAGTACTCCTCCATGTTGAACACCACTTAGAAGAAGCACTGAGAGTAGCAAGGGCACAGAATGTACTCTGGGTGGGGGATTTCAATGTCCATCACCAAGAGTGGCTCGGTAGCACCACTCCTGACCGAGCTGGCTGAGTCCTGAAGGACATAGCTGCCAGTCTGGGCAGGTGGTGAGAGAACCAACATAAGGGAAAAATTACTTGACCTCGTCCTCACCAATTTACCTGTCGCAGATGCATCTATCCATGAGAGTATTGGTAGCAGTGACCACCGCATAGCCATTGTGGAGACGAAGTCCCATCTTCACACTGAGGACACCCTCCATCGTGTTGTGTGGCACTACCACCGTATTTAATGGGATAGATTCAGAATAGATCTAGCAGCTCAAAACTGGGCATCCATGAGGCACTGTGGGCCATCAGCAGCAGCAGAATTGTATTCGACCACAATCTGTAACCTCATGGCCCGGCATATCCCTCACTCTACCATTACCATCAAGCCAGGGGACCAATCCTGGTTCAATAAAGAGTGTAGAAGAGCATGCCAGGAGCAGCACCAGTCGCATCTAAAAAAGAGGTGCCAACCTGGGGAAGCTGCAACACAGAACTACATGCATGCTAAAAAGCGGAAGCAGCATTCGATAGACAGGGCTAAGAGACCCCACAATCAATGGATCAGATCAAAGCTCTGCAGTCCTGCCACATCCAGTCGTGAATGGTGGTGGACCATGATATACCTATCAATTCGTCCAATAAAAGGCGACGAGTTAGGAACGTAACTAAAGGTTTTTATTGACTAAATAACAGAGCCCACCCTCGTGGGTGATCGGGTCCAACAAGGAGGAATACCAGCCAGTCGACTACCTTTATACCTGGGCAGGTAGGTGGAGCCATGGGCGGAGTCGGAGGTGGTCAGCCCAGGTATAACAGCGCGACAAGAGGCGACCTCGTATCGTGATACAACGGTGATAACAATACAACAGTGATAACTATAGTGTAACGATAAAGTGGTTTACCACATTCACCCCTTGTTTAGATTTGAGTCCGGCGGGGTGAAGTGTACTACCAGTTCTGGTATGTCAGTCTGTCCGGAGGCCTCGTAAGCCTCTCCGATCGTCGCAGCGGCGGTGCTGCATTATCCGGTGTTAGTGCTGGTGTCTGCGTGGTCGGCGAAGGCTCGTGGGGTTCCGGCATGCCGTCTACCTGGGCTGGAATTGGGGGGGTGGTGGGGGGGGGTAAAGGTGGTGTCTCCGGAGTGCCCGAGGGTGCGAGGTCTCGTAAGGAGACAGTGTCCTCCCGCCCGTCTGGGTAAGCCACGTAGGCGTACTGGGGGTTGGCGTGCAGGAGGTTCACCCTTTCGACCAGGGGGTCTGTTTTATGGGCCCTCACGTGCTTTCGCAGCAAGACGGGCCCCGGAGAGGTCAGCCAGGTTGGTAGAGTGGTTCCCGTAGTCGACTTCCTGGGGAAAACAAACATTCGTTCATGGGGGGTGGCGTTAACGGCAGTGCAAAGTAGTGACCGGATGGAGTGCAGCGCTGTCGGGAGGACTTCCTGCCAGCGGGAGGTTGGGAGGCCCTTAGACTTTAAGGCTAAGAGGACGGCCTTCCATACCGTCGCGTTCTCTCTTTCCACCTGGCCGTTCCCTTGGGGGTTGTAGCTGGTGGTCCTACTTGCTGCAATACCTCTCGCTAGTAGGAACTGACGGAGTTCCTCGCTCATGAAAGAGGAGCCCCGGTCACTATGTATATAGTTTGGGAACCCGAACAAGGCGAAGAGGTCGTTCAGGCATTTAATGACCGTGGTACTGGTCATGTCTGGGCAGGGGAAGGCAAAGGGGAAGCGGGAGTACTCATCAACAATGTTGAGGAAGTACACATTACGGTCAGAGGACGGGAGGGGCCCCTTAAAGTCGATGCTCAGGCGCTCGAAGGGGCGGGTGGCCTTGATCAGGCTTGCTCTGTCCGGCCTAAAGAAGTGCGGTTTGCACTCGGCGCAGGTCTGGCAGTTCCTGGTTATGGTCCTGACCTCCTCGATGGAGTAGGGCAGGTTGCGGGCCTTAATGAAGTGGTAAAGTCTGGTGACCCCGGGGTGGCAGAGGTCGTTGTGGAGGGTCTGAAGTCTATCACTTTGCGCGCTGGCGCATGTAATTCGTGACAGAGCATCGGGGGGTTCGTTCAGCTTACCTGGCCGGTACAAGATATCATAATCGTAGGTGGAGAGCTCGATTTTCGCCTGGGCCTCCTTCTCGACCGACGAGTGTCGGATCTCAGGGCCCTGTAGGGTCCTTGAGAAGAAGGCCACCGGTCTCCCCTCCTGGTTAAGGGTGGCGGCTAGGGCGAAGTCGGATGCATCGCTCTCGACTTGGAAGGGGATGGACTCATCCACTGCGTGCATAGTGGCCTTGGCAATGTCTCCCTTAATGAGGGAGAAGGCTGCGCACGCTTCCTCCGTAAGGGGGAAGGATGTGGACTTCATGAGGGGTCTGGCTTTGTCCGCATAATTGGGCACCCATTGGGCATAGTAGGCGAAGAGCCCCAGGGTTCTCTTAAGTGCCTTAGGGCAGTGGGGGAGGGGTAGCTCCATGAGGGGGCGCATTCTTTCGGGGTCGGGGCCGATGAGTCCGTTCTCTACTACACAGCCAAGGATGGCAAGGCGCGAGGTGTTAAACACACATTTCTCCTTATTGTAGGTGAGGTTCAGCCGTTGGGCTGTACGGAGGAATTTCTCCAGATTCACGTCGTGGTCCTGCCGGTCGCGGCCGCAGATGGTGACGTTATCTAGGTAGGGGAATGTGGCCTGCAGTCCGTTCTGGTCAACCATCCGGTCCATCTCCCTTTGGAAGACCGAGACCCCGTTGGTGACACCGAAGGGGACCCTAAGGAAGTGGTATAGGCGCCCATTCGCCTCGAAGGCGGTGTACTGGCGGTCCTCGGGGTGGATAGGGAGTTGGTGGTAGGCCGACTTAAGGTCGATGGTCGAGAATATGCGGTATTGTGCAATCTGATTGACCATGTCAGATATGCGGGGAAGGGGGTATGCGTCCAGCTGGGTGTATCTGTTTATGGTCTGGCTGTAGTCGATGACCAGGCGATTTTTATCGCCGGTCTTAACGACCACGACCTGGGCACGCCAGGGGCTGTTGCTCCCCTCGATGATGCCCTCCTTCAGGAGACGCTGCACCTCAGAGCAAATGAAAGCTCTGTCCCCAGCGCTGTACCGCCTGCTCTTGGTAGCGACGGGTTTGCAGTCGGGGGTGAGGTTAGCGAACAGGGAAGGTGGCGGCACCTTGAGGGTGGATAGGCTGCAGGTGTTACGCGGTGGGCGGTTTAACCTTCGCTGGTTGTCGACTGTGAGTGGGGGGAGGGGTCCACCGTATGCTAGGGTTACACTTTGGAGGTGGGATTGGAAGTCCAGCCCTAGTAGGACGGCAGCGCAGAGCTGGGGGAGGACGAGGAGTTTAAAGTTTTTATACTCTGTACCCTTAACTGACAAGGTCACAGCACAGTAGCCGCTAATGTCCGTGGCGTGGGACCTCGATGCCATCGAGATTCGGTTGCGCGTTGGCAGGACAGGGAGGGAGTAGTGGCTCACCGTGTCTGGGTGGATGAAGCTCTCCGTGCTTCCGCTGTCGAACAGGCAGGTCGTGGCGTGGCCGTTTACTTTGATGTCCATCATCGACTTGGACAGGTGGTGTGGGCGGGCTTGATCCAGAGTGACGGAGGCTAGCGTGTAGGTAAGCGAGTCGTTGTCGTCTGCGGGCGAGGCGGTCGTCGGGTCCGGGGGCCCGGTGGCAGTCGGGCGTGGTGGGTAAAATGGCGTCTCCCACGAGGTAGGACAAAATGGCGGAGAAGATGGCTGCCCCCATAACTCACATGAGGCACTATTGGGGTCGGTTGCCTTGATCAAAGATGGCCGCCCCCATGACTCACGTGTGGGGATACTGGCCTCAGTTGCCGTGAAAGAAGATGGCCGCCCCCACAGTTCGCATGAGGCACTGCTGGCCTCTGAAGATCCGCTCCTGCAGGCCTTAGAGAAATGGCCTTTCTTCCTGCAGGTTGTGCAGGTAGAGTTCCTGGCTGGGCAGCGCGACCTCGGGTGCTTCTCCTGGCCGCAAAAGAAGCAGCCGGCGGCCCGATCGCGGGTGCCCGATGTCGGAGCCGGTACCGGGGGTGGCGGGCCCGGTCGGGTCCGGGACGCCGACGCTGAGGTAGGTCCCGGGGGCGGCGCTGCGAAGGGTATTGCGGTAGGGGTCGGGCCCGAGTCCCAGGGTCGTGAGCAGTACCTGGAAAACGCCTCCTGGTCCTGATGGGCCACCTCCAGGGAGAGAGCGAGGGCTTCAGCTTTGTCCAGGTCGAGGTCTTTAGCTTCAAGCAGTCTTTGCCGTGAGTAGTCGGACCGTAGGCCTTTCACAAAGGCATCGCGGATATTATCTTCCGTATTTTCAACAGCCGTCACCGCTTTAAAGTCACAGTTCCTGCCGAGTGCTCTTAGCGCCCGTAAAAATTCAGCTACAGACTCTCCTGGCTGTTGCGGGCGGGATCTTAGGAGGTGCCTGGTGTACATGTAATTTACCGGGCTGCGGTACTGCTGTTTCAGTAGGTTGATAGCGGCCTCGTACGTAGTCGTGTCCTGTATGAGTGCGTATACTCTCGGGCTCGCTTGGGCGTTCAGAAGTCTTAGTTTGGATCTCTGCGGGGCGCCGGATTCTTCCAGGTAGGATTCGAAGCAGTCCAGCCAGTGTTTGAAGTTGAGGGCTGCGTTTGCTGCCTGTGGGTTTAGATCCAGGTACGGTGGTTTGAGGGCTTGCAGCCAAGCCGGCTGGTGTGGCTGTGCTTCTGGGAGGGCTTCTGGCTGGCCAGTAGTAGACATCTTTAAAATTTAGTCAATAAAATTGATATACCTATCAATTCGTCCAATAAAAGGCGACGAGTTAGGAACGTAACTAAAGGTTTTTATTGACTAAATAACAGAGCCCACCCTCGTGGGTGATCGGGTCCAACAAGGAGGAATACCAGCCAGTCGACTACCTTTATACCTGGGCAGGTAGGTGGAGCCATGGGCGGAGTCGGAGGTGGTCAGCCCAGGTATAACAGCGCGACAAGAGGCGACCTCGTATCGTGATACAACGGTGATAACAATACAACAGTGATAACTATAGTGTAACGATAAAGTGGTTTACCACAGACCATTAAACAACTAACGGGAGGAGGAGGCTCCATGAATATCCCCATCCTCAATGATGGTGGAGCCCAGCACGTGAGTGCAAAAGACAAGGCTGAAGCGTTTGCAACCATCTTCAGCCAGACGTGCAGAATGGATGATCCATATCGGCCTACTCCCGAGGTCCCCACCATCACAGAAACCAGTCTTCAGCCAAGTCGATTCACTCCACGTGATATCAAGAAACAGCTGAGCGCACTGGATACAGCAAATGCTATGGGCCCCGACAACATCCCAGCTATTGTGCTCCAGAACGAGCAGCACCTCTAATCAAGCTGTTCCAGTACAGCTACAACACTGGCATCTATCCGACAATGTGGAAAACTGCCCAGGTATGTCCTGTCCACAAAAAGCAGGACAAATCCAATCCGGCCAATTACTGCCCCATCAGTCTACACTCAATCATCAGCAAAGTGATGGAAGGCGTCATTGACATTGCCATCAAGCAGCACTTACTCGCCAATAACCTTGTTCTGGACCAATGGACTTTTTACATGCAGTGAACATTTCATGTGTGCAGATAGCACCCTCTGGTGGTGGTTATTGTGTTAACAGTTTGTATGCTGGAAAGGTCATCTGATCTTTCTTCCTGTGTGAGGTCATTTGACCTTTGTTCCTTTCTTCCTGTGTAACACAGGAAGTAGAATTCCAGGAAGAACCTGGCAGTAATGGAGGATTCCATAAGGGTTTTACAATCCAATGTAATCTGATTTCATATATTCGGCCAAGCGCAATATCTGTGAGTATCTTTGTTCCTTAGCATAATAGCAATGTTGTCAGAGTAATATTTTGATAATACTTATGTTTATAAAAGGTTAATATTTGATAGTTATACAATTAGTCTATTCTACTGTTGTATATATGTTTATATCTTATGTAATATCGAATGTATAGTACTCAGTTATGTACAAAACATACTTTGTCTTTGTTTACAGTTTCACAAATTTGTTCAAGTAAAGCTTCAAAACAGCAACCGGCTTCAGAAGAATTATTTTTGAATAAGTGTTTAACTTGCTGGATAACTAGATAGGAGCATGTCTAGCACAGCCAGTACAAACCTGCTCACAGATGCCCAGTTTGAGTTCCGCCAGGACCACTTGGCTCCAGAGTCAGAGGGAAAATTCTCCATTGGCTGGAGTCATACCTAGTACAAAGGAAGATGGTTGTGGTTGTTGGAGGTCAATCCTCTCAGCCCCAGGACATCGCTGCAGGAGTTCCTCAGGGCAGCATCCTAGGAGTTCCTCAGGGCAGCGTCCTAGGCCCAATCATCTTCAGCTGCTTCATCAATGACCTTCCCTCCAACATAAGGTCAGAAATGGGGAAGTTCGCTGATGACTGCACAGTGTTCAGTACCATTCACAACTCCTCAGATAGTGAAGCAGTCCATGCCCACATGCAACAGGACCTGGACGACATTCAGGCTTGGGCTGATAAGTGGTAATTAACATTTGCGCCACACAAATGCCTAGCAATGACGATCTCCAACAAGCAAGAGTTTAACCACCGCCCCTTGACATTCAATGGTATTACCATCGCCGAATCCCCCATCAACATCCTGGGGGTCACCATTGACCAGAAACTTAACTGGACCAGCCACATAAATACTGTGGCTACAAGAGCAGGTCAGAAGCTGGGTATTCTGTGACAAGTGTCTCACCTCATGACTCCCCAAGCCTTTCCATCATCTACAAGGCACAAGTCAGGAGTGTGATGGAATACTCTCCAATTGCCTGGATGAGTGCAGCTGCAACAACACTCAAGAAGCTCGACACCATCCAGAACAAAGCAGCCCACTTGACTGGCACCCCATCCATCACCTTAAACATTCACTCCCTTCACCACCGGTGTACCGTGGCTGCAGTGTGTACCATCTACAAGATGCACTGCAGCAACTCGCCAAGGCTTCTTCGGCAGCACCTCCCAAACCCGCGACCTCTTCCACCTAGAAGGACGAGGGCAGCAGGTGCATGGGAACACCACCACCTCCAAGTTCCCCTCCAAGTCACACACCATCCTGACTTGGAAGTATATCGCCGTTCCTTCATCGTCGTTGGGTCAAAATCCTGGAAGTCCCTCCTTAACAGCACTGTGGGAGTACCCTCACCACACGGACTGCAGCGGTTTAAGGCAGCGGCTCACCAGCACCTTCTCAATGGCTATTAGGGATGGGCAATAAATGCTGGCCTTGCTAGCGACACCCTTATCTAGTGAACGAATAAAAAATATTTAAATTCAATTATGGCTATATTTAATTCTGAAAGATAGCCTAGGAATTTGGAAGAATATTGTAAATATTAATTTGTTTTAAGTAGAATGTTTCCTGCATAAAAAGGGGATTGAAAGCAGAGTGCAGCAAGTGTGAAGAATCACAGGCCTGGGTGATGCAGTAGACATTATTCATAACTCACACTATTGCTGTGTGTATGCCTTTATGATGAGTTCACTGAAGCTATTTACAGGAAATTGTGCTGTGACAAATTACCTTGCAATGAATTTGTCAGTTCATTTTGACGTTTTAATAACTAGTTCATTGGACAAATAGATGCAACATTAAATCATTACTTCCTTGACAAATTACTAAAATTCATCACGAAATATTTGGTGGCAAAAGATGGATGCTTACCATCTACTTAGTGCCAATAAACCTTGAAAATAAGCTGCTAAGCAAATCGGCAGATATTCTTTGGAGTACCATTGCTGAGGTTTTCTGGCTTCATGCATATACCAGATGTCATTCAGGAAGTTCCAGAATTAGTCAATAGCCAGAGGTTTTCTGACCAATGCCAGTAAATTCTTTCAATACCACAAAATACTGAATGCCTGCAACTAGGCCAGAAGAAATAGGAGTTCCTATTTTGTCATATAGATTCAAACTGGTCGAGGCAGAAACCAAGGTGACTGACTTGTAGGTAGTCTCACTGTAATATTAAAGATTGTGGAGTTTAATAATGGCTGTGAACGTCGCAAACACATATAATCCCCACAGGAGTTACTGGTCTTTAGAATGAGTAAAGTAAACTCTGCATTGCTACTTCATGTCGCTTTTTTGTCAGCAAAAAAAAAATGTAAATGAAGAACCTTGAAAATATCACTTGATAGTTTGCTGAAAATAGTTTGGTTAAGCCGGCATTTGCTCTCCCCTTCAGGGAACCACAACAATATTTTTGTCGGCTAAAAAATAAAAATCATCTGCTGCAGAGAGGAAAAATAATGCACTTCTTTCGGTGTAAATACTGCTCCAGCAGGAAGACACTTTACAATAATACCACCCTTTTTTGCATCTTAAGGGAGCCTCAAGTGAGGCAAAGCACGACTGAGCATTTGACTTCAGAATTAACACTGCTGCCCGTCTGGGAGTGAGACTAATTGAAAAGCTCTTTCAAAGAGCCGGCACAGGCACGATGTGCCGAATTACCTCCTTCTGAGCTGTAAGATTCTATGATTCTGTCCATAGCCTTCCAGAGGATTGTGAGGAAAGTCTTGCAGCACTTCCATTTCAACAAATGCACCGTGCTGGGTGGGATTCATCGAGGTGGCCTGAGTGCCTTATGGCAGCAGTTACTTTGTATGCTGGAGTTTAGAAGAATGAGAGGGGATCTCATCGAAACTTATAACATTCTGACAGGTCTGGACAGACTAGATGCAGGTAGAATGTTCCCGATGGTCGGAGAGTCCAGAACCAGGGGTCATAGTCTAAGGTTAAGGGGTAAGCCATTTAGGACAGAGATGGAGGAGGAATTTCTTCACCCAGAGAGTGGTGAACCTGTGGAATTCTCTACCACAGAAGGTGGTTGAGGCCAACTTATTAAATATATTCAAGAAGGAGTTAGATATATTTCTTAGAGCTAAAGGTATCAAGGGATATGGGGAAAAGGCAGGTACGGGGTACTGAACTTGGATGATCAGCCATGATCTCATCGAATGGCGGAGCAGGCTCGAGGGGCCGAATGGCCTACTCCTGCTCCTATCTTCTATGTTTCTATGTTTCCTTTGTTCATGACATCCTTCTTCTACAGTGGAGGATATGACTCGACTTCCAGCAGTCAGAAAAGATAACAGGACCAATGTACGGACATAGGAAGTTCTGCATGCCTAAGAATGAAGACAGACTGAGACCGATGTTGCTGAATCATGTAATCTAAGTGAGTGTATGCAGTGTTCTGAGCCTCGGGCTGTCCCAGGCATGAAGGTGGAGTGATCTTGCATTTACTGAGCCCAGGAGTTCTCTCAACACACAACAAACCACAAGAGGGTGGAATGTTCTGATAACGGACGTTGTCCGCCACTGGTACAAGTGAGGTTTATGTGCTGTATTGCCACAGCAAACTACCCAGCAGCGCTGTGAATTGACTGCCCCCATTTTCTTTCCTTCAGCTCATTTGAATAATTGTGCGGTGCTGCCAATGGAGATTTGGGCCTAGGCAGGAGGAAGCAGAAAAGCTAGCCACCAAAATTTAAGGAATGTGTGCATGGACCTAGACTTCTAAAATGGCATCTGACAAGCAACAACAACAATTTGCATTTATGTAGCCCCTTTAACGTAGTAAAACATCCCAAGACGCTGCATAGGAGCGTTAACAAACAAAATGTGACATAAGGAGATATTGGGACAGATGACAAAAAGCTTGGTCACAGCGGTAGATTTTAAGGAGCATCTTAAAGGAGGAAAGAGAGGTAGAGGTGTTTAGGGAGGGAATTCCAAAGCTTAGGGCCTCAGCAGCTGAAGGCATGGCCATCAATGCTGGAGTGATTAAAATCAGGAAAGAGGCCAGAATTGGAGGACTGCAGAGATCTTGGAGGGCTGTAGGAGGTTACAGAGATAGGGAGGGGCGAGGCTATGGAGGGGTTTGAAAACAAGGATGAGAATTTTAAAATTGAGGTGAAGCCAGACCGGGAGCCAATGTAAGTCAAAGGACAAAGTTCCACACAAAAGGCTACTTGTAAATCTCGAAGCTGTGGGGTGCAGGGTAAATCTTAGGAATGGATGAGTAATTGGCTGAAGGGCACAGAACAACGGTTCTTTGTTAGAGGAGGTTTGGCGGGTGGGGGAAGTTGTGAGCTGGGTGCCCCGGGGCTCTGTGTTAGAACCACCACCGTTTCTAATTTAGATTAACAGCTTCAGAAACTCATTGCAAATTCGTCTAATTTGCAGCTGATACTGAACAAGAAGGAGCAATGGAATCAAAGGAGACAGCTCAGAAATTTCAGAATGTATTGGGCAAAATATGTATGTTGGGCAGAACGATGGGAGATTAAATTCATTGCTTGCAAATGTTAATGATTGCACATAGGATGAAAAGGTGGATGTAAGGAGTGTTACTCTATGTTGCACTTCACTACATAGAAAACAGCAGGGCACCATTTCTGGCAGCAGCTGGCAACAACAACAACAACTTGGATTTATATAGCACCTTTATTGTAGTAAAATGTCCCAAGGTGCTTCACAGGAGCATTATCAAACAAAATTTGACACCAAGCAACATAAGGAGATATTAGGACAGGTGAGCAAGCACTTAGTCAAAAAGGTACTTTTAAGGAGCGTCTTAAAGGAGGAGAGTGAGGTAGAAACATAGAAACATAGAAGATAGGAGCAGGAGTAGGCCATTTGGCCCCTTGAGCCTGCTCTGCCATTCAATGCGATCATTGCTGATCATTCAAATTCAGTACCCTGCCCCTGCTTTCTCTCCATATCCCTTGATCCCTTTAGCCTTAAGAAATATATCCAACTCCTTCTTGAATATATTTAATGAATTGGCCTCTACTGCCTTCTGTGGTAGAGAATTCCACAGGTTCACCACTCTCTGGGTGAAGAAAGTCCTCCTCATTTCTGTCCTAAATGGCTTACCCCTTATCCTTAGACTGTGACCCCTGGTTCTGGACTCCCCGACCATCAGGAACATCCTTCCTGCATCTAGTCTGTCCAGTCCTGTCAGAATTTTATAAGTTTCAATGAGATCCCCTCTCATTCTTCTAAACTCCAGCGAGTATAAGCCCAATCGACCCAATCTCTCCTCATATGTCATTCCTGCCATCCCAGGCATCAGCCTGGTGAATCTTCGCTGAACTCCCTCCATGGCAAGAACATCCTTCCTCAGATAAGGCAATCAAAACTGCACACAGTACTCAAGATGTGGTCTCACCAAGGCCCTGTACAACTGCAGCAAGACATCCTTGTTATTGTACTCAGGTAGAGGTGGAGAGGTGGAGAGGTTTAGGGAGGGAATTCCAGAGCTTAGGGCCTAGGCAGCTGAAGTTTCAACTAGGTTCAACACAGTGTACACAACTTGCAGAACCTGGGTACAGATGTATAAGATGGCACACTTAAAGGAATCTGACAAGGAAGGACTATGCAACAGTATCAAACATCTCATGAATCACCAAAAAATGTAACTGGCTCTGTGCCTGTAATATGGTTCTGGCACATTGATGACATTGCAGTATTGGCACCAAAAACTACAAAATAATGGGCAGGGAGGTGTTGCCTCTAAATCCATAAAATTAAAGTCTGGAGCAGCACAAATGTCCTGTTCACCCAGCATTGCCCGGTCAGAAATACTAGGCAGTGCACTACCACCACATTTTGGACGCTTGGCTTTTGCCCTAACTTACCACCCAGTTTGCATCTGTTGTGCATGAAAATATATCCTCTAGTGAATATATCAGAAACTGTTGCATGGCAGTAATTTCCAAACTGTGTTTAGATGGCATCAGAAATCACAGCAGCAAAGCCCAGGGGGTTCATTACAGACATCTGGATTCCACATGTCAAATTCTCTTAAGAACTTGGGGCTAGATTTTCAGTCGCTTGCGCCAGCAGTTAGTGCCTTAAGAGAAGTGATTTTCGGGCGCTATGCGTGTAGCGCCCGGGCGCAGCGCAGTTTGCGCCCCGCCCCAAATTAAGTTGCCTGTTAGCGCCGGCGCAAAGTTTAGCGCCCGCCCGGATGCGCGCGCAGAAAATGACGTCATATCCTCGTGCAACGCCCTTTGTGCGCCCCGATTCCAAACTTCAGTCGGACTGCCCCATTGTGCGGCTGGCGGCCGGAGCGTTTGGAAAAAGGAACGCAACACAACCAGCGCGGGCCCCGGGGGGCGCAAATTAAAGGGGACGTACTCTCCAGTATAAAGGCCAGCCTTTTTTCAGAAAACACTCTTGTGCAACGCATTTCTGGAGACACAACAAGGAGGATAGCTAACTGGTTTCAAGCAGCAAGAGCCAGGTATTTTTGGACTCAGGCCAGAGCACTGCAAGTGGCCTTTTGGAAATTTGAGTGTTTGCCAGGATTTGATGGGGGTTGCATGGGGTGCCAACGCGGAGCTGCAGCTCCATGTCCATAGGGCTCGCAGACGCATTGTGAGAGGGGCAGCCCTGGCTAGAGGCAGAGGGGGCTACAGGCGTCGGCCACGTAGGCCTTACCCAGTCAGGCTATACCGCCAGCAGCGCTCCTACCTAAACATGAGTGCCGCGTGATGTGTTAAAAGGCTCCGATTCCGAAAGGAGGTGATTGCAGAGATCTGCCACCTGCTTCGCCGAGATCTGCGGCCAAAGCTCAGGTGCAGGACGTCTCTGTCGGTGGAAGTGAAGGTGACGGTGGCATTGAACTTCTATGCCACCGGCTCCTTCCAATACGCTGCTGGGGACATAGCAAACATCTCCCAGTACGGCGCGCATCGCTGCATCCGCCAGGTGACCGAAGCACTGTTCAGAAGGAGAAGCCAATTCATCTCCTTCCCCATGGCCCTGGAGAGCCAGCATCAGCGCGCATTGGGATTTTCCAGACTCGGGGAATTCCCCTTGGTGCAGGGCGCCATTAACTGTACGCATGTGGCTTTGCGGGCCCCTCTGGAGCATGGCGAGCAGTATCGCAACAGGAAGGGCTACCATTCTCTGAATGTGCAGCTGGTCTGTGACCACAAGCAGCGCATCATGGCAGTCAATGCCAGCTTCCCAGGCAGCAGCCACGATGCCTTTATCCTGCGGCAGAGTACTGTGCATGACATGTTCCAGGCACAGCCTCCCCCAAGAGGATGGCTACTCGGGGACAAAGGCTATCCTTTGTGCACCTGGCTCACGACCCCGCTCCGCGCGCCCAGGACCGCTGCTGAAGAGGCCTACAACGAGAGCCATCAAACCACCCGCAACATCATCGAGCTAACTATTGGGGTCCTCAAGCAGCGGTTCCGCTGCCTTGATCGCTCCGGAGGAGCTCTCCAGTATTCGCCGGACCGGGTCTCCCAATTTGTGGTGGTTTGCTGCATGCTACACAACCTGGCTATCCGCAGGACTCAGGCACTGCCACCTGACGTTGGACCAGCACCTCAGGAGGAGGAGCAGGAGGAGCATGAGGAGGAGGAGGAGGAGGAGCAGGAGTACGTTCCCAGGAGGGAGCGACCAGGGCCAAGGGCCGCACGACGCCACCTTATTACACGGTACTTCTAAGCCCCCTGTCAGGGAATGGCCAGGGGCCATGAGGGAAGATGAATGCAGCCGCTCCGCAAGCCCTCAGCCGGCGAAGCCAACAAACACTAAGAAGAACAACCATGGAGACTGCATGAATAAAGATAATTTTTTATTACACAAAAATGAAAAGCCCTTCCCACATGAATCCCCAAAAACAATAAACGGGCCCCACAAAAAGCCCAACAAACGACTCACTCCCACAAACTGGGGAGGAGTCACTCCACCTTTCTTCAAACCGGGCCTCAACGTCGGCCTAACGCAAAAAATAAGCCCTCCAACAACACAACCATGGGCAAAATAAAGATGGCCACCGCCATATAAAAGGAAAGCTGCCCACACCCTCTACTGAGTGGCCCGCGAGGGCGAGACCTTGCCCAGCCTTTTGCCTCCCCTGCCCGGCCTGCTGCTCCTTCGCAAGCTCTGCCCAGTGGCTGCTGCGAGGCTGGGGGAAGGCGCCTGAGGCTCAGATGCCCTTCCGCCAGATGCCGCTGGGGGGCGGCCTACACGGCGTTTGGGCCTCGAGGGGCCGTCTGCTGAGTGGCGCACCTGAGCCTGGCCACCATCAGCTGCAGCCGCTTGCCCTTGACGCCCCAGTGGGGGAATGGCAGCGACGGATGGCGCAATGTGGGCCAGCTGGTGTCTGGGATGCGCTGGCTGGTGCTGTGGCGCGGTGGCACTCGGCCGGGCCCGCACTGCAGGATCCGCAACAATCAGCCGAGGGGCGGCTTGCTGGGATGGTCCAGCGCGGCGGCTGCCCTGGCGATGCCTGCCTGAGACAGCGCGTGTGGCAGCAGTGAGTGCCCCTGTGGTCCTGCTGTGCGCGCGCATCACAGCCGCCAGGGTCTTGACGGCATCAGTCAGCATGTGGCCACTCGCGGCAGTTGCTGCCCCGAACTCGCGCACACTGGTCGCCAGCGACTCGATGGCCTCAGGCATGCGCCCCACCACGCTCATGAGCTCCGTGTGGCGCCGGTCCAAATCCTCGGCCATCTTATCCAGCTTCCGCACCTCCTCCGAGGTGAAGGTGTCCGGACTGGAGTCGCGACTCTCCCGCTGGGGAGGAGGGGGCCGAACTAGGGGACCCTTGCCGCGTTGGTGGCGGCGAGTGTGCCGAACAGCAGCACTCCCCTCTGATCCTTCCCCCCTTTGGGGGGAAGGCCGCGGGCCACGCACACGGCTCCTGGGTGGCTGGACGCCACTGGTCCCAGAAGCTGCATTGCCCTGCGACAGTTCCTCCAGGCACTCGTCCAGTGAGGAGGTGTCAAGCATTTCCTCCTCTCCTGCAGGACGTGACTGTTCCCCCGAAGGTCCGGCTTGCTCCTCCTCCTAGGACGGGCTGTAAGTGCGCAGTGAAGCCCTGATGTAGTGTGCACTGCCTCCCATGGTGGAATAGCTTGGACAAAGTGTAGAGTGCCGAATGACCATGTGATGCTCATGACTGTCCCAATGCTGCTGGCTGAGGGCTGGCCAATAGGACTTTCAGCTCCCTTTGCCCATCATGTCAGGTGTACATGCAAGAATGAGGAGGAGACTGGAAAGGCTACTCACCTTCACAATCCTGGTCAGATCGTTGTATTTTTTACGACATTGTTTGTGGGTCCTGGGGGCATCGCCGGTGAACGTCACCCTCTGGGCGATCTGCTTCCAGGCTTTGGTGTAGTCGTGGTGGGTTGGATTCCTCCCACTCTCTGGGAACAAGATCTTGCGCCTCACCTCCAGAGCTGTGACCATTATGTCCAGATCACCCTCTGAGAAGCGCAGGGCATGCTGACGGGCCTTCTCTGGCGTTGCCATGACTCCCTGGGGCTGAGCAGCAGTGTTGAGGCCTCTTTGCAAGGCTGCAGTGTGCAGGGCGTGGCAGCAGACCAATTCGTCCCTTCCGCCTTTAAGAGCTGGTCGGCGCCACGGGGTCTGCTGTCAGTCCAAAAATGACCGCACCCGCGCTGCGCCCCGCCTGGGCGCTATCCCTCTGGACCGCCGGCTTAGCGCCTAAAGATAGGAGTGGAACGCCTCTTTTAGCGCTCCACCAATCTCTTAGGGCGAAGCCACTGAATTTCCGGCAACGGGGCGCTACTTTGGGGCGGGCGCTAACTTCGGGCGGGCACTAAGGTTAGCGCCCCAAAACTGTCTATACTGAAAATCTAGCCCTTGAGCTTTTAAAAAAAATCATTCTTGGGATATTGGCAAGGCTAGCATTTATTGCCCATCCCTAGTTACCCTTGAGAAGGAGTGGTAAGCCTTCTTCTTGAACCACTGCCGTCTGAACGGTGATGTTATTCCCACAGTGCTGTTCGGTAGGGAGTTCAAGGATGAAGGAACGGCGATATATGTTCAAGTCAGGATGGTGTGTGACTTGGAGGAGATACCATTTGTAGTGGTTTGATACAACAGAGGGCAGTTAAGAAACTGAGAACGTATAGCTCAGAGCCAGATTAATATTTTTTTTAATTTGTTCATGGGATGTGGGCATCACTGACAAGGCTAGCATTTATTGTCCATCCCGAATTGCCCTTGAGAAGGTGGTGGTGAGCTACCATTTCAGAGAACAGTTAAGAGTCAACCACATTGGTGTGGGACTGAAGTCACATATAGACCAGACTGGGTAAGGATGGCGGGTCTCTAGCTCTAAAGGACTTTAGTGAACCATTTGGATGTTTATGACATCCAACAGCTTAATGGTCACTTTAACTATTACCAGCTTTTTATTCCAGATTTACTTAGTTAAACTCAAATTCAAATTCGTAAGCTGCCATGGTGGGGTTTGAACTCACGTCTCTGATGTATTAGCCCAAGACTCTAGACTACTGGTCCAAAGTCTAATGTTTTGAAATGTTGATGAGAATGCTGCAGAAAGTTTCCGAGAGCCACCCTTCGATCATACTACCATTTCCTTTTGCCGTCTCCTCAGTTCTGGGATTCGTGGAAGAAGCAACAGAAAAATTCTGGGTATCAGCAGCTTCCCAGAATACAAATCTTGAATCAGCCGCATAACTTGCGAATTTATCCGAGCCCCAATCGCTGGCAGCTTCCTTTTTTTTGCAACCACGGAGTTGAATCACACATCTTGTTTACACTGCACATTGTGCCATTTTAAGAGTTTATCTAAAGATTGATGCATCATGGTAATCTGTGGAAATCTACCATTCCAGACATGGGCCCAGGATACAGACTGCGGTGTAGTTTGTAAGTTCATTGTGACGGGTCTGTCAAGGACCTTGGGACTTTTATCTACATTTTAAAGACGCTATATAAATGCAAGTTGTTGTTGTTATTATGATTGTCATACATACTGGGGAAGGGGAGGCATAGAAACTCATTTATTGTCAAACTATAATCTTCAAGATTATAGTACGTTAGAGCAAAGGTTAAATAGTTGTAACTGGTTAAGAAAAGAAATGCTGGTGGGAGAGGTGTCAGTTTAAAATGTTGCCATTATTAAGTGTGCATGTATAGCGCGTATTATGTCTAGATGACTGTTAATCGGGGTTTTCAATCCTTCCTGAACAAGACAGCCCCAGTGTCTCTGAAACTGGGACATTCATGAATATTCTACAATAAAGCAGCAAAAGAACCGATTCTTAAAATCAGGTCACAGCTATATGTATCATGAGGTGCTTCACACAATATCAAGAATCAAAAAGTGCTGGCTTCAGAAATAATCCGATCCCCACGAACCAGAGATGTTAGGCTGGCCTGTGGAATAGTTAGGCATGAACTGATTTCATAGAAGAGACAATGGAAAAGCTTTTGATGTACAATCGATTTCATCACATCAGTAGTGCTCTGGGTCTGGCAAGTTTCCCTCCCTGTTGATTTATACTACATTAAACATAGAGCTGGGTTGTGTCCACTGATTAATCCTGCGTGTTGTCTAATCTTTGGAGCAATAACTGAAACTGGTTTGTGCTGTTGAAATAATAGAAAGCAAGAAGAAGCAGAACCTCGTCCACCGAGTGTAATGTATTCATGTATCCAGGTTTGCTGACGATACAAAGCTACGTGGGAAAGTAAGCTGTGAGGAGGACAAAGAGCCTGCAAAGGGATATAGACGGGTTACGTGAGTGAGCAATAAGGTGGCAGATGGAGTATAATGTGGGGAAATGTGAGGTTATTCACTTTGGTAGGAAGAATAGAAAAACAGAATATTTCTTAAATGGTGAGAAACTATTAAATATTTGTGTTCAGAGAGATTTATGTCTCCTCGTACAGGAAACATAGAGAGTTAGCATGCAGGTACAGCAAGCAATTAGGAAGGTAAATGGCATATTTGCTTTTATTGCAAGGGGGTTGGAGTATAAGAGTAAGGAAGTCTTGCTACAATTGTACAGGGATTTGGTGAGAGGACACCTGCAGTACTGGGCACAGTTTTGGTTTCCTTATCTAAGGAAGGATGTACTTGCCTTAGAGGCGGTGCAACGAAGGTTCACTAGATTGATTCCTGGGATGAGGGGATTGTCCTATGAGGAGAGATTGAGTAGATTGGGCCTATACTCTCTGGAGTTTAGAAGAATGAGAGGTGATCTCATTGAAACATATAGGCCTAGAAATTCAGTTGGGCCCTGTTTGGGGCGCCAAGCTCGCCTGGGCGCCGGTATTACCGCTGCGAGCGGAGCCACTAGCGCCATCCCGATATTCAGTTTCAGCGCCCCAAACGGAAGCGGGCCGCTACTCGAGGCTCCCCGCGTCCCGCTTGGGGCGCTGAAACTGATTATCGCAGCGCAACGTGCCGCAGCGCCACACGCTGCGGCACGGCACGCTGCGGTACTGCAGGCCTTCCTCCCACTGTTGAGGGGGAGGTGCCTGCAACAGCGCGATCCCCGCTCGCGAGTGCCGGCAAATGAGCCCGGCACCAAGGAGAAGTGCCGGGCTCTCGGGAAACAGCCGGCAATGCCACGGGGGGGGGTTTAGGAGGCCGGGGAAGGAGGTGCTGGCAGGCGGCCGCCGAAAAAGCGGCCGCCCCGCACCTCCACCTTAATTTGCGCCACTACCGCCACAGGTAGGCCCTGTGAACCGGTTGCGATTTGCGACCGGCGTTAAAGAGGCGGGCGCGACCAAATATGGTGATCGGGGCAGGAGCGGGGCGCTGCGCACACCGATGACGTCATCGGTGGTGGCGCAGCGCTACAGGCTAATGCCGCCATTAGCGCCCCGCTAAATATCGCGGGAGGCGTGGCCAGTGGCGCTAAAGCCACTGAGTGCCCTCTTTGGGCGCTAACTGGTGGCGCAGCCCACTGAATTTCTAGGCCATAAGATTCTGAGGGGGATTGACAAGGTAGATGCTGAGAGGTTGTTTCCCCTGGCTGGAGAGTCTAGAACTAGGGGGCATAGTCTCAGGATAAGGGGTCGGGCAATTAAGACTGAGATGAGGAGGAATTTCTTCACTCAGAGGGTTGTGAATCTTTGGAATTCTCTACCTCAAAGGGCTGTAGATGCTTAATAGTTGAGTATATTCAAGGCTGAGATTGATGGATTTTTGGACTCTAGGGGAAATCAAGGGATATGGAGATCGGACGGGAAAGTGGAGTTGAGGTCGAAGATCAGCCTTGATCTTATTGAGTGATGGAGCAGGCTCGAGGGGCCGTATGGCCTACTCCTGCTCCTAATTCTTATGTTCTTATATATTACAGAGTTGAAATTCTGACTGTCTTCTAATGTAGAATAAATCAAGGGATAGAGGAGCAGGGACCTCTTGGGCATATACCACCCAGAGAGTGGTTAGAATGAGAAACTCACTACGAGGCGAATAGCATGGATGCATTTAAGGGGAAGCCAGATAAACACTTGAGGGAGAGAGGAATAGAAGGCTATGTTGATAGGGTTAGATGAAGTAGGATTGGAGGAGGCTGGTGTGGAGCATAAACACCGGCATGGGCTAGTTGGGCCAAATGGCCTGTTTCTGTGCTGTACCTTCTATGTAATTGTAAACACTTGTAATCTGATTTTTAGAGCCAGTTTTCTGCTGCTTTATAATGGAGCATTTATGAGGTGTGGCCTAGCTTCAGAGTCTTTGAAGCTGTCTTGTTCAGGGTGGATGAAAAGTCCTAATTAACAATCACCCAGAAGATAACAACATTAATGTTCAATGTTACATGACCTTAGATAAACATCTGCATGACGCATGCTTCATCGTGTGCCAGATATTGATAATCTGTTGTGTATGTAACCGTTTACCTTTAAGGGAACTATAGAATGTGACCGTTCGCCTTTAAGAGCACTACTTCAGTGTGGCACTATTTATTGGCTCATGTATACTGTAATACCGATAGTGACCACACCAGTATATAAGGGTTGTGATACGTTAACTAGGGCAGAAATCGCCCAGACCTCTGAATAGTAAAGACCTGTTTTGTTTGTACTCCTAAAGTCTCTGAAGTTATTTACTGCACAACTTACAGACTTTACAATGGCGACGAGGCCGATCGTACCCTGCGGCAACAGTAGTTCCTAAGCAACTAAGGAGCGTCGAAGTGAGGCACCCGCCCTCGTCGTTCTGCTGGGTGAAAACTCGAGGCTGCAGCGATAGCAAAGAGGAAGATTTTGGCATTGAAAACTTCCATCTGCAACAGGCACTGACGGTCCCTTCTGCCACAGTGAGGAGCGAGCCGATCGACAAGAGAGGCAAGGCTGCCACGGACTGTGAGTAAGGGAACAGTAAAAGAAAATAAGGAAGGAGTAAAACCAGAGGATAAGGGCGGTACACTCGACCACGGTCGAGGGGGAAAGGAGCCAGACAAAGTCGGGTCCAGAGGCGCTGAGACCGGGAGCAGGCCGGGTGAGACAGAGCCGAGAAATCGGGAATTGGCCGAGAGCCAGTTCAGAGGCTGTAACTGTCCGCCGTCATCGGGGGTACCCGGAGCCGGTTGCCTGCCGCGGGAAGGAGAGCGCTGAAGCCGACGCGCGGGCTGGGGATCTGAAAGCCAGCGGAGAGCGCTGAAGCCGACGCGCGGGCTGGGGATCTGAAAACCAGCGGAGAGCGCTGAAGCCGACGCGCGGGCTGGGGGTCTGAAAGCCAGCGGAGAGCGCTGAAGCCGACGCACAGGCTGGGGACCGGTAGCCAGCGGCCGTCGCCCGCGGGGGAAAGTGTACCCCTCCCGCCAGGGGAAGAAGCGGGAAACCGCCATTGCCGTGGGCGGGGAGAACAGAAAAGCGCGGGGAAAACCGCCATTAAAGTGGGCGGGGAGAGCCGAGAAGCGCGGGAAAGCCGCCATTTTTCGCGGGAAAACCGCCGAAGAAGAAGGAAGAAGCGGGAAACCGCCATCTTGGAAATTATTAAGAATTTCAGAAAAGTAATAAGATTTTTCAGAAAGGCTGGTGTGTTCTCAAGAAGAGAGAAGAAAATTAATAATAAGTAAAGTAATACTTGTACTGTTCTCAAAAAGAGAAGAAGATGCCTAAGCGAGGAAATATTAATGACTTTAATACAGAAATAGAAGACTGGGCCACGTATGTGGAACGCATAGAAATATATTGCGTAGCCAACGAAATTGAGGATGACAACAAGGCAATAACTTTGTTAAATTCGATGGGAGCAAAAACATACGGGCTTTTGAAACATCTAATAGCACCAGTTAAACCAGTGGACCAGACCTTCGAAGAGATCGTAACAGTGTTGAAGGATCACTTGAACCCCACACCGTTGATGCTGGCTGAACGATTTAAATTTTACGCCAGAACCCAGAGGCAAGATGAAAGCAATGCGGAATACTTAGTCGAACTGCGTAAGCTAGCGAAATACTGCCAGTTTGGAGGGAATTTGACAGAGGCGCTGCGGGACAAGTTCGTATGCGGCTTGGCCAAAGAAGGAACGCAGAAGCGACTTCTGGAAGAAAACGACCTCACACTGGACAGGGCTGTCCTCATAGCTTCATCGCACAAAGCCGCAGCGAAAGGGACGGCGGAAATGCAGCTAAAGGCGGCGGCACTCGGGGTGGACCAAATTACAGCAAGCACTCCCAAATGCTACCGTTGTGGAAAGACAACGCACGACCAGAATCAGTGCTGGTTTAAGAACCAAGAGTGCAGGAAATGTGGCAAACTGGGTCACATCGCGAAGGTATGCAGGTCCGGGAAGAAGACCAACAAGCAAAGGAAGCCACCACCACAAGGAAAGTACAACAAGGTGCATCAGGTGGCTGAAAAGAGTTCAGACGAACAAAATTCAGACTCAGACCCAAACAGCCAGGAGCTGGATAGTCTGAGAATCCACCATGTGGGTAAAGTAACTGATCTACAGTTGATCTGGGTCACACTAAAAATAGCGGGAGTCCAAGTACGAATGGAGCTGGACACGGGATCAGCTGTATCCGTCATCAACCAAAAGGACTATCACCGGCTATTCTCTCACATACCCTTAAGAAATACCAAATTCGTATTACAGACATACACGGGGCATCATGTATACCCCCTGGGAAAAATACGAGTCAAGGTGAGAGATAGGGGTAAAGAACACCCACGAATGTATCTGTACGTACTACCTGAGGGAGGACCACCACTTCTGGGACGGGAGTGGATCAAGAAAATAGACATGGAATGGCACTACCGACAAGCAATGACGAGTGAGGACTCGGTGCAGACAAGCAGCTCAGACTCCGAGCCGGAAGACGATAAGTCCAGCTTATGTATGAAAAACAAGATTAACATGAACTCACGGACTAAGGTTGGGAAATCGATGGCGTGCATAAAGACAGAGAATTCTGAGTCTGTTCAAGCTACAGACATATGCATTACGGAGGAACACCGGGCTAGAACTCAACGTTATGTCAAAGTACAACGACAATTAGAACAGTTGAGTGCCCGTCTCCTACAAGAGATGGAAAAGGTGAAAAAGTTCTGGGACACCGAATGGGAGTCCCTGGAAAGACAACAGAGACAGCTCGCTCAAGCAGAGAGCGACCATAGAGCCATCGTGGCCAAGTACCAATCACATCTCCCTGAGGCTGTTCAGGAACTAGAATATACACAGAACGATCCAAAGGAAGAGGAATCTTCAGGAAGTCAGGATGGTATTCCAGTTCACCTCTACGACTTGTTGCAAGCAGAGTGTAACGAGTTGAAAGAACAGTATGAACAGGCTCGGACTACAATCCTGGAAGGGGTTAACTTGGCAACTTCCGAAAAGCTTGTGTTAGTGAAAGCATATGAGCAACTAAAGGTTGAACATGAACGACTAAAGGTTGACCATAAGCAAGAATTACAAAGTCTGCAGGAAATGTTTGATGAGCTTCAGGCCAAGGCTGACTCATCGTTAGGGATTCAATCCATAGGAAAAAAATTAGTGGTGGAAGACATACCAGAACAGGGAATACAGGACGTCCAAGAACTCGTTAAATTATTAAAGGAAACACAAAATAAATATGAAGCGGCAATGGCCGAGGTCCAACGACTTGAAGAACAGATGCAACTGGAAATCTTTTCAGTGGAAGAAAAGGGAACTGTAAGAAACACAGAGACCGTAAGAATGGGCCATGAACATGAGCTTAAATCGTCAGAGGAGAAGGGTTTGGAGCTCTCAAAAGTTATTGAAATAGCCGAGGTTGCAACACAGACTGAGAAGATGGCAGCAGAGCAACCCTTAGATACCAAAAGTACGCTGACTCATGTCAAGGTTGAACAACAGAACGCTGAAACAACTGCTCCGGTAGAGGGATTGAATAGTCCGATCAATCAATCTCCAAAGGAAGTTGAAGTATTAAAATCACAAATGAGGTCATTAGTAAACAACTTGCTGAAAGCCCAGAAAAAGTTAGAGGAAGCGGAACACGTGAAGAAGTCTCTTCAGGAAAGATGTCTGGATTTGGAACAAAAGCTGGCTGACGTCCAGCTGGGTAGGGAGGACATAGAAGACCCTCTCGCTGGCCTAGCTCAGGACGACTCCGAATATTACTATGTCCTGTCCTGCCCAACTTGTAACTTCGACTCCCACCATACAGAAATCATGGAGGAGCACCGAAAGTCTACGGAACATCGGGAGAAGGTGGCTCTACTACGGAAAAAGGAGGAAGAGAAGGAGGAACTGCGCATGCAGCTGGCAGCTGACAGTGGAGCCCAGAGAGTCTCCAAGAAGCAGAAAAGGAAAAGTCGAAACAGAAGATGACCCATCTGAACCATGATTACCTCTACCAGATCACACACGTGGTCCCTCCGAACGGAGCCAATTCAGTTCGGAAGTTCAAACTGTTAAACCCATGGAAGGACTATTGAATGAGTCACTCCAGCAATGTGAACCGACTACACCACAGAGACTGAATCTATGAACTGTTTTCCACAGAGACTGAATCTGTGATCTGTTTTGACATGAAGATATATATGTTATTATGTTATGTTAAACATGAAGTTATATGACGTTGACTCCATCGAGAGTATATCTGTAAATTGTTATATGACGTTGACTCCATCGAGAGTATATCTGCAACCTGTTTATATAAAATTGAAGATTGTATGTTTAACGGGATTCTGTAAGTAATAAGCTAGGAAGGGAGGAGTGTTGTGTATGTAACCGTTTACCTTTAAGGGAACTAAAGAATGTGACCGTTCGCCTTTAAGAGCACTACTTCAGTGTGGCACTATTTATTGGCTCATGTATACTGTAATACCGATAGTGACCACACCAGTATATAAGGGTTGTGATACATTAACTAGGGCAGAAATCGCCCAGACCTCTGAATAGTAAAGACCTGTTTTGTTTGTACTCCTAAAGTCTCTGAAGTTATTTACTGCACAACTTACAGACTTTACATAATCCATCACATGTTTGTGGAAAAATATAAACATTCCCTGCTGAACAGCCTATAAATAGCTTGGCTCCTTAGTATAGCAGCATATTTTTCTGATTTCCTCATGTCTTAAAGGTATCCAGCAAAGTGATCTTGAGGGCTGCTCTTTAAGTAAAACTTTCAGTAAAGGATAATTGACCTTAATTTGTGTTAGAGAGTTGCACTTCAAGATAAAGTATTGTCTTAACATAATAAATGAATTCCCCGCTAAATGATGTTAGATAGAAACTATAAGTTGTCTACAAGTATTGTAGATTGAAAATCAGTTGCCAGAACACTGCTGAATTATCTTTAAACAAAAGCAACTTAAGAGACAACCTCTAACAGAAATTCTAAAAGCCAACTTTCAGTTTTAGAAGGAATATGTACATAGGGTAGCAAACGGTTCAATGCACGAGGACAGTTTAAAGCCACTGTTCCATATCAGGAGACAGTAGTCTGAAAATGAACCAGACGCAGTTCCTTTTCCACTGAAGGCTAGGGGCGGGGGGTCATAAGTGAAGCATTTTCTGAGTCAGTTTGAAACCCGGTACCAACAAGACTCCAGCACGGATCTAACCAGAATAGACATACAATGTGGCAATCTCTGCTTTGCTGCGCTGCTCGAGATGAAATAGAATTGATGGCAGATTGAATCAGATAGGGCGCAGGCCTCTGATGGAGACAAATATTACGGCCATTATATTGTCTATTCCTTCAGTTGTGACTTGTCACTGAGTTCTGAATATAGAATTTGAGCAAATCAGATGCAAGTGTAACACAGAATTTGCAGAATTGTAAACTTGTGACGCCTGAAGTGTGACAGATAAAGTAAACAATGGAAAACCTTGACGCTCTGTGGTCAGGTTTCACCCAGTTAAAACAAAGGGGGACCATCAAACTTGTTTAAATGATGGCATTATTGTATCACATTCTGCAATGCAGTGGAGCAGCCTGGCTCTGTGTTTAATGTGTAAACTACAAATGCTCGCAAATCCGAAATAAAATCAGAAAACATTTAGAAATATGCTGCAGTTCCATCAACATTCCATCAAAGGAGAAAAGACAAATAACTTTTTAGGTGTCAACTCTTTGACAGAACTGTAATGTATGTAATGTATATATACCTTAAGGGAGAGAACTACTTTTTACAGCTCCTGTATACTGTAGTACCGGCAGTGACCACACCTGTATATAAACCCTGAGTAGTGATCTGTACAGTTAGTTCTAGAGTAACCCTCATTCAGTAAACACCTGTTGACTCGTTCCCTGCAGTCTGTTGTCGGATTATTGAAGGACACAACATTAAGATACACGGACATAACAAGAACTTCATCAAAGGATAACTAACATCTGAACTATTAACCTTGCTTGTCTCTTTTCAGACACTGGCTGCTGTGCATTTCCAGAATTTTCCATTTTGGTTTTATTATTGTGTTAGAAACCAATTTTTTTTAAATCCTCACTGCTCTGGGATACGTAGCTGCTCAGATGTTTCTCAACACCTTCAAAGATCAGACTGCAAAGGATTGTGAAGCCCCTTGGTCCCACTGAGGCTGATGTGCGACTCCTCAGAGTGTTACCTCAGAGCGGTACGCCGCTGAGGTCCTCAAAGTAATGGGTCCTCCGAGAACTCCGCCGTCAGTTTGCCAATTCCGTAATTAGACAATATGTGAACAGTTTTGGAAAATATGTAACTTAAAATGTATTCATTTTTAAAAAAAAGTAGTTACCTCAGAGAAAGTCACCCCGCTCTTTCCCTGACTCCAGTTGAAATTCTGCCATTGCGGATCGTGCTGAAAACCACATGCCTGCCGATACTTCACGTTTTACCACATCCAAACACATACAAGATCGTTTCTGCAGTTGGTATTGCCCCCGACGGCTGCTGCCGCTGACAGGAAGCATCTAACCATGATGGCAACACACAAAACATTCCAAAGTGACTGCAAACCAGATACAATAATCAAAGCAAGCAAGAAAGATATAGATTATGGTCTGTAGACTTTCAGAAACTATGGGGGTGGGGGGGTGGCCCTCCACCCCATGACGGGTGGGAGAGGGGTAAAAATTAAAATCGCGTAACGCAACCTCAACGGGCCACATATGTGCCTGCCACCATTTTTACGCTGGCAGGTTGCGTGGTGTGTCTGTGTCCCGCTCTCGAGAAGTGGGATACCTCAATATAATATTTAAACCGGGCTCCCATGGTGCAGTTGGGAGCCTGATTTACATTTAACACTGGCTGGCTGGGTCACCCAGGGTTCCGGAAAACCGGCAGCTGAATGGAGATGGGGGCAGCTGGATCCAGCAGGTAAGTGCTTTTAAGAGCACCGCTTATGGGCCAAGAGGAACAGAAGTGCTTCCTCCCGGCCCCTCAAGAAAATCCTCTGCGGCGATCGACCGACCTCCCCATCCAAATCCGCAATCTCTCCGATTGCCAGTCTTATTATAGAGTCATAGGGCAGGAATTTAACTCAGGAGTCGGGTAGGTACAACTTTCGGGGTTGTAGTCCCGCCTCCATCGAGATGCGGCCAATCCACACGATTTTAACTTGATTGACCTTGCTGAACCTGCCCAGCGGGCTCAGCAGGCCAGTTAAGGGCCACCCAGCAACAGGAGACGTCACAGACTGAAATTTCATCTGTCAAGAGGTTTTGACAGATGAAATATCAGTGTTTCACAGCTGTTTGAAGCGGTCAAACACTGGGGCCTAGAAATTCAGTTGGCGCCGCGCCAGGGCTTTAACGCTGGAAAGTTAGCGCCGGCGCTAAGTCCCCCTGCGCGCGCCAAAAATTCAGTAGCGCCGCGCCCAAACGGCTGCCGGCGCTACTGAAGGGTGTTTGCGCCTGAAAACTGGCGCTACGCGCCGCATTGCGGCGCTATTCCGGTGCTGCGGCGCCCGATGCGGTGCGGCAGGCTCGGGAAGTGCAGGCCTCCTCCTTCAGTTAAGGAGGAGCTGCCTGCACCCGCCCGCTGGCCGGTAAAATCGCCACAAAAATGAGCCCGGCACCTCGGGGAAGTGCCGGGCTCGCAGCCGAGAAGCATCTGTTCCGCGGGGGGGGGGGTGGGGGAGTCCGGGGAGGGAGGTGCGGGCAGGCGGCTGGCGGGAAAGCGGCCGGCCGCCGCTCCACCTTTATGCGCCGGCGCAAAGTCGTGTAAGACTCTGTTGCCAGAGTCTTAGTTGCGGCTGCCACGGGCGAGGCGGCCGCAACTGAATTTCGGCGCTGGGGCCCGTCGGCATGGCAACCGGGACGCTGCGCACACCGATGATGTCATCGGTGCCGGCGCAGCGCTACCGGTCTACCGCCGATTCCAGGGCCCCAGGGAATTTTTTAACTGGCCATAACTCCGACGCTAGGCCCTCCAGCGCCCCAAATGGGGCGCTAGGCCTACTGAATTTCTAGGCCCGACAGTCTTACTTCTAACCTGAGTCCTTCTCCACAGACTCAGTTAGAAATCTCTCCTGCACAGAAAGCTGCAGGCTGTCACTTCTGCTTTCTGTGCCGGTGAGATGAGGGACTCCCGGGACCTAAAGGAAGGAAGGCTGAAAAGGTAAGTGCAGGTAA
The DNA here is from genome assembly GCF_052327205.1 of Somniosus microcephalus. NCBI lineage: Eukaryota > Metazoa > Chordata > Chondrichthyes > Squaliformes > Somniosidae > Somniosus > Somniosus microcephalus. The sequence goes on along the minus strand of NC_140996.1, from coordinate 25,318,729 downwards.
TTTACACTTCTTTAATCACTTTAGGCACACCAAACACACTTGCCTTTGCACTCATGCACACATCACTCACCTGAACACCGACCTCTCGACCCCTCCAAGTCCTTCAAACCAACGGCCCGCCTCCTCTAACTTGGTGTGGTTTGGAGCCGTCGGGAATCCCACCCTTCAACCTTCAAAATAGGGATTAGGCTAAAAACTGCCTGTTAACTACCTGTTAACAGGCAGTTAATTGGCACTAATCCCTTCCCGCCTCGGGTAGGCGGGTCCCAGTGCAGGGCGGGTACCTGCCTCCTTTGAAACTGGCATGGAGGCGGGTTTGGGTGCAGGATGGGGTCGGGACCAATGATTTTGGGATTTTAACCCCCCACACGCCTCCAAACCCGACTCCACGGCACAATGAAAATCCTGCCCATAGAGTTATAGGGCTAGATTTTCAGTATAGGCAGTTTTGGGGCGCTAACCTTAGCGCCCGCCCGAAGTTAGCGCCCGCCCCAAAGTAGCGCCCCGTTGCCGGGAATTCAGTGGCTTCGCCCTAAGAGGTTGGTGGAGCGCTAAAAGAGGCGTTCCACTACTATCTTTAGGCGCTAAGCCGGCGGTCCAGAGGGATAGCGCCCAGGCGGGGCGCAGCGCGGGTGCGGTCATTTTTGGACTGACAGCAGACCCCGTGGCGCCGACCAGCTCTTAAAGGGGGAAGGGACGAATTGGTCTGCTGCCACGCCCTGCACACTGCAGCCTTGCAAAGAGGCCTCAACACTGCTGCTCAGCCCCAGGGAGTCATGGCAACGCCAGAGAAGGCCCGTCAGCGTGCCCTGCGCTTCTCAGAGGGTGATCTGGACATAATGGTCACAGCTCTGGAGGTGAGGCGCAAGATCTTGTTCCCAGAGAGTGGGAGGAATCCAACCCACCACGACTACACCAAAGCCTGGAAGCAGATCGCCCAGAGGGTGACGTTCACCGGCGATGCCCCCAGGACCCACAAACAATGTCGTAAAAAATACAACGACCTGACCAGGATTGTCAAGGTGAGTAGCCTTTCCAGTCTCCTCCTCATTCGTGCATGTACACCTGACATGATGGGCAAAGGGAGCTGAAAGTCCTATTGGCCAGCCCTCAGCCAGCAGCATTGGGACAGTCATGAGCATCAAATGGCCATTCGGCACTCTACACTTTGGCCAAGCTATTCCATCATGGGAGGCAGTGCACACTACATCAGGCCTTCACTCTGGCCAAGCTATTCCACCATGGGAGGCAGTGCACACTACATCAGGGCTACACTGCGCACTTACAGCCCGTCCTTTCTCTTGCAGGCTAAAGTAGCCTTTAATCGCCAGGCCCGTGCCAGGGGTGGCCGCGCCAAGCTGCAGAAGCTCACTCGGCTGGAGGAGCGCGTGTGTGTGCTCATGGGAGCCCGTGTGATCGTCCCCACAGCGTGCGGAGTATCCGACCCTCCACTGCCCGGCAATGGTAAGGACCTCGCCTTTTGGCCCTCTCGCGTCGCACTGGCCCATCTGAGCTACCTCCTTTGCCACTGTCCCACCAATGCGCTGAATGCCACCAGTCCTAACTCGCTCGCTGACGCCGTCTCCTCACTCTGAACCAATCTTGTGCATTCCTGCTTTCAGCTGGTGACGACCAGGACCCTGAAGCTGCCAGTGACAGCACCTCCGAGCAGGAGGAGGAGGAGGAGCAAGCCGGACCATCGGGGGAACAGTCACGTCCCGCAGGAGAGGAGGAAATGCTTGACACCTCCTCACTGGACGAGTGCCTGGAGGAACTGTCGCAGGGCAATGCAGCTTCTGGGACCAGTGGCGTCCAGCCACCCAGGAGCCGTGCGCGTGGCCCGCGGCCTTCCCCCCAAAGGGGGGAAGGATCAGAGGGGAGTGCTGCTGATCGGCACACTCGCCACCACCACACGGAGCTCATGAGCGTGGTGGGGCGCATGCCTGAGGCCATCGAGCCGCTGGCGACCAGTGTGCGCGAGTTCGGGGCAGCAACTGCCGCGAGTGGCCGCATGCTGACTGATGCCGTCAAGACCCTGGCGGATGTGATGCGCGCGCACACCAGGACAACAGGGGCACTCACTGCTGCCACACGCGCTGTCTCAGGCAGGCATCGCCAGGCCAGCCGCCGCGCTGGACCATCCCAGCAAGCCGCCCCTCGGCTGATTGTTGCGGATCCTGCAGTGCGGGCCCGGCCGAGTGCCACCGTGCCACAGCACCAGCCAGCGCATCCCAGACGCCAGCTGGCCCACATTGCGCCATCCGTCGCCGCCATTCCCCCACTGGGGCGTCAAGGGCAAGCGGCTGCAGCTGATGGTGGCCAGGCTCAGGTGTGCCACTCAGCAGACGGCCCCTCGAGGCCCAAACGCCGTGTAGGCCGCCCCCCAGCGGCATCTGGCGGAAGGGCATCTGAGCCTCAGGCACCTTCCCCCAGCCTCGCAGCAGCCACTGGGCAGAGCTTGCGAAGGAGCAGCAGGCCGGGCAGGGGAGGCAAAAGGCTGGGCAAGGTCTCGCCCTCGCGGGCCACTCAGTAGAGGGTGTGGCCAGCTTTCCTTTTATATGGCGGTGGCCATCTTTATTTTGCCCATGGTTGTGTTGTTGGAGGGCTTATTTTTTGCGTTAGGCCGACGTTGAGGCCCGGTTTGAAGAAAGGTGGAGTGACTCCTCCCCAGTTTGTGGGAGTGAGTCGTTTGTTGGGCTTTTTGTGGGGCCCGTTTATTGTTTTTGGGGATTCATGTGGGAAGGGCTTTTCATTTTTGTGTAATAAAAAATTATCTTTATTCATGCAGTCTCCATGGTTGTTCTTCTTAGTGTTTGTTGGCTTCGCCGGCTGAGGGCTTGCGGAGCGGCTGCATTCATCTTCCCTCATGGCCCCTGGCCATTCCCTGACAGGGGGCTTAGAAGTACCGTGTAATAAGGTGGCGTCGTGCGGCCCTTGGCCCTGGTCGCTCCCTCCTGGGAACGTACTCCTGCTCCTCCTCCTCCTCCTCCTCATGCTCCTCCTGCTCCTCCTCCTGAGGTGCTGGTCCAACGTCAGGTGGCAGTGCCTGAGTCCTGCGGATAGCCAGGTTGTGTAGCATGCAGCAAACCACCACAAATTGGGAGACCCGGTCCGGCGAATACTGGAGAGCTCCTCCGGAGCGATCAAGGCAGCGGAACCGCTGCTTGAGGACCCCAATAGTTAGCTCGATGATGTTGCGGGTGGTTTGATGGCTCTCGTTGTAGGCCTCTTCAGCAGCGGTCCTGGGCGCGCGGAGCGGGGTCGTGAGCCAGGTGCACAAAGGATAGCCTTTGTCCCCGAGTAGCCATCCTCTTGGGGGAGGCTGTGCCTGGAACATGTCATGCACAGTACTCTGCCGCAGGATAAAGGCATCGTGGCTGCTGCCTGGGAAGCTGGCATTGACTGCCATGATGCGCTGCTTGTGGTCACAGACCAGCTGCACATTCAGAGAATGGTAGCCCTTCCTGTTGCGATACTGCTCGCCATGCTCCAGAGGGGCCCGCAAAGCCACATGCGTACAGTCAATGGCGCCCTGCACCAAGGGGAATTCCCCGAGTCTGGAAAATCCCAATGCGCGCTGATGCTGGCTCTCCAGGGCCATGGGGAAGGAGATGAATTGGCTTCTCCTTCTGAACAGTGCTTCGGTCACCTGGCGGATGCAGCGATGCGCGCCGTACTGGGAGATGTTTGCTATGTCCCCAGCAGCGTATTGGAAGGAGCCGGTGGCATAGAAGTTCAATGCCACCGTCACCTTCACTTCCACCGACAGAGACGTCCTGCACCTGAGCTTTGGCCGCAGATCTCGGCGAAGCAGGTGGCAGATCTCTGCAATCACCTCCTTTCGGAATCGGAGCCTTTTAACACATCGCGCGGCACTCATGTTTAGGTAGGAGCGCTGCTGGCGGTATAGCCTGACTGGGTAAGGCCTACGTGGCCGACGCCTGTAGCCCCCTCTGCCTCTAGCCAGGGCTGCCCCTCTCACAATGCGTCTGCGAGCCCTACGGACATGGAGCTGCAGCTCCGCGTTGGCACCCCATGCAACCCCCATCAAATCCTGGCAAACACTCAAATTTCCAAAAGGCCACTTGCAGCGCTCTGGCCTGAGTCCAAAAATACCTGAGCTCTTGTTGCTTGAAACCAGTTAGCTATCCTCCTTGTTGTGTCTCCAGAAATGCGTTGCACAAGAGTGTTTTCTGAAAAAAGGCTGGCCTTTATACTGGAGAGCACGTCCCCTTTAATTTGCGCCCCCCGGGGCCCGCGCTGGTTGTGTTGCGTTCCTTTTTCCAAACGCTCCGGCCGCCAGCCGCACAATGGGGCGGTCCGACTGAAGTTTGGAATCGGGGCGCACAAAGGGCGTTGCACGAGGATGTGACGTCATTTTCTGCGCGCGCATCCGGGCGGGCGCTAAACTTTGCGCCGGCACTAACGGGCAACTTAATTTGGGGCGGGGCGCAAACTGCGCTGTGCACGGGCGCTACACGCATAGCGCCCGAAAATCACTTCTCTTAAGGTGCTAACTGCTGGCGCTATCAACTGAAAATCTAGCCCATAGAGTTATACAGCGCAGAAAGAGGCCCTTCGGCCCATCGTGTCTGCGCCGGCCATCAAGCCCTGTCTATTCTAATCCCATTTTCCAGCATTTGCTCATCTAAACGCTTCTTGAATGTTGTGAGGATTCCTGCCTCTACCACCCTTTCAGGCAGTGAGTTCCAGATTCCAGCCACCCTCTGGGTGAAAAAGTTTTTACTCAAATCCCCTCTAAACCTCCTGCCCCTTACCTTGAAACTCTGCCCCCTGGTTATTGACCCCTCTACTAAGGGGAAAAGTTCCTTTCAATCTACCCTATCTATGCCCCTCATAATTTTGTACACCTCAATCTGGTCCCCCCTCAGCCTTCTCTGCTCTAAGGAAAACAACCCCAGCCTGTCCAGTCTCTCTTCATAGCTGAAGCGCTGCAGCCCAGGTCTGACCCCGACCCTTCTGCCCCACAATCTCTCCCAGAACCCCCACCCTCCTGATTACCAGTCCGATAACCCCACCAACTCCCGTTCTTTCCCAGTTGTCGGGGACAGTCCCCAATGGTTCCTGGCTGCGGCCTTCTACTGCTGATTTTCCCACCTGGCAGCCAACCAGCCCGTCAATCTGGAGATGGAGTAAAGTAATGTGGGGACCAAAACTGGATGTGTTATTTTGACCCAGTGACAATGAAGGAATGGTATTATATGTCTGAGAGTCAGGATGGTGTGTGACTTGGAGGGGAACATGGAAGTGATGGGGGTGTTCCTAGGTTATGGGTTTGGAAGGTGCTGCCGAAGAAGCCTTGGCAAGTTGCTGCAGTGCATCTTGTAGATGGTACACACTGCAGCCATGGTATGCTGATGGTGGAGGGGATGGCTGTTTAAGCTAGTGGATGGGGTGCAAATCAAATTGACTGCCATGTCATGGATGGTATCGAGCTTCTTGAATGTTGTTGGAGCTGCAACCATCCAGGCAAGAAACAAAAGAAAGTCTTGCATTTATATAGCGCCTTTCCTAATGTCAGGATGCCCCAAAGTGCTTTACAGCCAATTAAGTGTGTTTTGAAGTGCAGTCACTGTTGTAATGTAGGAATGCAGTAGCCAATTTGTACACAGAAAGGTCCCACAAACAGCAATGTGATAGTGACCAAATAATATTTTTAGTGATGTTGGTTGAGGGATAAATATTGGCCAGGACACTGGGGAGAATTTCCCATGTCTTCTTCGAAAGGTGCCACAGGATCTTTTATGTCCACTTGGGAGGTCAGACGAGGCCTCGGTTTAAAGACAGCACCTCCAACAGAGAAACACTCCCTGAGCACTGCACTGGAGTGCCAGCCTGGATTTTGTGCTCAAGGCTCTGGAGCAGGACTTGAACCCACGACCTTCTGACTCAGGAGGTGAGAGTGCTACCCACTGAGCCAGAGGTGACACCTGTGGAGAGTATTACAGCACACTCCTGACTTGTGCCTTGTAGGTGGTGGAGAGGCTTTGGGGCATTAGGAGGTGAACCACAGAATACCCAGCCTCTGACATGCTCTAGTAGCCATGACATTTATGTGGGTGATCCAGTTCAGTTTCTGGTCAATGGTCAAATAATGTTGGAACCATAGATTTGCGTTAAAATGAATTAATTTTGGCAACTAATGTGATATTTAGGTGCATTATTTGCTGCCTGATCGCAGACCAGCTGCACATTGATGGAGTGAGCCTCTTTCTGTTCATGAAAGGGGTGGCATTGGAGGTAGAGGTCCATCTGGTCACATGAATGCCATCAATAATGCTTGCATTTTGGGGAATTCAACCAGGCTGTAAAAATACAGGGCTGTCATGTTGCTGCACGTTTTCCATGGGTAAGCTGATGAAAGGAGGGGCCTGGACAAACAATGCACCAGTGATGTGCATGATACAACAATACTCAGCAGGTTGGGTGATTTGTCAGGTATCAAGGCTGAGGTCACTTGGACTGCGACTAACAGAGTCATCCCATTTGTTGAAATGGTTTGTAGGTCTTGATGCTGCAGTGTGCAAAGTTCAGCGAAAGCCTCTAGGGAGGAAACATCACCTACGTATACAGCTTTCACCTGACACATCAAGTACAAATGTCTGAGCCTGTGTGCGTAGCAGGTGGCCTAAAGATGGGTCCTCATTGATCTCCTGAGGTGCAAATACATCTTTATGGCCTGCTTCCTTCTCCTCGTCTAGAACTTGCAATTAAAGAGGGATTCCCAGGATACCCATAACCCTCTCAAAGCAGCATAAAGAACTGTTCCCTGGGGAAGCAGTGGTTCAGCTTTAAGACACCATCGGTAAGATTTCAATAAGCCTCTCTCCCTTTCTCCCACAGCAGAAATACAGCACAGAAGCTCTGAATGACAAGAGGCTATATAGAAATCAACAAATAACAGCACACCATTAACAATAAGGACCCAAATGAAGGGAACATTTGTCCCATTAAACAACTGTTTTGTAAAGGAGATGAGCATCTGAAGCATTCCAAACACATTATGGGGCCTTGTCGTTACTTACATATTTCTTAAGGAGCCTTGGACACAATAGGTACGCGGCTGCAAGCACCATAGGTACTTACTGGGCAGAGGAGGCATCCATAATGCAGAGAGCCAGCACTTAATGCACAGCAGAGCTACAAGTATTGAAGATATTATCAGCTCCATTATCTTAAAAGTTTTACTGAAACACATTCCCAGATTCATTATATAAATTTTCTAAGCTTCCACACAAGAGATTTAAGCAAAAATAAAAGCAAACTGAATTGGAGGCAACTTTTTGACATGGGTTGCAAACTGCTTTGGAGTTAGGAGACCGAGAGTAGGGATAAAGGGAAATATACTCTGGTTGGCGGGATATGACAAACGGGGATATGTACTGGGATCTCAGATTTTCACCATATACATCAATGACTTGGATGAAATATATAGAAATTTGTATATCCAAGTTAGGAGCCACGGTAAGTTGTGCAGATGGGAGCAAGAAGTTACAAAAGGGAGATAAGACCGATTATGTGAGCGGGCAAAACTGTGGCAGATGGAGTTCGATGTGGGGAAGCGTGACGTCATCCGCTTTGGATTGAAGAATGACAAATCAGAATGGGCCAGAAATTACTGTGGTTTTGACAGCGTACACGGAAGCCTTCAGAAAGACCCCGCAAGTTCCGGGTTCCCGCCTGCGCTGCGCATGCACGAAAACCCGGAACTTGCGACCTGTCAAGTTTCATATTGACCGATCCTTCGCATCCCCTACAAAATCACTTTGGCTGGGGCAGAGTTAGGGCGATTTGCCCAACTACTGCCCAGCGAATGCCCACGAAACCCCTAAGCCTGGTAAAAGCAGGCGCAGGGCCTCCTTTTACCAGCGTAAGGGTTAAAATTGAAAAAAATAAATTATTAAAACATATACATACATTTAAATTTAGTTTAGGTACATTTTGGCCCGTTTTAAAATGTTTCCATTTATTTTTCAAAAAATTGAATTTTTTATGTTAACTGCTTAATTAAAGGGTCCTTTAATTAATTTTGAACATGTGATCATTTATTTTTATTTAGGGGTTGCGTGGGCATTCGCTGGGCAAATCGCCCAACTCTGCGCCAGCCAAAGTGATTTTGTAGGGGATGCGAAGGATTTGTCAATGCGAAACTTGACAGATCACAAGTTCCGGGTTTCCGCGCACGAATTCCTATATATTTGGGGATTTCTAATATGCTTATGGGGATTCCGTACGTAAATGCAATCCCCATAAGCATCATAGGAATCCCCCTGTTTTGATTGGTTGACCGGGCCCATGTGCTCCCAGGGACGCTTGCGAACCGCGTGCGCCCCGGGATCCGTAAGCCTTTACGCAGGCCTACGTCTGCAGGCTCGAGAAGGGAACTCTCCGTAGCTGTGGAGCCAGGAGGTAAGTACGGAAATATTTTGCGGTGCAGAGGCGTACTCAGGAGGTACGCCTCTGACCGCAAATTCCGGGCCAATATTTACTTAATGAAGAATGGCTAGAACCTGTGGAGGAGCAAAGTCATTTAAGTGTCTATGCGCAAAAATTACAGGAACAAAAAGTAACCAAAAAAGCTTGTGGAATATCAGCATTTATTTCAAGGGGGCTGAAATACATAGAGTAGGAAGTTATGCCTCAGTTATACCGAGCCTTGCTCAGATGCCATCTGGAGTCACTGCCTCCAGTTCTGGCCACTGCATCTCAGGAAGGATGTATTGGCCTTGGTGGGGACGCAGCGCAGATTCACCAGAATGACACTGGGGCTTAAAGGGTTACATAATGAGGGCGTGTTTCATAAACTTGGTTTGCATTCCCTTGAGTTTAAACGGTTGAGGGGTGACCTAATTGAGGTCTTTAAAATGATAAAGAGATTTGATAGGGTAGATACAGAGAAACTATTTCCTCTGGTGGGAAAATCCGGCACAAGGGGACAATTAGAGCTAAGCCAATCAGGAGTTAAATCCTGACACAAAATGTAGTGCAAATCTGGAACTCTCTCCCCCAAAATTCTACAGATGCTGAGCCAATTGAAATTTTCAAGATTGCGATCGATAGATTTTTGCTAGGCAAGGGTATTAAGGGATTATGGAGTGAGACTGGTAAATGGAGGTGAGGAACAGATCAGCCATGATCTGGTTAAATGCTGGAACATGCTCAAGGGGCTGAATACCTTACTCCTGTTCCTATATTCATGGTTGACCAAGATAAATATAATGTAAATGTAATGGGCCAGAAATTCGCGGCCAGAAGCATGAGTACGGTCGGGGTACTCACGCATTTGGCCGTTGGAAATGCCGGCGTTCAGCAGGAACAGCGCATGCGGGGAACGCCGGCATTTCCAGACCCGAGGTCTATTCACAGCGCGTGCGACTGCACAGGCAGCGCTTGCGCAGTGAACTTTGTAGATTTCAATGATGGATTCAGTGAGGGTAAGTCCTTAGAAGTTACACTTGAAAAAAGCAAGTGTAAAGTTGTTCATTGGCTGCGGAGGAAGATATATTTTATCGTGGAGCTTCTGAAATGCAATATTTTTGTTTGGGAAAGGGAGGGAAGTTATTTTAAGAAATTTTAAGTAAGTTTTAAAGTTAAAATTTTTTTTTTTAAAGGGTTTTCAGAACGGTAGGTAGAAGGAGCAATTGTGGCTGTGTGAATGGAATGTGAGAATGAGTTATGTATGTATGTCCACATATATTCCTTTACATATATGTATGTATGTTTTATATTCCTTTACTAATGTGTATGAATGTATGTTTTTAATTATGATTTTCCAATAAGTTACTTTCTCTGAAAGTCATAATTAAATAATACATTCATACACATAAGTAAAGGAATATATACATAACACGCAAAGGAATATATACAGACATACATACTTTCAGAAGCTCCACGATAATAAATATCTTCCTCCGCAGCCTCTGGAGCAACTGTACCCATGCTTTTTTCATGTGTAAGTTGTAATGACTTGACCTCACTGAAAGCATTAATGAAAGTGGCGAATTATACTGCGCACGCGCTGCCTGTGCAGTCGCACGCGTTCTGCCTCTGAACCCCTTCGTTCAGAGGACAGGAAATGCCGGTTTTCCCCACATGCACTGTGCATGCTGAAAACCGGCATTTCATCCGGCCAGATGCGTAAGTACCCCGACCGTACTCGCGCATTTGGAAGGGAATTACTGGGCCAACATTTTACATGTCAATAAAATGAAAAATTTAACAATTGCACGACTTGCCCCCTCGCATCTGCGACTGAGGGTCCAAGGAGGTGCATTGCGCAAGAGGTCATCATCGTACGTATCCTCACACTGTTCCCTTTGGGGAACTGTATGAAGTGGTGGAAGGATTTATGGCCGTGATTAACGCTCATTCCGTGACCGTAACCATCTTTGAACCAGCCATTAGGGTGGTTAGTCCTATGGCGGGAGGGCTTTACGGGCTCCCACAACCCATCTGAGGGGGGGGGGGGGGCCACCAACACCCACGGACGCAAGTATCCCACTGGATGTCCACCCAGAATTTAAAGTTGGAGCTCCGACTCCACTTGCCGGGACTGTCTGGAGTGGGGTTCAAAACCCTACTCCTTCTGGCCCAGCGGCGGGGATGCTTACTGCTACGCAAAAGGCCCACTCCGCACAAAAGGTGACACCCATACGTTTCCTGCGCCTTTTCCCTCCCCGTGACTGGAGCCCTATGCTGCCATTTCACGTTGCTAATCGGATTGGGCCTTTGTCATAGCGGTAGGATCCCCGCCGCTGGGCCAGATCAGGGTAGGGTTTCGAACCCCGCTCCAGACAGTCCCGGCAAGTGGAGTCGGAGCTCCGGCTCTAAATTCTGTGTTGACATCCAGTGGGATATTTGCGTCCGTGGGTGTGGGTGGCCCCCCCTCCTTGTATAGCTTGTGGGAGCCCGTAAAACCCTCCCACCATAGGACTAACCGCCCTAATGGCTGGTTCAAAGATGGTTACGGTCACGGAATGAGCGTTAATCATGGCCATAAATCCTTCCACCACTTCATACAGCTCCCCAAAGGGAACAGTGTGAAGACACGTATGACGACGACATTGCTAAATAAATAAATGGAATTTAAAAAATTCTTTTAGGGCTTTTAAAAGTCTTTAAATTGCTTTAATTCTCTTTAAAACTACTTCAGATTACTCAAAATAATGTAAACATTTTAAAAAGTTTATAAAAGTTACCAAAATCTTCAAAAAACTTCCAAAAACCTATTTAAACTGCTGCTTTGCATGTAAAAATGCTTAGCAGCTTGACAGAAACATTGGGGGCGTGTCCAGTGAAACTGAGACCTCAAGGGGCGTGTCTCACTTGCACTGCACGCTCCTGGCTTCGCGCTGGCTGCACTCCTGGGCGGCGTGACGTCATACGCTGCCCGGGATTCTTCTTTTTCAAACACCAAGTCCAGGCGTCCCTGGAGCTGATCGGCAGTAGCGCGGGGTAAGTGCATATACGGGGCTTGCACGCGCGGCAAGCCCCATTCACCAATTTCTGGCCCAATGTATAAAGAACACCCCAATGGTTCAGTCAGCCATTGGCCCACTGAGTGGTGTGCTATACAGAGTAGTGAGGTCCCATTGTCATCACTGTGCACAGTTAGCTGATCCTGGCTGAGGTGATGTTAGGAAACAACAACAGCAACTTGCATTTATATAGCACCTTTAATGTAGCAAAATGTCCCCAAGACATTTCACAGGAGCGTTATCAAACAAAATTTGACACCAAGCCACATAAGGAGATATTAGGGCAGATAACTGAAAGCTTGGTCACAGAGGTAGGTTTTAAGGAGCATCTTAAAGGAGGAGACATTTAGGGAGGGAATTCCCGAGCTTAGGCCCTTGGCAGCTGAAGGCATGGCTGCTAATGCTCAAGAGGCTAGAAGTAGAGGAGCGCAGAGATCTCGGAGGGATGTAGGGCTGGAGGAGGTTACAGAGGTAGGGAGGTCATGGAACACCACAATTCCACAGGAATCATTCCGGTTTCCTGCTCCTAGTAATTATCCAATGACCCCTGCGGCCATTGGGTGAGGGCAGGATCAAGCTTGGCTAGATACCCCCCACATGCAAAGGCTCACTGTCAAAACTCATATCTGAATAACAGTCACTTAGATGAGGCATCAGCAAGGTATGGTGTTCAGGAGAAAAGATCAAATTGGCGGACATAATAGCCAAAAAACTAATACGAAAAATGTGGTCATTCTAAAGGGAATTAATTAAAAATCTGCAGCAGCCAAGTACTATTAACAGGGTCCTCATTACATCTACTTCATTCCTGGTGATTTGTCACTGTTCACAAGAAAATTCAAAGATCGATTTCTCTATTAATCAATCATCTCCAATTCATCAGTTGCATGAGTAACAAAAATAACACTGTTATCAGAAACATCATTACTCTAATACATTTCATGCAGGAAGTCGGAGTTGTAATAAGGCTGCAGTGAATGAACCAGCATGATGCATGCTAGATTAGCAGAGAGCTAATCAAGGCAGGAGATGAGAGCAAAGTACATTAATTGACTCAATTTGCCCTGTTGCAGCAGGGAATGTGTCGGATCATCCATTATAATCCTTAACACATTTTCCAGGATGAACAGTTTTGTTTAATATTTTACAGCAAATATATTTTTGTTCTGCTTTTCAATTATAAATCAAGCACTGAGGGATTTAAAAAAAAATGACTCATCTCTTACAGTAAGAAATGTGCATTTTATTCTGAGGTTTATGTTTATTCTATAAAAATTTTGAATTTCCCTTCAACTCAAATGGAAAGCGACACTTCTGATATTGGCATTAAATCACGTTGCTATGGATAAGCAGAATCGGCTTTGTGTAATTCTCCGAACCCCTCCCCACCGCCATATCTGATTCAGGATGTTTGAAGCTCATTTCAGTATAAACAGTGAGAAATATTCAACATTAACATCTCTTACTTTGATGAGCCCAAATTTTACCATAAAAGAAGAAATGTAGGAGTGGCATTGATTGAGGCCCTAGAAATTGGTCACCTCCTTGCCCTCTCGATAAGGGCAATCCTGCTCCTCCCGACCCTACAATACCACGTGGGCCATTGCCAGCCATCACTGAGGGGAGGCCTCATGCTGGGGATCGGAGGCCTCAAGAGGGGGGTTCTCTGATCGCGGGGGGGGGCGGGTTAGGTAGGGAATCTGGATCCAGGAGGTAGGTATAAAGCCACTTGCCTCCTGGATGCAGCAGTCCCTGCTTTGCTTTAACTGCCGAGTTTCACGAATTGTGCGAAATCCGTCCACAGGCAGTTAAATTCAAAATGGATGGGGATAAAGAGGCTTCCAGTCTCATTACAATGTTTAAATTGACGTTCCACCCCCTGGGAGCAGGTTGATATTGACTGCAATGGCAATAACAATCGGGAGACATGTAAAACGGACTGCCGACTCATTGTCACCCGTTTTACACTATTGCTTGGAGTCAAAATTACCTTCAGGAATTCAACTCAACCCTCATTTACTTTAAATGTTCTCTTTCTGTGACATTAAAGACACGAGCTGTTGAATGTAGCTAGTGTGTGTTAAATATAAGGGTAGAAATTGAGAGGTCCTGCTGCCTGCTTGAAGCCTTGCTAGGTGTGAGCCTGGGTCAGAGACAGGGCAATATCATTGTAAGCCCTGATTGTGCTCCCTTGTGTCTGGCAAGGCTCCACGCAGGCAGCAGAGCTTTACAATTTCTGCCCTACTGAATATTGGATAACCTATTGACACACACACACACACACACACACACATTCAGATATATAATAGCAGACATAAAATAAGCAGGAAAAGTGACCTAATTAAAAAAAGTTAGTGAGTCATTGAAAATGAGGAGCTGTTTGAATATGGAGTGCACTTAAGATGCAAAACTGTGTACCACAACCCCTAGAAAGTGAACTATCAAAGGATAACAAAGATTACTGTGGCTTGTAGGACTGAACTCATTTCAGTTAAAATATTTATAGCATCCTGAATCATCTGTGCAAAGAAGCGATCCCTGGCTTATGGATTAATCTGAACATTTCTATTATTATTGTTTGGATTGCATTATATGTCAGGTGCAAGAAAGGTGTCCACTATAATTTGTTCATCTTCAACCGAAAATCAGCTCCGCACACATAAAAGTCCCAGAGACCCAGGTAAGGCCTCACAGCGTCGGCGGGAATCTCGAGCGGCAGAGCGGGGCTATAAAAGGCCCAGAGACCCAGGTAAGGCCTCACAACGTCGGCGGGAATCTCGAGTGGCAGAGTGGGGCTATAAAAGTCCCAGAGACCAGGTAAGGCCTCACAGCGTCGGCGGGAATCCTGAGCGGCAGAGCGGCGCTGTAAAAGTCCCAGAGACCAGGTAAGGCCTCAAAGCGTCGGCGGGAATCTCGAGTGGCAGAGCGGGGCTATAAAAGTCCCAAAGACCCAGGTAAGGCCGCACAGCGTCGGCGGGAATCTCGAGCGGCAGAGCAGGGCTATAAAAGGCCCAGAGACCCAGGTAAGGCGTACCAGTCTCCAGTCTGGAAGGAGAGAGGTAAAAAGTAATCCAAGTGTGACGTCACCAGAAAGTGGGTAAGTGATTGGTTGGTAAGTATTTCTCCCTTTTAAGCTTAAATCTCTTTGGTTTATAGTTTCTAAGGTGTGATATTCACCATCTAGAATCGGGGCAGAGGATATTTAAGAATAATATTAATAAATTTAATTAATTACATAGAATGGGAGATCAGGCGATGTGTTGCTACTGCAATATGTGGGAGCTGGTGAACACCATTGATGCTCACAGTGATCACATTTGCAGTAAGTGTTGGCTGCTCGAAAAACTCCGGCTCCGTGTTGAAGAGCTGGAGTCCGAGCTTCAAACACTGAGACACATCAGGGAGGGGGAGAGATACCTGGACTCTGTGTATCATGAGGTAGTCACACCAATTAGATTAATTAATTCAGATGTAGTCCGTGGCCAGGGTCAGGATGGTGTGACTAGAAGTGAGGCAGGTACGGGGATCCAGGAGGTAGTGTTGGAGGAGCCGCAGCCCTTGCACTTGTCCAACAGGTTCGAGGCTCTTACTCCCTGTGGGGACAGGAGCAGGGACTGCAGGGAGGATGAGCAACCTGGCCACAGCACCGTGGAGCAGGGGGCCATTCAAGTGGGGGGAGTTAAAAGAAATATTGTAGTGGTAGGGGATAGTATCGTTAGGGGGAGAGATAGAGTTGTTTGCAGCCGAGAGCGAGAGTCCCGAAGGCTGTGTTGCCTGCCCGGTGCCAGGGTTAAGGACATCTCCTCTGGACTGGAGAGAAACTTGGAGTGGGAGGGGGAGGATCCAGTTGTCGTGGTCCACGTTGGTACCAACGACATAGATAGGACAAGGAAGGAGGTTCTGCTGAGGGAGTTTGAGCAGCTAGGGGCCAAATTAAAAAGCAGAACCACAAGGGTAGAGTCACGAGCGAATTTGGCTAGGACAAATAAAATCAGAGAGTTAAATGCGTGGCTCAAAGACTGGTGTGGGAGAAATGGGTTTTGCTTCCTGGGACACTGGCACCAGTACTGGGGCAGGAGGGAGCTGTTCCGTTGGGATGGGCTTCACTTGGCCAGTGCTGGGACTAGAGTCCTGGCGGATCATATAACTAGGGCTGTAGAGAGGGCTTTAAACTAACTAGTGGGGGGGAGGTTCCTAGAGAGCAAATAATAAAAATGACAACAGAGAAGGTCATAGACGTAGGTAGCAGTGGGGAAATTAAAAACCAGAGCGTGTCAGGAAGGGGCAGAAGGTATGGAGTAAAAGGTAAAGTAATAAAAAGGGCAAAAGCAGGAACTAAGTGTCACAAAACATATTTGAAAGTTCTCTATCTGAATGCACGTAGCATTCGTAACAAAATAGACGAGTTAATGGCACAAATAACTACATATGGGTATGATCTTGTGGCCATTACAGAAACATGGCTGCAGGGTGACAATGCCTGGGAATTAAACATACCAGGTTATTTAACGATCAGGAAGGACAGGCAGGAAGGAAGGGGAGGTGGGGTGGCTATGTTAATAAAGGAAGGAATCACTGTAATACAGAGAAATGATATTGGGTCAAAAGATCAGGATAATGAAACAGTTTGGGTGGAGGTAAGGAATAATAAGGGGAAAAAAACACTAGTGGGCGTAGTCTACAGGCCTCCGAACAGTGGCAACTCTGTTGGACGGAGTATCAATCAGGAAATAGTTGAGGCTTGTAATAAGGGAACATCTATAATTATGGGGGATTTTAACTATCATATTAATTGGACAAATCAAATTGGGCAGGGCTGCCTTGAGGATGAGTTCATTGAGTGTATTAGGGATGGGTTCCTTGAGCAGTATGTAACTGAACCGACCAGGGGGCAAGCAACCTTAGATCTGGTCCTGTGTAACGAGACAGAATTAATTATAAATGTCCTAGTAAAGGATCCCCTTGGAATGAGTGACCATAACATGGTTGAATTCTGTGGTGTATGTAACTTGTTCCATCTTAAGAGAACTTAAACCTGTTCCACCTTAAGAGATGTACTACTTTCTCTGGCTGCTGTATACGGTAATACCGGTGGTGACCACACCGGTATATAAGTGCTGTGTAGTAATTTGCTGAGAAGTTCAGCCCTGACCTTCGACTAGTAAAGACCTGTTAAAGTTATTCTTGTGGTCTGTGTGCATTGATTCATATTAACCATAACTGGAACACACAGACTTAACAGTGGCGACGAGTACGATCTTACCCTGCGGCAGAGATACATCCAAGGCAGTTTAACGGGCGTCGAGAAGAGGCATCCGCCCTCATCATCCTGCTGAGAAAAGACTCGGGTCTGAAGAACAAAGGAAGAATCCTGACACGAAGCCTTCCATCAGCGACAGGCAGTGATCATCCCTTCTACCACGGTGGTGGGTAAGCTGATCAGCGACGAGCAGCAAGTCAGTCACGTTGGCTGTGGAGTAGGGGAGGGAAAACGGAGGATATAAGGGCGGAGAACTCGACCACGGCCGGGGAAAAGAGCCGGACAGAAGTCGGGGCCAGAGGCGCTGAGACTGGGGCAGCGTAAGGCACGGGAGTCGCGGTGAATGCAAACGCAGCCGGTGTAAAAGACCGGGCTGCAAGCGGGTTGGGAGACGCAACAGCGTCGAGAGAGAGCTCGACCGCGACCGGTGAAAAAGGCCGGGCAGCTACCGAGGCCGCGAGGCGCAGTGACCGGGACAGCGTAAGGCGCGGGAGAAAATTTAAAAAAACGCGGAGAACTCAGCCGCAGCCGGTGGAAAGGACCGGACTGCAAGAGGGGCTGGGAGGCACGAATTGAGAACCGCTGGGGAGGCGCGAACAGCAGCAATACGGCAATCACCATTACAGCCAGCGGGGGAGAAAGGCAAACGCGGGAAACCGCCATTTTCATAGGCGGGGGAAGAAGACAAGCGCGGGAAACCGCCATTTTAAAATAAAAGAAAAAAGAAAAGAAAATTTTTTTTTGTTTCTCAAGAAGATTGCAAGGATGCCTAAGCGTGGTAACATCAACGATTTTGATGCCAATGTTGAAGATTGGGCCACGTATGTAGAACGCATAGAAGTTTATTGTAAAGCAAATAAGATATCAGATGAGGATAAAGCACTAACCATGTTAAAATTAATGGGTGCGAAGACATACGGGCAATTGAAACACCTTCTATCACCAGAGAAACCGGTGGATAAGACTTTCGCGGATATTGTTACCGTCCTGAAAAATCATTTAAGCCCCACACCGCTGATGCTAGCGGAACGATTTAAATTTTACAGCAGAAAGCAGCTGAAAGATGAAAGCAATGCTGAATTTTTAATTGAATTGCGTAAGCTAGCAAAGTACTGTCAGTTTGGAACAGGACTAATAGATGCGCTAAGACATAAATTTGTGTGTGGATTGTTAAAAGAAGAGACACAAAAGCGACTGCTTGAGAAGAATGAGCTGACGCTTGATAAAGCTGTCGCTATGGCAGCATCGCACGAAGCCGCAGCGAGAGGCACGGCGGTAATGCAGCTACGGTCACCGGAACTCAGCACAAATCAAATGGTCTTGGGTACAGTAAAATGTTATCGTTGTGGAAAGACAACACATGATCAGAACCAGTGCTGGTTCAAAAATAAGGAATGTAGAAAATGTGGCAGGCTTGGTCACATAGCTAAAGTATGCCGGTCAGGAGAGAAGACCAGCAACAAAAAGTCACCGCAGGGAAAGTACAGAAAGGTACACAAGGTGACAGAGAACAGTTCGAACGAACAGAAGTCAGATTCAGACGCCAGCAGTAATGAACTGGGTAGCTTAAGAGTACACAACATTGGTAAGGAAGCAGACCTCCAGACAATTTGGGTCACACTTCAGATAGCAGGAGTCCAAGTGAAGATGGAATTGGACACTGGATCGGCATTGACGGTCATGAATAAGAAAGATTACAAAAGGTTATTCCAACATATTCCCCTACGGGATACGGAGATTGTATTGAAAACATACACGGGGCAAAGAGTATACCCCATCGGAAAGATAGAGGTAAAGGTGGTCCACAAGGGCAAAGAAAGCTGAGGAATGGACTTATATGTGCTACCTGAAGGAGGTCCACCACTACTGGGATGGGAGTGGATTAGAAAAATGAATATGGACTGGCATTCCTTAAAAGCACTAACGGTAGATGCCAGGGAAACAGATGTCAAACCTAAACGATTGTCCAGAATATTGGACGATGCTAAAGAGGTGTTCCAGCAGGGACTGGGAACACTGAGAGGAATTACGGCAAACATCAAGATTGAAGAACATGCACAACCAAAATTTTTCAAAGCCAGACCGGTACCCTATGCGATACGACCTGCTGTGGAAGCGGAGCTGGAAGCGCTAGAACGTTCAGGAGTACTGTCTAAGGTAGACTGGAGTGAGTGGGCTACGCCCATTGTTCCCGTGATGCAACGTCCTTCGAGCAACAAGCCGGGAGAACCAGGGAAGGTTCGCATCTGTGGAGATTTCAAGATCACTGTTAATCCGGTGCTTCACACGGTGCAGTATCCGCTTCCGCGGATTGAGGATATCTTCGCTTCATTGTCGGGCGGGAAACACTTCACCAAGATAGACCTGGCGCAGGCGTACTTACAGATGGAAGTTGAGGAAGAGTCACGCCAGTACCTCACGATCAACACGCATAGAGGCTTGTACCGGTATAGTAGACTGGTTTTTGGAGTGGCATCGGCTCCAGCAATTTGGCAGAGGGCCATGGAGCAGGTATTACAGAGAATTCCAGGCACACAATGTTACCTGGACGATATTCTGATTACAGGAGAGGGTGACGAGGGACACCTCGCAAATTTGGAACTGGTGCTCATCAGATTGAAAGAATATGGACTTCAAGTTAATCGGCAGAAATGTGAGTTCTTTCAGAAGCGGATCTCGTACTGTGGCCATGTCATTGACCAGGAGGGACGTCATAAGTCTCCTGACAAGATCGAAGTGGTTGTGAAGGCTCCCGCTCCGGTTAATGTATCTCAGTTGAGGTCGTTCCTAGGATTGATTAACTATTACCATAAGTTTCTGCCAAATTTATCCACGGTACTGCACCCGCTGAACGTTCTTTTGCAGAAGGGAGTACCATGGGAGTGGAGCGAGGACTGTAAGAAGGCCTTTCGCAAAAGCAAGGAATTGATAACCTCAGAGGAAGTGTTGGCTCACTTCAACCCAACACTGCCTATTCGTTTGGCTTGTGATGCTTCTCCATATGGTATTGGGGCAGTACTCTCACACAAGTTGCCAAATGGCACGGAGAGGCCAGTCGCGTTTGCATCCAGATCATTGACCTCCGCTGAGCGCAACTATGCTCAGATAGATAGGGAGGCTCTCAGCCTTGTGTGGGCAGTAAAGAAGTTTAATCATTACCTGCAGGGCCAAAAGTTTACGCTTCTGACAGACCATCAGCCATTGGTATCCATTTTTAACCCTAAGAAGGGTGCGTCGGTGATGACAGCACAGAGACTCCAGAGATGGTCCCTTTTCCTAGGGGCACATCAATATCACATCGAATTCAAAGGTACAAAGCAGCATGGTAATGCTGATGGGCTGTCGCGCCTGCCACTACCTGAAGAAGAGGAGACAACGAAGGTTGACCCTGTTGAGTTATTTCACTCGACCATCATCGAGTGTTTACCAGTCACCAATGCAAGTATTGAAAGAGAAACCAGGAACGACCCGACACTGTCCCGAGTCTACGAGGTGACAGTGAAGGGATGGCCAGCACATGGTGATTCCCTGTTACCGGCATTCTCGGCAAGACGAGACCAGCTGTCCGTCTGTCAAGGAACATTGATGTATGGAACGAGAGTGATTATTCCTCTGAGTTAAGGGAAAGAGTTCTAAAGGAACTGCATGAAGGTCATCTGGGGGAGTCCAGATGAAAAGCCTTGCTAGGGCTTATGTGTGGTGGCCGGGTATCGACCAATAGATAGAGGAGCTGACGAAAAGCTGCTCAGGGTGCCAAAAAGTGCAAAATGCACCTCCGATTGCACCGCTGCATCCATGGGAATGGCCTTCAGCCCCATGGCAACGCATACATATTGACTTTGCTGGTCCATTCATGGACTCCATGTTTCTAATTGCGGTGGACGCACATTCTAAATGGCCAGAAGTGATCAAGATGACTACCACTACTTCAGAAAAGACAATTGCGGTGTTAAGAACGATATTCGCAAGGAACGGATTACCAGAACAAATATGTTCCGACAACGGACCACAGTTCGTGTCAGAAGAATTCCAAAAATTCTTAAAGAAGAATGGGGTGAAACATTATACCTCTACCCCATATCATCCGGCTACAAATGGGTTGGCCAAGAGATTTGTACAAACATTCAAAAAGGCAATAAAGGCCATGAGCGAAGATCAGATTCCACTACAACATAAGGTGGACAAGTTTCTACTGGCATATCGAAACGCTGCTCGTGCAGTGACAAACCAAAGTCCTGCCATGATGTTTTATAACAGGAGGTTGCGGTCCAGGTTGGACTTGTTAAAACCAAATGTGCGGAGGGAAGTTGAAAACAAACAGTTCCAGCATATAAATAACAAGACCACTCGGAGTTTCGAGGTAGGACAACAAGTGTTGGCCAGGGACTATGGAAACGAGAAATGGCAATCCGGAACAATTCGGGCCAGACAAGGACCCCTGATGTACACGGTAGATGTTGGTAAAAATGTAATACGGCGTCATGCTGACCAACTGGTAGAATCGAGAACAAGGGTCGAACCCATGGTTACGACAGAGACAACCGTGGAAGAAGTTAGTGAACCTGAAGCATCTACCTCGGCAGTGAATGTACCTGATGATGATGTCCAAGACATAAGAGACCAACTAGAGGAGTCACCTCAGCAACAAGAATCAGAGACCCCTGAAAGGCGTTATCCAACTCGAATCAGGAGGCCTCCTGAGAGACTGAACCTTTGAACTGTTTCTACATGAAGTTGTGTATGTATATATGTTATTATGTTATGTTAAATGGGGATATAACTGTTAAGCTAAAAAGGGAGGATTGTGGTGTATGTAACTTGTTCCACCTTAAGAGAACTTAAACCTGTTCCACCTTAAGAGATGTACTACTTTCTCTGGCTGCTGTATACGGTAATACCGGTGGTGACCACACCGGTATATAAGTGCTGTGTAGTAATTTGCTGAGTAGTTCAGCCCTGACCTTCGACTAGTAAAGACCTGTTAAAGTTATTCTTGTGGTATGTGTGCATTGATTCATATTAACCATAACTGGAACACACAGACTTAACAAATTCCATATTCAATTAGAGGGTGAGAAGGTTGGATCTCAAACAAACGTGCCATGCTTGAATAAAGGAGACTATGAAGGTATGAGAGCGGAATTGAGTAGAGTGGATTGGGAAAAAAATTAAAGGGTAAGACGATACATGATCAGTGGTGTACATTTAAGGAGTTATTTTACAACTTCCAAAAAATATATATTCCACTGAGAAGAAAAGGGTGTAAAAGAAAAGACAGCCATCCATGGCTAAGTAAAGAAATTAAGGATAGTATTCGACTAAAAACAAGGGCATATAAGGTAGCCAAATCTAGTGGGAGGATAGAGGATTGGGAAAACTTTAAAAGACAGCAAAAAATAACAAAAAGATTGATTAAGAAAGGGAAGATAGATTATGAAAGTAAATTAGCAAAAAATATAAAAACAGATAGTAAGAGTTTTTATAGTTATATAAAAAGAAAAAGGGTGGCTAAAGTAAATGTTGGTCCCTTAGAGGGTGAGACCAGGAAATTAATGGTGGGAAATGTGGAGATGGCAAAAACACTAAATGAATATTTTACATCAGTCTTTACAGTAGAAGACACTAAGAATATCCCAACACTGGACAAACAGGGGGCTAAAGGGGGGAGGAGCTAAACACGATCAAAATCACTAAGGAAGTGGTACTCGGTAAAATAATGGGACTCAAGGCGGATAAATCACCTGGACCTGATGGCTTACATCCTAGGGTCTTGAGGGAAGTGGCGGTAGGGATTGTGGATGCATTGGTAATAATTTTCCAAAACTCCCTGGACTCGGCAAAGGTCCCGGCAGACTGGAAAACTGCTAATGTAACACCCTTATTTAAAAAGGGCAGTAGACAGAAGGCTGGAAACTATAGACCGGTTAGCCTAATATCTGTGGTAGGTAAAATTTTGGAGTCCATTATTAAGGAGACAGTAACAGGACATTTGGATAATCATAATTTAATAGGACAAAGTCAGCATGGTTTTATGAAGGGGAAGTCATGTTTGACAAATTTGCTGGAGTTCTTTGAGGAAGTAACGTATAGGGTGGATAAAGGGGAACCAGTGGACGTAGTGTATTTAGACTTCCAAAAGGCATTTGACAAGGTGCCACACAAAAGATTATTGCTTAAGATAAAAAATCACGGGATTGGGGGTAATATTCTGGCATGGATAGAGGATTGGCTATCTAACAGAAGGCAGAGAGTTGGGATAAATGGTTCATTCTCAGACTGGCAATCAGTAACTAGTGGTGTTCCGCAGGGGTCAGTGCTGGGTCCCCAACTCTTTACAATCTATATTAACGATTTGGAGGAGGGGACCGAGTGTAACATATCAAAGTTTGCAGATGATACTAAGATGGGAGGGAAAGTAGTGAGTGAGGAGGACATAAAAAACCTGCAAGGGGACATCGACAGACAAAGTAAGTGGGCAGAGATTTGGCAGATGGAATACAATACTGGAAAGTGTGAGGTTATGCACTTTGGCAGGAAAAATCGTAGAGCAAGTTATTATCTTAATGGCAAGAAACTGGAAAGTACTGAAGTACAAAGGGATCTGGGGGTCCTGGTGCACGAAACTCAAAAGGTTAGTATGCAGGTGCAGCAAGTGATTAAGAAGGCCAATGGAATGTTGGCTTTCATTGCTAGGGGGATAGAATATAAAAATAGGGAGGTATTGCTTCAGTTGTACAAGGTATTGGTGAGACCGCACCTGGAATACTGCGTACAGTTTTGGTGTCCATACTTAAGAAAGGACATACTTGCTCTCGAGTCAGTACAAAGAAGGTTCACTCGGTTAATCCCGGGGATGAGGGGATGGACATATGAGGAGAGGTTGAGTAGATTGGGACTCTACTCATTGGAGTTCAGAAGAATGAGAGGCGATCTTATTGAAACATATAAGATTGTGAAGGGGTTGGATCGGGTGGATGCGGGGAAGATGTTCCCGATGATGGGTGAAACTAGAACTAGGGGGCATAGCCTTAGAATAAGGGGCTGCTCTTTCAAAACTGAGATGAGGAGGAACTACTTCACTCAGAGGGTGGTAGGTCCATGGAATATGCTGCCCCAAAAAGCTGTAGAAGCTACATCATTACGTAAATTTAAAACAGAAATAGACAGTTTCCTAGAAGTAAAGGGAATTAAAGGTTACGGGGAACGGGCAGGAATTTGGACATGAGTCTAGGTTCGGATCAGTCATGGCCCTGTGGGTAGCGGAGCGGGCCCAGGGGCCGTGTAGCCTGATCCTGCTCCTATTTCGTGTGTCTAATTCTGTTAGATTCAGGAGATGGTTCTGTGATAGTGGATTGGCGGTTAGGATCAGATCAGCCATGATCTTATTGAATGGCGGAGCAGGCTCGAGGGGCCGATTGGCCTACTCCTGCTCCTATTTCTTATGTTCTTATGTTCTTATGTACCACTGGTGATGGCATACAGCTGCTGTATTTCAGGGTATGCTGTCCATCACTGGTAATGAGCATTGTGCAAGGATATGCTTAAGCATCTGATTTACTATTCCTTACTGACCCGATTATGGGGTTGATTCTCATGCAATGGTGTAAGTTAGTTCTAAAAGGTTAAGAATGGATGAAAACCTGGCCAGAATGGTAACATATTAGTAGTTGTCTAGGGTTAGGCTATTTGTATCATTATTCACAGTTCCAGGGACAGATTTGGACAGATAGAAGGAGTGCACTACAGGTGGAAGCAGAAAATTGCATTTAAGTAAAATTTAAAGTGATCTAGACAATTAGAGAAAAGTGGAAGAATCGAGAAGAGGCTTTTTTTTTAAAAACACAACTTTTGGAAAGACTCAAAAGGCACCTCAATCCATTGTCGTCCTTTTTCAAGTCTAACTGGGGACAGAGGAAAGAAATAGCAGGCAAACCGAAGAGAAAGGAAACCCAATGTGCAGGGATGAATCTGCAGGCAAGCCATGGGGCAGCCTAGGAACCAACCTCTTTTTGACAACTCTTGAAGTGGAAGTGGCGCTGCAAGAGGTTTTTGTGAGCAGGGCGGTCTTTTTTACCACTCTATGACACCAGCCACATAGGTCAGCATCGCAGTATGCCTGGGATGAGTTGGAGATAGGCTTGAGCCAGTCACTGGCTGTGAAAGCACTAGAAAACACCTCTGCCTCTGGTGAAGAAATTTCCATGGGGTCATTGGCAGGTAGGTGCAACAATGACTGAAAGTATAATTGATCACATCTTGGTGAGCGTGGCCAATCAAGGAATGTTGATTGTCGATCAATCTGGTATGCCTTCTTCCATGCATTAGTGCCAGCCATGGCTCAGTTGGTAGCACCCTCGCCTCTGAGTCAGAAGGTTGTGGGTTCAAAGTCCCACTCCAGGGACTTGAGCTCATAAAGCTAGGCGGACACTCCAGTGCAGTGCTGAGGGAGTGCTGCACTGTCGGAGGTGCCGTCTTTTGGATGAGAAGTTAAAACCGAAGCCCCATCTGCTCTCTCAGGCGGACGTAAAAGATCCCATTGCACTATTCCAAAGAAGAGCAGGGGAATTATCCCCGGTGTCCTGGCCAATATTTATCCCTAGTGATTAACATCAGTAAAAAAAATTATCTGGTCATTGTCACATTGCTGTTTGTGGGAGCTTGCTGTGTACAAATTGGCTGCCGTGTTTCCTACATTACAACAGTGACCACACTTCAAAAAGCATTTCATTGGCTGTAAAGCGCTTTGGGACATCCAGAAGTCTTTCTTTTATTATTTCAGTGAGCAATTGGTAAATCTATGAAACAGGTTCCATAGGGAGAAGGTGGAAGCAGACATTGTTGATTCATTCAAATGCAAATTAGATAGATCGCTTTTAGAAAATAATACTTTGCGATACAGTATACAAGTAATTTGAAATATGACGTGTTACGTGCTTGGGAGGAATAGATGACTCTGGTCCTAAGGTTTCCAAATCTTTCCACCACTGGGGGTTTTCCTCGCCTCATGTCTGGGTCTGTTGTAGACTAATTCGTAGAGATTGATTACCATGATTAATCAGAAACTGCATTATTGTTGTATCATGTGATTATCGGGATGTTAAGGCGAACTAGATGGAACTTGGTCTTTCTTTAGCCACGCCTCTGTTCCTATGCATAACTATTTAAAGCAAGACATACTGTGATGGGGTGTTTCCATAGAACCATCCAACATAATGATTAGTCAGGCATTTGCATACTGTATCTTGCCATTAGGTCTGTTTCACAGTCTCCTTTGGGAATAGAAACCTTGAACATACGGATTGCTTGCCAAAGCTAGTTATGTGCACCTGTGCTTGCGGGTACGGGTGTAAGGGTACCAGTGGGTGGGTACAGAGCAGCCCAACCTGCCTGGGATTCCCCAGTTTGTCCTCCTCACTTTCATTCAGAAAGTTGCGATGAGGGAATTGCAATCAGTAGCAGGAATGGGAAAATAGAAACCGCTGAACAATTAGCAGACTCTCGACAACCTAAGTGCAAGCAGGAAAGAAAATGATGAAAAATAGTCCAAAAATGCTGTAAAAGCATCACATTATATTATTGTGCCCTTTAGAAATTCCACGTGACTTTGCAGTCTCTAGCAACCTGGGCACCTTATTGAGCGAACATTAGTTATGCTGACTTGCATGCAAAAGTTTCGGGTAAATGCATGCAGGAAATCCTTGCTCACCTTTCAATATTTAAAAAGAAGGGAACTTCCTTCTCCCACCCCCAGCCCTGCTGGAAATGCTCATCTTATGTAAGTGGGGCAGAGATCTGTCATTATGGATCTCCATCCATTTTTCCAGTCCATTATGCCCGCAGAACTGAAATATATGGGAGTAACAGGCAGGATAACTGGTGCACAGTTTAGTCCTGGAGGGGGCGGGGGGACGGGGACAAAAGTCTAAACAATGCACTGGAGATGTGCACCAATTATCCATAATATATCATTTATCACAAATTGGTTCCCGTCTGTTCCCGAAGACTCTGATCATTATGGAAATTTTAAACACAGGAACATTTGAACGAACAATTAGAAAAAGTTTTGCAGCAGGAAATTGGCAGCATCACAAAACAAGCCCAACGCCACCAGACCGATTGGTTCAGGCCACGAATGTCAGATGGAACATGTCTTCTTCCCTTCCTCTTCCCAGTGATTTTAAATACTGAAAAGAAACATTGCCACAGCTGCGCAACAGTCAAATGCAATAATGTTCATGACAGCATTGTCATAGAAAACACTAGTAGTAATTTTCCGCCTCCGCATTTCAAAAAGGGAGCTTCTTCCACTGGAGGCACGTATTGGGAGTTTAGGTGTGCGCTGCGCTTGATTTTGTGACCATTTAAGTTAATTGGTTAGCAAATTGTGTTCGGCATAGGCTTTCAATTCTGATTTGTGCTCCTGGCAGGAGAGATCCCCCTCTGGGAGTGCAAAGTCAGATCATTGCCCAGATATCGTAAAGAGAGAGTAATGTCTTAAATAAAGACGCAACATAAAAAGAATGAATAACAAGACAGGCTGAAAATGCACAGTAGACTGTCAACAAGCAAAAGAGAAGAGACAGGCTAACATTTCAGGTTTATGCCCTTCATCAGAAGTTTACACACAAGATCTGGTAGAAAAAGTACCTAATAAGATATTTACATAACGTTTACTTTAGCTATTCTCTTCTATTGTATATACCTGTAGAAGCTTTTACTGTCTGTTTTATATTTTTAGCTAGTTTACTCTCATAATCTATCTTCTCCCTCTTTATTTTTTTTTAGTCATCCTTTGCTGGTTTCTAAAAATTTTCCAATCCTCTGGCCTACCACTAATCTTCGCAACATTATTTTCTTTCAATTTGATACCATCCTTAACTTCCTTAGTTAGCCACGGATGGTTCATCCTTCTTGTAGAATCTTTCTTTCTCACTGGAATAAACCTTTGCTGAGAGTTATGAAATATCTCCTTAAATGTCTACCACTGCTTATCTACCATCTTACCCTTTAATGTATTTTCCCAGTCCACTTTAGCCAACTCTGTCTTCATTCTTTTGTAATTGCCTTTATTTAAGTTTACAATATTAGTTTCAGACTCAAGTTTCTCACCCTCAAAATGAATTTGAAATTCTATCATGCTATGATCACTCTTCCCTAGAGGATCCTTTGCAATGAGATCATTAATTAATCCTGTCTCATTACACATTACCAGATTTAAAATAGCCTGCTCCCTGGTTAGTTCCACAATGTATTGTTCTAAGAAACCATCCTGAATACACTCTATGAAGGCGTCCTCAAGGCTACCCATGCCAATTTGATTTGTCCAATCTATATGAAGATTAAAATCGTCCATGATTATTGCAGTACCTTTCTTACAAGCCCCCATTATTTAGAACATAAGAACATAAGAAATAGGAGCAGGAGTAGGCCGATCAGCCCCTCGAGCCTGCTCCGCCATTCAATAAGATCATGGCTGATCTGATCCTAACCGCCAATCCACTATCACAGAACCATCTCCTGAATCTAACAGAATTAGACACACGAAATAGGAGCAGGATCAGGCTACACGGCCCCTGGGCCCGCTCCGCTACCCACAGGGCCATGACCGATCCGAACCTAGACTCATGTCCAAATTCCTGCCCGCTCCCCATAACCCTTAATTCCCTTTACTTCTAGGAAACTGTCTATTTCTGTTTTAAATTTATGTAATGATGTAGCTTCTACAGCTTTTTGGGGCAGCATATTCCATGGACCTATCACCCTCTGAGTGAAGTAGTTCCTCCTCATCTCAGTTTTGAAAGAGCAGCCCCTTATTCTAAGACTATGCCCCCTAGTTCTAGTTTCACCCATCATCGAGAACATCTTCCCTGCATCCACCCGATCCAACCCCTTCACAATCTTATATGTTTCAATAAGATCGCCTCTCATTCTTCTGAACTCCAATGAGTAGAGTCCCAATCTACTCAACCTCTCCTCATATGTCCATCCCCTCATCCCCGGGATTAACCGAGTGAACCTTCTTTGTACTGACTCGAGAGCAAGTATGTCCTTTCTTAAGTATGATTTATACTCTGTCCTACAGTGTTGCTACTCTTAGGGGATCTATAGACTACTCCCACCAGTGGCTTCTTTCCCTTACTATTTCTTATCTCTATCCAAACTGATTCTACATCTTGATCTTCTGAGCCAATATCATTTCTCACTACTGCACTGATCTCATCCTTTATTAACAGAGCTACGCTACCTCCTTTTCTTTTCTGCCTATCTTTCCGAAATGTCAAATACCCCTGAATATTCAGTTCCCAGCCTTGGTCACCCTGCAACCACGTCTCTGTAATGGCTATCAGATCATACCCATTTATTTTATTTGTGCCGTCAACTCATCTATCTTGTTACAAATGCTGCGTGCATTCAGATAAAGAGGCTTTAATTTTGTCTTTTTACCATTTTTCTCTACTCTAACTCTATTTGCTGATGCACTTTTAAAAGTTTGCATGCTCTGTCTCTTCCTGTCACACTCTGGTTATCATTACCCCTATCGCTACCCTGCACTATTGCCTTCTCCTTTCTCTTTGACTTTCTAAATTCCCCTTCACCTGAACCCTCCCCCCTACTATTTAGTTTAAAGCCCTATCTACAGCCCTAGTTATTTGATTCGCCAGGACACTGGTCCCAGCATGGTTCAAGTGAAGCCCGTCCCAATGGAACAGCTCCCTCTTTCCCCATTATTGGTGCCAGTGCCCCATGAATTGAAACCCATTTCTCCCACACCAATCTTTGAACCATGCATTCAACTCTCTGATCTTATTGACCCTATGCCAATTTGCTCGTGGCTCAAGATAGCAGACATTTGACCTCACTGATACAAAAGCATAATACTGTGGATGCTGGAAATCTGAAATAAAAACAGAAAAAGCCGGAAACATTCAGCAGGCTAGACGGCATGTGTAAAGAGAGAAACAGATTTAATGTTTCTGGTTGATGGATTGTCATTAGAACCTGACGAAAGGTCATCAACCTGAAACGTTAACTCTGTTTCCCTCTCCACAAATGCTTCCTGAGCTGCTGAGTAGTTCCAGCATTTTCTGTTCTTATGTTTAACTTCACCGAGTTTGTTTGCTCATAAAATATTTAGCATTTTGAATTTTATTTGAGGGCTCGGTCACTCATTTGTTTAACTATCAGGAGCTGCTTCCCGATCATCACAGATGTTAAATGGAAACTTGCTTATCCATTACCCCCTTAAAAAAAAGCTAGAGTTGGATTTATATAGTGTCTTATCAAAGAAAAATCAAAGTATTTCACATAATGAGTTACTTTGAAGCACAGAGACTTTTGTTATGTAAGGAAAAGAACAAATAAAATCAAATTCTGGGTAAGGATAGGAGATGATGTATGAATTTATATTTGCATAAGACCATACAAAAAAGATGCGACAAGACCAGCATGCCTACCTCATCTAGATGTATTACAACCAGGTACCCATTCCTTCACCTTGCAATTTCCTGGTCAATTTAGGAAAAACTCTGAAAAATTCCTCTCTGACCCTCTAAGACAATCAAACAAGGCTCCCAAGTGACCACAATAGCCCAATACTCAGCATTATCCCAGCTAATAACTTACCTTCTATAACTGGAATCACCTTCTTTGCTCAGGAACTGGTCGCATTCCCTTATACAGGACTACACTCAATCCCTACCTGCCATGTGTTTCAGTAGTCTGTTCCAGAGGGCAAAAAGAAATACCTCCTGCCATCTAACCCAACCCTTTGCCTAAGAATTTAATATGCATGTCCTCCAGTGCGACCATCCTTATCTATTTCAAATAACCTATCTAACCAGATTGAACCCAATCCCTTCATCATCATAAAAACCTCTGTTTTTGTTCTCTAAGACTGCATTTCTTTACAGTAAATGACTCTAGGAGCCTATCCCGTTCACCAATAGCCTTGAGGCTGGTAGCCCTGCTCTACACCTTCTCCAGAGGCTCAATATTCTTCACTATGTGCAGAGATCAAAACTGGACACAATACTCCAAGTACAAACATACCAAAGTCTTGTATAACCTGGTGCTCTTTATTTTATACTTGATGGTATTTGCAACGCAGCCTAAAACTTTATTTGCCGCCCTATAGCCAGCTCACACTTTAACAAATTCACAGCTTTTAACATAGATCTCTCTCTTAATCCCTAGCCTTTAATGGGTATCACTGCATGGTATATACATGCCTGGAGTTTCCTCACCTCAAATGCATGGCCCTGCACTAGTTCACAATGAAGGACATCCATCTTACACAAGACTATTCCTCCAGCTTATCTAAATTGGTCTGAAACATACTAATTTGGCCCAGATTGTTTACCCAGTGCACATTTTCACATCATCTGCAAATTTAGAAATGTTAGCGAAATGGACAGTGATGGCATAAAAAACTTTGGATAAAAAACAAGGAATGGGAGCATACACTCTGTGGAAAGGCACTGAAGGGGGTGAATAAACAGGGACACAAGGGTTCAAGTGCGTAATTCCTTGAAAGTGCCTGTGTAGAAACATAAAGCAATCAAAAAGATAAATAGCATTTTGGGTTTTATAAATCATAGCATAGAGTACAAAAGCAAAGAGGTAATGATAAATTTGTACAAAGTAATGGTTAAGCCACCGTTGGTGTACTGTTTGCAGTTTTTAGACATCCCATTATAGAAAAGACCTTAAATGCATGAGAGGTCATACGGCATAGATTCACCAGGATGACACCAGTAATGAGAAACTTGGAGAGACTCAAGATACTGGGACTATTTCCACTGGAGCAGAGAAGGCCAAGTGATTTAATAGAGGGGTTTAAAATTATGTAGAATTTTGATAGGGTGAATAGGAAAATGGAATCATACAGCACAGAAGGAGGCCATTCCGCCCATCATGTCTGTGCCAGCTCTTTGAAAGAGCTCTCCAATTAGTCCCACTGCACTTACCATTTCTTCAGTTTGAGGAATTAGTGATAAGGGGCCAGAAAGGTTAGGAGGTTTCTTTTTACACCGTGATTTGTTGTAGCATCAGATGCTTTGCCACAGGGAATCGTTTGGTCAGAGACCATTGCATCTTTTAAGCTGCCTCAGCCAGTACTCTTCCTTCCCCTTGCCCACCGGGCCAAACTTCCTCTAAGGACCCTAGCCCTGAACTCACATCTTTCTCCAGTTTCGCTCCGATCTCCCCTCTTGACCTCTCTACGCTCATCTTGTGCATGAGACCCACTTCCTGCGCTCTTGACCCTATTCCCACTAAACTGCTGACCACCCAACTTCCTTTTCTGGTTCTCACGTTAGCTGAATTTGTTAATGGTTCGCTCTCCTGAGGTACTGTCCCCCTCTCCTTCAAATCTGCTGTCATCACCCCTCTCCTCAAAAAGCCAACCCTTGACTCCTCCATCCTTTGTGACTGTGACAAAGGTAAACTATCCCTCCTTGTCTGTCTCGACCTGTCTGCAGCCTTTGACACAGTTCACCACTCCATCCTCCTCCAACGCTTCTCCACCTTCATCCAGCTGGGTGGGACTGCACACGCCTGGTTCCATTCTTATCTGTCTCATCATAGCCAGACAATCACCTGCAATGGATTCTCTTCCCACTCTTGTATTGTTACCTCTGGGGTCCCTCAACGATCTATCCTTGGCCCCCTCCTATTTCTCATCTATATACTGCCCCTTGGCGACATCATCTGAAAATACGGTGTCAGTTTCCACATGTATGCTGACAACGCCCAATTCTACTTCACCACCACTTCTCTCGACCCCTCCACAGTCTCTAAACTGCTTGTCCAACATCCAGTACTGAATGAGCAGAAATTTTCTCCAATTAAATATTGGGAAGACCGAAGTCAGTGGCCGAAATTTTCCGGGGTGTTAGCAGGTGGGATCATACATAAGAACATAAGAACATAAGAAATAGGAGCAGGAGTAGGCCAATCGGCCCCTCGAGCCTGCTCCGCCATTCAATAAGATCATGGCTGATCTGATCCTAACCGCCAATCCACTATCACAGAACCATCTCCTGAATCTAACAGAATTAGACACACGAATTAGGAGCAGGATCAGACTACACGGCCCCTGGGCCCGCTCCGCTACCCACAGGGCCATGACCGATCCGAACCTAGACTCATGTCCAAATTCCTGCCCGCTCCCCGTAACCTTTAATTCCCTTTACTTCTAGGAAACTGTCTATTTCTGTTTTAAATTTATGTAATGATGTAGCTTCTACAGCTTTTTGGGGCAGCATATTCCATGGACCTACCACCCTCTGAGTGAAGTAGTTCCTCCTCATCTCAGTTTTGAAAGAGCAGCCCCTTATTCTAAGACTATGCCCCCTAGT
Source organism: Somniosus microcephalus (assembly GCF_052327205.1). Taxonomy (NCBI): domain Eukaryota; kingdom Metazoa; phylum Chordata; class Chondrichthyes; order Squaliformes; family Somniosidae; genus Somniosus; species Somniosus microcephalus. Next base: position 25,285,613 of record NC_140996.1, on the reverse strand, counting down.
TCTAGTTTCACCCATCATCGGGAACATCTTCCCCGCATCCACCCGATCCAACCTCTTCACAATCTTATATGTTTCAATAAGATCGCCTCTCATTCTTCTGAACTCCAATGAGTAGAGTCCCAATCTACTCAACCTCTCCTCATATGTCCATCCCCTCATCCCCGGGATTAACCGAGTGAACCTTCTTTGTACTGACTCGAGAGCAAGTATGTCCTTTCTTAAGTATGGACACCAAAACTGTACGCAGTATTCCAGGTGCGGTCTCACCAATACCTTGTACAACTGAAGCAATACCTCCCTATTTTTATATTCTATCCCCCTAGCAATGAAAGCCAACATTCCATTGGCCTTCTTAATCACTTGCTGCACCTGCATACTAACCTTTTGAGTTTCGTGCACCAGGACCCCCAGATCCCTTTGTACTTCAGTACTTTCCAGTTTCTTGCCATTAAGATAATAACTTGCTCTACGATTTTTCCTGCCAAAGTGCATAACCTCACACTTTCCAGTATTGTATTCCATCTGCCAAATCTCAGCCCACTTACTTAACCTGTCTATGTCCCCTTGCAGGTTTTTTATGTCCTCCTCACTCACTACTTTCCCTCCCATCTTAGTATCATCTGCAAACTTTGATATGTTACACTTGGTCCCCTCCTCCAAATCGTTAATATAGATTGTAAAGAGTTGGGGACCCAGCACTGACCCCTGCAGAACACCACTAGTTACTGATTACCAGTCTGAGAATGAACCATTTATCCCAACTCTCTGCCTTCTGTTAGATAGCCAATCCTCTATCCATGCCAGAATATTACCCCCAATCCCATGATTTTTTATCTTAAGCAATAATCTTTTGTGTGGCACCTTGTCAAATGCCTTTTGAAAGTCTAAATACACTACGTCCACTGGTTCCCCTTTATCCACCCTATACGTTACTTCCTCAAAGAACTCCAGCAATTTTGTCAAACATGACTTCCCCTTCATAAAACCATGCTGACTTTGTCCTATTAAATTATGATTATCCAAATGTCCTGTTACTGTCTCCTTAATAATGGACTCCAAAATTTTACCTACCACAGATGTTAGGCTAACCGGTCTATAGTTTCCAGCCTTCTGGCTACTGCCCTTTTTAAATAAGGGTGTTACATTTGCAGTTTTCCAGTCTGCCGGGACCTTTGCCGAGTCCAGGGAGTTTTGGAAAATTATTACCAATGCATCCACAATCCCCACCGCCACTTCCCTCAAGACCCTAGGATGTAAGCCATCAGGTCCAGGTGATTTATCCGCCTTGAGTCCCATTATTTTACCGAGTACCACTTCCTTAGTGATTTTGATCGTGTTTAGCTCCTCCCCCCCTTTAGCCCCCTGTTTGTCCAGTGTTGGGATATTCTTAGTGTCTTCTACTGTAAAGACTGATGTAAAGTATTCATTCAGTGTTTTTGCCATCTCCATATTTCCCACCATTAATTTCCCGGTCTCATCCTCTAAGGGACCAACATTTACTTTAGCCACCCTTTTTCTTTTTATATAACTATAAAAACTCTTACTATCTGTTTTTATATTTTTTGCTAATTTACTTTCATAATCTATCTTCCCTTTCTTAATCAATCTTTTTGTTATTTTTTGCTCTCTTTTAAAGTTTTCCCAATCCTCTATCCTCCCACTAGATTTGGCTACCTTATATGCCCTTGTTTTTAGTCGAATACTATCCTTAATTTCTTTACTTAGCCACGGATGGCTGTCTTTTCTTTTACACCCTTTTCTTCTCAGTGGAATATATTTTTTTTGGAAGTTGTAAAATAACTCCTTAAATGTACACCACTGATCATGTATCGTCTTACCCTTTAATCTATTTTCCCAATCCACTCTACTCAATTCCACTCTCATACCTTCATAGTCTCCTTTATTCAAGCTTAGCACGCTTGTTTGAGATCCAACCTTCTCACCCTCTAATTGAATATGGAATTCAACCATGTTATGGTCACTCATTCCAAGGGGATCCTTTACTAGGGCATTTTTAATTAATCCCATCTCGTTGCACAGGACCAGATCTAAGGTTGCTTGCCCCCTGGTCGGTTCAGTTACATACTGCTCAAGAAACCCATCCCTAATACACTCAATGAACTCATCCTCAAGGCAGCCCTGCCCAATTTGATTTGTCCAATTAATATGATAGTTAAAATCCCCCATAATTATAGATGTTCCCTTATTACAAGCCTCAACTATTTCCTGATTGATACTCAGTCCAACAGAGTTGCCACTGTTCGGAGGCCTGTAGACTACGCCCACTAGTGTTTTTTTCCCCTTATTATTCCTTACCTCCACCCAAACTGTTTCATTATCCAGATCTTTTGACCCAATATCATTTCTCTGTATTACAGTGATTCCTTCCTTTATTAACATAGCCACCCCACCTCCCCTTCCTTCCTGCCTGTCCTTCCTGATTGTTAAATAACCTGGTATGTTTAATTCCCAGGCATTGTCACCCTGCAGCCATGTTTCTGTAATGGCCACAAGATCATACCCATATGCAGTTATTTGTGCCATTAACTCGTCTATTTTGTTACGAATGCTACGTGCATTCAGATAGAGAACTTTCAAAGATGTTTTGTGACACTTAGTTCCTGCTTTTGCCCTTTTTATTACTTTACCTTTTACTCCATACCTTCTGCCCCTTCCTGACATGCTCTGGTTTTTAATTTCCCCACTGCTACCTAAGTCTATGACCTTCTCTGTTGTCATTTTTATTATTTGCTCTCTAGGAACCTCCCCCCCACTAGTTAGTTTAAAGCCCTCTCTACAGCCCCAGTTATATGATCCACCAGGACTCTAGTCCCAGCACTGGCCAAGTGAAGCCCATCCCGACGGAACAGCTCCCTCCTGCCCCAGTACTGGTGCCAGTGTCCCAGGAAGCAAAACCCATTTCTCCCACACCAGTTTTTGGATCGGTGGTGGGTCGGGTGGGAAAGTGTTTTTTTTTGACAACGGGTCAGAAACCCACTGTCAACCCGCCACAATGCGCTTTTCCCAATGCTGGGTCTGTCAGCATGGAGCAGATCCAACAGGCAGCAGCGGGCGACCCAATTAAACTAATTATAATGTACTTAACTGACCTTTAACAGGCTTTTTTAACTTACTTTTTAACTTTAACTTTATGGCCATGGGAACCACGCTGTTCAGGGACCACATCTGTCAACCTGAGGCAGGAGTTCAGTGGCCATTGCTCCAGCTGATTACTTAACAGCTTTAAATGTACAGTAAAAGCTCCCCCCTGACAAATCATCACTTTCCTCAGCCACAAGCTGTTTCTCAGTCCATTTCCAGCACAGATTCTGCAGGCTTTCCACTTTCCACTCTCCATCCACTCTCACCTCATTGGAAGAACTCTCTTACCTTTGACAGAATGCTTCTACCATCTGTACTTCACCTGCCATCTATTCCATCAACATGGGTGCCCCTTATACTGTATCACCTTGGTCCTCAGAATCCCACCATGATCAGTCCCAACACCAGCAGCGCCAGGCACACCAGCATCACCAACAACACCAAACTTCTCCGCAATCACCTGATGCTGCACAGGACACAGGGCATCAGCACCCAAGCACATTGCTGCCCGGGAGGCCAGGGATAGCCTCACCATGGCCACATTTACTTCACTTGATGCTGTACCCCCTGGCTGCCACATGATGTGCCAGGTTGGAACCACCCCACACCAACACCATAAAGCATCCCTACAATGTTCAAGCCATTCATTTCACATGCACCACCATTGCAGGGGGTGGGGTACCGTTATGTCTCACCATTCACTGCAACTCACTAAGCCACTTCCAAAGGTGCACACAAATCCGTCCAAGAATGGAAAGTGTTGAAAATAAAGATTTCAATGTTTGACAGCACATTAACAGAAACTTTACATGAACATTGGATAAAACATCCAAGTGGCTACCCTTGTGTGTTGTTAGTTGGTATGATTGCACTAGGATGAGGGTGAGTGAGAGGGGTGGCTAGTGAGATGGGGAAGTGATAATGTAGATAGAGAGGGATGGGTGGAGGTGCAAGGTAAGTTGGTGTGAGTAAGGATATGCAGGAGTAGGGCAGGGAAGGCAGAGTGAGGGGATGTGATGAGAGGCACAGGAGGATAAAGGCGCGTGTGGCTTTGTACTAACGTTTCGTGATCTACTGAGATCAAGAAAGGTTTGTGCCACTGAACCCAGGTCCTCCTGATGATATCCCTGCTTGTGACCTCCTCTACAATGTGCAACCAGGCAGTGTTGGTCTCCTGGGGAGGTCTCTTCCGCCCATGGGAAGGGAAGAGGACCTCCCTGCATGAGCATAAGGAGGGAGTCATGGGAGAACCTGGGTGCAGCCCTGCACCTCTGTGCAGTGATTGTCAGTGTTTGCAGCACCTCAATGCTGTAGAACACTGACAGCACTAACGTCAAAAGTAACGCGGCCATGGTCCCTTTAAGGAAACCGGCTGATGACGCGTCATGAATGATGTCACCAGACCCACTTCCTCAATTTGGACCGGGAAACGCGCTGGGCGGGCTTAACAAGCCCTCCCTCCCCCTAGCATCTATCTGAGGCTGAACCAGACTGTTCGCAACCTTAGTGTCATATTTGACCCTGAAATGAGCTTCCAACCACATATCCACGGCATAACCAAGACCACTTATTTCCACCACCATAACATTGCCCGTCTCCGCCCTGCCTCAGCTCATCTGCTGCTGAAACCCTCATCTTTGTTACCTCTAACTTCGTCCTCCAAATCTGCCCTTTTGAGCATCCCTGATTATAATCGCTCAACCATCGGTGGCCGTGCCTTCAGCTGCCTAGACCCTAAGCTCTGGAACTCCCTCCATAAACCTCTCCACCTCTCTTTTCTCCTTTAAGATGCTCCTTAAAACCTACCTCTTTGACCAAGCTTCTGCCCTAATTTCTCCTTATGCATCTCGATGTCAAATTTTTGTCTTATAACACTCCTGTGAAGCGCCTTGGGATGTTTGACTATGTTAAAGGCACTATATTAATTCAAGTTGTTGTTGTTGTAAAAGTGGATAAGAGCAGAAAAAAAGATACATAGCTAGATGGTGAGCAGGCCAGTGAAATTTCTTGTGGATTGCTCTAGCAAAGAGCTAGAGCATAAGAACATAAGACGTAGGAGCAGGAGTCGGCCATTTGGCCCCTCGAGCCTGCTCCGCCATTCGATAAGATCATGGCTGATCTGATCTTGGCCTCAACTCCACTTCCCTGCCCGCTCCCCATAACCCTCAACTCCCTTATCGTTCAAAAATCTGTCTATCTCCACCTTAAATATATTCAGTGACCCAGCCTCCACAGCTCTCTGGGGTAGAGAATTCCAAAGATGCACGATCCTCAAAGAAGAAATTCCTCCTCATCTCCATTTTAAATGGGCGACCCCTTATTCTGAAACTATGCCCCCTAGTTCTGGATTACCCCACGAGGGGATTCATCCTCTCTGCATCTACCCTGTCAATCCCCCTCAGAAACATAATGGGGGAAAAATTTGGTATCGCCCCATTTGGGGCGCTATTATTGGCGGTGCGCAAAGTTTAGCGCCTGGCGCTAATTATCGCTTCCGACAGCAAACTTGGCTTTTATCGCCCCTGGAGGTAATTGGAGCGTTAAATCAGGCACTACACACCTCTCTTAAGGCGCTAATGCCAAGGAGCGAGGCGTTACCTCACAGCGCTGGCGAAGCTCATGTGATTTCAGTCAGCAATGGAACACAGGCACACTGGCACCATCCAGTTCTTAAAGGGGGTTCTGACGAATGGTCATCGACCTGAAACGTTAAATCTGTTTCTCTCTTCACAGATGCTGCTTGACCTGCTGAGTTTCTCCTGCATTTTCTGTTTATATCTTAAAGGGGATGGTTGATCTTGCTCTCCATCCACATCCTGCTCATTGCAGCCTTGAATCTCGGCCTGGAGAGACCTGTACATCAAATCTGCTGGAAAGAACAATGGAGAGAACCAGGGAAAGAGCTCAGAGTGCAGCCCCCACAGTCTCTTCTAAATCAATACAAGGAAGGGCAAATCAAAACCAACCTGCAAAGTGCTGCTCAGTACCCAAAACTCCTTCACACAGCATTGAATCTCTCCAGAAGTCTCTCTCTCTCTCTCTCTCAGAATGCATGGTGCAAAAGTGTCACCGACAAAAGAAGGCAAGAAGTGGTCGCCTTTAAATAGCGCTCCCCTAGTCCCTTTCTGACAGCATAATGCTCCCCTCAACCTGTCGTTGCTAGCGGCAGGCGGTAAGGCAGGGGGTGCCACTCAATTTCCGGTCCGGGGCGCTAATGGGGCGTTGCGCACTCGACTGACGTCATGATCTGCCGGCGCAGGAGATCGTGGCGGTATTGTTTAGCGCCGCCGCAAAATGTCCGGTCAATTTTGCGAGAGGCGCAGATATCACCACGCCCGGGCGCTAGTTGCTTTGCGCCCCATCTAGCGCGCTCTTAAGGCACGAACAGGTGGCGCTACCAACTGAATTTTTCCTCCAATATGTTTCAATAAGATCACATATGTTTCAATAAGAGCACAGACATGATGTTCCAAATGGCTTCCTCCTGCGCGGTAAACTTCTATGTTTGTATCAGCTTCTATGGTTCTATCAATGCATTGTATAAATCATTAATGAAAGTGATGAAATGATTTGATTGTATTGCACTTAAATGAAGAGCGCTTGCTCAGCTCTGAAGATTTGCTTTGAGTTTTTGGATGTTATTCTAGATTTGCCGAGAGTTTCTGTAAATACTCTTGCTTGACTGAGATGGGACATGTGATGATCAATTGTACTGTTCCACTAAAAGCCTCACGGAGCTTTACTGGGGTCGAGGCTTACTCTGGCTCCATGATAGAACTGTTGTTGGGAAGGTCACACACCAATAGCGGGTGATGTACAGAATGTTCTTCACTTTACAATGGCAATTACAGTACCTTGTGACCTGCGGTGGATGTGAAGATGACAGAGTGAGAGGAATTTTAACCTTTGGGGATAGTATCGGATTGCATCCTGTTGCTGCCTGTTATACACCTCTCCCAATTTTCCTTTTCCATTGAAGTCAATCGAAAGGAAAATCGGGAGAGATGTGTAATGGGCAACTGCACGATCTCCAAAAGTTAAAATCATCCCCAATGCATCTATGATGAATTGTATGAAGTTAGAGCTAAAATCCAGCTGTTCTGAAAATATCATTTTTTAAGTAATATTCCCATGAGATTTGATACCTAATTGACTAACATGTGTAGCATACATGCCTACATGGCCCATTCACTTTTCATTTAGTGCTGGTACTTTTACAGCCACTTGACCTTCAAGAACCTCTGAGCTTATGATTATTCTGTGTGCATGATGTGCAGATTCATTCATTCATTTAATACTGATATAATTTGTCCAATTAATCCCAGAATCACTATGGTAATTTCAGCACCACATCACATCTCTCAGAGCAGTATATAGGTTTGCCACAGGCGCTTATCCCACAGAATGATCATCATTCCAGATCTGAGCTTGGCTTTTAATGGTGGAGGCCAGTGTCACATCCAACACCAAAGAAAGCTCATCATCTGATCTCATGCCTCATCTGATCATCTTCTCATGCCTCCAACCCCTTCCCTTCTATCTCCAATGCAACTTTCCAGGTCTTTAACCTTTTTTGACCCTATTATACTCATTGTTCCTCTGAACTTTTTTCTCCTGTTACTTTCAAATAATCTGTCCTACTTTAAGGCGGCCTGTTTCTGTGGTTAAAGTGGGCTGGAATGTTTCAGTACAGCAATCCAGCTTTTAAATGACTTCACAGGTCCCAGTCAGCCACCTTCCATTCCAAATGTGAACTCAATTTCCTTATGGACATTAAGGGATTTAATTCCCCGTGTACATGATTAGAGTTAACCAGTTTAAAATAAACGAATTAATGATTGCCTTAAAATAATGTAGCCAGCAATTGAATGCAAACCATTAACCAATGTGCTAAAAATAGAGATAAACGAAATTAAACCATCAGCTTGGTAACCCATAAAGAAAGACTTGCATTTATATAGCGCCTTTCACAACCACTGGACGTCTCAAAGTGCTTTACAGCCAATGAAGTATTTTTGGAGTGTAGTCACTGTTGTAATGTGGGAAATGCGGCAGCCAATTTGCGCACAGCAAGCTCCCACAAACAGCAATGTGATAATGACCAGATAATCTGTTTTTGTTATGTGGATTAAGGGATAAATATTGGCCAGGACACCGAGGATAACTCCTCTACTCTTCTTCGAAATAGTGCTTTGGGATCTTTTACGTCCACCTGAGAGAGCAGACAGGGCCTCGGTTTAACGTCTCATCTGAAAGATGGCACCTCCGACAGTGCAGCACTCCCTCAGCACTGCACTGGAGTGTCAGCCTAGTTTTATGTGCACAAGTCCCTGGAGTGGGACTTGAACCCACAACCTTCTGACTCAGTGGAAACAGCTTCTCCTTATTTACTCTATCAAAACCTTTCATAATTTTGAATACCACTATTAAATCTCCCCTTAACTTTCACTGCTCTAAAGAGAATAATCCCAGCTTCTCTAGTCTCTCCACATAGCTGAAGTCCCTCATCCCTGGTATGATTCTAGTAAATCTCCTCTGCACCCCCTCCAAGGCCTTGACATCCTTCTTAAAGTGTGGTGCCCAGAATTGGACACAATACCCCAGCTGAGGCCTAACCAGTGATTTGTAAAGGTTTAGCATAACTTCCTTGTTTTTGTACTCTATGGGCAGGATTTTCATTGGGCCATGGAGGTGGGATTGGAGGCGTGTGGGGGCTTAAAATCCCGAAATCGGGATACACGAACCAACCCGCCTCCATGTCAGTTTCAAAGGAGGCGGGTACCCGACCCACACTGGGACCCGCCTCCCCGAGACGGGAACGGGATTAGTGCCAATTCAGGTGAGTGATGGGTGCATGAGTGCAGAGGTAAGTGTGTTTGGCGTGTGTAAAGTGTTTAAAGAAGTTTTACTTACACGTACTTACCTTTACAGCCTTCCTTCCTTCAGGTCTCGGGAGTCCCTCATCTCACCGGCACAGAAAGCAGAATGGCCGCGAGCTGTCAAAAGTTCCAGCATTCAGCTTTCTGTTCCGGGGAGATCTCTAAATCATCCTGAAAGGAAGGAATTAACCTGGAGTACAGATTGTCAGTGTTTGACAGCTGTCGAACGCTGATATTTCATCTGTCAAAAGGTCTTGACAGATGAAATATCAATCTGTGACGTCACCTGTTGCCGGGTGGCCCTTAATTGGCCTGCTGAGCCCGCTGGGCGGGCTCAACAAGGTGAATCAAGTTAAAATCACGTGGGCTGGCTAGAACTCGATGGAGGCGGGACTACAACCCCGAAAGTTGTAGTCCCGCCTCCTACCCGCCTCCACAATGAAAATCCAGCCCAATGCCTCTATTTCTAAAGCCCAAGATTTGTGCATGTGAACCCCACATCTCTCTCTCTCCTGCACCCACTTTAAAATTGTATTCAGCTTGCATCTGGCTGTGCAGGATCTATGTTCCAAGAACTGGTAGCACCAGCATGAATCGGGGAATGTAAAAGCAGCTTTTAGTTAAAATCTATTGGTATTAATATTTTTTAAATTATGCCTTTTTAAATACACAGCTAAAGGATTTGAAGAGTTAGTTCAGATTTAGAAAGAGAGGAAGTCACAAGACCAACAGTAGAATCCTTAGGCAGAGGGCGAAGTGCACAGCCAGCATTCCGAGTATTTCTGTAGTGGGTTTACAATACTACAGCATCTGCATACTGCTTAAACACAGAATCCGCAGTGATATAATCAATTCTTATAAGTATCCAATACAAAACAAAATGATGGCAGGAAGATAGAGTCGTTGAAATGAGCTGAATGGCATTAAGCATATATAGAACACATAGCTCTTTCTTGCTATTATTGAATGAATTGGGTCCTAATTCTGTCTTGTCCTTGTTGTTGTCTGCCTTGCTTCTAATTACTGAATGTCAGCTTCCAATTGAATGCAGAATTGCTACTGTACAAAGTATCACAAATCTAAATTTATATATAGCTTACCAATGGTACAAAAGTTCAAGCCCTTTACTTTACTTGGAAAACAGTATTGCCCACTCTAAAATTATCCAAATAAGAAATAATGGCCTAGAAATTCACTATGGCCCCGCCAGCTGGCTAGCGCCCAAAAGTTAGCGCTGCGCGGAGCCAGTTGCGACCGTCAGATATTCAGTTTTTGCGCCCCAAGTCGGAACCGGGCGCTATTCCAGGGTGTGCCCGCCCCCGCTTGGGGCGCTGAAACTGAATTTCAGCGCTCTAGGTGCCGCTGCGCCACCCGCTGCGGAGCGGCAGGCTGCGGTACTGCAGGCCTCCTCCTTCTCTTAAGGGGGAGGTGCCTGCAACGGGGAGATCGCCGCTGGATAGTGCCGGCAAATGAGCCCGGCACCACGGAGAAGTGCCGGGTTCGCGGAAAGCAGCCGGCAATGCCGCGGGGGGGGGGGGAGGTGGAGGAGGCCGGGGAAGGAGGTGCGGGCAGGCGGCCGCCGAAAAAGCGGCCGGCCGCACCTCCACCTTAAAGCGCCCCACTAAGGCTACAGTACGGCCCCGTTTTCTGGTCGCTGTTTACGGCCGCTGCGGAAGAGGCGGCTGCAACTAAATATGGGGATCGGGCCGGTATCGGGGCAGAACCGGGGCACTGCGCACACCGATGACGTCATCGGTGCCGGCGCAGCGCCAGCGGCTACCGCCGCCATTACCGCTGCGCTGAATATCAGCGCAAACTCCTGTATTGGCGCAGAAGCCCTCTTTAGGCGGTAACTGGCCGCAAAGCTGGCGGCGCCTTACTGAATTTCTAGGCCAATATCTTATTGACAAAGCTTTCATCCAGCAAGGTCAGTCATATTTGCAAGCTACGTTAGTGAAATTAGTTCTGTGCCATTACAGTTTTAGTCATCTTATTCAGTTGCCTGTCTGCTATCCCTAGAATTACTGATCAACTCTGCTCCTGATTTTGCAAAACAGTAACTATTATTTTTGCGGATAAACCAACCACCAGGTACTTCAGTTGCTTAAGCAATAGGCTGCCCCCACCACCCCCCCTCCCCCAACATCCCCAAGAGCCTTTTCCCAGCCAAGATGGATAATATAAGTACCACATTGTCGGGTGTTATAGGGACAGCAGAAGATTGCAAGGGCCATGTGTAATGCTTGCCATGTTAACACAACTACGGTCTCCCAACACTCCTGGCCATCAGCAATAAAAACAGAGATCGGCATAATATCATACCACCATTTAAAGGTGACATGGTGACTTTCTCTCTCTCTCGCTCTCAATAAGACATTACTGGTTGTGACACTGACACACCACACAAGGTTTGTTGGTATTATGGCACCATCATCACTGCTACCTATGTGCTATGTTATATATGAAACATGAACCACTAATGTACCTCAAATTCAGAAATGAGCATCTTTTATTTTTGTCTATGAATAAAAGCAGTCAAGAGTGCCGACCTATGTACAGCCTACAGTGCAGCTATACACATTCCAGTATCAGTGGGGTATGGTCTATTAACACTTCCTCATTGAGCCGATGGTACACCAGTCTCTGCTAGTTTAGCTCTACACCCATCAATGTAGGCCATAGAGCAGCTAACAATTCTCAATTACTGCTTAAAAGTGGTTTTTTTTTAATCATCTTTTGTTAAAAATAGATTCCCAAATGGCAGATAACAAGTTTTCCATAAAATTGGATAAGTTTCGCCATTGAAAAAAAAATTGATTTCTGTGTTAAATATAGTTTTAAAGGGCAATTCTTTGACCTCACACTCCCGACAGGGAACCATCTATTGCTGGGCATGCATATCGGAAACTTGAGCATGTGCTGCACATGATTTTCTGACCATTTCAAGCACAAAGTCAGAAAGTTACCCCTCTGGTAGCATTTTAAAGGCTCGCAGCAATAAATATTTATTCCATTCAAGTGGTATTATCCTTCAATACTGAGTTTCAGATCTAAATAAGTTATGTAAAAAACTTTGGCAATTGCATATAAAATGCGATATTCGCAGATCATGGTTGAAGGTGTCTCCCTCCCCCGAAAGCGATCTGCCGCATAGAACCTTGCAAATTGTACGGCCAGTTCTGTAGGAAAGGCTGGTTAAGTCAACATCTGAAAGAACACTGACAAACTGAAGAGGGTGCCACAACAACAACTTGCATTTATATAGAGCCTTTAAATTAATAAAATGTCCCACAGGAGCGTTATCAAACAAAATTTGACGCCGAGACACGTAAGGAGAACTTTTTCCCAGTTCTGATGAAAGGTCATCAGCCTGAAACGTTGGGCTGGATTTTCATTGGGCCGTGGAGCCGGGTGGGGGTTTAAAATCCCGAAATCGGGGGTCTCGACCCCATCCCGCCTCCATGCCATTTTCAAAGGAGGCGGGTACCCGCCCCGCACTGGGACCCGCCTCCCAGGAAGGGGATTAGTGCCAATTAACTGCCTGTTAACAGGTAGTTAACAGGCAGTTTTTAGCCTAATCCCTATTTTTATTGTTGAAATGTGGGATTCCCGACAGCTCCAAACCACGCCAAGTTAGTGAGGCGGGCCGTCGGGATGAAGGTCTTGGAGGGATCGAGACGTCCGGTGTTCAGGTGAGTGATGGGTGCATGAGTGCAGAGGTAAGTGTGTTTGGTCTGTGTAAAGTGTTTAAAGAAGTTCTACTAACCTTTACTTACCTTTACAGCCTTCCTTCCTTCAGGTCTCGGGAGTCCCTCATATCACCGGCACAGAAAGCAGAATGGCCGCGAGCTGTCAAAAGTTGCAGCCTCTGCTTTCTGTTCCGGGGAGATCTCTAAATCATCCGGAGAGGAAGGAATTAACCTGGAGTACAGATTGTCAGTGTTTGACAGCTTCAAACAGCTGTGAAACGCTGATATTTCATCTGTCAAAAGGTCTTGACAGATTAAATATCAATCTGTGATGTCACCTGTTGCCGAGTGGCCCTTAATTGGCCTGCTGAGCGGGCGCAACAAGATCAATCAAGTCAAAATTGTGTGGGTTGGCTAGAACTCAATGGAGGCGGGACTACAACCCCAAAAGTTGTAGTCCCGCCTCCTACCCACCTCCTCAATGAAAATCCAGCCCGTTAACTTTGTTTTTCTTTCGCCACAAATGCTGCCTGACCTGCGGAGCATTTCCAGCATTTTCTGTTTTTATCCCATCTCATGTATCCTAACTTCCCTGACTGAGAATAATCTCAGTCCTATCAAGTAATCCTACCCAAATATGTGTAACAATATAAAACTCTTAAATGCATATATCCACGATTACTATGTAGATTTATGCTGCAGTATATGTCCCAGATTGTGCCATGACCTCAGAAACTGTGTGAATGTTTTGTATGGCACAATAATATATCTTTAAAACATTGACCGGACATTAGATGAATGGAGAGCTGTCATCTCATATGAGCAAGTTGACGGCAGGAATGATTGTAACTTATATAGCAAGATTTAGTGCTCAAAACACAAGGCAACCAGAAATCAGTAATCACCATCACCATCATTTGATTTGGCATTTCCATCTCTTCATAAAATTCACATAGAACTCTCATCTTATAAATGTATTGGAGAGGTCTCTCTGTTATTGAGAACACACATTTAAGACCTTTGCTAAGCAGTTCTACTTTGTATGAGTAAATCAAATCATCCCAGAAAAGCAGACACTGTTATAAATTCAACAAATTGTCAAGTAAAAAAAAACTGAAGCAAAGTACCTGCTGTCAGTAGAGTTAAATGTGTTAGCTCAGCTGTCCAGCCGTGATTTGCATTCCTTCAATGTGCAACATCAGACCTCCTCGTCACAACAGCTTTGGTGGCTGCACTTTAGTTTTGTTAGACTGTTAGATAACTTTCGACGATTTGTCCCAATCAGTCAGTAGCGACATGATGTATAGGATACAGAATACTACAATCAGATGGAATAGTGCCTCTTTCATGAAAGAGCCACACAATAGGAAATTAAAAGCTCAACCCATTTGCTGGTAAAAGGAATGAGATTAATGGCAATTCTACTGACTACTTAATATACTCCCAGTGAGTTGTAGTTTACTCAGCAAGCCATCCAAATGTTGTATACAGCACAGTATGGCTGTGCAAAATTGACATTTTTTGAGCAATTTAACATGTAGCTTAACCTAATGTTTTAATATTGTTGAACACTCATGTTCAAACCTCTGTTTCACTACATGAAACCATGTCAAGACTGAAAAAAATTGTTTCCTAGCAACACAAGCCTAGATCATATGAGACCTTGGACACAGTAACTGCATGGGCCATTTCACCTCACCTTCGATTTAATGACCAGAAGATTAACTTCGCTAGCACCACGTCCATCAAAGTAGATCAAGATGACACAAGTGCTGCTCCAGGAGATGTCAATATCTATATGAAGGCATGACCTAGATTTTTGAATTATTGTAGTAATGAGTAATCACTTGTTTTTACTCAAGTACCTGGATTGTCTCGAAATGTTGGTCCGACCAGGATAAAAAAAAACTAATTGAGAAGCTTGATTTTGAGATTCAGAGATGCAATATAGTGTTAGGTGCCGACAGGAAATTGAAAATGTATTCTCTCGTAACAGGGTTCGAATTTTATAGTTGATTCAGAGTGCTATGAATTTGGAAAATCATTTCTGGTTCTGTACATTTTTGAAATTCTATTTTTATAATATTCACCACTAGCTATTTTGAAAACGCACAGATGCTATAAGAAAAGATTTTAAAAGTGGATACGGTATTGCAGGTGTCAGCTGTGGCTCCGTTGGTAGCACTCTTGCCTCTGAGATTGTGTGTTCGTTCAAGTGCCACTCCAGAGACTTTGAGCACATAATCCAGGCTGACACTCCCAGTGCAGTGCTGAGGGAGTGCTACAATGTTGGAGGTGCCGTCTTTTGGATGAGACGTTAAACCGAGGCCCTGTTTGCCCTCTAAGGGGGCATAAAAGATCCGATGGCACTATTCGAAGAGGAGCAAGGAATTCTCCCTCGTGTTCTCATCAATGTTTATCCCTCAATCCACAATACCAAAACAGAGGATCTGGTTATTTTCACATTGTTGATTGTGGGAGCTTGTTGTATGCAAATTGGCTGCCCCATTTCCAACAGTGACTACTCTTCAAAAGTACTTCATTGGCTGTAAAGCGCTGAGGTTGTTAAAGGCGCTATATAAATGCAAGTTTTTATTTTTAAAAGGCTATAATTTGCCTTAACCTGTCCCCAGTCTCCATCGGTCACTTAACTGTTAGATCCGTGTATTTTGATGTTGTGTGTCCTTCAATAACTAGACACGAGACTGCAGGGAACAATCAACAGGTGTTTACTGGATGAGAGTTACTCTAAAACTAAACGTACAGATCCCTACTCAGGGTTTATATACAGGTGTGGTCACTGCCGGTACTACAGTATACAGGAGCTGTAAAAAGTAGTTCTCCCCTTAAAGGTACATACACTACATTAACCACAATACTGAATTGGGGAACTGGCAGTGATTGTTATGGTTTTCCACTGTTAAACATTGGCCTGTGGAGAAACAAACACTTTTTATTGGCAGGCAAACCTTAATAGGTTAAACAGAGGAAAATATCTAAGTTTCAGGACAGTACAAAAGATGAAACATTAAATGCAGAATTCAATCTTGGCTCTGCTCAGAAGTTTAAACGTTTGCAACCTCTGATTCCTATAAATCAGGAACAATTTTAATATTGCATCTTCTAACATTTTGTTGTCAAAATGTATGTTCATTTTAAAGGTACACAAGCTAAATCCTCCCAGGAGAATGACAGACTGGACCCCCTCCATCTCTAAAAGAAAGACTTGCATTTATATAGCACCTTTTCATGACCTGTTTCAAGCCCAAAGTGCTTCACAGCCAATTAAATACTTTTGAAGTGTAGTCACTGTTGTAATGTAGCAGCCAATTTGCACACAGCAAGGTCCCAAAACAGCAATAATGATCAGATAAGCAGTTCTAATGATGTTGGTTTGTAAAGGAAATAGCCATATTCCAAGAGATACACCATCCTATAAATGGAATTTTGACTTTATTAATACATGATATACTGGGTTTAAAAATCTAAAAGCCTCAACGACACAGGCTGCAAACAGAACACAGGCTTTTGAGATAAGATCAGTTGTTAACACAAGCTGTAAACACCACACAAGCTTTTGAAATGGGAATTGATTGTTAATACAAAAACAATGGCCCTATTGAAACAACAAGTTGCAGCTTCCGAGATGTCTGCAGTTTGGGAGAAACACAATAGTAATGCCCAAGTAAAGTGTTAAAAACTAACACTTCAAACAGGAACACAGAATATTAAAAAGCCATGTGCATTTGTAAAAGTAACATCAAATGAGAAACAGGAAACACGTTTATATATGCAACCAATTGAAGTAGCTAAGAAATGCAACAAACACCCCAGTTGAAGTGTCTTTGATTTACATGTTGTAAAAAGTACCTACAGATCACTTTGAAAATATTACATCAATAGATACACCAAGCAATCACATTGGGCTGGATTTTCATTAAGCTGTCAGGAAGGAGGCGGGATTACAACTTTTGGGTTGTAGTCCCGCCTCCATCGACGTCCAGCCAATCCACGCGATTTTCCCTTGATTGACCTTGTTGAGCCTGCCCAGCGACCTCAGCAGGCCAATTAAGGGCCACCCAGCAACAGGTGATGTCACAGTGATGTCAAGAGTTTTTGACAGATGAAATATCAGTGTTTCACAGCTGTTTGAAGCTGTCAAACACTGACAGTCTGACTTCTAACCTGAGTCCTTCTACGCAGACTCAGTTAGAACTCTCACCGACACTGAAAGCTGAAGGCTGTCACTTTTGACAGTTCGCAGCCATTCAGCTTTCAGTTCCAGCTGAGTGATGGACTCCTGATGCCTAGAGGAAGAAAGGCTGTTAAGGTAAGTACAGGTAAGTAAAACTTCTTTACACACTTTAGACACACCAAACACACTTAACTTTGCACTCATGCACCCATCACTCACCTGAACACCGACATCGCAACCCCTCCAAGTCCTTCAACTCAACAGCCCACTTGCTCTAACCTGGCGTGGTTTGGAGCCGTCGGGAATCCCACACGACACCCCTCAAAATAGGGATTAGGCTAAAAACCGCCTGTTAACTACCTGTTAACAGTCAGTTAATTGGCACTAATCCCTTCCCGCCTTGGGTCGGCGGGTCCCAGTGTGGGGTGGGTACCCACCTCCCTTGAAACTTACGTGGAGACGTGTTTTGGGCGGGATGGTGTCGGGACCCCCGAATTCGGGATTTTTGCCCCCCCGCACACCTGAAAGCCCGCCTCACGGCACACTGAAAATCTGGCCCATTGTGTTTGTATTGAAAATGGAACACATAGGAGGCACGACATCTGATTATAACCAGTTAAGCCAATATTAAGAATTGAATGGAAGGCCTTCGATAAGAATGACATCAAAGAGATAAATCTGTTGTAGCCATTTCATGATAAGTTTTTGAAACACCTAAACAAAGAGACAGAAGTCTGAAAGTCAACAGCTAAATTGACAGTAAGAATAGAAAAGAATTCAACAGAAGATGACTAGAGATAATTAGCTTACATCGGCAGAAAACTTCAAAGGATAAACCACTAAAAAAAGGTATAAAAATAGAGCTTTTCAGATGGAAAGTCAGAAGTCGCTGGAAAGGACAAGCGATTCTCAACTTCAGAGGCACGCTCTGTAAGTTTTTAATTCTTTGAGTCTCGGGGATCAAAAAGGTACTCTTATTTGATTTTGGTGGATATTCTGGATTAAGAATAATAGAAATGTAAAAATGTACGAAGTTAAGACCTGAGAATAAGGATCTCTGAGAATAAGAAATGTAAGCTATTTGTATTTTGAACTGTTAAAGTTGCGATTGACTCAACAGCTGTTAACTGTATGTCGGCTCTTAAATAAATCTATATATTTTTAGAATTGTCTCAAGTAGTATTTCTGTATTAAATTCGCGAACTCAATTTCTGTACACTCTTTTGTAAGGAGTTGCAGAATTCTGGGGGGTTTTCCGGACCCTCATAATATCCGGAAGGTTACAGTCTAGTTAAACTTATTAAAAGTGCTATCTGGAGGACGGTAACATCTTTACGTCATTCCTTTCCTTTAGAGAGAGATAGTCTGGACCTTTATACCCATTTAAGCATCTTATGGAATTTGGCTATCTCTAACTTTAGTTGAAGGTGAACGCCTGGGGAATACGCCTGATCTGGGGTAGCCCGAAAAGGGCTAGGACTAGTAATTATCCCTTCAGGTTGAGGGATAATCTAAAGGCAAGCCCTGACACCCAAACCATCTATCTCAGTTCTTTCTCCCATGATAGGAACACTTAGAAGGAGCACAACATTAGGAAATAGAAGACACACACTTTGATGAAGAGCAAAATACACTGAATATAGCAGCACCATACACTACGGGTTAATAAAGGCTGCATTGAAAGATGCTAGAATATGTCATGGCAGTTCTTTTGGTATGAGGCAAACTCAGGTTACATTCATGGATGCTGATCTACAGCTGGGTTTAATGAAAAGTAAGCTTCATTTGGCATTGGGAATGGAAACATGTGGTATTGCTGGGCGGGACTGCATCTGGGAGTATTTAGGTGGTGTTCCTGGAGCCTGAAAAAATTGGAGAGGGTGTTGCAGGATCTGAGAGCATTACAAGGGGCATCCCTACCCCTGGAAACACTGGGAGGGTGATCCCAGAGGCTGAAAGTACTAGCAGAGAGTCCCAAGTGTCTGCAACATGCAGAATTGGTACTTGGAGCACAATGGTGTGGAATCTCAGGGTCTGATGACATTGAGGAGAGCTGGAGTCCAACAACATTGAGGGGGATTAACAGAAATTTCAGCCTTAATCAATAATCAGCCTTTCAGGCCAATGACCTTTTCAACGTAGCACTTCAATAAAGAGAGTTCCATTAGCGGTACTCTCTCCACAGATGCTGCCTGGCCTGCTGAGTATTTCCAGCATTTTCTGTTTTCTATTTCAATCTTTTTATTAATTGCTTTTAGCTATTGGAAATATATTACGTCCCCATAGTATGCCTCTCCAGTCTTCAGTGAATAATAAAACCAGATCTGATGTGCTGATGCTTTAAGTTTCAATTATTAAGCAAATTTATTTAAAAGTTGAACAAGCAAATAATGAACTGATATATAATTTATAGTACAGTATAATGCTCAGGACTTTATTTCTTAGAATACTCTCATAGAATCAGTATTCTCTCTAAATATTTCTTACCACCGCAGTCACTGGGATTTTGTAGATTTTGGATGACTGAACAGTCAAATTCAAAAAGAACTGTCAGTCATACACAAATTGAACCAATCATATAGCTTTAAGTGGAGTATAAAAGCCACCTAGATTGATAAAATGGCATATTACAGTATCTGTATGTCACTTGATTGCTCTCGTGAACTAGTAACTATAGAGACAAACTCAACAAAGCCTTGCAACATTTTATCAATTTAAGCTTGGTACAAGAATTTTACCTGAAATTGTCATCTACTGTAAACTAAATTTAAAGGAACAGCCGCTAAACTAAAACTAGACAAACAATACTTAATACACTCAAAATCTGTCCCTACTAGTGCTGGAGCCCAAACAGCTATCTCCAATTTGCTGCCTGTTGTCTTCTATATTCCTGCATATCCTGAGCTTTAGAAAAGATTAGAGATCAGAAAAAAAAAATCAAATGCACTGCTAATGGAACTCTCTTTATACAAGTGCTACAAAGGACATAAAAGCCGTTCTTGGGTCATGGCGGAATACAGCTTAAGTATGACGTGTCCCTACAGGGAGGTAAATGTGCCCTGCATTATCAGCAAACCAGTGGATTTCTCATGAGCTTAGTTTGGAGACTCTCAAACATAGTGATGGATTTCTGAATGTTAGAAACCCAAAATAAATCCCTGCTTCCTCTTGCTGGAATCACCAACGCCTTCTTGTTGCAGCATTTAATGCTTTGGTGATTTGACTGGAGCATAGTTCTGAAACTACTTCTGTCTGCTCAGAAAGTATTAAAGGTCAAGTTCCACAGAGACTAAACACAAGCAGCTGGAATTTCTAATAGAAAATTGTAATTGAGCTCGCTCCCTCATTATGAGCTTCAACAAGCATTACCACAGGTCATTAAAACAGAATAGGCAGTCCATGCTGGCAGTGGTTATATACTATCCTGGGCAGTAATTATATCATGGTACAGTACATACTTACTGCAGTCTTTCTTTACCCTTTCTCAATCACTCCCACCTGCATTACATCAACCCAAATGTTAATGACAATAAGGACAACCTAAGGTATTCTTATGGCAGTATCGGGGGGAACTGCATTACATCTTAGCTGTCAGCAGACATAAAAATGAGACCTGCTTCATTCCCCAGCATGCCTCACATTAACCAGCACAAGAATTCATACCTAAAAAAAAGCAAAGAATCGCATTCCGTTGGTTCTGCTTTGCTGGGAGTCTATATTAATTAGGACCATAGTCTGAGTATAATTTGAAAGGAAAAAATACCACCTACATCCCTTTCTCAAAATATGATGCATGCCAACATTCAGGTTAGCCCATGTCACCTCACCATTTAGCTAAGAGCCATTTTTTCCCCCCCACAGCCCTATATTGGTTTCAAGGGAAACATAGGTTATGGAATTTATAACCACTTTGATGTGTGATTAATGATGAATATAGAAGTCAATGTGATTGATAAAATGGCATATTACAATATCTACATGTCACACTGGTTAAGCAGCAAAGTGGAATTAAATCAAATTTAATATAAAGCTATTCAAATAGGAGGCAGAACAGATCATAGAATCATGGAATCATACAGCACAGAAGGAGGCCATTCGGCCCATCGAGTCTGCGGCGGCTCTTTCGAAGAGCAATCCAGTTAGTCCCACTCCCCCGCTCTTTCCCCATATCCCTGTAATTTTTTCTCCTTCAGGTATTTATCCAACTCCCTTTTGAAGGCTACAATTGAACCTGTTTCCACCACCCTATCAGGCAGTGCATTCCAAATCCTAACCACTCGTTGTGTAAAAAAGTTTTTCCTCATGTCGCCTCTGGTTCTTTTGCCAATCACCTTAAATCTGTGTTCTAATACTTTGTTACGCAATAGATTTCTCTCTTCCCTTCCTCGCCTTTATTTTAAAATCTATTACAGAATTTTTAAAAAGAATAGTAGGCTTACAAATTAACTGAATTGTAAAATCCTCCACTACTGAAAGAAAGGAGCAAAGATACATTATTATTTATTTATGTGGCAAAAATGATTATTGGCCGTGTAACTGGCAAATTGACTCATTTCTTTGACCACTGAAAATTGAATATTTTGACCTTGTGAAATACACAGTGGGATATAAATGACTGACATGTTTTCACTAGAATCCTAATACGATGAACCCTTTTGTACAATATCCGCACAAAATGCCTGCATAAAGCCCTCACTAAAATGAACAGATTTCCTATCGTCATGTTATGTGTTAATGCTATGCATGCTGGCTAGTACTAGGCCTTCAGTCACTTCAAAGCCTGTATCGTGTGTCAGAGCCACAGTCTAAGGGCAGGCAAGAAGCTGACTAACGCTGAGCGCAGAATGATAGCAGAATGCCACATCTCCATATAATCTATCAAGGTTGTTTCACGGACCTGGTATGAAACTACAAGACTGGCAGCATACTGTGTGAAGATTTTAAATGATTCTAAAAAAAAATACATTATTACTGAGAGAATGTTGAATCTATTGGCAAAAATGTTGAAGCAATTATTGAAGCAGTAATGCAACAAACTGCAGAATTAAGAATTAGCTGGCTGATTATTGCTTCATCCATCAGTCAAGCAGACAGTCCTCAATTCCTCACTCTAAATAGGCATAAATATATTACTATTCACTCCAATGTCATTACCACACAAACAAAAGATACTCCCTGGAATTGAATAATTTAACCTGAAATTGAAAAAACATTGCATTATTACATTTGAATACATGAGTTAAATTAACCCAGGTCATTGCCAAATAACAGCCAAATGAGCAATTAAAAAATTCTGTCTAAATTAAGCTGTAATACGGAAATAAAATGAGTAGTGTAGTGTGATTTCTGGTGATATACAGCTGCAGAAAGAATAAACCGCATCCCGTAAATGAGTTAAACATTTTCCAAAAATTATTTTGTTTTAATCAGAAAGTCATTTGGGAAGAGTCTGTTCCAATCATTGATTTGACTCTTTCTCCCATCTGTTAGATATCAGGGGTGTCCAAAATGTATATGGTTATGCGAACAAAATTGTGACGCGAATAAGGCTGTATTTACGTGATTGTATTAGAACTAGAGACAAAAAGGCCTAGAAATTCACTATAGCCCCGTTTGTGGCGCCAGCCTCGCCAGGGCGCTAAAAGTAGCGCCCCGGAAGCAGTTGTGGCCGCCCGCCGGAAATTCAGTTTGCACGGCCCAGAGGCAAGCGCGACGCTACTGGAGGTGCCCCACATCCCTCTTGGGGCGCTGCAGCTGACTATTGCTGCGCAACGTGCCGCAGCGCCACACGCTGCAGCACGGCGTGCTGCGGTACTGCAGGCCTTCCTCCCCTTCTTAAAGGGGAGGGGCCTTGTGCAGCACGATCGAGGATCGCGAGTGCCGGCAAAAGAACTGCCGGGCTCTTGGAACACAGTCGGCACTCCGCGAGGGGGGTGGGAGCTCAGGAGGCCGGGGACGGCAGCGCGGAGAGGCGCTGGCAGGCAGCCAGCAAAAAAAGTGGCCGCCCCGCACCTCTCCTTTAATTAGCGCCTCTACCGCCGCAGGTAGGCCCCCCTGAAGCGGTCGCAAATAGCGCCCGGCGTTAAAGCAGGGGGCGCATCTAAATATCGCGATCGGGGCATTAGCGGGGCGCTGCGCACACTGAATTTAGCGGGAGGTGTGGCCAGTGGCTTCCCACCCACTTAGCGCCCTCTTAAGGCGCTAACGGGTGGCGCAGCCCACTGAATTTCTAGGCCAAAGTGTCTTCAGACTAGTCTTCGAATAATTAGATAGATGCTTAGATTCTGCTTCTGTTTTGGTTCCCTGCGGATGTTAAAGCATTCTGTAGTGTGACGGCCATAAATAATATTGTTTTCAAGTTAGGATTTCAACATTGTTTATGTTTCTCTAATTGGACTAACTAAGGCTCAATACCTACGTTTCTGCTATTATTAATAATAACCATGATATAATGGAAAGGTAGGAATTGGTGTTAGCTTAACAAAACTGCTTGTAAGGGTAATTAAAAGTTAATTAGGATAAAAGACATAGAATGAAAGGAATTGGAGGAGGTTAAGATATCTATCTCAGGATGGGGCCGTTTGTCATAGAGTCAAAAGGCTGGATCTTGTCAGTGGAGGCGGGGTGGGGTCGGGTCAGGTGGTTGACTGGTCCGGATCCCGCCTCCAATGTGAGGCGGGACAATTCAGCCATTTTGCCCGAATTGGGCACTTGATTTCCGGCGTGTGGGAACCCTTGAGCCAATGAGTATTTTGGTCCTGAAACTCGCCTCTGATGACGTCATCTATGCAGCTGCATTTAAGGCCTGCAAGCAACCTTGGTTCTTTTTCTGCCTTTTCTGCCTTACAGCTTTTGCTATTTACTTCTGAGGGATTCGTTCAAAAACCATGTCAGGCACCAGACCAAAGTGTGCACCCCGCTTCGAAAAGAACTCCCTCCAAGCTCTGGTGGAGGGAGCAGGAGCAAATAAGGAAGTGCTGTTTCCCTCTTCAGGGAGGAAAAAGCCTCCACAACAGACCAAAGCTGTGTGGCTGCAATTGGCACAGGAGGTGAATGCCATTTCAATGGGCAGCAGAACCTGGCTGCAGTGCCAAAAGTGGTTTCATGACCTTCTCCGTGCAGGAAAAGTGACTATTCCATCCCCATGACCCTCAATCTGATCCCCATCACCTCTCATCACCAGCACTCTGCTTTGTCAACCTCCTCCTCCACATCCCACTTGACCCTTACATCTCTGGACCCTTAATCATTCCCTCTCTCTGTATGTTCACATTCACTTAACTATTCGACTATGCAGCCCTCACACTCCCTGTCACTGTGATGCAATGACAACAGCTTACTATACACAGGGAGGGCCCTTGGTCTTGGTACCTCACTCCATCTTTGTGTCCTTCTAAGCATCTATGCTATGGATTCTCCACACTCACTCCTTCATTCTCACTCAAACTCCACTTGTGTCCCTCATTGCAGGAAAAGAGAGCCTACAATAAGAGGGAAAGGGCGAGGACAGGAGGAGGGCCACCTTCAATAGCCCAGTTCAGCCGTGTAGAGGAGGCAGCCTTGGAGATCGTGGGAGTGGAGGAGGATGCGCAAGTGGGGGACGGACAGACGGGCGCATCAGAGCAAGCTGGTGACAGAATCGTTTATCATCTCTCTCATTGACATTGCATGAGTAACTGATATTGATTCTGATGCTCTAACAGATTGACTTATGATAATCTGCACAATTCAATGTGCATGCAACGTTTATCTCACATGTCTAACTCTTTCCTTTACTCCCCCACAGGACCATTGACAGCCCCCCTCCCCACTGTCCAAGAGGAACAGCCTGAGCCACAAGACTCCTTAGAGGAAGCTGCAACCTCTTAGGGCACAGTGCCAGCAGAATTCAGCGCACCCAGCAGCAGCGCAGACACACACACCTTGATGGGACCTTCGGAAGATAGGGTAGTGTTGTCACCTGGTGTATCACAGCTCACAAGTGAGCATCAGCAGATGGTGGAGACAGGGGCAGCAGTGGAGAGTCCTCGTCGGAGGGTGCAGGACTCTGCCAGCTCGGCTCAGCTGCATGTCGACCCTGTGCCTCCAGGTCCATCCAGAAGGAAAGCGGTGCTGGAGTCTCTGGCAGGTTTTGTCTCCAGGGTCGCTGCGAGTGTGGAGCGAATGGAGGAGTCCATCGCTAACATGAGCAGGGCCTTTGTGGAGGCATTGGCGCATGAACACATCACCACGGAAAGGATGGTAACCTCCGTGGAAAGGATGGCTACCTCCATGGTAAGGCTGGCTACGGTAGAGGAGAGGATGGCTACGGCCATGGAGGACCTTAGTTGCCAGGGTCTTGAAAACATGGTCATTGTTCAGAATAGAATAACATCTCTTGAGGAGCGATGGTCGGCTATTGAGCAGAGAAACCAGAACTTCATGGAAGTCCTCTGGAGTAGGACTCCCCAGTTGTCATGGTCCATGTAGGCACCAATGACATAGGTAGGACAAAGAAAGAGGTTCTGCTGAGAGAGTATGAGCAGCTAGGGGCTAAATTAAAAAGCAGAACCACAAAGGTAATAATCTCTGGATTACTATCTGAGCCACAAGCGAATTTGCATCGGGTAAATAAGATCAGAGAAATGAACGAGTGGCTCAAAGACTGGTGTGGGAGAAATGGGTTTCGATTTGTGGGGTACTGGCACCAGTACTGGGATAAGAGGGAGCTGTTCCGTTTGGACAGGCTTCACTTGAACTATGCTGGGGCTAGAGCCCTAGCGAATCGAATAACTAGGGCTGTGGAGAGGGCTTTAAACTAAATAGTGGGGGGGAGGATCCAGGTGAGCGGGAATTTAAAAAGTCAATGAGAAATGAGAAAGCAATAGAGCAGGCTAGAGATGGGGGAAATAATAACCAGAGTGTGACAGGAAGGGACAGAATGCTTAAAAATAAGAGTGCAACAGAAAATGGGGCCAAAACAAGGAGGAATGGTAAAAAGACAAAGTTAAAAGCTCTATATCTGAATGCACACAGCATTCGTAACAAGATAGATGAGTTGACAGCACAAATAGATACAAATGGGTATGATCTGATCGCCATTACAGAAATGTGGTTGCAAGGTGATCAGGGCTGGGAACTGAATATTCCAGGGTATTTGACAATTCGGAAGGATAGACAGAAAGGAAAGGGAGGTGGGGTGGCTTTGTTGGTAAAGGATGGAATCAATGCAGTGGTGAGAAGTGATATTGGCTCAGAAGATCAAGATGTAGAATTGGTTTGGGTGGAGATAAAAAATAATAAAGGGAAAAAGTCTCTGGTGGGCGTAGTCTACAGGCCCCCGAACAGTAGCAATACTGATGGACAGAGTATAAATCAACAAATAATGGAGGCCAGTAAAAAAGGTACAGTAATAATCATGGGGGATTTTAATCTCCATATTGATTGGACAAATCAAATTGGCCATGGTAGCCTTGAGGAGCAGTTCATAAAGTGCATCCGGGATGGTTTCCTAGAACAGTATGTAATGGAACCAACCAGGGAGCATGTTATCTTGGATCTGGTACTATGTAATGAGACAGAATTAATAAATGATCTCACAGCAAAGGATCCTCTAGGAAAGAGTGATCATAGCATGGTTTAATTTCAAATTCAGTTGGAGGGTGAGAAAGTTATATCTCAAACCAGTGCCCTGATCTTAAACAAAGGCAATTACAGTGGCATGAGGGCAGAACTGGCTAAAGTGGACTGGAAAAATAAATTAAAGGGTAAGACAGTTGAAATGCAGTGGTGGACATTTAAGGAGATATTTCATAACTCTCAACAAAAATATATTCCAGTGAGAAAGAAAGATTTTAAGAGAAGGGGGCACCATCCTTGGCTAACTAAGGAAGTAAAGGATGGTATCAAATTGAAAACAAAGGCATACAATGTTGATGGGAGACCAGAGGATTGGGAAATTTTTAAAAACCAGCAAAGGATGACTAAAAAAATAATAAAGAAAGAGAAAATGAATTATGAAAGTAAACTGGCAAGAAACATTAAAACAGATAGTAAGAGTTTCTATAGGTATATAAAAAGGAAGAGGGTAGCTAAAGTAAACATTGGTCCCTTAGAGGATGAGACTGGGGAATTAATAATGGGGAACGGGGAATTGGCAGAGACTCTGAACAAATATTTTGTATCTGTCTTCACGGTAGAAGACACGAACAACATCCCAATAATGGATAATCAAGGGGCCACAGGGAGGGGGGAACTAAAGACAATCACTATCACTAAGGAAATAGTACTTGGTAAACTAATGGAACTAAAAGATGACAAGCCCCCTGGACCAGATGGCCTGCATCCCAGGGTCTTAAAAGAAATGGCTGCAGAGATAGTGGATGCATTGGTTACAATATACCAAAATTCCCTGGACTCTGGAGAGGTCCCAACAGATTGGAAAACTGCAAATGTAACACCCCTATTTAAGAAAGGAGGGAGACAGAAAGCAGGAAACTATAGACCAGTTAGCCTAACATCTGTCGTTGGGAAAATGCTGGAGTCCTTCATTAAGGAAGCAGTAGCAGGGCATTTGGAAAATCATAATGCAGTCAAGCAGAGTCAGTATGGTTTTAGGAAAGGGAAATCATATTTAACAAATTTGCTGGAGTTCTTTGAGGAGGTAACGAGCAGGGTGCACAAAGGTGAACCAGTGGATGTGGTGTATTTGGATTTCCAGAAGGCATTCGATAAGGTGCCACATAAAAGGTTACTGCATAAGATAAGAGCTCACGGAATTGGAGTAATATATTAGCATGGATAGAGAATTGGCTAACTAACAAAAAGCAGAGAGTCGGGATAAATGGGTCATTTTCTGATTGGCAAACGGTAACTAGTGGGGTGCCACAGGGATCGGTGCTGGGGCCTCAACTATTTACAATCAACATTAATTACTTGGATGAAGGGATCGAGTGTAATGTAGCCAAGTTTGCGGATGATACAAAGATGGGTGGGAAAGCAAGTTGTGCAGAGGACTCAAAGAACCTGCAAAGGGATATAGACAGGCTAAGTGAGTGGGCAAACATTTGGCAGATGGAGTATAATGTGGGAAAGTGCGAGGTTATCAACTTTGGCAGGAAAAATAAAAAAGCAAATCATTATTTAAATGGAGAGAGATTACAAAATGCTACAGTTCAGAGGGACCTGGGGGTCCTTGTGCATGAAACACAAAAGGTTAGCATGCAGGTACAGCAAGTAATCAAAAAGGCAAATGGAATGTTGGCCTTTATTTCAAAGGGGTTGGAGTATAAAAGCAGGGAAGTCCTGCTACAACTGTACAGGGTATTGGTGAGACCACACCTCGAGTACTGCGTACAGTTTTGGTCCCCTTATTTAAGGAAGGATATACTTGCATTGGAGGCAGTTCAGAGACGATTCACTCGGTTAATTCCAGAGATGAGGGGGTTCACTTATGAGGAACGGTTGAGCAGGCTGGGCCTATACTCATTGGAATTTAGAACAATGAGAGGTGATCTTATTGAAACATATAAGGAGGCACAACAAGGTAGATGCAGAGAGGATGTTTCCCCTCATGGGGAAATCTAGAACGCCGGGGCACAATTTTAGAATAAAGGGTCGCCCTTTTAGAACTGAGATGAGGAGGAATTTCTTCTCTCAGAGGGTTGTAAATCTGTGGAATTCTCTGCACCAGAGAGCTGTGGAGGCTGGGTCATTAAATACATTTAAGGTGGAGATAGACAATTTTTTGCAAGATAAGGGAGTGAAGGGTTATGGGGAGCGGGCAGGGCAGTGGCTTTGAGCCCAAGATCAGCCATGATCTTATTGAAGGGCGGAGCAGGCTCGAGGGGCCAAGTGGCCTATCCCTGCTCCTATTTCTTATGTTCTTATGACTTCCAGTGCAGAAACGGGTCCTCATGGCCCCCCTGACATGCAGCAAGGTGCTGTCAAGCCACTTGCTAGCACTGAAGTGGGGCTGACCCATGAGAGGTATGTTGGTGGCAGAGAACAAGGAAGTGGGGGCTCCTCTCCAAGGACTCACATGACCATGCCACTGCAGAGCCCTCGGTCAGAGCCCCACCAGAGTCCTCACCCAACTGAGATGGGCGTCTCAGCCCCTGCACAGCCACAGGAGCAGCAGACTGTTGCCGAGCCCTCAGAGGTTCGCAAACCCAGAGGACGGCTGCCAAAGGTGTCGAGGCAGGAGCAGCAAGAAAGTGAGCAAGGGGCCTCCACATCTGCTGAAGCCACAGGGGAAGCACCACGTAGGAGCACGCATAAGAGGAAAATAAAGCACAAGTAGTCACAAGGGTAGTCACTTGGGTGTTCTGTTGTGTTTATTTTTCAAAAGCCATCCGTGAATTGATGTGATAAAAAAACTTGATGGCAAACTGTTGAAGTTGTGGCCTGTGTCATTTCACAAATGGGACTTCCACATTGAGGGCTTAGGGTGACTTGCAATTGTCGGTATGGTGGTCAGAGTGATAGGAATCCGTAGGTTCTTGGCCATTGTCAATGCTCAGGTAAGAAGGTGCGAGGCAAAAGTGTTTGATTGGGCAGGCTAAGCAAATCTGGCCAAGGTGAGTGCGTACCTTGCATCCCGGGCAACAATGTGCTTGCATGCTACTGCCGCTGGTTGATGCGCCTCCGCAAGCTGCTCGTTGTCGCTCTCCTCCTCCTCCTCATCTGAGGAGGCTATTCGATGAGCCACTTGTACCTCAGGCAGCTGCAAGCCACGATGATGTGCCATGTTGTGAAGTGCACAGCAGACCACCACAATTCTGGAGACCCTGGCTGCTGAGTACTGCAGGGCTCCACCTGATCTATCAAGGCATCTGAATCGCTTCTTCAGCAAGCTGATGGTTTGCTTGATTATGGATCTGGTGGAAATGTGGCAGGAGTTGTAGCGCTCCTCAGCGTCATTGGATGGGCTCCTCAACGGCGTCATTAGACATGTCTTCAGGCGATAGCCCTTGTCTCCAAGTAGCCATCCGAAAAGTTGGTCTGGCAGACTGAAGAGCGGAGGCACACTAGACTGGCACAGGATGAAGGAGTCATGGCAACTGCCAGGGTATTTGGCACAAACATGCAAAATTTCCTTCTTGTGGTCACTCACCAGCTGCATGTTGAGGGAGTGGAAACCCTTGCGGTTGACAAAAATACCTGGATTGTGATGGGGTGCCTTAAGGGCCACATGTGTGCAGTCTACGATGCCCCGCACCCTTGGAAAGCCTGCCAGATTAGCAAATCCAACCTCACGCATGGTTACACTTGTTTGATCCTTGGATGAGTTGATGTAATTGTGCACAATGGCAAAGAGGGCATCGGCTGGGAGATGCCGCTGATGTCTGCTGTTGATCCCTGGAATAAGCCTGAAGCAAATAAGTTGAGTGCGGTGGTGACTTTGACGGCCACTGGTAAGGGGTGTCCACCCGTTCCTCTGGGCTCCAGGTTTTGCTGCAGCATTGCGCAAATGTCACCCACTACCTCTCGCGAAAGTCTGAGCCGTCTTTGGCACTGCTGCTTAGTCATGTTGAGGTAGCTCATCCTCTGTCTGTAAACCCTGTTTGGGGGTATCTGCTACGACGACGGGCTTCCATGGGCTGGTGCCTTCTGGCCTGTGCGGCTTCAGGTGGGTGAGCAGCAGGTTGGCGCTCCTGTTGTTGCACCTGCTGTTGCTGCTGCTGTTGTTCCGGGGTTCTGCTGCTGCCGCAGCTGGTCTTCGTCCGAATCTGAGGTCCAGGAGGAAAGAAAATAAATGGTTCCCATTCTTCTGGTATATACCTCAGTTGAGGAAGCGCTCAGTCAAGGTGGGGAGAGGGGTTTCCCAGGAGGTCACACTGGAGATGGGTGTCAGGCTCCATACTTCCACCACAATGAGTATGCCTGCTAAAAGTTCCCCCAGACCTGAGACAACAATAATCATCATCAACTTTATTGTCATTGTTAGTGCACAAGTGCAGTACAACGAAACGTAGGCTTGCGGCTCCCGAGAGCGTACATTTGGAGACATTTAAACATACAACATTCATTTGGCTTGTAATACATTAACATAAACATAACCATAATAAAGTGCATTGGCAGATGTGCAGGCTTTAGAGTTTGTTTGTGGAGTTCAGTAGGATGACAGCCCTGGGAAAGAAGCTGTTCCTAAATCTGGTCGTTCGGGTGCGAATGCATCTGTAGCGTCTCCCAGATGGCAGGAGGGCGAACAGACTGTGGCTGGGGTGGGTAGGGTCTTTGATGATGGTCCGTGACCTCCGTAAACAGCGTTTCTGGTATATGTGCTCTATGGTCGGTAGTTCTGCCACCTTAAATGATCATTGCTGAAAACTCCTTTTTAATGGTGGAGCTGCAGCTGTTAGTAAGCAGTCCACTTGTGAGGCCGCCAGGATTAACTGGCGTGTTCCAGAGGAGATGTGCAGCATGGGGAAAATGTGTTAAATTCAGAAAGGCCTCTCAAAATGGGATTATAGAGGCAATTAACTGGATGTTAAGGGCCTTAAGGGCCTATCCCGCCTCCTGGAGCCAGGATGGAAACAGGGCCTGAAACCCCAATTTTGGGAAAATTGCTCAGAGGCGGGCTGGAGGCAGGATTGGATCCGCCTGCCATTTTTTGCAATTTTAACACCTCACAAGCCTCCAAACTCGCCTCCTCAGGCCTGGCAAAATCCAGCCCATAGAGTCATAGAGACGCTAGATGAATGTAAGATAATGACTGGCTGAAGTGCGACAGCTCTGGTTTGGGCCTCCTGATTAAAAGGGGACGAGCTCAGGCTTTGTACTTGCTGTGCCAGGGAGGATAGGGACAAGGTGATGTGCCTCAATAAATCCGAGACTCGATGTTAGCGAAACAAAACAAGGCTTTGATTGACTTAGAAGGTAACACACAGGAGAGAGGTATCTTCCATCCAGAGCTCTGCCGTACTGGATGTGCTGCAGGCTGGGCCAGCTTACATAGGGGCCAGGTATGGGCGGAGCCCTACACATAGTACAATACAATGGTGAGGAAACGGAACAGAGGTAAGGGAAATGAAACTGAAACCAACCACAGTCACAGGCAGTGATGAATGGAATATTTCATCACATTCACCCCTTCTATAGATTTAGTCTGTTCGGGGGTTTGATAGTCCTCTGCGACCGACGTGGCTGTTGTGGTGCCGCGGGTGTCGGCTGGGTGTCCCCGGTGGCCTCCTGGGTCTCTGCCGGGGGTGCCGCCAGGGTTGTTGAAGGGGTAGTTGGTGGGGGTGCCGTTGGTCGATGTTCTTCCGGGGGTGATGAAAGAGTAGTGGGTGGGTAAGAGTTGCTGTGATCGTTGTTGCTGCTATTGTCGTGGTTGTTGTCGTTACCGGCTGGGGCGACGTCTTTTATGGACACGGTGTCCTCCCTTCCGTCGGCGTGCCGGACATACGCGTATTGGGGGTTGGCGTGGAGTAGGTGCACTGGCTCCACAAGAGGGTCCGTCTTGTGGCCCCTCACATGCCTTCGCACGAATACCGGACCTGGGGTGGAGAACCATGACGGCATGGATACGCCTGAGGTGGATTTCCGGGGAAAGACAAACATTCGTTCATGAGGCGTGGCATTAGTGGCAGTACACAATAGCGACCGTATCGAATGGAGCACATCTGGGAGGACTTCCTGCCAGCGGGAGATAGGGAGGCCCTTGGTCCTTAGAGCTAGAGTGACTGCTTTCCATACTGTCCCGTTCTCTCGCTCCACTTGACCGTTACCCCGGGGGTTGTAGCTGGTGGTACGGCTCGTGGCGATCCCCCTGGACAGCATGTACTGGCGTAGCTCTTCACTCATGAAGGACGCCCCCCTATCCGTATGGATGTAGCTCGGCATACCGAACAGGCAGAACAGGCTGTTGAGGCATTTAATGACCGTGGCGCTGGTCATGTCTGGGCAGGGGAAGGTGAATGGGAACCGGGAGTATTCGTCCACAATGTTCAGGAAGTAAACATTGCGGTCGACGGACGGGAGGGGGCCCTTGAAATCTAAGCTGAGCCGCTCAAAGGGCCGTGTAGCTTTGATTAAGTGGGCTCTATCTGGGCGGTAGAACCGAGGCTTGCACTCAGCGCAAGTGCGGCAGTTCCTGGTCAGAGACCGAACTTCCTCAATCGAGTAGGGTAAGTTGCGGGACTTTATGAAGTGGAACAGCCGCGTGACCCCTGGGTGGCAGAGGTCGTTGTGGAGGGTCTGTAGCCGATCCCCGGTGGCGCTGGCACACATCCCTCATGAGAGGGCGTCAGGGGATTCGTTAAGGGCCCCTGGCCGGTAAATGATGTCATACTCAAAGGTGGAGAGCTCGATCCGCCACCTAAGAATCTTATCATTTTTGATCTTCCCCCTCTGTTTATTATTGAACATAAACGCTACCGACCGCTGGTCGGTAAGTAGGGTGAAGCGTTTGCCGGCTAGGTAGTGGCGCCAGTGGCGCACTGCCTCCACGATGGCTTGGGCCTCCTTTTCCACGGAGGAGTGTCTGATCTCGGGCCCTTGGAGGGTCCTCGAGAAGAAAGCTACGGGCCGCCCCGCCTGGTTGAGGGTGGCCGCCAAGGCGAAGTCAGACGCATCACTTTCCACTTGAAATGGAGTGTTCTCGTCCACTGCCTGTAGCGTGGCCCGCTCAATATCCTGCTTAATGCTTTTGAAGGCGGCGTGGGCCTCAGCAGAGAGCGGAAAAGAGGGTGCTTTCAAGAGGGGGCGGGCTTTGTCGGAGTAGTTGGGGACCCATTGGGAATAATAAGAAAATAACCCCAGGCACCTTTTGAGGGCTTTGGGAGTGTTGGGCAGGGGCAGCTCCCGTAGGGGGCGCAATCGGTCGGGGTCTGGTCCGATTTCCCCATTCTCCACCACGCTGCCTAGTATGCAGAGGCGCGTGGTGTTGAAAACGCACTTGTCCTCGTTGTAGGTGAGGTTGAGTTTTTGTGCGGTTTCCAGGAACCTCTCGAGGTTCGAGTCGTGATCCTGCTGGTTGTGACCGCAGATGGTGACGTTGTCGAGGTAGGGGAAGGTTGCCTGCAAGTGGTGGTCATCGACCATGCGGTCCATCTCCCTCTGGAAGACCGAGACCCCATTCGTCACCCCAAAGGGGACTCTGAGGAATTGGTAGAGGCGTCCGTTCGCCTCGAAGGTGGTGTACGGGCGGTCCTCTGGTCTGATAGGGAGCTGGTGGTACGCTGACTTGAGGTCGATGGTGGAGAACACCCGGTATTGGGCGATTTGGTTCACCATTTCTGATATGCGGGGTAGCGGGTAGGCATCTAGTTGGGTGTACCTGTTGATCGTTTAGCTATAGTCGATCACCATCCGTTTCTTCTCGCTACCCCTTACCACTACCACTTGGGCGCGCCACGGGCTGTTGCTGCGTTCAATAATGCGCTCTTTCAGGAGCCTGTCTACCTCGGTCGCGATAAACCGCCTGTCCTCCCAGCTGTACCTCCTGCTTTTGGTCGCTATTGGCCGGCAGTTAGGGGTAAGGTTCGCGAATAGCGAAGGCGGCTTTACCTTCAGGGTAGCCAGACCGCACACTGTGAGGGGTGGCTGGGACCCACCGTACTTGAGCGTGATGCTTTGGTGGTTGCACTGGAAATCTAGGCCCAAGATCACGCTCGCACATAGATTCTTCATGATTAACACTTTAAAATTATCGTATACAGTTCCGTTAACAGACAATTGTACCGTGCAGTAACCCATGATGGTCGATGTCTGGGTTTTATCAGCCATAGAGATGGTACCCCGAGTAGGGACCACCTTTAGGGAGAGTTGTTGTGCCAGTTCAGGGTGGATAAAACTCTCCGTGCTTCCACTGTCAATTAAACATTTAACCCCGCACCCGTTTACCTCGATGTCCACCATTGATTTGGATAGCGGGTGCGGCCTGGTCTGGTCCACTGTGACCGATGCCACTGTAGGGCCCTGATCGAGACAAGATGGCGTCCACGCTGTCTGCTCATAAGATGGCGGACCCCACGAGGTCGGGCAAGATGGCGTCCAAGATGGCCGCTCCCACGGCACACACACGGCGGTGGCGGGTTTTCCGGCAGGGTTCCCTCTGCACACCTTCCCGAAGTGCCCCTTCTTACCGCACTTAAAGCAGGTGGTGCCTTTCGCCGGGCACAGGTTTCTGGTGTGCTTCGGCTGCCCGCAGAAGTAGCAGTTGGGTCCCCGACGCGTCGCGGCTGTCGTAGGGCTTCTGGGGGGAGAGCGGGGCCCCGACGGTGTCGGGCTGCCGGGCGGGGAAGATGCCTTCCAAGATGGCGGCGCCCTTGGTGCGCACGTGGCGGCGTGGACGGCGCGGGCTGAAGAGTAGGCGTCCGAGTTTCTCTGGGCCACATCCAGGGATCGCGCTGTGTCCGCAGCCTGTTTCAGGTCCAATCCCGTTTTTTTCCAGCAGCCTCTGCCGGATGTAAGTGGAGCTGAGGCCTGTGATAAAGGCATCGCGAACAAGCTCGTCAGTGTACACTGCGGCTTTTACATCTTGGCACTTGCAGTCTTTGCCAAGCGTTTTCAGGGTGCCTAGGAACTCCTCCACCGATTCCCCAGGTCGCTGTGCGCGAGTAGCGAGCAGATGCCTAGCATACACCTCATTCGTAGGCTGCTGGTAATGCGCCTTTAAGATGTCGCAGGCGGCCGGGTACGTGTCGGCGTCTTGGATGAGGGGGTAAACCCGGTGGCTTACCCAATTCCGCAGAATTCCGAGTTTCATACTCGCAGCGTCCGTAGCGCCTTTGATGGCTGCGGAATTGTCCAGGAAGAATTCCATTCACATAAACCAGTGTCCGAAGCGTGCCGATGCGTCCGAAGCATGCTGGTCCAAATCCAAACATTCAGCTTTCAAGAGTTGATCCATTGTGTTGAAAATTAAGTCAATAAAATTGATGTGCCTCAATAAATCCGAGACTCGATGTTAGTGAAACAAAACAAGGCTTTTATTGACTTAGAAGGTAACACACAGGAGAGAGGTATCTTCCATCCAGAGCTCTGCCGTACTGGATGTGCTGCAGGCTGGGCCAGCTTACATAGGGGCCAGGTATGGGCGGAGCCCTACACATAGTACAATACAATGGGCCAGGTATGGGCGGAGCCCTACACATAGTACAATACAATGGTGAGGAAACGGAACAGAGGTAAGGGAAATGAAACTGAAACCAACCACAGTCACAGGCAGTGATGAATGGAATATTTCATCACACAAGGGAGATAAGAGAAATTCCAATGGGTATGCCTTCAAAACGTATAAACAATAAAGCATGTGCAATGATTGTGAAGACCTCTGTAGGGGAGGGCTTTCATCCAAGAATTGAGACAAAGAACTTGATGCCCCATTGGGTACTGAGGATTTAGGGGAATCTCTATAGGTTAGATGGCCTTATCAATAATTTGGCCTCAGGGCCACCCCTAAAAAGAGAATGAAAGTAACACCCTGAGGGCTTTCCCACAAAGATGGTGGAGGGGAGAGCCAAGCAGAAATTGGGCTGGTCGAACGCTCTTTTGAGAGTGATCCCACGCTCACCAACTCAGAGGTTCCAGATGAGAGAGAGAGAGAGGCCTGACACCAGAGAACTGTTCACGCACGCCAGCCATCTGTCCGATCGGGTCCGGTACCAGCTGCATGTCACGGTCGTATGCTTTTGCTGTATAACTAGCATGTTATATTCCATCTTAAACTCTGATTAAACACAATGGCCTAGAAATTGAGTTTGCGTTGCGCCAGGGCTTTAGCGCCGGAAGTTAGCACCGGCGCTAAGTCCCTTTGCGCGCGCCAAAAATTCAGTAGCGCCGCGCCCAAACGGCTGCCGGCGCTACTGAAGGGTTTTAGCGCCTGAAAACTGGCGCAACACGCCGCATTGCGGCGCTATTCCGGCGCTGCGGCGCCCGCTGCGGTGCGGCAGGCTCGGGAAGTGCAGGCCTCCTCCTTCCGTTAAGGAGGAGCTGCCTGCACCCGGCCGCGGCCCGCGCAAATCTCTTCAAAAATGAGCCCGGCACCTCGGACAAGTGCCGGGCTTGCATCTGTTCCGGGTGGGGGGGGGAGAAGTCCGGGGAGGGAGCTGCGGGCAGGCGGCCGGCGGGAAAGCGGCCGGCCGCCGCGCCTCCTTAAAGCGCCGGCGCAGACTCCGGCAACACTCGTTTGCCGGAGTCTTAGTTGCGGCTGCCACTGGCGAGGCGGCCGCAACTGAATTTCGGCTTGGGGCCGGGTTACCACGGCAACCGGGACGCTGCGCACACCGATGACGTCATCGGTGCCGGCGCAGCGCTACCGGTCTACCGCCGCGGAAGGGCCCCAGGCAATTTAGGAACCGGCGCCAATTGCAGCGCTAGGCCCTCTAGCGCCGCAAAATCGGTGCTAAGGGCACTGAATTTCTAGGCCAATATACCCACCATATTGGTTTGCAGTCAATCCTGATTATTTGAAAGACTAGAGATAGGCTACTAATTGGCCTAATCTCTACACACCTAAAAGAAACAGTTTTCATTTGTTTATGCAGAAATGAAAATTTCACCACAGTATTGTCCATTTCAGCAGAGTGACTACAACCCCTGGTTTAGCTCTGGACTTTGACCTCACAAAGACATTTGTTCTTTGTCACTCTACTCCTTTCACACATAAACACACACTGTGGGGGGAATTTTAACCTAAAAAAACAGGTGGGTTGGGGGCATGGTTAAAGTGTTAAAAATGCAAATCCCGACCTGAACACGCCTCCATCCCACCCACTTACAGTTTTAATGGAGGCGGGACGGGGGCGGGCAGCCAATCTGCTGCCAGGAGGCAAGTCATCTATTTAAATATTATAATGACGCATTTTGTATTTAGGTTTAGCTGGTCGGGTTTTGCACACCTAATGAAACCCGCCAGCTAAAGCAAGGCAAGGACTGCTGCATCCAGGAGGTAAGTGCCTTTACACTAACCTCCTGGATCCAGGGTCCCTGCCTAAACCAAGCCCCCCACAATCAGAGACCCCCTCACGAGGCCTCCGATCACACCCCAAGGCCTCGGCTTCCCCTTCCAGGCTCCCCCACCAGGCCTCCACCCCCCTCATCAGTCATCCGGCCCCCAACCTGTGCTGCTCCTCAAGCCCCCGATCCCTTCAGACCTCTCCCCCCCTCCCCCGCGCCCCGTTGTGCTGCTCCCGGCCCCCGATCATCAACTGACCCTCCGCAACCGTCCTGCGATCGCGATGTCCTGGACCACCACCCCCCACCACCACCCCTGCTGGTCCCAGCCCGCGATCGCGATCGTCTGGACCGCGCACCCCACCCCCCCACCCCCTCGTTCCCTCCGGCCGATCCTGGCCCCCACGCAATGCCTCCCTCCCTCCCTCCTCTGTGCAGCCTAGTGCTGCAGGCCTACCCCCGCCCCCCCACCCCGGAGTCGGCCAGCCTCTCAATCTGGCTGGCTGCGGGTGGGAAACAGAGGCTTCCCATTCAAATCAGACCCTGCCATTAAATTCGGCAGGGCCTACGGGAAACTCATTCTCCTGGGTCAGACAAAGGCGGAATTTTCATTAACAGGGTGAGTCGGGTGTGGGCGGGCGGGCGACGTGGCAGCTCGGAACCCCATTCTTTTTTCATCCCACTCCTCAGACCAACTTTCCCTTAATGGCGCAGGCCTATTAAGGCAGGCCTGTGCGTTACCTGGCCCTTTTAAATGGTGCAGGTCTGATGACTCATTTCCAGCCGGGATATTTAAAACAGCCTTGGTCACATTGCATTTGAAGGTTCATCTAAGAGTGTGTAGGCAGTACATATCACCATCTGGTTATTGCTGAATCTTGCACAGATGGCTTCATTGAGACAGAGGGCTGCACCCAGGTTCTCAGATGACTCCCTACAGGTCCTCTTCCCTGCCGATGGGTGTAACAGACCTTCCCTGGAGACTGAAAGAGCCTGGCTCCAAATTGCAGAGGAGGTCAACAGCCGGGATGTGGTCAGGAGGACATAGGTGCAGTGCCGGAAGTGCTTCAATGACCTCATGAGATCAGGAAAGGTGAGTACAAAGCCACACTCACCTTCATCCTGCTGTGCCTGTCATCACATCCCCATCACTCTGCCTTCCCAACCCTACTCCTGCACATCCTCACTCACACCAACATACCTTGCACGCCCACCCATCCCTCTCTATCTACATTATCACATCCCCATCTGACTAAACACCCCTCACACTCACCCTCATCCTAATGCAATCATACCAACTGACAACACACAAGGAGGCCCCTTGGCATTGAAACTTTGGCATTGGCACCACACTCCCTCATAGTCATCCTCTACAGATGTAACTTACATATTCCTTACACTCATGCCATCACTGTCACTCAAACATCTCTTCTTTCCCTCCTTGCAGGAGAAGGGAGCCCACAATAAGAGGGAGAGGGAGAGAACCAGAGGTGGCCCTCCATCATTGGCGACATTGACAGCAGCAGAGGAGGTCGCCTTGGAGGTCTCAGGAGTTGCGGAGCAGCTGGGGGTGGGAAACGGAGAGAGGGGGACCTCTCAGAAACCTGGGTACAGAATTACATCTCATACAGCCACATGGCATACAGCAGTCACTTATATAGGGACTGATGTCAGCAGCCAGTGAATGTTCATCATGTGCATAATGGTATCGTTACCCATTCTTGATATTATGTTTCTAAATCATCTCTTTACTCTCCCACAGGTCCATCAAAAGCACCCCTCACTGTCCAGGCGCAAGAGGAAGAATACTCCACAGAGGAGCCTCCAGCCTCTGAGGGTGCACCGTCACCAGACCTAAGCGCACCCAGCACCAGCACAGATACACACACCTCGGTGGGTCCTGTGCGAGATAGAGTAATGTTGTCACCTGGTGTCTCACAACTCACAAGTGAGCAAGAGCAGGTGGTGGAGACAGTGACAGCAGTGGAGACTCCTTGCCAGAGGGCACAGGACACTCCCAGCTCCGCTCAGCTGCATGCAGATGCTCCAGAAAGAGGGCGATCCTGGAGGTGCAGGAAGAAGTGCAGGAAGTTCTGACAGGCTTTGCGAGCACGATGTCTGTAAATGTGCAGTGAATGGAGGAGTCTACCTCCAACAGGAGCACCACCGTGTCGTAGGCGATGGCGACTGTAGGCTCTTCCATGGAAAGGATGGTCACCTACATGGAGCTAATGCTCCACTCAGATGAGCACATGGAGAACAGATGGCAGGGGCTCATAAACCAACTGTCTAGGAGGGATATCAACGTAGACTTGTGTCCTCATGGCCCCACTGCTGTGCAACAAGGTGCTCTCCAGCTCCTTGCTAGCAGGGAAGTACGGGTGGCCCATGAGAGGGACGATGGTGAGAGGGGACATGGAAGTGGGGGCTCCTCTCAAAGCACTCACACTCCTCCCCCATTGCATCCCCCTCAGTCAGAGCCCCCAATGCCTCCTCGGATCACGATGGCCAACTCTGCCCCTGCACAGTCACATCAGAGGCTCCAAAACCCAGAGGACACCTGCCAAAAGTGTCTACGCAGTAGCAGCAGGGAAGTGAGCCGGCTGCCTCTACCTCTGCTGAAGCCAAAGGGGGTGCACCTCGTAGAAGCACACGTAAACAAAAAATAACACAGAAGTAGATGCATAAGGGTAAGCACATGGGTGTTTAAAGAACTGTTTCTGTTAAGGTTCCGTTACTTTTATGTCACATGTAAAACTATTTATTTTCACCACTTTCCAGTCATGCCCATTTTTTCTGCTAGCTTGTAGCTTAGTGAGTTGGAGTGAATGGTCAGACATAATGTTACCTCTAGCAATGGGGGTCAGTGTGAAAGCAATGGCTTGGTCATTGTAGGGATGCTTTATGGTGGTGTTGGGGGTGGGGGGGGAATCCTGGCACAGCGTGTGGCAGCCATATGGGTGTAATGCTGGAAGCTAAGTAAATCTAGCCATGATGAGGCCATCCCGGGCCTCCCGTGCAGCAATGTGCTTGGGTGCTTCAGGTACATCAGGTACCTCCTGCTCCTCCTCCTCATCTTCCAGCTGATGCTCCTCCTCCTCCTGCTCTGAAGAGGCTGTGCGCTCTGTGCTTTGCCCCTCATGCAGCGCTAATCCTTGCTGCTGCACTATGTTGCGCAGTACGCAGCAGACAACCACAATTCTGGAGACCCTGACTGGTGTGTACTGAAGGGTTCCTCCAGATCTATCAAGGCATCTAAAGCGCATTTTCGGCATGCCTATTGTTTGCTCTATGACGCATCTGGTGGACACGTGGCTTTCATTTTATCTCTCCTGGGCCTCAATACATGGCCTCCTCAAGGGTGTCATGAGCCATGTCTTCAGTGGATAGTGTAGGGGTTTGCAAAATCCCCTAAATCCCTGAAGATCAGAAAATATTGGTCCACATCGTGGACGAAGAATTGTGTGATTTGAGTTGTCTCTGGGTTGGAAAATGTTTTAAAAAGCATACCCAGAACTGAAAATGGCTGCGTTGAGATGGACAGCACGTGGACAACACCGGAATCGAGGAACTTCGTGGAAAAATCCGCACACTTTAAGACAGTACATTTTAATAAAATTGTTCCCTGGAGTTTGGTAATTGTAAAGGGGTTTAAAAAATGGCCATCAGAAAGCATGGCCAAAAGACAGCAAGCAGCTCACAGCTCGTGGATGTCTGTGTAAGTGGGAGGATCAAGCAGTGGCAGTCAGACCTGCCAATCAAAGGGAGTTTCCCTTCTCAGAAGCAATCGATGTTTGTTTATTGACTTAAGGGATTACCCACTTGAGCAGTAACCGCAGAACAATCGGTTTCTGTTTACACAGTAATCCAGCCCCATTCAAAGCCCTTACACACATTGAGGCACAATGAAACTCCGGAAAAGGACTTTATAAAGAGAACAGTTTGAATTGAATGGGTTTTTGAATCACCCATAACTGAACAATAGGGCAGTTGGATTCCCTTTTGTTTTAGCCCAGGTGAACTCCGGATGTGGGCGGGTACACTTCGGCCCCAGAAGGTAGACACATCCAAACCACTCCAACCACTTTGAATCAGCCAATCACAGCCTTTCTCTTGTGTATTCAGACTTTTGGGCGCAAATTTTGCACACAGACCTTTTCAGCGCCAAACAGCAGGAGTTGGCAGGATATAAAGGTAGCTCCTGAGAAGCTATCTCTCTCTTACTTCCTTGGACCCCAGGTGAGCAGCTTTCTGGCTCCCCAGCAAGGCAACCTAGTAAGGAGTTAATTGGTGGTCATTTAGGGGAAATTGCTAAGATTGTTTAATTAACATTGTAGACATTTATCCCTCGTTTTTGCCATCTGCCTTCCCCTGTTAAGCAATTTACTGTAATTACTGTGTTCATGTGGTATAGTTTAAAATTTGATTATAGTTTCTTTAGTTTAATAAAAGTTGACTTTCTCACATCCAGATCAGTTGTCCGTTTTTAATATATCATTAATTATAAGTTCCTCCAGTCAGAACTGGAAGGTGGGGTAACGATTCGAAACCGCTGTTTAAATTGGTTTACAGTGTAGCAGCAAAAGGCTGCCTGACCAGGTGAATTACCGTAAACCAGGTAAAAGTTGGAATTGGTCAGAGTGCAGGCAAAGGTTGCTGACCAGGTAAATTACCGTAAACCACGGAAAAGGTGCCCCCCTGCAATAGTTCTTGTCTCCAAGCAACCAGCCAGTAAGTGTGTTTGGTGGTGTGAAGAGCTGAGGGAGGGTGGACTGGTGCAGCATGAAAGAGTCATGATAGCTGCCAGGGAATCTTGCACACACATGCATGATGCTCTTTTTATGGTTGCAGATGAGCTGCACATTGAGGGAGTGGAAGCCCTTATGGCTCACAAACACTCCTGGTTGATGATGGGGTGCCCTCATGGCCACATGTATTCAGGCGATGATGCCCTGCCCCCGTGGGAAACCAGCCAGAGCGGCAAAGCCCAGCGCCCGCTCAGTAACACTGGCTTCCTCGGTAGCAAAGTTGATATAGTTGGCTGACTTATCAAACAGGGTATCGGTGATCTGTGTGATGCATCTATGGGTGGCCGACTGCGAGATGCGGCAAATGTTTGCTTCAGATCCCTGGAAGGAGCCTGAGGTGAAGAAGTTGAGGGTGCTGGTGACTTTGACAGCCGCTGGTAAGGCGTGTCCACCTGGTCCTCTGGGCTGCAGGTCTGGTTCCAGTAAGCTGCAAATGTCTGCAACGGCCTGGTGCTATAACCTGAGCCTGCTTTGGCACTGCTGCTCAGCCATGTCGAGGAAGCTCATCCTCTGCCTGTATACCCTCTGTTGGGGGTATGGCCTCCGGCATGGTGCAGCCCTGCGCTGATACCTTCTGTCCTGTGGAGCATCAGATTGTTGAGGAGAAGGTTGTTGGTGCTGTTGCTGCTGGTGCTGCTGGTGTTCCTGTTGCTGCTGGTGTGCCTGCTGCTGGTGGTGTTGGGGCTCATCCTGGTCCAATTCTGAGGGTCAGGGTGAGCCAGTATAAATGGCACCCATGTTGATGTAATAGATGGCAGGTCAAGTAGAGATCAGAGGACCAATCTGTCAATGGTGTGATAGGTAGTAGCAAAGGGATGAGAGTGTCTTCTGACTTTGCAGAAAAGTCTTGCAAAATGTAGACACCTAAATCTGTGCTCAAAATGCACTCAGCAAGAGCTTAGGGAAGTAAGCAGGTCTCATGTGGTAGTATCGTGCTTTCCATGCTCTGAAGTAAAGACCTCGATCAATGGCCACTGAACTTCCGCCTCAGCTTGGCAGACGTGATTCCCGTGGTCATGCAGTGAAATTCAAAAGGCCTGGTTAAAAGCATTGTTAAGGGTCTGACAACAAGGTTTTAATGAGGTAAATTAGGTCGCCCGCCTCTACCGTTCGGGTTCGTGCCAAGCTGGCAACCGCACCCGAGTTAAAAGCGCGAGGAAGTGGGATGATGGCACATTCCCGACCCGCTCCCATTTATTGTGCATTTTACTCCCGACCCGCCTCCAATCCCGCACGCA
The DNA here is from genome assembly GCF_052327205.1 of Somniosus microcephalus. NCBI lineage: Eukaryota > Metazoa > Chordata > Chondrichthyes > Squaliformes > Somniosidae > Somniosus > Somniosus microcephalus. Next base: position 25,241,822 of record NC_140996.1, on the reverse strand, counting down.
CGGCAGCATGAAAATTCCAGCCAGACAGAGAGAGACGGCCCCGATTTTAACTCCCGGTGGAGCCCCCACTCAGGCCGGAGTTTAAATTACAGTCGGGTCTCAATGATGCCATCGTGCTACGTCATGCATACGCAAAGAAGGACCCTGTTGGCTCCGGGAGCGTGTCCTTGCTGCCTGCTCAGGAGAGCAGGTTAAAACTACAGATAGCAAAATACTGCGGATGCTGGAAATCCAAAATAACAACAGAAAATGCTGGAAAAACTCAGCAGGCCCGGCAACATCCATAGAGAGAAACAGAGTCAACGTTTCAGGTTGAAACCCTTCTTCAGAACTGAGAAAAAAGGGCAGGAAATGAAACAGATTAAATGGCAGTTTGGGGGCTGGGAAATGGGGGAGGGGATGAAAGAAGAGACATTAAGAGATATTCAAGGGGAGACGAGATGGTAATATCACAGGTAAAGAGACAAAAGATGGCTCTAGACGAAGTGTGAAATGCGCTGGCAGAGTGAGAGACAGCTGCCGTGTGGGAGAGAGAAAAAGGGAAAGGCACAAACCGAAAGTGTGGATAAAAAATATAAAAATATAATAGGGGCCGAGGTTATGATCTGAAATTGTTGAACTCGATATTGAGTCCGGAAGGCTGTAAAGTGCCTAATTGGAAGATGAGGTGCTGTTCCTCGAGCTCACACTGAGCTTCCATGGAACAATGCAAGAGGCCGCAGACGGTGAGGTCCGAGTGGGAATGGAGCGGTGAATTGAAATGACAGGCGACCAGAAGCTCGGGGTCACCCTTACGGACTGAACGGAGGTGTTCCGCAAAGCAGTCACCTAATCTGCGTTTGGTCTCCCCAATGTAGAGGAGACCACATCTTGAGCAGCGAATCCAGTGTATTAGATTGCAAGAAGTACAAGTAAATCGCTGTTTCACCTGGAAGGGGTGTTTGGGACCCTGGACAGTGGGAAGGGGGGAGGTATATGGGCAGGTGTTGCATCTCCTGCGCTTTCACGGGAAGGTGCCGGGCAAAGGGGAAGAGGTGCTGGGGTGATAGAGGAGTGGACTAGGGTGTCTCGGAGGGAGCGGTCCCTACGGAATGCTGAAAGGGGAGGAGAAGATGCGTTTGGTGGTGGGATCATGTTGGAGGTGGCGGAAATGGCGGAGGATGATCCTTTGGATGTGAAGGCTGGTGGGGTGAAAGGTGAGGACAAGGGGAACCCTATCGTGGTTCCGGGAGGGAGGGGCAGGGGTGAGGGCAGAGGTGCAGGAGATAGAGGGGAATCCTTGGTTGAGGAAAAAGGAAGGCATGTCGAAAGCACTGGTGTGGAAGGTGGCATCGTCGGAGCAGATGCAGCGGAGATGGAGAAACTGGGAGAATGGAATAGAGTCCTTACAGGAGGCGGGGTGGGAGGAAGTGTAGTCCAGGTAGCTGTGGAAGTTAGTGGGTTTGTAGTGAATGTTGGTCAATAACCTATCCCCAGAGATGGAGACGGAGAAGTCGAGGAATGGAAGGGAAGAGTCGGAGATGGACCATGAGAAGATGAGGGAAGGGTGGAAATTGGAGGTAAAGTGAATGAAACTGTTTAGTTCAGGGCGAGAGCAGGAAACGGCACCGATACAGTCATCAATGTACCAGAAAAAGAGGTGAAGGAGGCGACCCGAGTTGGACTGGAACAAAGAGTGTTCCACATATCCCACGAAAAGGCAGGCATAGCTAGGACCCATGCGGGTACCCATAGCAACACCTTTGATTTGGAGGAAATGAGTGGAGTCAAAGGTGAAGTTGTTCAATGTGAGAACAAGTTCAGCCAGGCGGAGGAGGGTGGTGGTGGATGGGGACTGGTTGGGCCCCTGTTCAAGGAAGAAGCGGAGCGCCCTCAGGCCATCCTGTTGGGGAATGGAGGTGTAGAGGGATTGTACGTCTATAGTGAAAAGGAGACGGTTGGGGCCAGGAAACTGGAAACTGTTAAAGTGGCAGAGGGTGTCAGAAGAGTCGTGGATGTAGGTGGGAAGAGACTGGACAAGGGGAGAAAAGATAGAGTCGGGATAGGAAGAGATAAGTTCCGTGGGGCAAGAACAGGCTGAAACGATGGGTCTAGCAGGGCAGTCCTGTTTGTGGATCTTGGGAAGGAGGTAGAAGCGGGCTGTGCGGGGTTGGGGAACTATGAGGTTGGTGGCCGTGGGGGGAAGATCTCCAGAGGAGATGAGGTCAGTGTCAGTCTTGGACAATTTCAGATCATAACCTCGGCCCCTATTATATTTTTATATTTTTTATCCACACTTTTGGTTTGTGACTTTTCCTTTCTTTTCTCTCTCCCACATGGCAGCTGTCTCTCACTCTGCCAGCGCATTTCACACTTCATCTAGAGCCATTGTTTGTTTCTTTACCTGTCCTATTACCATCTCGTCGCCCCTTGAATATCTCTTAATGTCTCTTCTTTCACCCCCTCCCCCATTTCCCAGCCCCCAAACTGCCTTTTAATCTGTTTCATTTCCTGCCTTTTTTTCTCAGTTCTGAAGAAGGGTTTCGACCTGAAACGTTGGCTCTGCTTCTCTCTACAGATGTTGCCTGGCCTGCTGAGTTTTTCCAGCGTTTTCTGTTGTTATTTTAAAACTACAGACGTTGAGATCATGGTGGCTTTTGGACAGGTAAGAGCCAGGGCGATTTTAACTGCCCACCCGCCAGGTTTCTGCTGAGTGAGTTGGGTTAAAATCGCCCCCAGAGACACCAACACAATTGTTTGCTGTGGATGTAACCATCACCTGGCATAAATAATTCACATTTCTGTGTTTCTGCAGATTGTACTGTGTAAGATTCGAAATTTTCAGCAATAATCACGCAAGAAAACAGGATAAAATGGGACTGTTTATTGACCAAGGTAGGCTTGCACGGAAAAACCTTTGATGGAGGGGCATGCAGGATGGCCGCCGGGCCTCGTGGTCGGTTTTCTGGACCGTTTGATTTCTGTTGCTGCAAGCCAGACAGGCTTGTGGATTGAGGACAGTGGGCCCGCGGGGGCCAGTGTCTGGGAGCCGAAACTCAGGGAAACAGCATACATATTCAATGGATTCTAAGTACAGGATGGGGCCCATCAAGATATGGGCGGACAATGCAAAAACACTTATGCCCGTTTAGTGTACGGAGGAGAGGCCGTTTGGCAGCCATCAGGGAGGTCTCTGGACCGATCAATATGCGAACCGAGTCGCGGTGACAATGTAAAAGACATTAAAAGACATTATCGGCCAGGAAGGCCAGTTAAGTTATCACCGGCTCCCGTTACGGGACGGGGCACCCCTGCAGAGATTTCTGCCCGCCAGGATTAATGCAAGGACAGGACTATGATTTGGCGGGAGATAGGACTGTCCCAGAAGGGTATAACTATGGATTGAGGGTCCATCAAAAGTTATCGGAGAACGATCGGAGTGATCGACGGAACGAACGGACGAACGAAGAACGGATGGTGACGGTTACACAGATCCAGGATCGGCGCCTCTTCTACCTCGGTAGCTTCGGAATCGATGAAGACGCTTCGTCTTTTTAAAGACGCTTCGGACGGACAATTTCGGTGAAAAGACAACGTGGTCGGTGTTCAGCCAGACAAGGCTCGGCCACGACGAGAAGACGACGAGGGTGGCCCGGGTACTGTGGTCGGGAGATCATCGACGACCCAGGCCGAAGGAGAAGAAACCCTCTGGAAAGCCACCGAGCCAGGCGGGAGCGAGAAAGGTCCTCGGCATACCATTCGGCCAGAGACCTTCAGATTCTCCCATTTGCATGCAGTTCTTCAACAGCTTTTAGCTGATCTTCAACCTTGACGAGCGCTCATCGAGGCTGTGTCTACCCCGCCGCCTCGAGAGAGAGAGAGAGAGAGAGAGAGAATATCGACTGCGCCAGAAGTTTCCAAATCCACGTGACAACGGAAAGCTGTGCCAAAAGGCTGCGAACCCCTTTTTCGCGATTTTGAGAGTGGTGAGCATGATCCCAAGTTCCTCAGGTCGAAACTTAGTTTAGGTATAGGGGAGGGAGTTAAGGGTAATCGTAATGTGTTTTCCCTTTTTCGATGTGCCGTGTGTTCCCCATTTCCATAGAGTCAAGTTCATAAATTTGTGCATGATTGTAGTTACTTTAATCTGTGCCTATGACATGTATTTTGTAATGCTTCAAACTGTTTAAAAATAAAAGCATCCATTTTGTGCTATTCAACCTGGTCTATTGAGTCCTTTCTCTGCACTACAGTTCTCTGCATCTAAGTCCAAGGTCTAGAACCGTAGGGGGAGTGGGTCGAACCACTCAAGGGTAATTATTGCACAAAGCCTGGCAGGAGACCAGAACGAGCAAGAGAAACCCCCTACAACTGTTACAGGTATAATGCATACTGTGTTAAATAATGTCCTTATAGTACACGTTTCAGAGCAGTTTCATATTGTAGCAAATCACCTATACCAATTGTTTTGTATAGAAGATGTACATCAAATTATATAACTGAGATAAGACAAGTAAATATGGGCTCGAATATCACTAGCACAGCTCCTCTTTCTTTTGCATGAGCTCCCCTGCTACAATGTCCCTCTAACATATCCAATTTGTAATACAGATGTACAGGTAAAGATGGGACTAACAAATCTAGAGCCCCTGGATGTCTAGGGACATACAGGATAGGATAAAGTAAAAAAGGGAGGCGTATGACAGATAACGAGGGCTAAATTTTATTTTATTTTTTATTCATTGATGGGATGTGGGCATCGCTGGCTGGCTAGGCCTGCATTTAATGCGCATCCCTAATTGCCCTTGAGAAGATGGTGGTGAGCCGCCATCTTGAACCGCTGCAGTCCATATGGTGTAGGTACACCCACAATGCTGTTAGGAAGGGAGTTCCAGGATTTTGGCCCAGCGACAGTGAAGGAATGGTGATACAGGTCCAAGTCAGGATGGTGTGTGGCTTGGAGGGGAACTTGTAGGTGGTGATGTTCCCATGCGTCTGCTGCCCTTGTCCTTCTAAGTGGTAGAGGCCGCAGGTTTGGAAGGTGCTGTTGAAGGAGCTTTGGCGAGTTGCTGCAGTGCATCTTGTAGATGGTACACACTGCAGCCACAGTGCGCCGGTGGTGGAGGGGCTGAATGTTGAAGGTGGTGGATGGAGTGCCAATCAAGCGGGCTGCTTTATCCTGAATGGTGTCGAGCTTCTTGAGTGTTGTTGGAGCTGCACTCATCCAGGCAAGTGGAGAGTATTCCATCACACTCCTGACTTGTGCCTTGTAGATGGTGGAAAGGCTTTGGGGAGTCAGGAGGTGAGACACTCGCTGCAGAATTCCCAGCCTCTGAATCTTTAGAGGAGTACAGAAAGTGCAGGGGTGCAATTAAAAAGGATATTAGGAAAGCAAAGAGAGAGCATGAAAAATTCTTGGCAAGTAAAATCAAGGAAAACCCAAAGATGTTTTCTAAATATATTAAGAGTAAGAGGATAACTAAAGAAAGGGTAGGGCCTATTAGAGATCATGAGGGTAATCTGTGTGTGGAGGCGGGAGACGTCGGTAGGGTTCTTAATGAATACTTTGCGTCTGTTTTCACAAAGGAGAGGGGCGAAGCAGACATTGCTATCAGGGGGGAGGGGTGTGAAATATTAGATGAAATAAACATAGTGAGAGAGGAAGTATTAAGGGGTTTAGTAGCTTTAAAAGTGGATAAATCCCCAGGCCCAGATAAAATGTATCCCAGGCAAAGTAAAAGAAGAAATAGCAGAGGCCCTGACCATCATTTTTCAATCCTCTCTGGCTTCAGGTGTGGTGCCGGAGGACTGGAGGACTGCTAATGTGGTACCCTTGTTTAAAAAGAGAGAAAAGGATGGACCGAATAATTACAGGCCAGTCAGCCTAACCTCGGTGGTGGGAAAATTATTGGAAAGAATTCTGAAGGACAGGGTAAATCTTCATTTAGAAAGACACGGATTAATCAAGGGTCAGCACGGATTAGTTAAGGGAAGGTCGTGTCTGACAAATTTGATTGAATTTTTTGAGGAGGTAACAAGGAGGGTAGATGAGGATAGTGTGTTTGATGTAGTATATATGGAGTTTAACAAGGTTTTTGATAAGGTTCCACATGGCAGGCTGGTCACGAACTTAAAAGCCCATGGGATCCAGGGCAAAGTGTCAAGTTGGATTCAAAACTGGCTCGGAGACAGGAAGCAGAGGGTGTTGGATTGATGGGTGTTTTTGAGACTGGAAGGCTGTTTCCAGTGGGGTTCCGCAGGGCTCAGTACTGGGTCCCTTGCTTTTTGTGGTATATATCAATGACCTAGACTTGAATATAGGGGGTATGATTAAGAAGTTTGCAGATGATGCTGAAATCGGCTGTGTGGTTGATACTGAAGAAGGAAGCTGTAGACTGCAGGAAGATATCAATAAATTGGTCTGGTGGCAAATGGAATTCAATCCGGAGAAGTGTGAGGTAATGCATTTGGGGAGGGCTAACAAGGAAAGGGAATACACATTAAATGGTAGGACACTGAGTAGTGTAGCGGAACAAAGGGACCTTGGAGTGTCCACAGATCCCTGAAGGTAGCAGGCCAGATAGATAAGGTGGTTAAGAAGGCATACGGAATGCTTGCCTTTATTAGCCGTGGCATAGAATACAAGAGCAGGGGGGTTATGCTTCAACTGTATAAAACACTAGTTAGGCCTCAGCTAGAGTACTGCATGCAGTTTTGGTCACCACATTACAGGAAAGATGTGATTGCACTAGAGAGGGTACAGAGGAGATTTACAAGGATGTTGCCGGGAGTAGAGAATCTTAGCTATGAGGAAAGACTGGATAGGCTGGGTCTGTTTTTCCTTGGAACAGAGGAGGCTGAGGGGAGACCTTATTGAGGTGTATAAAATTATGAGGGGCACAGATAAAGTGGATAGAAAGGACCTATTTCCCTTAGCAGAGGGGTCAAAAACTAGGGGGCACAGATTTAAAGTAATTGGTGGAAGGTTTAGAGGGGATTTGAGGGGAAATTTCTTCACCCAGAAGGTTGTGGGGGTCTGGAACTCACTGCCTGAAAGGATGGTAGAGGCAGGAACCCTCACCATATTTAAAAAGTACTTGGATATGCACTTGGGATGCTCTAACCTGCAGGGCTACGGACCAAGAGCTGGTAGTGGGATTAGGCTGGATAGCCCTTTGTTGGCCGGCGCAGACACGATGGGCCGAAATGTCCTACTTCCGTGCTGTAACTTTCTATGATTCTATGATTCTAGTTGAACCTTGTACAGCGCTTGATTGAAGTGAATTTACATATTGCTTTTGCTGGTGTGCAGTAGTCTAGAGAGAGTCAGCTGATGAAGGTCCCTTGCATCAGACTGGTCATAGAATCATAAGTCATAGAGTCATAATAGCACAGAAGGAGGCCTTTTGGCCCACTGAGTCCGTGCCGGAACATGAAGTGGATTAATTCACAGTGATTATTTTACCAGGTAACACATCTCCCATAATTACTGTCTGCATTAGTGATTATATTAATCACTAAAATATCCCTTACAAACATATCAATGTTCTGGGCATCTCCAAAGTCTTTGACAGAACCATGCATTTCTAAATAATTTGCGATGATAAGGTCTTCCACCCAAACTTTATTCATGGTCATCACGTTTTCATTCAAGTCCCAATATTCGTGTTGTCGTTGATGTCTCATCTTCCTCTAACTCAGGGATTCTCCACAACCTGGTCCTGATTACCTCTTCATATCAATATTGTACTTACCCATCATCTAACCTTATCCATTGTTTTGCTAGCTCTACTCTATATTTGACAACTTCCTTCAGACCGTATAAATCCTCAGTGTGGCAGTCGCCTCACAGACCAATGGCCTAATTATTTTATTTTGCTCTCTTCCATCACCTTCGGTGAGCAGGATGAAAATGTTGTTTCTTTTAAATCTTCAAAGAGACAATTGCTTTGCATCTCTCAAGTCAACCCTGGAGCTGCAGTTCTCGACTATGATGGCTCCACCTTTACACTTTCTTCATCTATCAACATTCTTGATCTCTTTTAACAAAGGGAATTTTCACATCTCCTTCATTGCTGAAGCCACCTCCAAGGAGCTAATTTTTTTAGTTTCATGCCAAACACTGTTGGTTTCAACAATTGTTAACTCTATTAAGTCCAAGCCTATCCAAGACTTGAATATGGTACCCATATCTGGTGAGGCTCTTCAAGCACTTCTTCCACACATCTGGACAGAATACAAGGAAAAGCTCACCATCCAATAGGTGATCTCTTTCTCACTCCTTTTTTTCTCTCTGGTGCGTGCAACTTTTCTCATCTCTCTCTATTTTATTGATACAGGTTGAGCGTCCTGAATCCGGCAACCTCGGGACCAAGGCCAAGCCTGTTTTCGTGTTTTTCCAGACTTCGGAACGTGTTTCTGATGTCCGAAGTCCAGAAATATCGCAACCTGGGCTCGGGCATTTCCGGACTGTGGATATCAGAAACACGTTCCGAGTCCGGAAATGCCTGGGCCCGGCTGGCGGCGGAAACAGCGTGTCCAAATTCCGGAACATTTTACAGGTTCCGGGTGACCCTGCTACCAATCGTCCAGGAGTCCGGATTCCAGAACTCCGGATTTTGGGCACTCAACCTGTACAACAGTCAATGCTCATCTCAACTTCCCTCCCTTGCTTTTTCTAATATGCCACCTTACACATTCTTCCTCCATCCTACATCGGCACTGTTCTAAAACCATATTCGGCATACAATCTCCTGCTCTTTCCCTCAATTTGAAAACAGTGGAACTTCCAATCATCCTTTGTTCCTCCTACATTTTTAGGCTTTTAAAACCTAAAGCTAGCTTCACGTCATTTCTGTTTCCAGATTTACCTTGTCATTTCTTTCTTTCTTTTCAACGTTGGTGGTTTTTGTGATATCCGAGTGGTAAGGTCAGAAACTGAGAGAAGCGAGATAATAGGAACAAAACCCCACTGTTTATTTACACGGTGTAGCAGAGAGACATAGCTCTTACAAGCTGGAGGCCAGGCACATTTCTTACTGCACGAGCCAAGACGGAGGATGAACTTCTGAGTCACACCCATAATGCAATGCCACATTACCGTATAAACTGGTGTACCAGGACATTGAATACATGACCCATTACCCTAAATACTGGTGAATGTGAACCCTTGATATTTGGCTCCATCTGGTGGACAACCTAAACATTACATCCCAGATTACTATAGTTTTCTACATTGTGAGCTTTCGGCTCTTCACTTTGGTTTCCCAGCATGTATAAAAACAAATTCACTGTTTCGGTGGATCTAACTCACAAAAGTTTTCTCGGACTTACCTAGCAAAATAGTCAAAATAAAAAAAATCTCCAATACAATAACCCTCTACTTGTTATCATGGCACGGAAACAATTGGTAGAAGACCAAAACTATCAACACACATTTCCAAGTGCAATGCCATTTTGCAAGGGAATTGGCCACTCAGAACACAGAATACCAAAACCCCATTCTGGTCACATTAAATTATGTCTCAGTCGTGGCTCAGTGGGTAGCATCCTCACCTCTGAGGCAGAAGGTTGTGGGTTCGTAGTCCCACTCCAGAGATTTGAGAACATAATCTAGGCTGACACTCCAGTGCAGTGCTGAGGGGGTGCTGCACTGTTAGAGGTGCTGTCTTTCAGATGAGATGTCAAACCGAGGCCCTGTCTGCTCTCTCGGGTGGATGTAAATGATCCCATGGCACTATTTTGAAGAAGAGCAGGGGAGTTATCTCTGGTGTCCTGGCCAATATTTATCCCTCAACCAACATCACTAAAAAAAGCAGATTATCTGGTCATTATCACATTGCTGTTTGTGGGAGCTTGCTGTGTGCAAATTGGCTGCCACATTTCCCACATTACAACAATGACTACACTCCAAAAGTACTTCATTGGCTGTAAAGCGCTTTGAGACGTCCTGAGGTCATGAAAGTTGCTATATAAATGCAAGTCTTTCTCTTCTTTTATTATTTCAGTGAGCGAGTGGTAAATCTATGAAACAGGCTCTTGGGGGAGAAGGTGGAAGCAGACATTGTTGATCTATAAATGCAAGTCTTTCTTTTCTTTTGAATTTCACTTCAGGTCTCACCAATTTTTCAGCTGAATGACTAAATAATGAACACACATCCTTCTTGTTGCATTGTATTGTGCAATTAAAACAATGCCGGAAAATGAGGCAATGTCAAATTTCTGATTTCATAATGATTTTCTACAGTTTTGGTCAATGTATCAAACCATCTCAAACACATACACGATATACTCAACTAAAGTAGCAAAGTAACCATTACATTTCACAAATGTACTCTAAGAATACGTTGGGGAAAAAAATTACTAAAGTTTAGTACCACCATATAACAAAAACATATACTTATACAGCATATTTAATGCAGTGAAACATTCCAAAGGACTTTACAATAGGAGGCGAGATAGTGAGCACTGAGCAGGAAATGTGAGATAATTAGGGGAAGTGACTGAAGGCACAGTCAAAGAGATAGGTTTAAAAGCGGCTTTTGAAAGTGAGGAGAGATATAACAAGGTGGGGAGCTTGGGAAGAGAATTCCAGAATGCAGGGCTCTTCAGATGGCTGAAGACATGGAGAGGATGCATGAAGTCCAAACTGAGAGGAGCAAAGGTGCAGTTTGAATGATGATATATTCAAGGTCCTTGGGAAGGAAGGGAAGGTTGGAAATGGTGTGGTAGATAGCAAGCACAGTGGGCCAAGGGTGTGTTTTTTTTATTGGAGGAGAACAGTGCCTGTGGAAAGGGAACATTTAACAATATCAGGAAGCATTGGGCCAGTGAGTTATTTGAGTAGGCTGGGAGAAGGTCGAGGGAGCAGGAAATGGGCTACATGGAGTGTTTGGATCAAGATAGTAGAGAAATTGCAGAATATTCTGTGGCCAGGTCTGGGGAAAGGGAGACATTTGGGCAACAGGAGACTGAAGCAACTGAAATCAATGGTTTCAGTTTTGAAAACAAAGAAATTAATAGTGTTTCTTGCACCCAGTGGGAGAAGGGGAGTTGGATGGGAAAAGGGAAAGAGGTCAAAGGAGGCAATTTATTGTGGAGAAGGAATTTGGCATATCCTTACAATCTAGGATGATGCTGGAATAGCAGGAAGGTTTTTTGGCAGAGAGACAGGGAAAATCATGCTTAATATGGCCAAGCTGGATCTGGCAGTGGATGATCATGTATGCTCAGTCCTGCAGTTCTCAAATTTGAGGTCCCAAAGATGGACAGGCGGAGCAATGTGACTGGGAAACCATGACGATTCTGGTGAGGATGAGGGTGCCAAAAGAAGAGACAACCCAGCTGTTTAGAATATTGGCAGAGACCAAAAAAAACTAAATTCAAAATAAAGATATAAAAAAACCACAATGAATCTGCAACTTCTACAAGAGGCCAATAAAGGAGCTTCAAAACAGAACTTAGAGCAGGCTGACACTGCAGATTAACTCCTACCCCTTTAATGTATTAGAAAATATTGTAAGCATGTTATTTGCCTGTGATCAACTATTAATCAACACTCGTAGTATGATACCAGCAAATGCCCCATGTTATTGCACACGGTAAGTCAAAGGATGTGCTGTTTTATAATAATAGGGGTATCAACAAAATGTGACAGGGAAAATATTACAAGAAGTAAGTATGATACTTACAGGATGTGTTCGCTACATGCAAGACTTTTAAAATAGGTAGATATATAAATATTTGGTTTGTGCCAGTGGCTTATGCCTCCACTGAAGCAGCAGCAGACAAATGGTCAGAGTGGCCAGAGTCAAAAACATATAAATACAGGAAACTCTTGTTTAAATGGCACCTAAATATCCGGAATTCTCTATTAACCGGCAAAATTCGTACTCCAAAAACAACACCTCAATAACCGGAAATGTTGCCGAGCCCGAGTCCGAGTCTCCCGCAGTGGCCGAGTTAGTCAGTGGGGGTAATTCTCCAAACTGCCACTACTCGGCTTCTTGGCGCTGTCGGAAGTCCGAACACCTCAATAACAGGAGTCTGACTCTCCCGCGCTGCCGGGAGTACCCAATTACTGTATACTGCATATTTCTTGATTTTTAAATTTTTGTTTGTTAAAAATAGCCTTGGTAGATAACTCTCTCCGCCATCCGGAATTTTTAATCAACCAGCAACATCCCGGTCCCGTCGGTGCCGGATACCGGAGAATTTCCTGTAGTATACTTCACTGGAGTGATTGCACAACTGTAATCTTGCAGTTCAGATGACAGTTATATTCACCAGAATGATACCAGGGCTTAAAGGATTGAATTATGAGGGCAGATTGCATATACTTGGCTTGTATTCCATTGAGTTTGGAAAATTCAGGGGTGATCTAGTCCAGGCGTTTAAAATGATAAAGGGGTTTGATAGGGTAGATACAGAGAAACTATTTCCTTTGGTGGGGGAATCCAGAACAAGAGGACACTATCTTAATGTAGCCAAGTGGGGAAGATGCAGTGAATATTTAAGTCCACTAGATGGCGCGGTTCATTTTCCCCTTTAGTAATTTGAACAAGGAGAAAAGGGTTATGGGTAGGACCATGTGATGCCAAAGGAACCTCCCCTTTCTTCACAGCCTCCATTTTCTACATCCAGCATGAGAGATTTCTTTGAAGAGAGCTGGGGTGAATATGACTTTTGAAATGAACTTATTCTGTGTAAAGTACAACTAAAACAGTATTAAGTGCAACCCAGACTTAGTTTTAAAGTGATATTGTTTCCCAAATCACTCGATACCACGGGGATGCTTGCAGATTGTCCCACCATGTGCTGGTGTTAACACTTGCCAAAATTGTTGTTGAGTCCTTGGGGGCTACGTTGCGAATGAGTTTAATATTCTGTGTTTTCTTGTAAGATGTAACAAGTGATAACGGGACATAAGAATGTATTGTACTATTGGTTTTGTTTTGTATAATGAGTGTTAGCTAACTAACTAACTGCACCTGTGGTTTGCCTCGTGTTCTGTTCTACAGCAAGCCACTGCCGTATTTTATCGACTGTGTTTTCTTGTATTTGCCGTATTTCCGTCTTTTCCGTATTTTATACAATTAAATGTGGTTTTATGTATTTACAACTACATCCTAAGCCTAGAACCCAAGTTATCAATTCAGAATAAAAAAAACCAGAAAAAAGAAAGTTCTGTGTCCTGTGCTGCTCCATTTCGCCAGGCTACATTAATATTACAGCTGGGCCATCCAGGAGTGAAACCAGGAAGCATTTATTCACACAAAGGGTAGTGGAAATCTAGAACTTGTTCCCCCAAAAGGCTGTTGGGCCAATTGAAATTTTCAAGACTGAGATCGACAGATTTTTGTTAGGTAAGGGCATCAAGGAATGTGGAACAATGGTGAATAAATGGAGTTGAGGTATAGATCAGCCATGATTTAATGGAATGGCGAAACATTCAAGAGGCTGAATGGCGAACTCCTGTTCCTATGGTCAAAGCTGTGCAGCATACTGATTAGCATGATCTTTGAACCCTTTGTCAGACTGCATTGCAAGACAATCCCAGGTCTATCCAGGCACCTAAAGCTCTGCTTCAAAATATCAGTGGTGTGCTGAATGATTTCTTTGGTGAATGTATATCTGTGCTCAGCTTATGTCCTTCGGTACCACGGAGATGCTATGAGCTATGGTTCTAGGAAATAGTCTTGATTGCCCAAGGGCCACCTTGAAACATGCCTGTATGGGGCACATATTAGTGAACAGGGGATTGCCTTACAATGAAAAGATTGTGAAAGCTGTTTGGGAGGCAAGCATTGACTTGCATAATCTGATGATAATGGCTGCAAACAAGCTGAACATTTAACGAGTGGAATCATTTCCTATTGACTTAGACCATGGCAATGTGCATGCAGAGTCAGCCACATGGATACAGTATACAACCTTTAGACTTTCAAGAATCCTACTTTAACAATTATTGTCCATAGTAAACTTGACAGAATCTAAAGTAGCCAAATATACCGATACGCTTTGAGGGTGTAGGGGGTGGCGTGTGCCCAGTCAGCTCCGCCTCTGACTGTCTCTGAGCAGTTCGAATCGCTCCCACACCCCTGGGTTCTAGACACCAGACTTAGGTACAGGCGGCGATACAGAAAATCGCGTAGACAACTGGTTTGGTGCAAGAAAACCGCAATTTTTATTAAAGGCACAATAAAACACAATACTGAGAATCACTGGAATAATTACAGGCATATAAAATTACACTTATTTGGGAATGGGGAACACACGGCACATCGAGGGAAACAAACACATTAAAATCCCCTTATCCTTATCCCACGCAGCTTGAATCCAGACACCCGGAAGAAGGAGCAGTCAATCGCAGGCGTTCCGCCCCGGGGAAGCACATCGGGAGATCATCGACCATCCCCGGGCCGTTGCCGGAACGAGAGGCCATAGACCCAGCTTGGGAGAAGAAACAAAATAATAAAGGTCCCAAGCGAAGAAACCTTCCAGCCACCACGGCTCGGTAGAAGAGAGGAAAGGAACCTGAAGAAGCGATGGGAGCCAGCCCAAGGCTCCTCTGACCAGGGTCGAGCCGACGATCCTCGACCTCGCCGACATCCAGGCCTGCCGGTGTCCAGCCGCCCCCGACCCCCACCTCAGGAGAGAGGTGTGGCACAGTTCGCAGGGGCTCCACGATCCACGTGGAGACGAGATGCCTGAAAAGACCAAACACAGACTCGATTTCAAAACCTTGCACTTCCTAGTGGGATTGGTGAGCATGTTTCTGGCCCTTCACAATCAGATCTAGATAGGTTTAATAAGGGGGTGGATTTAAGGGTACAATTAACATGAGTTGTTGTCCCTCGATGTTCCGTGTGTTTCCTTATTTCATAATGATCTGTGTAGAGTATAAGATGCCTGTATTTGCCTTAGTTAGTACTGTGTCGATATGATTTGTTTGTGTTTGTTTTTCCCTCCCATGTACCGTACTCTTATCTGTGTTGCATTTGATTTGATATATTTTTTTTTCCATTTGCAATAAAATTTCATTTTGTTTCATCAAACTTGGTCTACACGAGTTTTCTCTACATTGTAGTTCCTGCGCCTAAGTCCAGAGTATAGAATCTAAGGGGCGAGTGGGTCGAACCACTCAAGGTTTTACTGTGCAAGAGAGAGAGGCCTCTAGAGAGAGAAACCTCAGGGAAACCTCTCGAGGACGAAAACCCCTTACATAACTTCTAGCGCCCCGGAAAAATCAGCGCCCCCCGCGACGGAAATTGAGTAGTAGCGCCCCAAGAGGGCAGCGGGGCGCTACTGGAAGCGCCCCGCCTACCTCTTGGGGCGCTGTGAGTCAATATCACGTCACGCCGCGGTATTGCAGGTCTTCCTCCCCTTCTTAAAACGGAGGGGCCTTGCACAGCGCGACCCGGGAACCAGCTGGGTCCCCGGGGATCGAGAGTGCCGGCAAAAGAGCCCGGCACTCAAGAGAAGTTCCGAGCTCATGGAGCGCAGCCGGCACTCTGCAGCGGGGGCAGTTCAGGAGGCCGGGGACAGGAGCAGAGGCAGGTGCTGGCAGGCGGCCAGCAGCAAAAATGGCCGCCCCACACCTCGGCTTTAAATAGCGCCTCCCCGGCCGCAGGTAGGCCCCCCTGACCCCGTCGGACATAGCGTCCGGCGGTAATCAGGGGGCGCTCCCGAAGATCACAGCCAGGGCGCGAGCGGGGCGCTGTGCACGGCAATGACATCATCGGTGGCGGCGCAGGGCCACGGGGCGCTACCGGTTACCGCTGCCGCTAAACACCCGCTGAATTTTGCGGGAGGCATTGGCGGCGCCGCGCCCAGCTGCTAATTGTTTTGCGGCCCGTTAGCGCCCGCTTAGGCCGCCTGCCTGCACCTGCCTCCGCTCCTGTCCCCAGCCTCCTTACCTGCCCACCCCCCGCGGAGTGCCAGCTGCACTCCGTGAGCTCGGCACTTCTCTTGAGTGCTGGGCTCTTTTGCGGTCACTTCCAATCCCCAGGGGGCGCAGCTGCAGGTCTTTAAGAAGGGGAGGAAGGCCTGCAATACCGCGGCACGACGTGCCGCAGCGCGTGGAGCAAAGCAACCGAAATTTCCCCCAAGACCTTGAAAATTCTGTGAGAACCAGGAGTCAACAACCTGCAGATGTAAAAACTACGACTTTCTCCAACCCCTGAACGTCTGGTTTAGTTAACTAAGCGTCAAAACAGACAGGAGAGAACGTGAGAGAGAGAAAACAACACTATTCACACAGTTCGGGACACGCATGCTGTGGGCAGGTTGTCAAGTTTCGGGGTATAAATGATGCTGTAGACTGACACTCATGGCCGCTGTCGTGGGCGACTTGGTCAGTTGCCAGTTAAAGTCATACGTCTAGTCGTTGCTGAATTGACTTTTCACTGTTGTTAGTATGTATGTGGTTGCTTATGATCACTTGAGCTTAAAGTAAATGATTTAGATTTGTGAGTGCTTGCTCGTCATAAGTAAATGAATTGAGTACGGTTTGTATTTGGTACTTACTTGTAACCTCGTGCTGATTTTAAGTAAAGAATAGTTTACCCTGAAATCTTTGTCACGAGTTGTCTGTTCCACGGGTCTAAACTTTATAAACTGTCAGACAATCTGAACGTCTTACATTACCACTCTAAAATTGCACAAGTCTCTTCTGTTGCTGTCAGTTGTCCATGTGCAGAAAATGGAATTGCTTGATCATGCAAACAAGGTATTTCTAACTTGTTTTATGCAGCTAAGTGCGGCTGCTTAGCTTCTGTTGCTGTTTACCCCCACTGGTAGCCTGGGACGAACCCCAATGCATCAACAAGCCAGCTCCTTCAAGAGGGGAGAAAATTGGAGGAAGAATTTTTTCGTTTTAAATATTGTAAATTCCCAATGTCTTGTCAAAGCTGTTGTCAATTTGAGTCTTCATTATATTAGAAAAGTGTCACATTAGAGAGAAAAACATTGGCTACTGAGATCAATGCACGAAAATGTTACCGCCCATATGGAATATAACTTCTGTTGCTTCACACGGTGCTCCTGCTAAGCTTCCTTGTTGGCGGCAAGTTCCCTAAAATAGATTCAGTGCCTTTGGTTTGATCAGACAAATGAACTGAAGGAATATTGTTTCATGCGCCGAACACCAACATCCCCTGGGGAAAAATCAAAGTCATGTTTTATGCTTTAAAATTGAAATGCAAGTCCGTGAGCTAGAAAGCGGACCTGCATTATTCATAGATCACTGGTTATAATTGCCACGGTCTCTTTTTTGACTAGCTCCATTGATATATTCAGGGGGAGAAACATTAAAAACAATCCAGCACAGTGTTTTGACGGCAGAAGCTTTTGTGCATTTAAAAACAAGTCTTCCTTCACACCAAGACCGCTGATCACAGTGACTAGATGGACAAAACTCAACTGGCAGCCATCGAGCCTCTGATTCCTGGATTCATGTGCATTGTGCGTGTTGGTTCTGATGACCCACTGTTTGCATGGGCTTACCTAACATAGCCAAGCAAAAATTGTATTTTGTAGTTTGCAGGCAAATCTAATCCAATGCAAGGATATGCACCAAGAACTGCTGCAAAGGACACACGTGGTGCTTCATCCATCAAAGCATGACATAAACTTGGTCACAAGAAGAAAGGGGAAGGAAAAAGGTACCAAAGAATGCTTTGCTAATGATTGACTTAAGTTCCTCATTTTTGCTATGGCGCAACTTCTAGTCTCACAAGCCAAGTCCCAGCCATATTACAAAGAATTCTTTTAATTTAACTAATAGTCTGCTGTCTGATAAGCCACTTACAAGTATGGTTTAAAATCCAGTGCACTCTGCCTAATTTATTGAGAGCTTGTTTCAGTGATAATGGGCACGTAAATGTATTTCGGTATGGACTCTAGCAACATGAGTATGAAAAGTGTTCGATAAAAGAAGACACTTTCGAAGTTTATTGCAAATCTAGCTCACATTCATAGCTTCACCTCACCCTCACACACTTACCACTGCTGCAAGCCTCACACTCACATCTCACAGCTTGCACACACTGTCAGTTATTCAACCATGACAGGCACATCACCCAAACACATTGCACCACACTCAATGACACACTTCACTCAAACACATTGCACCACACTCACTGACACACTTCACCCAAACACATTGCACCACACTCACTGACACACTTCACCCAAACACATTGCACCACACTCACTGACACACATCACCCAAACACATTGCACCACACTCACTGACACACTTCACCCAAACACATTGCACCACACTCACTGACACACTTCACCCAAACACATTGCACCACACTCACTGACACACTTCACCCAAACACATTGCACCACACTCACTGACACACTTCATCCAAACACATTGCACCACACTCACTGACACACTTCACCCAAACACATTGCACCACACTCACTGACACACTTCACCCAAACACATTGCACCACACTCACTGACACACATCACCCAAACACATTGCACCACACTCACTGACACGCTTCACCCAAACACATTGCACTACACTCACTGACACACTTCCCTTTCTCTTGCAGAACAAGGTGGCTCACAATCGGAACCAGCGGGGGCTACCTGAAGGGGCACAGGCCGCCTGCATAATCTTACCCCCATGGAGGAGATGGTGCTGGCCATTCTGGAAGGGGAATCACTGAGCCCATGGCCAGCGGCAGAGCTAAAGCAATCCAAGATGATGGTATCCTCGCACCTAATCCTCCTTCTCACATCCCACTTCCCCCTCATCCCACAATCTCTTCTGATTTACAAGCTGCACATGGTGTAAGCATGCACCTCCTGCTTTCCCCCACCCCCTCTCACCACAAACTTACCCGTGTGCCTTTCTCAACTCAGATAGCCAAGAACTGCAACCTGACCATGCACTGGTGGGGGAGCAGGAAGACAGTGATCAGGATGACACAGCATCACTTGATCGCACGCTCGCAGCCACCAGCTCAGATACCGACACGCCACGTACTTTAGAGGATAGGTTAGACGTGGGATCTGCAACGTGGTGAGACACCGGGCACGAGTGGCCTGCATCCAGGGCAGGAGGAAAGGGTAGCGCAGGTGCCAGCTCCCCAGAGGGTGAGCTCACACACAAGTTCTGCTGCAGAGGACTCAGATGAGGACTTCGAAGGGGCGGCTACAGAAGAATGCTGATGGGTGTACACAATAAAACACTTGTTGCATTGGCAGGCCTGTCAGAAAGCCTGAGTGCAAGGTCAAGGAACATGGAGGAGTCCAGCACCAACCTTGTACTGGGCTTTTCGCAGAGCTTGGAGCCCAGCACGGTGGCATAGTGGTTAGCACTGTTGCCTCACAGCGCCAGTGACCCGGGTTCGAATCCGGCCTCGGGTGACTGTCTGTGTGGAGTTTGCACATTCTCCCCGTGTTTGCGTGGGTTTTCTCCGGGTGCTCCGGTTTCCTCCCACAGTCCAAAGATGTGCGGGTTAGGTTGATTGGCTATGATAAATTGACCCTTAGTGTTAGGGGGATTAAATACGTGGGGTTACGGGGATAGGGTGGGATATGTGTTGGTGTAGGGGTTACGGGGATCGGGTGGGATATGTGTCGGTGCAGGCTCGATGGGCCGAAATGGCCTCTATCTGCACTGTGGGGTTTCTGTGTTTCTGTGTGTGATGGCCAACTCTATGAGCACACTTGTGGACCCAACCATGATGCAGCATCTGATGGTTGGTGTCTCAGCTTCCATTGTAGCACAAGCAGAAGCCACCCAACGTCTAAGTGCTGCAGTGGAAGCTCAGATTTCTGTCATGCAGGCTCAGCTTGCTGCCACACAAGCGCAGACTGCTGCCATCATGGCTGCATTTACCAGTGTGGAAAGGGGCTTGCAGGGTGTCGCAGCTGTCCAGCAATCTGTCCTCCAACAGATGACTAGGAATGCTGAGGCGCCACACTGGGGAGAGTGGCAGTGGCTCCATGAGCAGGAACCTGCTGTCCTCTCTCAGGAGGACAGCTTTCGTCCTCCCACCACTGCCACTCCGTCAGTGCCCTTGATGTTTAGACTACGCCCCCTAGTCCTAGAATCCACAACCCAGCGGAAACAGTTTCTCTCTATCTACCCTATCTGTTCCCCTTAATATCTTGAAAACTTCGATCAGATCACCCCTTAACCGTCTAAATTCTAGGAATACAACCCTAATTTGTGTAATCTCTCCTCGTAACTTAACCCTTGAAGTCCGGGTATCGTTCTGGTAAACCTACGCTGCACTCCCTCCAAGGCCAATAGATCCTTCCTAAGGTGTGGTGCCCAGAACTGCTCACAATACTCCAGGTGTGGTCTAACCAGGGGTTTGTACAGCTGCAGCATAACTTCTACCCCCTTGTACTCTAGTCCTCTAGATATAAAGACCAGCATCCCATTAGCCTTTTTGATTATTTTCTGTACCTGTCCATGACAGTTTAATGATCTATGTACCTGGACCCCAAGTCTCTTTGGACATCCACTGTTTTTAGCCTTTCACCATTTAGAAAGTACCCTGTTCTATCCTTTTTAGGTCCAAAGTGGATGACCTCACATTTGCCTATATTGAAATCCATTTGCCACAGTTTTGCCCATTCACTTAATCTGTCGATATCCCTTTGTAATTTTATGCTTTCGTCGACACTGCCGACAATGCCGTCTATCTTTGTGTTATTGTCAAATTTGGATATATGACTTTCTATGCCAAATTCACATTTTACAGGTTGAATGGCTTAAATCTTCCATTTAATTAATTCTTTATTAACCAGCTTTTCATGTAACTTTTATTTCATTCAATCAATTTCGCCTGCTGCTAGGTTCCAGACCAGTTTCCACAGGCAGCCACATTTCCCTGGAAGCGCTGAGCTAGCTCGGCTAGTTTCAATTTGGAGATCAGCTCCTTAATTGTCAAAGGAAAAATTGGATGAAAATTCCATGAGGCGCAAGTGAAATCTCTGCTTTCCCAATGGCAATTCATGAATACTTTAGATCCCAATCATATGAGGGGCTTGTAATTAGTCTCAATGTGGAAATTCTTCCCATTTAGCCAGCTGCTGAGTCCGTCACATTCACATGTTGTGGCCAAAGCTTCTGCCTCTTGTGTACGTTACAATTTGTGCTACCTTCCAAGGCTCTTTATTGGTGCTCATCACAAAAAGGCAGCTGCCACAGGCAGACCCGCACCACGTATAAACCAAAACCTAATGTTGGACATGTAGTAAATGGGATGTAGCTTGCCTCAGGATGAACCTACTACCCTTTTACCACTAGGTCTTGCTAGGTACAAGATATCGACTGTATACTTCTGGTCTCTCCAATAGGCTGGAAAGCACCATGCTGACAAACCATATATTTCAGGTTAAACTATGAACTGCTTATTACAGTGCAAAAAAAGAAATTTACACATAAGCTTCAATTTGGCTCAACTGGTATCACTCTTGCTTGAGTTAGAAAGTTATTGGTTCAAGCCGCACTCCAGGATATGAGCATATAATCTATGTGACCTTTTCAGTGCAGTACAGAGGGAGGGCTGTGTTGTTGGAGGTGTCACCTTCTGGAAAAGTTGTTAAAACAAGGTCAAGTGGATGCTAAGGATCTCAAGGGACTATTCAGTGAGAAGCAGGAAGTTCCCCCAGTGTTCGGGCCAATATTTCTCTATCAACCAACACCACCAAAAACAAATTCGCTGATTATTTATTTAATTTACTGTTTACTAGCCCTTGCTGTGCAGAAATTGGCTGCAATGACAGCACCTCAAAAGAACTTAACTGGCTGTGAAGTATTTAATGACATTCTGAGGATGTGAAAGATGCTGTATAAGTGCTCTTTCTAGAAACAAGTTGAATCAATATCGTAAAATACCAGTACAGTGCTTAATTTTCCCTGGCACATTAAACTGTTTGCTGAGTCTAACACAACATAATGGGCCAGTAATTCCGGTCCCAACGCGTGAGTACGGGCGGGATACTCACGTGTGGGCCCGTTGGAAGTGCCGGATTTCAGCCTGCACAGCGCATGCGTGGGAAACCGTCATTTCCTCCAAGGGGTTCAGAGATCCAACGTGTGCGCGCAGGACTCTGCGTGCACGCGTTGAACTTCCTTCTTTTTGACAGGTTTGCCCGTGTGCAAGGGCCTGAACTTTTTAGACATATAAAAAGGAGGCGTAAGGAGTGGATTCTTTAAGGTAAGTGGTCTATTATTTAAAATTATAACATTGTTTCCACAGCTTTATTGTTTTTAAGGACTTTACAGTAAGGTAAGTTTATTTTTAGACCCGATTTCTTAAAAAATTATTTTTTTCAAAAATTTGATTAATTGTTTAAAATAGTTTTTTTAAAGTTATTTATAGTTTATTTAATTATTGGGATGTTTTTTAAAATTTTATTTAAAGTTAAACTAGTCTTTTGGGCGCCCGTACTTTTCATGAGTTTGACAGTTCTTACTATCAAACTCATGAATGAAGTTTCCCCTCCCCTGATTGGCTGCACAGTGCTCACCTGATCCCAGCCGGCACATCGCACTAACTACGCTGCTGGATCAGGTAAGCACATCGCGCCGACATCTGAACCGGGCCAGTGACAGGAATTCCAAGCAGGCCCAAGCTTCAGATGTCGGCGCGCCGGGTAAGTGCACATCGGGGGCTTGCACGCGCGGCAAGCCCCCCGAACCTAATTTCTGGGCCAATATTATAGTCCTTTCCCTAGGCCTTGTATGTAAGTGAACCACTTTCTGTCTGGCTGCAGTGAACTGGCACTACAGTTGACTTTTTTTTTATTCATTCCTGGAATGTGGATATCGCTGGCAAGGTCAGCATTTATTGCCCATCCCTAATTGCCCTTGAGAAGGTGGTGGTGAGCCGCCTTTTTGAACTGCTGCATTCCGTGTGGTAAAGTACTGCCATGGTGCTGTTAGGGAGGGAGTTCCAGGATTTTGACCCAGCGACGATGAAGGATCGGCGATATATTTCCAAGTCAGGATGGTGTGTGACTTGGAAGGGAACTTGGAGGTGGTGGTGTTCCCATGCGCCTGCTGCCCTTGTCCTTCTAGGTGGTAGAGGTCGCGGGTTTGGGAGGTGCTGCCGAAGAAGCCTTGGCGAGTTGCTGCAGTGCATCTTGTAGATGGTACACACTGCAGCCACGGTACGCCGGTGGTGAAGGGAGTGAATGTTTAAGGTGGTGGATGGGGTGCCAATCAAGCGGGCTGCTTTGTCCTGGATGGTGTCGAGCTTCTTGAGTGTTGTTGGAGCTGCACTCATCCAGGCAAGTGCAGAGTATTCCATCACACTCCTGACTTGTGCCTTGTAGATGGTGGAAAGGCTTTGGAGAGTCAAGAGGTGAGACACTCACCACAGAATACCCAGCCTCTGACCTGCTCATGTAGCCACAGTATTTATGTGGCTGGTCCAGTTAAGTTTCTGGTCAATGGTGAACCCCAGGCTGTTAATGTTGGGGGATTCAGCGATTAAAATGCCATTGAATGTCAAGGGGCAGTGGTTAAACGCTCTCTTGTTGGAGATAATATTGCCTGGCACTTGTGTGGTGTGAATGTTACCTGCCACTTATCAGCCCAAGCCTGAATGTCATCCAGGTCTTGCTGCATGCGGGCATGGACTGCTTCATTATCTGAGGTGTTGCGAATGGAACTGAACACTGTACAATCATCAGTGTACATCCCCACCTCTGACCTTATGATGGAGGGAAGGTCATTGATGAAGCAGCTGAAGATGGTTTTGTCTAGGACACTGCCCTGAGGAACTGCTGCAGTGATGTCCTGGGGCTGAGATGATTGGTCTCCAACAACCACAACCATCTTCCTTTGTGCTAGGTATGACTCCAGCCAGTGGAGAATCTTTCCCCTGATTCCCATTGACTTCAATTTTACTAGGGCTCCTTGATGCCACACTCAGTCAAATACTGCCTTGATGTCAAGGGCAGTCACTCTCACCTCACCTCTGGAATTGAGCTCTTTTGTCCATGTTTGGACCAAGGCTGTAATGGGGTCTGAAGCCAAGTGGTCCTGGCGGAACCCAAACTGAGCATCGATGAGCAGGTTATTGGTGAGTAAGTGCTGCTTTATAGCACTGTCAAAAATACCTTCCATCGCTTTGCTGATGATTGAGAGTAGACTGATGGGGTGGTAATTGGTTGGATTGGATTTGTCCTTTTTTTTGTGGACAGGACATACCTGGGCAGTTTTCCACATTGTTGGGTAGATGCCAATGTTGCAGCTGTACTGGAACAGCTTGACTAGAGGAGCGGCTAGTTCTGGAGCATGACAGCTGGGATGATGATGTTGGGGCCTATAGCCTTTGCTGTATCCAGTGTGCTCAGCTGTTTCTTGATATTATGTGGAGTGAATCGAATTGGCTGAAGATTTGTAGCAAAATGGAGCTTAGCTTTGATTACAAGTGCACACCTTCACTCCGTGCTGCTCACAACACATTGTTATCTATCAGTGGCCAATGTCCTTCCTCTGATTTCTGCAACAATGCACCCATCAAAGCCACACGATGATCTCCATCTTAGGGTCTTCAAGTGCTAATGTAGGCTAAATGCTCAGTTTCTTATCTCCCAAGATGCTCGCACTTTTTCAACTACTGATCCTACACTCCAAGCAGGGAACCATGCTTGAACGGAAAGCAGTTCAGAGAAACAGTGCTACAATATTATTTGCTCTATCTTTGACTCACACTCCCTTTGAGTTCAGTTCCCCACTAGGTGCAATGAATCTTACCCTATTGTCTTCGCACAGTGGTTTTATTTTCTCCTAGGTGTAGTATAACCTTTCCTAGCTCATTCTCTATACCTAGGATTCAAAAACTTCAGAGGTGGTCATTGGTGGATGAAGGTTGGTGATTGCTTATATATCTTCAGAGTCTACCTGAACTATTGATCTGATTAAATGTCCCAACAACCTCAAGATCTTGCTGCTCAGTCCTTCATCTTGGAGGTTCCCATCTTATGTTGTCATTCACTGGGTCTTCCCAAAGACCAGGATATAATCCGTCTGGCATACAATGGTTTCCAATCTTTTCTGTGCTTGAGTAAACACAAACAATCTACTGAAAGAGGCTAGCAGGGTAGACTTTCCGCAAGTCATGCTTGCCAAAATCCTGAAATAGCATAATGTTGGGAGAACACTTCTGCCTTTCCCAACATGGCTAAAGTCTGGTCTACCCACTGTAGTTGTGCTTCTCATACTTATACTTACCTTAGTTTGGGACTAAAGCTTAGCCATCACATCAGATCTAGGTGCTTTCATCCAAGAAATCACACCTAACCTCTCCAACCTGGCAATTTCCTCTTTCACCTTTGGTCGCATTGAAATAGATGTACGCTGGGAAACAAATGGAGATTTCTTTTTCATTTGGTTGCAGTTTGATCTGGCACTCACTCCAGAAATACAATGCAGTCACAATCATTTGTTAGTGTTATCTGTTATTGCTGTCCTCCCATCTTCTACTCTCCATAAAATTGAGCTCTTCCAAAACTCTACTGCCCGTACCCTAACTCGCATTAAGTCCCGTTTACCCATCACCCCTGTGCTCGTTGACCTCGATTGGTTCCCCATCCACCAACACCTTGAATTTAAAATTCTCATCCTTGTGTTCAAATCCATCCATGGCTCACTCCCTCCCTATCTCTGTAACCTCCTCCAGCCCTACAACTCTCCAGGAACTCTGTGTTCCTCCAATTCTGGCCTCTTGAGCACCTCTAACTTCCTTCGCCCCACCATTGGCGGTCATGCCTTCAGCTGTCAAGGCCCTAAGCTCTGGAATTCCTTCCTTAAACCTCTACCTCCTCCTTTAAGATGCTTCTTAAAACCTACCTCTTTGACCAAGATTTTGGTCACCTGTCCGAATGTCTCCTTCTTTGGTTCGGTGTCAATTTTTGTCCAATTACACTCCTGTGAAGCATCTTGGGACATTTTACTACGTTAAGGGCGCTATAAATGCATGTTGTTGATGTAATAGTAGTGTGTCATACTTCCAGTATTCGAACCGATACAGAGATATGATAAAACTGTCTGCAATTTCCCCTCTTGCTTTCTTTGGCTAAATTCCACTCTGTCAAAAATTAAATTTCTACGCACCACAAGATGCCTCACAATCTTTCCAGCAGTCATCTTCTCTCAGTTTAAATGAGCATAAATATAATTTTCACCTTCCCCGTCACATACACCAGGAAGCAGACCTGAACCATCCTTTTCACATAAACAAGAGGCTTTTTTCAGCACTCAAATCTTTAATTAAATTTAGTCCATTCTTCAGTCTTTTTGAAATTCCCTTTCTCTGAGACACTGAATTGAAATGCTGTTATTTTTCCTCCTGTTGCTCTTTCTGTTGCCTTCCCTTATGGGGCAAAGCCTCAACTGAACTCCAGTAAGGGCTCAGTGGGGGTGATTTTGCCAATGGGGAGCTTTTGGAGGCGGGACTCCCACTTGTCGGGTTTTAGTCCCGCCTCCAGCAACTTCTGGCCAACCCACGCTATTTTCCCTTGGTTGACCTTGTTAAGCCTGCCCAGCGGGCTTAGCAGGCCAATTAAGGGAAAGCTGGTTGTAGAGAACATCAACATATGACGTTTCATCTGTCAAAAATTTTTGACAGATGAATTGTCATCGTTTGACAGCTCTGTGAAGCTGTCAAAAACTCTGGCATTCTCTGTAGTTTCTTCTTTCTTTATTTTGCAGAAATTAGAAGGTTGTTGCATGGGAGAATGCAGTGGTCATCTGTCATTTCTACCGCGGAGGTGCGAGACTCTCCACATCCCCACCGACTGAAGCCTGCAGGAAGAAACAAAGGTAAGTACACTTTTTCAAACACTTTGCACTTACCTCATATACTCACCTCTCCACACTTGCACCCATCACTCACCTCCACAGCACACTTTTGGACTCCTCCGACCCCCGCAGACCCACTACTCGCCTCAGTGACCCTGGCGGGTTTCGGAACCTTCGGGAAGCCCGCACTTGTGTGGGCAAAAAGGGGATAAGCCTATTTTCTGCCTGTTAACTACCTGTAAACAGGCAGTCAATTGGCTTTAATCTCTTCCCGCCTCCAAGGAGACAGGACCCGGCACGGGACGGCGACCCGCCTCCTGGCAAGATGGCATGGAGGCGGGTATGGAGGCGGGTTGGGCACCCGCCCCCAAATTCTGCCATTTTCCCGGCAGTCCCACCTCCATACCCGCCTCCCCAGGGCTGGCAAGATCGCGCCCCAGTGTTTTTTTAAGCCTCTCTCACATAGACACTGTAAATGTAAAAGTACACCAGCTGCCACCATGTGGTGCTGTGTTTTTTTTTTAATTGGACTCTGACACCTGGAGAATAAAATAAGCAAGTTATGATTAAACCAAAGGCATCCCACTCCCCTTGCTTTGTCTGCTCCTAAATCCCTGCTGTCAGGAGGAGCCTTCTCCTCTACTCACTCAGAATGAGAATATCATATTAGCATAGTCATGTGACACGTATCGTGCTAAATCGGATGAGACGTTAAACCAAGGCCCTGTCTGCCCTCTCAGATGGATGTAAAAGATCCCATGCACCCACGCTCCAAACCCACCCGTTTATTTTAGGGAAAATGCCGGCCATTATGGTGACAGGTTTAGCTCGCGGATTAGGCATCTGCAAGAGGAGCACACCAGAAGATCTGGGGGAAATGCAAGCTGAACTTCCTGGAAGCATGGGAAATAGTGGAATTTAAATAATTTAAACAGTACTCAAGGTATAGTAGTTAAGACCACAGGAAAATAGGCCGAAATATAAAGCTTGGGGCAAGATGACGACTGAAGTACCTTTATTAAACTACCATGGCAGAAATATGCACAGGAGAGCTCATTAATACAGCAATAAAAAGCACATTTATAAGCTCTAAATTCTTTTCTAGTTTGCCACCAACTGAAATTTATATTAAGCACTGTATGATGTCAGAATTGGAAGTAAATCACTTTACCAGAATATGTTAAAAGGAGATACAGAAGGGGGAAAAAGGACATTTGACAGCTCCATGTGCTTTCCTAAGTACTGTAAACTGATCAAATACAAAACCTCTTAATCTTTCCCTCTCTTTATGTCACTTTCTGTACATGATTTTATGTTGAATTAAGCCCTGTTCCTGGGACTAGGGACAGGGTCACTGGCAAGGCTTTGGAAACTAAGCTAGAACCAGGCCTGGTTAGTACCTGGAGGGGTGACCATCAGGGTAAGACCAGGTGCAGAAGGTCACGGAAAGAGCCCCAAGGAGGGGCGGTTGGTGAGAAGGTCACAGAAGGAGCCCTGGGAGGGGCGGCTGGTGAGCAGGCCCGGGCGTTGGGCTGAAGATTGTCAGACAGGAGGAATGGTGGAAATGGAATGGCGGCGCGCACAGACGCAGCGGCTTTGCTTCTCCCAGGACGGTGTTATTTACGTTTAATGTTAATGTTATTTGTACTGGACTCATGGGAGCTTGCAAGATCACATTTCGTTGTTCATGTACTTGTGCATTGTACAATGACAATAAAGTTGAATTATTATTATTATTCTAACTTACACTTCCTGATTTAGAATCTTGAGGGGGAAAAATTGGGTTCCTTTGCGCCTCCTGTTAGCGCCCTGAGAGGGCGCTAACGGGGCGCAAAGCACCTAGCGCCCGGGCGTGGCGCCGCTAATGCCTCCCGCAAAATTCAGCGGGAAGTTAGCGGCAGTGGTAGCCAGTAGTGCCCCGCAGTCCTACATCTCCAGCAATAACGTCATCACCGTGCGCAGCACCCCGCTCGCGCCCCGGCCACAAACTTTGCTCGCACCCCCTGACCTATCGCCGGACGCTATGTCCGACAGGGTCAGGGTGCCGTGTTCTTTTTGCCGGCAGCGAAGGGAGGCCTGTAGTACTGCGGCGCTACGTGTCGACGCGTGTGGTGCTGCTGCACATAGCACCGCGATATTCAATGGGAGCGCCCCAAGAGGGAGGGGGAGCGCTTCCAGTAGCGCCTCGCCTCCTGCTTGGGGTGCTACCATTCAATTTTGGGTGCGGGGGTGTTAAAAGTAGCACCCCAGCAAAGTTAGCACCCCAAAGGGGGTGCGACCCAATTTTAGCCCCTGAGTGCCTCAGTAAAGATTCTATAGTCTGATTGCTTATGGAGATACACCATTGCTTGCCATGTTCATTCAGGTCCCAAATCCCCTGTAGAGGGCGGCGTGCTGAAATGGATTTCTAATCACTGCAAGTTCCAGTGCAAAAGCCCATAGAGAGTCTGCGGACAAGTGTCAGTGTGATGACCGGCGAGCACCCTTTGGTTGCCGCTGACCACAAAATCCAGGCCATTATCCACCTTCCGATTAGGCATTTTACAGCCTTCCGGACTCAATATCGAGTTCAACAATTTCAGATCATAACCTCGGCCCCTATTATATTTTTATATTTTTTATCCACACTTTTGGTTTGTGCCTTTTCCCTTTTCTCTCTCCCACATGGCAGCTGTCTCTCACTCTGCCAGTTCATTTCACACTTCATCTAGAGCCATTGTTTGTTTCTTTACCTGTCCTATTACCATCTCGTCTCCCCTTGAATATCTCTTAATGTCTCTTCTTTCATCCCCTCCCCCATTTCCCAGCCCCCAAACTGCCTTTTAATCTGTTTCATTTCCTGCCTTTTATTCTCGGTTCTGTAGAAGGGTTTCGACCTGAAACGTTGGCTCTGCTTCTCTCTCCACGGATGTTGCCTGGCCTGCTGAGTTTTTCCAGCATTTTCTGTCATTATCCCTAGACACTCCCTTATCTTCCTATTTATTAGCCTCCTCAAAAAATTCAACTCGATTAGTCAGACATGACTTACCCTTAACAAAGCTGTGCTCTCTCTGATCAGCTCATATTTGTTCAAGTGTTTAGTCACTCTGTCCCTAATGACAAATTCTAGTAGCTTCCCCACGTATCTAAATATATATACATATAATAATACATATAATGTGTGTGCGTGTGTGTGTTGTAGATGTACCAATAAAGATTGTGCAATGGCCCCACTGAGAACAGCAGGAGTTAAATGGCTTGCTGTAACCAGACATTAGTAGCTATGTACATCCAAGGATAGAGTAGACATATTAAAATCAATCTATCAATGAATGGAAAATCCCCTGATCTCTCTGCCTAAATTCCCAAAGTGCGCTACCAGCGCCAAGGACCGAGAGTTTGTAAAATCTACCCTCTACTTCCAAGGGTTAAAAGCAGCAATTGGAACACATTTTCACCGAATAAACATGCAATACCTCATGACTATTTTGAAAGTTTGTTTCTAACAAAGTTGAGATTTATTGCACATAGCATTCTGTGGTCTTCATTTTTTTTTTAAACTTTTCCAACCTCCCTCATCTATTACATGTCTGAAACCAGAGTCTCCGAGTCTAAATGTTTCTCCTGTGAGAGTCATTTGTATTTTTGGGGGGGAAACAATCATGCAGTACAGCAAAAGTCTCACCCACTTCAGTGCTCAGAGCTTGGAGACTGCTGAACCACCCTCGACAGCATTTGCTAATCATTCCCAGGCTGCTATTATGTACAACCCTATAAATTGTAGTCGCCGTACGATAGCCAATGTAAGTGATTTATGAAATGGGCTATGCCATGACATCACCAAAACAGCTTGAGAAAAGCTGTGGCTAAAAGTAAATGAGAAATGATGAGCTGGCATTACAACAGATGGCAATGAATGAGTTCAAATCTGAGCCTTGCTCACACTCGCTAATTGTTAGCACAGTTGATCAAAGGCATACAGTCTATCTAAAATATGCATGCATATGAACTGGAAACTGGCAGTTTCACTATGTGCTCCGTATCAAATCAAATCAACTTTTATTGTCATTGTTAGTGCACAAGTGCAGTACAACGAAATGTAGGCTTGCGGCTCCTGAGAGTGTACATTTAGATTAAGACATTTAAACATTTAACATACATTTGGTTTGAAATACATTAACATAAACATAACCATAATAAAGTGCATTGGCAGATGTGCAGGCTTTAGAGTTTATTTGTGGAGTTCAGTAGGATGACAGCCCTGGGAAAGAAGCTGTTCCTAAATCTGGTGGTACGGGTACGAATGCATCTGTAGCGTCTCCCAGATGGCAGGAGGGCGAACAGACTGTGGCTGGGGTGGGTAGGGCCTTTGATGATGGACCGTGACCACCGTAAACAGCGTTTCTGGTATATGTGCTCTATGGTCGGTAGCCGGGTGCCGGTAATGCGTTGGGCAGTTTTGACTACCTGCTGCAGGGCTTTCCGGTCATAGTAGCTACAGCTGCCATACCATACTGTGATACAGTTCGTCAGGATGCTCTCTATTGTGCAGCGGTAAAAGTTAGAGAGGATCAGGGGTGACAGGTTACATCCCTTCAGCCTCCTTAGGAAATATAGGCGCTGCTGGGCCTTCTTCACCAGAGAGGAGGTATTGAGGGACCAGGAGAGGTCTTCCGTGATGTGGACTCCGAGGAACTTAAAGCTGTCCACCCTTTCCACCACAGCCCCATTGATGTGGATGGGGGTGTGACTTCCGCCTTTAGACTTCCTGAAGTCCACAATGATTTCTTTGGTTTTCTTGATGTTAAGGGCCAGGTTGTTATCGGCGCACCACTTCACGATATGCTGGACCTCCTCCCTGTAGGCTGACTCATCGTTGTTGGTGATCTGGCCTACTACCGTGGTATCATCCGCAAACTTGATGATGGTGTTGGAACCATGAACAGCCACACAGTCGTGGGTGAAGAGGGAGTAGAGGAGGGGGCTCAGCACACATCCTTGTGGGGCCCCCGTGTTCAGGGTCAGCGGGGGGGGAGGTGTGGTTACCTAATTTGACAGACTGGGGTCTGTCTGTATAGACTTAGACCCTAAAAAGATCAAAGGTCATTAGAGCTTAGTCACATCAATCATTTTCTGCACGTGCATGATTTTTACATTTTCTTCAGTCCCCATTCATTATTAAATGAAGCAAACAAAATGATTAAAAATCTGGAAGGAACATCACTCAATAAATAAAGCTGATTTCTGCCTCGGCTACTTGGGGATTTAAGTCAGCAGATTTTGTAAAAGGCATTGCACACTAGGGACTGGATTTTCCTGTGACTTACCATCTATTTTGGGGCATTAGGTGCAGTAAAATGAAATAGTAATGCATGCAGCCTTAAAAACATTTGTCTAACACCAGAATTTTCCTACCAAATATAGCCTGTCCCCTTGAAAGCCCACTCGGAGTCCTCTGTGCCATACTTGAATGGGGTCAATGGGGCATGGCTAAAGCCTCTGACCAATTTTACCCAACTCTTGCCCCAAAACTGCCCCAAATAATTAATGCCACGTGGGAGCATCAGTATGGTGTCTCAGAGGTAGCTACTGCTTGGGTGAGATCATTATGCTTGCTGCAACTGAAGGCTGGTGTTATTTGGCCGGAACTCAATCTGTTTGATACTTTGGAGGCTCTGTCAGGACTTTTGCTGCTACTTTTAATCAGCTATGTTAAAAGTACAGTTTTGGACTATTCCTTTGTTATGATGAGAATGAGCAGGAAGAAATGGAAGAGACTAGATTGGAGGCTCTTAGGGTGAAGCATCACGGAAGATATTTCT
This sequence comes from Somniosus microcephalus, assembly GCF_052327205.1. Taxonomy (NCBI): domain Eukaryota; kingdom Metazoa; phylum Chordata; class Chondrichthyes; order Squaliformes; family Somniosidae; genus Somniosus; species Somniosus microcephalus. The sequence goes on along the minus strand of NC_140996.1, from coordinate 25,209,244 downwards.
TTCCTACACACACAAGATCTACAGATGAAGAAGGTCTTCCTTAGACTTTTCTGACCGTCAGGGCTTAAGAAGGCTGGGCTTCTCCCTGGAGTCCACTGGAGAGACATGTCAACTGCTGGCTCAAGACCTGCAGCCCACTTCTACCAGAACATCATTGTCTGTACCAGTCAAGGTCTTTGTGACTGGATCTTACCAGACAGAATCTGGTGGCTTTTGCCACATTAGTCAGGCAGTTTTAAACAAAATAAAATCAAAAATACAAATTTTGTAATAACACATTTATCCACTGAATTTGCTTTTGCGTCTTTAATACCCTCATTAACATTTTTACTTTAAAGCCTCAGTTCATCTCAAAATCCTAGGCTTCCCCAGAACATCTATAGGCTCTCAGCTTGAGCGCTTTGTAGATGGTCCTTTTCTGAAGAGAATTTCAATGTGCTTATTGCCAAAGTAACAAACTTTGCTAGAAGATTAATTTGAATTATTGAGTTGCTGCTGATTAGCTGCTGTCCACCTCAATTACTGCAAAGGGTCCCATCTTAATTTTGGCTCAAAATTCAGTTTAAAAATCTTTCTGTTCCAAGAAATACAGCAAACCATTTTTGAGGTTTTCTTTTTTACTAAAACGCGAAAACTGTATAAACTATGAACCTTTGAGCTGTTTATGAGGTCACATTTGTGTGGTTATGGAGGTTTATGGTTAATAATGAATGCATAAGCCAGCAAACTTCCTAATGGTGCCCTTTGTACTTTAAGGTAAGGACTTAAAGGTAGGAACTGGCCAATGATGGGCAAAGAGTGGTGGGTACACGGCAGCCTATAGGGGCCACAGTTGGATCAAGGGAGGACGCTGAAAGGCAGGAATGTGAGGGCGTGGAACACCTGCTGGTCCAAATCTCACTCTCCTCCCCGCCTTCCCCCAATACAGCCAGATCTCAGTAAACCTCCCCCCAAGACTACAAGACTCTCGTCCACTAATATTACCAGACTGCGGGGCTGCCTACAATGTTGATTAATCAGTGTCTCTAATAATACTACCTGGCATAATAGACCTGTACTTATAAAATGTCTGACTCACTATGAGCAATGCCATGGGATATCAGCAAATATAATGGAAAAAAGACCTGTTCTTGCATATTGTGGATGTCACGCTTTGTCTGTCACACTTAAGTGTAGGCAAGTATAAGCAGTTTTTTTTTAAAGCAAATAGTTTCTCATTTGGACTATATATAAAGAGTCTCCCAACACAAAATACATATTAACACAGAAGTCACAGCATCTGTACTCCACAATTTTAAAATTTCAGGTCAGTAGCTCGTTTTACATTCCGCCCAATGTTATACCCCATTATGGGTTCGGTTAAAAGCAGGGCTGTGTTGTGCATCCCGAATGTTAGCCTTGCCAAAGTAGTATCTTGATTTTTTTTTCCCAAATGTGATCTACAAGCACCTACCATGCATGTTATTGCAGGTCTGTCATACCAGACTGCACAGTTCTATATAGACCAACTATGCCTACCTATGTGCTGCTTTGTAGGTCCGCTATGGCAGTCTGGGTGAGACCACATAGTTTTGAAAATGCCTACTTTTTTCAGCCACTTGCACTTAGAAAGATTTTTTTCTGCTGAAGGTTGCTGGATCTATTAGCTCAGGTATTGTTTCCAAATCGGGCGCTTGCTTACGTCCTTGTGCATGCCTTGGGCCTGGATTCCTGCTCCAGCTATATTGGCGTATGTGTCTGAGCAGACGCGGTATCCAATAAAAAGTTCACGTGACACAGGACGGTGAGGCGGTCACCAATCTGTAGCCTCCATGTTGGTGTTATAAAGACTGTTTTCAGCCTCCCCTCCCCTCCCCAAGATCTTCCCTTCTTAGGCAGTCCCTCGGAACCGAGGATGACTTGCTTCCACACTAAAAATGAGTTCTCAGGTGACTGATGAGTCCAATGCGGGACCTACAGTCTCTGTCACAGGTGGGGCAGACGGTGGTTGAAGGGACGGGTGGGCGGGGTACTTGGGTTGACGTGCGCTCCTTCCGCTGTTTGCGCTTGGCTTCCGCTTGCTCCCGGCAAAGAGACTCGAGGTGTTCGCCACCTTCCCCAAGATACTCTAAGGTATTACTGCATCTACAGATTGACAAATAAAAGGAGAAACACAACTAAAACAATATAAGCTGAGAACATTTCATTTAAACACTTTGGGGGTGAAATTGGGTGTCGCCCCATTTGGGGCGCTAACTTTTGACATTTTGAAAGTTTAGGGCCAGGCTAAGGATTCTGAACTTCTACTAGATTGGGTGTTAACGTCCCAGGAAGGAGGTGGGGCACTAAATCAAGCGCTAATGACCTCAGTGGGGCGCTACAGGGGCACTACCAGCAGAGCGCTACTGAATTTCAGGTGCAATGCATTCAGCAATGATCCTTCACACTGGTCCCTTCCAGCTCTTAAAGGGGAGGTTGCATCATTGTGCAGATGCTCATTTTCAGCATTACTGGCTTTGAGGCGACCTGTGAGCAAGTGAATCCCCTGATGGCTGTGGCTGTTCCCACTCCCAGGGAGAGAGCTCGCTGGTTCACAGACATGGCATTGGTGGCTGGAGTGGAGCGAAGGAGGGCAATGCTGTTCCCGGCCACTGGAAGGAGGCCATCGCCTCAGGTGTTCAGGGCAATGTGGAGGGAAGTGACCCAGGAGGTCTCGGTCAGTAGTGTGGTGGAACGCAGCCTGACACAGTGCCGGAAGAAATTCAATGACCTCACTTGGGTAGTCAAGGTGAGTACATGCTTCAACAGGTCCTACATACCAGCATCTGAACCTCAGTCTGTACACACTGCGCAAAGAACCACACCGCCACCACTCACCCACCAAACATCTGCACCTACTCAAACTCACATCCACATCTCATGCCTTGCCTACAATCACAGCTATTCAACGATGGCAGGCATATCTCCCTAACACATATCTGAACTCTGACTCAAACACATTTGTTTCTCTTGCAGGCCAAGATGGCCCACAATAGGAGGGAGCAGCAGAGAACAGGCGGGGGTGATGCGCAGCTCCAGCAGCTCTCAGACCTTGAGGAGCGAGTGCTGCGACTCATTGGGCGCCATGGCCGTTGGCGATGTCGACCCCGTTGGGGGCAAAAACGGTGCCTTCAGCCCCTCTCCTTCTCTCATCTCACTTCCCCCTCACAACACAAGCCTTTCCCACTTTCCAGCTCCTGATACTGTCTGCATTCCCTGCTCCATTCCTGCCCCCCTGCCCTCACATTAACACGAGTCTTGTGCCTTTATGCTTTCAGAGAATCAGCAACCAGATGACCAGCCTGTCCCTGAGCCTCCCACTGAGAGTGAGGAAGGAGAAGAGGAGGAGGAGCAAAGCACCGCGTCACTGCATCTCTCACCCGCAGGCACCACCTCAGACACTGGCACTACGCGATCTTTAGAGGCTAGTATAGTAGCGGGGTCTGCACTGGGTGATGCACCGGGGACGAGCGGGCTGCAGCAAGGACGTGGGGAAAGGGTAGCTCGGGAGCCAGCTCCCCGGAGGGCGGGTTCGCGCACAAGTTCTGCTGCACAGGACTCAGATGAGGACATTGATGGGGAGGCGTTCACATGAAGTGTGCTGGCCATGCACACCGAGATGATAGGTGCAATGGCAAGGGCGCCCGAGGGCCTGTCGGCAATGGTAAGGAGCGTGGAGGAGTCCGCCTCCCACATTGCACAGAGCTCTGCGCACACCATGGATTCCATCACTTCCACACTGCAGAGGATGGTAGACTTCCAGAGAGACCGTGCAGATCCAGACTTCGTGACACATGTCATGGGCGATGTGGCAGCTTCCATTGCAGCACAGGCGGAAGCGACGCAAAGTCTTGGTGCTGTAATTCAGTCAATGGTTGCTGCCATCGAGTCTCTGGCTGCTCTCATGCAATCTCAGCTTGATGCCACAAAAGATCTGACTGCTGCCATCGTCGTTGGGCCCACCGCAGTCCACCGGAGATCTCACGGTGTCGCAGCAGGCCAGCAATCTGTGCTCCAGCAGATTGATAGGGATGCTGAGGTGCTGCCCTGGGGAGTGGGAGTGGGTCAGTGGAGTAGGAACCTGCTGTCCTCTCTCAGGATGATAGCATTCCTGCTCCCACCAGTGCCACTCCGCCATTGCACTTGTCGCTGCCTGTCATCCAGCCAGCCCAGACTGCCGCCGCCCAGCCTGAGGTGGTGCAGTGTACAGCCGGGCCTTCCAGACCCAGAGCTGGTCAAGGGCATCCTGCAAGGCTATCTGTAGTCTCTGGCACTGACACTCAAAAGCCTTCCACCAGCCCATAGTCAATATTGATGATGTACATATGTGGTTAATGGTTTTTTGATAAATTTATTGCTGGAATGTTGCAGATTTGGTGCTGTGTCTCATTTCAGTTTTGGGGCGTGGTATGGAATCACAAAGTGATGGAATGATGGCGATGTGCTCAGCAACCGGAACAAGGACTCGAAATCACTGGAAACAAAGTCTGATGAGGCGGTCACGGACCGACCTTGCAGAATGCCGATTGAGTGGCTGCCTCCTCCGTCGCTGCTGTTCATCCTCCTGTTCCTCGTCCTCGTCCTCCTCCTCCTCCTCCTACTCCTTCTCCTCCGCCTGAGGTGGTGTGGCTATGCCTGGTGGCAATGGCTGCGCCCTCATAATGACCAGGTTGTGCAGCATGCAGCAGGCGACGACGAAAATTGACACCCGCTCAGCCGAGTACTGGAGGGCTCCTCCCGAGCGGTCAAGGCAGCGGAATCATTGGTCGAGCACTCCGATGGTCTGCTCAATGATGTTCCTGGTGGCAGCTTATCTCTTATTATATGAGTGCTGGGCAGAAGTGTTGGGGTTGCGAAGGGGAGTCACGAGCCAGGTGGCGAGCGGATAGCCCTTGTCTCCCAGCAGTCAGCCGTAAGCTTGATGTGGTGGCTGGAATAGAGCTGGCACACCGGTCTGGCGCAGGATGAAGGCATCATGGCTGCTGCCAGGATAGCGGGCATTGACGGTGAGGATGCGCTGTGTGTGGTCGCACACCAACTGCACATTAAGTGAGTGGTAGCCTTTGCAGTTATGGAATACCTCAGGATTGTTAGGAGGTGCCCCACAAAGCAACATGGGTGCAGTCAATGGCGCCCTGCACCATGGGAAAGCCTGTTATCCTGGCAAAGCCACATGCACGCTCGCGCTGCTTCTCCCTGGTCACGGGGAAGGAAATGTAGTCCCTTCTCCTTCTGTACAGAGCATCTGTGACCTGGCGGATGGAGCAAAGGACAGCAAACTGGGAGATGTTGGAGGTGTCGCCTGTCGCACACTGGAATGATCCACTGGTGTAGAAATTGAGGGCAACGGTGACCTTGACTGCCACTGAGAGGGCCGTGGTGGTCCTGATCTCAGGCTCGAGGTCTGGCTGCAGGAGGTGGCAGAGCTCTGTGACCACGTCCTTGCTGAAGCGGAGCCTTCACTGGTCCTTAGTGAAATTCATGGCGGAGAGCTGCTGCCGGAATATTCTGGGTTGGTAAGGCCTCCTGTTCAGAGCCCTGTTGTCCCTCCTACCGCTGGCCACATTTTGCATTCTTTCTGTGCCTCAGTTGCCTCCGACATTGACGCTCGAGGGCGAGGTCATAGAAACATAGAAACATAGAAGATAGGAGCAGGAGTAGGCCATTCGGCCCCTCGAGCCTGCTCCACCATTCAATGTGATCATGGCTGATTATCCAATTTCAGTACCTGGTCCCTGCTTTCTCCCCATACCCCTTGATCCCTTTAGCCTTAAGAAATATATCCAACTCCTTCTTGAATATATTTAATGTATTGGCCTCTACTGCCTTCTGTGGTAGAGAATTCCACAGGTTCACCACTCTCTGGGTGAAGAAATTCCTCCTCATTTCTGTCCTAAATGGCCTACCCCTTATCCTTAGACTGTGACCCCTGGTTCTGGACTCCCCGACCATCGGGAACACCCTTCCTGCATCTAGTCTGTCCAGTCCTGTCAGAATTTTATAAGTTTCAATGAGATCCCCTCTCATTCTTCTAAACCCCAGTGAGTACAAGCCCAATCGACCCAATCTCTCGTCATACGTCATTCCTGCCATCCCAGGTATCAGCCTGGTGAATCTTCGCTGAACTCCTTCCATGGCAAGAACATCCTTCCTCAGATAAGGCGACCAAAACTGCACACAATACTCAAGATGTGGTCTCACCAAGGCCCTGTACAACTGCAGCAAGACATCCTTGTTCCTGTACTCAAACCCTCCCGCTATGAAGGCCAACATGCCATTTGCATTCTTAACCGCCTGCTGCACCTGCATGCTTACCTTCAGCGACTGGTGCACAAGGACACCCAGGTCTTGTTGCACTGCCCCTTCTCCCAATCTATTGCCATTCAGATAATAATCTGTCTTCCTGTTTTTGCCACCAAAGTGGATAACCTCGCATTTATCCACGTTATATTGCATCTGCCATGCTTTTGCCCAATCACCCAACCTGTCCAAATCATCCTGGAGTTTCTCAGCATCCTCCTCACAGCACACACGCCCACCCAGCTTTGTGTCGTCTGCAAATTTGGAGATATTACATCTAGTTCCCTTGTCTAGATCATTAATATATATTGTGAATAGCTGGGGCCCAAGCACCGATCCCTGCGGTACCCCGCTAGTCACTGCTTGCCACTCGGAAAAAGATCCGTTTATTCCAACTCTTTGCTTTCTGTCTGCCAACCAGTTCTCTATCCAAGTCAATACCTTGTCCCCAATCCCATGTGCCTTAACTTTACACACTAATCTCTTATGCGGGACCTTATCAAAAGCCTTCTGAAAGTCCAAATACACCACATCCACTGGTTCTCCCTTATCTATTTTACCAGATACATCCTCAAAAAAATTCCAGTAGATTAGTCAAGCACGATTTACCTTTTGTAAATCCATGTTGACTTTGTCCGATCCTGTCACTGTTTTCCAAGTGCTCTGCTATTACATCTTTTATAATGGACTCTAACATTTTCTCCACTACCGATATCAGGCTTACCGGTCTGTAATTCCCCGTTTTCTCTCGACCACCTTTTTAGAATTGTGGGGTAACAATAGCTACCCTCCAATCCATGGGTACTGTTCCAGATTCCATCGAATGCTGGAAGATGATCAGCAATGCATCAACTATTTCTAGGGCCACTTCCTTAAGTACCCTAGGATGTAGATTATCAGGCCCTGGGGATTTATCGGCCTTCAATCCCATCAATTTCCCTAACACCATTTCCCTACAAATACTGATTTCTTTCAGTTCCTCCCTTTCATCAGACCCTATGTTCCCCGACATCTCTGGGAGATTATTTGTGTCCTCCTTTGTGAAGACAGAACCAAAATATGTATTTAATTGGTCTGCCATTTCTTTGTTCCCCATTATAAATTCCCCTGATTCTGACTGCAAGGGACCTACGCTTGACTTCACCAATCTTTTTCTCTTCACATATCTATAAAAGCTTTTACAGTCAGTTTTTATGTTCCCGGCAAGCTTACTCTCATATTCTATTTTCCCTTTCTTAATTAATCCCTTTGTCCTCCTTTGTTGAATCCTAAACTGCTCCCACTCCTCAGGTTTACTGCTTTTTCTGGCCAATTTATATGTCCTCTCCTTGGATCTTATGCTATCCCTAATTTCAGAGGTCCAGTGCCAGTACAACCCCCATGAAAGGATCCAAATATTACACTTTCAAATCTCCCCTCAATGAAACTGAAGAATCTTTAGGTGCCAGAACACTCGTTAAAATGCAAAACGCTGAAATCGGTCAAAAGGCTTCTTTGCTGATGTGAAACTAACAATGCAGCATTGTTGACCGACAAAAACTAAACCGGATGTGGATGCCTTTAAATAGCGCTCCTCCGGGGAACATCTGACTGAAAGCCGCCTCCTCTACCTGCCATTGTTAACGGCAGGCGCACAACCAGAGGGAATTTCTCATCCGGGGCGCTACCGGGGCGCTGCACACGGCAATGGGGTCACGATCTCCGGGCGCAGGAGATCGGGGTGCAACATCTTACCGCCGCCGCAAAACTCCCGCCAAATTTAGCGGGAGGCATTGATGTCGCTGCGCCCGGTCGCAAACCCATTTGTGCCCCATTAACGCCCCCCAGAGGCGCTAACGGGAGGCGCAAAGGTGTCCAATTTCTAGCCCCATGAAACAACTGAAGCTCGGATATTCATGTAAGATCACAAAGATGGATACTATCTGAGATTACTTTACATAAAAACTTTATGACGAATACCATGGAACAATTAGAAAGTAATGTTTTTGGAATGTGGGATTTATATGCCAAGTAATATTTTGGGGATGTTTCGGTCTTTAAATGCTGAGAATTACCTGAATTTTGGTGGCACCACAGTCTGTATTGAATCAGCATCCTCTCAACAGGCTTTAAGATTTTCCTAGGCTAAGCCCACCACCAGGAATGTTCACCAGAGGACCTCAGGCCTGATTTTAACTCCCTCCGCCTGGTGGAAACCAAATGGGGCAGGGGGGTGGGGGATTGGGTGACGTTAAAATGAAGGCAGTCACATCCCCTCTCTGGCCCCGCTGCCTTCCTGCCTTGTCCCGATGTTAACTTGCCCTTTTGAGCAGGCGAGCAGGACACCCACGGGAAGGCAGTGGGTTCTCTATAAATACGCAGATGGGGGGGCCGATGAGTCCTCGGGTTCATCGCCCGCTTCGGGGCTCATGTGTCCTGTACCTGCCTCTCCCCCTCTCACCTCATCCCCACTCCCAATTTGCCCCCCGCCCCCCTCCGCTTTAAAATAGGGACCTAACTTTCTTTCAGACACCTTTTTGATATTTTTTTTAACATTTCTCTCGGTAATCCAATCCCTTTGTTTTAGGGAATACATTTACAATGATAGCTTCCTGCTCCCAGCCAGCTCTGAGTTTGATGGTTTCGGCTATTATCTTCACACAGTGACTTCTTTTAAGCTTGAAATGCTTTACCGCGAGGCCAAATTCTGCTACCACGATGCAGGGCTGTCTTGATAAACGTTGTCGGACTAATTCATCGAGAGCAAGAAAGCCAATTCCAGCTCGTTGACCCGAGATCATTACAAAAACAACTGGGATTTGGACACCTCATTTTACTGTCAGTGGATTTACTGCTGTGTCTGAGCCAGTAAATATATCATTAGCGCTTTGATGATAAATTCGTAGATTTCCGGTCAATTTACTGACAATTTAAAAAAAGTTGTCATTTCAAAGGATCAGATCTGAGTAATTCAAAAAGAATTTGAGCATTACAGCAACAAGGACAATAATGCATTGTTTGGAAACATAAAAAGAGTCTTTGAAGTTGCTGCAAAAACATGAGCCCGTCCTGCTATTCTCTGTGCCTGTACACACTGCCTTACCCTAGGCTTTGTACTCCCTATTTTAAGGGCCGCCAGAATTTAGTCACAAGTATAAACACACCGACATCAAACAATTGCATTCGGGAAGGTCCCACTTGTTTACACGGACTATCAGAATCCAGGGCTATAATCCACATCGAATCTTTTACCTAAATAATGTTAACTGGAACGCACATTTTCCGAGCTGAGCTAAACTCTCCACAACGCAGAGATGGGCGTGCACATTTTGACTACCTTCTTTTGTTTGTTAGCAGTAGAACAAGACAGACATAGAAGGAAGTCATTGTGGGGAAACGCAGTGAAATTAAGATTGGCAGAGTACCAAGGACAATACAAGACGCTGACAAATTTGAGGAAAGTTAAGGACAGTTTGGGCCTGAGAGGAACAGGGGCAGCATTAAACTTATCAGAGGTTAGGGCAGGATCAGTAGGAGAGCCAATGCTACAAAGGCCAACTAAGAAACAAAGGTGGTTTGGTGACATTTTATAAATGATACTGGCATCTGTGCAAATATGCATCAATTCTTCCCAGCCTTATAACTTCTAAAAATATATAATAAGGCCAGCACAAGAAAGAATTGCTTTAAGATCTTGTCTCATGGGGCATTATAAAAGCGCCACAAACATTCAATATAAAGTTTAGCTCAGTCTATCCCACAACACCTCTCCCCTGCCACATACACACTCACTTATAAACATTCTTCAATTCATCCGTCCTCTAATAATAGCACCAGTGACTCCGCAGTAATGGAAAATAAAGTAGCATGTAATTAGATATTGATTTGTCCAGATCCCCAGTATATTAAGATAAGACTGATCCAATTCTTACCATGACAAAGGCATGTTAGCAAGGTATACCATGCTCCTGACCTTGAGGAAGTTTGGCTTATGGTCGGTTACAGCTGAAACTATCGCCAAATTTCACCAGTGAATGGCGATTTTAATTAAACAATCTAACTCTCGGAGTTTTGCACCAGTCTGATGTGTTATGCTAAGTCTTTCTGAAATGTAACTTTTTGTAGGGTATCGTGTAGGGCACGATCTGAAAATGTTAACTTGGGGGAAAAGTTTTCTCTCTAGGTCTAAGTACACTTGGCTTCCAAGCTGCTACTTTAAGTAAAATCTGTACTCCAGCTTCAAACCAAATTCTAAAATAGTTTAAGTAGTTTCTGGCCCCTTCTCTATGACCCTGTTATATAACTTTACACTAATCTGCTTCTGCAGATCACTTTGGACCAGTCAATTTATGGACAATGTTATTTCTCATTTTATTAGCCATCCATCTTTGCTGTCTGCGGAACCATGTGATGACAGCCGTAGACTATCTGCAATATGGAAATGTCTAAATCCCTAAAGTTTGCCCCATGCAATCTGACTACCACCCTTCCTCTACTTTTCATCTGTACCTGGATCCCTTAGATTTGTGACTCCCACTACAGACTCTAAGTGTATACATAACGCTGACCAGATGCACTCTTCCTAAACTTAAAATGCCACCAAAGTCTTTGAAACAAAAAATAAATTATTGCGACCTTCAATTTAAAATCAAACTGAAAGGAAATTGAATTGTAAAGAGTAATTGTCCTTTCACATCAGCTGCCTCTTCTGTGGAAGCTGTGACATCATCCGGTCTCCCCTAGCAACTGTTGCTTTGGGTGATGAAAGTAAAACAGGGCCAGTGGTTTGAAAATCACACTCTCCAAAGATTTCATAACCCACAGGTATTATTGGAATACTAACAGTCCCTCCAAGTGATATTACCAGTGAAAATATAGGAAGAATTCCACACGGGTCAAATATAATTTACCAGTCCATCCTCTTCAGTATGTTTGGGAGCAATTCTAAATCCCAATTTGATAATGTGGCATAGATCCAGTGATAAACAATACAGGCAGATTGGGTTGAGGTTTTATTCTAACAAGTATTAAACATACAAGCATTGATTGCCTAGATACTGCATAAGGTTGGCTTACATTCCAACTTGTGGATAAGAACATAAGAAATAGGAGCAGGAGTAGGCCATTTGGCCCTTCGAGCCTGCTCCGTCATTCAACAAGGTCATGGCTGATCTTCTACCTCAACTCCACCTTCCCACACTATCCCCATATCCCTTGATTCCCTTAGTTCCCAAAAATGTATCAACCTCTGTCTTGAATATACTCAACGACTGAGCATCCATGGCCCTCTGGGGTAGAGAATTCCAAAGATTCACAAACCTTTGAGTGAAGAAATTTCTCCTCATCTCAGTCATAAATGGCCAACCCTTATTCTGAGACTGTGACTCCATGTTCTAGATTCCCCAGCCAGGGGAAACATTTTCTTAGCATTAACCCTGTCTAACCCCTTAAGAATTTTATATGTTTCAATTAGATCACCTCTCATTCTTCTAAACTCTAGGGAATATATGCCTAGTCTACTCAATCTCTCCTCATAGGGCAATCCCCTCATCCCAGAAACTGGTCTAGTGAACCTTTGTTTCACTCCCTCTAAGGCAAGTATGTCTTTCCTTGGGTAAGGAGACCAGAACTGTACACAGTACTCCAGGTGTGGCCTCACCAATGCACTGTATAATTGTAGTAAGACTTCTTTACTCTTATACTCTAGTCCCTTTGTACCAAAAGCTAACATACCATTTGATTTCCTAATTGCTTGCTGTACCTGCATGTTAACTTTCTGTGATTCATGTACAAGGACACCCAGGTCCCTCTGAATGCAAACATTTCCCAATCTCTCACCATTCAAAAAATATTCTGCTTTTTTATTTTTCCTACCAAAGTGGATAACTTCACACTTCCCCACATTGTATTCCATTTGCCATGTTCTTGCCCACTCAGTCTATACAGGGAATGGGAAACACACAGCACATCGAGGGAAAACAGCTATCTTAACAATCCCCTTATCCTTATCCCACCCCCTATACCTAACTAGATTAAGCTATGAGGGGCCAGAATTCATGCTCACCAATCAAAAGGGTTTGTTGGGCTCAAAACAGCGGTGGGGTTAGGGGTTCGCTCTTGGTGCTCTCTGGAGCCTGCCGTCGTCACGTGGTCTCTGGGCGCTGCAAGGGCGTTGTTCAGGTTCGAGTACCCCAAAGTTAAAGTCTCTGTTTGGGTACTTTACTTTGCAGGGATGATTCTTCTTCTTCAGCCGACAGCTTGAGTTTACATGAAGATAGTCGCAGGTTGGCTGAGGCTGAAGGCCCGATGATTCGAAGCCTACCCTCAGTTCGTCTCCTCAGTTGGTCTTCCTCAGGTGGTCTTCCCTCCTCCCCTCATCGCGTCCCGCCTCGCCTGGCCTGAATTGTCCGTGTCCGCCCGATGCAGTGCCTGGGCGATTTCCAGATGAAGTGGCAAGAGGCACGGGCAAAGGCCAGGGGGTAAGCGTGGGACGGGGAAAGAGCGGCAGCCACGAGGGTGAGCAGAGGGAGAAGAGAAGAGAAGAGAGAGATTGCTACCCAGGGCCTTCAATTATACTCTTTTCGAAAAACCCTTATCTGCGCGCCAAATCAGGTTAGTTCTTTGTCTTAATCTTGGCGGGCTATTTTACATAATGGTAGCAATCCATACTAACAGTTTTTAGATGGCCGGTAATCGCATCTACCGGCCCGATAATTGACTTGTATTGTCATGAAAGTTCCTTGGTGGGCCTGTCCAGCCTCGATGGCTCTTTTAATCTGTTCCCAATTATATATGTAAACTGCTTGATGGCCTTAACTATAGGCCTAACTGAATTTAGATTTGTCTCCAATTTGGTCTAATACATAATTCAAAGTCCTGTCTGGTTTCAAAATACGAAGTCTCTCTTCACAGACACTGGAGCTTTGGTTTCGATCCACAAGCTGTCTGCGTTGCAGAGTCCATTTTAAAATCTCACAGGCTTTCTGCCACGAGGCACGGACACCATCTTGGGTACCCTTTTTGATTTAAAATGTCCACGCAGGGTCCCGTTTATTAATAACAACCTTTGGGGAAATGTAGAAATTTTGCAAATCTTACACTCCCCCCTGTGATACTAAAACTTGCTTGAAGTATCATACTTCTAAGGTGAGCAGAATTTTTCTGACCCTCAATAGTCAACCTTCCCCTGTAATTACCTATGTAATATACCCATGACACATGCACTTCCCATTCCGCGAAAATGTAGTGTACATCAGCATACAGAGAGTAAAATTACAGACTTTACACATACATCCAAGCATGGAGGGGTCCAACACCCCTGCACCACTTGGTACACATATCTTTATTAAACCGCGTCGCAAAAAACAAAAGAAAACCTTTATTAAAAATAACAAACACAAAAGAAACGACAATCCTTTAATCAACAATACAGGGAAAAGGACTTAAACCGGCATATCTCCCTCCACCTTTACATAATGTTCCTTCCAAATCCTCTGGTTTCGGAATTCTGACCACCGACCTTTTCCCTTACACTGAATACAAACTAAATACAACACTATCCTTAACTGACAAACCACGAGAATGTGGGAAGCCAGTCTGATCCACGAAGGGACCTCTATATTATTGAAAATGTTCCACCAGGGTGGAGTCACAATATCCAATATCTTAGTCCCTATCTCTATTGTTTTCTGCTCGAGAGTGTAAAAATGTTTCTGCGAAACTATGACGGCTTTGAGTATTTTGGTAAGGTGTTCAGGGAGAGGGGGAATTTCATAGCCAAAGTGTGCTACGTACTTTTGTAAATTCGTAAAATTCTCTTTCACAGTGAGGTGAACAGTGGAGGGTTCAAGAATGGGGACAATTCGCTCCTGGGCCACTTGAACTTCTGCCTCGGGTTTAAAACAGAAACTGCTGTCACTAACCGGACACCAGCTATGCTGCTCATGCTGGTAGTGGGACGCGCCAGTGGTGACACAATATGTCCCACCTTCTATATATGCTACCTGCGGGGGAACATGGCCTTGTGCCATTGCCTCCATGGTACAATTTATAGGCTTCGCATCAGCAGCTCTGAACCCACACTGCGGTCTTGAAAAGGCATTCAAGTGCTGGGTGTAGTGTATGTAACCTGTACCACCTTAAGAGGATACCTTAAGGTGATGGACTACTTTTTGATGGCTCCTGTACATTGTAGTACCGGTGGTGACCACACCGGTATATAAACCCTGTGGAGCAAAGTGTATCCCAGTTCAACCCTGACCCTCAACCACTAAAGACCTGTTTAATTATTTCTGTAGTCTGTGTCCAGTTATTCAGCATAACTACATTTGAAAACACAGACTCAACAGTGGCGACGAGTCTGATCTTACCTAGCGGCAGTTGCATCAAAGGAAGCTTCGCCTCTGAGATGGGCATCGAACAAGGACATCCACCCTCAACATCCTGCTGGGCACTGCATAGCACGGGAGGCCATCGGGAACCCGGGTTGGTTTCTGGCCATGAAGTCAAACATCAGTGAACATCCCTTCGACGACAGCGGCGGGTAAGCCCGATCGAGCGGCACGGGGGGGGGGGAAGTCGGCCAAGTTGTCAGTAAGAGAAGGGGAGGGAAACGACGAAAAGGGCGGAGAACACGACCGCAGCCGGTGTCAGGGGCCGGACTGCAATCGGGGCAGAGACGCGCAGCAGCCAGAAAAGCGTTTATGAACACAAGGACCGTGGGAGCGGCGGGGAACAAGAGCAGCAGCGTCGGGGAAAATAAAGGACCGCTGGGAGGCGAGAACGGCAACAGCGCGGTTATCGCAATTTTGAGTCGGCGGGGGAGAAGACAAGCGCGGGAAAAGCCGCCAAGCATGGGAAGCCGCCATTTTGAAAAAAAAATAATAATAATAATAATAATAATCATATCCGAAGGAAAGGAAACTCAACAAGGATGCCAAAAACGGGTAACATCACAGCTTTTGATAGCGATGTGGAAGATTGAGCCACTTATGTGGAATGCATCGAAGTTTACTGTACAACAAATGAGGTACCGGAGGATAAGAAAGCACTAACCCTATTAAACTCGATGGGTGCGAAGACGTACGGGTTATTAAGGAACCTTGTAACACCAGATAAACCGGTAGGAAAGAGTTTTGCGGATATTGTTACTATCCTGCAAGAGCATTTAAACCCCACGCTGCTGCTGATAGCGGAACGATTTAAATTCTACAAAAGAATTCAACTTAAAGAAGAAAGCAACGCTGAATTCTTAACCGAACTGCGCAAGTTATCAAAGTACTGTCAGTTCGGTACAGGACTAGCAGACGCACTGAGAGATAAGTTTGTGTGTGGGCTCCTAAGGGAAAGTACCCTGAGCAGCACGGTGGCATAGTGGTTAGCACTGTTGCCTCACAGCGCCAGAGACCCGGGTTCAAATCCGGCCTCGGGTGACTGTCTGTGTGGAGTTTGCACATTCTCCCCGTGTTTGCGTGGGTTTTCTCCGGGTGCTCCGGTTTCCTCCCACAGTCCAAAGATGTGCGGGTTAGGTTGATTGACCATGATAAAAATTGACCCTTAGTGTTAGGGGGGATTAAATTTATGGGATTACGGGGATAGGGCTTGGGTGGGATGGCTGTCGGTGTAGGGACCGGGTGCTGGGGTTTGGATGATCAGCCATGATCTCATTGAATGGCGGAGCAGGCTCGAAGGGCCGAATGGCCTACTCCTGCTCCTATCTTCTATGTTTCTATGCTTCTAAGCGACTGCTAGAGGAAAAGGATCTTACGCTGGACAACGCTTTCAGCATTGCAGCATGGCACGAGGCAGCAGCACGAGGTGCTGCAGAGATACAGCAAAGACCATTGGAATTCAGCACCAATGAAATGGCATTGGGCGCAGTAAAGTGCTATCGTTGCGGAAGGACAACGCATGACCAGAACCAGTGCTGGTTCAAAGATAAAGAATGCAGGCAATGTGGCAAACTTGGTCACATAGCGAGAGTATGCCGGTCAGGAAAGAAGACCAGCAGCAAAAAGTCGCCGCAGGAGAAGTACAAAAAAGTACACAAGGTGACAGAGAACAGTTCGGATGAACAGAAGATGGATTCAGACTCCAGCAGTAAGGAACTGGGTTGTCTAAAAATACATAATGTGGGTAACGCAGCAGACCACCAAACTATCTGGGTCATGCTTCGGATAGCAGGAGTCCAAGTGAAGATGGAATTGGACACTGGATCGACATTGACGGTCATGAATAAGCAAGATTACAAAAGGTTATTCTCGCACATTCGCCTGAGGGATACGGAGATTGTATTGAAAACATACATGGGGCAAATAGCATACCCCATCGGAAAGATAAAAGTAAATGTGGTCTACAATGGTAAAGAAAGTCAGGAAATGGACTTGTATGTGTTACCTGATGGAGGTCCGCCACTACTGGGACGGGAATGGATCCGGAGAATAAATGTAGACTGGCATTCCATACAAGCACTGACTGTAGATGCCTGTAAAGAGGACGACGTCAAACCTAAACGACTGTCCAAAATATTGGACGATGCTAAGGAGGTGTTCCAACAGGGACTGGGAACACTGAAAGGAATTATGGCAAACATCAAGGTTGAAGAACGTTCAGGAGTACTGTCCAAGGTGGACTGGAGCGAATTGGCTACACCCATTGTTCCCATCATGAAGCGTTCATTGAGCAACAAGCCGGGGGAACCTGGGAAGGTTCGCATCTGTGGCGATTTCAAGATCACTGTTAATCCGGTTCTTCACATGGTGCAATATCCACTTCCGCGGACTGAAGATATCTTCGCTTCGCTGTCTGGCGGGAAACACTTCACCAAGATGGACCTGGTGCAGGCGTACCTACAGATGGAAGTTGATGAAGCGTCACGCCAGTATCTCACGGTCAACACACATAAGGGCTTATATCGGTATAATAGACTGGTTTTTGGAGTGGCATCGGCTCCAGTGATTTGGCAAAGGGCCATGGAGCAGGTATTGCAGGGAATTCCAGGCACACAATGCTACCTGGACGACATCCTGATTACAGGAGATGATGATAAGGATCACCTCGCGAATTTGGAGCAGGTGCTCACCAGATTGAAAGAATATGGGCTCAGAGTTAATCGCCAGAAATGTGAGTTCTTTCAAAAGCAAATCTCGTACTGCGGCCACGTCATTGACCAGGAGGGGCTCCATAAGTCACCTGACAAGATCGAAGCTGTTATGAAAGCTCCTGCTCCGGAAAATGTATCCCAGTTGAGGTCGTTCCTTGGGTTGGTTAACTATTACCACAAGTTTCTTCCAAATTTATCCACGGTGTTACACCCGCTGAACACTCTTTTGCAAATGGGAATACCATGGAAGTGGAGCGATGATTGTAAGCGGGCTTTTCAAAAAAGCAAGGCACTGATCACCTCTAAGGAAGTGTTGGCTCACTTTAACCCAACGCTGCCTATTCGCTTAGCTTGTGATGCTTCTCCATATGGTATCGGGGCAGTGCTCTCACATAAGTTTCCAAATGGCTTGGAAAGGCCAGTCGCGTTCGCATCCAGATCATTGACCTCCGCAGAGCGCAACAATGCTCAGATAGATAGGGAGGCTCTCAGCCTCATGTGGGGTGTTAAGAAATTTAACCATTACCTGCAAGGCCAAAAGTTTACGCTGCTGACAGATCACCAGCCGTTGGTTTCCATTTTTAACCCTAAGAAGGGTGTTCCGGTAATGACGGCGCAGAGGCTTCAGAGATGGTCCCTTTTCCTAGGGGCACATCAATATGATATCGAATTCAAAGGTACAAAGCAACATGGTAATGCTGATGGGCTGTCGCGCCTGCCACTACCTACAGCAGAAGAGGCACCGGCAGTTGACCCTGTCGCGATATTTCACTCGACCATCATCGAATGCTTACCAGTCACCAATGCGGGTATTGAGAGAGAGACCCGAAATGACCCGACACTGTCTCGGGTCTACGACTTGACAGTGAAGGGATGGCCTGCACATGGCGACCCACTGTTACCAGCATTCTCAGCCAGACAAGAACAGCTGTCCGTATGTCAAGGAACATTGATGTATGGAACAAGGGTGATTATTCCTCCTAAATTAAGGGAGAGAGTTCTGAAGGAATTGCATGAAGGTCATCTGGGGGGAATCAAGATGAAAAGCCTTGCTAGGGCTTATGTGTGGTGGCCAGGTATTGACAAACAAATAGAGGCTCTGACTAAAAGCTGCTCAGGGTGCCAAAAAGTTCAAAACGCACCTCCAATTGCACCGCTGTATCCGTGGGAATGGCCTTCAACCCCATGGCAACGTGTGCATGTCGACTTTGCAGGTCCATTCATGGATTCCATGTTTTTGATAGCAGTAGACGCACATTCTAAATGGCCAGAAGTGATTAAGATGTCGACCACTACCTCGGAGAAGACGATCGCAGTTCTAAGAACCATATTTGCAAGGAATGGGTTGCCGGAACAAATATGTTCAGACAACGGACCACAGTTCGTGTCAGAAGAATTCCAGAAATTCATGAAAAAGAATGGGGTGAAACACTATACATCTGCCCCATATCATCCGGCTACAAATGGGTTGGCCGAGAGATTTGTACAAATGTTCAAAAAGGCGATAAAGGCCATGAGCGAAGACCATATTCCACTACGACACAAGGTGGACAATTTCCTGATGGCATATCGAAACGCCACGCATGCAGTGACAAATCAAAGCCTTGCCATAATGTTCTATAACAGGAGGTTGCGGTCCCGGTTGGATTTGTTAAAACCCAATGTGCGTAGGGAAGTCGAAAACAAGCAATTCCAGCACGTAAATAACAAGGCCACTCGGAGTTTCGAAATAGGACAACCAGTGTTGGCCAGGGACTATAGGAATGATAAATGGCAATCCAGAACAATTCGTGCCCGACAAGGACCCTTGATGTACACGGTAGACGTTGGAGAGAACGTAACACGACGTCATGCTGACCAACTTGTGGAATCGAGAACAAGGGTCGACCCCATGTCTACGACAGAGACACCAGTTGAAGAAGTTATTGAGCCTGTAGCATCTACCTCAGACTCGAACGTACATGATGATGTTCAATCCATAGGAGATCAAATGGATGAGTCACCCCAGCAACGAGAACCAGAGACCCCTGAAAGGCATTATCTGGCCCGGATCAGGAGGCCTCCTCAGAGACTGAATCTTTGAACAGTTTTGTGTGAAAGTTGTATATATGTTATCCATGTAATGTTTAAATTGGGGTGTACACTGTTAAGCTAAAAGGGGAGGAATTGTAGTGTATGTAACCTGTACCACCTTAAGAGGATACCTTAAGGTGATGGACTACTTTTTGATGGCTCCTGTACATTGTAGTACCGGTGGTGACCACACTGGTATATAAACCCTGTGGAGCAAAGTGTATCCCAGTTCAGCCCTGACCCTCAACCACTAAAGACCTGTTTAATTATTTCTGTAGTCTGTGTCCAGTTATTCAGCATAACTACATTTGAAAACACAGACTCAACACTGGGGACACAGAATTATGTGTGCTCCCCGGCTCCGGCACCCTGAGAGGTCAGTACCTGTCATAGCATGCTCCCACTTAATGACGTAAGGCGGGACCGCTGTGAAACGAATGTGTGCACCCCCTTAAATGACTCCAATGTTCTCCACCCTGTATACACAGGTCGGTCTGTCCTACCCATGACCGGCATCCTAACTACTACTCCCATGATTGTGTGGTTGGACCACCTACAATCCACGGGGACTGGATAGGCTTCGGAGGCCAGCCGGAGTTGGCACGGGCTCAATGCATTCTCAAAAGGGTGGAGGGCTGCGAGGTGCTTGTTGCTAATCCAGGAGGGGACCAAACCCTGTTTTAAATCCTCCAGATTACTGTGGCCCTCGCCCAGTAACCACACCCCGTATAACACGCACACCTCATTCTGCGCAGCCTGGTCAGAAGCATTTCTGTCCTCCCTTATGAGAGCATTTACCGTCTTTGCGTGCTTTTCCAACTCGGCTATGATCTCCTTTAAATGGACTGTCATGGCCTGGTCCTCATGCAACTCCGAGCCCACTACCTTGTTCTCATCCAGTAATATCCTTTTTAACTGTGTTTTTAAACCATTTATCTGGGTCTGCAGCTCTATGTCATCTAAGATGTTGATGACAGAGGACCCAGTATTAAACGCAGTAAAAGCATCATTCCATACTCCCCTTCTTTGCCTCCCTGCATTACCCAAAAATTCTCGGTGTGTGGTGTAGAGTTCAGTCTTGTCCACGTGGGCAAAATCGAACTCGTAAAACTTCTTGAACATGCCCTTTAATAGGGCCTGGTATAGCTGCTCTGTTTCTTTGGGGCACCACTCCGGTAAATGTACCTCGGTGAGATTTAAAATCACAGAGGCTACCGCGTAGTGTTCCCCCTGGTACAACATCTGATCGGTGGGGACTAGTACCGACCCATTCCCTGGTCCCTTGGTGACGGTGGGGCAACCTTCCCTGGATAACCTCGCCACCGGCGCCATGGGCAGGGGCTTACGGGGGCGGGTTACCAGCTCAGTGGCATTGACTGGGATCGGGGAGAATGGGATTGCGCACGCCTTCAGGCTGGTATCCCACCTCATCCCGTCCCCGGCGTCTTGCCACTGCCGGTGGAAAATAATGGATATGCCTGCGGGACAGACCTTCTCTGACCCCCACATATGGATGTAAATCCCTTGATCCGGTTCCCACCACTTGTCCCAACACACGCTTAGTCCTCCATGAGTCCCGGTAATCGTCCGATGGGTGTTGTTTCCCAACCGTTCCCACTCGACTTCGGGGTTCCTCATGTCCTTGCTCAACTTCCTGAGCCACCACCACCTATCCAGTGGAATGTGTCCTTTGCACGTTAAACATATTCGCTTTCCAACGGTGACGCTGACCCTCGTGGTGACTACCCGTACCCGGGGGCACAGGAGAGAGGCCTCCCCGTACGTGAATCCGGTTTGGCTGGAGTACTGAGACAAATTGGACCCCAGCCATCCTGGCCACCTTCCCTCGTGGAAGTAAACTGCGGTTTCCTCTGCATCCCGTTCACCACTCCCATCGATCGCCAGGGGCGCTCTGTCTCCCGAACACCCGTAGATGTGGGAGTCTTGGACGTCGCCCCATCTCCCTGCACTCATCCCAATCAGGGCGAATAGGATCACGATCCTTTCCATCCTGAAAGTCTTTCTGCAAAAAGATGTAAAAGAACATGCAGCCAGGTCCCCAAGAGATTCTCTGGCTTGGTGAAGCATGGTCGGGTCCCGCGACCTCGACCCAAATATATACTCTTAACAGACTACTTACATAAAACTACCCATCACCTAATTTAACTTAAATTATAAACACCCAAACTTAAGCTAAATAATTACACTTTACTTAAACTAAAACTTAAACTAAACTATATACATCCGCCGCCCATCTCCGGGCGGCCAGGCTAATCCCTGGTCGGACTGTGGCTCGCCGCTACCCCCGGCGTGACCGCACCGTCCTTCACTGTTGGTCCCTCGCAGCCCGTGGCTGCTGGCTGAGGACCTGTGTCCTTGGACCTCTCCCTGACTCGAGGGGTGGCCCTTGGTAACTGGAGAGCTGGTGACCATGGCTTTCTCAGCTGGGGCGTCCGTGGGGACCTTCTAGGGACCTTGGCGGGTGGGGCTTTCTTGGCCGATGGGCCTTTTACCTGAACCGCTGCTCCCCCAGGCTTGACCTCTCCCGAACCTGGACTAGGGGCAGGTAACTCTTCGCAGCCTGCTACTGTGAGCTGAGAGTCTCCGCCCCCAGGTCCCATGGCTGGGTCCGGGGCGGGGTTTTTGACCTCGGGTCCCTCCCTCTCTACACCTGGGTTAGGGGCGGGGTTATCCTCCCACGTGGTAGGGAGGGCTCCTAAAACTATGGCCAAAGGTTTGGCCATTTCCCCAGCCTGCTCGTTTCCTGTGAGTCCCATTGGGCTAAATGGGACCTTGTTAGACCCGGGTGGATCGGTCGGGTCTTCCAAATGGACCACCGTGCTGGAAGCTCCAGTGTCCACCGAATATCTCCCCTGCACCGTCTCCACCCGCATCTTAACACAGGGCCTGTTCCCCTCATTGTTTTCAAGGGGACACAGGTCGACAGGCTGCGCTGGCTCTAGTCAGGGCTGTGGGTTGGATGGGGCTGACGGGGTCAGAGCACCGGTGGCGGCTGCTACCCTCCCTTGGCCAGTCAATATGGACATCATTGCGTCCAAAAATGACTCGACCGCTGCGGGAGTGATTCCTGCCTCCGCCTTTTGGGCTGGGGCTGTGGAATTCTTTCCCTTGTTATCCTTCCAGTGGTTTTTGCACTCCTTCCGCCAGTGACCATCCTTCCCACACCCGTAACAATTCACCTTTGTGTTGGGGGGGTTACTCCCTTCCTGGTGCCACTCTTTCCTACCCGGTCCGGGTTTTACCTCATGCACCTTTCCCTTGGGTGGGTGTGCGTCGGCTCCCCTACCGTTTTTGTAAGCCAGAGTGAGCTGCCTAACTACCGTGAGTTCTGTGGTCTGGGGATCTTTGGGGTCGAACCAAGCTTCCGCCTTGTCCCGGACCTGTGGCAAGCTGTTCGCCGCCAGGCAACGGAGCCAATGGGCCAGGGAATCCCTGTTCAGGAACGCTCGGCCCGGCGTCCCCGGGCAAGCCTTCCGCTACACCGGCCACAGCCGGTCCGCAAAAGCCTGCGGGGTTTCCCCCGGGAGCTGGATCGTCTTCTCCACGCAGGAGAAAGGACTTCCCTCATCCATCCCCATGGCCTCCAGAACCGCATCTCGAAGCTCCTCGTACCCGCTCTGCCCCTTTTTACACTCGTCAGAGAGGGATTGGAGGAGATTACTCTCCAGGGAAAATAGCAGCATCTTGGCCTTCTCAGCGTCATCGCAGTCGTTGATGCTGGCTGTTAAGTCCGTGAATGATTGAGACACGGACCAGCAGGAGTGAAAACAAACAAGTCTTTACTGGTGGAAGTCAATAGCGAAACTAACAAACAGAGGCTCTCTAGCGCCTTTTATACAGGGGTGGTCACTGCCGGTACTGCAGTCTGAGACCAGTTATTCTCTTAAAAGGTACATACACAACACTGGCGGTCTGCTCTATTTCCCTGAAGTGGATCGAGGGGTCTCCCTTTGTGGAAAGCTTTGGGATATGGTTGACCATAACCCTGAGCTGTTGGGTGTTAAAGGGTAACACGAACTGGTTTTGGAGAGGTCCCTCATTGTCGTCGTTGGCGGGTGGGCCGAACCTCCGATGCTGCGCTGGGCACATCGGTCCCGGCTCCAGCCTCTCGGGCGGGGTTTGCTCTACCTTCGCCTCCACCTCTGGCTCCACTCTAGGTTCCACCTCTGGTTCCACCCCCCCTTGCTGCCAAACCTCGCTGAAATTTGGTGCTACGGGTGGTGGGCATGAGGTCGCCTCTCTCTCAACCGGGTCGTCCCTGGGCACTACTGGTGACGTTGGAACTGTCCTCCCCTCGTTCCCCATAAAATCTGCCTGGCCTGCCTTTGTGCTTATGAGGCATACCATGCCTTTTGCCTTCCGGAGGGCCCAGCTCAGATTTTCTATCCTCTCTCTACAGGGGCCGTGGTCTGCCTCTTCAAACCCCTGTTCACTTGCTAGCTTGTAAGCAGCTTTTACCTCCTGCACTCTCTCTTCCTGTTCCCTAATCTGCCTTGCCAAGTGGGCGTTTTTCTCCCACAATCTTAACTCATTTCCCTTGGCCTCGGTGACTTGGCACCGTAGGTATTCCAACTGGGCCTTGTGTTCTCCCACTAAATGCACTCTTTCTTGGTTCAAAGCCTGCAAAGCTACTAATAACTTCTCCCCTGCGAGAACCTTATCCTGGATCTCCAGGGCTGACTCCCTTAACTCGACTGCCTGTGCTGCAACGAGCCTGTCCAAAAGCTGGACCTGCTTTTTAAAGCACATCAGCCAAACTGCCTTCTCTAAGGACTTCTTGTGTTCCTTTCCCTCTGTCCACTTAGCTGCTGCATCTACCGGACGCCCAGCCTTTAACAGAGTGGTGATCCACTTCTTAGTGATATTCACCTTGCTAAACACGTAATCAGAAATCCTTTCCTCCATCATGGTTCGCTCATCTGAACCATTGTCTACTGTATCGTAACCCTGTTGCTGGTGTCTTGCCGCAGTCACCATTCTGTAGGGGGTAGCACATGAGCCCAGTCAGTTATACCTCTGACTGCCCGTGAGCGGTTCGAATCGCTCCCACGCCCCTGAGATTCTCGACACCGGACTTAGGTACAGGTAGCTATACAAAAAAGACTCGAGTAGACAGGTGGTTTGGATGTAAGCAAAACTCAGGATTTTATTAAACAGGAAAAATTAATACCGTCTTAAGAGAAGTTACCAGTATATAAAATTACAGGCAAATACAAATAACTATACTTATACAGGGAATGGGGAACACACGGCACATCAAGGGAAAACAGCTATCTTAACAATCCCGTTATCCTTATCCCACCCCCTATACCTAACTAGATTAAGCTATGAGGGGCCAGAATTCATGCTCACCAATCAAAAGGGTTTGTTGGACTCAAAACAGCGGTGGGGTTAAGGGTTCACTCTTGGTGCTCTCTGGAGCCTGCTGTCGTCATGTGGTCTCCGGGCGCTGCAAGGGTGCTGTCCAGGTTCAAGTACCCCAAAGTTAAAGTCTCTGTTTGGGTACTTTACCTTGCAGGGATGATTCTTCTTCTTCAGCCGACAGCTTGAGTTTACATGAAGATAGTCACAGGTTGGCTGAGGCTGAAGGCCCGATGATTCGAAGCCTACCCTCAGTTCGTCTCCTCAGTTCGTCTCCTCAGTTGGTCTTCCTCAGGTGGTCTTCCCTCCTCCCCTCATCGTGTCCCGCCTCGCCTGGCCTGAATTGTCCGTGTCCGCCCGATGCAGTTCTTGGGCGATTTCCAGATGGAGTGGCAAGAGGCACGGGCAAAGGCCAGGGGGTAAGCGCGGGACGGGGAAAGAGCGGCAGCCACGAGGGCGAGCAGAGGGAGAAGAGAAGAGAGCGATTGCTACCCGGGGCCTTCAATTATACTCTTTTCGAAAAACCCTTATCTGCGCGCCAAATCAGGTTAGTTCTTTGTCTTAATCTTGGCGGGCTATTTTACATAATGGTAGCAATCCATACTAACTGTTTTTAGATGGCCGGTAATCGCATCTACCGGCCCGAAAATTCACTTGTATTGTCATGAAAGTTCCTTGATGGGCCTGTCCAGCCTCGATGGCTCTTTTAATCTGTTCCCAATTATATATGTAAACTGCTTGATGGCCTTAACTATAGGCCTAACTGAATTAGATTTGTCTCCAATTCGGTCTAATACATAATTCAAAGTCCTGTCTGGTTTCAAAATACGAAGTCTCTCTTCACAGACACTGCAGCTTGGGTTTCGATCCACAAGCTGTCTGCGTTGCAGAGTCCATTTTAAAATCTCACAGGCTTTCTGCCACGAGGCACGGACGCCATCTTGGGTACCCTTTTTGATTTAAAATGTCCACGCAGGGTCTCGTTTATTAATAACAACCTTCGGGGAAATGTAGAAATTTTGCAAATCTTACAATCTCCTTAACCAATCAGAACCAGGAATGAGAAGGAAGTGTAAATTAGAATGGGTGAATTCAATGCCAAATCAGGTACAGAGAAAGAAATAAAGAGAGGGAAAGAAAGGTTGGATTAAGAGAGTGAAAATAAAGAGACAGAATGGGAAAAGTTTAAAAAATAATAATTTTAAATTTTACGAGGGAGAAATTCAGTATCGCTCCATTTGGGGCGCTAAATTTTGAGATCGTGAAAATTTAGGTTTCCCTAAATTGGCTGTTAACACTCTTGGAAAGAGCTGCAGTGCTAAATCAAGCGCTAATGACCTAAGCACGGCGCTAAAGGGAGGAGCGCTACCAGCAGAGCGATAATGAATTTCAGGTTCTTTGCAATCAGGAATGATCCTTCACACTGGCTCCTTCCAGCTCATTGTGCATCCTCATTGTTATAAATCTTATGATCCATGAAGAAAGACTCATGAAATAACACTGGACGGCCAGCTGGTGGTGCCGTCCAAGGAGTATAAATACTCAGGCGTGGGCCCAGCTTGCCCAGGACATTTTGTAAGACAGGAACTAGTGAAAGATAACTAGACCTCCATGTTTTGAAACAAGTTGATTAAAGCCTTGCTTTATACTCGAACCAAGTACGTAGTGAGTTTTATTACATCAATTTAATCAACTTGATATCGACGCCACGTTCTGAGTGATTTCAGGAACAGCCAGCTACGACTTCAACTGCAGAAGGGAACTCCGGCATAGAAATCAATCCATCATGGACAAACTACTCAGACCCGCCCGTCTTGACCTGGACCCAAATGATAGAGGGTCCCACGGTAATGATGCTGACACTCTGCGCTCCTTTGAGGATGACGCCCTACCTGGGACATCAAGAGATCTGCCGGCTACTCCACCAGATCAACTCAGGGAGCTGAGCGCTCCCCATGGGATGGCCACCCGAAGCCAGGACGCCAGCCAATCCCCGGCTACCAAACAAAATGAAGCCAGCTCTGCGCCTCTGGGGACCCGCACCCGGAGTCACGATCCCCCCAGTCTTCCTCAGGTCGATCAAGGCGACATGGGCCCTGTTGACCTACCAGTACAGATCAAGCGACCTGGGGACCCAGACACGGTCCGGGGATACGTGCCTTCCAGCCACAAGCAAAGAGCTAAAAGACTGCGGCTATTCGTGGTGCGGCTAATCCGTTAAAAGGAAGTCATCAGACTTCCAAATCTTTAGGGAGGAAGAATGTTATGAAGCTTATGATCCATGAAGAAAGACTCATGAAATAACACTGGATGGCCAGCTGGTGGCGCCGTCCAAGGAGTATAAATACTCGGGCGTGGGCCCAGCTTTCCCAGGGCATTTTGTAAACAGGAACTAGTGAAAGATAACTAGACCTCCATGTTTTGAAACAAGTTGATTAAAGCCTTGCTTTAATACTCGAACCAAGTGCGTAGTGAGTTTTATTATGTCACTCATTATCAGCATTGCTGGCTGTGAAGGCATCCTGCAAGGAAGTCAATCCCCTGATCGTGATGGCTGATCCCACTCCCAGGGAGACAGCTTGTCATTTCACGGACAATGCACTGGAGGCATTAGTCGCGGGAGTGGAGCGAAGGAGGGCAGTGCTGTTCCCAGACACTGGAAGGAGGCCATTGCCCCAGGTATTCAGGGCAATGTGAGGGAAGTGGCCCAGGAGGTCTCGGCCAGTAGTGTGGTCATACGCATCCTGACACAGTGCCGGAAGAAATTCAACGATCTCACTCGGGTGGTCAGGGTGAGTACTTGCTTCAACAGATCCTACAGACCAGCATCTGAACCTCAGTCTGTACACACCACCCCGCCACCCCCCCCCACCCCACTCACCCACCAAGCATCTTCACCTACTAAAACTCACATCCACACCTCACGCCTTGCCTACAATTACAGCTATTCAACTACGGCAGGCATATCTCCCAAACACACAGCTGGACTCTGGTTCACACACATTCATTTCTCCTGCAGGCCAAGATAGCCCACAATAGGAGGGAGCAGCAGAGAACAGGCGGGGGTGGTGCGCAGCTCCAGCAGCTCTCAGACCTTGAGGAGCGACTGCTGCGACTCATTGGGCAGCAGGTGGGGGGCGCTGTGGCCGTCGGCGACGTCAACCCCTCTCCTTCTCTCATCCCACTTCCCCTCACAATACAAGCCTTTCCCACTTTCCAGCTCCTGATACTGTCTGCATTCCTTGCTCCCTTCCTGCCCCCCTGCCCTCACCTTAATGCGAGTCTTGTGCCTTTATGCTTTCAGATAATCAGCAACCAGCTGACCAGCCTGCCCCTGTGCCTCCCACTGCGAGGGAGGAAGAAAGCACCGCGTCACTGCATGTCTCACCCGCAGGCACCCTCAGATACTGGCACTACGCGATCTTTGGAGGCAAGTTTAGCAGAGGGGTCTGCACTGGGTGATGCACCAGGGACGAGCGGGCTGCAGCAAGGCCAGGGGGAAAGGGTAGCTCGGGAGTCAGCTCCCCGGAGGGCGAGTTCGCGTGTGACTTTTGCTGCACAGGACTCAGATGAGGACCTCGATGGGGAGGCGTTCACAAGAAGGGTGATGGTCATGCACTCCAAGATGATAGGTGCAATGACAAGGGTGCCCAAGAGCCTCTCGGAAATGGTAAGGAACGTGGAGGAGTCCGCCTCCAACATTGCACAGAGCTCTGCGCACACCATGGAGCCCATCATTTCCACACTGCAGAGGATGGTAGACTCCCAGAGAGACCGTGCGGATCCAGACTTCGTGACACGTGTCACGGGCAATGTGGCAGCTTCCATTGCAGCACAGGCGGAAGCCACGCAATGCCTTAGTGCTGTAATGCAGTCTATGCTTGGTGCCATCAAGTCTCAGACTGCTCTCATGCAGTCTCAGCTTGATGCCACGCAAGCTCTGACTGCTGCCATTGTTGTTGGGTCCACCACAGACCACCGGGGATCTCATGGTGTCTCAGCAGGCCACCAATCTGTGCTCCAGCAGATTAGTAGGGATGCTGAGGTGCTGGCCCAGGGGAGTGGCAGTGGGTCAGTGGAGCAGGAACCTACTGTCCTCTCTCAGGATGACAGCATTCCTGATCCCACCACTGCCACTCCACCATTGCCCTTGTCGCTGCCTATCATCCAGCCAGCCCAGATTGCCGTCACCATCCTGAGCTGGCACAGTGTGCAGCTGGGCCTTCCAGGCCCAGAGCTGGTCGAGGGCATCCTGCAAGGCCATCTGTAGTCTCTGGCACCGATACTCAGCAGCCTTCCACCAGCCCTGCTGCAGCCACTGGGGAGACACTACATAGGAGCAGTAGATTAGGGAAAGGCACTGTAAAGAGGTGAAGTAAGGGTTTGCACAAGGGTGATTAGTTAATATTGTTGCTCTATATACGTGGTTGCTGAATTTGGATAAATTTATTATTGAAATGTTGCAGATTTGGTGCTGTGTCTAATTTCAGCTTTGGGGTGTGGTATGGAATGAGAAATTGACAGAATTATGGGGACGTGCTTAGCAACCGGGAAGTGGCCTCGAATTCATTATCTCCTATTGCACACTGGAATGATCCGCTGGCGTAGAAATTGAGGGTGACGGTGACCTTGACTGCCACTGAGATAGCCGTGGTGGTCCTGATCTGAGGCTCGAGGCCTGGCTGCAGGAGGTGGCAGAGCGCTGTGACCACCTCCTTGGTGAAGCGGAGCCTTCTAACACACTGTTCCTCAGTGAAACTGATATAGGAGAAATGCTGCCGGAATATCCTGGGTGGGTAAGGCCTCCTGTTGAGAGCCCGGTTGGCCCTCCTCCCTCTGACCACATTTTGCAATCTCTCTCTCTGCCTCTGCTGCCTCCGACGTTGACGCTGGAGGGCGAGGTCCAGTGCCAGTACAGCCCCCATTGAAGTATGGAAATGTTGCACTTTCAAATCTCACCTAACTGAAACTGAATAATTTTTCTGAGCAGAAGACTCCTTCAACTGAAAAACGCTGCAATCGCTCAAAACGCCTATTTGCCTATGTCAAACTGACATGGCAGCAGTCTTTGCCGACTAAAAATAAACCCAATGTTGATGCCTTTATATAGCGCTCCTCCAGAGCTCATCCGACTGCATACCGCCTCCTTTACCTGTCGTTGCTAAGGCAGGCACTCAGGCAGGGGGCGAGAGTGAATTTCTGAGCCGGGGCGCTGCACAGCCGGATGAAGTCATGATCTCCAGCCGCAGGAGGGCGTGGCACTAGTGGGTACCGCCGCCGCAAACCTCCACTTCAATTTCGTGGGCATCGTTACTATCGCCGCGCCAGGTCATTAAGCCGGTAGCGCCCCGTTAGCACCCCACAGAGGCACTAACGGGAGGCGCAAAGGTACCCAATTTTTCCCCCTACATATTTTAAATCTCCAACAACAATTAAAACCTGAAGGAATGAGACTCCACACTGTAATAGTTAAATTTAAGTGCCAGAGAGGTTGTTTGACCATAATTAAAACTTATGTCGTTAAAAGGGTACTTAGACTGAAATGGACAAGATTTAGCTTTCTGTGCTGGGTTTAATTGTAATCTACCGTGCAAATACAGCAAATTCACGCCATTCTATGTATTTCAACGGTAAATCAGACAGCAAGATGCCATTTTCATGAAGTGGTGCAACACGGTCAGCAACTTCTGGATATATGAGTTTAACCGCGCACCCGCCCCTCACCTGAAGTTGCTGTACCACTTGCGCATAAATAGCGGCGAGCGCCATTAGCCTCACCATTATTTTGACAGGAAAATCTGGGCCTATGGGGGAAATTTTGCGGGGGGTCAACGGGCGCGTTTGGTGGCGGGTCAGGTGGGAAAACATTTTTTATGACAGCGGGTCGGGAACCTGCTGTCAACCCGCCGCCAAGCGACTTTCCCAGATGTCGGGTCTGTCGACACTGAACAGACCCGACACCCAGTGGCGGGGGAGGCAATTTAGGTCATCATGTCCTTGTTAAGAGCCACTTAAAAAGTGTTTTGAGCTCAGCTTTAAGTTTTATGAGGTTGCCCACAGGGTCCACGCTGCTCGGGGATCATGTCAGGTAAGGAGGTCGGGAGTTGAATGGCCATGAAATGATCTCTTTACTTGACAGCTGCAAATGTGCTATAAAAGCTCCCATCTCAGAGCTGTTCACTTTCCAAGCTCAAAAGCTGTTGCTTACTGCACTTGGAAGACAGATTGAGCTTTATGCAGGTTGTAAGTGTTTGGAGTAAACTCTCTATCCAGTGTCACCTCCTTGGAACAACCTCTCTCACCATTGACAGATCGCTTCTGTCGTCTCAACTTCACCTGCCATCTATTACATCAGCCTCGATGCCCTTGAAACTATCTCACCTTGGTCCTCAGAATCCCACCACAATCAGCCCCAACACCAGCAGCACCAGGCACACCAGCAGCACCAACAACACCACCAACCTTCTCCACAAGCAACTGATGATGCACAGGACACAGGGCATCAGCACCCGACCATATTGCTGCCCGGGAGGCCAGGGATGGCCTCACCATGGCCACATTTACTTCACTTGATGCTGCACACCCTGGCTGTCACATGATGCACCAGGTTGGCACCACCCCACACCAACACCATAAAGCATCCCTACAATGCCCAAGCCATTCCTTTCACACTCATCAGCATTGTGGGGGTACCGTTATGCCTCACCATTCACTGCAACTCACTAAGCCACTTCCAAAGGTGCACACAAATCTGTCCAAGAGCACAAAGTGTTGAAAATAAAGATTTCAATGTTTGACAGCACATTAACAGAAACTTCACATGAATATTGGCTAAAACACACAAGTGCCTACCCTTGTGTGTTGTTAGTTGGTATGTGGACTAGGATGAGGGTGAGTGTGAGGGGTGCCTAGTGAGATGGGAAGTGATAATGTAGATAGAGAGGGATGGGTGGAGGTGCATGGTAAGTTGGTGTGAGTAAAGATGTGCAGGAGTAAGGTAGGGAAGGCAGAGTGATGTGGATGTGATGAGTGGCACAGCAGGATGAGGTTGAGTGTGGCTTTGTACTAACATTTTGTGATCATCTGAGATCATTGAAAGGTTTATGCCACTGCAGCCTGGTCCTCCTGATGGCATCCCTGCTTGTGTCCTCCTGTGCAATGTGCAACCAGGCTGCGTTGATCTCCTGGGGAGGTCTCTTCCGCCCATTGGAAGGGAAGAGGACCTCCCTGCGTGCTGTGACTACCTCCATAAGCACATGGAGGAAGTCGGGAGAGCCTGGGTGCAGCCCTGCACCTCTATGCAGTGCTTGTCAGTGTTTGCAGCACCTCAATGCTGTAGAACACTGACAGCACAACTGTCAAAATTAATTTGCACATGGTCCCTTTAAGGGAACCGGCTGATGACACGTCATCAAATGACGACATCAGACCCGCTTCCTTCAATTGGCCGGCAAATACGCTGGACGGACTTAACAAGCCCAATCAACATAAAATCATTCTATAGAGTGGGCTGGAGCCAGAAGCGAGGTCATGACCCGCCACCGACCCCGGCCGCACCAACCCCGCCGAGGTCGGGGAGAAAGCCGTGTATACACAGAATCTATGCATTAGATTTTTAAAAAGCATATTTGGTCCAGCACAACATGCGTTGCATGCTGGGTACCTTGCATATGTGGAGCATGGAATTTATTCTACAAGATAAAACCAGAAGAGAACTATTTTCCTATGAGCTACTGGCAGTTTTAAAATGAACACAGCTGCATATTCATATTCACCATTAGCCAGTCACAGTGGAAACCATGGGAACACCTTTGACATAATTCTGCGACATCATCCATGCCCAAAACCATAGCATTGCACAACCAACCCATCCAAAAATAAAATACAAACATCAGCTAACTGGAACCTAGCAATGCTTCCCAAAAGGCCAACTTCTAAGATTCAGCTCACACAAGCATTACTAATAATTGATTCCTCTTCCACCAAACACAACTCAAAGTATTGGCCCAGAAATTCGGGTTGGGGGCTTCCCGCGGGTGCAAGCCCCCGACCTGCACTTACCTTGCGCGCCGGCTGTTGAGCTGTGGGCCCATGTGGGGTTCCGATCCGGGGCCTCTTCCAACTGCCGGCACGCAGTGCTTGCGTATCCCAGGGGCGCAGTTAGTTCAATGCGTCCCCTGGAATCACGTGGGCCATGGGGAGCCAATCAGAGCAGGGAATGCTCCATTCATAAGATTGACAGGAAGAGCTGTCAAGACTTATAAATACTATGGCCCCAAAACAGCAGTAGATCTTCAAATAAATTTTTAAAAAACATCACATTTTTAAAATAAACTATAAGTTACATGAAATAACTATTTTAAACAATAATTTAAATTTTTGAAAAAAAAAATTTTATTTTCTAACGGGGCTAAAAATAAACTTACCTTGCTTTAAAGTATTTAAAAATAATAAACCTGTGGAAAAAAAACGTAAGTTCGATGCGCACGCGCAGCCTCTCCCGCACATGCGTTTGACCTCTGAACCCCTGCTTTCAGGGGATCGGAAGTGCTGGTTTCCTGCGCATGCGCAGTGCATGCAGGAAACCGGCACTTCCATTGGGCCTACGGGTGAGTATCCCGTGCGTACTCACCCGTGGAGACCCGAATTTCTGGGCCATTAATTGATTCCTCTTCC
Source organism: Somniosus microcephalus (assembly GCF_052327205.1). NCBI lineage: Eukaryota > Metazoa > Chordata > Chondrichthyes > Squaliformes > Somniosidae > Somniosus > Somniosus microcephalus. Next base: position 25,175,715 of record NC_140996.1, on the reverse strand, counting down.
ACCAAACACAACTCAAAGTAATATTACGAACACAATGATGTTGACTGCAGACATGTCAATTGTCACTCACTGGAAGTGAGAAACTCCCTTTTTGTTTTAAAACATATTGCCTGTTTTGATGTGTGCCACTCTGAAGAATAAACATTGTTCCAAATCGTGAAATGGATATTCCAGTCTGTCACTGTTGAAGTATCACTCTGAATTTTCTCCACTGTTGACAACGCTGACAGACCGCTGCAACAACAACAACTTGTATTTATATAGCACCTTAAATGTAGTTAAACATCCCAAGGTGCTTCACAGGAGTATTATAAGACAACAATGTGACACCAAGCTACATAAGGAGAAATTAGGACAGATGATCAAAAGCTTGGTCAAAGAGGTAGGTTTTAAGGAGCATCTTAAAGGAGGAAAGAGAGGTAGAGAGGTTTAGGCAGGGAGTTCCAGAGCATAGGGCTTAGGCAACAGAAGGCACGGCCACCAATGGTTGAGCCATTATAATCAGGGATGCTCAAGAGGGCAGAATTAGAGCAGCGCAGATATCTCGTGGGGGTGGTTGTGGAGCTGGAGGAGATTACAGAGATAGGGAGGAGGCAAGACCATGGAGGGATTTGAAAACAAGGATAAGAATTTTGAAATCAAGGTGTTGCTTAACCGGGAGCCAATGTAGGTCAGCGAGCACAGGGGTGATGGGCGAACGGGACTTGGTGCGAGTTAGGACATGGGCAGCCGAGTTTTGGATCACCTCAGGTTTACGTAGGGTAGAATGTGGGAGGCCAGCCAGGAGTGCGTTGGAATAGTCAAGTCTAGAGGTAACAAAGGCATGGATGAGGGTTTCAGCAGCGGATGAGCTGATGCAGGGGCGAAGACGGATGATGTTATGGAAGTGGAAATAGGCGGTCTTAGTTATGCTGTGGATGTGTAGTCAAAAGCTCATTTCAGAGTCAAATATGACACCAAGGTTGCGAACAGTCTGGTTCAGCCTCAGACAGATGTTAGGGAGAGGGATGGAGTCAGTGGCTAGGGAACGGAGTTTGTGGCGGGGACTGAAAACAATGGCTTCGATCTTCCCAAAACCAGCCCATCAGAGGCGTAACTCTCAAAAGAAAAAAGCATCATTTCATGTTTATAATCATGAATATAGACTGTATATATAGGGAGGAAGACTTCTTACTCAAATGATTGGGACACAAACCTAAGTGACTCATTTGGATGGGGTTACAAAGAAGGGCTACACAGTTGATCCCAGAATTTAAAGGAAAGATGTATTAAGGATGATTGACTACCATGGGTCTTTCTCTCTTGAAAGGAGACGCCGGAGACAGGATATGATAGAAGTGTTTAAAATTATGAAAGGTTTGGACAAATTGGATCCAGGTCAAATTTTCTTCCATGTAAGCTCTCATCAGCAATCCCCCTGGGGCTAAACAAAGATATTCAAAATGGTTGCTATGTTTGTCCATCTAGAAGAACAAGGGTAGCAGGCGCATGGGAACACCGCCACCTCCAGGTTCCCCTCCAAGTCACACACCATCCTGACTTGGGAATTTGTTACTGTTCCTTCATCGTTGCTGGGTCAAAATCCTGGAACTCCCTCCCGAACAGCATTGTGGGAGTACCTTCACCACACGGACTGCAGCGGTTCAAGAAGGCTGCTCACCCCCCACCTTCTCAAGGGCAATTAGAGGTGGGCAATAAATGCCAGCGACGCCCACATCCCATCAATGAATTTATAAAAGTCACTGTGCATCAAAGTAATTTCGGAAATGCTTCTGAGAGTGGTGATAAAGTAATACATGTCCTTTTTCTCTCTCAGGAAACAATGTTTTAATTTGCCCAATAATTATTTTTAACTATTGGAAAAGCATTATTGGAAGATATTACTCATTTGGTTCCAATTAATGCCAATGATTCACAAAATCATCCTGTAGAAACAAAATTCCCAGGACATCATATTAGTGTGCTTTGCAACAGTACAGAGTGGTTAGGGTAGGAATTAATAAGCATGTTTTATTGATGCTTTCCATTTACTTAATTAATGAAGGCTGTTCTAATATTAATAACACCTTCAGCATCTACAGTTTCTTCTTTCAGGCAACATAAGGGCAGATTCTATGAATTTGCACTCCCATTGCAGAGCTCTGTGTACTTGTTGTGCATGTTGGGAATTCAGGTTCAAAGGTCAGCAGGCCCAACAGGATTTTATGACCATTAAAATGAATGGATGGAAAATCCTGGAAAGCCTGTTGACCTCTTCACCTAAATACGTGATGTGCACGTTCCTAACTTGTGAAGATTCATGACAGAAGCACAAATCCATAAAACCCTATATCGACAAGCTTCCCTTAGAAATGTCTAACTTTGATTGCCACCAGTCATTGAAAAGTCAGATTTCTTATCTGTTAATTCTAACAACATGCCTTAACGTAGATTCTGCTAACTTAAGATAAATATTATTGAATTTACTGTCCCACATTCTCTGGGTACTGAAGTGGTAAAGGAAAAAAGATTTAAGCGATTATTGAGCATTCACTGGCATCTCTCGTCAGTGCGAAGCTGTAAATAAAACAAATCAAATACTAAGATAAATCCCAAAGCTGTTTGGCTGAAAGTCTAAACAACTTATCCTAACCCTGCAGAGATAAGATGGAACAGGCGCTTAGCAAAAGAAGTTCATCGTGTCTCTATTAGCTCCTTTAAATATCTGGTTGGGAATAGTCCGATGCGCTTCACAATGATCAAATGCTCAATAGGACATGATATAAAGTGTGCCTGATGGGAAGATATGGAGATAGCCCCACAAATGAGCAAAAACATTTGAAGTCAGGAAACATAAGCAGTAACTAAGCCCTTTGCAAATGAGTTTAGGCATGAAAGTACTTTATTTCCAAGCGCACAGCGGGAAAAGTTAAAGACCTTGTTATAATAAAGTCTGACATTACAGCAGTGTTATTTCTTGGAGCTTTATACATCAGATAGTAATTGTCTGAATCGGAGAGGAACTGTACTGTCTTCCAAAAGCTGCAGCATATGCTGACTTTTCCTTTTCTATTAATACTGTAATTCATTCTTACTTCAACTCTTCTCTAAGAAAAACACAGCAGGTTCCTGAAATTTCCTGATGATCAGACGTTGTTATCTGAGGCCCAAGCTTAAAGACAGACATCTGATCCTCATTATAAACTGCATATTAAGATCAGCCTGGGTACAACTAGAATGGTCAGATTGATTTATAAGTTTTTAAATTAGCAGCCGGAATAATAAGGTGAGGCAGAAAGCAAAAAACCCATCTATTTCACAAATTATTTTCACACCAGTCTTCCAATAAGTTTTAAGTTAACTTAATATTGATCTTTCCCCATTCTCTGTCTTCTGCCCCGACTTAATTCCCTTCTTTACTTCAAAAGCTTGGCAAAAGTCTCACATTCAAGATCCTCCTCTGTTGCTATACAACCTGAAGCTTTATCACAGAGAGCATTGTTACTGAAACCAGTTCTTTCAGTAACAGGTTCATCTAAAAATGCACCCGGTTTTCGGTGCTAAACAGACACCCAAGCCTCCAATATGCCGGGCAGGAAGCAGACGCTTATTACGAGCCCAAAGTGCGTCTCCCGCCATATTGATGTAGGCAAAAAAATAGGTGTCCAGGGCCCATGCTGTAATTTGCTCAACACACGGACACGGGATGTATTCCTTCAGCCATCAACACGAGCTTCTTTGTTCATTTCCTTTCTCTGTTTACTCTCCGTCGCCCCCTACCAGGGCGGAGGGTAACTATCACCACACATGCCTGAAACAGGTCCTTTGCATATTCGAATAAAGGGCCTAACACCTGTTCGAGGCCCCTTCTGCAATATTGGGTTGCCCTAAGCACAGCCGGCCCAGTCTAAAGCAGCTCTGCATGCGGCATTACAGCCAAGCCTTAAGGCAACCACTGCAGGCTGCAACCAACAAATTAAGGGCTGGATTTTGCCAATGGGGAGCTTTTGGAGTCATAGTCATAGAGTTATACAGCACAGAAAGAGGCCCTTCGGCCCATCGTGTCCGCGCCGGCCATCAAGCCCTGTCTATTCTAATCCCATTTTCCAGCACTTGGTCCAGCCTTGTATGCCATGGCGTTTCAAGTGCTCATCTAAATGCTTCTTGAATGTTGTGAGGGTTCCTGCCTCTACCACCCTTTCAGGCAGTGAATTCCAGATTCCAACCACCCTCTGGGTGAAAAAGTTTTTCCTCAAATCCCCTCTAAACCTCCTGCCCCTTACCTTGAAACTATGTCCCCTGGTTATTGACACCTCTACTAAGGGGAAAAGTTCCTTTCTATCTACCCTATCTAGGCCCCTCATAATTTTGTACACCTCAATCAGGTCCTCCCTCAGCCTTCTCTGCTCTAAGGAAAACAACCCCAACCTGTCCAATCTCTCTTCATAGATGGAGGCGGGACGCCGACTTGTCGGGTTTCAGTTCCGCCTCCATCGATTTGTGGCCAACCCACGCTATTTTCCCTTGATTTACCTTGTTAAGCCCGCCCAGCGGGCTTAGCAGGCCAATTAAGGGAAAGCCGGTTACAGAGAACGTCAACGTATTTTTGACAGATGAATTGTCATCGTCTGACAGCTCTGTGAAGCTGTCAAACATTGCCATTCTCTGTAGTTTGATGAGTTTTTGAATTCAAGACCTCATCAAACCTCTTTCTTTTGCAGAAATTAGATGGTTGTTGCATTGGAGAATGCAACGGCCATCTGTCATCTCTGCTGCGGAGGTGCGAGACTCTCCGCATACCCACCGACTGAAGCCTGCAGGAAGAAACAAAGGTAAGTGAACATTTTCTAACACTTTTCACTTACCTCACATACACACCTCTCCACATTTGCACCCATCACTTACCTTCACAGCGCACTTTTGCACCCCTCCGACCCCCGCAGACCCACTGCTCGCCTCGGTGACACTGGCGGGGTTCGCAGCTTTCGGGAAGCTCGCACTTGTGTGGGCAAAATGGGGATAACCCTCTTATCTGCCTGTTAACTACCTGTTAACAGGCAGTTAAGTGGCACTAATCCCCTTCACGCCTCTAAGGAGACGGGACCCGGCGCGGGTCGGCTACCTGCCTCCTGGCAAGATGGCATGGAGGCGGGTTGGGCACCCGCACCCAAATTCGGCCGTTTTCCCGGCAGTCCCGCCTCCATAACTGCCTCCCCAGGGCTGGCAAGATCGCGCCCTAAGGGGGAAACATTGGGTTGCTTTGCACCTCTCATTAGCACCGTAACAAGGCGCTAACGGGGCGCAAAGCAATTAGCGCCTGGGCACTGCACCGCCCACGCCTCCCGTGAAATTCATGACATCATCGCAGGCCACTGCTTTCCCCCACTGCCCCGATCACAACCTCCACCCACCCCCCGCTATCCTCCCGATCCCGGCCACTGCTACCCGCCCTTCCGGTCGCACCCCTCTCCTGGTCCACGTTAAGGATTTACCCGCGGGCCGCTACAGGTGACACAGTGGCCCAATAATCGAGTCCTCTTCTCTGGCGAGCTGCCTGTGGGCACCCATTAGGTGTCCACAGCTTGCCGGCTCAATAATAATAAGGCCCGGGGCCCAATACTACTTTGCCAAGTTTTGTCTCATCTGCAAACGTTTAAATTGTTCCTCTTATACCCAAGTCCAGGTCATTAATATATTTCAGAAAGATCAATGGTTCTAATACCAATCCCTGGGGGGAACCACTCTATACTTCCCTCCAGTCTGCTTTGTGTCTCAGCCAATTTCATATCTACGCTGTCACTGCTCCTTTAATCCCATGGGCTTCAATTTTGCTAACAATTCTAATACATAACACTTTATCAAGGCCTTTGGAAAGTCCATATAGACAATATCAACCTGTTGAGTCTGTGAGTTTTCCCAGAGTTTTCCCAGTGTTCTAACTGGCATTCCTCCATCAATCACCACCACAGAAACAGATAAAATGGTCATCTCTCTTATATTTGTGCGTTCTCATTGCGTACAAAGTGGCTGCTGAATCTGCCTATATAACAAAGGTTGTGGATCATTTTAGGACATTTCTGAGTCAGGTTGAGATGCTGTATAAATGCAAATCATTCATTCTGTTGAAGCCCCTCCAGTGGCCACCCTGTACAATATCAGCCCACATAGGCCGAAAGGTCCAAGGTACACGTTCTAGCCTGTGATATCTGTTTGGTCAGTAGTTGGGCTCACAATGGATAAATATACCAGAGGGCCGCTGGTAACTGTGGAACTGTGCAGCAAGTCAGCATCTTCAGGAGAGGTGGGAAGTGCTGTAGCAAATAATAAAAACGTTTTTTTTTCTTAAATACGACCCCTTAATTCTGTGCATGTAAAACAATGCATGAAACCATTATTTACACTGAAATCTAGAAACTCCTTATCCCATATGCTTAATTGTCCCAGGTCCTTTAAACGCTAGAAGTCTCCTAGATAGCCGTCATCTAGCCATATAGCTTGGTGCGATCTGAAAATTTATATTGCAAAGAGCATCCTCTGCCATATTGTTCACGAAGCCCGTGAACAGCAGGGGACCCAGAACAGAACTCTGCAGGACTCCAGTAGTTACTGTTTCTCAAACAGATCTTTTCCCACTTAGCAGCTTCTGCTTAATATTATAAAACTAATACATTTTTCATACAGCTGGGTGATTTGTCTGTAACTCCATGAGTCCTAGACTTCTTTATACACCATAACTATGGAATTTTATCAAATGCCTTCTAAAATCCAAATGAATTCTATCCACTGAATAACCTTCATCCAATGTGGCTACTTCGTCAAAACTTTTTATTAAATTTGCGAGGTACCCTATTGCTTTTGAATTCCTACTTCTCACTCTTTGAGACCTCTGTGTTCCTTAAATTATCAGTAACATCTGAGCATGTTTCCCTCTGCTTTAGGCTGAGCTAATCATTCTGTAAGTTTCAGGTTCAAGACAAAGCTGTTTTCATACATTTCTTTTAATGCGATTTCCAGGAGCCCAGCATCTGCGAGTTGGCTCCCGGTGTTTATGCTGTTAAATCCATTTTACAAAGCCGGGTACAACTAGGTGTTGTGACTCTATCACCAGGTTATGGCAAACAAACAAGATTTAACATCATAAATGCCAGGAACCTGTCCAAAGACAGAAAGTATCTGGAATTTCAATTTTAAAAGTAGTATAAAACCAGCTTCTGAATATCATTCATTTTCCTCTTTGCTAATGTCCTTTTTTTTTTATTCGTTTATGGGATCAGGGCATGGCTGGCAAGGTCAGCATTTATTGCCCATCCCTAATTGTCCTTAAGAAGGTGGTGGTGAGCCGCCTTCTTCAACCGCTGCAGTCCGTGTGGTGAAGGTGCTCCCACAGTGCTGTTAGGGAGGGAGTTCCAGGATTTTGACCCAGCGACGATGAAGGATTGCTGATATACTTCTAAGTCAGGATGATGTGTGACTTGGAGGGGAACTTAGTGGTGGTGTTCCCATGCGCCTGCTGCCCTTGTCCTTCTAGGTGAAAGAGGTCGCGGGTTTGGGAGGTGCTGCCGAAGAAGCCTTGGCGAGTTGCTGCAGTGCATCTTGTAGATGGTACACACTGCAGCCATGGTACACCGGTGGTGGAGGGAGTGAATGTTTAAGGTGGAGAATGGGGTGCCAATCAAGCGGGCTGCTTTGTCCTGGATGGTGTTGAGCTTCTTGAGTGTTGTTGGAGCTGCCCTCATCCAGGCAAGTGGAGAGTATTCCATCACACTCCTTACTTGTGCCTTGTAGATGGTGGAAAAGCTTTGGGGAGTCAGGAGGTGAGACACTCGCTGCAGAATTCCTAGCCCCTGACCTGCTCTTGTTGCCACAGTATTTATGTGGCTAGTCCAGTTCAGTTTCTGGTTAACATTGACCCCCAGGATGTTGATGGTGGGGGATTCGGCACTGGTAATGCCATTGAATGTCAAGGGGAGGTGGTTAGACTCTCGCTTGTTGGAGATAGTCATTGCCTGGCACTTCTGTGACGCAAATGTTACCTCCCACTTATCAGCCCAAGCTTGAACGTCGTCCAGGTCTTGTTGCATGCGGGCATGGACTGCTTCTTTATCTGTGGAGTTGCGAATGTCAACATTTGTTCTTCATAACATGTGCCGATGTCTATTGTGTTAGAATGAGTCAAAATGATTGGACTTGGAGTTGACCATAATTTCCATTTGTGAAAAATTACTTTAAGCAGCTTCCAACCATCCTCCAGAAGTGTTGCATTATAGTAAAGTCTACATAGGTATTAAGGATAAGTAACCATTTTAACCAGGAACTTTAGACACAACGGGGGTAATTTTAGGGCGACAGTGCATATTGGATCACCTGTCCGTTATACATCTCTCCTGATCGGCTGATTCGATATTGCCCGTTTTCCACTATTGGCCAAAGTCAAAATGATCCCCAATATGTGTTCAGAACCAGAAGAATGATAAAAAACCATGTTGTAGATTGTCTACAGTCATACCCAACATCAACATTAAATCAAACTTCAACCAATAGTTTGAGACCATCAGTCTACAAAGACCACCTTAGGAAGTCTCAAGTTGAATTTATAGACAGGTTTAAGTGCATTTGAGTTCATTTCTGTTTATTTCCCATGACTGTGAAGCGCCACAGATATTAATGCAACACCTAAATTCCATTTCAAGGGGATAATTGTTCCCTGCAGGCTTTCTGGTCCAAGGGGGTTTATGCAGCCTAGTAAATCTCCTGGAACTCAATGGCTCGCCTTAGTTTTAGGGACTCTAGATGATCTCTCTGACATTTTGAAGTGTGGTTCACAGCTAGAGCCTCCCACATTGGCTTCGCCCCCCACCTGAGAAAGCAGATGTTTTTAGTCCCGCAGGCTGCGGGAAAGAGATGCAATTAGAAACTGAATGCTGAGGAACAGGTTGGGCACTTTGTGTGAGCTCTGGATCAATGCTTAAGCTACCTGTGAAAAATAAAATTTTAAATCCCTCCACACACAAATGTGTGGCATTAGCATTTCTTTCACACAGCGAGGTCAGAATTCCAGAGGGAACATCCTTGGTAACCCTTACCAATCAGAAAATCTTTCTTTTCTTTCAAAAGAATATACTCCGCTGTGCCAATTTTTTTAAGTTCATTACAAACTCTGCAGATGTTACTAAGTTAAACTTAGTTAAAATATAAATGTCAATATTTCTACATTTGAGGAAATCAGTTATTTCATACGCTGACGTCTTTAGTTCCCCATGCTAGGCATTATAACACAGTCAGCAAAGTTTGAAAACCTGTTCAAAGGCTGATGTAAATTAAATTTGAAAGATTGAGCAGCCAAGCACCATTCATTAACCTGATCTTACCTTTACTGAGACCATTAAACCATGTTTTCACAACTTTAACAAAATGATACATAACTTCCATTTTTTACTTCCATTTTAAAACTCTGATAACTTAAAAGCTAAGAACAGTATGCCACTTGAGTATTTTGACAGTATTTGAATGAAATCTTTATAAGACAGTCATTGAAAAGCAGCACAGAATTAACATAAAAGATGTTGTATCTCAAAACAAGAAAATTCACATTTTCCTCAATTGCATTGATTTTAAGCTGTACAATATAGGTAAACCCAATGAAAGTGATATTTGCACTCACTATCCTCTCAAACCCATTCCATTCTATACATTAATCCCCCTTTAAACATGCCATGGGGACCTTTGTGCTCATCAAGGTGTGCAATGTTACCACTGGGGAATGGGCCACTATACTTTCCATTTTGATCAATGCTAAACTTTGCCACATCTGGAACAGCATGGTTTAATGAAAAGCGAAGATCTTCTACTCCATCCCAAGCTCAGAAGAGGGCATTAACTTTTTGGGCTTTTACTCTTTGCAATCCCGATAACTTTAGCTTCCACATTTCAAACTACTCTCATAGACGGGCCATAGCTCCCTATGTCCTTGAGCATTGACACTTGCCCAGATATCTAGCATGCCAAGGATGATATACAGAACACCCATTTTTAGATTACTTCAGTTATATACTTTATCTTGTGTTTCCGCAGGATCCTCATCATCATCCCTGTCTTGTGAAGTAGTAGCAGCATTTATATAGCGCCTTCAACATAAAAAAAATTCCAAAAATGCTTCAAAGAGCCATAAGAAAAATGGACACTGAGTCAAAGAAGGAGCGATTAGGAAGGGGGACCAAAAGCTTGCTCAAAGAGGGGGTTTTTAAGACAGTTTTTAAAAGGAGATGGGGAAGGTAGAAGGGAGGAGAGATTTAGGGGAGCGTTCCAGAGACTGGGACCTAGGCTGCTGATGACACAGGTTGCTAATGGCAGGGCAAACGGTATGGGGGTGGGGGTGGGGATTCCCAAGAGGCCAGAGTCAGAGGAACAGAGAGTTGTGGGATGGGAAGGTTGTAAGAGGTTACAGCGATAGGGAGGGACGAGATCATGGAGGGATTTAAACACAAGGATGAGAATTTTAGATGAGGCAGTGGGGGCCCAGGAGCGAAAGCAAGTCAGTGCGGCCAGCGGTCATGGGCAAGTGTGACTTGTTGTGGGATAGGATATGGGCAAGCGACTATTGGATTAGCTGAAGTTTATGGAAGGTGGAGGATGGGAAGTTGATCAGGAAACAATTGGAGTAATCGACTCTGGAGGTGACAAAGACATGAGTGAGAGTTTCAGCAGCAAATGGGCTGACATAAGGACAGGGGCAGGTGATGTTGCAAATGTGGAAGTAGGCAGTCTTTGTGATGGACATGGCAATGTGGTCTAAAGCTTAGCTTGGTGTCAACTAGGTCTCCATGTTCATGAAGACTGTGGTTCAGCCCAATTCAGTGGCCAGGGAGGGTGGTGGGTTCGGTGGTGAATGTGTGGGACATGCAGATGAAAAAGAGGAGGAGCCAAAAATAAATTCTTGGAGGAACTCCTGAGGTAATGGTGCAGGGATGGGAAGAAATGCCATTGCTGGAGATGTTCTGGCTACAATAGGTTAGTTAAGAGAGGAACCAAGCAAAGATGTTTCCATGAAGCTGGACAATGGAGTAGAGGCATTGGAGGAGATTGTGTAATTGACAGTATCAAAGGCTGCAACGAGGTCAAGGAAGATGGGGAGGGACAATGCAGTCAGAGCGAATGTCATTCATGACTTAGATTAGTGCTGTGGGAGATGCAGAAACCTGATTGGAGAGATTCAAGCAGAGGGTTACGGGAGAGGTGAGGCACTTCTGTAAACTTTCCACAGTCACCACACAATGCAGCAAAGCCACCTTTAATACATGAAGCAGAACAACTGTCACCAGCATCGTAACTCCTCTTAACATACGACACTGTCAGCAAACATTTCTCATGATCTATTACAATCTGGTGTCATGTGGGGTTGTCTAGCCAGACTTAGGAAACATATATGACTGGCTCCATTTTAATTGTGAACAGACATTTCTATTAAAACTACCCGATTCTGTTTTAACTCTTAAAGCATGTCATTTATCATCATTCAAACCACATCATATATTCAATTTCATTAAATGTTTTCTTACTTAGCTGTGCAACATTAAAGAAAGACTTGCATTTATATCGTGTCTTTCACAACCACCGAAAGTCCAAAGCGCGTTACAACCAATGAGGTACTTTTTTTTTTTGAAGTGCAGTCTCTGTTGTAATATAGGAAAGGTGGCAGCCAATTTGCACATTAATAACTTGCACTAAATAATTATATTGGAAACATATTGGATGCTGGTAAATGTTCGGTTGAAGATCTCTTCCCTTCCCCTTTCGCAGTAGCTTGACCCTCTCTGACCAGACATAACTAAACACAATCCTGTTGTAATTTGTTAAGTTAGAAAGATGGCTAAAGAGGAACAGCGCTCTACTGAATTGCCCAATAGGTCTAAATGTTATAAAATGATGCATTAGCAACTCTCTCTCCTGTGGTCAAAGGCTGTCTGGGACTAGGTATTTGTGCAGGATTCCCATATCAGGTCTCTGAGCGTTGCTATCCTTTCATGGTTTGACTGAAGCAGAACTTCATCTCACAGCAAATGTCTGTGTCCAGACTATGTTTAATACAATTTATTTTACTTCTTATTTTTGGATGCTTTTTAGTAAAAGCTACAACATGCAAGGGGAAAGAAGCAAGCAAAATACAAATGAGAGGGGTAAGAAAGGTCAACATCACACTACGTACACACAATAGCAGCACTGTAGCTACAAGAAATTAAGTACAAGTTTATCAGGATCTAACAAGCAAGGCAAGAGCAAGTCAAAAAATAGTTACATTGAAAGAACATGCAAACTTGGGATTGGATTTTATCAATGGGGGCGCGATGAGGGCAGGACTCCTGGTTGTTGAGTTTTAGTCCCGCCCCCAACGATGTCCAGCCAACCCACGCTCTTTTCCCTTGCTTGACCTTGTTAAGCCCACCCTGCGAGCTTAGCTGGACAATTAAGGGAAAGCCGGTGACAGAGGACTTTGAGAAGCTGTCAAACACTGACGATCTCTGTTCTATGGCGAGTCCTTGCACAAAGACTCACCAAAACCTTTTTCCTCAGCAGAAATCAGATGGTTGCAGCATCTGAGAATGCAGCAGCCATTCTGTTATCTCTGCCGTTGAGATGAGGCACCTCCGGATCCCCAAGGGTTGAAGCCTGCAGAAAGAAGCAAAGGGAAGGAAACTTTTTCTAACACTTTACACTCACCTCCCATACTTACCTCTCCACACTTGCACCCATCACCCATCTCCACAGCGCACTTTTCGATCCCTCTCACCCCCGCAGACCCACTGCTCGCCTCTCTGACCCTGGCGAGGTTTGCAGCCGTCGGGAAGCCCATACTTGCAGGGGCAAAATGGGGATAAGCCTCAAAACAGGCAGTTAATTGGCTCTAATCCCCTTCCCACCTCGAGGAGACAGGTCCCTGCTTGACTCGGGAACCCGCCTCCCGGGAAAATGGCACGGAGGTGGGCTGGGAGCGCGGTCGGTACCCGCTCCCAGTTTCTGCCATTTTCCCGGCAGTCCCGCCTCCAAACCCACATCCTCAGGGCTGGGAAAATTCCCCCCTAAGACTACAGTTACTGTGGTGACAGTCCCAACAAGAATGATGTACTAAACTGACGCGAACCTTGAACCCCCACTCAGGCTCCTCATTAACAAAGATGGTTTCAATCAGGACATCAAGTGTGATTATCAAGACTTTACAGAATCAGTACAACAAGGAAGAAGTATTTGGGGCAGAGAAGTGGGCGACACAGTTAGAAAAGGAAAATAAGTAAATGGAATGGGAATGGGAAGAGACAGGCAGCTGGGCAGTGTTGGTGCTCTGTTGCATGCCTGCCTTGTATCCTTCTGTGAGTAAGAGTCTATTGTTGGCTTTACTAACCTTACAAAGCCAAAAATTTGTTCCCATTTTAGTGAGTAGCTATTGACGGTAAGTGAGGCATCATATTTTGCTTCCAGTAATGCTACAGAAGCATTCTTTCAAAGAAAGTGTAACAGTTTAAGATAGAGGAACTACAATCTTTCAACTGATGACATAATCCTAAATGTTAGAAAAATGATTAAGTGATAACAGTCATTTCCTGGTACAGCTGTACTAGGTTTTAGATTATAAAACTGCTGGTCAAAGGCAGCTGAGGAACAATGTATTTTAAATAGTTTCTCCCACAGATAAGTCACTGTTCCATGTTAAGCGAATTTATACCAATCCTGCCAGTCAATATAATGACAGAGAAGTTTTGATTAGCAGATCTTCCCTTCAGCTATGATAGTAGGTGTTGCATCAACCCCTCTGTTACCCCTGGCATGCTCTGCAGAGATTGCTTGGTGGGAGGAAGTATGAGAAAAATAAATGGAAGGAACAGGAAATACCTGGCATCAGAGCAAGTGGGCAGATACACCACTGCCAGTTACACAGGAAGGTATTCTTGTCCAAGGAGTTCGGAGACTTCTGCCTGCCATTTCAGAATAAAGTTACATCAGCTGAATACATACACTGCCATCTTGTGTTCAGACCTGATATAGTATATTTAATGATGCACATTAGAATCTTTCCGACATATCTTACTGTCATTTAAACACTCCAGCCCTTACAGAGCAAAGTATTGTCACGATTTTGGGGAGGGCAAAAGCACCTATGCTTCTAATGATATCCACAATATAAATTATGTGAATAACAGCCCATTAACTGTCAGTAAACACGATGGGCTAGAAATTTGTTATAGCCAAGGAACGGGCAGTGTTTAGACTAAGTAGTGCCACCTGAAAATCGTCTAGAATGCACACAAACTTCATGCTCACTCCTCACTAAAATGATTGCAGTCATGATTCTCAGCTAAAAGCCCAAGCTCATTGGCGTTACATTGAAAAGATGGACCAATATCGGAGGCAGTCTAATTGCAAATCATGATTGCCACAGGTTTTTTCCACTACTTCCAATCCGGCTTCCGCCTCGGCCACAGAACTGAAACGGCTCTCATCAAAGTCACAAATGACATCCTTTGTGACTGTGACAAAGGTAATCTATCCCTCCTCGCCTCCTTGTCCTTCTCGACCAGTCTGCAGCCTTTGACACGGTTGACCACTCCATCCTCCTCCAACGCCTCTCTACCATCGTCCAGCTGGGTGGGACTGCACTCGCCTGGTTCCATTCTTATCTATCTAATCGTAGCCAGAAAATCACCTGCAATGGCTTCTCTTCCCGCTCCTGCATCATTACCTCTGGTGTCCCGCAAGAATCTAGCCTTGGCCCCCTTCTATTTCGTATGTATATGCTGCCCCTTGGCGACATCATCCAAAAACACAGTGTCAGTTTTGTAGTGTATTGTTGAGATACCGCGGCAAACGTGGGAGTCGAGACCAGAGTTGGTGAAACACAACTGCTTTCATCTACATCATGGCAAAAAGAGAGCTTGAAAAGCCCGCGCAACCACTTAAATACTCCCCAAACAGGAAGTGCTCCCGGCAGCCTGTCCCTGTGGGAAACAAGTTGCCGGAGGAAAGGGCCCCCGGCTGGGGGCGGCTGCTGCCGGCCGTGCGCCTGCGTAAACTGTCCGTGCCGCCGTGAGCGGATTATGTCCAATGGTGGCGTGTCGCCACAGAGCTCCCCCCAGAATCCGCTTAGGAGGAGTGGACGAGTCATGATGGTGGTCTAATGGTTCTGCCGGAGCGGCTCTGAGTGGTCGCCGGTCTAGTTGGTGGGGCCGGGCGGTTCGCCGCCGGCTGTGCTGGCTTGCTGGCGGGACGGCCTCTAGTTGGAGGTCGGGCCACGGGGACCTGTTCCCCTGGTTCTGTGTGTGCTGGTTTGAGCCGGTCGATGGAGACTGTTTCGACCCTGTCGCCAAGTCGCAGCTTGAAGACCTTGTCCCCGGTTTGTAGTACCTCATACGGTCCATCGTACGGGGGTCGCAGGGGTCCGCGGTGCGCGTCGTGTCGCACGAAGACGAAGCGTGCCTGCTGTAAGTTTGGCGGGACGTGAGGTGCGAGTTCGCCGTGTCAGTTGACCGGAAGTGGGGCGAACTGTTGAGCCGAAGAGAAAGAGTTGAGCCGCTGCTGTTCGGCCGACCAAGGCGTGGTAGCCTCCGGGAGGAATTCAACTGGTACGCGCAGCGGTTGTCCGTAGACTAACTCAGCTGCGTAGGCCTAGTAGCACCCACGGTAGGCGGTCAGTCTTGGTACTGTCCTGCAGGCCAGCGCGGAGTGCAGCCTTGAGTGACCTGTGGAAGCGTTCACAAAGCCCGTTGGCCTGCGGGTGGTACGCCGTGGTTCGGTGGAGCGTCACCCCGAGGTTGCGTGCTGTGGCCGTCCAGAGTTCGGAGGTGAACTCTGTCGGAGGTTATGTCGGCCGGTACGCCGAACCTCGCGACCCAGGTGTTAACGAACGCCCTGGCGATGTCGGCTGTGGTGGTGGAAGTCAGCGGCACTGCCTCAGGCCAGCGTGTGCAGCGGTCGACCATCGTGAGGAGATAAGTTTGGCCTTGCGATGGCGGCAGAGGACCGACGATGTCGACGTGTACGTGGTCGAAGCGGCGGCTGGGTACCTCGAAGTCTCCCAGGGGTGCTTTTGTGTGCAGCTGTACCTTAGCCCGTTGGCAGGCGAGGCAGGAGGTGGCCCAAGTCCGAACATCTTTGCTGAGGCCGCGCCAGACGAAGCGCTGGGAGAGGAGTTTGACGGATGCGCGGGAACCCGGATGGGAGAGCCCGTGGAGCGCGTCGAAGATGCGGCGGCGCCAGGTTGCAGGGACAACCGGCCTGGGTTGGCCGAGTGAGACGTCGCAAGTGACTGCCGTGGCTTCGGGCCCGTGCGCGACCTTGGCTAGGCGTAGCCCTGGCAGGCTGGTAGCCGCCGAGAGGAGGTCTGGGTCCGTGAGCTGGGCCGCTGCTAGTTGCGCGTAGTCGGCCGCGAGGTGATTCACGCAGACGGCGGGACGGGAAAGGCAGTCGGCGACAACGTTGTCTCTACCGGAGACGTGCTGGATGTCCGTGGTAAACTCGGACACAGCCGCGAGCTGGCGTTGCTGCCTAGCGGACCAGGGTTCGGTGTGCTTGGCCATCGCGTATGTGAGCGGCTTGTGGTCCACGTACGCGGTAAAGGGACGGCCCTCCAGGAGGAACCTGAAATGGCGGACCGACAGGTGGAGCGTGAGGAGCTCGCAGTCGAAAGTAGAGTATTTGACCTCCGGGGGGCGCAGTTGGCGGCTGTAGAAGGCAAGTGGCTGCCACGCGCCATTGACCCACTGCTCGAACACGGCTCCGACCGCGTGGTCAGAGGCGTCGGTGGTGAGCGCGACCCGGGCATCGGCCCTCGGGTGCGCGAGCAGGGTGGCATCGGCGAGCGCGTTTTTGGTGGCGTCGAAGGCGGCTGACGTGTCAGTGGTCCAGACTACGGCCATCTTGCCGGATTTACCTCAGAGGGAGTCATATAGGGGCTTCATGAGGGCTGCTGCTCTGGGGATGAACCTGTTGTAGAAGTTCACCATCCCGAGGAACTCCTGGAGGCCCTTGATGGTTTTGGGGCGGGGGAATTGCTGGACGGCCTGCACCTTGTTCGGCTGGGGGACGGCCCCAGCAGGGGTGATGTGGTGGCCGAGAAAATCGATCTCGGCTAGGCCGAATTGGCACTTCGCCGGGCTGAGGATGAGCCCGTGTTGGGCTAGGCGCCCGAACAGGATGCGAAGGTGTTCGAGGTGTTCCTGTTGGGAGGAGCTGGCCACGAGAATGTCGTCTAGATAGATGAATAGGAAGTTCAGGTCCCGGAGGACTGAGTCCATAAGGTGCTGGAAAGCCTGGGCTGCATTTTTGAGGCCGAAGGGCATTCTCAGGAACTCCAACAGGCTGAATGGGGTGATGACGGCCGTTTTGGGGATGTCCGCGGGGTGTACGGGGACTTGGTGGTAACCGCGCACCAGGTCGACCTTGAAAAAGACGGTTCATCCGGCCAGTCGGGCCGCGAAGTCCTGAATGTGCGGCACCGGGTATCGGTCGGGGGTGGTGGCGTCGTTGAGGCGGCGGTAGTCCCCGCAGGGGCGCCAGCCCCCACCGGGCTTGGGGGCGATGTGGAGGGGCGAGGCCCAAGTGCTGCTGGAGCGGCGGATGATGCCGAGTTGCTCCATGGTGGTGAACTCGGCCCGCGCGATTTCCAGCTTGGCCGGGTTGAGTCTGCGGGCGTGGGCAGAGACGGGGGGGCCGGTGGTGGGGATATAGTGCTCCACACCGTGTTTGGCGGCTTTGGCCGAAAAGGTCGGGTTAGTGAGGGCGGGAAACTCGGCTAGAAGTGCCGAGTAGTCGTCCGTGGCTCTGGCGAGGCAGTAGGTCGTCAGGCCGGCCGAACGGGCCGGGGTGAATGCGCCAGGGATGGGGGCCATAGTGTTGATGTCGACGAGGCGGTGCCTCGGAATGTCGACAAGGAGGCCGTGGGCGCGTAGGAAGCCGGCGCCGAGGAGTGGGCAGAGGACCTTGGCTGTGAGGAACTCCCAGCGGTAGCGGCGGCCTGCGAGGTCGAGCGTGACCATGCGGGTGCCGTATGTGTGGATGTCAGAGCCATTGGCTGCGGCCAGCGTGATACCCCGTGCGCCGCGTTGGATTTTGAGGGCGGAGGCGGGGGTGATGCTGTGCTGGGCTCCTGTGTCGCACAGAAATCGGCAGTTGGTGCTGTCGTCGGTGACATACAGTAGGGGCCCCTTTTGCCCCGCGGCCATCGTGGGGGCCGGTGCGGGGGGGGGGTTTGAAAGTGCACAGTGGCGTGCAGCGTTGGGCCCTAGTGCCAAAACGGGTGTGGTAGTAGCAGTGACCCGGAGTGGAAGGGCGGTCGGGCCTAGTGGGCCGGGGAGACCGTGTGGTCATTGCCGTGAGGTCGGGCGCGACGTCGCGGGCGGTCTGCGCGGAGAGCAGCCGGTCGGCCTTTTCGGCTATCTCATTCAGGTCCGTGGAGCCAGACTCCACAATGAGCGGGCGGATGCTGGCGGGGAGTTGCCGAATGAAAAGCGTGCGAAAGAGGGCGCCGGGGTTTTTGTCGTCCGAGAGGGACAGCATGTGGGAAAGCAGGTCCGACGGTGAAGCGTCACCAAGGCCTGGGAGGTCGAGGAGTTGGCAGTTGCGCTGGTAAGAGGGCGCCTGAAATTTTTTAAGAAGCGCGGCCTTCAGATGTTTGTACTTGCCTTCCACTGGTGGTCCTGCAGTGCTGCCCAAACCTTGGGGACTGTGGCGTAGGTGAGAGAGGCGACGAGGTAGTCGTACTTCGTGGCGTCGACTGTAATGCTTCTCAGCCGGAATCTGGACTCAGCTTGAACAAACCAGGCCTCGGCCAGGTTCTCCCAAAAGTCCGGTAGTTTAACCGTGACTGCGTTTGTATCCGCCATGCTAGCTTAGGATTCGTCCTGAGCGTTGGGGTCACCAGTGTTGAGATACCACGGCAAACGTGGGAGTCGAGACCAGAGTTGGTGAAACACAACTGCTTTAATCTACATCATGGCAAAAAGAGAGCTTGAAAAGCCCGCGCAACCACTTAAATACTCCCCAGACAGGAAGTGCTCCCGGCAGCCTGTCCCTGTAGGAAACAAGTTGCCGGAGGAAAGGGCCCCCGGCTGGGGGCGGCTGTTGCCGGCAGTGCGCCTGCATAAACTGTCCGTGCCGCCGTGAGCGGATTATGTCCAATGGTGGCGTGTCGCCACAGTATGTACCTTTAAGAGAGAACTACTTTTACAGCTCCTGTATACTGTAGTACCGGCAGTGACCACACCTGTATATAAGCCTTGAGCATGCCTCTGTACTGTTAGTCTTTAGACTACCCTCCTCCAGTAAACACCTGTTGATTGTTAATTTACAGCCTCCGTCTAGTTATTGGAAAACATCATACTTTAAGAATCACGGATTCAACAGTGGCGATGAGGTCGATTCGAATCTACCTGCAACTCTGCATTTCCTTTCAAGGATTCGCTCCGGGAGGACGGTGGAAGAAAGTCGAGGCCAGAAGCACGGGCGTCGACCACGAGCAACCACCCAGTCATCCGGCAGAGAGTGAACATCGCATGGGAGGCTGTTGAGAGCTGGGCTTGGTTCTCCAGCCACGATGATCTAGCAACAGACTGGCAACAGGTACAGCGCAGACCCTTCCCAGACAGCGGTGGCGGGAGCCGACCGACGGCACAGAAAAGGCCGAGCAGCGTCGACGGGGTAAGAGAGAGGGTGAAGCGCACAGGGCACAGCCGGGGGTTGAAGACCGAGCGGCGTTGACGGAAAACAAAAAGAGAGAGAGGGTAAAGCACAGCCAGGGTTCAGGACCGAGCGGCGGCAACGAGAGAGGTGCACAGGAGAACGCGCAGAGCGCAGCCAGGGCTCAAAGGGCTGAACAGCGTCCGCGGGGAAAGAAAGGAAGCGCGGGAGATGTCTTTGAGCCGCGGAGAAGAAGGGAGAGCGCGGGAGACGCCATTTTAGAAGCCGCAGCGGAGAAGAAGGGCGAGCGCGGGAAGAAAGGAAAGCGTGGGAGACGCCATTTTGAGCCGTGGAGAAGAAGGGAGAGAGCGGGAGATGCCATTTTAGACAGTTTAACCACACCCAGGGATGCCGAAGAGTGGCGGTGTCACTGGCCTAGAAATTCAGTGGGCCTTGCGCCCACTTAGCGCCTAAAGAGGTCTTTTGCGCCGGCGGGGTGGTAGCGCGGAAATTGAGTGCAGCGGTATTGGCGGCGGTAGCCGTTAGCGCTGCGCCGGGACCGATGACGTCATCGGTGTGCGCGGTGGCCCGTAACGCCCCGAAACCGTGCCAATCCCCATATTTATTTGCGGCCGCCTCCTCCGAAGCGGGCGCAAACAGCGACCAGAAAACGGGGCCGTCCTGCTGCCATAGTGGGGCACTTTAAAGCAGAAGGTGCGGCCGGCCGCTTTTTCGGCGGCCGCCTGCCCGCACCTCCTTCCCCGGCCTCCTCCACCCCCCTCCCCCCCGCGGC
This sequence comes from Somniosus microcephalus, assembly GCF_052327205.1. NCBI lineage: Eukaryota > Metazoa > Chordata > Chondrichthyes > Squaliformes > Somniosidae > Somniosus > Somniosus microcephalus. The sequence continues at coordinate 25,155,284 of NC_140996.1, read as the reverse complement.
ATTGCCGGCTGGTTTCCGTGGAGCCCGGCACTTCACCGTTGTGCCGGGCTCTTTTGCCGGCACTCGCGATCGGGGCTCCGGCCGTTGCAGGCACCTCCCCCTTAAGAGAAGGAGGAGGCCTGCAGTACCGCGGCCTGCCGCACCGCACCGGGTGGTGCTGCGGCAACTAGCGCGCCGATATTCAGTTGCAGTGCCCCAAACGGAGGCGGGCACACCCTGGTATAGCGCCCGCTTCCGAATTGGGGCGCAGAAGACGAATATACGGCGTGCGCTAATGCCTCCCCGCCCAGCGCTAACTTTTGGGCGCGAGCGAGCTGCCCGTGCCCAAGTGAATTTCTAGGCCACTGTGTTCGACAATGAAGTCGAAGATTGGGTGACATATGTGGAACGCATTGAGGTGTACTGCAAGGCGAATGAAGTGCCAGATGCTAGGAAAGCACAGGTTTTGTTGAATTCCATGGGTGCAAAAACGTATGGCTTACTGTGAAACCTAATAACCCCAGAGAAGCCAGTGGATAAGAATTTCGAAAGCATAGTGGAAATCCTACAGGACCACTTAAACCCTACACCGCTGCTGATAGCAGAAAGATTTAAGTTTCACAAAAGGAACCAGCATAAAGACGAAAGTAATGCTGAGTACTTAACGGAACTGCGCAAGCTAACGAAGCACTGCCAGTTTGGAGCGGGACTAGCAGATACGTTAAGGGACAAGTTTGTATGTGGGCTTCAAAGTGAAGGAACCTAGAAACGGCTTCTATCAGAAAAGGATCTTGCGCTGGACAAGGCTTTCAGCATGGCAGTATCACACGAAGCAGCCGCACGGGGCGCTGCAGAGATACAACGGAGACCGCAAGAATATGGCACCAATGAAATGTCATATGGAGCAGGGAAGTGTTATCGCTGCGGCAGAACAACACACGACCAGAAAGATTGTTGGTTCAAGGACCAAGTGTGCAGACAGTGTGGAAAAGCAGGACACATAGCAAGAGTCTGCAGGTGAGGGAAGAAAACCAGCAGCAAGAAATCTCCACAGGAGAAGTACAAAAAGGTACATAAGGTGATGGACAGTAGTTCAGACGAACAGAAAAGCGATACAGACTCCGGAAGCAAGGAGCTGGGTTGTCTGAAACTACATAAGGTAATCAAAATGGAGGATCACCAGACTATCTGGGTCACGCTCAAGATAGATGGAGTCCAAGTGAAGATGGAATTGGACACAGGATCAGCCCTAACAGCCATAAACCGAAGCGACTACAAGTGGCTATTTTCACATATACCCTTGAAAGCTACAGAGATTGTCTTGAAGACGTACACGGGGCAAAAAGTCTACCCCAAAGGAAAAATAAGGGTGAACGTGATATACAAAGGCCAGGAAATACCCAAAATGGACCTATATGTATTGCCAGATGGAGGACCACCACTACTAGGACGTGAATGGATCCGGAAGATACAATTAGATTGGCATTCCATACAGGCACTGAAGGTTGAGGCCAAAGAAAATGATGACGTCACACCTGGACGACTGTCAAAAATGCTAACTGATGCACAAGAAGTGTTCCAGGAGGGATTCGGAACACTAAAAGGCATAACAGCGATGATTAAAATAGAGGAAAATGCAAGCCCAAAGTTTTTTAAGGCCAGACCGGTGCCTTATGCGATCCGACCAGCCGTCGAAGCAGAGCTGGAAGGTTTGGAATGTTCAGGAGTACTGTCCAAAGTGGACTGGAGCGAGTGGGCTACACCCATCGTTCCTGTAATGAAGAGGTCGTTGAGTAATACGCCTGGGGAACCAAAGAAGGTCCGCATCTGTGGGGATTTTAAGTTGACAGTGAACCCAGTCCTTCACATGGTACAATATCCGCTTCCACGGATTGAGGATATTTTTGCCTCACTATCTGGAGGTAAACGCTTCACTAAGATTGATCTGGCCCAGGTGTACCTGCAAATGGAGGTAGAAGAAGCCTCGAAACAATACCTCACGATCAACACTCATAAAGGTCTCTACCAATACAACCGGCTGGTGTTCGGGGTAGCATCAGCTCCGGCTATTTGGCAAAGGGCAATGGATCAAGTCCTGCAAGGGATTCCAGGGACCCAGTGTTATTTGGACGACATCCTGATCACGGGCTAAAATGACAGTGATCACCTCGCCAACCTGCAGAAGGTGCTCACTAGATTAAAGGAATATGGGCTATGAGCTAATCGCCACAAGTGCGAGTTTTTCCAGAAGCAGATCTCGTATTGTGGCCATGTCATTGATGAAGAGGGGTTACATAAGTCCCCTGAAAAGATTGAGGCAGTAGTCAAGGCTCCAGCACCGGAAAATGTGTCACAACTGAGGTCGTTCCTCGGGCTGATGAACTACTACCATAAGTTCTTACCAAATTTGTCTACAGTATTACACCCACTGAACACGCTACTGCAAACGGGGGTACCATGGAAGTGGAATGACGAATGTAAACGAGCTTTCCAGAAGTGCAAAGAATTGATCACATCAAAAGAGGTGTTGGCCCATTTCAACACAGCACTGCCAATTCGGTTGGCGTGTGATGCATCACCCTATGGTATTGGAGCGGTGCTGTCGCACAAATTCCCAGATGGGTTGGAGAGGCCAGTAGCCTTTGCATCTCGGTCACTAACCTCAGCCGAGCGCAACTACGCCCAGATTGACAGGGAGGCCCTCAGCCTAGTATGGGGAGTAAAAAAATTCAACCACTATCTGCATGGGCAGAAGTTCACCTTGCTGACTGACCACCAACCACTTGTCTCCATCTTTAATCCAAAGAAGGGCGTTCCGGTGATGACTGCACAACGGCTACAAAGATGGTCCCTTTTTCTAGGGGCGAACCAATATGAAATAGAGTATAAGGGCACGAAACAGCATGGAAACGCTGATGGGCTATCACGCCTGCCACTGCCTACTGTGGAGGAAGCACCAGCAGTGGACCCTATCGAAATATTTTATTCATCGATAATTGAACGCTTGCCAGTAACTAACGCGGATATAGAGAAGGAGACCCGAAATGATCCGACACTGTCTCGGGTATATGATTTGACGGTGAAGGGATGGCCAACACATGGCGACTCACTGTTGCCAGCATTCTCATCCAGAAGAGAACAGCTGTCAGTGTGCCAGGGGACAGTGATGTGTGGATCCCGAGTGGTAATTCCACCCAAGTTAAGGGAGAGAGTGCTCAATGAGCTTCACGAAGGCCATCTGGGAGGGGTGAAAATGAAAAGCCTTGCTAGGGCTTATGTGTGGTGGCCGGGGATCGATCAACAAATCGAGGACCTAACAAAGAGCTGCTCAGGATGCCAGAAGGTCCAAAATGCACCATCACATGCCCCTCTACACCCATGGGAGTGGCCCTCCTCTCCATGGCAACGGGTGCATATTGATTTTGCTGGTCCATTCATGGACTCAATGTTCTTAATAGCAGTGGATGCGCACTCGAAATGGCCTGAGGTGATCAAAATGTCCTCCACCACTACAGAGAAAACGATTGCAGTCCTACGGACCATATTTGCCAGGAACGGCTTGCCAGAGCAGATTTGCTCTGATAACGGACCACAGTTTGTGTCCGAAGAGTTTCGGAAATTTATGAGAAGGAATGGGGTAAGGCATTACACATCCGCCCCGTATCATCCAGCCACAAATGGATTGGCTGAGAGGTTCGTACAAACCTTTAAAAAGGCAGTAAGGGCCATGTGCGATGACGACATTCCACTGCAGCATAAGGTGGACAATTTCCTGTTAGCCTACAGAAATGCGACACATGCAGTTACCAACCAGACCCCGGCCATGATGTTCCTTAACCGAAGGTTGAGATCTCGTCTGGATTTGCTCAGACCAAATGTGCGAAGGAATGTTGAGGATAAGCAATTCCAGCACATCAATGAGAAGCCAACAAGGAGCTTCAATGTAGGACAACCAGTCTTGGCCCGCGACTACCGAACAGAGAAATGGCAACCCGGAACGATATGCACACGGCAGGGGCCACTAATGTACACAGTGGATGTCGGGGAGAACATTGTGAGACGCCACGTCGACCAGATCCTAGCGTCAAAGGAACTAGTCAACCCCATGTCTCGCGTACCTGGGGATGAACCCGACATACTGGTAGCATCTACCTCAGAAACAGTAGCAGCGGAAACTAATGAACTAACTGACGAAAGGGGGCCAGAATCGCCTCCTCACCAAGAACAAGAACCTCAGGAAAGGCGCTATCCAGAAAGGATCAGGAAGCCGCTCCAAAGACTGAATCTATAAATGGACTATTTCAGTTAAATGTGCATGTTAAAGTGTTAACTGTTATTTGAATGTTATGGGTACTGTTAAGCTAAAAGGGGAGGAATTGTAGTGTATGTACCTTTAAGAGAGAACTACTTTTACAGCTCCTGTATACTGTAGTACCGGCAGTGACCACACCTGTATATAAGCCTTGAGCATGCCTCTGTACTGTTAGTCTTTAGACTACCCTCCTCCAGTAAACACCTGTTGATTGTTAATTTACAGCCTCCGTCTCGTTATTGGAAAACATCATACTTTAAGAATCACGGATTCAACAAGTTTCCACCTGTACGCTGATGACACCCAGCTCTACCTCACCACTTCTCTCGACCCCTCCACGGTCTCTAAATTGTCAGATTACTTGTCCGACATCCAGTACTGGATGAGCAGAAATTTTCTCCAATTAAATATTGGGAAGACTGAAGCCATTGTCTTTGGTTCCCATCACAAACTCTGTTCCCTAGCCACTGACTCCATCCCTCTCCCGAACATCTGTCTGAGGCTGAACCACACTGTTCACAACCTCGGTGTCATATTTGACTCTGAAATGAGCTTCTGACCACATATCCACGGCATAACAAAGATCGCCTATTTCCACCTCCGTAACATCGCCCATCTCCGCCCTTGCCTCAGCTCATCCGCTGCTGAAACCTTCATCCATGCCTTTGTTACCTCTGGACTTGACTAGTCCAACACACTCCTGGCTGGCCTCCCACATTCTACCTGACGTAAACTTGAGGTCATCCAAAACTCGGCTACCAAATTCGCACCAAGTCCCGTTCACCCATCACCCCTGTGCTCGCTGACCTACATTGGCTCTCGGTTAAGCAACGCTTCAATTTCAAAATTCTCATTCTTGTTTTCAAATCCCTCCATGGTTTCGCCCCTCCCTATCTCTGTAATCTCCTTCAGCCCCACAACCCCCCCAGGATATCTGCGCTCCTCTAATTCTGCCCTCTTGAGCATCCCAGATTATAATCACTCCACCAGTGGTGGCCCTAAGCTCTGGCACTCCCTCCCTAAACCTCTCCGCCTCGCTACCTCACTTTCCTCCTTAAGACGCTCCTTAAAACCTACCTCTTTGACCAAGCTTTTGGTTACCTGCCCTAATTTCTTATGTAGCTCGGTGTCAAATTTTTGTTGTTGTTGTTGTTGGAGGTTCATTGATGCTGCAGCACCTCATTGTCAGGATTGTTGGCTATGCAGCTGCCCCAACAGCAAACCAAACACTAGTTAGAAGACATCCGTAGGAACAATGGCAGACCGGAGATGGAGGGAGAGAGCCCGTAGGTTCTCGGATGAAGCTCTTGAGGCATTGGTTTTCACGGTGGAGAAAGTGAGTGGTCCAGTACCCGCCAACTGGCAGAAGGCCTTCACCACAAGTCTGCCGCACTATGTGGAGGGAGATCGCCGACCACGTCACGGGTGGCACTCTGGTCCCCAGGACCCACGCCCAGTGTAGGAAGAAGTTTAACGACCTCATTTGAGTGGTCAAGGTGAGTGAAGGCTTCAACAAATGTTACATACCATCATCTATACCACAAGCTTCACACACTGCTGAATGCACCACACCCCCAGCACTCACCCACCAACAATCTCTACCTAGCAAACACACACACCCACATCTCATACCTTGCACACAATGACAGTTACTCAACTATGGCAGGCACATCACCCAGACACACTGCTCCACACTCACTCACACACTTTCCTTTTCTCTTGCAGGCCAAGGTGTCTCACAACAGGAGGGAGCAGGAGCGGACAGGTGGGGGCCAAGCCCACATTGAACAGCTGAGCCAGCTGGAGAGTCAAGTGCTGGAGATCATTGGGTACCAGGTCATGGGCACCGTGGCCACCGGTGACGTTGACCCCCTTGGGGACAACAACGGTATGTTCATCCCTAATCCTTCTTCTCACATCCCACTTCCCCCTCAGCCCACAATCTTTTCTCACTTTCAAGCTATTCATGCTGTGTGCATGCATTTCTGGCTTCCCCGCCCCCACCCCGCCCCTCACCATAACCTGACTCTTGTGCCTTTCTGCTTTCAGATAATCAGCCTGTGCCCGAGGGCACTGCAGAGAGCGAGGGGGAGAAGAGGAGAAGGAGGAGGAAGAAGACACCGCATCACTGCATCTGTCACTCGCAGACACCAGCTCAGATATTGGCACTACCTGTTCTTTAGAGGCTAGTGTAATAACGGAATCTGCACAGGGTGAGGCACCGGGCATGAGTGGGCTGCAGCAAGGTCGAGGGAAAGGGTAGCTTGGGGGCCAGCTCCCTGGAGGGCGAGTGCACGTGCAAGTTCTGCTCCACAGGATTGAGATGAGGACCTCGGTGGGGAGGCCTTCAGAAGAAGGGTGGTGGGCATGCACATGATATGTGCAATGGCAAGGGTGCCAGAGAGCCTTTCGGCAATGGCAAGGAGCGTGGCAGAGTCCGCCTCCAACATTACACAAGACTCTACACAGAGCATGGAGCCCATCATTTCCAGTCTGCAAATGATGGTTCACTCCCGGAGAGACTGTGGTGACCCAGATATGATGGCGCGCATGATGAGCGATGTCGCAGCTTCCATTACAGTACTGGCGGAAGCGACCCAACATCTTAGTGCTACAGCGGAAGCTCAGACTGCTCTCATGCAGTCTCAGCATGATGCCACCCAAGGTCTGACTGCTGTCATCATGGCTGGGTTCTGCCACCATCGAGCAAGGCTTTCACGGTGTCGCAGCAGGCCAGCAATCTGAGATCCAACAGATTGCTCGGAATGCTGAGGTGCTGCCCTGGGGGAGTGGGAGTGAGTCTGTAGAGTGTTGTGTATGTACCTTTAAGGGAATAACTGGTCTTAGACTGCAGTACCGGCAGTGATCACCCCTGTATAAAAGGCCCTAGCAGGCTTCTGTAGTTTCAGTTTCAAGCTGCCTCTTGTTCAGTAAAGTACCTGTTAAACTGTTCTCCCGAAGTCCGTGTATTATTGAGGCGCGGACTTTACAGTGGCGACGAGTAAGTTCGAACTCACCTGCAGTGTGGCATCATCTCACGGGGATCTCGCCTGAAAGGAAGGTCCTGGAAGGTTGTAGTCTGAGCAACGGGCGTCGACCGAGGGCAACCGCCCAAAGAAACCATCGGTGTTTGGAGAATTGCGGGAGAGACTGTGGTTCCAGCGAATCGTGCTGGTAGCAGGTAGCGCGCTGACCCTTCCGGACTGCGGCGGGCTCAAGCTCGATCGAGCGGCTCTACAAATCAGGCCGCGCAGCGTCGCCGGGAAAAGGAAACAAGAGAGAGAGGGTGGAGCGCACAGGGCGCGGTCGGTGCTCGAGAACAGGACAGCGGAGAGAAACTAAACGGGGGGGGGAAGGAAAGCGAGACGCGCCGAAGCTGCGGGTCGCCGCCATTACCCTGTAGAACATTAGGAGCAGCGTGGCAGTAAGGGGAAGAAGCACCATTTTATCCCGTTGGGGAAGAAGCAAAAGCGCGGGAGGTGCCATTTTATTCCATTGGGGAAGAAGCAAAAGTGCGGGAGGCGCCATTTTAAATCGCCCAAGATGCCGAAAAGTGGCAGTATCACTGCTTTCGACAACGAGGTAGAAGACTGGACCACGTATGTAGAAAGAATCGAAGTGTACTGCAAGGCAAATGAGGTGGCCGATGGAAAGAGGGCGTCGGTATTATTAAATCTGATGGGTGCGAATACGTACGGCCTATTGCGGAATTTAATTACCCCAGCTAAACCAATGGAGAAAAGTTTTGAGGAGATTGTTCATATCTTACAGGAACACCTAAGCCCTACACCGCTGCTGATAGCAGAAAGATTCAAGTTCCATAAAAGAAACCAGCACAAAGATGAGAGCAATGCTGACTATCTTACGGAACTACGCAAGTTATCGAAGCACAGCCAGTTCGGAGCAGGACTGGCAGACACCTTATGGGATAAGTTTGTCTGCGGGCTCCAGAGTGAAGGAACCCAGAAACGACTAATTTCAAAAAAGGACCTGACGCTAGAACAGGCTTTCAGCGTGGCAGTATCCTACGAAGCAGCAGCACGGGGAGCTGCGGAAATACAACAGAAACCACAAGAATACAGCGCTAACAAAATGGCGTATGGAGCCAAAAAGTGCTATCGCTGCGGCAGAACAACCCATGAGCAGAAGGACTGCTGGTTTAAAGATAAAATATGCAGGCAATGTGGGAAGATGGGACATATAGCAAGAGTCTGCAGGTCGGGAAAGACGACCAACACGACAAGAACTACTAAGGAACAGTACAGGAAAGTAAAGAAACTGACAGATAGTAGTTCAGAAGATCAGGAGAGTGATAAGGACTCCAGGAGCAGGCGACTAAGTTGTTTAAAGTTACACAACGTGATCGCAAAAGAAGATCACCGAACCATTTGGGTCACCCTCATGATAGCAGGGTCCCCAGTGAAGATGGAATTGGACACAGGATCAGCCCTAACTGTCATGAATCGACGAGACTATGAGCGGCTATTCTCACACATACCCTTAAAGGACACGTCCATTGTATTGAAGACATACACGGGGCAAAAGGTCTACCACAGAGGAAAAATAAGGGTGCCAGTTGAATATAACGGAAAGGAAACACAGAAACTATACATGTATATACTACGAGATGGAGGACCACCATTATTGGGACATGAATGGATCCGAAGACTACAATTGGATTGGCATTCCATTCTGGCACTAACTGTGACTGACAAAAAAGATGATGACGTCGCACCTGGACGTCTGTCATAAATTCTATCTGACACAGAAGAGGTGTTCCAACAAGGACTTGGGACTCTAAAAGGAGTAAAGGCAACCATAAAGATTGAGGATAACGCAACCCCAAAATTTTTCAAGGCCAGACCGGTGCCATATGCAATACGCCCAGCTGTGGAAGCTGAACTGGAGAGTCTGGAGCATTCGGTGGTGTTGTATAAGGTGGACTGGAGCGAGTGGGCCACACCCATCGTTCCTGTAATGAAGAAAGCATTGAGCAGCACGCCTGGGGAGCCAAGGAAGGTTCGCATCTGTGGGGACTTCAAGGTGACTGTGAACCCAGTCCTGCACACAGTACAGTATCCGCTTCCGCGGATAGAAGATATTTTCGCCTCACTATCTGGAGGGAAACATTTTACAAAGATTGACCTGGCTCAAGCGTATCTACAAATGGAGGTGGAAGAAGCATCTAGGAAATACCTCACGATAAACACTCACAAAGGCCTTTACCAGTACAATCGACTGGTATTTGGGGTAGCATCGGCCCCGGCTATGTGGCAGAGGGCAATGGAACAAGTCCTGCAAGGGATCCCAGGGACCCAGTGTTATTTGGACGACATCCTGGTTACGGGCGAAAATGACAATGAACACCTTGCCAACCTGGAACAGGTGCTCACGAGATTGCAGGAATATGGGCTACGAGCCAACCGTCCCAAATGCGAGTTCTTCAGGAGACAAATCTCGTATTGTGGCCACATGATTGATGAGGAAGGGTTGCATAAGTCGCCGGACAAGATTGAGGCTGTAGTCAAGGCTCCAGCACCAGAAAATGTGTCGCAACTGAGGTCGTTCCCCGGGTTAGTGAACTACTACCATAAGTTCTTGCCGAATTTATCTACAATTCTGCACCCACTGAACGCCCTCCTTCAAACTGGTGTAACATGGAAATGGAGTGATGAGTGTAAGCGTGCCTTTCAGGAATGTAAATGCCAAATCACTTCAAAAGAAGTATTGGCCCACTACAACCCAACACTACCGATTCGGTTGGCATGTGATGCGTCACCTTACGGCATTGGAGCGGTGCTGTCACACAAATTCCGTGACGGTTCAGAGAGGCCAATAGCCTTTGCATCACGCTCGCTAACCTCAGCCGAGCGTAACTACGCCCAGATTGACAGGGAGGCCCTCAGCCTGGTGTGGGGGGTGAAGAAGTTCAATCACTATCTGCACGGGCAGAAATTCACCCTACTGACTGATCATCAACTGATCTCAATTTTTAACCCAAAGAAGGGCGTTCCGGTGATGACGGTGCAACGGCTGCAAAGATGGTCACTTTTTCTATGGGCACATCAGTATGATATAGAGTACAAAGGTACGAAACAACATGGAAACGCTGATGGGCTGTCGCGCCTACCGTTGCCTACGGCGGAAGAAGCACCTGCAGTGGACCCTGTGGAGATATTCCATGCGACCATAGTCGAATGTTTGCCTGTTACAAACGCAAGTATTGAGAAGGAAACCCGAAATGACCCGACACTCTCTCGGGTCTATGACTTGACGGTGAAGGGATGGCCAGCATATGGCGACTCACTGTTGCCAGCATTCGCGCCAAGGAGGGAACAGCTGTCAGTGTGCTGGGGAACCTTGATATGTGGATCCCGAGTGGTAATTCCACCCAAGTTGAGAGATAGAGTACTCAATGAGCTTCACGAGGGTCATCTGGGAGGGGTAAAAATGAAGAGCCTAGCCAGGGCGTTTGTGTGGTGGCTGGGAATCGATACAGAAATCGAGGATATGACCAAGAGATGCACAGGATGCCAGAAGGTCCAAAATGCTCCACCACAGGCCCCGCTACATCCATGGGAGTGGCCCTCATCTCCATGGCAACGGGTACACATTGATTTCGCTGGTCCATTTATGGACTCAATGTTTCTAATCGCTGTGGACGCCCATTCGAAATGGCCAGAGGTCATTAAAATGTCCTCCACCACCACGGAGAAAACTATTGCAGTCCTACGGACCATCTTCGCCAGGAATGGGTTGCCAGAACAGATCTGTTCCAACAATGGCCCACAGTTTGTGTCTGAGGGTTTCCGGAGGTTCCTGAAGAATAATGGGGCGAAACATTACACATCTGCCCCATATCATCCAGCCACAAATGGATTGGCTGAGAGATTTGTTCAGACCTTTAAAAAGGCCATAAAGGCAATATATAATGACGACATACCACTGCAACACAAGGTGGATAACTTCCTGTTTGCTTACTGGAATGCGACACATGCAGTAACCAACCAAACTCCAGCCGTACTGTTTTTCAACTGGAGACTAAGATGTCGCTTGGATTTGCTCAAACCAAACATAAGACGAGATGTTGAGGATAAGCAGTTCCAGCACATAAATGAGAAGCCAACCAGGAGCTTCAAGATAGGGCAACCAGTCTTGGCCCGCGACTACCGAACAGAAAAATGGCAGCCAGGCACGATATGCACACAGCAGGGACCACTAATGTACACAGTGGACGTTGGAGAGAGCATCGTGAGACGCCATGCTGACCAGATTCTAGAGTCACAGGAACAAGCCAAACCTGTACCACAAGCATGTGCACCTGGTAATGAGCCCGAAGTACAGATTGCGTCTACCTCAGAAGCAGGGGTATTGGAAGCTGAAGAACCAACCAATGACAATGAGCCAGAATTGACTCCACCGCCAGAACAGGATACTCGAGAAAGGCGCTATCCAGTCCGGATCAGGAAGCCTCCTCAAAGACTGAACTTATAAATGACTATTTCAGTTGATGTATATATTACTGAGAAAATTATAATTGTAATTAGTTATTATTTAGTTGTTAAATGAATGTTATGTACTGTTTATCTAAAAGGGGAGGAATTGTTGTGTATGTACCTTTAAGGGAATAACTGGTCTTAGACTGCAGTACCGGCAGTGACCACCCCTGTATAAAAGGCCCTAGCAGGCTTCTGTAGTTTCAGTTTCAAGCTGCCTCTTGTTCAGTAAAGTACCTGTTAAACTGTTCTCCCGAAGTCCGTGTATTATTGAGGCGCGGACTTTACATAGAGCAGGATCCTTCTGTCCTCTTTCAGGATGACAGCATTCCTGCTCCCACCACTGCCACTCCGCCATTGCCCTTGTCGCTGCCTGTCATCCAGCCAGCCCAGACTGCTGGCGCCCATGCTGAGGTGGTGCAGTCTACAGCCTTCTAGGTCCAGAGCTGGTCGAGGTCGTCCTGCAAGGCCAATTGAAGTCTCCCGCATGGAAACTCAGCAGCCTTCTGTAGGGGATGGCGTGTGGCATGTACGCCCAGTCAGTTATGCCCCTGACTGCCTGTGAGCAGTTCAAATCGCTCCCACACCCCTGGGTTCTAGACACTGGACTTTGGCACAGGCGGCGATACAGAAAATCGAGTAGACAAGTGGTTTGGTGTAAGAAAACCAAGATTTTATTAAAACAGAAATAAGATACAGTCTTATGAGAAATTACTGATAAAAATTACAGGCAAGAACAATAATTATACTTATACAGGGAATGGGGAATACATGGCACATCGAGGGAAAAACAATTACTTTAACAATCCCCTTTATCCTTATCCCACCCTTATACCTAACTAGATTAAGCTATGAGGGGCCAGGAATTCATGCTCACCAATCCAAAACAAAGCCTTGTGGTAAAACCACCAATGAACTCCTGTACAAATGAATAACTGTCTTTAAAGCAATGTTACAGCACCTATGTCCGTTTGCTGAGTGTAAACAAGCTTTCTGTAAAAACCCTGAAACAACGCGATGACGTCATCACGTTGGTCACGTGGTGCCCCAAGTGGCGGGAAACGTGATGACATCATGACGTCAGAGGTGGGAGGTTCTGAGTTCAGACCTCGTGGAACAAGCTACTGTATAGACCTGTTTGCTGTTGCTCCTGCATGTTTTTGTTTTGTTCACCAGTTTAATTAAATTCGGTTAATTTACTGAACTGACTCGACCTCAGTGATTTAGATAGGAATCCATTGATTCCTACATTGGTGACCCCGAAGCTTCGTGGACGATTTTCGCGGAGGCAAGCTCGAGAACAAGATGGATGTAAATGCAGCGAGTTTGAAGCTCCCTCAATTTTGGGAACAACAGGCAGCCTCCTGGTTCGTTCAAGCGGAGGCTCAGTTCCAACTGCGAAACATAGTGCTGGATCAGACCCGTTACCTGTATGTGGTCTCCGCACTGGACAGCTCGACGGCTTCCCGCATTATCAGCCTGCTGGAGACCCCGCCCGTGGAGAACAAGTACGAAACGCTCAAGGCGCACCTCATGCAAGTATTCGGTCTCAAAAGGCGGAGCACGCACGACGCTTGCTCGCACTCCCCGGGTTAGACGATGCTAAGCCTTCCAAGTTGATGAGCCACATGCTCACCCTCCTCTGGTCTGAGCCGCAGTGTTTTATATTTCGTGAACTCTTCCTGAGCCAGCTCCCTGAGCAGGTACAAGCAGCCCTGGCCAGGTCGACGGCTACGGACGGTGTGGCGCTCGCGGCCGAAGCCGACACCATTTACGCAGTGATGCAACAGTATTGCGCCACCTCGACGCGCCCCGCCTCCAAGAACCCCGTCTCGGCACCTCCACAGACCAGCCTTTGCTACTACCACGCCCGTTTCGGTCAGAAAGCCAGATGCTGCCGACCCCCGTGTAAATTCGCGCCGCGGGCACCAAGAAAGCAGCAACACCGATTGCGCGACCGGAAGGGAAGCCTCGAGGTCGGTTTCACCTCCACAATGACAGTTGGTGATTCCGGGAATATCGGAGTCGCTCCGACAGGATTGTCTGACCTCCTCTGCGATTGACTTTGATGATTAAAGACACTTCTGGGGGGACGCATGTGGTAAAACCACCAATGAACTCCTGTACAAATGAATAACTGTCTTTAAAGCAATGTTACAGCACCTATGTCCGTTTGCTGAGTGTAAACAAGCTTTCTGTAAAAACCCTGAAACAACGCGATGACGTCATCACGTTGGTCACGTGGTGACCCGAGTGGCGGGAAATGTGATGATGTCATGACATCAGAGGTGGGAGGTTCTGAGTTCAGACCTCGTGGAACAAGCTACTGTATAGACCTGTTTGCTGTTGCTCCTGCATGTTTTTGTTTTGTTCACCAGTTTAATTAAATTCGGTTAATTTACTGAACTGACTCGACCTCAGTGATTTAGATAGGAATCCGTTGATTCCTACAGCCTGTTGTTTTAACAGTTGCGAGTTTTTGAGGTCTGGTCTCCTGTCCTTTGGGGTACCCAGTCGCCACGTGGTCTCAGGGCGCGGCGCTGAAGCTGTTGCTGCGACACACCTTCCTCTCCTCAGCTGCCGTCGTTGTCTCGTCGCGATGGGTTCTCTTCTTCTCCCTCGGGCGGTCGTCGGCGGTAACGTTACGGTTGTAGATCGGTTGGCGGTTTTCACTGCTTACAAGATTTTCCTACCCATTCTTGGAATGCCGGTATATTCGTTATGGTGTGGACACCTGCATTTAACGCCAGCTTAATCGCAATGTTTAACTAGCCAACTTATTCACTGTCCATATATTTTCTTCCCCAAGCGCCAGCTTATAACTAGGCACTCGGTCTTTATCAATGCATCTTCTACTGCCCTTCTCTGCTCTTGTCGGGTCTTTACCTTTTTCTTCATCTTGCCTCATTTCGCCTCGTTTCGTCTGCCCCTTTTTTTGGTGGCCCGGGTGTTCCGTGTAACTTTGGACTCGGGTCTCGTTTCCCTCTTCCGCGTTTGGTATGGATGTCCTTGGCTGTTGAACCCAATGCAGGGAGCGAGAAGAGAACCCGCCACAAGGCCAGGGCATGAGTACGGGCAGCAGCAGCCCAAGACCAGACAAGAGGTCAGAGCCAAGAGAGCGATTGTTACTCATGGGCCTACAATTATACTCTTTCCGATGGCCCTTATCTGCACGCCAAATCAGGTCAGTCCATTGTTTAACTTTTGGCGGGCTGTTTTAAATGATTATACCAATCTAAGTTAACTGGTTTTAGATGGCCGTTTATTGCACCTGATGGTCCGATGTCCGGGCTGTATTGTCATTAATGCATTTTAATCGGCCTGTGCAGCCTTGATGGCTTCCTTAAGCTGTTTCCGATTATTTATGCGGACAAACTAATGGCCTTATGCTTAGGCCTAACTGGGTTGATCTGTTTTGATCTGACGTAATGCATATCCAATGTTTGCCTAGCTGTCTGGCCCTTCAAACACAAAAGTCCTTTTCACAGAAATGCATTTTAAGTTTCAATTTCCCAAAGCTGCCTGTTCTGTGCTGCAGAGTCCAAGCTTGTAAAATCTTACAGGCTTTTGGTCACGAGGTGTGGACGCCATTTTTTGGGTACCCTTGTTAAATTGTCCATACAGGGTCCCTTTTATTAATAACCTTGGGGGAATGTGGGAATTTTGAGAACCTTACACTTCCACCAGCCGTGCTGCAGCCACTGGATGAGCACTGCGTAGGAGCACTAGAGTAGAAAAAAGCACACGAATGGCAGGCACTAAGGGATTGCACAAGGGTGATTACTTAGTAGCATTGATGTAATATGTGTGATATGTATATAGATAAATTTATTCATTGTGTTTGCAAACTTTTGTGGTGTCTCTGATTTCAGCTTTGCGCCCAGGACGACGCTGTGGTATGGCCTGCGACAGGGATTGTATGATGGGGATGTGGAGAGCAACAGGGATCTGGGTTTCATTCATTCGAATCGGAGTCTGATGAGACGGTCACGGACAGCCCGTCCGGAAGGCCAATTGTCTGGCTCCCTCCTCCTCCTCATACTCCTCCTCCTCCTGAGGTGGTTCCACAATCCCTGTTGGCACGGGCTGCGCCCTCATGATGGCCAAGTTGTGGAGCATGCAGCAGACCACCACGAAATGGGACACCCGCTCTAGCGAGTACTGGAGGGCTCCTCCCGAGCGGTCACGGCAGCGGAATCGTTGCTTCAAGTAGGCCGATGGTCTGTTCGATGATGCTCCTGGTGGCAGCATGGCTCTCATTATGAGTGCTGGGCAGGAGTCTTAGGGTTGCGGAGGGGAGTCAATAGCCAGGTGGAGAGCGGATAGCCCTTGTCTCCGAGCAGCCACCCTCGAGCTTGACGTGATGGCTGGAAGAGTGCTGGCACAGGATGAAGGCATCATGGCTGCTGCCAGAGTAACGGGCATTGACAGTGAGGATGCGCTGTGTGTGGTCGCACACCAACTGCACATTAAGTGAGTGGTAGCCTTTGTGGTTACGGAAGACCTCAGGATTGTTATGCGGTGCCCGCAAAGCCACATGGGTGCAGTCGATGGCACCCTGCACCATGGGGAAGCCCGCTATCCTGACAAAGCCACATGCATGCTCATTCTGCTTCTCTCTGGTGATCGGGAAGCCAATGTAGACCCTTCCAGTGTAAAGAGCCTCAGTGACCTCCCAGATGCAGCAATGGATGGCGAACAGTGAGATGTTCGCTATATCTCCTGCTGCAGACTGGAAGGATCCACTGGCGAAGAAATTGAGGGCCACGGTGAGCTTGACTGTGTAGGAATTAAACACTAGCGGGGTTGGGGTTATTGTCTCTGGCCAGTCAGAAGCCTCTGAGCTGCTCCAGGGACCCCTGTGCGGTTTCGAAGCGCTCCCCTATTCCTGGTTCTGACCGCCGGACTTATTCAGCAGCGATGTAGACAGAAAACGTGACTCGTGGTTTGGGTGCAAAACAGATCAGTATTTATTGAAACAAAAAGAAAGAAACAACTTAAAAATTGATACAGCACAGCTATGCCTGGTACAGCACTTTTGCTTAACGCAGTACACTTAGTGTCCACTAGAGCACTCTTTGCTCAGTGCAACACTCCCTTTTAAATACAGCACTTTTAAATACAGCCACTCAGTGTCCACTGGAGCACTTCTCTGCTCAGTGCAACGCTCCTTTAAATACAGTTTTAAATATAGAAACACCTTGCTCACTACAGCACCTTTGCTTAGTGGCTTTTACTTAAAACAGCACTTTAGTACAGCTACTTTCAGTGTTCACTACAGCCTTATCTGCTAGTGCAACACTGTTACTTAAATAGGGGAGGAGAGAACGGACACAATGAGGGAAGATCGACTAAAATCACAGTTCTAACAAAATTCCCACTTAATTCCCACCCCTATACCTATTCTAAGTTGCCTTGTAAAGGGGCCAGAAAAATATATGCTCGCCAATGAAAACGCCTTCTCCGTGCCCTGCGATCTTTGATCTTCACTGCCCCGAAGTAAAAATACCCCAGTATTTTAAAAGTAAACTGCTGGTGTTTCACTTCTTCAGGCAGACTCCCACGTTGTAGAGAGCACAGAGGCGAGGCCACAGATAGAGAGATGGCTTCTGAGAAGCTATCTTTTATACCCCAATTTGGGGCCAAAATGTTCCCGCCCAGATCTGGATGTATCTGGGCTAAAACAAAAGGGATCCAAGCTGCCCCATTGTCTAGGATGGGTTTGGATGAATTACCCATTCGTTTAAACTGTTCCTTTTCAGTTTAAATATATCTTCAATTGTCTGTGATGGGCTTTCGAATAAAGCTGCAGTGGTTTGAAATGTGTCCATTTCCTTGATTGCTTGAGTAAATAGCCTTGAAGGTATTGTAAACAGAAAGTCATTGTCCTTGTGGTCAGACTGAAACCAGTCTCAAGTGGTTAATCCTTTGTGTAGCAGTTTCTGTAAACACATCGATTGTCTCTGCAGGGAGGGGAAACTCCCTGAACTGCCTTTGATTGGCAGTCTGGTCAGCCATCTTTGATCTTCACCTTTTTCATAGACACACACACAAGCTGCCTTTTCAAGTCCTTTGTCTTTTGCCAGGCGGTCTGGCGGCCATTTTGATCCCCTGGATTTTTAAAGGTATATCACCCAGGTATTCTTTAATCAAAATTAATCTTCAGAACTGTAGGAAATTTTGAAATTATTGCAAAATCCTACAGTCCCCCATCGGATACTAAAACTTGCTTGTAGTATCCTTGCCAAAAGTGAGCAATAATTTCTGACACCCCACAAACAACCTTCCCTTATACTTAACTAACTCTATCTTTGATCCCCCGACACCTCCATCTCCCCTGCCCAGAGAGAATCGTAGTACGGCAGGCATCTATCGACAGAAAACCCAAAATTAATTAAATAATCAATACACGGAGGGGTCCAATGCCCCTGCACCACTTATATTCACAATAAGTCAAGCATGGAGGGTGTCCTACGCCCCTGCACCACTTGTAACATAATTTTAACATGATACAACATCTTTTAAAGGGATTGTCACCCAGCCAACATATCTGCTAAAAAAACAGATGGAAGACAAATGAGCTTCCTTTAACTCCAAACAAGCAGTAAAATAATTAACAAGTTCTGTAAAGTCTTAATCTTAAATTGTATTTCCAGCAGCAGTTTTAAATGTTGTGGGCATCTGTTTCCTACAGACCCCTTCCTTCATGGACTAGGGGTGCTTCCTCTCTCGAATCCCACGACACGCTGGTCCCCTGTGCTTTCCGGAACTCTGAAAAAGACAAAAAAAACATCTCGCCAGGTCCCTGGCTCGGGGGGGTGGGGGGGGTGTAATCAGATCCCGTGACCTTGATCCACAATACAATTCTGGATTGGTACCACACTTAAAACTTATACACTAATAATAATTTCAATATAAAAACTAAATTTAACCCGTTCTACCTTAATACACATTCTACCTTAATAACACATTCTACCTTAATTCTTTATACACACTACTTGAACAAAGCTATATACAAGCGCCGCCCGTCTCCGGGCGGCCAGCTTAATCTCTGGTTGGGCTGCCACAGGCTGCTCCCTGCGGCATGGCTGGACTGATTCCAGCTTCTAGTCCCTCACAGCTTATGGCTGCTAGTTGGGGACCTCTGCCTTTTGGCCTCTCCCTGACTCAGGAGACCGCCCTACTCCACTGGAAAGTGGGTGACCATACTTTCTTGGGCTGGGGTACCCGAAGAGATCTCCTAGGGAGTGTCGCCGGTGGGGCTACCTTGGCGAGCAGACCCTTAGCTTGGGTCACACTCCCTGCTGGCTGGGGACCTCCTCCTTTGGGTCCTTCCCTTTCCAAACCTGGGCTGGGGACAGGCACTCCCTTGTCACCGGCTGCCGGTGGCTGAGAGCCTTCCCCTTCAGGTCTAAAACCTGGTTCAGGCTCCTCCCCGGAGTCCCACAAGAGAGGGGGAATCGCTCGGGCCAAGTGCTGGGGAGCTTCTACAACCCCAGCTGCCTGTTCCCCTGCCCCCTGCTTAAACAACCCGCATTGTCTGATATAACTGGCTGCCTGCCAGTAATTTTGTTCAAAATCATGAATAGCTCCTCCCCTAACACAAGCCACAGCGCCTGCCTGTGCAGCCTGTGAACTTGGACCTGCTGTGGGCTGGGGATTACTATTCTCAGGTTCACTCCCAGCTGCCTGTTTCCCTGTGGGTCCCATTAAGCTAAATGGGACCTTGTTAGACCGGGGTGAATGGGTCAGGTCCTCCGAGTGGACCACCGTGCTGGAGGCTCCAGTCTCCACCGAATATCTCCCCTGCACCATCTCCTCCCCCATCTCAACATAGGGCCTGCTCCCCTCAGCATTTTCGCGGGGACACAGGTCAACAGGCTGCGCTAGCTCTAGTCATTGCTGGGAGTGAGGTGGGGCAGATGGGGTTAAAACACCGGTGGTGGCTGCTACTCTCCCCTGGCCAGTCAGAAGAGACCGTAGGGACTACAAAAATGACTCAATTGCTGCGGGAGGGAGGTCTGGCCCTGCCCTTCGGGCTGGGGCTGTGGGATCCTTTCCCTTGTCCTTCCAAGGATCTTTACAGTCTTTTCTCCAGTGACCGTCTTTCCCACACCCATAGCAATTTAACCTAGCCTGAGAGGGCCGGTTCCCCTCCTGGTGCCACTCTTTCTTACTCTGGCTCCCAGGTTTAACCTCATGGACTCTTCCCTTGGGTTGGGGAGCCTTGATACCCCTCATGTTCCTGAAGGCTACTGTGAGCCGACGGATCACCACTTCTTCGGTGGTCTGGGGGTTTCGGGGGTCAAACCAAGCCATGACCTGAGCTTGGATCTGGGGTAGGCTGTTTGTCATGAGACACCAGAGCCAGTGAGTCAATTGGGCTGGGTCCAGTGCTGCCCGCCCTGGCATTCCCAGGCATGCACTCCGGTAGACTGGCCACAGCCTGTCTGCGAACGCCTGCGGGGACTCCCCTGGGAGCTGCGCTGTTCTTTCCACCCGAGCGAACGGGCTACCATCATTGAGTCCCATGGCCTCCAATACCTCATTCTTAAGACCCTCATAATCCCTCTGCCCCCTTTTGCACTCGCCAGATAGGGACTGGAGGAGATCACCTGCCAGGGAAAACAGCAGCATTTTTGCTTGCTCTGCCTCAGCGCAGTCGTTTACACAAGCTGCTTGCTCTATCTCCCTGAAGTGCAGAGAGGGATCTCCCTTTTTAGTGAGCTTGGGGATGTGGCTAACCATGTCCCTGAGCTGGTGGGTGCCATACGGCACCAGAAACTGATTCTGGATATCCCCTGGGTCATCTTCATCAACGGGCGGACCGTACCTCCGTTGTCGGAGGGGGTACACTGGTCCTGGTCCCGGCCTATCTAGCGGGGCCTACTGTGCTTCCTCTACCTTCCCATCCGCCACCCCCCTTTGCTGCCAGAGCTCCTGAAAGCTTGGAGCCGTGGGTGGCGGCCGTGGGACCTCTGATTCCCTGACCAACCTTTCCCTGGGTGTTGCCTGTGAGACGGTTTTACTTGGGTTGCCAGTAAAATCCGACTGACCTGCCGTCGGGCTGATCAGGCATATCATCCCCTTTGCTCTTTTTAAAGCCATATTCAGGCTTTCTATCTCTGCCCTACAGGGGCCATGATCTGCTTCCTCAAACCCTTGCTCGCAGGCCAGCTTATATGCTGCCTTTACCTCCCTAACCTTTTCCTCCTGCTCTTTTAATTCTTGTATGAGGCGAGCGTTCTCCTCCCGCACCCTCATCTCATTGTTCTTGGCCTCTGCAACTAGGCGCTTCAGGTACTCTGACTCGTGCCTCGTGTGGCTTTTGCCCTCACTAAACTGGAACACCAGGCGCTCTACCTTGGCCTGGTATACCTCAACCTCCCTTTCCCTATCCCAACTCTCTGCTCTGGCTTTCCTAAGCCTGCGGGTGACTTCCCCAAGCCTGTGGGAACCTAACCACAAACCAGTGGGATAAAAAGAAAACCAATAACTGCTGCTCTTTCCAGACTCAAACCACTGTCTGCCACATCGCACACCGTTACCAACGGTCCTGCTGCGGTCACCATTTTGTAGGAATTAAACACTAGCGGGGTTGGGGTTATTGTCTCTGGCCAGTCAGAAGCCTCTGAGCTGCTCCAGGGACCCCTGTGCGGTTTCGAAGCGCTCCCCTATTCCTGGTTCTGACCGCCGGACTTATTCGGTAGCGATGTAGACAGAAAAATATGACTCGTGGTTTGGGTGCAAAACAGATCAGTATTTATTGAAACAAAAAGAAACAACTTAAAAATCGATACAGCACAGCTATGCCTGGTACAGCACTTTTGCTTAACGCAGCACACTTAGTGTCCACTAGAGTGCTCTTTGCTCAGTGCAACACTCCCTTTTAAATACAGCACTTTTAAATACAGCCACTCAGTGTCCACTGGAGCACTTCTCTGCTCAGTGCAACACTCCTTTAAATACAGTTTTAAATATAGAAACACCTTGCTCACTACAGCACCTTTGCTTAGTGGCTTTTACTTAAAACAGCACTTTAGTACAACTACTCTGTGTTCACTACAGCCTTATCTGCTAGTGCAACACTGTTACTTAAATAGGGGAGGAGAGAACGGACACAACGAGGGAAGATCGACTAAAATCACAGTTCTAACAAAATTCCCACCCCTATACCTATTCTAAGTTGCCTTGTAAAGGGGCCAGAAAAATATATGCTCGCCAATGAAAACGCCTTCTCTATGCCCTGCGATCTTTGATCTTCACTGCCCCGAAGTAAAAACACCCCAGTATTTTAAAAGTAAACTGCTGGTGTTTCACTTCTTCAGGCAGACTCCCACGTTGTAGAGAGCACAGAGGCGAGGCCACAGAGAGAAAGATGGCTTCTGAGAAGCTATCTTTTATACCCCAATTTGGGGCCAAAATGTTCCCACCCAGATCCGGATGTATCTGGGCTAAAATAAAAGGGATCCAAGCTGCCCCATTGTCTAGGATGGGTTTGGATGAATTACCCATTCGTTTAAACTGTTCCTTTTCAGTTTAAATATGTCTTCAATTGTCTGTGATGGGCTTTCGAATAAAGCTGCAGTGGTTTGAAATGTGTCCATTTCCTTGATTGCTTGAGGAAATAGCCTTGAAGGTATTGTAAACAGAAAGTCATTGTCCTTGTGGTCAGACTGAAACCAGTCTCAAGTGGTTAATCCTTTGTGTAGCAGTTTCTGTAAACACATCGATTGTCTCTGCAGGGAGGGGAAACTCCCTGAACTGCCTTTGATTGGCAGTCTGGTCAGCCATCTTTGATCTTCGCCTTTTTCACAGACACACACACAAGTTGCCTTTTCAAGGCCTTTGTCTTTTGCCATGCGGTCTGGTGGCCATTTTGATCCCCTGGATTTTTAAAGGTATATTACCCAGGTATTTTTTAATCAAAATTAATCTTCAGAACCTGTAGGAAATTTTGAAATTATTGCGAAATCCTACAACTGCCACTGGGAGAGCTATGGTTGCCCTGATCTGAGACTGGAGGTCTGGTTGCAGGAGGTGGCAGAGTTCTGTGATCACCTCCTTGGTGAAGCGAAGCCTTCTAATACACTGCTCCTCACTTAATTGAAGGTAGGAGAAGTGAAGTTGGAAGACCCTCACAGGGTAAGACCTCCTGTTGAGAGCCCTGATGGCTCTCCTCCTCCCTCTGGCCACATGTTCCTGTCTTTCTCGCTGCCTCTGCTCCCTCTGCCATAGATCCTGGAGGGCAAGGTCAACAGCCAGTACAGCCCCCATACATTTCAAAAATAATGAGGGAGTTTTGTACTTGCCCAAACACTCCCTGATACCAAATAATCTTGAAATGACTAAAGAAAACTCTTGCAGTAGCAGGAATTATCACACAGCCACTCAAACTGCAAAACTCTGTCAGGTGTGAGTGATTGGTGATGATCCTGTTAAATAGCATCACTGGAGCCAGCTTCCTGCTGCTGCTCACCACCTCAACCTGTGGTTGCTTCCTCCAGCTGGTAAGTTCAATGGCTAAAATGAAGTTGGGAGATTGGGCGTCAAGTGAGCGGTGCACACTCACTGACGTCATGATCTCCGTGATTGCGATATCCTTGATGATCGAGTTTACTTGCAGTGCTACCGGCAAGACGGATATGGTGTATGGTGCGGGAACCAGCGTCAGGGGCATTTTAGCGGCATCTCGCGGCATAAGAACATAAGAAATAAGAGCAGGAGTAGGCCATTTGTTCCTCCAAGCCTGCTCTGCCATTCAATAAGGTTGTGGAGATGCCGGAGTTGGACTGGGGTGGACAAATGTAAGAAGTCACACAACACCAGGTTATAGTCCAACAGCTTTATTTGAAATCACAAGCTTTCGGAGCGCTGCTCCTTCTTCACCTGAAGAAGGAGCAGCGCTCCGAAAGCTTGTGATTTCAAATAAAGCTGTTGGACTATAACCTGGTGTTGTGTGACTTCTTACATTCAATAAGGTTATGGCTGATCCTATACCTCATCTCCACTTTCCTGCACTATCCCCATATCCCTTGATTCCTTTAATATTCAAAGATCTATCAATCTGCCTTTATTGATTGCCTTTTACATGCTGCATGATTTGTAAATAATATCAAGGAAATGGATTTTAAGGAATATTGTGTTTAAATCTCATTACTATTTACTCACAAGAGAGTATCTTTAAAAGATGTTAATTCAGAATTTATTTAGTCACAATGGTAGTATTTTTTAATTCATAGGTATGTCGAGAGATTAGGAATTTGAATAAGATTTTAAAAACGGCAATGTTGAATGTTTTAAATATATCTCAGTATATATGTCACACACAAATAATCTAATATTCACAAAGCGGCAAAGATGATCAAAGCTGGATGTAATTAGCTGCACAAGAAACCAGCACTCAATCTTCAAACCCACCTGTCAAAAATAACAACCAATATACCAACTGAAGTAGGTCTACACAGTATGAATTTTCATCAGAATAAATCAAAAAAGGCGGTGATTACATATTTTATTATTCATCCAACGGTGATTTCCTCTGAAGTGGAAATTATGGGCTGTACACATCTGCTGCTAAAATCCTATTTTTGAAGTTTATAAAGGCTAGTTACTAAACAGACCTGTAGGATCAGATAGGAAAAGAAAGTCTAACACTCGAAAGCTTTTAATAAGAGGACATTTATACTACAGGTAGCAGTTATTTGGTTAGAGCTGTATGAAGCTGGCTGTATAATTTGGGTCTGCAGGTTTAACATTGCCATCTTGGCCAGGGCAACAGGGAGTCCTTTATAAGTGTCTTACATATAGGCTCAGAGCTGCTCAGTGGCAATTGAACAGCACTATAATTTAACATTAGACTTACAATAAGCTTCCCAGGATGTTTGATGGATCACCTGGGAACGTTTTATATTTTGCTTCACACCAGTTGCAGTTTGTGTATTTAGTGTGAAGATATGTATCATCACACTGTTTGGCTAAATTCAGTTTGGGTGCCAGCAACCAAATTGAACCTAAAGCTAGCAATGTTAAGTTTACTTTGTACACTACTGCACAAGAGACTTCCAGGAAAGTTGTTTGAAACCTTGCAAGTTATATTAACGTTTGTACTGTGATTCAGTAACGTGGCTACAGCAGTACAAAAGGTGTTAATAACAGTTGTGACAATGTTTTACTGAAGATTATAGTTTTGCACCAAACCCCACTGCGTTTGTGAATTGAATATACACTGCATTTCAAGATTTCAATTAAAGTCAACTCTGAGTGGCTCCAATGTAAAACAATTGCAGCAATTTCAACATGGCGGAGCACCAGACAGAACCCAACGGGGACTTTAATTCAACATGACAAAGCACAGCGTCTCAAACACTCAGGGAGCCTAGGGGTCCAGCAAGGTCAAATTTCTGTCGGTGTCCATGCATACTGCATGCCATGAGTGTTGTTTCTCAGCAATCCTGATGTCTATATTTTGTCTCTACTTGTTGACTTACTAGCACTGCATATATGTTGCTGTATATACTAATAAAGGCTTTCTGCAGCGAGGAGACTGTTTCCTTTGGGGAGTAGCCCTTCAGAAATTGAGACAGGGGATCAAGGGGAGTGTTCCACTATTTCCTGGGGATCTCCATGAATAGGTCACTCAGGGGTTCCCCACACCAAAGTTGGAAAATCACTCCACTAATGTGTACGTATCACAACATTCTGTTCTTTTATAAGTTACATATGGCTAAAGCAGTTTTATCCTCTTGATTATGGAATATTGGAATACTATACTTCAGGGATTGCCAGAAACCAAATATATCAGGATGCAAAGAGAAGGCATGGAATTTAAGTGTACATTATTTGGTCCTACCTACAGCTGCAATAATTGTGGTACAACTACAGACACAAGTATAGAAACATAGAAAAATAGGAGCAGGAGTCGGCCATTCTGCCCTGTGAGCCCGCTCTGCCATTCAATATGATCATGGCTGATCCTCTATCTCAATACCATATTCCCGCTCCCTCCCCATACCACATGATGCCTACAATAAGTTGCTTTCCAGGGCCTGGTATTATTACCACTAATTAATTACTCTGGGGATTGATCATACACTTTCCATGTCATGTAGAAAGTGTATCTGCAGATAATCAATTCACCGATGAGAAGCAACCCTGAAACAAATTTTAAATGGCCTATCTCTTGCATGGTCTTACTAATGCTCTAAATGCTTCACATACCATTGGCTAAACCCATCATCTGACTGGAGGGGGAAAATATTGTTGAATACAAATGCTCACCACCTCAGGACATTTATACTTCAGTTCACGAGAATCATATTACCTTCTGTCGCTTCCCATACTTCACAAAAGCCCCAGATATTTTCAGCTGAGGCAACATAGGCTATATTTACGCAGACACTTTTTTTGGTTTGCTGAAATTAAATCAAAAATTATTCTCATTTAGGTTTTGTTTTTATTCATCGTTGCTCATTGTTTCAGAAGTTAAATGTGGAATTTAATTTTCTTTTGATAACGTGCGGAATTGTCGAAAGACCTCGAACAGATACAGCAGAAATCAGCAGCACCAACTGCCTCCTGGCCCTCTCTGAATAGTCTCAGGGCATCTTTACAGGCAAAGGGTCCTCATTTGCAAGACAGCGCCTCAGTTTTACGTCTCATTTGAAGAACAGCACCTCAGATAATGTGGCACTCCTTCCGTACTGCACTGGACTGTCAGCCTAGATTACTTACCCAAGCTTCCCGAGTGGTGCTTGAACGCAACCTTCTGACTAAGACAAGCAGATTATCAACTGGGCCAAACTGGCACTTAATAGACTTGCTACAAAAGGAAGATTCCCGTGGACCCAGGATTGTGATGACCATCCCAGGTTTTGAGGAGGACTGGAAAGCGAACAAAAAATCCGTTGCCCAAGTCTATCCCATACTCACATTGTCTTAGTAAGTTTCCTCTAGGAAGGTTCCCTCAGCTTTCTCCAGGTGGAAGGGAGGTCTGAATTTTCTGCTGTTTAACGTGTTCTCATTTAAAGACAAATTTCTTAGCTGTACTGGGCAAACTTGGGAAAAGGGAATCCCAAGACTATCACATTGGGGACAATTTCAACCCCTCTCCGCCAGGTGGGATTGACGTGTGGGGACTGGGGTTAAAATGATCCGAATCCATAAACCAGCCTGAGGCCGCACCATTCCACCCAGCGATTTTATCTTCGATGGTTGTTACAGTCCGACCCTCCCAAGCACCAGCACAGACATTGGCGCTCTGCATGGGTTAGATGGTGGTGAAACACCAAGCACGAGTGAGCAGCAGCAGCTGCTGGGGGCGGCCCAAGAGAGCGCTCACTGCGGTGGGGGGCAAAGTCTCTGCTGAGCAGGACAGAGAGAACTTCAGGAGCCTAGCTAAGAAAAGTAAACCACTTACCTCACACCAGCAGTTGCACCAGGTATTATAGATATTAATTTTAATTGCTGATTTTAATCGCTCCATCTTTGGTGGCCGTGCCTTCAGCTGCCATGGCTCCAAGCTCTGGAATTCCCTCCCTAAATAAACCCCTCCGCCCCTCTCTCCTCCTTTAAGATGCTCCTTAAAACCTACATCTTTGTCCAAACTTTTGGTCATCTGTCCAAATATCTATTTGTGTGGCTTGGTGTCAAATTTTGTTTGATAACGCTCCGGTGAAGCGCCTTGGGATGTTTCACTATGTTAAAGGCACTATATAAATGCAAGTTGCTGCTGTATTGCCAAGGAGTTTCAGCAAGATGACTGAACGTGTGGAGGAGTCTGCTTCCAGCCTGTGTGGTGCTGTAATTCTAAACTGACTTACTGCAGTTTGTTTTAAACTTTGCCTGCTGGAAAACTGCTGAAGAGAGTCAGGGAGAAACAAAATGGAGGCATGTCCATACATGGGTTAAATGGGCTAGTGTCACTGATTGGCTGAGGGTGGATGATGTCACAGCCATGTTGATGCTGTATGGCATTGGGGGTAGATAAAGAACTGCTTTAAGGGGGAAGGGGGAGGGGCTCTGACACAAATTTTCAGAACCTCTCTGGCCACAGGGGAGGTGCCAGAGGACTGGAGAACAGTTGTTCAGAAAGGGTAGTAGGGCTAAACCAGGGAATTACAGGCCAGTGCGCCTAACATCAGTGGTAGGGAAATTATTGGAAAAAATTCTGAGGGATAGAATTAGTCTCCACTTGGAGAGGCAGGGATTAATCAGGGATAGTCAGCATGGCTTGGTCAGGGGGAGATCATGTCTGACCAATCTGATTGAATTTTGAGAGGGGGTGACTAGGTGTGTGGATGAGGGTAGTGCAGTTGATGTAGTCTACATGGACTTCAGTAAGGCTTTTGACAATGTCCCGCATGGGAGACTGGTCAAGAAGGTAAGAGCCCATGGGATCCAGGGCAATTTGGCACATTGGATCCAAAATTGGCTTAGTGGCAGGAGGCAGAGGGTGATGGTCGAAGGTTATTTGTGTGACCGGAAGCCTGTATCCAGTGGTGTACCGCAGGGATCGGTGCTGGGTCCTTTGCTGTTTGTAGTGTACATTAATGATTTAGAAATGAATGTAGGAGGTATGATCAGTAAGTTCGCAGATGACACGAAAATTGGTGCAGTGGTAAATAGTGAGGAGGGAAGCCTCAGGCTACAGGACGATATAGATGGGATGGTTAGATGGGCAGAACAGTGGCAAATGGAATTTAACCCTGAAAAGTGTGAGGTGATGCATTTTGGGAGGACAAACAAGGCAAGGGAATACACAATGAATGGTAGGACCCTAGGAAGGACAGAGGAACCTTGGTGTGCATGTACATAGATCCCTGAAGGCAGCAGGACAGGTAGATAAGGTGGTTAAAAAGGCATATGGGATATTTTTATTCTATGCCTCGGCTAATGAAAGCAAGAGCAGGGAGGTTATGATGGAGCTGTACAAAACGCTAGTTAGGCCACAGCTGGAATACTGTGTGCAGTTCTGGTCACCAAACTATAGGAGGGATGTGATGGCATTGGAGAGGGTGCAGAGGGGATTCACCAGGATGTTACCTGGGCTGGAGCGCTTCAGCTATGAAGAGGGACTGGACAGGCTGGGGTTGTTTTCCTTAGAGCAGAGAAGGCGGAGGGGGGGGACCTGATTGAGGTGTACAAAATTATGCGGGGCATAGATAGGGTAGATAGGAAGGAACTTTTCCCCTTAGTAGAGGGGTCAATAACCAGGGGGCATAGTTTCAAGGTAAGGGGCAGGAGGTTTAGAGGAGATTTGAGGAAAAACTTTTTCACCCAGAGGGTGGTTGGAATCTGGAACTCACTGCCTGAAAGGGTGGTAGAGGCAGGAACCCTCACAACATTCAAGAAGCATTTAAATGAGCACTTGAAATGCCATAGCGTACAAGGCTACGGACCAAGTGCTGGAAAATGGGATTAGAATAGACAGGGCTTGATGGCCGGCGCGGACACGATGGGTCGAAGGGCCTCTTTCTGTGCTGTATAACTCTGACTCTATGGCAGAACAGGAGCAAGGAATGGTCAGACATGATTGCCAGTTCTTCAAAGGATTTTTTTTTGTGGGGGGGGGGGGTAATATGCATTTTTTGCATTATTACTGAGCATAACAATTATTGATGGCCACCATATTGGGTGTCTTCTCCAACTGATCTACTTTGCCATCTCGCGCGGAATCAGCACTCTGCAATCTACTCTGGTAAGTCCGATCATCTCCAGGGACACTTGCAGCCGGGCCCTCACAAAGGAAGTCAGTGCCACCAACCCTTGCAGCTCTGGTGGAAGCTCAAACGGCTCCACCTTGGAAAGACGGGCGTCCAACTGGGACCGGTTGGTGAACTGATCAGCAGGGGCTTTCCAAGGAGTCACTCGTCCTCTGCCACTTGCAATGAAGTTCCAAAATGTATCACAAGGGTCTCAAACAAACCCACTGAAAAATAAAGCACACGTCTCTACAGGAAATCAAAACTCCGAGCAAACCGACACTACGTACATCACTTGAGCCTTGAAGTATCTTCAGTTTTTTTAAAAATCAAATAGAACACCAATGAATTTCAGAAACGTGGCTTCAATAGTAGAAAATATATTCTGTGCAATGGGATAATTGCACAAAGTTAACTAAACAAAAATATTAACAGTAGAAAATGCTGGAAACACTCAGCAGGCCAGGCAGCATCTGTGGAGAGAACGTTTCAGGTCTGTGGCCCTTCGTCTGACGAGGACGAAGGGTCACAGACCTGAAACGTTAACTCTGTTTCTCTCTCCACGGATGCTGCCTGGCCTCCTGAGTGTTTCCAGCATTTTGTGTTGTTATTTCAGATTTCCAGCATCCGCAGTATTTTGCAATTGTAAAGTATTAACAGTGTTTGTAGTAATTGTTGCAATCACACCACAAGGTGGCATCGTTTGATTGAAGTACATAAAATGGTGCCGATCAGTACAGTTTAAGAGAACTACAGCTTTCTATTTGTTTGAGACATTCTAAAAAATGCTTTAATGCACACATTTTAATAATAATCTGCTCCATATTAATATCATACTTAGATTTCCAAATACACATATGCTCAGTAACTGAATCTTAGCCAGAATTAGCCTAGAATAACTTCACAGCGGTGTTTAAAATTCAACTGGAGCTTGTAAAACTTCACAGGAGTCTCTCAGGTTGATAGGAATCAGGCACTTGTCACTTTGTTAACTGTATACTATTCAATTAAACTGCAGCTCTGTGACATTTTCTAACCACTGCTGAGACTATTCAAGGAAAAATATAAGCTGCTTCAGAAAGAGAGTACAAATGCTTACCAGCTTCCAGTTTAGACAGAATATTCTCAATTTGTCACAATATCACTTCATATTTTAAGAAAAATTGATGCCAAGTTTCCCCATTTGTCAGTATACAAATCCTTGCCTGTTTACATACTTCTAACATGTAGATAGATCAGGTGATTTTGAGTATTAAAACCAATGACAAAGTTTGAAGATTTATTCATTTTATTTATAAACGCAAGTTAACACAAAAATGAATGGATATTTTTTCCTTTATACAGTTTTTTTTGCAAAATATTTTACCAGCTATCCATCAGTTCTACAAAGCAAAGAGTAAATCACAAAGATTTTGATTTTACATCTTCAAAGCTCCTTAATGTCTGAGGTCTGTACATTAAAAATACATGCATGCCTTGTTTTATTAACCTGTCCCTCATTCTAGAAAATATTAAGCTTTTCCATAGTTGCCTATACAACAGAAACAACGGGAATGGAGATAGCAAACAAATGTGCTTAGATAATTTACTGCAACGTGGAAATTCTTACACGACAGATCTTTCAAAGTGTCAAGACAGATAAATTTTTGAATAGAATATATTTATATAAACCATTGTAATTGTGCTCTACAAGAAGCAATATGAACACAAAGGCAAAGTTGCCTTCCTTGCACCATCCACTAACAGCTCATCAGCTTGATAAATAAATGGAAAGTTATAAATCACTAATACACTTTCTGTATCATACACCATGCATTCCCTTATCTACTGTACATGCTGAGTTCACAAGAAAACAGATAAATTTAAGGTTGTTGTTTAATCGAGTAGTCACCCCATTTGCAGTCCAATTGTGATAAAAGTTTTGTGGAAGTTAAAAATTCAAATGAGTCACGTTATGTGATGTACTCTGATTATCAAAAAAGTAAAATTTTCTCATTCACGTGGAGTATCTAAGTTAGCTTTCTTATAGTGTTGAGCCAAGTTCCTCCTCCTCGTCTATGTGTAGCAGCACCTTCACATCGCTTGGAGTCTCCTCAAATGGGCATGGGTTGTCCAGCTGTTTAAAAAAAGCCACAAAATGGCTCAGTCATTGAGCGTCAAGATTCTTTTTATCAGCCTCTTAGAAACCAGAAAGAAAACCCCAGAACAGTCCCGAATAGTCAGTCTTCCTTGCAGTTTGAAAAATGGTCAAGAGAGTACAGAAAACACTCTGCAACTTAACCCTGGAGAATTTCCCAGTGCTGGTTCATACTTCGACTTTGTGAAGTATACTCATGCTACTATACCAGTGCAATTCGTGGTACTATTCAAGTATGCCATAATAGCAAACTTCAAGATGTGAATTCTATTAAGACTTGTGTATTTAGGCTGGCTTGAATCAATGGTGTAACCAAAGTATCTTATTGCCCTGAATGTTTAGATGAAAATTCAAACATACAAGCTTCTCCAAGTTGCTTCAAGAGGAAGTCTTTCTAAGTGGGCCTAAGTAGCAGCTACTGCATGAAAAAAAGTGAGCTCTAACTTTACCTGGTGACCCGTACCATTGCAGACAAAAACGCAGAGGTGCACCCCACTATCCGAATTCAAACACTGGTTTATTTAACACTGAGGGCAGGGTTCAGAACAAGACCTTTAAATGCAGCAGAATGGAGGAAGATGGACTGACCAAGTTGGCCGCAACAAGTTCTCACGTGGACTACGTACCTCGTGATTTGCTCCTGCTGTGTAAATGGTCATTCTTATTTGTATGTGAAGGTTGAACTAATGAGGAACATTTCAAAAGTAACTCAACAGAGAGTCTCAGAGTCATAAAGGGAACCTCAATATCCATCAACCTCCACGTGCAGCTGCAATGTCTGCCAAGCTGCTGTGGGGAGGCAAATGTCAGTTACTTGCCCACAAGAAAGTAATATTGGAAAGAATTACCATGGACTGTTTGTCTATTTCCTGGAGGCCAGTTTCACAGTGGCACCGGCAGAGGCTTGGGAACAAGTTACATTTAGGAATTCAGTGACACAGCATGACCCAAGAAAGGGGAAAGAGAAGCAAATATCCTTTGGAAGAAAAGAATAAGTCAGGCTTGAGAAATAATTTAAAACTATTGAGATGACCCTTTTAATACAGATGCCTGCACAAAACCTTTCCAAATGGTTTTCCAAGTGTCTAAATGTTTGAACTGGGTAAATAAAGCTTTCTCGATGGATTGACTCTCATCCATCCCTGTTTCACACCATGTCCTCTACAAAAAGTTATCACTAATGAAATAGTGGTCTGTGTGGGAATAGGCAGTACATCATCATTGCAATAGTTATGAATTATTTCTCAAGTCTGACATATTCTCTTAAGAAATAAGAGCAGAAGTAGGCCATACGGCCCCTCGAGCCAACTCCACCATTCAATAAGATCATGGCTGATCATCGACCTCAACTCCACTTTCCCGCCGGATCTCCATATCCCTTGATTCCCCTAGCGTCCAAAAATTTATCTATCTCAGCCTTGAATATACTCAAAGACTCGGCATCCACAGCCCTCTGGGGCAGAGCAATCCAAAGATTCACAACCCTCTGAGTGAAGAAATTCCTCCTCATCTCAGTCATAAATGGCCTACCCCTTATCCTGAGACTATGCCCCCTAGGGTATTTGCTTCTCTTTCCTCTTTCTTGGGTCATGTTGTGTTCTGCAAGAGACACCTCTGGTTCAAGAGGATGGTCAGCAACTAAATAGCTTTTCTAAATTCAATTGTTTTCATCTCTCCAGTCCCAGCATCTTCCCTAATACCCACTGCGACTAAATCAATGCTGGCCGTCTTAATTCTATATTCCCCCTCCCCCCTTCTGTTATTGTGGACAACCTTAGCTGTACCGGAAAGAAAAATGAAAGACACAAAGCAGTGGGGGGGGGGGAAAGCTAATAGAAACTGAAAGCAATGGGAGGTCAAATAAACAAAGGCAACATAAAAAAAAGCAGAGAGGGAAGAGGAGGCAAAATTTTACACAAGATTGTTTCGATTACAGGAAATGGAACCTGCACTGATAGGGCTCATTATGATTCAGTGATATTCCTGCTTGGTGTCCATGATCATGTGCAAGTTTAATGATCATCTCTCAGCAGGTTCTGGGATGCTGCTTTTGAACTTCTACCTACCTTTGAACTGGATGTAGCAGGCATTGCAGTAGAGTCTGTTGTTCCGCACTCGGACCTCTGCTCCAGATTCTGTACCCCCAAGGTCAACGCTGCATGAGATGCACTGTGCACGAAAGACGACTATTTATTTAGAGCTTTCAAGATATTACACAACGGTTGAAAGTCAAAGAAAGGAATCAAGTCCTAAAGAAACAGCGTGTCTTTTTATTAGCCGAAATTTCAGGACAGAAATGAGAAAGCAATAACTGGCTATGTAACAGAAAGGTGGGTCACAGGTTCACACCAATTACTTCCCTCATACACAAGCAGTAACTAGGCAGCTCACTGATGGAAGGCCATCAATGGGTTCAGCTCCTCCAAGACAACTGCTTCACTCCGAGTTGTACAATGGCCGGGGAGGGGGGTGGTGGTGGGTGGCCTAGGAGCAGGTTACCAGCCCACCCTCTCAGGAGGCAACACCTCATAGCTTGGGGCAGCCAAGTGAAAGGGCACAAGATATCAATAATTTAAAAGGTACCTTTAACTTCACAAATGGTGAAAAGGGGCAAAATAAAACCAATAAAATGGCAAATTCTCAACTTCAGTGGGAAAGTCAGCAAGACCGAGGAGGGATAATTACACAAAAATAGGGATTCTAGGAGGTACCCTTTGGCATTATCTTCTTGTGGTCAAGCTCAACAGAATTAGTAAAGGCTTGTGAACAAGTAATGCATCCGGGCATCATTGTCTACCGCACAATGGGTTCAGGGAGGAAAAACGACAAATATTTCAGAGGCAGGCGAGAAAAGATAAAAATTGGCCAAATAAATGACATGATGAGCCTGGGCATGCATAAAGCAAAATGCACATAAAAAAAAATTGTTCACATCAAGCAAAAGTGGTCCTGCTGTCTCTTTCGCGACTGCACAGATCACTGATGCATTAAAGAAGCTATACAGTCGAGTCACTCTGCACCGGGAAGCAAAGTACTAATGTGTTAATGAATGTGAAAATACAGGCATTAGTAGGGAGTGAAGATACAGGCATTAGTAGGAAGAACAGAAAAAAAGTTAAATGGCAAATTGATATGGTATAGATTTGTGCAAATATAAACCTAATAAAAGGTAGTGATGAAGCAAGTGCTCTCCATGTTAGCTGAAAATAAAAGCCATCAATTATGATAGAAGCATAAGCAGGGAGTTGTGAATTCTGCCAATCTGCAACAGAATCAAAATTATGATTACAAAATTTTGGCACAGGTTGCCCTGGGTTAGTATGGCGCTAAAATGCTTCTAGAACAGCTGCAGAATCCATGCAGTATTCAAGTCCAAAAAAGGGTTAGGGTTAAGGTTAAATAATGAATCATTTTTCTTCCAAAAGCAATTAGCTTTATAATAATTACTGTGCATCTTTGAGTAAAATGTCTGCATGGATTCATGCAGTGTCAAAATATTAATACAAAGCCGACTTGTAGAGTTCTAAGCAAGCATGCGTGTCTTTAGCCAACATCCCTAATCATCACTTAGCAGTATTCTCTCTCTCTCTCTCTCTCATAGCTGGTCCCTAGCCTCACCTTAAAACAATGTAAATGATAACAAAGACCAAGAGATTCGATGATCATGGCAGCTCCTTTGCCCAGAGGGCTATCACAGTATGAACAGATCTTCTTTCCACTTATTGACCTGGATACAGAACAAAAAGGGGACCAACTATATAAATGCTATACAGGTACGAGAATTATGACATTAACCCTGTGGAATGTTCAAGACGTCAATTCGTTGGATCTTTGTGATCAATATAAAGTGGAGAGATACAAGGCCCCAGCCCTAAAGCTAGGACCTTTGAGCTGGGCCTGTAGTCTGTGACTAAAGTGTCGATGTTCTTCCATCAGCATTAGATGGCCTCAAGATTACATGAGAAACAATTGTACAGAAAGAGTCTTTACTACAAGAAAAAACAACCATACACCCTGCACAAAGAAAATCTGATCATGAACAAGAAGCCCCCCAAAAAACTTGGAATGCTCACTTTTACATATGTTTAAAGATTTGGGGCTAGAAATTGGGTACCTCAGCGCCTCCAGTTATCGCCTCCGGGGGGGGGGGGCAGTAACAGGGTGCTAATCACTTACCGACCGGGCGCGGCGACAAGATCGACTCCCGTTATATTCGGCAGAAGGTTTGTAGCGGCGGTACGTTGCGCCCTGATCTCCTTCGCCCGGAGATCTTGACATTATCGCCGTGCGCATCGCCCCGGTCCCGAGCTTCGGTTCCGCCCCCTGCAGCATCGCCGGGCGAAAACACCGGCAGCTGCAGGAGGCGTTCATCGGGAGGCCGGGCGGTTCGGGGGCTGAGGTAAGGGGGAAAAAAATTGTGAAATGCTCTTTTTTTTCCCCCAGCGCTCGATCAGCCCGGCTCTCTGCTGCAGTGCATCGGGCGGATCGGGCCGGATCGCGGCTGCCGTTGGGGACCAGGTAAGTTTTCCCCTTGCAGAGCCTGCAGCGATGGCCTTTCCCTTTAAGGAAGGGAAGGAGCCTTCCAACATGGCAGCGCTGCACGGCCCATTGTGCAGCTGCTCACCTACCACCCCACATGCTGCCTGTTATGCGCCAGGAAGGAACTGGAGAGCTTGAGTCAACACTCCACTTCCTTCCTGGAGTGCAAAAACAATTTTTTTTTTTTTATATAAAGTTGACAATTAGCGCCTGGCGCTAATTTTTTCGACTTTTAAAATTTAGCGCCCCAAACCCGGGGGGGGGGGGGGGGGGGGGGGGGGGGGGGGAAGATACCGAATTTCTCCCCTGTAGAGTTTTGGGGGGGGGGGGGGGGGGGTGGAAATCAGGGCAGCATTGGAGCATTTTCAGATGGACTAGAAAATCTAATTTCAACTCTTGAACATTTCTGATATGTCTGCATTTCAGAGGTGTGTCCATCGGGTTTGATTTCAGCAATTCTTCCAAACTAGCTGGAGATTTCTATTTAGATAACATTTCTCAGTGTTTCAGTCACCCCCTCTTAACAGGTCTTGAAAATCACTGGTTAAAAGTGGGTATCTTTTGGGCAGCATTCCTGCAGTGACTTGAGGAGAAGCTTTGCTCCGGTGAAATGAATGTAGAGTGCTGGTATTCCCATTCACGTCTCGGATTACAGTTTGAAATACTAAACAAGCTAACAAGGGGACAATAGTGACATTGATAAGTCGACAGATACGGGTTTCTTCTATTTATGATTACGTGAATTTGGAAGAACGCCCGGCCTGTTTAGCAAAACTGTGCATGAAAAAATTATAAGAGTCCGTGAACTATTGTGAAGAGCATTTTCCATGAAGTAGTTCTGGCATTTACACAGAGTATAAAGCACAAACATTGAATTATACACACGCAACTAACACACTGCACAACATTTTCATCCAACTGTTGACGTGCCGAGCCATACCTGTTGCCTTGAGTTGTCTGGGACTGAGCAGTTGGGGCAATGGAAGGGTTCTTGGTCCGTGATGCTGTTCGCACTGATCCAGTGGATTGAGGTGGTAAGGTCGATGATGGAGTGCGCATGTAGGATCGGTTTGAAGTGGAGACTGGGTGGTGAGCTGGTTCCTTTCCCAAGGAATGCACTGACTCGGAAGTTGATCCCCAAGTGTTTGCTGGGGAATCCAAGTTATCCAAAGATTCACCCCTGAAACAGAAGTGATCATAATACAATTCACTCAATGCTTCTGATTCGCATAATGTTATTTTTTTTTTTTTTTTTTTTATATAAAGTACACTGGGACTAAATCAGCCTCCCATGTTCCACATTAATAGCATAAAATCATAATTGCAGCCACCCCACAATAAGCTTTAGGAAGGCAAAGAAATGCCAAATTTCAGGAGCCCCTGGGTGGCGTGGAGGACGAGAGATCTGCAGACTTTCACCAATCTGTCGAAGTGCTCAACTGGTCAGCCCACTCACTCTCACTCTCCCTCTTCTCCTCTCCTCTCCTCCCCTTCCCATCACATTCAACATGCATGTAGCACCTGAGGTGCCTCCATCAAAATATTGTTTAGTATTTTTGTATCTACTACAAATAAAATGTGGCAAAATACACTTTTGCTATTTTTTTTCTTCTATAAAAGAGCTTTACTTGCATATCTTTTTTAATTCTAAATCCTGCTCATTCATCTCGCAGGCTAAGAAAGAGGGAAATTGTGTTTAACTAACTTGATTGAGTTTTTTTGATGAGGTAACAGAGAGGGTTGATGAGGGCAATGCGGTTGACGTGATGTATATGGACTTCCAAAAGGCATTTGATAAAGTGACACATAATAGGCTTGCCAGCAAAGTTAAAACCCATGGAATAAAAGGGACAGTGGCAGCATGGATACGAAATTGGCTAAGTGACAGGAAACAGAGAGTAGTGGTGAATGGTTGTTTATTGGACTTGAGGAAGGTACACAGTGGTGTTCCCCCGGGGTCGGTACGAGGACCACTGCTTTTCTTGATATATATTAATAACTTGGACTTGGGTGTACAAGGCACAATTTCAAAATTTGCAGATGACACAAAACTTGGAAGTATAGTGAACAGTGAGGAGGATAGTGATAGACTTCAAGAGGACATAGACAAGCCGGTGGAATGGGCAGACACGTGGCAGATGAAATTTAATACAGAAAAGTGCAAAGTGATACATTTTGGTAGGAAGAACAAGGAGAGGCAATATAAACTAAAGGGTAGAATTCTAAATGAACAGAGACACCTGGGGTATATGTGCACAAATCGTTGAAGGTGGCAGGGCAGGTTGAGAAAGCAGTTAAAAAAGAATACGGGATCCTGGGCTTCATAAATAGAGGCAAAGGGCTGGATTTTACCAAATCCAGCCCTGAGGAGGCAGGGCCTCAAACCCACTCCCAACCCGCCTCCAACCAATCTTCCCGGGAGTCGGGTCCCCAATTTGCGCAGGGACCCGACTCCTAGCGGCGGGAAGAGGATTATAGCCACTTAACTGCCTGTTAATAGATAGTTAACAGGCAGTTAAGAGGCTTTTTCCAATTTTTCGACTGCCGCTTCGGGCTTCCCGACGTCGGGGAACCCCGCCAGGATAAGTGAGGCGTGCTGTGGGTCTGTTGGTGTTTGGACGACAGCTGCAGAAGTAGTGTGAAGGATGCAAAGTGACACTGGTGAGCATCAGAGGTAAGGACATGTTGTGAAAGTAATGTTTAATGGAGTTAGATGTTTCTGCAGGTGACAAGCTGTGAAGTGTTTGTGTAGCCTCATCTCATCGGGAGAAGTGACAGATGGCTTCTGCAATCTCAGCTGCAGCTGCCATCTGTTTTATCCTAAGGAGAGTGTAATTGGAGAGCCTGGGTGAAAGGGCTCACCTTTGGACAGTGATTGTCAGTGTTTGACAGCACCTCAATGCTGTCAAACACTGTCAAATCATCTGTCAAACAAGTGTGGTGCGTATGCCTTTAATAAAACCGGCAGATGAAGCGTCATCAACTGACGTCATCTGACACCGACTTTCTCTTAATTGGCCGGCAAGCCGATCAGGGCAAAATAGCGTCTGTTTGTCAAATGTCATTGGGGGCGGGACTAGAACACGGAAGGCAGCAGTCCTGCCCCCAGTGAGTAAAATCCAGCCCATAGAGTACAAAAGCAAGGAAGTTATGATGAACCTTTATAAAACACTGGTTTGGCCTCAACTGGAGTATTGTGTCCAATTCTGGGCACCGCACTTTAGGAAGGATGTGAAGGCCTTAGAGAGGGTGCAGAAAAGATTTACAAGAATGGTTCCAGGAATGAGGGACTTCAGTTACATGGATGGACTGAGAAGCTGGGGTTGTTCTCCTTAGAGCAGAGAAGGTTGGGAGGAGATTTGATAGGTGTTCAAAAGCATGTTTCCATTGGTGGAAGGGTCGAGAATCAGAGGACACAGATTTAAGGTGACTGGCAGAAGATCCAAAGGCGACATGAGGAAAAACTTTTTTACGCAGCGAGTGGTTAGGATCTGGAATGCACTGCCTGAAAGGGTGGTGGAGGCAGATTCAATCATGGCTTTCAAAAGGGAATTGGATAGGTACCCGAAGGATAAACATTTGCAGGGCTACGGGTAAAGGGCGGAGGAGTGGGACTAGCTGAGGTGCTCTTACAGAGCGCCGGCAGGGACTCGACGGGCCGAATGGCCTCCTTCTGTGCTGTAACCATTCTATGATTTTACACATCCTAACAAAACTCGGGCAGTGAGGCAAGAGAGCGTCCTGCTATTTGATAGTGTAATGTTTTGTACTTTAAAGAAAAACTTTTTTAGGACATTATTACACTAAAAGAGTTCACCTGAATGTATTTCTGTCAGGCTTGTGGTGCAAACAGTATGCACTGAATTAAATCACCATCCTCGATTTGTCAATCGCTAATTGCTGCCACAGTTCTTGGTTGGGGCTCTGTCTCACAGATCAAAGTGTTTGGATGCAATGGTTTAAGCCATTCCATCCAATTACAAGCATCATGTGGGACTATTTATAGTACATGTTCGTTTGGCAGCTGTATTTCTGTGAGTAAACACTGTTTTGATATTAAATCCAGTGAAGGTTTGACAACCCAAATGCCGTTATGAGTAATAAAGCTTTAAAGTGATTTGTTCCAAGATATCTTCAAAGGCACTGGAGCTATTTCTTGGGTGGTATTGCATGGAATCAGCAAATAGTGCAAAGCCAGCACTTTTGGAATTAGCCAGAAGGCTATATGATAGTAAACTGCCATGACAGATGCAATTGGCTGTTTCAAGAGTGAGATTTATGTTGAAATTTAGTGCAAGGGAAATGTCTTTGTTGTTTTCATTCCAAGAATAGTCAAATCTGTATTTTTTGTAAGTTCAATAATCTTCTACCTGTTTAACGTTCAATAAATTAGTCTAATGGTTTATAGCCTGATCCATGGTCGGACACATTCTTCTACCTACTTAAGGCAAGAGGATCACGTGGTGACACATATCATAGTACAGGAAACTTTGTGCTATCTGGCACCCACGGGACCGAGCTACTGCCGTTGCCTCAAAACTTCCGGATAGACCAGCGTCAATGTTATCAGATAGGAGCTTTTCATCTCCGTATCTGACAACAAAAACTGTTGCTTAGCAACAGCTTGTCAGCGCTCGGCCCGTGGCTTGGAAGCGTCTCTGAAGCTGTTGCTAAGATACAGAGACGCTTTCTAGAGCCTGCCATATCTGACCACAAACACTGTTGCTCAGCAACAGCTTGTAAACACTCGGCCCAGTAGCTTGGAAGCGTCTCTGAAGCTGTTGCTAAGCTACAAAGACGCTTTCCAGAGCCTGCCTGTGAAAAGAATGCTAGGAGAAGAAAAAAAACCTAACCAAAACGGCTGCTGATTTCTGCCGTTAGATCGAAGTTGCCGGACATTCAACCTCCGGATAGCACAAAGTTTCCTGTAGGTTGGAGCACAGCGACAGGGTTCTTTGATCGACAGGTCTCGTGACATTTACCTCGACATTGGGTAGGTAAAGCCACATTCTGGTTTATAGGGAATGTGATATTTGCTTATGAAAGTGGCCATAGACACTGAACCCAAGAAATATCTAGCATAAAAATCCAAAAATGTAAGGCTTAGTGATGTTTTCATCGTGGGTGTCTGAAGACAAAGTGACATTTCAACAAAACCAACTCTATTTTTTCCCTAAACACTAGTCAATGTTCTCTGGCATTGCACATGGAGGGAGAAGAGGCCGAGAGGGAGGGAGAAGAGGCCGAGAGGGAGGGAGAAGAGGCCGAGAGGGAGGGAGAAGAGGCCGAGAGGGAGGGAGAAGAGGCCGAGAGGGAGGGAGAAGAGGCCGAGAGGGAGAGTGTGAAAGGCCAAGAGGGAGAGGAAAAAAGGGCAGAGAGGGACACACACACACGTTAGAGAGCAGGACCAGGGAGCACAGACTTAATTCAGTCCCCATTTTAAAGCCATACCGTCTTTGCTTATTTTTAAATGTTTTGATTTGATAGTTAAGCAGCAAAATTTAGTGCAGTTTGACAATTAGAGGTAGTTGCAACCTAGGTGTTTATCCACAGTACAGGTTAAGGAACTGGAAGATACAAAACAGAGGCACCACAGTGCCACAACGAGTGGGATTGTGTGATTAGTGTGAACATTTATATAGGCACTTCAAAGTATGGACACAGGAATTTATAAAGGGAAAAGTTGATAAAAGTGTGACAATAAATAAGGTTTTGTAGACAGGAAGTGTGCAGAGATACAAGATCTTCAAGTCTAACCACCTCCTCTTGACATTCAATGGTATTACCATCGCCGAATCCCCCACCATCAACATCCTGGTCGTCACCATGGACGAGAAACATAACTGGACCAGCCACATAAATACTGTGGCAACAAGAGCAGGTCAGAAGCTGGGTATTCTGCAGCGAGTGACTCACCTCCTGACTCCCCAAAGCCTTTCTACCATCTACAAGGCACAGGTCATGAGTATGATGGAATACTCTCCCCTTGCCGGGATGAGTGTAGCTCCAACACCACCCAAGTCGAAGCAGCCCACTTGATTGGCATCCCATCCACCACCTTAAACATTCATTCCCTCTACCACCGGCGCACCGTGGCTGCAGTGTGTACCATCTACAAGATGCACTGCAGCAACTCGCCAAGGCTTCTTCAGCAGCACCTCCCAAACCTATGAGCACCAGCACCTAGATGTACATGCTCATGGGAACACCACCACCTCCAGGTTCCCCTCCAACTCACACACCATCCTGACTTGGAAATAGATCACCGTCCCTTCATCATCGCTGGGTCAAAATCCTGGAATTCCCTCCCTAACAGCACTATGGGAGTATCTTCACCACACGGACTGCAGCGGTGTCTCACCACCACCTTCTCAAGGACAATTAGGGAAGGACAATAAATACCGGCCTTGCCAGCGACACCCACATCCCGTGAATTAATAAAATAAATACTACTGCTGCTTTGATGTGACTCATACCTCCTCATTGATCCATAATTACTGAGTGCATTCTTAGTAGCAACACTGGCACTGCGCTGTCTGATCCAGCTATTGTCGTTTAGGAGTTGGGTCTTCCTGCGCATCTCTTGCAGGATTTTCTGTCGCTCCTGCTCAGCGTGCGAGAGTGGCGGCTCTTTCTGTTGTGAGGTTTTCGATTGTGACTCGCTCTTAATCCACGCGCTGTCTGGGACTTTGCTCTTCACATCACCTATCAACCAAAGCAGATAATCGTTAAGAGCCCAAATGTTTTGCCACTGCCCTTCAATTGGTCTATTGGCTGTAGTAGAAAAGTTCGGATTATCCCGACTGATTGTATTTAAAGATGGGGTGTCTGCAATTGCAAATACCAAACCCCATTTGCGTGGAGTGTTATGAACAAACCCAAGCGCATCATCGCAGTGCTGAAATACATTTGCATAGTTGTGCGTATGAATTGGCAGAACATTCTTTCATCATAATTACGTCATCGGCATAAATCGTGTGAATCGTCAGATAAAAAATAAATCAGTGTAGAGCATTGATAACATGCAGAACGACCAACTCTCCAGGACAAATTATTTAATTTTCAAATCAGTGTAGCCCAAAATAAGCTCTCGTACTCAAAATTGATTTGGAATGGCCTGTTCCATTAGTAGATTATAACAGAACCGGGGGAAGAAAATCACGATTGCGATGGTTAGTGCGATCAGGCAACTAT
Source organism: Somniosus microcephalus (assembly GCF_052327205.1). Taxonomy (NCBI): domain Eukaryota; kingdom Metazoa; phylum Chordata; class Chondrichthyes; order Squaliformes; family Somniosidae; genus Somniosus; species Somniosus microcephalus. The sequence goes on along the minus strand of NC_140996.1, from coordinate 25,111,925 downwards.
CAGGAACAAATAGCACGTTTAGCGTTAAAATATTGGTCATCCAAGAATCAAGGCAGCGCTGCACCAGCACATTCAGCAGGTGCCTTGCACATCGAGGGAACATGCCTGTGATTAACTTGCCACCGACAAGATGATTCATTTGAGAAACATTTCCATTTTGAAGCAGAACTCAGTGCATCTTAAGAAAAAAAAAATGCTCGACAATGGAAGCAGCGGTTTAAAGCGCTAATTAGTTTGATCATCGGCATGATAGAAAAATGATGGTAAAGGTTGGCTGCTGATCAGAGGGCATATTCCCCACCTCTCTCTGGGTCAGCATATTTCATCTGATTAAGGATTTTCAGCCTCTCAGTTTCCAATTCAACTCGTGTTGCATCCTGTGTCTTCCCCGAACTCCTGCGAAGTTTGTCGTCTTCGAGCAGCCACTGGGCCACACCACCCACTGGTCTCACATTTACACCTAAATGCACGTTTGAATAGGCACACAGCACGCCATTAGCTCTCATGCAAGGAGAATGTTTTCAATGTGCGTTCAAATAAAAGAAAGTTAAAGGCAAAGGCCAAGAAATGCTTGAACATTTTTTTTTAAATGCCTAATCCCATCTATAATCCACCCCACATATACTGTAATAACAGTTATTTGCTCTTGGCTGCATAATGCATACCCAAGCATATCTGTAACTGAAGCAGAGTCTGGTACCCAAACAAATGAGCGCCGACTGGGTTCTTCAGTAATTACATTTGCGACAGGCTCGTGTTTATTAATTGGAATATTTTAAATTTAAGTTGCATTTCATTCAACTTCTTTTAAGAGGTTGTCAAAGGATATTCATAGGCATAATTGCTCCCTTGTGATTGTTGTAACTGCCTACTTTGAATACCTGCAAAGCCATATTTCACTCTTATACAGGAAACTCTTTGGTATCCGGCACCGACGGGACCAGCGTGTTGCCGGTTGATCAAAAATTCCGGCTGACGGAGAGGGTTACCTACCGAGGCTATTTTTAACAAAGAAAAATTTTTAAAAATCAAGAAATGTGCAGTATACAGTAATTGGGTACTCACCTACAGAATGTTGTGTTAAATGGATGGTGGAAGATGCTTGATTAAGTACAGTACTGCCAGTTGAGGGTAATGCAATGCAATGACTACCAGCAGCGTGGGAGACACACAGTACCCCTGTAAAATGGCGGATCAGAAGAGACTGCCGGCAGCGCGGGAGAGTCAGACTCCTGTTACAGGAGTATTGAGGTGTTCCGACTTCAGACAGCGCCAAGAGGCCGAGTAGTGGCAGTTTGGAGAACTAACCCCCACTGACTAACTCGGCCACCGCAGGAGACTTGGACTCGGCAACATTGCCAGTTATTGAGGTGTTGTTTTCGGAGTGAGATTTTGCCGGTTAATAGAGAATTTCGGATATTTAGGTGCCATTTAAATGAGAGTTTCCTGTAATTGTTATGGTTTCAGAGTCAAAATTCTGAACATGCAACCAATGCTTACTGAATAACTGGAGCCAAGGTATTCTCAATTCATTGAAGATTGAATCACTGGCTGGTTAAAGTGGCTAGCGAAAGGAAATCCAAATCTGTTTTTACTCCCCAATTGAAATACTCGAGGAGAACCTTACCATATCTTGGCGCAGACACCATCTCATCAAGTTCAGAGGTGGACTTTGACTTGGCCCTATAATCATAATAATGGCATTGCAGGCTGGTTATTATATAAAAGTATGTGAAGCTACACCAGTCATTTTCTTATAAACAGATTCCGGATAGACGAGCAGATCACAACAAAACCGAATGACCCCAATTGCCAACGAGCAGCTGCTGAACTATTTCGTGGGCAGACAAAACAAATGGAATATTGACATTTTTCTGCCCCTTTCACCATATTTCGATGTCATCTTCTTTCTCGGTGGTGAAGCACCTACTGTCCACTTACCTAGCACCTCTTCCCCCCCCTCCCATAAACACAACAGAAATACGGCCGAGATCATCTGAAACTTTTGGACCAGCTAGTCCAGTTCATTGAAGCATCAACGTACTGCACCACAATCAGAAAACAATTATGTTCATGCATATGTGACCTAGATTTAAATGTATAAGCAGTTATGGACTATAAAGATAGATAATAAGACACTGCAGGTGAATGCAATCTTTCTAGTAGCTACTGCCATTTTTAAACAAATTCAATCGCTTTAATTTGGGGAACTTTTCTATTTTCTCTTAAAAATTAATAACCGAGTCACTAAATGGTTTCCAATTTTCATAGTGCAATGCATTTAACAGATCACAGCAATCTGGAGTGGAGATGCAGACATCTGGTACTGCAGACGACTTCAATAAATTAGATAGGGCTTCAGAAACTAACTTGGCAGGGGGATGGGATACAGAGGGGAGCTGAAATAGGGGGTGATGTGCTGCCAATTATAGAGAAAAAAACAAGTCAGCTTGGTAGACAGGGCAAATATATAAGGGCAAGGCTGGATGGCATCTATTTTAATGCAAGGAGTCTTGCAAATAAGGTGGATGAACTGAAGGTGTTGATAAACACATGGGAGTATGATATTGTTGCTATCACGGAGACATGGTTGAGGGAGTGGCAAGACTGGCAGCTCAATATTCCGGGGTACAGAATCTTCAGGCGAGACAGAGGGGGAGGTATAAGAGGAGGGGGTGTCGCAATATTAATTAAGGAGTCAATTACTGCAGTAAGGAGGGATGATATATTAGCAGGTTCCTCTAATGAGGCCATATGGGTGGAGCTTAAAAACAAAAAGGGGGCAAGCACTTTGCTGGGAGTGTACTATAGGCCTCCAAACAGTCAGGGGGAGATAGAGGAACAGATATGTAGGCAAATCTCAGAGAAATGTGCAAATAATAGGGTAATAATAATGGGGGATTTCAACTTCCCCAATATTAACTGGGATAGTCACGAGTGTGAAAGGCTCAGAGGGTGTAGAATTCTTAAAGTGCATCCAGGAGAGCTTTTTGAGCCAGCATGTAGAAAGTCCTACAAGAGAGGGGGCGGTACTGGACCTAATTCTAGGGAATGTGGCCGGCCAAGTGGAAAAAGTGCTAGTAGGTGAGCACTTTGGTGATAGTGACCATAATATGGTAAGATTTAAGGTGGTCATGGAAAAGGACAGGGATGGGCCGGAAATAAAGGTTCTAAATTGGGGGAAGGCCGATTTTAATAGGATAAGGCAGGATCTGGCCAAAATGGACTGGGATCAGCTACTTGTAGGAAAATCCGCATCGGAGCAATGGGAGGCTTTCAGAAGGGAGATTGAGATCATACAATGGCAACATGTTCCCGTAAAGGTCAAGGGTGGTTCCAAAAACCACAGGGAACCTTGGATGCCAGGGGATATACGAGAATGGATTAGGAAAAAAAGGAGGGCTTTTGGTAGATACAAAAGGCTAAAGACGGAGGAAGCCCTAGAGGAGTACAAAAAGTGCAGGGGGATACTTAAAAAAGAAATTAGGAGATCAAGGAGGGGCCATGAAATAACACTGGCGAGCAAAATAAAGGAAAATCCTAAGATGTTTTATAAGTATATTAAGGGTAAGAGGATAACTAGGGAAAAAATAGGGCCCATTAGGGACAAAAGTGGCAATCTGTGTGTGGAGCCGGAAGATGTAGGAGGGGTTCTAAATGAATTTTTTGCATCTGTTTTCACTATGGAGAAGGACGATGTAGACATAGAAATAGGGCGGGGGGACTGTGATATGCTCGAACATATTAACATCGAGAGGGAGGAGGTATTGGCGGTTTTAGCTGGCCTAAAAATGGATAAATCCCCAGGCCCGGATGAAATGTATCCCAGGCTGCTATGTGAGGCAAAGGAAGAGATTGCGGGGGCTCTAACACATATATTCAGGACCTCTCTGGCCACAGGGGATGTGCCAGAGGACTGGAGAACCGCTAATGTAGTACCATTATTCAAGAAGGGTAGTAGGGAAAAACCGAGGAACTACAGGCCAGTGAGCCTAACATCAGTGGTAGGAAAATTATTGGAAAAAATTCTGAGGGACAAAATTTGTCTCCACTTGGAGAGGCAAGGATTAATCAGGGATAGTCAACATGGCTTTGTCAAGGGAAGATCATGTCTGACTAATTTGATTGAATTTTTTGAGGGGGTGACTAGGTGTGGATGAGGGTAACGCAGTGGATGTGGTATACATGGATTTCAGTAAGGCCTTCGATAAAGTCCCGCACAGGAGACTGGTCAAGAAGGTAAGAGCCCATGGAATCCAGGGTGCCTTGGCACATTGGATACAAAACTGGCTTAGTGGCAGAAGGCAGAGGGTGATGGTCGAAGGTTGTTTTTGTGACTGGAAGCCTGTGGCCAGTGGGGTACCACAGGGATCGGTGCTGGGTCCCTTGCTGTTTGTGGTCTACATTAATGACTTGGATATGAATGTAAAAGGTATGATCAGTAAGTTCGCGGATGATACAAAAATTGGTAGGGTGGTAACTAGCGAGGAGGGTAGCCTCAGTCTGCAGGACGATATAGATGGGTTGGTCAGATGGGCGGAACAGTGGCAAATGGAATTTAACCCGGAAAAGTGCGAGGTGATGCACTTTGGGGGGACTAACAAGGCAAGGGAATACACAATGAATGGAAAGACCCTAGGCAAGACGGAGGGTCAGAGGGATCTGGGTGTGCAAGTACACAGATCCCTGAAGGCGGCGGAACAGGTGGATAAGGTGGTAAAAAAGGCATATGGGATACTTATATTCAATGCCTCGGCTAATGAAGGCAAGAGCAAGGAGGTTATGATGGAGCTGTATAAAACACTGGTTAGGCCACAGCTGGAATACTGTGTGCAGTTCTGGTCGCCACACTACAGGAAGGATGTGATCGTGTTAGAGAGGGTGCAGAGGAGGTTCACCAGGATGTTACCAGGGCTGGAGCGCTTCAGCTATGAAGAGAGACTGGGCAGATTGGGTTTGTTTTCCTTGGAGCAGAGGAGGCTGAGGGGGGACATGATTGAGGTGTACAAAATTATGAGGGGCATAGATAGGATGGATGCTGAGGAGCTTTTTCCCTTAGTAGAGGGGTCAATAACTAGGGGGCATAGATTCAAGGTAAAGGGCGGGAGGTTTAGAGGGGATTTGAGAAAGAACTTTTTCACCCAGAGGGTGGTTGGAGTCTGGAACTCACTGCCTGAAAGGGTTGTGGAGGCAGGAACCCTCACAACATTTAAGAAGCATTTGGATGAGCACTTGAAATGCCATAGCATACAAGGCTACGGACCAAATGCTGGAATATGGGATTAGATTAGACAGGGCTTGATGGCCGGCGCGGACACGATGGGCCGAAGGGCCTCTATCCGTGCTGTATAACTCTGACTCTATGACTCTATGAGAATCTTACCACTGCCGTTGAAATTGTTCAGCTCTTTCAGTTTCTGCCAACCGCGCTCTCTCTTCCGCCTGTTGTCTCTGTCTTCTCTCTTCTTTAAGTCGCTCTTGCTCGAGATGCCATTGTTCTTGGCGTTCAAGCTCTCTCTTTTCCTGCAGTTTTCTCTCTTGCTCAAGGCGAGCTGCTGCTTCTTGACGTTCTCGTTCTTCTTGTAACCACAATTCCTCTTGCTGCCTCGCCTCATCATCTTCTCTTTGGCGCCAATCCTCTTCCTCTCCCAGTTCCTGCAATTCTTCCTCGGAGTCCTGTTCGCCCCAAGACGTTGACCAATTTCGAGTAGTGTACCGGTTTTTGACTTCAACAGGCTCATCCACTGCATTTGTAGGCAATTGTGAAGTGTTTGTTTCCTGTAGTATCTTGCGCTCCTATTAAAATTTAAATTATATTTAGCTTACCAAGAGAGACAAAAGGTGCTTCAATCGAACTTTCTTAAAATGTACATAGAGCGGGACGGGGAAGGAGGGTAGGATGGAAGGGGGGAAGGAGTATTAGATTTTCAAGTGCTTACTCCCAAGAAAAGTATCCAGTTCATTCTCCATCTCCCGCCACCACTATAAACAGCATTCTCACATCTCTCCTTTTGAAGTCATGTTGGAGAATGGCTCTATGGTGGACAGATCCTCCAGTAACTCATCCAAGTGTATTTTAGCCACAAAGACATGGCAAAAAGGTCATAGAGTCAAAGTGGAGGTCAAAAGCACAATTATTTTCATATGAGCCCCATATTATTTGACCACTGAAGTCTAGCCGTGCCAGAGAGACGATGGGTGCGTTAGATTACTTGCTGCAAACAGTGTCCTCTTTATTTTTTTTTTAAAAGATATTCAATCAACATATGCAAATACGTGGCGGGCACAAACAACTGGAGCACAGCCCCAAATCAAGAAAATTAGCATCTTGCGAGGTTAGGATATATCCCTCTCCACTGCTGGGCTGGTGCCTTCTTTGCGCTGTGGGGGTGGCATTGAGAACTCAATCAATGAAACATTATGCAATTAAACAGTAGAGTGATTAACTCACGTTAGGTTAGGGAAACCACAGATACAACAACAACTTGTATTTATATAGCGCCTTTGATGTAGTAAAACGTCCCAAGGTGCTGCACAGGAGTATTAAAAGACAAAGGGGGAGAAATTGGGTGGAGCCACAAACGGGGCGCCAAGCTCGCCTGGGCGCCAGATTTTGCGCTGCGATCGGAGCAGCAGCGATCGCCGGAAATTCAGCTTGAGCGCCCCAAGAGGGACACGGGGCGAGGCTCGAGGCGCTCCGCGTCCCTCTTAGGGCGCTGAAACTGCGCACCTCCACCTTAATTTGCGCCACTGCCGCCACAGGTAGGCCCCGTGAACCGGGCGCGATTAGCGAGCGGCGCTACAGAGGCGGTCGCTGCCAAATATCGCGATCGGGGCGGTAGCGGGGCGCTGCGCACACCGATGACGTCATCGGTGGTGGCGCAGCGCAACAGGCTAATGCCGCCATTAGCGCCCCAGCTAAATATCGCGGGAGGCGTGGCCAGTGGCGCTAAAGCCACTGAGTGCCCTTTTTAGGCGCTAACTGGTGGCGCAGCCCACCGAATTTCTCCCCCAAAAACTTTGACACTGAACCACACAAGGCGAAATTAGGGCAGGTGACCAAAAAGGTGGGTTTTAAGGACGTCTTAGAGAGAGAGGTAGAGAGGCGGAGAGGTTTAGGCAGGGAATTCCAGAGCTTAGGGCCCAGGCAACAGAAGGCACGGCCACCAATGGTTGAGTGATTATAATCAGGGATGCTCAACAGGGCAGAATTAGAGGAGCGCAGATATCTCGGGGGTTGTGGGGCTGAAGGAGATTACAGAGATAGGGAGGGGGCGAGGCCATGGAGCGATTTGAAAACAAGGATGAGAATTTTGAAATCGAGGCGTTGCTTAACCGGGAGCCAATGTAGGTCGGCGAGCACAGGGGTGATGGGTGAACGGTACTTGGTGCGAGTTAGGACACGGGCAGCCGAGTTTTGGATGACCTCAAGTTTACGTAGGATAGAATGTGGGAGGCCAGTCAGGAGTGCGTTGGAATAGTCAAGTCTCGCGGTAACAAAGGCATGGATGATGGTTTCAGCAGCGGAATCTTTGATTCTGACCTATTCCTGGCAATTTTCCAATGGATTTAGGACAGACATCCTTGCATCCCGCCCTTGTCTGAAAGGTGGGTCCAGTACCTAAAAATGTACCCGCCCATATTTGGGCAGGTGCGCATTAATGAAATGAAGATGGAGGGGAAACATCCTCCGGCACGTCTCCCTCCACACTGGAAATAGGAGCTGCCAATTGGGGTCCAGTATCCAGCAGTCAATGGTCAATAGTGGGTGGCCTCTAAGGAATAATCATGAAGGGGCTGTGCACAGACCTCAGCAGCAACACAAAAAATAGTTTTTTCCACATAGTTTGATGACTGCCACTTTCTCCCCCCCAAATCTCCAGTCCCCAATCTGGTGAGACTCCCCAGCAAAGGCTGGAGATGCTGCCTCCAATATGTTAAATGACCCCCGAGCCAGAAATACAGTCAGCGTCAGAGGGTCATTTCAGGGACAGCCAAACATCTTCCCCCATCAGAGACACCCCTCAATTAGAAAGCACAGGCCAAAGTCTCCATCCACATTTCTTTCACAGGTTTCAATTCCTCTGGAGACACTGGACCGGGAGACTTGCCCCACTGACAGGCAAGTCAGCAGCTGGCTTGTGAACGTAAGTCTCTCAGAAGCATGAAGGAACACAATGGCCCAGATATTCCAATCCCTACGGGTGAGTACGCGCTGTGTACCCACCCGTAGGGACATCGGAAATGCTGGTTTCAGGCATGCACTGCACGTGTGCTGGAAACCGGCATTTCCGATCTGTCAAGAATGGTCTCGACAGATCCTCCGGCTGCCCTGGAGAAGGGCCTCTGCGGGCAGATAGTTCCGCTTTTTGGAGACCCTTCGCCCGCAGAAAGCCCTTACAATTCTTACGCCTGGTAAAAGCAGGGCTAAAAATAAACTTACCTTTTTTTAAAGTTTTTTTTTTAATTCACTGATTTATCATTTTAAAATACTTTTTTTTTTAAAGTTTATTTTTAGCCCTGTAAAAAAACTTTATTTTTTTCAAAAAATTAAATTTTTGTTTAAAATACTTAATTTATTGTAATTTCAAGTCATTTTAAAAATGTGATTTAAAAAAAATTATTTAAAGTTTTACTATGTTTTGGGGGTGATCTCCATTCATATATTTGACAGGTCTTCCTGTCAAATGTATGAAGGGAGATTCCCTTGTGATTGGCTCCCCATGGCCCACGTGATCCCAGGGACGCTGCGAACTACCTGCGCCTCTGGGATACGTGGGCCCTGCACACTTCGAGGCCCAGGAGCGGAAGCGTGCGCGCCCCGAGAGCCCTCAGGTAAGGGTGCAGATTTTTCCAGATCGCAGGTCTCCGCCCGCGGGAGGCCTGCGATCGGAAAATACGGACCAATAGAACCCAACAGGCTCCAACAGTAGTGGCCACTTGGCATCAATTTTATCAAATTCTTCCCGTCTTCCACATAGGAGCTGGCAATTGGAACCCCACAAAAATATAAGTAATACAAATGTCTATTATGGCATCCTTGTTTTATTGCTGGGAAGTAATCCATGTATTATGCTGATAAAATTAGCTATTTGCTGACCCAGCACCATGGCATTCTTCAGGAAAGGCCCCAGGCCCCCCTCCTCCTCTTGAGGGAAGGTAACCCTAACCCTAACCCAACTTCCCTCCCTGGTTCCCATGCTGGTTGATGCTGTAAACGGCTCCCTCTCCTCAGGTACTGTCCCCGTCCATTTTAAATCTGCCAACATCACCCCTATCAGCCCCTCCTCTGCCTCTGTGTGGTCAGACTGCTTGTCCGCCATCCAGTCCTGGATGAGCCGAAATTTACCCCAATTAAATTTTGGGACGACCGAAGCCATTGTCTTTGGCCCCCACCACAAACCCTGTTCCCTCGCCATGGATTCCATCCCCCTCCCTGGCCACGGTCTCAGGCCGAACCAGACTGTTCGCAACCTCTATGTCCCAGTTAACCTTGAGCCGAGATTCCAACCCCATACCTTCGCCGTCACAAAGACCGCCTACATCCCTCTGCCTATCACTGCCCAAAGCCTCAGCTTACCTGCTGTTGAGCTCCTCATCCAAGCTTTTGGTTACTTCCAGACTTGACTATTCCAATTCTATCCTGACCGGTGATCCATCTTCCACTCTTCCATAAATGTGAGCTCATCCAATACTCAGCTGCCAGTATCCTAACTTGCACCAAGTCCCACTCATCCATCACCGCTGACCGACATTGGCTCAATTTTAAAATTTTCCACCTCGTGTTCAAACGCCTCCATGGCCTCGCCACTCCCCATCTCTGTAACCTTCTCCAGGCTTACAATCTTCCAAGAACTCTTTGTTCTTCCACTCCAGCCTTTTGTGCATGCCCCACTCCCTTCACCCCACCACTGGCAGCCGTGCCTTCGTCAGTCTAGGTCCTAAGCTCTGGAAATGCCTCCCTAAACCTCCGCCTCGCTCTCCTCCTTTACGACTCTGCTTAAAACCCAAATTCCTCAACCAAGCATTTAGTCACACTTCCTAAAATTTCCTTCTTTGGCACGGTGCCAATTTTTTTCCTGAGGACACTCTTGTGAAGTGCCTTGGGACGTATTCCTACTTTAAAGGCGCCATCTCAATACAAGCTGTTGCCCTTCGTGTGGTTCCAACTGTCTCAAGGAACTTGGTCAAATCCAAAGTCCTCACCTCAGCGGATGCCATGGAATAAACCGGTGCCTGTACCAGTGCAACGTCTTGCGAAGTACTGTTTGAGTCACAATCATATAAATGGGGGGGGGGGGGGAGAAGCGGAGAAAGAGAGAGAGGGGAAGGAAGAGAAAGAAGAGGATAGACTCCATCTCAAACAAGCCAACTGTTTTTGTACAACAGAATATGGCTAAAATGGTACATTTATCCGGGAACATCATAGTGTCAGCCGGGGCTCAGTGGGTAGCACCCTCGCCTTTGGGTCAGAAGGTTGTGGGTTCAAGTCCCACTCCAGGGACTTCAGCACAAATATCTAGGCTGACACTCCAGTGCAGTGCTGAGCGAGTGCTGCACTGTCGGAGGTGATGACTCTCGGATGAGATGTTAAACCGAGGCCCCGTCTGCTCTCAGGTGGACGTAAAGGTCTCATGTCACTTTTTCAAAAAAGAACAGGGGAATTATCCCCGGTGTTCTGGCCAATATTTATCCATCAATAAAACAACAGATTATCTGATCATTATCACATTGCTGTTTGTGGGAGCTTGCCGTGGGCAAATTGGCTGCCGCGTTTCCTACATTACAACAGTGACTACACTTCAAAAATGACTTAATTGGCTGTAAAGGGCTTTGGGATGTCCGGTGGTCATGAAAGGTGCTATATAAATGCAAGTCTTTCTTTTCTTTCTTTTATCACTAACACTCCCTGACCACCCTTCGTTCACTTGCTGGCCGAGAATTGAATGATTGCTTCTGGATAGAACTGGATGTCAAGTGTCTCATTTCTGAGAGAATCAACATTTCTGTAGCCAGGATTGTGGCCCAGTGAACTATTCTGTTACGTCAAGGCTTTGTGCGGAGTTTTGAGCATGACTCGCACATCAAAACCAGGCAATGATGGAAGACTGAGAAGGCAGCGTTTTAGTTATGGGGAAGGATCCATAACCACTGGGTCCAAATTTTAAAATTAGCAGCTGTTTGTTACCCAATAGTGTCTGAAAAAGATGCACCAGAGTTGATCCAACTAGGGTTGGCCACTGCTGAATACTGTGCTGTGAAATGCAATGAGAATTTTGCTGCTAATAAGTAGACAACAGCCTAGAAGAAAAATGCCTTTCTACATGTACTTGGAAAGTTGAAGATCTTTTGAACTCAAAACAAAGAATGAAACAGCAATTGCAATGATTTGGAGAAGAATACTTATCTCGTGGCGGAGCCACCAAAGGACTCAGAGCGGTTGTACATAATTCCTTTAACAGCAATGTAGTTACTGCCTCTGTCTGTACCTTTAATTACACTGTTTAACTGTACTATGTCTAGTTACCTTTACAGCGCAGTTTCAACGTGATGACGTCATGCCGTTAGTCACGTGATTCCCCAATGGCGGGAAGAACGTGATGACGTCATGACGTCAGCTTTCAGACCAGAGGATCAGTCCTCGTGGAGCCTTCAAGGAGAGCAGATCTGTATTCGATGTGTTCCAGCAGTTTCTAGTTAAAACCTGTTTTGTTCCATTAAAGTTCGTTATTTTGATTGCCTGAGTCGAACTCAGTCTTTTCGTTAGGAACCTCCGTTCCTACAATCTCGTGCTAGCACAAGGCATGAATTTCTTACAAAGGACAGTGCCCACGGGTGTTTTGTATGCAGTCCTGTTTTGCCCCAAGGAATGATAGCAACATTCTATTTGTACATGGAAGTCGAAAGAATAGGACATTTTAAAGTCACGGCGGTCTTAGAAATCAGGCCTTGGCTGGCCTCCAAAGACAGACAATTCAAGAAAATGCTCCCCATCCCCATTCTGTTTCATTGGCAAGTCAAAACCATCAATCATAATACCAGCAGGATAAAAGGTTTTGCCTAATGGTTGCTATTAGTAACTGGCAACTCTTAGTTAAAAAAAATATAATCCAGCTTTTGTAAGAAAAACCTGTTAAAGCCACTAGACTAGTGCGAAAATAATAGGGTAATAATAGTGGGGGATTTCAACTTCCCCAATATAAATTGGGACAGTCAGAGTGTGAAAGGCTTAGAGGGTGCAGAATTCTTAAAATGCATCCAGGAGAGCTTTTTGAGCCAACATGTAGAAAGTCCTACAAGAGAGGGGGCGGTACTGGACCTAATTCTGGGGAATGTAGCCGGGCAAGTGGTGGAAGTGTCAGTAGGGGAGCATTTTGGCGACAGTGACCATAATTCGGTGAGATTTAAGGTGGTCATGGAAAAAGACAAAGACGGCCCGGAAATAAGGGTTCTAAATTGGGGGAAGGCCGATTTTAATATGATAAGGCAGGATCTAGCCAAAGTGGACTGGGAGCAGCTGCTTATAGGAAAATCCACATCAAAACAATGGGAGACTTTCAGAAGGGAAATAGAGAGAGTACAACGCCAACATGTTCCTGTAAAGGTCAAGGGTGGGACCAACAAGCAAAGGGAACCTTGGATGACAAGGGATATACAAAAATGCATTAGAAATAAAAAGGGGGGCTTTTGGCAGTTACAAAAGACTAAAGACGGAGGAAGCCCTAGAGGAGTATAAAAAGTGCAGGGGCATACTTAAAAAAGAAATTAGGAGGGCGAGGAGGGGCCATGAAATAACACTGGCGAGCAAAATAAAGGAAAATCCTAAGATGTTTTATAAGTATATTAAGGGCAAGAGGATAACCAGGGAAAGGGTAGGGCCCATTAGGGACCAAAGTGGCAATCTGTGTGTAGAGCCAGAGGATGTAGGCAGGGTTTTAAATGAATTTTTTGCATCTGTGTTCACTATGGAGAAAGACGATGCAGACATAGAAATCGGGCAAGGGGACTGTGACATACTTGAACATATTAGCATCGAGAGGGAGGAGGTGCTAGCGGTTTTAGCAGGCCAAAAAGTGGATAAATCCCCAGGCCCGGATGAGATGTATCCCAGGCTGCTGTGGGAGGCAAAGGAGGAGATTGCAGGGGCTCTGACACTAATTTTCAGAACCTCTCTGGCCACAGGGGATGTACCAGAGGACTGGAGAACAGCTAACGTAGTACCATTATTCAAGAAGGGTAGCAGGGATAAACCAGGGAATTACAGGCCAGTGAGTCTAACATCTGTGGTGGGGAAATTATTGGAAAAAATTCTGAGGGACAAAATTAATCTCCACTTGGAGAGGCAAGGATTAATCGGGGATAGTCAGCATGGCTTTGTCAAGGGTAAATCATGTCTGACAAATTTGATCGAATTTTTCGAGGGGGTGACTAGTGGGGTGGATGAGGGAAATGCTGTGGATGTGGTTTACATGGACTTCAGTAAAGCTTTTGACAAAGTCCCGCATAGGAGACTGGTTAAGAAGGTAAGAGCCCATGGGATCCAGGGTGCCTTGGCGCGTTGGATCCTAAACTGGCTGAGTGGCAGGAGGCAGAGGGTGATGGTTGAAGGTTGCTTTTGTGACTGGAAGCCTGTGTCCAGTGGGGTACCTCAGGGATCGGTGCTGGGTCCCTTGTTGTTCGTGATCTACATAAATGATTTGGATGAGAATGTAAAAGGTATGATCAGTAAGTTCGCAGATGACACGAAAATTGGTGGGGTGGTAAATTGCGAGGAGGAAAGCCTCCGGCTACAGAACGATATAAACGGGTTGGTCAGATGGGCGGAAAAGTGGCAAATGGAATTTAACCCTGAAAAGTGCGAGGTGATGCATTTTGGACGGACAAATAAGGCAAGGGAATACACAATGAGTGGTAGGACCCTAGGAAGTACAGAGGGACCTTGGTGTACATGTACATAGATCCCTGAAGGCAGCGGAGCAGGTAGATAAGGTGGTTAAAAAGGCATATGGGATACTTGCCTTCATTAGCCGAGGCATAGAATATAAGAGCAGGGAGGTTATGATGGAGCTGTACAAAACGCTGGTGAGGCCACAGCTGTAGTACTGTGTGCAGTTCTGGTCGCCTCACTATAGGAAGGATGTGATTGCTTTGGAGAGTGTGCAGAGAAGATTCACCAGGATGTTACCTGGGATGGAGCGCCTCAGCTATGAAGAGAGGCTGGACAGGCTGGGGTTGTTTTCCTTGGAGCAGAGAAGGCTGAGGGGGGACCTGATTGAGGTGTACAAAATGATGAGGGGCATAGCTGGGTTGATAAAGAGGAACTTTTCCCCTTAGTGGGGGGGTCAATAACAAGGGGGCATAGATTCAGGGTAAGGGGCAGGAGATTTAGAGGGGATTTGAGGAGGAACTTTTTCACCCAGAGGGTGGTTGGAATGTGGAACTCAATGCCTGAAAGGGTGGTAGAGGCAGGAACCCTCACAACATTCAAGAAGCATTTGGATGAGCACTTGAAATGCCATTGCATACAAGGCTATGGACCAAATGCTGGAAAATGGGATTAGACTGGACAGGGATGGATGGGCGGCGCAGACACGATGGGCCGAAGGGCCTCTTTCTGTGCTGTAAAAACTCTATGACTCTATGAGACATTTAAAAAAGTGTGTTCGGACCCAGAAGTGTAAAAATATGCTCGAATGAAAAACACCAGATTACCAATTTTTAGTAATATATGATGAACATTAATATGATGAATTATTGCAACATCAGAAGGGCAGAAATCAGTATTTTCAGTTTGGCTGTTAAAAAAAAATCTAAACTGTATTGCCGTTTCAGAGATTGGTGTGTGTTGCCCTTTCCCTCATCTCCATGGATAGCCCCCACAACCCGTTGAATGCATCTCTCGTTACCTCTTCATAGTACTTGGAACCCTCTTGTTCAGCCTCTTTCTGGGCCTTTTTCCACTCTTCTTGCAGTTTCTCCTGCTCACGCTGATATTTTTCCTAATAGTCCCAAATGATCAAAACCATTAGGTAAATGAAAGCATTTGTGCATGGAAGTAAGGAAGGGCTTGTGTTTTCACATGGGCCTACTAGTACTACTAGGAATAACTACCAATGCCAAAACTAGACTCCAGACTACAACTCCCAAGAAATCTTTAAATTGCTGATTTCACTCAGTCATAATAGTAATAAAACATTTGGAGTTGACAGAATTTAGTTATTCAAAACATGAAGTAAAATCTGTACATTATCAAATTTAAAACATTAAAGCTGAGATTCTACAGGATTCACACTAAAAGTGAAGTACTAGATGTAATATCGCCAAGTTTGCAGACGACACAAAGCTGGGTGGGCGTGTGTGCTGTGAGGAGGATGCCAAGAAACTCCAGTATGATTTGGACAGGTTGGGTGATTGGGCAGATGTATGGCAGATGCAGTATAATGTGGATAAATACGCAGTTATCCACTTTGGTGGCAAAAACAGGAAGGCAGATTATCTGAATGGCAATAGATTGGGAGAAGGGGAAGTGCAACGAGACCTGGGTGTCCTTGTGCACCAGTCGCTGAAGGTAAGCATGCAGGTGGTTAAGAAGGCAAATGGTATGTTGGCCTTCATAGCGAGAGGGTTCGAGTACAGGAGCATGGGTGTCTTGCTGCAGTTGTACAGGGCCTTGGTGAGACCACACCTCGAGTACTGTGTGCCGTTTTGGTCGCCTTATCTGAGGAAGGATGTTCTTGCCATGGAGGGAGTGCAGCGAAGATTCACCAGACTGATACCTGGGATGGCAGGAATGATTTATGAGGAAAGATTGGGTCAATTGGGCTTATATTCGCTGGAGTTTAGAAGAATGAGAGGGGATCTCATTGAAACTTACAAAATTCTAACAGGACTAGACAGACTAGATGCAGGAAGGATGTTCCCGATGGCGGGGGAGTCCAGAACCAGGGGTCACTGTCTAAAGATAAGGGGTAAGCCATTTAGGACAGAGATAAGGAGGAATTTCTTCACCCAGAGAGTGGTGAAGCTGTGGAATTCTCTACCACAAAAAGGCAGTTGAGGCCAATTCATTAAATATATTCAAGAAGGAGTTAGTTATATTTCTTAAGGCTAAAGGTATCAAGGGATATGGGGAGAAAGCAGGGACAGGGTACTGAGTTTGGATGATCAGCCATGATCTCATTAAATGGCGGAGCAGGCTCGAGGGGCTGAATGGCCTACTCCTGCTCCTATCTTCTATGTTTCTATGTTTCTATTTGATATGATAAAACTTTGCTGAACTGTATCACAAGAACCAACATTGAATAAGTGGTTCAAAGTTGATGAATGATGCACGTCACATTTTTAAGTGCTGACAGCGCACACCTTGCGATGGTTTCTACCATTTCAGATGAACACTCGTGGTGAATTGCTCAGAGTCCAGGGTAATCGACCTGAAACGTTAATTCTATTTCTCTCTCTACAGATGCTACCTGACCTGCTGAGTATTTCCAGCATTTTCTGTTTTTATTGCTCTGAGTCTAGATTTGGCAAAGGCTGTTTATACAAGAGCTACCACTGCACAATTACAACCAATTAGAAAAAGATAAGCCATCACCACTACTTCATGCATGCTCCTTTTTATAACCAGCAACAGCACCATGACAACATGCCAGCATTAGGGCTACAGTTGGAAAAGGGTAGCATTATGTCCTTCCTAAAGCAAGAGGATGGTAAATTGGTTTGGACAACAGAGGCTCAGAATGCTCCAATATGAAATGCTGTGCACGTTCATTGACCAACGGGATAGTTCTTTTAAATTCTTTTTTTTTTTTTTAAATCAATAGCGAAACAAATGCTCTGACAGCAAAACAAATTGAAATTTTCACTGATCATAATCAATGCGTAAATAACTCCCATTCTGGTGGATTAAGAACATTTATTTAAGTGGTGCATAATTGATCGGCCATTCAAAATAAGCTGATGATATTAACTTGACAACGCTGGCTGCTGGTCTCAATGGGGTTCTATTGCTAATCTGCATTTCTTGTTTAAAGTTACAAGTCAAGCACCCCAGGGTGCTGTTTTACTTATGCGGGATTGAACAGACTACACGTGTCCCAATCCCAAACAATGCAGTCTACTTCAGTTATTTCCAGACAACTGATGGTACCCCGACATACACTAGATTCAACTACTGTACCTGTCATTCCAATAGAGACTAGGAAGGGAGAGAGAGAGAGAGAGAGAGAGAGAGAGAGAGAGCGCGCAAACTTGATCAGAGAATGAATTCTTTAAATTAAATGTGTTACTAATGGAGTGGTGGAGCCTCAAGTGATGGTACACACCCACCCACAATCTTTCCTACATTGAACTACTGATCTCAGCCACATGACCACGGGAAGATATTGAGCAAGGAGAACGTCTCATATGGAAGCAGTCTCGCTGAAGTCCATGCACATGCACCCTCTGATAACTGGCTTCAAATGGACATTGGTAGAAGCTTGCGAACCGAGCAGGTGTACTGCTCTGGCAGCCGGGGAACATTTGACAGTCTCAAGGATAAGCAGAGAGAAGAAAAATTAAAGACACAATCCCCACACAGCAGGAAATAGTTGAGAAATCGAGGCACTTCAAATAAATGCAAAGATGGGATTTAATAAAAAAAACCTGCGCCCAGTGGCTCACACTCTATCCTTTGCACAAAAGTCTTAAGCAGCTATATAATAGAATGGAACACCTTTGTCTGGTGTCACAAGGCACTACTGTATATTAAAATGGCTAGGATCCATGCAAAGCATTTATTAGTAAACCCGCAAAATCACCTCAACACCACGTGGCTAGCTCTATAGCCACACTGTACCTGTAACAATCGGTCCTGCTCTTTCTGCCAAACTTCCTGGCGCTTTCTCTCTTCCTCAGGATTCCAAGACCAACGACTTGAAACACTAATTGATGGAATTTGTAGCTAACATACCACAGCAAGAAGAAAGCATGTAACACCTTTATTTTTTTTTAATGTGCATACACATAGTATAAAACTTTTAATGTCAAGTGCTTCTGCCAATGATCGACTGAATTTATGAAGCGTTCAAATATCTTTAATTAAGGTCTTGTTTTTTTGATCTATTTCTGGAGACATGCAAAAGGCCGAATGGTATCCCTTTAATGCACCATGTCAAATAGTGCACAACAGGCATGAGATATTCTTCTACTTCCTACTGAAGACAGCTCAATATTGCACAATGGACATTTTTACACACAATCGAAGGGTAGGATTTGTACTATACTTACATCACTCATTGCCGACTCTGATCCTCCTGCAAAAGAAGAAAATAATTTATAAGCTGATGAACAGCCCCAAAATACTGCAGCTTCTCAGCACAGCATAACACACTGCTTGAGTCTGCTTTACTAAGATAGAAATTCTTTCAAAACAACCTCAGTACAACTCGTTTAATGTTCCTAAAAAATATTTCTCCTTCACCTCACCAGCTACTTTTCTCCTATGCAGCAACTCTAAAAGCACTGAATGACATCTGAAAGGCCCAAAGACATTTGTTTGCAACTGCCAAGTCAATAGTGTTGATTGGCATAGGAGGTCCAATATTTGTGAATTAACTGCTGGATCCTCTGTTCGTTTGTATTTGCTACGCAAATTAGTGTCATTGTATCAGAATTTACAATTGGTGTCATTGTGACACGGCAAGAAATCATTGTTTCAAGATGAAGGGTGAAACCAGCCTAGAAATTTGCTCCAATTTCAAAGGAAAAACATCCCTATAACCGAGAGACTTCGTGTTCTTCAGTTTTTCGACTGATTGAGTCACTAAACAGGACAGGGCAGGATAGAGCTAGGTACCATCAGAGGCTTGCCAAGAGAAAGAATTGCTGTTTAAAACAGCCAACCCAAAAAAAAACAGATGATCTGGTCATTATCACATTGCTGTTTGTGGGAGCTTGCGGTGCGCAAATTGGCTGCTGCGTTTCCCACATTACAACAGTGACTGCACTTCAAAAGTACTTCATTGGCTGTAAAGCGCTTTGATACATCTGGTGGCCGTGAAAGGCGCTATATAAATGCAAGTCTTTTTTTTAATTGTTTTTGCTTCTGTAAATTATTCTCTCTCTAAACAAATCTTGGAGACAAATTTGAGCCTGCACAAAGTGCTCTAGCTGCAAGACATTTTCCGGTGTCCGAGATGATTGGAAACGTAATTGGCATCCTATATATTCTCCAGTAATTTACAGCACTCAGGTTAATTGTCCAGCTTGGGGTAAACTAACCCAAATACAGCAGACAATAAAAAGGTGTAGATTTCAAATCAAGACTTGATCTGCGAAGGAACCTTTCATCAAGCTGCTTAAAATGAGGAAATGATGTTGGGAAAAAGCCCAAACTGCAACATCAAACTCGTTTCTCAGTGCAAACAGCTGGATGTCTATTAAAGCCATCCTAAAGAGACAATGGGCAATGTCATGTAATTTGAGATTATATGGCACCACTGATTATTGTACTACTTTGTATTATTTCAACCCGTTTTCTGCATGTATATAAAACAATGCATTTTTGTCAAATACACTTTTTGAGTTTACAATGCTTATGGCACAAAAAATGTGCAAAATCCAACACTATTGCACAAAAGAAGAGTACAAAGGATGTGATGCATTTCATTCACAAAGCTGTGTGAAGATAGCAAGCAAGAGGTAATGTTAAAAAAGGAGACCGTACCAACATTTGCAGGTTGCCGTTTGAATATTACTAAAGCACACACTGTTGTTGCAAATCTAGTCTGCTGACTGGATTTTGTTCTAGAAAAATATATTTAACAAAATGCAATGCTATAAATTTTGAACTGTCTAACTAATTGGATTGGTACGCCAACACTCAGATTTCACAATCTAAAATGACATTAAAATGTTGGTATGGTCTGCTGTTTCATCCTGTTTATATTTTGCATCAGGCATTTACACACTCGGTGAAATTACAAAAACAGAACGCTTGTTTGCCAAATATCTAACGGTGGTTAGAAATTGGAAACATTTCCGAGGTTGGAAACAGCATTTTTAAAAAGATGAACACATCTGTCAAAAAAACACAATGAACAACAATTACCACAAAGGTAGACCGATGAATTGAAAACAAGCTCTGCTGGGCCTACAGAAAGAAGAGAGGCATATACAAAATCATAAGCTTTACCAGGCAGATGAATATATGGAAAGCCATGACTATATGTTTCAATACCATAACAGTCAGTCAGCATAACAGGAAGCCCAGATGTTAGCCAGCCCCACAAAACATATATGCATATTAATTTTTGTTTTACCTTGTTCAAAAAACTGGGATCGCCTTTTAAAGTTTTTCAGACTAAGGGGTTCAGATGCTAAAACAAAAATACAAAATGCATTAGCTATCTAGTTTAGTTAGATCACAAAACAAAGAATTACATGTACACATTAGGAATGGACAGTCAACACAAAAATATATGGAGTAAAAACACACTTCGATAACCCTGTTTATATGTGGAGTATACATCATTCTGGTAAACAACATACAATTCATTTTTATTACTTTCTTTCCTCAAGGGCCTTAATAATATTGATGGCCAGCAGCTGCATCAAATACAAAATTCTATAAGCAACTATTTAAAATAAGACATTAACAAAATACTGCGGATGCTGGAAATCTGAAATAACAACAGAAAGTGCTGGAAACACTCGGCAGGTCAGGCAGCATCGAGGAGAGAGAAACCGAGTCAACGTTTCAAGTCGAGCCCTTCGTCAGAACTGGAAAAGGTTAGGGAGGAGAGATTTTTAAGCAGCGGCAGAGAGGAGGGGAGGAAAGAACAAAAGGAAGGTCTGTGATAGGCTGAAAGGCAGGAGAGATTGACTGACAAAAGGGATGATGGTGCGAGGCAAAAATGAGGGGTAATGGGACAAGAAACAAAAGATGGCTCTGAATGAGGTGTGAATGATGATGGCAGCAACATTAACAGCTACAGCCAATTTATAGTCTGAAATTGTTGAACTCGATGTTAAGTCCAAAACAAGTTCAACAATTTCAGACTATAAATTGGCCTTCGTATTTCTTTAATTTTTTTTCTCTCTCTCGTTTCCTCACATGGTAGCTGTTAAAGTTGCTGCCATCATTCACACCTCATCCAGAGCCATCTTTTGTTTCTTAACTTGTCCCATTACCATCTCCTTTTGCCTCGCACCATCATCCCTTTTGTCAGTCAATTTCTCCTGCCTTCCATCCCATACCTTCCCTTTTGTTCTTTCCTCCCCGCCCCTGCTTAAAAATCTCTCTTCCCTAACCTTTTCCAGTTCTGACGAAGGGTTCAACCCAAAACATTGACTCTGTTTCTCTCTCCACGATGCTGCCTGACCTGCCGAGTGTTTCCAGCACTTCCTATTTAAAATAAGAGTTCCCTGCTTTCCTAGAACATTCGAGCTTTACTATTGTAGTTTAGGAAGTTACACCAATGGATAAATTAGAGCCTTACAATCTCAGTTCTTGGAATCTATTATTCCCTGTTCTGTTGACACATACCAAATATTCACAACCAGAGCTCTGCGTTACTGACAGGGATAGGGTTAACGAAATCCGTGTAACTTTCAGCCAATACTATTACAATTTCAAAGTGCAAACATATTACCTATCAATAATTATAACGATTCACCCTCCCCAACATGAATTGAAATCTACCGCTTCGGTGCAGGTTTTTCAGTTATGGGCTGCTTTTAAAAGGCAACAAAACTAGCACCGAGCTTTGATTAATTTCTACTTGGCTTCCTCTTACAAAATAGAACTTATATGCGAATGCGCCGTAAGAAGTTGTTCCAGTCTGTTGTGGGTGGTGGTGGTGGGGGTCCTTTAATGTCAATTGCATTTCAATACTTTGAATTCAGAGTGAAGTTGACACACAATTTGAACTGCATCCCTAAAAATGTGCATCAAGCACTTAATTGCAATTTTCTTTTTGAAACCATACTTTGGTTGAATAAAAAATATCCTTCTTTCATGCACTTAACAGTATTTGATTTTGGCCTTAGTTTCATTTTGAACCATTTCCCACACCCTCCGCTTATAGCAAAATTGTACATCACTTCAACCCAACCTCCTGTGTAGCTGTAAAAAGAGATCAAAGAGAAGAGACAATGCTAACAGCTACATTGTACAGGATTTAATCTAGGAATGACCTCAAAATTATGTGTTGACAGGAACACAAGCTGCGAGTGCCCATTCCATTTATATCAAATTCCCCTTTGTTTGATGTTTTCAGAACTATTTTGACTACATTTTATCACTTGAAGACAGAATAGCTTTTGAAGATAGCTACAAGTGCCTTTGCCCAACACACCCACACACCAGTATTATTCCCAGCTGAGGTTTTACACACATCTGTTTGGACCACACATGTTGAATCTTACCCCCTAAAAACAAACACAGCAGGCAAGCTTTCTATTGATATCACAAGTGAAGATAATGTTGTTTTGAAGATGGAGGCCAATTTTGAATTACATCATGAGATTATACAATGGCACCCTACTTGCATGTTAGATCATCAAGTGATAACTCTCCACCGGGCTCTATACAAGATGGAGTGTATATATGATCTAAAAATCAAACTGCATTTACAGACTTTATTCTTCAACATCCAGAAACAATGGGCCGTAATTCGTGGCCCCTACGGGTGCGTACGCGCCCGTAAGGGCCGCACGAGTTCAGAGTTTAGGCATGCGCTGCACGTGGGCTGAAACCCGGAACTTGCGAGCTGTCAGATCTTGACAGATCCTCCGCATCCCCGGGAAAAGGGCATCCGTGGGCGGAGAGTTGGGCTATTTGCCCAATTTCTGCCAAGCGAATGCCCGTGACATTCTTACGCCTAGTAAGGCCTGCTTTTACCAGCATAAGCATTATACAAAAAAAAATCTTTTTTCAATAATTTATATATTTAAAAACCTGTGAAATAAGGTAAGTTTATTTTTAGCCACTTTTAAAACAATTACATTTTTGTTTTGAATATTTAATTAAATGCCATTTTAATTAAATTTAAATGTGATTTTTTTTTTATTTATTTAAACTAGAGGGGGGAGAAATTCGGTTGATAGCGCCACTGATTAACGCCTAAAGAGGCCGAGAAGTGGGGCGCGAGGTGCCTAGCGCCTCGCCCCATATTGAGCATGCATTTAGCGCCGGCGCTAAATCTTAGCGCCCACTCATGGGCGCAGGCTGATTATGACGTCATTTGAGTGTGCAACGCCTTTTGGGTGCCCCAGACCGGAAATTCAGTGGCGCCCCCCTCCGTAGCGCCTGGCGCTAATAGTGACAGCTTACCTGGGCCTTACCAAGTCGCTCTCGGGCTGGAGGAGCGTTATTTAAAGGGGATTGGTGTGGTTTAAAAATGGCAGCCATTTTTGGATCACAACTTCCTCGAGAGCTACAAAGAGTTGCTGAGCTGCACACTGAGAGCCATTTGACCACTGAGCCAGCGCAGGCAGACGATCTTCAGCCTTCTGACCATCACCTGCTGTTGGTGAGCCTTGACAACGGGGAACCTTCCTGTGGGCACTTATTATGGGGGCTGCATTGGAGGGGAACGTCCTGCTGCTGAATCATCTGCAAAGGGCACTGAGACGCAGGGAGAAGGGGGCAGGCATGGACAGATGGAGGAGGGCCAACAGACGTCGCCACAGCAGACCTTACGCTGGCAGGGTTATCCGACAGCAGTTTTCCTACATGACCATGCTGGAGGAGCAGTGTGTCAGAAGGCTGCGATTTAGAAAGGAGGTGGTGACCGAGCTGTGCCAGCTGCTTCAGCCAGATCTGCAGCCTCAGATAAGGTGCAGGACATCTCTGTTGGCGGCTGAGAAGATGGCTGCTGGCCTGAACTTCTACGCGAGCGGCTCTTCTCAGGCTGCGCATCAGAGGCTGATCAGAAGTAGCTTCTAGGCCCCTCTCACGGAATGCTTGCTGCCATTCCAAGAACAGGAATGGAACCGGTCTGATACCCCCAAGCCTGTGAAGGGCAAGATGCATGTAAATAGCAGGCATGGCCATTGTAAATGAAGAAAGTGTTTCATTACACAAAATGTGGTTCCTTCAAACATGAGAAGGCTATGGCAACAGAAAGCAAAACTAATACACTGACACATAACTGGCTCTCACACCCGGGAGACTGTCCAAAACATAAATCACATTCCGACCATCTTCCTTGGCCTTGATTCCACTGCGCCAACCAAAGCATCCAATGCCCCATCAGTGAGGCATTCCGCCCTCTGCCTCACCCTTTCCATGTCTTGCTGGGCTGGTGCACCACAGGTAGGCTCCCACCACTTTGAAGGCCTACAAGGCAGTGAGTGTGTCTGGTGATGCCAATTGACCTGCCCCTTTAAGAGCTGACCGGCGCCACTGTGTCTCAGGGAAAGTGATTATTGACAGCACCCTCGCTGCGCCCCGCCGCCGCAAAATTGGGTTGCGCCGCCGGGTTAGCGCCTTAAGAGTAGCATGCAGCGCCTGATTTAGCGCCACAATCACCTTTAGGGGCGCTGCAACCTCAATATCGCGCTAGGTGGCACTAAACTTTGCGCATTGCCAGGACTAGCGCCCCCAAACGCGGCTATACCGAATTTCTAGGCCGAGGTATTTTTGGGGTATTCCCATTCATACTTATGGGGTTTCCGTACATACGGAATTCCCATAAGCATGAATGGGGATCACCTTCTTTCATTCGTTGGGCCGGCCCACGTGATCCCTGGCGCGCTCGCGAATCGCCTGCGCCCCTGGGCCTCTACCCGTGGGTACCCAGACAGGCCCAGGACCGCGAGTCTCCGTACCTCCTGGACCACCAGGTAGGCGGGCATTTTATTTGCTGATCAGAGGCATTTCCCCGCAGGATGCCTCCGACCGCAAATTCAGGGCCATTATCACACAGCGTCAACATATTAAGTTCAACTTATAATAAAAAGGAAATTATAGCTTATTTTATAAACAAGTGCAAGTACAGTTCAGATAATGAAATTGCTGCACGGCGGAGGTTTCACATACAAGGAAATCCTATAATGTACTGCAGTACGAGTTTAACATTGAGTGGGCAAATTGGTGTTGTGGTTACAAACTGTACAGTTTTATGGAATCTACCAGTCACTTCCACAAATGAAGCAATTATTTGTAGGTGGCTCCAGTTCCATCACATTTGTGGTGCTTAATGGGCCGTATTTTCCGATCGGGGGCTTCCCACGTGCGGAGGCCTCCGATCTGGAAAAAATCTACGCACTTACCCGAGGGCTCCCGAGGTCCGGACACTTCCGCTCCTGGGCCTCTCCAACTTGAAATGCGCATGGCCTACGTATCCCAGGGGCGCATGCGGTTTGCAAACGTCCCTGGGATCATGTGGGCCATGGGGAGCCAAATCTCCCTTCATATACTTGACAGATAAACCTGTCAAATATATGAATGGAGATCACCTTAAAAACATTAAATAAAATTTTTAAAAACCATCACATTTTTAAAATTAGTTGAAATTACAATAAATTAAATTTTTTGAAAAAAATAATTAGTTTTTTTTTACAGGGCTAAAAATAAACGTACTTTTTTTTTTTAAGTATTTTTAAATGATAAATGAGTGAAACTTTTTTTTTACTTTTTTCAAATCTTATGCTGGTAAAAGTAGGCCTTACACCTGCTTTTACCAGGCGTAAGATTTCTAAGGGTTTTCTGCGGGCAGAGGTTCTCCAGCAAGCGGAACTCTCCCCCCACAGAGGCCCTTCTCTAGGGCAGGCGGAGAATCTGTCTTGACAGATCGGAAATGCCGGTTTTCAGCGCATGCGCTTGGAATGCCTGAAACCGGCATTTCAGGCCCTGAATTTGCGGTCGGAGGCTTCCTGCGGGGGAATGCCTCCGATCAGCAAGTAAAATGCCCGCCTCCCTGGTGGTCCAGGAGGTACGGAGACTCGCGGTCCTGGGCCTCTCCGGGTACCCGCGGGTAGAGGCCCACGTATCCCAAGGGCGCAGGCGGTTCGCGAGCGCGCCTGGGATCACGTGGGCCGGCCCAACTAATGAAAGAAGGTGATCCCCATTCATGCTTATGGGAATTCCGTATGTACAGAAACCCCATAAGTATGAATGGGAATACCCCAAAAAATACCTCTAGTTTAAATTTAAAAAAATTTAAAATCACATTTAAAATTTATTAAAATGGCATTTAATTAAATATTTACAACAAAAATGTAATTGCTTTAAAGGGGCTAAAAATAAACTTACCTTATTTCACAAGTTTTTAAATGTATAAATTATTGAAATAAAATATTTTTTTGTTTTGTAAAACTCTTATGCTGGTAAAAGCAGGACTTACTAGGCGTAAGAATGTCACAGGCATTCACTTGGCAGAAATTGGGCAAATAGCCCAACTCTCTGCCCGTAGGGATCGGAATATCCTGCCCAATATTTAGCGCTCATTTTGAAAGAACTATTCAGGCAGAATCCCTCATGATCACATTCTAGCTTCCAAATTGGTGAGGACTGCTTTACAGTATATAGGCGGCCAAATTTCTTTTTTTTTGGGGGGGGGGGGGGGGGAGGAGAAGAGAAAAAGGAGAATGAGAAGGGAAACTAGGAGAGGTCTACCAGTGTTTCACTTAGATTCTTGCCACATATGCTAAAACCAAAATGATTCTTTACAAATCAGGTCAAACCCATCTGAGCCAAGGCAAAGAACACAGCTGGTTTGACTGTTGGATGCACCTCATGCTGAAGTAATTCTGGTTCCCTCATGCAAGTTGAATAAATTCAGTATTTCACTCACTATGTATGTGATCCAGAGACGTTGTATATAGAAACATAGATCATGGCTGATCATCCAAACTCAGTACCCTGTCCCTGCTTTCTCCCCATATCCCTTGCTCCCTTTAGCCTTAAGAAATATAACTAACTCCTTCTTGAATATATTTAATGAATTGGCCTCAACTGCCTCCTGTGGTAGAGAATTCCACAGGTTCACCAATATCTGGGTGAAGAAATTCCTCCTCACCTCAGTCCTAAATGGCTTACCCCTTATCCTTCGACTGTGACCTCTGGTTCTGGACTCCCCCCGCCATCGGGAACATCCTTCCTGCATCTAGTCTGTCTAGTCCTGTTAGAATTTTATAAGTTTCAATGAGATACCCTCTCATTCTTTTAAACTTTAGTGAATATAAGCACAATCGATCCAATCTCTCTTCATACGTCATTCCTGCCATCCCAGGTATCAGTCTGGTGAATCTTCGCTGCACTCCCTACATGACAAGAACATCCTTCCTCAGATAAGGCGACCAAAACTGCACACAATACTCAAGGTGTGGTCTCACCAAGGCCCTGTACAACTGCAGCAAGACATCGTTGCTCCTGTACGCAAATCCTCTCGCTATGAAGGCCAACATACCATTTGCCTTCTTACTTTTGCCACCAAAGTGGATAACCTC
This sequence comes from Somniosus microcephalus, assembly GCF_052327205.1. NCBI lineage: Eukaryota > Metazoa > Chordata > Chondrichthyes > Squaliformes > Somniosidae > Somniosus > Somniosus microcephalus. The sequence continues at coordinate 25,084,487 of NC_140996.1, read as the reverse complement.
GCATTTATTCACATTATAATGCATCTGCCATGCATCTGCCCAATCACCCAACCTGTCCAAATCATACTGGAGTTTTTCTGCATCCTCCTCACAGCACACACGCCCACCCAGCTTTGTGTCATCTGAAAACTTGGAGATATTACATCTAGTTCCCTCGTCCAGATCATTAATATATATTGTGAATAGCTGGGGTCCTAGCACCAATCCCTGCAGTACCCCACTAGTCACTGCCTGCCACTCGGAAAAAGACCCATTTATTCCAACTCTTTGCTTCCTGTCTGCCAACCAGTTCTCTATCCAAGTCAGTGCCTTACCCGCAATCCCATGTGCCTTAACTATGCACGCTAATCTCTTATGCGGGACCTTATTGAAAGCCTTCTGAAAGTCCAAATACACCACATCCACTGGTTCTCCCTTATCTATTCTACCAGTTACATCCTCAAAAAATTCCAGTAGATTAATCAAGCACGATTTACCTTTTGTAAATCCATGTTGACTTTTTCCGATCCCGTCACTGTTTTCCAAGTGGTCTGCTAATACATCTTTTATAATGGACTCTAGCATTTTCCTCCACTACTGACGTCAGGCTTACCGGTCTATAATTCCCCGTTTTCTCTCTACCACCTTTTTTAAATAGTGGGGTTACATTAGCTACCGTCCAATCCATGGGAACTGTTCCAGAGTCTATCGAATTTTGGAAGATGACCAGCAATGCATCTACTATTTCTAGGGCCACTTCCTTAAGTACCCTACGATGTAGATCATCAGGCCCTGGGGATTTAGCGGCCTTCAATCCCGTCAATTTCCCTAACACCATTTCCCTACAAATACTGATTTCATTCAATTCCTCCCTCCCATTAGTTATTTGTGTCCTCCTTTGTGAAGACAGAACCAAAGTATGTATTTAATTGGTCCGCCATTTCTTTGTTCCCCATTATAAATTCCCCTGATTCTGACTGCAAGGGACCTACGCTTGACTTCACCAATCTTTTTCTCTTCACATATCTATAAAAGCTTTTACAGTCAGTTTTAATGTTCCCTGAAAGCTTACTCTCATACTCTATTTTCTCCCTCTTAATTAATCCCTTTGTCCTCCTTTGCTGAATCCTAAACTGCTCCCAATGCACAGGTTTGCTGCTTTTTCTGGCCAATTTATATGTCCTCTCCTTGGATCTTACGCTAGCCCTAATTTCCCCGGTCAGCCATGGTTGAGTCGCCTTTTTTGTTTTATTTTTATGCCAAACAGGGATGAACAAATTCTGTAGTTCATCTATGCGATCTTTAAATGTTTGCCATTGCCTATTCACCGTCAACCCTTTATGTAACGCTCCCCAATCCATCCTAGCCAACTCGTGCCTCACACCATCGTAGTTTCCTTTATTTAAATTCAGGACCCTAGTCTGAGTCAACTACTTCACTCTCCATCTTAATGAAGAATTCTATCATATTATGATCACTCCTCCCCAAGGGGCCTCGCACAACAAGATTGCTAATTAATCCTCTCTCATTACACAATACCCAGTCTAAGATGGCCTGATCTCTAGTTGGTTCCGCGACATATTGGTCCAGGAATACACCCCGTATACACTCTAGGAATTCCTCCTCCACAGTATTGTTACTAATTTGGTTAGCCCAATCCATATGCAGATTGAAGTCACACATGATAACTGCTGTGCCCTTTTTGCACGCATCTCTAATTTCCCGTTTAATGCCATCCCCAATCTTAGCATTACTGTTTGGGGGTCTGTATACAACTCCCACTAACGTTTTCTGCCCCATGCTATTTCTCAGCTCTACACATACAGATTCCACCTCAGAGCTAATATCCTTCCTACTATTGTGTTAATCTCCTCTTTAACCAGCAATGCTACCCCACCTCCTTTTCCTTTTTGCCTGTCTTTCCTGAATATTGAATACCCCTGGATGTTGAATTCCAAGCCTTGGTCACCCTGGAGCCATGTCTTCATAATCCCAATTATATCATATCCGTTTACATCTATTTGCGCAGCTAATTCATCCACCTTATTACGAATGCTCCTCTCATTAAGACACAAAGCCTTCAGGCTTGTTTTTTTTTTTTTTTAAACAATCTTACATCTTTTAGAATTATTTACTGTAGCCTTGTTTGATTTACACCTTTGATTTCTCTGCCTTCCACTTTTGCTTTTCTCCTTCCTTTTGTTTCTATCCTTGCTTCCCTTTCCTCTGTCTCCCTGCACATGTTCCCAACCCCCTGCCATTTTAGTTTAAACCCTCCCCAACAGCACTAGCAAACACTCCCCCTAGGACATCGGTCCTGGCCAACTGCAAACCGACCAGTTTGTACTGGTCCCACCTCCCCCAGAACCGGTTCCAATGTCCCAGGAATTTGAATCCCTCCCCCTTGCACCATTCCTCTAGCCACGGATTCATCTGAAATATCCTTCTATTTCTACTCTGACTAGCACGTGGCACCAGTAGCAATCCTGAGATTACTACCTTTGAGGTCCTATTTTTTAATTTACCTCCTAACTCCCTATATTCAGCTTTTAGGACCTCATCCGTTTTTTACCTATATCATTGGTACCTATATGCACCACGACAACTGGCTGTTCACCCTCCCCCTCCAGAAAGCCCTGCAGCCGCTCCAAGACATCCTTGACCCTTGCACCAGGGAGGCAACATGCCATCCTGGAGTCTCGTTTGCAGCCGCAGAAACGCCTATCTATTCCCCTTACAATAGAATCCTCCATCACTATAGCTCTCCCGCATTTTTCCTCCTATCCAGTGCAGCAGAACCACCCATGGTGCCAGGAAGTTGGCTGCTGCTGCCTTCCCCCAATAAGCCATCTCCCCCAACAATATCCAAAGTGGTATATCTGTTTGAGAGGGGGATGGCCACTGGGGACCCCTGCACAACCTGCCTGCGCCTAGTAATCTGCTTGGCGGTCACCCATTCCCTTCCTGCCTGTGCAGCCTTTACCTGCAGTGTGACCAACTCATTAAACGTGCTATCCACGATGTCCTCAGCATTGCGAATGCTCCAGTATGTATCCATTCGCAGCTCCAGTGCTGCAATGCGGTCTGCCAGTAGCTGCAGCTGGGTACACTTCCCACACACATGGTCATCAGGGACACAGGAAGTGTCCCTGATTTCCCACATAGTGCAGGAGGAGCATGCCACGGGGCCGAGCTGTGCTGCCATGACTTACCCTTTAATTAATTTAAATTAAATTAACTCCAATCAATACCACTAATGACACTACAATTAAATGATATACTCAAGTATAAAACTACTGAAAAATATCTGACCACGAGGGCAAGGTATTCCTTTGAGGGCCTGTTATTAAAAACTATCCCAATCAGAAAGTAACAATTTTGTAATATTTTAAATAGTTTACCTGTTTGCCTTGGATCCTCCAGCAATTTCTCCTGGTCTCCTTCTGATCGACCAACCTGTTAATTGGCAAAAAGTAGATCTATCTCAATTCATTACCTCGAATGTTATTAAACAAGGAGTCTGGGTGAAAAAGTTGTAATATGTTAAGGACCCAAAGGGGCTGATGTTACAAGTGCATCCAATGGGCAGGGAGCTTTGTATGGCAACCATGCAGAGAGGGCAACTGCAGGTGTGCGGACGACAATTTCCTGATAAATGTGGCATTGGGTGAGGCTGTCTTTCAATGGTGCACATTCATAAAATCACACCCGTTGCGTCCAGTAGTTAGGTTAAGTTGTATGAATCAGGTTACGTTGTATGAATCAGGATCATATCAGAAGCAGCCAAGACAATTTTCTTTCCTTCCAGCACACAAGTTGAATGCACCACCTGTTTTGCACATGGCATTTCCTACTGTGGCTGCTGTTAATTTTCTCAAATCTCCTCCTGCTTTGAAAATGAATGAAAATGCTGGTACAGGAAACTTTGTGATATCCGGCACCGACGGGACCGAGCTGTTGCCGTCCCATCAAAACTGCCGGACAAACCAGCGGTAACGTTAAAACATACGGAGCTTTTGAGCTCCGTATCTAGCAACAAACCCTGTTGCTTAGCAACAGCTTCTAAACAGTCGGCCGTAGCTTGCAAGCGTCTCTGTAGCTAAGCAACACCTTCCGCTAGACCTTCCAGAGCCTGACTGGTGGAAAAAAAAGCAACGAAAAGAAAAAAAAACTTACTGAACCGACTCCTGAATTTTGTCGGTGGATCGACCATTCCGGACAGTTAACCTCTGGATAAACCAAAGTTTCCTGTATATCAAGCTACTGCTCAAGAAGCATTATTGCTCCATACAATCCTGTTGAGTAATGTTACTGTTATTATTCTTTATCAGAGACACTGATCTTTTTTGAGATTGTTGAACAAGGACAAAATTTGTCAAGGACAACTATTGCCGTCTATCCAGCAGGTTTCCTTCCGAACTCTCTTTTTGGCTGTAGGTGACTTTGCATTCTTTCCCATTGCTCTGGTCTCACTGACCAACGATGCCAAGAGGGATGGCAGCTAGGCAACCTGCTTCAAAGCCTCCAACAATGTCACAAAGAGCAACCTGCGGTGTGCCTTTGCTTCCAACTGTACTCCCTCCACTCAGGGCCTCTCCATATCCAGGTATTCAACTGTTGCAACAATCCTCTGGGGCCAGATGAGAACCCTTACAACTTACACTAAAACATGGCAGACCGATTCAAGTGACCTGGTCATCGACATTCAGAATTCTGAACACATTTTATATTCGGATATCTAAAAACAATTGCATTGCAAAAACTAATTTGCTGGATTAGCTAGTTCACAGACATACATAATACCCATTTCAGCAGGCTAAAACTATATAAACACAAATTTGCAAAAACCTACATTTGTTAATTGATCGAGGGGTTGGCTCCTGCTGGTCATCATGGTCCTCTCAGCCTCTTCCCATCTAGGGGGTTCGCTGAAGGTAGCGCATCTCGCTTCACTTGTACCTAGAATATTTTAAAGCCAGACTGGTCAGAATGTTACAATAGCAAAATACTGCGGATGCTGGAAATCTGAAACAACAACAGAAAATGCTGGAAATACTCAGCAGGCCAGGCAGCATCCACGGAGAGACAGCGATTTACTTGTACTTCTTGCAATTTAATATACTGTATTCGCTGCTCACGATGCGGTCTCCTCTACATTGGGGAGACCAAACGCAGATTGGGCGACCGCTTTGCGGAACACCTCCATTCAGTCCGTAAGGGTGACCCGTCACTTTAATTCTCCGCTCCACTCCCACTCTGACCTCGGCCTCCTTACACTGTTCCAATGAAGCTCAACGTAAGCTCGAGGAACAGCACCTCATCTTTAGATTAGGCACTTTACAGCCTTCTGGACTCAACATTGAGTTCAACAATTTCAAACTTTAACCCCTGCCCCCATTTTTCATGCTGTATGATTCCGCCATTCCCATTTGAAACATTTTGGCCTAGAAATTCAGTATCACCGCGTTTGGGGCGCTACAGTCGAGCGTGCGCTAAATTTAGCGCCCGGCGCAACTTAGCGCCACCTTCACCAAAATTGAGTTGCTTCGCCCAAAGAGGTTCTTGCTGCGCTAAAGCAGGCGCTGCACGACTATCCTAAGGCGCTAAGCTGGAGCGGCAAGGTGCTACCACCGAGGGTGGGCGCAGCGCAGGTGCGGCCAGTTAGCGATTGCAGGCAGACACGCTGGCGCCGGTCACCTCTTAAAGGGGGAGGGTCGATTTGGCTTGCAGCCACGTCCTGCACATTGGAGCCCTGATTCTCGGCCTGGACAGACCTGCTGCGACATCGTTACGCCTACGACCATGGAGGGGGCCAGGGAGCAAGCGCAGCGCTTCAGTGAGGGGGCCCTGAGGGTTCTGGTTGGCGCAGTAGAGCGCAGGCGACCTATCCTCTTTCCGGACTGCAGGAGGCCGCTGCCCAACGAATATCGAAAAGCTTGGAGGGAGGTGGCACACAGAGTGACCTCCAGCAGCATGGTACCTAGGACCCCAACGCAATGCAGGAAGAAGTTCAACGACCTCACTCGGGTTGTCAGGGTGAGTACCCTTTCCAGTATCCTCTTCATCCCTTCATGTGCACCTCACTTTATGGCCAAAGGGTCCTGAAAGCCCCAATGCCCAGCCCTCATCCAACACCTATGGGCCTCTCATGAAAATCACATGCCCATTCACCACTTCACACACTAAGGGCTATTCGACCATAGGAGGCAGTGCAGCCAAGATCAGGGCTTCACACTGTACTCAGAGCCCGTCCTTTCTCTTGCAGGGCAAGCTGGCCCACAATAGGAGGCAGCAGCAACGGACCGGGGAGGCCGCCCTGAACTTAAAGACCTCAGCGATCTGGAGCAGCGAGTGGAACGGATTGTGGCAGGCCGGCTGATTGGCCCCGTCGCCACTGGAGATACCGACCCCGTTCTGGACAGCAATGGCAAGTTCATCACCTTTTTGACCTCTCTCTTTCCACTTGTGCCTCACACCAGCATCCTTTGCCACTATCGAACCAATGCAGTGCATTGCAGCACTCATGCCTCCCTTGCTGCCGCCCTGTCCTCACGCTAAAGCAACTCTTGTACCTCCCTGCTTTCAGATGCTGATTCGCCAGGTGAGGAGGCGAGCCCTCAAGCTGCCACTGAGTAAATCGGAAGGCGAGGAAGAGGAAGCCGGAACATCAGTGCCACCCTCAGCCGAGGCAGCCCATGGCCATAATGGGGACACATCTTCCCTAGAGGGGAGCGGGGGGGAAGGGTCTGAGGAGGGTGAAGCTCCGGGGCACAGCGGGCTGCAGCAATGCGGGGGGGCGGGTAGGGAAGCTCGGCGGCCTTCTCCCCGGAGGGAAAGTGTGGCCTCCAGTCCTGCTACAGTGAGCGCAGAGGAGGTGCGGCTCCTTGCTGAAATGGGCGCCCAGGCGGAGCGCAGGCACACTGAGCTCATGGCTGCAGTGGCAAGGATGCCTGACTCCATAGAGTCACTGGCAAGGAGTGTACAGGAATTCGGGGCAGCACAGGCAAGGAGTCTGCAGGACTTTGGTGCAGCACAAGCGGCTTCCAGCCAAGTGCTTCGTCGTGCCATGCAGTCACTGACTGGTCTGATGCAGACACAGATCAGGGCCACACGAGCACTAACTGCTGCCACCCTCACTGGATCGGGCAGAATTCACCGAGGCCCTCGCCGCGCCACAGCAGGCCAGCAGTCTGTGCTTCAGCAGATTGCTCCGCATGGTTCAGTGCTGCCCCGTGCGAGTGCCAGTGTCTCGTCCGACCAGGGAGTGCCTGTGCTCTGTCAGGTTGGCAGCATTCCTGCTGCCAACACTGTCACTCCTCCACTGCAGCTACAACCACCCATAGGACAGACTGCTGCCGCCCAAGCAGAGGTGGAGCAGTCAACAGCCGGGCCCTCCAGGCCCAGAGCTGGTCCAGGACGTCCCCCAAGGGCATCTGCCGACTCACTATCTGACCCTCAGCAGCCTTCCCCCAGCCTTGCTGCAGCCACTGGGGTCCCATTGCGGAGGAGCTGCAGGGTGGGAAGGGGCCAATCTCGCAAGCGAGGCAGATCACCCTCGCAGGCCAAAAAGTAGGAGGTGTGGCAAAATGCTGTGTTTTTTTTTTGGTGAAGGCTGAGGATCATGGTCATTTTTGTTTAACTCTTTTGTTCATTGTCTCCAGGTTGTGAGAGCCAGTTATGTGTCTGACTTTTTTGGGGGGTTTCTCTGTATTTGTTTGTCATGCGGGAAGGGCACAGTTTGTTAAATAAATAATTGTCTTCATTCAGATTGTGCATGTTTGCACTTTGAACTATTTGTTGCCTTGACCGGCTCGGTTTGCAGAGCAGGTCCATTCATGTTCTTTCAATGGCACGAGCCATTCCCTGAGAGGGGGCCTAGAACCAACTTGCAATAAGCCGCTGACGGACGGCCCTTGCACTTTGTGCCTCCCTCCCGTCTTGGTGCTCCTCCTCTGGAGGTCCTCCAATGTCTGCTGGCAGTGGCTGAGTCCTGAGGATAGCCAGGTTGTGCAGCATGCAGCACACTACAACGAAATGGGAGACTCGCTCAGGCGAGTACTGAAGGGCTCCCCCGGAATGGTCCAGACAGCGGAACCGTTGCTTTAGCACGCCGATTGTGTGCTCAATGATGTTCCTGGTCGCTTGATGGCTGTTATTGTATTGCTCTTCAGCAGGGGTGCTGGGCGCCCAGGTGCACAAAGGATAGCCCTTGTCCCCGAGAAGCCAGCCTCCTGGGTGAGCCGGGGCTTCGAAAAGGTCTGCCACAGAAGTCTGGCGCAGGATGAAGGCGTCGTGGCTGCTGCCTGGAAAGCAGGCATTGACAGCTAGTATCAGCTGCCTGTGGTCTCACACCAACTGCACGTTCAACGAATGGAAGCCCTTCCGGTTGCGGTAATCCTCGGCATTCTCTAGAGGCGCCCGCAAAGCCACATGCATGCAGTCAATGGCGCCCTGGACCATGGGGAAGCCCGCTATTCTTACAAATCCCATTGCGTGCTCCTGCTGCTTGTCCAGGGTCACGGGGTATGAAATGTACCGACGTCTCCTTTTGAAGAGGGCATTCGTGACTTGGCAGATGCAGCAATGCACCGCAACTGGGAGACATTGGCAATGTCCCCAGTAGCGGATTGGAAGGAGCCGGTGGCATAGAAGTTGAGAGCCACTGTCACCGTCACTGCCAGCGACAGAGACGTCCTGCTCCTCAGCTGAGGCTGCAGATCTCTCTGAAGCAGGTGGCAGATCTCAGTGACCATCTCCCTTCTGAATCGAACCCTCCGAATGCACTGCTCCTCAGACATGTTGAGGTAGGAGAACTGCTGGCGGTATACCCTGGGAGGGTAAGGCCTCCTGTGCCGACGCCTGTTGGCCCTCCTCCGTCTGGCCATGATTGGCACTCTCTCTCGGTGTCTGAGCCCCCTCAATGCAATGGAGAAACCCAACGTTTCCACCCATTGCAGCCCCCATTATATGTGGCCACTCAAGGCTATGACACTGAGAAATCAATCCAACTGCAAAGCTCTGGGCTGAAGCCAGAAGTACCTGTGCGAGCGCCGAGTCAAAGCAGAAAGCTCTCTCCCTTTGTCTCTCTGCCAATCTCTCTCTCTCACACAGGAGTGGTCCAAAATGGCTACCACTAAGAAGACAGGAAGAGCCCCCTTTAAATAGCCCCCCCCAGCCCCACAGCGACCGAGAACCGTTCCACTCAACCAGTTGCTGGGAGCGCCAGGCGGAAAGAAGGGGGGCGTCACTGAAGTTCCGGTTCGAGGCGCCCCAAGGGCGTTGCACCATGAAATGACGTCAGGATCTGCGCGCGCAGCTGAGCGGGCGTTGCGGTTTTGCGCCGCCGCTAAATATCCACTCAAGTTTGCGAGAGGTGCAGATCGCGCCTGGGCGCTAGCCGCTTCGCGCCCCACTTATCGCCCTCTTAAGGCGCTAGCGGCTGGCACTACCAACTGAATTTCTAGGCCTTTATCTTTCCTGCCTCTTACATAAGCACAGTATGTTCCTTCAATTCCTTCCTCCCCTCTCTGTCTCTGCACCTGCTTAATATCTGTTACATCTCCAGCTTTTTCCAGTTCTGATGAAGGGTCCCAGACCTGAAACGTTAACTCTGTTTCTCTCTCCACAGATGCTGCCTGGCCTGCTGAGTATTTCCAGCATTTTCTGTTGGTCAGAATGATAGCTTGGGATCATTATAAAACTAAGTCAGGGCCCCTGTCTAAGTTACGTAGGTAGTTCAAGCCGCAAAAACAGAACAATTGAAATGCAGTCAGCAGAGCACACAGAAATAGAAACAAAAAGACAGAGGCAAGTGGAATGTGCATGCAGGAGTTCAAACTAAAGGGCTGTGTGCTAGTCAGGGCTCCGGTAAACAGACCACTCCTCATTGTCATGCAATTGTCTTGGTATCAAGTTAGGTTTAAAATTTCTAACATATTTAAAAGTTAAATAGGGGACAGGTGATTGGGGAGCAGAATTCACAAACCACTTTTCCACATAAAAGTGGGCAGCACGGTGGCATAGTGGTTAGCACTGTTGCCTCACAGCGCCAGGGACCCGGGTTCAAATCCGGCCTCGGGTGACTGTCTGTGTGGAGTTTGCACATTCTCCCCGTGTTTGCGTGGGTTTCCTCCGGGTGCTCCGGTTTCCTCCCACAGTCCAAAGATGTGCGGGTTAGGTTGATTGGCCATGATAAAAATTGGCCCTTAGTGTTAGGGGGGATTAAATATACGGGGTTACGGGGATAGGGCTTGGGTGGGATGGCTGTCGGTGTAGGGACCGGGTGCTAGGGTTTGGATGATCAGCCATGATCTCGTTGAATGGCGGAGCAGGCTCGAAGGGCCGAATGGCCTACTCCTGCTCGTATCTTCTATGTTTCTATAACTTTACCACAGGATCTCAGCTGCTATGGTGACAACCTCTATTTCCTTGGAAACCTTCCAGTAGGTTTAAATAATGGATAACAACACAAAAGGGCGAGAAAGAGAGCGAGTGCGAGATAGAGAGCAACCGCGAGAAAGAGCAAGAGAGCACGCTAGAGAAAAGAGAGTGTGCATGAAAGGAAAGGGTAAAAGAAAGAAATTGTACTAGCATTTATTTATATACAGCCATATTACAACACCTGGATGTCCCATGGATTGTTTAAATTGGATATTTACAGCTCAGAAACAGGCCATTCGGCCCAACTGGTCTGTGCCGGTATTTATGCTCCACACGAGCCTCCTCCCAACCTACCTCATCTAATCCTATCGGCATATCCTTCTATTCCTTTCTCCCTCCTCCCTTAGCTAGCTTCCTCTTAAATGCATCGATGCCATTTGCCTCACACACTCCCTGTGGTAGCAAGTTTCACATTCTAACCACTCTCTGGGTAAAGAAGTTAAAAACCTTTAATTTAAAAAAAAAAGTGGGTTTTTTTTCCCATTTGGAGGCAGGCAGGTGGCATATGTAGCCAGTAATGGTGCACCCGAACATTGTATTTAGATACATGTAGCACAAGGTAAACTGGCTTTCCATACAGCACTCTGCTCAATGCATTATATTGACACCAAGGCCAGGATGTTCCCGTTTCCCACCAGCACAGAGTGGGGGACGGGTGAGACAGCGGGAAACCCGGAAGTTCCACAGCGTGCGCGCAACGTAAAGGGCGGTTTTCCCCGCCCGGAAGCCAGCCTGATTGACAAGCTGGCTTCCAGTCGGGCAGGGAACGCAGACCAGGTAGGTGCTGGACCCAGGACGGTGGGGTTCCAAACCGTGTTTAAGCAGGGGGGGGGGGGGCAGGGGGGGTCCAAGCCCAGGGGGGCGTCTGATCCCCGACCCCGGGGCAGAGTCGCCTCATTGCGGCTGCCTCGGGATCCCCGGCCGCCTGCAGTAAAACCTGCAAAGCAGGTTAAAGTAGAGGCTTCAGGCTTTATAATATTTAAAATACCAACCCGCCTCCTGGCAGCAGGTTGGCTGCCTGCCATCCCCCCCCGCCCCCCCACCCCGCCCCCATCCCACCTGAGTAAAAGGTGAAAATGGGAGAGCTGGAGTCGGGTTTTAGATTTTTACAACTTTCACTCCCCACCAACGCCTCCACCTCCCCCACCCCGCCCCACCTGTTTTTTCCTGTGAAAATTCCGGCCTATGGTCTGATTACTCAGCAAATCTAGAAAATAAATTGTGTGTTGGCAGTGACTGCTGTCACGGTCACAAATATCTGTTAATTCACCTCTCCATTATTAGATAAGCATTGACCATTGCCACAGGAAACAGTAAAAACAAATCTCAGTAGAGCCATAACAGTTTTTGATAGGATATTTGCTCAGTTATTTATTCAGAACACAAAAAAAGGTTGCATCGCCACTAGTTAGCTAAAGAAGTATAAAAGAACCAAAAATGAATTACGGACTTACTGCTATTTCCATATCTTCTGATTTCCATGTTCAAGTTTCCACTTCTGTTTGCATTCTCCATGGCTCCTACCCAAGCTCGATGGTCCATGGTGGCTACATTATTGCCATTGATAGAAAGTATTTCATCATCCACTTGCAACTGGCAATATTCTGCTGGTCCACCTGGCCACAAAAAAGAAATAGGAACTATACTGACTGATGCAGTTTTTTTTTTTTTTTAATTAAAAGTTGTTCACTCCTCTACTTCTTCCGTAAAACTTGAAAAGAGGCTTTTCTTAGAAACAGAAACAGAAAAATAGGAGCAGGAGTCGGCCATTCGAGCCTGCTCCGCCATTCAATATGGTCATGGCTGATCCTCGATCTCAATACCATATTCCCGCTCTCTTCCCATACCCCTTGATGCCTTTTGTGTCTAGTTGTGTTTTCTTCTACTTGGCTTCCCAAAAAAAAAACGACTGCATATCGTCTCCGAATGAAAATCTGTAACTTATTGGAACAGTTTGCACAAATATATTTAGCATATTCAATTTCCCTACTTGTACCATTCAAATTTCATGATTAGTTCATGCACCACAATTTAAGGAGTTTTTCCACAACTTGATGCAGAACAGGAAATGACATATGTTAAAACATTACCCTCTGTATTATCTCACCAGATCAGGTAATGTCAGGCTGTGACCTCAATCTGTTGTGCTCAATACAAATTATGACAAAAGATAACTTGAAGGACTTCATTTTTGGTCTGTAGATTGTTACAAATGTAGCAACCTCCACATTACGAGTTGTGTTGCGAACTTCAAGCTTCACACAAAAATTAAAAGTCTTCGCTTAGGATTTGTCTTTAGTATTCATCACATCCATAATGTCTTTGTTTCAGTCAGGTTTTCCTTCTCATCTTGTTATTTGCCCTCTCATGATTTTCTTTATTTTTCTCCATCCCAAGCATCAACTACAACAGAGACAGTAGTCGACCTGCTTGGAGGCCTCCACCCATGCCACTCTCGGTTAGTCACTGACTGGTACACTCAAATGCATCAATAACTTTCCCCACAGTTGCTACTTTTCTTCTTCCATCTTCTCCATGGCATTTCTTTGCAGGAGAAAGCGGAGATCCATAGTTCAATAGAGCGGGATAAATTGGAGTGGAGAAGATTATCCACATTCCAAAATTCTGTGTGCTCTATTTTGGCTCGCAGTTTGAAAAGTTTAACACAACTACTTGTATTTATATAACAACTTTAACATAAAATGCTCCAAAGTGGTAGAGAGGGGAATAAAACACACACCAGCTGGCAATGGGAGAAGAGTTAAGGGAGGTGTCTGAAGGCATAGTCAGAAAAGTTTTCTTCTTCTTAGGCAGTCCTTCGGAACCGAGGATGACTTGCTTCCACATTAAAAATGAGTTCGCAGGTGACTGATGAGTCCAATGCGGGACCTGCAGTCTCTGTCACAGGTGGGGCGGACGGTGGTTGAAGGGGCGGGCGGGTGAGGTGCTTGGGTTGACGTGCGCTCCTTGCGCTTGGCTTCCGCTTGCTCCCGGCGAAGAGACTCAAAGTGTTCGGCGCCTTCCCGGATACTTCTCCTCCACTTTGTGCGGTCTTGGGCCAGGGATTCCCAGGTGTCGGTGGGGATGTTGCACTTTTTCAAGGAGGCTTTGAGGGTGTCCTTGAAGCGTTTCCTCTGCCCACCTGTGGCTCTCTTGCCGTGCCGGAGCTCCGAGTAGAGCGCTCGTTTTGGGAGTCTCGTATCGGGCATGCGGACAATGTGACCCGTCCATCAGAGCTGACTGAGCGTGGTCAGAGCTTCGATGCTGGGGATGTTGGCCTGAGCAAGAACACGGACGTTGGTGCGCCTATCCTGCCAATGGATTTGCAGGATCTTGTGGAGGCAGCGTTGGTGGTACCTCTCCAGTGCTTTGTGGTGCCTGCTGTACATGGTCCATGTCTCTGAGGCATACAGCAGGGCGGGTATCACTGCTGCCCTGTAGACCATGAGCTTAGTGCCAGGTTTGAGGTCCTGGTCTTCAAACACTCTCTTCCTCAGGCAACCGAAGGCTGCACTGGAACACTGAAGGCGGCGTTGGACTTCGGCATCGAAGTCCGCCCTTGTTGACAGTAGGCTCCCGAGGTATGGAAAGTGGTCCATGTTGTCCAAGGCCTTGTCGTGGATTTTGATAATCGGGGGGCAGCACTGTGTGGCGGGGGCAGGTTGGTAGAGGACCTTTGTCTTACGGATGTTTAGTGTAAGGCCCATGCTCTCGTACGCTTCGGTGAAGGTTTTGACTATGGTTTGGAGTTCGACCTCTGAGGTACATCAGAATGGTACATTTTGAAAGAGTGAAGAGAGGTACCATAGCAGAAGGTATTAAGGCGAGCTTTCTAGAGAGAGTGTGGCTGAAGGTTTCAAGACTGATGTTGGAGCGAAGAGAAAAGGGATGCAAAGGAGGCCAGAGTCAAAAGGTCAGCAAGTAGTGCTGGAGGAGGTGGCCGATGAAGGGAAGGGGTAAGATGTTCTCTTCTGCAAGTCTGTCCACAATGATTTTGAATTCAAATGCATTAGATATTATAATCACCGAGATATTCTGCTAAAGAATCAAGCCATTTCACAGCGGGTCAGAAAATTGAATGGAAATGGTTCTGGAGTTTTATAAAATTGCAATCAGCGTTCATAATATCTATTACACCATTTCCAAACTGTGAAGTAGATATGGTGAGGTGTGTGGTCTCCAGATCCTGACGTGTCCATGTTAAACTCCAGGATGGGACAGGAGCAATGTTTCCATTAAGCTGCGCGGCCGCACAGCGGTCTGGAGGTCCCATGCAGCTGGCTCGCCGGCTTGTAAATGGAAAAGCCGAGCATGCGTGGAAATTTAAAGGGGCCACACCCCAAAGAGAGAGAAAACATTGGACAGGAGGTAGGAGAAAGGAGGAGCGAAGGTTACTTTAGGGCATCACGAAAGTTTCCATTGATTTATAAACCTAACAAAGGGTTAGATGTGCAGGGCCCAATCATATCCCTGGGATCCAATGTCTAGCACTGAAGCTAGTTATATCTAGTGCAGTAGATGTGTGTAATTTAATTTGGCTACAGCTGCAAAGTGAACCACAACCGGTACAAATATTGTAAAGAAAGCCGGCATACAGATTTTAGAAAACAATCTAGGGTCGCATGAATAGGCCATCTATTTTGATAAGCTACTTCATCCCAAATCAGTAATTAGTGGCATAAAAATATCCAATTTTAAACTTGTGGTAAATTACCCAATGCAATTAGGAAAGCAAATAAACATCAGGAAAATATAAAAAGAAATAGCAAGGACTAAGTGAAAGAGAAGATCATTCAGGGATGGAGCAGGAAAGTCTACTTGTGAAGGAGGAAGGTATGCCAAGAATATTCAATATTTTGCGCCAGTTTTTTCAAATGGCGAGGGAACTGAAAATGTAGGAGTACTGGAGGAAGATGTGCAACAATTGTTAAGAGATTGCAGTGGAAAGGAAATGGTTCTGGGCCCTAATGGCATGCCTGCTGAGTGTTGAAGGAAATCAGAGAGGAAATACTAAAGGTTCTGGCCACAGTTTTTCCAATCGTCCTTAGACAATGAAATTGTACTGGGGGCTGGAGGATAGTCAATGTAATAACTGATTAAAAAGGAAATGAAAGGTAAACCAGGTAACTATTGACTAGTTACCTAATGCAAGTTGTGGTCTTGGAATCCATTATTCAAGATCAAATTAGTGAGCACTTAGTGATGCATGGGATAATCAAAAAGACAGCCAAGCATGGATTTGTGAAAGGGAAGTCACATTGTGCACACAAGTGCTTTTTTGGGGAAGAAACACAGAAGTTTACAGCATAGCAGAAAGCCATTCTGCCTACTATGATAGAGCAGTGACTGACTAGGTTTTGAGTACAGGAACAAGGATGTCTTGCTGCAGTTGTACAGGGCCTTGGTGAGACCACATCTTGAGTATTGTGTGCAGTTTTGGTCGCCTTATCTGAGGAAGGATGTTCTTGCCATGGAAGGAGTGCAGCGAAGATTCACCAGGCTGATACCTGGGATGGCAGGAATGACGTATGAGGAGAGATTGGGTCAATTTGGCTTGTACTCGCTGGAGTTTAGAAGAATGAGAGGGGATCTCATTGAAACTTATAAAATTCTAACAGGGCTAGACAGACTAGATGCTGGAAGGACGTTCCTGATGGCGGGGAGTCCAGAACCAGGGGTCACAGTCTAAGGATAAGGGGTAAGCCATTTAGGACAGAGATGAGGAGGAATTTCTTCACCCAGAGAGTGGTGAACCTGTGGAATTCTCTACCAAAGGCGGCAGTAGAGGCCAATTCATTAAATGTATTCAAGAAGGAGTTAGATATATTTCTTAAGGCTAAAGGGATCAAGGGATATGGAGAGAAGGCAGGAACAGGGTACTGAATTTGGATGATCAGCCATGATCTCATTGAATGGCGGAGCAGGCTTGAGGGGCCGAATGGCCTACTCCTGCTCCTATCTTCTATGTTTCTATGACTAGATAGATAGAGCAGTGACTGACTAGATAGATAAAGAGAAGACAGTAGATGTAGTTTATAGAGATTTTCAGAAGGCCTTCAATAAAGTGTCTCAGAGGAGGCCTATTACAAAGGTTCAGGCATATTGTACAAGAGGTAATGTGGTAACATGGATAGAAAGTTGGTTAACAGACAGGAAACAAAGCTTTACGGTTAATGGGTGATGCGCATATTGGTGAACATAACTGATGTGGGCTTGGACATAGGGAATATGATCTTGAAATCTGCTGATAGAATAACAGGGGATTTGACAAAATGAGGAAAACTGTAAGAAAAGATTTCAGGGGGGCTTAGATTGGTGGAATGGACGGTGGCAGGTGCAGCTTAATGTAGAAAAGTGAGGTGATGCATGTTAGGAGGAAAAACTAGGAATGGGAATATTTATTCAATCGAAAGATATTGTAAGGATTAGAAAAACAAAGATCTAAAGGTTCAAATACATAATTGTTTGAAATGCAAGTTCAGGTGGTTAGAATCATAAAAATGCAAATAGCATTTAGGTTTTTACAAATAGGGGCATTAGAGTATAAGACTAAAGAGGTAATGAAACATTTGGCCATGGTTAAGAGTACTATGTGCAGTTTTGGGTGCCCTATTATTGAAAGGGCATGAAAGCCATACAGAGGGTCTACGCCAGAGATTCAAGCAAGATGATACCAGAGATGAGAACCTATATTTATGAGGAGAGACTTGAGATACTGGGACTGTTTCCACTGGAGCAAAGGGGGCTACAAGGAGGAGATTTTCTGGAGCTTTTTCTTTTTAAAAATGAAGAGATCTAAAAGGATCAATGGAGAAAGACTATTTCTTCTGGTTGGAGAGGTGGCGATGAGTAGTTATCTACTTAAAATGGTCACCACAAGAGTGAGGAGAGATGTTGGGAGACATTTATTTACGTTAAGCTGTTAGAGCATGAAATGCTCTGCTACAGACAGTAATCGAGTCAGAAACCACAACATCTTTTAAGGGAAAAGTGGATAAACATTTCAAGCAGAGAAAAGATGCAGGGCTACAGGGTGCATGCAAGGCAACAGGACTCTAGGGGAATCAAGGGATATGGAGATTGGACAGGAAAGTGGAGTTGAGGTCAAAGATCAGCCATGATCTTACTGAATGGCGGAGCAGGCTCGAGGGGCTGTATGGCCTACTCCTGCTCCTATTTCTTATGTTATGTTCTAGGATTAGATTTAGATTGTTATAGCAAAGAGCCAGTACAGATACAATGGGTTGTGAACTTCTAAGGTTCTTTTATGTAGCAGTTTAAAACAAAATACTGCAATAAAAAAGGTAGAAGAGTTGCCACTGCATCTTAGAAAAGGAAAAAAATTGGTGTAGAATAATTAAAAATTTACAGTTGAACAACAGAATTTCTAAAGTCATTTTGCAACACTAGTTACTGATTGACACCTCAGATCAGAACCATATTTGGCAATGCAATCTGCCCAACACAGGTAAACCTCTAATCATAAAAAAACTTCAACCAAAGAGAAAAATAAATATGTTTACTTTCCAAAATTCAAGAGAGAAAAATCTTCTCTCTGTGTCACCTCATCAAAAATCATCTGGCCAATTTCTTCATAGCTTTAGATTTCAAGCGCAGGATATTTTGGAGTACTGGCTTTATTTCGATGTTTATGGGCTGATACGATCCTGTGAGCTCAAGTATCCATTCAGTTGTACTATATGGGAGGTTGCCAGTAACCTTCTTTAGAACAAGCAGGTTGGCCTATTTTAATTACTCACATTCTGTGCGTAGCAGCACTGAACAGACATGATCTGCAGGTGATCAACTCATTTTCTGTTTTTCATTTATTACAGTAGATATCAAAACTGAAAGACCTTCAGCAATTAACCAGAGCAGTCTATTTAAGTTGTTTTTTTTTTTTTTAAAAAGGCAGTAAACACAGCACTTCTATTTCCCCAAATTATCTTGCTACAACATTGCAAACAGCATTCAAAGAGGAATCCTTCCCCAGACTGTCAGGGGGAACGCAGCCTATATGCAAATACAACTGTAAAAGGGTGTGGCAATTAATAATTTTGCAAAACAATTATTAAAAAAGGCTGCATAGAGTTGATGGAAATGAATCGCATCCAAAGGGTCACAAGTAAACAAACCACATACAAGCTAAATCATTACGCCAATAAGAGATTAAACATTTTATTCCATAATAAATGCATCTATGGCAGGATATCCTGTGTGTGTCAAAATGCAGGTGTAATTTCACTTGATTGGTCGCCTTTGATATTTATTTTTGTTAAAACTATGCGCACATAGAATCCTACATGGGAGAATGACCTTCTGACCACATCATAAATCATTCATGGTCATAAATTAAAACCAGCGTGACTGTTACTACAGTCACAGAATGAGAGACGTGAAATCCAGATACTACAGATTCCAGCACCAAGACAATACCACCAAAGTATACATTACAAATTTTAAAGAGAGAGATAATTACCTCGTTCAACCGATTGGACAATTGCACCAGTGGTGCTCCAAATGGCCGTGAATCCAAAGTCGCGATCACTGTTTGGCTTCTGATTAATAACTATTCGTGTGTCATTGTACCGTCCCTAAAAAAATTAAAAATCATTTAACACCCGGCACCTGGACATTCATCATCATTAATGCTTCCTGGAAAACCAATCCAATAAATCAGTCTGATTGATCTTTTTCCTCGACACCCACAATCATCCATAGGCAGGACTGGAATGTCTGGGAACTCTTTGTAAGTGAGCTAGGATGAACAGTTCGAAGGCTACAAAAAAAAAAAGCACTATTCCCAAATGACAAAACCTAGTTTCTGGCTGCTATTTTCCCCATTACAGACACCCAGTGGGAAAAAAGGCTCTTTATGAATGCATGCACGCAGTTACGAAAAACTGGTTTTGTCGTGTATTTTAGTATTAAGTAGTCTAAGTCAGCCTTTGCATATCGATATCACATTGGGGTTAATTAGTCAAAGAGGTTTTTTTTAAAAAAAAGTGTGCCCTTGTACAAGCAGTCAAGGGAGACTATCACATTACCAGGCAGACCTCAAACGTACACAGTAACCTACTTTTCAGACATACCTGTTGCATGGCTGCTGTGGTAACCTTGTCTGTGGGCAGGCTTGTTGCTTTTGTAAAAGAATTCATTGTTACAGAGCTGAAAGTAGTGTCAGGCTTTGACTCAAGGGGGAAGCTGCTCTTAATAATTGCTGGAGCCCTTTCTTCCTCCTCCTCCTCCTCCTCCTCCTCATTACTACTCATTACAGAGCTGGCCTGTGATTGGTCGTCATCTTCTGGTTTTGATAAAAGATTGCTCCTCGTGTACACATCATTTTCCGGTTTTGAGGAAAGATCAACCTGCGCAGACTTCTTTTCCTCCCTTTTCAAGGAAGGATTGATCCACATAGTTCCCTCTTCCTCCTTTGTCGCGAGCCCGCTGCTCCTCTTGGATCCTTCTGCTTCTGGCTTCAAGAAGAAACTTGGGGTCGCCTGGAATTTTTTGGAACCATTCACATCTCCATTATATTTAGGCGGCTCATCTCGCTGTGGAAAAGGAAACAAAAAATTCTTTCAGTACGTTTCACTTACCAAAAACATCTTTCAAGGACAGACTAAATAGAAGTGTTTATATTTTACTGACTGTTGCCAGTAATACATAGGTTGGAACGCTAGATTTCAGAAAGGGAGTTGGAAGACCACTCAACTATACAATAAACCGGTAAGACATATGGCACTACTCAGATAACATCTGAACAACCGAGTTAATGAGCGTTCCCTTCCTCGCTTAACTAATGCTAGGGTAGGAGTCCATGCCACCAGTTGGGGTTCATTCCTTCAACAAAGTGGCCAATCTTCACACATGAACTGAGAGAGTGCATTTCCGAAGGCTATTCAACTATAGGGGGACTTCACAACCAAGCCTAATCCTCTCGTCACCCAATGTTCACAAACACTTTTTGACAGGGCTCACTACAGCACGATCAGGAACAGCAATTCTTGTCCATTTCTTCCCCTCCCTTGTTCAGGAGCACTAAACCCAATTGTAGCTCTCCTTTACCGCAGGAGATTCCCTTATGAAGGGTTTACAATAATATCAAATAGAGTATGATGGACCCACTGTATCTCTGTATCTGAACTACTTTGTAAGGAATGAAGCCAATCTAGGTTCGCCTAATAGAAACATCCAAAGCAAAGTAAAAAAATAATTCTGGTTATGAACTCTTAAACA
This sequence comes from Somniosus microcephalus, assembly GCF_052327205.1. Lineage (NCBI taxonomy): Eukaryota > Metazoa > Chordata > Chondrichthyes > Squaliformes > Somniosidae > Somniosus > Somniosus microcephalus. The sequence continues at coordinate 25,063,829 of NC_140996.1, read as the reverse complement.
GCCACAGATCATCACATTACAGTAGTAGTCACACAATGACTACCTTTCAGGCGAAATGCCAACTACAGAACCGAGCCTGGTCGTATTTCAAAATCCAGGGTATTAGTCACACCACGGTAAAAAGTTGTACTTGTGACTTGCATCAGAGGTCCAGTTTGAAAATCCGAGACTGTATTTGTGAATAGCGCCACAGTCCCAGGTTTATGTGGCCTAAAAACCTATCTGAAGATGCGACTTACGCAGATTTCATACACGGTCGTCTTTGAGATGTTAAGAATCATTGTGTTAAATTAATGCATTTGCGAGATTTTATCCTGGCTCCTCCCATACATCCCAATTTTTTTTCCCTGTTATGAATATAGGGCAAATCACACCACTATATCTTAGAGAAACAAATGCAATTGCCAAGCTTCAGTGCCTTCAGCTCAATTAGAGCGAGAAGCAGCACTCGCCAGTAATAAACCATTGTCTTCCAGAGCGGGGGGTGGGGGGGAAATGGTTTTTAGTATGTAAGGCATATGCATTTTTAAAACACACATACTCAGATTGCCTTTAAAGTGCAGAGCCATCTTGGTAAATTAGCCTTTCGAAACAAGTTTACAAGAGAGGACAATAACGCCATCACAGCGCAGATCACACGGGAAAGATGCACATAACAAATTGGCACCTGCTACTGAACACACAATATTTTACCTGTGTCTTTAGAACAAGCTGTTCCTAGCTTTGTCAGGAACTGCACCCACTTGAAAACTCCTCGCCGAGGCAAAAAAACACCCCTTTAACTCAATCTCAATTACATGAACACACACCGTGAGGCTAGTGTTACCGGATGTGAGATCCACTTGAACATTTAGCAGAGAAAGAAAATAGGGCAATCTGGAAAACCTTAATTAACTTAGCCTGTAAAGGGACATAATATGGTTCACGATTACAACACTCGTACAGTTCTTTATTTAGCAAATAGTTTGCATTTCGTCTGACAGCCCACTATAGTGGGGGAAAAAAGGCCCCATCTGGCCCCGCCCTCCTAAGGCAAAATATTTGGTTGTTCGCATGCCAGTATATCACAGAAATCACAGAAACCCCACAGTGCAGATAGAGGCCATTTCGGCCCATCGAGCCTGCACCGACACATATCCCACCTGATCCCCGTAACCCCACGTATTTAATCCCCCTAACACTAAGGGTCAATTTATCATAGCCAATCAACCTAACCCGCACATCTTTGGACTGTGGGAGGAAACCGGAGCACCCGGAGGAAACCCACGCAAACACGGGGAGAATGTGCAAACTCCACACAGACAGTCACCCGAGGCCGGATTCGAACCTGGGTCCCTGGCGCTGTGAGGCAACAGTGCTAACCACTATGCCACCATACTGGTTACATTCAGAAACATTATGGTAACACAGAAGTTAAGGCAGTGAACAGCTAGGACTTCTTTCTAACCAGTACTCAACTGTCTTAAATTGATATGTCCCATTAAAATAAAATGAGATACCGACTGAAGACAACTAATAGCTGATTAAAATTGAGCCAGAACAGGAGCTCCTTTGAAAATGGAATGGCACATTTAAAAAGATGATATTGCTGTTGGGCACAAGCTTAATATTTCACTTGGTGCCTGCACAATTGCACTCAGGATTTTCTATGAGAATACATCAATGCAGAAATTAGGGATTTGATATTGAGATACGCTACAATGCAGCGCTTCATACTCTGTACAAAAATAGCATGCTGACTGTGGCCTCTGGCATCCACAGATGCCAAAACCATCACTCTCTGTACAGTGCCAGAGAAGACTGGCAGCAGCAGACAGCACAGTAAGTTCACTACTGCTCAAAACCCTCATTCGATTGTGAAGTAACCTGGCTTACTTTGATCTTGTATCATCAAGCACAGTTTACTTGGGGTGGGGTGGGCGGGGAAGGAGGGGGTTGGGGAAGAAATAGGCAGGAGAGGGTAACATGCTTAACAATGATACTAATTTGTCTTGGAATCTTTGGGCACTAATTTTAAAAGATGAAATTCAAAGCTTATGCACCGCGAGTGTGTCTCCTCCCAAAAGGAAGCCAAAAATTGAAATGCAAACAAAAACTGCAGATGCTGGACATCTGAAACAAAACAGTAAATGCTGGAAACAATGCTGGAGCTTTTGAAGTAGGATCAGCAACAAACTTGTCTGTTCACTTCACAAATGCTTCCTGAACTGAATGTTTACCAGCATTTTCTGCTCTTGTTTGACACACTGAAATGCCACATATCGGTATTAGTTTACATATGCTATACAACCACAGAAATTACAATTGGATGCACTGGCTTGGTAGTTTTAAGCTTCTGCATCAAGTGGTGCAAAAAATGTTCTAAATTCCCCTTCACTATTCCTGCTTCCAAAACAGAAAACACTCAAATTAAATGTCTGCATAGGTCACATCCAAAACTGAAATGTCTACAGTCCAGAAATGTCTTGTCCAGAAATGAAATGAATTCAAAGAGTGGAGTACAGTTTGCTCACATTTTGCACCAGTACAACAAACTAAAACGAGAATGCAGAGAGCAAGAAATAAAAAAAATCTATATGGCTGCTAAGTTGCAGATCCAAAGAGAACTGGTTTATTATTGATAAACAATGAGGCGGCTCGCAACCCGAGACCTTGAACACATCTGAAGGGAAACGGCCCCAAACCAATATACTTAATGAAAACAGAAACAACCCTGAAACAGTTTGCTTAAATAAACGTATTGGATTTATCCAGAACCACTTACCGGATAAGATCTAGTGAGGGAGGAGACTTTATTAGATTGCGAACCATAGGGTCTTGGCACAACCACAGGTGCAATCCTGGACACGTCAGGTCTTTGGTAATTCCGAGGCAGAGAATTTGAAACCCGACTTTGCTCTGTTTTCAAGTCCATTGAATGGCGGGTATAGAAAGGAACAGGGCTTTGTTTTTCTGACATATTGTTGACTGTAGTTTTCAATTCGGATGCTGTCTGGTTCCGAGAGGCTTGACGTGGAGGCACCGAGGAAACCGTCGCATGTCTCTGGGAAGTGAATGGGGTTTCACTTGCCACAGTATAACTCCTTTCAACAAACACGTCTTCATCTGAGGAGTTCAGCTTTCTGTAGTCGGTTTGGTCACCACTATACAGTCCCTGCTGTCTGCACTCCCTGTGAGAGAGGGGAGAAAAAAAAAGAGGGAAGAGAGACAAAACACTCATTAGAATAAATGCGAAACCGAGATGATAAGTAGGTGTGGTCTGTGAAAGTATTTAGTTAGGTTGTAATTTGTATACAGCGGTACAACTGAGAAAAGTTCTTACAAATGGCAAAACTAGTCAGCTTCAAGTTAGTGTTGTATTTCAATCCCCACAAAAGGAACGTGAATACAAAATGAACTGCATTTCCTGTTTGCTTTCTATATTCAGCAACATTACTTCAACAACAATTTCCCCCCAACTTTCTGTGCATTTTGAATTCAAAACATAAGGAATTGAATATCTGGTGTCTTTCACAGGAAATAAAGTCCAATCCTAAAAATGTGACCGCACATTTCCCTTACATCTGTTAAGCCTTATGCTTCAATGAGTGATGTCCAAAAAGTATTTTTAGTGCTGATAAAACATTCCAGATTTCACTTAACTGTCTTCGGTCACTTCCCTAACATTTTTCTAAAGTCCTGATTTTATCTACATCAGTTATCTGACAAATTTAAGTTGCTTAATGTCATAATGTTATTAATTAATTCTACGTACATGCACATCATTTTCTTCTCAAAACCCGACTTGTACAACCGGTAGAATCGCCAAAGTAGTAGCAAGTGTTCCTGTGAACTAAATCTGTCCCAAATGATTCTCGAGAGGAAAAAAGATGTAAAAGACTTGGGCCTAGAAATTCATTGTAGCCACTTTTGGGGCGTTAAAGTCGGGAGGCCGCTAAAGTTTGCGCCCGCCGCCAAATCGAGGCCACTTCTGCGATATTCATTAGCTTCGCCCTAAGAGTTTGCTCGAGCGCTAAAACTGGTGCTGGACGCCTCTCTTTAGGCGCTAAGCCGGAGGTGCTGAGCGAGAGCGCCGAGGCCGGGCGCAGCGCAGGTGCGGCCATCTCCTGATTGACAGCAGACACCCTGGTGCCGGCCAGCTCTTAAGGGGGAAGGGTCGACTTTGTCTGCTGCCACGCCCTGGATAGTGGAGCCCTCCAGCTAGGCCTGAACACTGCTGCTGGATCCAAATAGCGCCTGAAGCCATGCAGAGGGCCCGTGAACGAGCGCAGCGCTTCTCAGAGCGTGATCTGAGTGTGCTGGTTGGTGGTGTGGAGAAGAGGCGCCATATTTTGTACCCGGACAATGGCAGGAAGGCGCCGCTCCACGCCTACCGGAGAGCCTGGAGGCATGTCGCCAGCGAGGTGTCAGCCAACAGCGAGGTCCCCAGGACCGGTGTCCAATGCCGCAAAAAGTTTAATGACCTCACGCGGATTGTCAGGGTGAGTACCCTTTCCAGTGACCTCCTCATCCTTGCATGTGCACCTCACATTATGGGCAAAGGGACCTGAAAGCCCTAATGGCCAGCCCTCATCCAGCAGCTATGGAACAGGCATGAACATCAATTGCACATTCTGCACTTAACACACTGGCCAAGCTATTCCACCATGGGAGGCAGTGCACACAAGATCAGGGCGACACACTGGCCAGGCTCTTCCACCATGGGAGGCAGTGCACACAAGATCAGGGCGACACACTGTACTTAGAGGCCGTCCTTTCTCTTGCAGGCCAAGAATAAGAGCTGGACTGCGACCGGGGGAGGCGGACCCCAGATCCAGCCGCTCACCGAGCTTCAACATCGCGTGGAGCGCATCATGGGTGGCCGGGTGATTGGCCCCGTTGCATGTGGAGATGCCGACCCTCTTCTGGGCACCAATGGTAAGGACATCCACGTTTGGACCTCTCTCGTCCCACTTGCGCATCAGATCTACATCCTTTGCCACTGTCCGACCAATGCGCTGAATGCCACCACTCATGCATCCCTCGCTGACGCCCTCTCCTCACTCTAAAGCTACTCTTGTGCCTTCCTGCTTTCAGATGGTGAGGAGGAGGTCCCTGAACTTGCCAGTGACAGCCCCTCAGAGGAGGAGGAGGAGGAGGAGGAGCAAGAGGAAGGCGGCCCATCAGGGGAACCCTCAGCCGTGGCAACCCATGCCAATGCAGGGGACACGTCTTCCCTGGAGGGGAGCGTCGCGGAAGTGTCGGAGAGGAGGGGAGCTCATGGGACCTGCGGCCTGCAGAAACGCGGGAGGGGGGTGCCAGCTCAGCGGCCTTCTCCCCAGAGGGGGGAAGGGTCGGAGGGGAGTCCAATTGCTGGGCCCAGCGGCCTCCAGCAACGCAGGAAGGGTCGGCCAGCTCGGCGGCCTTCTCCCCAGAGGGAGAGTCCGGCCTCCAGTCCGGAGATGGAACGCCTCGAGGACTTGTCTGCGGACTCGGAGCGCCGGCACACGGAGCTCATGGGGGTAGTGGCACGGTTGCCTGAGGCCATCGAGTCCCTCTCTCGGAGTGTCACCGACGTCGGGGCCTCACAGGCCATCAGTTTGGCAGAATTCGGGGCAGAGCAGGCAGCGAGTCGGGCGGCATTCGGGGCAGATCAGGCAGCGAGTCGTGCGGCATTCGGGGCAGCTCAGGCAGCGAGTGGGCAGCTGATCAGTGGTGCCGTGCAGTCACTGGGTGCTCTGATAGGTCACTGAACAGGTCAACACGGGCACTCACTGCTACCACACTCGCTGTGTCAGCCAGGCATCGCCAGGGCACCCGGCGCGCTGCAGCAGCACAGCGGTCTGTCCCTCGGCAGATTGGTGCGCATGCTGCAGTGCTGGCCCGGGCGAGTGCCAGTGTCTCAGGCGACCAGCGAGCGCCTGCCATCCGCCAGCTTGCCCCCATTCCTCCAACCGCCACTGCCACTCCCCCAGTGGAGCTGCCAGGAGCTGCTGCAGCGACTGATGCTGGCCAGCCACAGCTGCAGCATTCAACAGCCGCCCGCTCGATGGCCAGACCTCGACGAGGCCGACCCCCAAGGGCATCTGCCGTCACGACATGTGCCCCTCTGGAGCCTGCCCCCAGCCTTGCAGCAGCCAATGGCCTTACTTTGAGGAGGAGCAGCAGGGCGGGCAGGGGCCACACAAAGATGGCCAAGGCATCGACCTAGCGGGCCAAAAAGTCAAATGTGTGGCCAGTTGTGTTTGTTTTTTTGAGGCCGAGAATTGGATGTGTGTTTTTTGAGGCCGAGAATTGGATGTTTGTTTTTTGAAGGCCGAGGATGACGGCCATTTTAGTTGCACTGTTTTGTTAATCCTCTCCAGGTTGTGGGAGCGAGTAATGTGTTTGAGTGTTTTTTGGGGGTTTCGTCTTGTTTTTGGTTTTCATGTGGGAAGGGCCCTGAGTTTGTACAATAAAGCATTTTATTTATTAACATTGTCCATGTTTGATCTTTGAAGTGGTTGTTGCCTTAACCGGCTGAGGGCTTGCGGAGCGGCTGCAATCATGTTCTTTCATTGGCACAAGCCATTCCCTGACAGGGGGCCTAGAAGTGACGTTCAATAAGCCGCCGACGGGCGGCCCTTGGACCTTGTGCCTCCCTCCTGGGCTGGTACTCCTCGTCCTCCTCCTGAGGTGGGGGTCCAACGTGAGGTGGCAGTGCCGGAGTCCTGCGGATAGCCAGGTTGTGCAGCATGCAGCAAACGACGACGAATTGGGAGACTCGGTCCTGCGAATACTGGAGGGCTCCCCCGGAGCGATCGAGACAGCGGAACCGTTGCTTGAGGACGCCGATTGTTTGTTCTATGATGTTCCTAGTCGCTTGATGGCTCTCGTTGTATGCCTCTTCAGCAGGGGTCGTGGGCGCGCGGAGCGGGGTCATGAGCCAGGTACACAAAGGATAGCCTTTGTCCCCGATAAGCCAGCCTCTTGGGGGAGGCTGTGCCTGGAACATGTCAGCCACAGTTGTCTGTCGCAGGATAAAGGCATCGTGGCTGCTGCCTGGAAAGCGGGCATTGACAGCTAGGATGCGCTGCCTGTGGTCACACACCAGCTGTACGTTGAGGGAATGATAGCCCTTCCGGTTGCGGTAATCCTCGGCATGCTCCAGAGGTGCCCGCAAAGCCACATGCGTGCAGTCAATGGCGCCCTGCACCATGGGGAAGCCCGCTATTCTTGCAAATCCCACTGCACACTGCTGCTGCTTGTCCAGGGTCATGGGGAAGGAGATGAATTGATGTCTCCTTGTGAAAAGGGCTTCGGTCACCTGGCGGATGCAGCAATGCACGGCGAACTGGGAGATGTTAGCGATGTCCCCAGCAGCGGATTGGAAGGAGCCGGTGGCATAGAAGTTGAGAGCCACCGTCACCTTCACTGCCACCGACAGACGTCCTGCGCATCAGCTGTGGCTGCAGATCTCTGTGAAGCAGCTGGCAGATGTCTGCAACCACCTCCCTTCTGAATCGCAGCCTCCTTACACACATCGCGGCAGACATGGTCAGATAGGAGGACTGCTGGCGGTATACCCTGGGTGGGTAAGGCCTCAGTTGGCGACGCCTGTTGCCCCCTCTGCATCTAGCCAGGGCTGCCACTCTCTCACGGCGTCTGTAAGCCCTTCTGGCATAAGGCTGAAAGTCAGCGTTGGCACCCAATGCAGCCCCCATTATATGCTGGGAAACAATGAGCTCTCAATGAAGGCAAAGATAATTACTAAGCTCTGGCCTGAGCCAAAAATACCTGTCCTAGTGTTGGTCCAAACCAGTAAGCTCTCCTCCTTGGTCTCTCTCCAAAAAACCATTGCACAAGAGTGAATGCTGCAAAATGGCTGCCCTTTATAGTGCAGGGTAAGTGCCCTTTAATTAGCGCTCCCCGCGGCCCGCCTCGGCTGTGTACCGTTCCACTTCACAGTCGTTCGGGCCGCCCGGCACACAATGGGGCGGCGCGAGTGAAGTTCCGGTTCGGGGCGCACAAAGGGCGTTGCACTAGTAAATGACGTCATGATCTGCGCGTGCAGCAGGGCGCGCGCTAAGACTTTGCGCCGGCGCTAAATGTGTACTGAAGTTGGGGCGAGGCGCAGATCGCGCTGCGCCCGGGCGCTAAGCGCCTAGCGCTCGAGATCTACTCCTCCTAAGGCGCTAACGGCTGGCGCGCCCAACTGAATTTCTAGGCCTTGAGCTCCAATACAGTCACTTCAGAAGGCTACAGACCTTGACCAGAATCCGAGCAGTGTAAAGTTAGAAAGCACAATTTTACCACCAAGCTTTCAATAAGTTACCATATTCCAGATTCCTTAGGAATGTCCACAAATAAGAAATCGGCAACATGAAAATAAGATTGGCAAAGAGAGAATATGAGAGTAGAATGGCAGTTAGCATAAAAGGGAACCCCAGATTCTTCTCTGGCCTGTAAATAGTAGGAAGGTATTAAGAGGCAGGGTGGGGCCTATTAGAGACAAAGAAGGTGACATATGCTTAGAGGCGCAGGGCAAGGCTAGAATACTCAATGAGTACTTTGTATCAGTGTTTACTAAGGAGGTGGATGCTGACAAAATATCGGTAGAAGTGGAAAAGGTAGAAGCAATGGAAGGGGTGAAAATTGATACAGGATGCACTAGAAAGGCTGGGTATGCTTAATTGGATAAGTCGCCTGGTCCAGATGGCTTGCTAAGGGAATTGGGGGAGGAGATAGCGGAAGGGCTTGCCATAATTTTCTAATCTTCCCTAGATGCGGGGGAGGTGCCCGAGGATTGGAAAGTGGCAAATGTGACACCGTTGTTCAAGAAAGGGTGTAAGGACAATCCTAGTAACTACAGGCCAGTCAGTTTAACATCAGTGGTGGGTAAAGTTTTAGAAACAATAATCAAGGAAAAAATTAACAGGCACTTGGAGAGATTTAAGCTGGTGGAGAGCCAACACGGATTTGTAAAAGGCAGATCGTGTTTGACTAATCTAATTGAATTTTTTGATGAAGTAACAGGGAGGATTGATGAAGGGAATGCAATGGATGTTGTCTACATGGATTTTCAGAAGGCGTTTGACAAAGTACCACATAGAAGGCTGGTTAACAAAATTGAGGCTCATGGAATAGGTGGGTCAGTGGCAGCTTGGATAAGGAATTGGCTTAAGGACAGAAAACAGCGAGTTGTGGTAAATGGCTGTTTTTCCAGACTAGAGGATGGTAAAGAGTGGTGTTCCCCAAGGGTCAGTTTTTTTGAGATAGATAAGATATATACATACATATATATTATTATATATCCTGGATATTGGAATACAGAGTAGAATTTCTAAATTTGCCGATGACGTGTGGCAAACAGTAATGATATCAATCAACTGCAACGGGACATAGAAAGGCTAGCAGAATAGGCAGACAAGTGGCAGATGGAATTTAATGGAGAAGTGTGAGGTGATGCATTTTGGCAGAAGGAACAGGGAGAGGCAATATACACTTAATGGCACAGCTTTAAAGAGCGTGCAGGGACAGAGGGACCTGGGAGTTAATGGGGGAAAGATTCAGTATCGCCCCGTTTGGGGTGCCTTTATCGGCCGTGCGCAAAGATTAGCGCCTGGCGCTAATTATCACCTCCGACTGCAAGCTTGGCTTTTATTGCCCCTGGAGGTGATTGGAGCACTAAATTAGGTGCTTTACAACTGTCTTAAGGCGCAAAGGCCGAGGAGCTACCTCAGAGCGCTGGCAAAGCTCATGTGATGTCAGTCAGCAATGGAACACAGACACACTGGCGCCGGCCAGTTCTTAAAGGGGAGGGTCGATCTTGCTCTCCATCCACACCCTGCTCATTGCAGCCTTGAATCTCAGCCTGGAGAGACCTGTACATCAAATCTGCTGGAAAGAACAATGGAGAGACCCAGGGAAAGAGCTCAGAGTGCAGCCCCCACAGTCTCTTCTAAATCGATACAAGGGCAAATCAAAATGAACCACAAAGTGCTGCTCAGTACCCAAAACTCCTTCACACAGCATTGAATCTCTCCAGAAGTCTCTCTCTCTCTCTCTCTCAGAATGCGTGGTGCAAAAATGTCACCAACAAAAAAAGGCAGGAAGCGGTCACCTTTAAATAGCGCTATCCCAGTCCCTTCCTGACTGCAAAACGCTCCCCTCAACCTGTCGTTGCTAGCGGCAGGCAGTAAGGCAGGGGGCGCCACTCAATATTCAGTCCAGGGCGCTACTGGGGCGTTGCACACTCGACTGACATGACGGTCTGTCGGCGCAGGAGATCGTGGCGGTAGTGTTTAGCACCGCCGCAAAATGTCTAGTTAATTTCATGAGCGCCGCAAACATCGCTGCGCACGGGCGATAGTTGCTTTGCGCCCCATTAGCGCCTTCTTAAGGCGCTAACAGGAGGCGCAAACCAACTGAATTTTTTCCCCAATGTGCATAGGTCCCCGAAGGTGGCAGGACATATTGAGAGAGTGGTTAACAAAGCATATGGGATCTTGGGCTTCATAAATAGAGGTAGAGTACAGAAGTAGAGAAGTTATGCTGAACCTTTATAAAGCGTTGGTTAGGCCACAACTGGAGTATTGCGTCCAGCTCTGGTCACCACACTTTTGGAAGGATGTGAAGGCCCTCGAGAGGGTGCAGAGGAGATTTACCAGAATGGTTCCGGGGATGGTGGATCTTAGCTACAAGGACAGGTTGGAAAAGCTGGATTTGTTTTCATTATAGCAAAGGAGGTTGAGGGGTGATCTGATAGAGGTGTACAAGATTATGACGGGTTTGGATAGGCTAGACGGGGAAAGGCTGTTCCCACTAGTTGATGGTACAAGGACTAGGGGACACAGATTTAAGGTTTTGGGCAAGAGATAGAGGGGATGTGAGGAAAAGCTTTTATACGCAGCGAGTGGTGAGGACCTGGAACTCGCTGCCGACGGAAGTGGTGGAAGAGGAGACACTCAATGTTTCAAGGGGAGACTGGATAGGCACCGAGGGAAATAAACTTGCAGGGCTACAGGGATGTAAGATTCGTGAAATTTTCATTAAATAATCACGTAGGAAAATAGGGTTAATAAAACAGCTTTATTGACCAAAAGAAGCTTTTACAGAGAAACCTTTGATAAAAGGGCACACAAAATGGCTGCCAGACCTCGTGACCAGCTGCTGGGACCATTTGAATTTCTGTTACTGCAAGCCAGACAGGCTTGTGGATTGAGGACATTAAAAGCCCGCGAAAACCAGTTTCGGGAAGCCGAAAGTCATGGAACTGAGCATACATATTGATTAGATTATAAGTACAGGACAGATTTGGGTGGCAGGATGAGACCCATCAAGAAATGGGCGGACAATTGAACGAACGCTTTAACCCATTACACTGTACAAAGAGAAGCCGTTTAACAGCCATCCAGGGCAATCTCCAGACCGATCAATATACAAACCGAGTTACGGTAACAAGCAAAGACATTATCGGCCCAGGAAGGCCAGTTCAGCTATCACCGACTCCCGTTATGAAGACAAAACACCCCTGCAGAGAGTTCTGCCCGCCAAAATTATTACAAAGACAGGACTATGATTTGGCGGGAGATAAGAATGTTCCAAAAGGGTATAACTGTGGATTGAGTAAAGTCCATCGGTACGCTTCGGGACAGACTCCATCGGAACCAAGCAGCACTTCGGTTCGGACCGTGTTCGGTGTTCGGCCAGGCAAGGCCCGGCCACAACGAGAGGACGAAGAGAAAATTTCAGCTTGGAAGCCAGCTCGGCCAGGCAAGGCCCGGCCACGACGGGAAGACGACGAGGGAGGCCCGGGTACTTTTGTCAGGAGATCATCGACGACCCAGGCCGGAGAAGAAGACACTCAGGGCCCGGCACTCCAGTTCTCAGAAGGACAATGATGACTGTATAAAGAGTCATCGGGAGATCATCGACGACCCAGGAAGACACCCAGGGCCCGGTACTCCAGTTCGTCAACATCACATCGGCGAGCGCTCCTCGCAGGAGAACCAAGAGGAAAGCAAGCTGCGCCAGAAGCTTCCAAACCCACTTGACGACGGAAAGCTGTGTCGAAAGGCTGCAAAGCTTTTTTTTTTTTTCCGCAATTCTTAAAGTGGTGAGCATGATCCCGAGTCCCTCAAATCGAAACTTAGTTATAGGGGAGGGGGTTAAGGGTAATTGTAATGTGTTACCCCTTTTACGATGTGCCGTGTGTTCCCCATTACTATAGAGTTAAGTTTATAGACGTGTGCATGCTTGTAGTTGCTTTAATCTGTGCATATGACATGTATTTTATAATGCTCCAAACTGTTCAATAAAGGCATCCATTTCGTGCTATTCGACCTGGTCTATTGAGTTTTTCTGCACTACAGCTCCCTGCACCTAAGTCCAAGGTCTAGAACCGTAGGGGCGAGTGGGTCGAACCACTCACGGGTAATTATTGCAAGAAGCCTGGCAGGAGACCAGAGCAAGCAAGAGAAACCCCCTACAGGGATAGTGCGGGGGAGCGGGACTGACTGGATTGCTCTACAGAGAGACGGCACGGACTCGATGGGCCGAATGGCCTCCTTCTGTGCCGTTATGGCTCTATACATTACCCTCACCTAGGCTTTATTTTTGCTGAGACTGGTCGATACAAAAAAAGCAATCCTTTGTAAGAGTCGCAAGGAAGTTTACAGTGATCATCTGGATTTTACGTACATACAGCATATCTATACCGCTACAAACCCCTCAATATAGAGTAAAATCTGGATCAGTAAACCTCAATTTAAAATCTAAATGAGGATTTTTTTGTTGGAAAGATTAGTAGATTAAAGCTACAAGATCGCATAAATGTTACCCAGCATTTTCTTGCTGATTATATATACTGCGCATTCCTTTTACATCCCATAACCACTAATCCGTCAAAAATATGTGACTATTGCTAGCCTCTAAATCCCACATGGTCACTGCAGTTAAATACATGTGAAATCCGAACCCAACTGTTCCGTGGGTAGCCGTCATTCAAAAGCAAACAAAAAAAAGTTAACTGTTTAGGAGATGGTAGATAAGTACATCTCCTTGCATTTTATTGCACACATATGCATGCAGACTTCATTTGGCCATCTTCCATCAGAGTTGTGTATTTGCTAAACACACAGAAAACTGCATTTAAATGAAGTCTAGTCCAAAAAGTTTGATACCAGCAAACAGAATGGCCCAGAACTTGGTGTCGGGGGCTTGCCGCGCGTGCAAGCCCCCGATCTGCACTCACCCTGCGCGCTGACATCTGAAGCCCGGGCCTGCTTGCATTTCCTGTCACAGGCCCGGTTCAGATGTCGGTGCGCTGTGCTTACCTGATCCAGCGGCGTAGTTAGTGCGATGTGCCGGCTGGGATCAGGTGAGCACTTTGCAACCAATCAGGGGAGGGGAAGGTTCATTCATGAGTTTGAGAGTAAGAACTGTCAAACTCATGAAAACTACGGGGGCCCAAAACACTATTTAAACTTTAAATAAAAATTTAAAAAACATCCCAATCTTTAAATTAAGTATAAATAAGTTAAAAAAAATAATTTAAACAATAATTTTTTTTTTTGAAAAAAATTAATTTTTAATAAAAAGGGTCTAAAACTAAACTTACCTTATTGTAGATTCTTTAAAATAATAAACCTGTGGGGGAAAAAATTCTAAACTGCAATAAAACACCACTTACCTGTAAAAATAAATACTTACGTGTGCTTTTTACAAGCGTAAAGACCGGAGGCCTTTACACATGCGCAAATCCCCCAAAACAGAGGAAATCCAAGACGCACGCGCTGCCCCCTACAGCGCACGCGCTAGCCTCTTCACCTCTTGGGTTAGAGGAGAGGAAATGCCGGTTTTCAGCACATGCGTTGTGCATGCTGAAAACCGGCATTTCCTCCGCCAGAAGCGTGAGTACCCCTTCCGTACTCACACGTTTGGGGAGGAATTACTGCCCCAATATACACAGGATTACATAAGGTCGCCCATCTCCGCCCTTGCCTCATCCGCTGCTGAAACCCTCATCTACACCTTGGTTACCTCTAGACTCGACTATTCCAATGCACTCCTGGCTGGCCTCCCACATTCTACCCTACATAGACTTGAGGTCATCCAAAACTCGGCTACCCGTGTCCTAACTCGCACCAAGTCTCGTTCGCTGACCTACATTGGCTCCCGGTTAAGCAGCGCCTCGATTTCAAAATTCTCATCCTTGTTTTCAAATTCCTCCATGGCCTCGCCCCTCCCTATCTCTGTAGTTTCCTTCAGCCCCACAACCACCCCCCCGCCACCCCCCGAGATATCTGCATTCCTCTAATTCTGCCCCCTAGCATCCCTGATTATAATCGCTCAACCTTTGGTGACCGTGCCTTCTGTTGCCTAGACCCTAAACTCTGGAATTCCCTCCCTAAACCTCTCCGCCTCGCTACCTCTCTTTCCTCCTTTAAGACGCTCCTTAAAACCTGTCTCTTTGACCAAGCTTTTGGTCACCTGCCCTAATTTATCCTTATGTGGCTCAGTGTCAAATTTTTTGACTTAAAATACTCCTGTGCAGCGCCTTGGGACGTTTGACTATGTTAAAGGCGCTATATAAATACAAGTTTTTGTTGTTGATATACGGCACAGAAACAGGCCATTTGCCCCAACCAGTCCATGGTGGCATTTATGCTCCACTCGAGCCTCCTCCCGTCTTTCCTCATCTAACTCCATCAGCATAACCCTCTATTCCCTTCTCCCTCATATGCTTGTCCAGCCTCCCCTTAAATGCATCTATACTATTCGCTTCAACCACTCCCTGTGGTAGCGAGTTCTTAACATGCATTTTAGATAATGCACAAGCTTTAAAGTGGCTTTCCGTTTTTAAAGCAGTCTTATGGGGACTTACTACATAACACCACCACCTGTGCGTGAATAAACAGCCATCATAAATAAAAATGCAAATCAAGTCCAACTACAAAAAGATTTCACCTTTGAGGATAAAAGGAAACGTGACCCTTATACGGTGGATACACCAGGAATAGATGATCAACTAGGGAGCTTTTGACAAAATCAAGAGAGAACACACCACTGTCCGATCACTAGTTAAGCACCACTACTATAGGCTAGACTACACTGTTACATGTGGTATAATAATGGATTTATTCTAAACTACTACCAGATGAAACTCATTGTTATCCCAAGAAAAGGAACAGATATACTGACCTCATCTTTTGATTGCCCCACTTAGTAAACATTACATGCTGCTATTGGGACCTTATGCAAATGCCTTTATAATATAAAAATGTATATTTCATAAATATTAATATAGATTCCTAATGGGCATTTGCGTGTATTTAATTGTTGGTATGGTTATACCAACAGCCAAATATAGACAAATGACCTTGTCTTCTGCTCCCCCCACCCTCCATGCTACGAGAACTAATGATGCCTGCAAGCAACAAGCACAAAACACAAACTGGTACATTCTTAAATATAAAACAAATGAGGCAGTGAGCCAGCTGCAGAACCCGTGAGCAATATTCTGCATCACTACAGAGGCTTATTGGAGCAATTCGAAACATTAGGGAATTCCTGGGTTACCTTTCTTCCCTCATTTTTCTGAACGTCTTTGTGGCTTTGACACGCTCTGCAGTTGTAGTTTTCTCAATTTCTTCTCTCTCGTCCTTCTTCTTCTGCAAGTCGGAGGTAAAACTTTTACGACGATTCTTCCACTTTGCCAGGTCCTAGTCATAGATTTTGTTTTAAAAAGCAATGAAAACAAATTAACATTTCTACAAACCTTATCAGCTGAAATGCATAAATACGAGGAAGGAGGAGTTACATCCCACTTAAATGCTAATGCACACACTGGTGTTCCATTTCAGTAGATCTGGAATGCATTACTGA
Source organism: Somniosus microcephalus (assembly GCF_052327205.1). Taxonomy (NCBI): domain Eukaryota; kingdom Metazoa; phylum Chordata; class Chondrichthyes; order Squaliformes; family Somniosidae; genus Somniosus; species Somniosus microcephalus. Next base: position 25,047,983 of record NC_140996.1, on the reverse strand, counting down.
TATTCTATTATATATCTGGGTCAAAGCACTCACTTAGCACAGCTGAAAGACCGGCATCTGGTACTAGATTTTTGGAATTCAAACTGACTGATACAAGTAGACTATAGACTTCTCTGTGAAGCCAATCTGCAGAACTATTGCCAACCAATGTCACACCAGCAGTTTAAGCTTACACCCAAAGCATTCGCTATATTTACATTTAGAGAAGTATCAATACAAATAAGGGCAACTTTGAGACTGACTGGTGTTAAATGACAACTAGAAAAACTGAAGTATAAAATAGTGCTTGAAACAAAAAATAAAATCTTCAATCATTTCAGGCTGGAATTTTCACAGGAAAAAAATGGGTGGGTTGGAGAAGTGAAAGTTGTAAAAATCTAAAACCTGCCCTCAACCCGCCCACTTTCACCTTTTACTCTGGCGGGATTGTTGGGGGGGGGGGGGGGGGGGGGGGGGGAAGAGGCGGGTTGGTATTTTAAATATTATAATGAGGCCTGAAGCCTCTACTCTAACCTGCTTTGCAGGTTTTACTGCAGGTGGCCGGGGATCCCGGGGCTCGGGATTCCCAGTGGCTGCAACGAGGCAGCCTCAGCCTCGGGGAGCAATCCCCGAGAGTCAGAAGGAGCAGGAGTGCTTTCTCCCGGCTCCCCAAGCTCCCCCACCAGAAGCCTACACCCCCGGGGTCGGGACCCCTCCAGGGATCGAACCCCTCTCTCCGGGGATCACAACTCAGCCACGGGGTCAGGGGTCAGGGGTCAGACAACCCCCCACCGCAAACAATCTCTCCTCCCCCCCACGGGTCTGGGATCATACCCCCCACACTTGGGCTTGGAGCCCCTACCCTCCCCCCACCCCCTGGGGTCTGGGATCATACCCCCCACACTCGGGCTTGGAGCCCCTCCCCTCCCCCCGGGCTTGGAACCCCCCCACCGCCATCCTGGGCCCAGCACCTACCTGGTTAAAACGCCACAACATGCCAGGAAACCCGAACGTCCAGGTTTCCCTCCGTCTCCCGGGTCCCCCCCACACTGTGCGGGTGGGAAATGGGAAAATCCCAGCCTAAGCTTTGATTCTTAGCAAAAGCCATGTATAACCAGTGTTCTGAATATCAATAGGAACGTATACACCACCACCTAAATGCAAGGGTGCCCTTGGTCAGAATTATTTTCTGATTGGAGGAGGAACGAAGGAATACAAATTCCTCCTCTCCTTCGTGGACCACATAAACTGTGGCTCAGAGGAGAGGTGACCAGTTCCCAAGCCTTGGCCTATGCTGCACTTTGGCCACCTTCTCAGAGATGCACTCTCCCTCAAATTTTCCCTGTTCCTGGGGCAAGTCCCTGGCCTCCACTCACTGTGATGTGGTTCAAATTAGCAATTTAGCCCGGAGCCTTGCCCCAGCACTGAATGATGCCATGCACTGAAGTGTTACCGAACCATGTCACATGGTACAGACTTTAGGGTAATAAAGAGCCGAGCTGTAGGAGGTCTTATGAAAAGTTTCTTGCCTAGTTTCACTTCACAAACACGCACTATCCTCCTTAAAATTAATCATTATTTTTATTAAATTGCTCTTGCTATAGTTCCATACAACACAAAAATATACAACCTTAAATCAACCTTTTGCCTTCATGCTGCATTACTTAGAGTCGCATACAGTTTCTAGAACATGTAGAATGAGAGATTTATCCCAAGTTACAAAATTATTTTGAAGCTGTGCCTCCAACCACCTAGTTTCCACACTCTGGAATCCCCTCTTTAAACACCTCCGCCTCCAACTCCCTTTCTGCCTTCAAGCCTCGACGTAAAATCTACCTCTCTTATCAAGATTTTTGATCCCGCATCCTAATCTCCCTTAATCCTCTTCTTAATGAATACTTTGCGTCTGTCTTCACAAAAGAGAGTGACGATGCGGACATTGTCGTTAAGGAGGAGGAGTGTGAAACATTAGGGGAGATAAACAGAGAGAGGGGATATATTACAGGGTTTCACATCTTTGAAAGTAGATAAATCACCAGGCCTGGATGAAATGTATCCCAGGCGGTTAAGAAAAGCAATCATTTTCCAATCCTCTCTGGCTACAGGTGTGTTGCCGGAAGACTGGAGAACTGCTCACATTGCACTGTTGTTTAAAAAGGGAGAAAGGGATCGCCCGAGCAATTACAGGCCCGTCAGCCTAACCTTGGTGGTGGGCAAATTATTGGAAATAATTCTGAGGGACAGTATTAATCGTCATTTAGAAAGGCATGGATTAATCAAGGACAGTCAGCATGGATTTGCCGAGGGAAGGTCATGTCTGTCTCACTTGATTGAATATTTTGAGGAGGTAAAAAGGAGGGTTTTTCAAAAATCAGGTTGTGCAAAAAATGTATGCAACTTGCAGATGTTGCCTTGGTCGAGTGCTGAATATGGAGTGAAGTGGAAAGAGGGAGAAATGAGACTGCTTTCAACTCACATTCTGCCATTGCTGGTCCTGCTCTTGCAAAGCATTCTTCATTTTTTGCATTTCTTCATATCTCAGAGATTTAGGAAGTTTAACGGTATCTTCAGCAGACACGTCATTGAGTGATTTACTCCTAAAATAAAAGGATATATTCAATAGCCAATAGAAAATCTATGCATGTTCATTGTGGTCGGGAGCATTCGTCTGACTTGAACAAAATAGTTCCATTCGGTGTAATTGGTCACTTTTACTCAAGTGTAGAGCTGTTTATTTACATATTTATGATGCAATATAATTACATGATGAATGAAATGCATCTAAATCAACTAAACAGCATGTTTCGCTGGAAAATGTAATATTACACACAATTAGCTAACAAAGGCACTGTAGCCCTCATTCAATATATTCCCAGTATGACGATTACATTTAATATTTGGTGCTATACTTCACAGCATTTAGTTCGAGTGGCAATGCAAATGAACACAAATATATCAATTTCACTAAACATCACAACAGTTTTGATTAGCATTAATGTTCTTTTGTTGAAATTCATCGGTTATAACAGATGCAGAAGCCATCAGTGAACTATTTTGGTGAAGTGAAATTGCAAGATTTGGCTCGATAGATTTGCATATTATTAAACTATTCAAAAACCCAAAGCCAGCCTGAATTGAAATTCATCAATGTATCCACGATCCACTCAAGCATGAATCTGGCACGGTATCGCAAACATGTGGTTTAGACATTTAAATCTAGTCTACTGAAAACAACTGCACTGCCACATCAAGACACCGGGCGGCCTGTCAGCACAACATGGGATATCAGCTTAATCCATTCATCTGAAATTCCCCCTGCTCCCGTGTTAAAATAAATGGTTTAACGCTTTGGCTAAAAACAGGACTACTCCTGCATGGACTCGATGGGCCGAATGGCCTCCCTCTGTGCTGTTATGACTCAGTGACTCCTCTGCGAAGTACTAGAATCTCTGGAAGTGCCTCCCGCAGCCAGATTTCAGGGCCAAGGTTTTTTTTTTGTTTCAGCTGGGCAGCTTAACAGAATTCAGAAACGAAAGGCCTGCACAAACATTAGCTGTTCAGCTAATAAAAGATTGAATTTAATTTAACCATCATGTTCAGCATGACTGCGGACGCACTTAACCAGGAAACTTTTTTGTGGCTTAACATCCGAATATTCATGCGACTTGGATTCGTCGGAATAGTCTTAATTTAAAAACAATATGTTAATCCTGGAATGTGTGTCTGGATACTTTTTTAAAAATTCAACTGAAACAGAGAATAGTTTGTAACTTTTAGATTTAAAAGGCATTTATTTGGTGTATTAGAATGCTTCCAAATAAGATGGAAGAGGTGCCTGGTCTCAGTATCAGCAGAGAGAGAGATAGAGGGGGAAGGAACTGAAGATGGAAGATCAATCAACACTAGGTGACCAGTTCCTGACCAGTTCTAGGCCCAAGAATAATCCATCTGCCCACTCCCTCTAATTAGAAATAGTACATGGCATGAGAGATCTTAAAAAGACCTCAAGTCACGCAGAAATGGATAACAAAAACCAGAACTCCACGGGACAGCAATCCCATTTCTACCACCATCAATCCCGTACCCAATCAAAAGAAGTTTGTAGGACAGGTATAGGTCAAGGTATTGCATTCAGTTGCCAACCTTTATACTTACTGTAGGATCCAAGACGCATGTTACAATTACATAACTATATAAGTGACTATGCAGCTTTATCTGTAACAGCACAACACACCGTCAGCCAAAGTCAAATCAAGCTGCAAATAAGCCAAACATTGCTTTGCACCTGTTCCGCTAAACCAACAGCAATATGCAACTATTTTTGACCATCACCGCTTAGCACGCCAGCTGTGTTAGGTGCGTATCTTATTACAGCAGCTGTGACACTGATCTGGGGAGTTCTTAATTTTCCACTGGTTTTGTAAAAAAATGACTAGCAAATTGCTTAAGCAATGAAGTGTACAGATAAGACCAATGTACCGTGATATTAAATTAGAATAGCGCGACACACTATTACAGCTCGGTTTAAATTTTAGAACTGGCAGACGCTTAAGTGCGAATAGTCCAATCGATTCTTGGCTATGCTGTTAATCATCATAGAAACAACCTATCTCACCTGATAGAGAACTGAGATTTTAAAACAAACTCGGTCCATTTTTACTGATGAACATGCATGCTCTCCTGCCCACTGTACTTAGGTACAGTTTACACGGAGAACTATGGAAGAATGCAGGAGCCATCGAGGCAACTTTCTATCCAAAGGAGAATGCATTATTTCATATTTATTAAAAAAATATTATAAAGTTGCAGAATAAAGTGTAAATAATTTGATTTATTAAGCACGTATTAAATATTTAGAAAACTAAATCAAGGAAGGCTTACAAAATTATTGGATTAAAAAAAAATCCATTTTAAGTTATCTTGTTTTGAGGTTCTAATGTCTCGATGTTTACAGAAGTTAGATTGGGGCTGATCATCCTCATGCAAGACCTACTTAAATTCATGTGCCTGGCTACGCGCGTCACCATGGACACCAAAATCAATTTAAATTGGATTGTGATCAATTGTCTATGCTTTAAACACACATTGGCCCGGAATTTGCAGTCAGCAGCGAAGCAAAGGCATTCGCTTCTAGCCCCGAAGTACACTGTGCACAAGGATCTCGCAATCCCTGTGTGGAGCACTTTGGATTTTCCGATCTCAATAGACTGTAGCGGGGAATCTCCTTGTTCAAACTGCTGTGACGTCAACAAGCTGTCTAAGCAGCCAATCGAAAGGCAGAATTCTCACCGGCAGCAAACAAGGAAGTAGGTAAGTGCTTAAAATTCTAACCTTTTAAAATAGTTAGAGAGAGGAAAAGAAAGATTGGGGCTCTCAAATGGTGGAAAGGCAAACCTGAAATAAAGATGGACAAACTTTTAAAAAAGTAACATTTTTTTTTTTTTTATATAAGTTGCTTAAAAATTTTAATTTTTGTTAAAATGGGCAAATTTCACACGGCACAAAATGTTAATTAGTTTTCCGGGCCATTAACCTTTGTTTAGCAGTCAATACGCTGTTAAAACCGCAGTTACACCTACTCCCTTTGGGTCTAACTTTTAGTGGGGAATTTAACAGCGGAATTGCCAAAGTTTCCGTCAGTTTCAATGATTTGGCTGATTACACAGATTGCCAACTCTGGGGAGGGGCACAGCGCAGCCTGTTTCAGAGCCGTCAATGACTGACCGCAACTTCAGGATTTCCGCACGCGCCAAATCCCGAAGTTGCAGTCAGTTTCAACGGTGGAATGAGGCGAACGCTGCCAGTTCACCGTCATCCAGAGCGCAAATTCCGGGCCATTGAAACAAGTTACTTTACCCCCTGCTCTGCTCATTTTTAAATTCAGCTTTTATAGTCAGCATTGAAAATATTATGAAAATATTTATTATTTTTAAGAATGCATATCTTCAAGCTCATATTTTACCAAATTCTGTACGGTTATTACATTTAAAACACATGGTGGAATTTATTGATCTCAGTTACAAATCCATGGACTAAAAATTAATATAATTGATCTTTTAACATAATCTTCATCTTTAACTTGTCAAGCATTTACAGTTAACACAGTGCTGGCTTTAATGTGTTGTTTTCTTGCATTGCCTGCTGCACACAGCCGAAAGCATACAACTGCAAGCTTACTGGACCATTTTCAGGGATTGAATGCATTGGGGTATCAAACACACAAAACAATTAAAATAAAATCCCCAGCTCAGAGACACTTACACTAGGGGACTATTGGGACATCATTTCATTAGCCTTGTTTCGCAAGCACATTATGCTTGTGTTTGGCACACACACAACACAAAACATACATTGCACATACACAGCTAAGCACTTTAGACTTGATTAAACTTACCCTAAATCAACATCAGCTGACCTTTGAAGAAGTCTAAAGAATTGAAGAAAATCAATAAAAAAAAGCATGTAACTGTGTTAACATTGCAAAGCTGTGGTCAACAGAAGGTAGCTCCAGCTGTAAACCTGGGTGTGCATTATTTTGGAATAATACGTACATGAGGTTTTACACAAGTAATCCGCCCGCACCAGAGTTTGCTAAATACCCACTTGTAGGAACTGCAATTTCATGACATCAGTAACAAATGCAATAATTAATATTTGAAAGGTTAGATGTGCAATACCCATCTCATCTGGGTGAAGTAAACATCAAAGTATAGTACAGTGTGAAATACAACTGATGATATCAAAACTCAGATATTGCTAAGAATTCAAAAATGTTTGGAGTGGCCATATATAGAATGCCATCTTTAACATTTACTTAATCAAAACATCAAGAGAAACTAAAATCATCAGGGTAATCCACAAATTTGTACAATAAATCTATATGCATGGATCCTGTGCTTCAAACCTGCAAAGAGGTTGCAAACCAGACACGGCAACATAATCACATTTAAGGTTTAAAAATAACGTAATAAAATAGTATATGAAAAATAGATCTTCTAGTCCTCAATGTACAGAAATCTCTCAAAACATTAACGAACGTGTTGTTTTATAGTCTCATTTATTAAGTACCAAATACACATGTTGCTGTAATGCAATATCTGTATTAAACAAACTCAGTGCCTTGTATTATGAAGAATAAACATTTGTAAATCATTAAATGTGCAAAAAGCATGCAATCTACTATCAAAACATGCCCACACAAAAATTAAGTTTTGATAAACAGCCAATGCCATGATACAACTTAGTACTGTATTTGGCTGAAAGTTGCTTTGTGAAAGCATAAGGAATTTAGTTACCACGAATTTAAATTAGACCTCACTTTACAATCTTCACTCTTTTCCTGGCTACTGTGATGTCCTGTTTAAAAATGTGCTTTTCATAGGTGAAAGAGATCAATAATTGTTTCAGTTTATCAAACTACAGGGAAAAGGCGGGGGAGTGGGACTAGCGGAGGTGCTCTTGCAGAGAGCCAGCACGGGCTCAATGGGCTAAATGGCCTTCTTCCGTGCTGTAACCATTCTATGATTCTATGAACTGCTTTGACTAGATAGATGGACAGATAGATTCGATGTGATCTCTCTCCTTTATCCCCATCTCATTAGATCTTGGGTGTGTATTATTTTAGGATCCCTACTACTGCTGCTCGACCCCATCAAAAGGCTTTGATGGATGATCAATCAAGGTGTTCAAAGCCAGTGTTTGATGTCCAGAACATGAGCAATAAGGTTGGCAATGGAATGTCTGCATCAAAAGTCGCATCGATCATCGTGGATTAAGCCATGACTTTCAAAGTGATGGATAATTTAACAATTAAAAGCGAGTTGGCAATTTGAGGAAGTAGGGCAATAGTGCAGGAGATGGAAGGTTACGAGGGACAACATTTGATAGGAGGAACATAAGCAAATTTCCAAGGATAAGAAAGGTGAACTAGGAGTTGGAGGCTGATAAATCCAGATGCACACTTCTGTCTGTACAGAGTATGAAAATAGCCGTGGAAAGTCTACGGAAACGGTCAATGTCATGATGAAAATATTTTGTTTGAAATCAAAATATGCCACCGAATAAGATTTAGAAACTATACTAAACTATCAGCAGTACTGTATTGCATTTATCTTTGTGGGAAAAATAATGGTTTGATCAGATTTCAACGTGAGGTAAGTGTTATTATTCTGCCTTCTCTCTCGGCACATCTTATTTGTGGTATGACACAGGGGAGGTGGGAGAGCCTGGACTTAATGCGGCGCTCAAAAACTGCAAGTGCCACCTACAGGAAACTTTGGTTTATCCGGAGGTTGCATGGCTGGAAACCTCGATCTAACGGCAGAAATCAGCAGCCGTTTTGTTCGGGTTTTTTTCTTTTTTTTCCCCTTCTCCTAGCATTTTTTTTGAACAGTCAGTCTCTGGAAAGCCTCTCTGAAGCTGTTGCTAAGCTACAGAGATGCTTCCAAGGTACGGGCCGACTGTTTACAAGCTGTTGCTAAGCAACAGTGTTTGTTGTCAGGTACGGAGATGAAAACCTCCGTATTCTTCAACATTAGCGCTGGTCTGTCCGGAAGTTTTCATAGATCGGCATCACGCCGGTCCCGGATATCGCGAAGTTTCCTGTACAATGCTGAACGCAGTACTCCTCCACAAAGTACTGGAGTCTCTGGAAGTACAGCTAATATTTTAATACCTGTCCCCAAAGGCTGGAAAGGCAAAATATACATCAACACTAAAATATTTTGATTTTGGACCCGAAGAAATGTTGCAATATGAAAGTTGTATAATGCCAATCTACTTATCCCCACATATCCCTGTAACCTTCACACACTCCATGCCATAAATGCAAAAAGATATCAATGACTTGGCGGTGTGAAGTATTGCTTTGTAATGCCAAATAGAAAAGGTGGTAAAACTGGGTCCAAGAGATGCATTCCCGAAGTGAGGAGGGATTAAGGGATATTGTTAGAAGATGGGTTGAGCATTGGGGAAAAAAAGGACAGGCGGGGGTGGAATTCATAGCCTCTGTTCTGAAATAGTCAGTGTCTCATTTGGGAACGGTGCCCACATATCCAGTATCAAGTTTAAAATTAAATTCAAAATGGACCTGGTGTATGGTGCAGATAGACGGAGGCTAGAATGTGTCCCCTGTCTAGCCAGTTGCTTACATGACATACCACTTTCCTTCTTCTCATCCAACACGTGTAGGAGACACAGCTTACAAATGCAAGTCGTCATTCAGCTTTACAAGTCCTTCTCGGAAATTTTAAAAAGGGGGAGGAGCAAAACAGATTTATAGATCACTGACTAGTGTGGACTGTAAACCATCTATTGCAAATGGTCACTTGAAGTTGAGAAATTGATTTGTTTTATCGTAAATTTAACAGCCCCCCGATTTTAACGCCCAGCGGGGGTCATGTGGGCAGGGCCTGAGGCGGACGGAAAATCATCCAACCCTCCGCAGTGTGAGGCCCAGGACATTTTAACTCCCGAGCCTCACCTGCATGGCAGATCTCAGTCTCTCCAGCGGGGTGCGCTCGCGGGCCGGTCGGTGGGAGCAGGATTTGGGGTGGCACGAGACTGCCACCAGGGACCAGACGGAACAACGCCCGGCAGTCAGATAAGCGGTTCAGAGGGCATCGCAGTCGGGGGAAGCCCGGTGCAGAGGCGGCCCATGGTTTCCTTGCTGGGCCCAAATACTTCCCCCTGCAAGCTTCAGGTTTAAAGTGCAGTCGGGCCCGGACGATGCCATTGAGGCCCGGTCTGCACGTTTAGAACAGGACCCCGCTGCTTTGCGTCCGTGTCCCGCTCATCTGGTCAAAAGAGCAGGTTAAAATTCCAAACCGAAGGCAGCAAGATCACAGCGGATAAGTCGCCATGGCCATTTTAACTGCCTGTCAGCCTGATTTCCACCAGGCGGGCTGGGTTAAAATTTGCCCCAATAAATTTAGGTCCACTAGAGAAATTCAGGACTTGAAATGGGGATATATGAACTGATGCTCTTGTATTCCTGCAACATTACAGTTGATATTTTGAGCGAGCAATAAAAGAGCATTCCCTTACAGCTCGAGAACAAATACACTTACACCTCATAAGGGTAAGGGACTGGTTAGAATAATTCCTACCTTGTGCTGATTATACTTCTTGTTAAATATTTGAAGAAACTTTTCTCTTTCAAATATGGTAATGTGACAACATTTACTGAAATGAGTTCTCTGCCGATCTACATACAGGTTAAATGTTGCACTATATTCTCTATATATCGTCCCGGAGGTATCGTAAAGAATCACATTTTTGTTTTAAGTTATACATTTGGTGTAGCGAATTTATTAGATGCAAATATTTATCTGATCCAATTCAGTTTCTGCGGCTGCAATACAATCAACGTAAAAGGAATCCTTGCATTCAAATTGTGCATTTTCCACTACATCATGGAAAATGATTACTCTGCCAATGTACAAAGAAGAGCTTTGCATTTATTATTCATTACAGATGTAGCAGTTGTCAATCATGACAGTGACTGAGAATCAGTAATTATGCTGCCTGTTCCTTTAAGGTTCGAAACATTAATTCTGGAATAACCAATGGTCATTAAATGCTTGTTAGGTGTCATCTCATGCTTGGTCATGCAAAGGTAAGCCAAAGAAGCCAATACAAAACACTTCTCATTAGGACAAGTCAACATTACAGAAACTCCGCATGGTCACACTTCATGCATGATTCAGTCAGTGTGACAGGGACTTGTCACGTTGGGCTCATAGACATGGATGGAACACACACTTCTAGCTACAACACACCCTGACCTCTCAACCAGCTGCCGCTTCTTGTATCTCAATCTGCTGGCCTCCCTTATCGTCTCCCACTTCTTCGCATCCTCCTCACTACATGAGCCAGGAGCAAAGCTGCTACACTGCACCGCTTGATTAGCTTGGGATAAAGCCATTCTCCGAGAAAGCATGTCATCTTTTTCCAGACATGGCAATGCACCTTTGCGTTTTTCTGTTTCTGCGGAGACTTGGTCAGGTGGGCAAAGGAATTTTGAGCGGAGTGACTCCGGCAAAGTCCGCGGATCTGGAAAAGGAACAGGATTGTACATGTCCGGAGCACCCGAAGGCAACACTTGTTTCGTTTGAGAATAGCGTTCTTTTCTAACAATCACATCATCTTTTTCTGGATCTGGAATTATATTTTTGTCTCTTCTTTCTTGTGCAACAAGTCTTTCAACCGAGTCATTAGATTCAAGAATGCTTCGATCCTCAGTGTACAAAGGTATGAGATCAGGATTCGGGTGAAAGGCACCAGTTTTACGACTGAACATATCGTCATTTTCCAAATCTGGTGCCAAGTTTTTATTTGCCTCCTCTTCCCATTTGGCAGAGTGGGCACGCTGGGTAAGGAAGGAATTCTGCTTCCGTGTTATAATTCTAGGGCCTGCGGCAGGGTTGAGTTTTGGTCTGGAAACAGAGAAGTCTGCCAAGTCTGAATAAGTAGAACTTTCACATAAAGCTTGACGCAGTGGAAATAGGCTATGTTTTTTTTTATAAAAAGAAAGTGGGGGGAGAAAAAAAAAGGAAAGGAAATATTTACCAGAAAATGATCAAGAGAATAAAATCTGCATGTTACCAATGTCAAAGAAAAGACTGGAAACGGCAAGACAGATAGAAAGCATTGTAACAAACATTTGCTAATTATTTAAACATCAGATGCAAGGTGCCTATATTAACAATGCCTTCAGGACTATTTGATATGTAAGTTATCACAGGATTGTGGATCAAGTGTACAGAATGCTCTACATTATTGTATTCGCTGATGGCCAGGTTTCACGGTTCACTGAATGCAGTGGACACTTTGGCTGCATCAGTTCTCCTCAACCCCAAAAAGGCATCCGGGTTAAAGGAAGTGCAATTTCTTCTTAAATATGGCCACAGTAGTTTATCCCACAACTGAAATTTAGCATACTGCAATGTAGCACAGTAGCTGAAAATACAAATATCTTAAATAAAGAAACATCTATTTAGCTGACAATGAAATTGTTCAAATCTTTTATATGTTTTTCTATTAAGTTCCAGACATGCCTTCATTTAACATAAAACACTCATGTCCAGACACTGCACAAATGCACTAAATTTGACACAAGGCACAATATAACAGTGCAGCGAGTACTACTTTGTTAGTGAATTTAACAGTTATGCAGAGACATCAACCTTTCGTCATCTAAAGTATGAGTGACATCTTCTGCCCGGCCTTGGGATATCGCTGCTGCAGATTTTATAGTTTGTGAATCACCCCTACAGCAACTTTCAGTGCTGGGCTCCTGTCTCTGTTCAGTGCCATGTTTGTTAATAGTGAAATGGTGGGCATCAGACTCTAAATCCTCTTGCACCTCAGATGGCTTCCTTCTGCAGGTGGGCGATAGAACAGTAAAAGTAAAAATAAAAATCAGAAGAAAAGCGAAAGTTATGAAGCGAGATCAACAGAAGTTACCAGCAAATTAAAATACTTAAAAACAAGAAACACAGAATTCCTACAATTAAGCTAAGTAGCTTTCCACTTTTACAAATTCCCATGTGAACTTTATATTTTCGGATTACCAATAATTTCACACTCAGCGAGTATCTGTCAGTCTAGTTCTTTAACGTTTAGAATCCGTGAAAAAATATTGAAGTGCCCAGAAATAGTTTGAGACGATGAGCATCAATTTTAACATCCAAAACCTGCAGGTTAAATATCTAGTGCTCCAAATTCATGGTTCAATTAAAATCCTTAGTTTACAGACTGATTAAGCTCCAATTACTTCAGGTTTTCCCAGAGAACGTTGTGTTTAAAAACCTATGTTGCCACCTTCACCATCATCTCCACCAGATATTGGATGAGATTGCTAATTTTAATGGAATAAAACAGTCCAAAGCTGTCGAAGGCATGCCAGAATGCCACCTTATTTTTCCCCCATTAAAATTAAATGCCAGTTAAGTTTGTTCCTTTAATGAAGCATTGACAAATCTTCAGGAATTTTGACTACCTGAGCCATTCAAACAGATTTTTTGTCTTGTAATTAAAATGCTGGAACTTACTTTTTGTGAAAATATCTTAATAGTTTGGTTTAAATAGAGGATTAAATCAGTAGGGGGAAAAAAATCAGAAAATATGTTAGAAAATCAGAAATAGTAGGGTCCAGTTTTAAGAGTTTTTAACAAAACTTATGAAATAACATCCTTCATAGAAAGGTAGAAAGAACTTGCATTTATATAGCACCTTTCAAAACCTCAGGACATCCCAAAGTGCTTTACAGCCATGAAGTACTTTAAAAGTGTAGTCACTGTTGTAATGTAGGAAACGCGGCAGCCAATTTGCGCACAGCAAGCTCCCACAAACAGCAATGTGATAATGACCAGATAATCGGTTTTAGTGATGTTGGTTGAGATAAATATTGGCCCAGGACTGCCTTGCTCTTCTTCAAATAGTGCCATGGAATCTTTTACATTCATCTGAGAGGGCAGACCAGAGAGGCCTGCGTTTAATGCCTCAACTGAAAAACGGCACCTCTGACAGTGTAGCAGTCCCTCAGTACTGCAGTGAAGGATCAGCCTAGATTATGTGCTCAAGTCTCTGGAGTGGGACTTGAACCCACAACCTTCTGACTCAGAGGCGAGTGTGCTACCAACTGAGCCATGGCTGACATCTTGGACAAGTGATCATAGGTAAGTGATCCACAGACAGATCGCCACTGTATATGCTATTTCAGTTAGATAAGGACAAACCTGATGTACTGAAGCTGCTTATACCATGGTCTGCTTTGAGAACCCAACTGTATTTGTTTCCACTGTTTTGATTCCTCCGGCGTCCACTTCTTTGGTAGAAATCTATCAAAAGCAACACCTGTTCCTGGCAACACTGGGCTCAGTTTACGCATATACAGGTCATCCTTCTCAATGTCCGGATAGTCACCCTTTTCTTCCTCAGAAGAGGATTCATCCCAAAGTCTTTGGTGAGTTTCAGCAGACTCTCCACTCACCAGCCTCTGGTTGCTGTTAGAAACATCCAGTGTAATAAGGTTTATCTGCCAGAATATATACATAGCAGACAAGTAACATGCGATCTTCCAAGATCTTCAAGAGCTCTTAAATTAAGCCAATATGTGTTAGCTCAAAGCCGTCACTTCAATGCCACTCCATTGGTTGCAGAGGCTTATAATATGCAACACACAAGCAAATATAATTATTAAAAAGAACTATTGATGGAAAGTATGAAATGCTTAGTCAGTGAAATGCAAATGGACATAACTATTTTAAGTTAAAATGGCAGCCATTGAAGCTTGAAAAGCTGCACTTCATAGCACATCCCATGTGCATTTCTGACCTGCTAGATTGCTCAGTCTCTTCTGTTAAGAGTGCGACAGTATCAGTCAAGGGAGCAGCTAGAAAAGGCTGTGCAGGTAGATTTTTATCCAGTCGATGAAGGTTATTCCTTGTACAACCGATAGGAGCACCAAATTTCCGACGTGCCAGGTCATCCAACACGGGATCAGGTTCCATTCCTTCATCATCTGATCCGGAATCAGTCGCGGGGTAGTCATTGAGCAATTCTTGAGGTGTTCCATCCACACTTCTGGTGGAAGTGCCACACGAACCAATGCCACCAGTAACAGCTTCTTCTTTTATAGATTTCTCTTTTCTACTGAGGCCAATTAAGATAATTTGGATTGAAGGCTAGGATAATACTCAAACTAAAGTGAGATTCAAGAAATACACAACATTAAGATAAATAAGAACTCATTACAGCACGACCAATTTAAGTACCGATATCAGCGCAGACCACAGCTGAATGTAACACTGCCAATTTCTTCTCTCTCTCAGCCCCTCAAAAAAAAAAAAAAAAGTTCTCCCGGTCTTGCAAGTTGTACACATGCACATACCCGAATGCGTACAGCGGTATTGCCAGTTACATTCATGGTTGTACAGTGTTACCAATACGAAGCCACAGCTTGTAGATAGTTTCCTTACCAATATACTTTCAACAGAGATGCTCCACCGTCATTATGTTGTGCATTTAGCACCAGCTCCACAAAGGAAAAAAAGACATGGAAACCAAAGATGAAGCAGGAAGATTGGAGCAATGTGGAAAACATCCATATTATAGTTAGTGATGCAGTGCCAGATCTGTATTGAGTTTAATGGACTTTTATGATTATAGTACTTGCGTAGCGTCTCAAATGAGCAGACTGAAAGTCTGGCTTTCTTAAAACACTTACCATATTATGGTCAACATTACATATTAGGGCCAGCCAGATGGACCGTAATGGCCTCTTTCAGTCCCGTATATTCCAATATAAATGTGTTGTCAAGAAGACCAATACAGATTACTGATGATCATTTCTTCATGTTTACTTGGCAACCATGGTTGAGGGAACATCTCTCTCATTAGTAAAATAAAAATGCTAACAATGAGTTTTACCCTGCAATGTAGTGTTTTCTAAAACTCACCATAAAATTAAATCCTGATATATGTTTGTTTTATGAAGCATTAAAGGATGAACTAAATAACTAAAGATCATCAACGTGACATAAAATTCTGACAGGGCTAGACAGACTGGATGCAGGGAGGATGTTTCCCCTGGCTGGGGGGTCTAGAACGAGGGGTCACAGTCTCAGGATATGCGGTAGGACATTTAGCACTGAGATGAGGAGAAATTTCTTCACTCAGAGGGTGGTGAACCTGTGGAATTCTCTACCACAGAAGGCTGTGGAGGCCAAGTCACTGAATATATTTAAGAAGGAGATCGATAGATTTCTAGACACAAAAGGCGTCAAGGGGTTTGGGGAGAGAGCAGGAATATGGTATTGAGATAGAGGATCAGCCATGATCATATTGAATGGCAGAGCAGGCTCGAAGGGCCTACTCCTGCTCCTATTTTCCTATGTTTCAATGTGACCGGCGTCACAATAAGGAAAATGACCAATTTATTTGCAAGACTGCCGTACACAAATCACTAAAGGCTAGCACACCGCTACAAAGCGACGAATGGAATGTTGGCTTTTCTCTCAAGGGGGTTGGAATTCAGTAGCGAAGAAGTAATGCTTCAGTTGTACAGAGCCTTGGTCAGACCTCATCTGGAGAACGGCAATGAGTTTTAGGCACCGAACCTCAGCAAAGATACATTGGCCTTGGAAGAGGTACAGCGCAGATTCACCAGAATACTACCAGGGATTAAAGAGTCAAATTATGAGGGCAGGTTACATGCAATGTTCCCTTTCATTTTTTTTGGGTGCGCGGTCGCTTTAAGAGGATGCGCGACCCATTCAGAATACCGCACAGGCATGGTTTTTCCTATTTAAAAACCAGAGCTGCAGAGTGTAGTGTGGCCACGCAGCTTAAAGGGAACACTGGTTGCATAAACTTGGCTTGTATTCCCTGGAGTTTGAAAAGATTGAGGAGTGATCTAATCGAGGTATTTAAAATGATTGGGGGTATTCGACAGAGTAGATACAGGGAAATTATTCCCTCTAGTGGGGAATCCAGAACAAGGGGGCAGAATCTTAAAATTAGAGCCAGGCCATTTGGAGTGGAATTCGGAAACACTTTTTCACACAAAGGATAGTGGAAATCTTAAACTCGCTCCCCCTAAAAGCTGTGGATGCTGGGTTAATTGAGATTTTCAAGACTGAGATCAATAGATTTTTGTTAGGTAAGGGTATCCAGGGATAAGGAACAACAGCAGGTAAATGAAGCTGAGGTATAGATCAGCCATGATCTAACTGAATGGTGGAACAGGCTCGAGGGTCTGAATGGCCTCCTCCTGTTCCTATGTTCCTCATCTCAAGCAGAATGCTCATCGAGGCTGGTCATAAAAGCCTCCCCTTTCCCGCCGCATACTAACCTCTTAAGTGATGGTTGGATGGACCAGTATGCAGGCCTCACTACTAATTACCATCTCTAGTGCTCCCCGATTTAGCCAGTCAATGATGCGATCGAGTAGTGTAGGACCCTGTCCCTCCAATAAAGTTCCACCCTCAATATACTGTAGCTGGAATTAACAAGGGGCACTCGGAAGCCTCAGTGCGAATACCATTCACGAATGGAACTTGCACGGCAGTCTTGTTCATTCTCAAGTTCATGCACAAATGCAATTTTGAATACAGATTTTTTTTAGTCTTGTATATTCAAATTCTGTCCATTTTTTAGTTGTACATCTACAATGCTTTAAAAAGTATAATTTATCCCCAAAAGAGTAAGCACAATCTCGTACCACTGATTAAACGCTACTTAATCTTGTGTACTTTGCATCTAAAATAATACTTGTGCTCTGTAGAAAGTCCTGGCTCACAGTGGAGTATGGTTACATAGTGGCCATCAGATCACTAGTACCTTATCCAAGTAGCCATACTTCACGAGAATCTACGATAACAAAATACTGCGGATGCTGGAAATCCGAAACAACAACAGAAAACGCTGGAAAAACTCAGCAGGCCAGGGCAGCATCCGTGGAGAGAGAAACAGAGTCAAAGTTTCAGGTCAAAACCCTTCTTCAGAACGGAGAAAAAAAAAAGCAGGTAATGAAACAGATTAAAAGGCCAGTTTGGGGGCTGGGAAATGGGGGAGGGGATGAAAGAACAAAATGTTGGTCATCCACTTTTGTCGTTTATCTCTCTGCTTGGAAAGAGATAATTTGATCATAAGAGATAATTTCATGAGAATCTAGCTATTTGACAATGAAATGATTTAATTTAGTGCAAACTGTAAAAGCAATACTTACATATTAAAGTGCAGATGTCTCCATTTTCTTTTAAACAGTGAGCTCACCAATATACTAAATGCTATTTACTACAAAATAAAATACAAATCATTTTAAAAGCAAAGTACCTTGCAAATGAGCCATCGGTTTCTGTAAACATTGGGCTTGCCCAACTTCTTCTGTTATCTTCATTCTTCTCCGCTCGCTTTTTCCTCAGCGGAGCTGGGACATAGGCTGCCGGCTTGTTTTTAGTTGGCAGGAATTGGTTGTAGGGCACAACAGGCTTATATTCACTGGTGGAGGTCCTACGGAGCGACATGTCGTTCGTGGGTCCGTCCATCGCCTTGCTGTTTAGATATTCTGACTCAATGTCACTCCCACCACCTAAACCAAAAGAAAAACAGAGTCGAAGAAAAATATCATTTCAAAGTTGGCTCTCGGCAAATTAATTCATGCAGTTCTTCAAACTCCAGCATCGAAGCTCACAGCTTCTCGATGCGGTTTGCTCATGCCCAACACATGCTGCCTATATAAGTTTCCTTTGGAGCATCTCTTCCAGAGGTTCACAGGCCACTGACAGCAATCATCAAGGTATTTTTGGAAATCTGTTAATAGATTGTGATAGCGTCCCTAGTGCATACATTATTTTCGCCCAAGTGATAAATGCTTTCAATTCTTTTAATCAGTCAGAGCATTCCGTAAAGGACAAACAAAACACAATGTTATTCCAACGGCGCTGTGTAATCGTCCTGGAGTTTCAGTCCATACTGTGCTTAAAGGGTCAGTAATTCACTGCTACGATAGCAAAATACTACGGATGCTGGAAATCCGAAATAACAACAGAAAATGCTGGAAAAACTCAGCAGGCCAGGCAACATCCGTGGAGAGAGAAATAGAGTCAACGATTCAGGTCGAAACCCTTAATCAGGACGGAGAGAAAACACAGGAAATGAAACAGATTAAAAAGGCCAGTTTGGGGGCTGGGAAATGGGGATGAAAGAACAAAAGAGAGAAGCGAAGAGACATTAAGAGGTATTCAAAACCAGACGAGATGGTGATAGGACTAGTAAAGAGACAAAAGGTGGCTCTAGATGTTTATTAATTCACTACCACTGACTTTATTAAAAAAGGTCCATCATCACCAAATTATTTCTTTCCAAGCAGAGAGATAAACGACAATAGTGGATGACCAATATGTGACCTCCTTCCAATATACATCTGTGACTCAATGTCGGCAGCAAGCTCTCCTTACCTTCACTACTGCCCTTTAGAGTTATGTCTGATGAAAGGCTTGCGAGAGACTTTGACCCAAACGAGTCTAAACTATCAAGTGAGTCGTCTCTTCTGTGCCTGAACTGTGGCGACGCGGGCTCGTTCCGTTCTGAACACCAGGTATCACAGTACCCACTATCTCTTCCGCTTCGTTTCAGACTATCGGAGTCTGCAAGTGCCTAAACGGGAAATTAAAAATCAGATGTCGCAACAAATGAAAGTTCCTATTCACATCGACCCTGTCCTCTAAATTTAAGGTGCAGGACTAATTACCTGAATCAAAATATGCCACAAGCATATTTGACCCTCTCCGATCCCCCTCTTTGTCAATTATTTTCTCTTATTCTTGGGTTGATTCCCCACCCCAGTCATACGGCCAACCCCATTTCCTGTTGGAAAATGGGCAGGTGACTTGTTCCCAGACTTGAGGTTCTTACACTGGCCACTGGGTGGCATACAGGAGCAGTTTAAATTGATCACGCCTTTAATGTATTGGTGGACTAACCCAATATGCAGGTAGCTGTTAAGGTAGCATTTTTATGACAGGAAAAAAAGCACATTGCAATTCAACAAATACTAAGACTGTAAAAGGATGATGAAATAATCCAGATTAGATAAATAATTACCATTTTTCAGTACTTTTCTCCCATTGATTAATGCAGCAAAAGTAACAAAATAACGTGCAGAACCACCAAAGAGTACTTCAAATATTGCTTCTAAATGCAAGAGAAATCCCCATCTACATGGCAAAATAGTTGTTTAAGATCCAACACAACTCGTGTAGCTGGAACAGCTCCCTGTATACTGTATTCGCTGCTCACGAGGCGGTCTCCTCTACAATTGCCGAGCACCTCCGTTCAGTCCGCAAGCGTGGCCCCGAGCTTCCGGTCGCTTGCCATTTTAAACCTCCGCCCCACTCCCACTGCCACCTCTGCCTCCTACACTGTTCCAATGAAGCTCAGTGGAAGCTCGAGGAACAGCACCTCATCTTTCGATGAGGCACTTTACAACCTTCCGGACTCGACACTGAATTCAACAATTTCAGATCATGATCACTGCTCCCATTTTTTTTTCCTCGGACAGCAGGTGCTGGTAATGATTCTGCTGTTATTATTTACAGCTTATCTAGACCCATCTTTTGTTTCTTTGCTTGTTCCATTACCACCCTCTGTCATTTATTCTCTCCTGCTTCTCACCCTATCAGAGACCGCCCCTTTTGTTCTTTTCTCTCCATCCCCGCCCCTCCCCACTTTCCCTGCCTCTGTAACTTGCTTAAAACCTGTTAAATCTGTAACATTTTCCAGTTCTGATGAAAGCTCATCGACCTGAAACGTTAACTCTTTCTCTCTCCACAGATGCTGAGACTCAGAGTTAGACAGCACAGAAAGAGGCCCTTCGGCCCATCGTGTCCGCAACGGCCATCAAGCCCTGTCTATTCTAATCCCATTTTCCAGCATTTGGTCCGTAGCCTTGTATGCTGTGGCGTTTCAAGTGCTCATCTAAATGCTTCTTGAATGTTGTGAGGGTTCCTGCCTCTACCAACCCTTTCAGGCAGTGAGTTCCAGATTCCAACCACCCTCTGGGTGAAAAAGTTTTTGCTCAAATCCCCTCTAAACCTCCTGCCCCTTACCTTGAAACTATGCCCCCTGGTTATTGACCCCTCTACTAAGGGGAAAAGTTCCTTTCTATCTACGCCCCTCTTAATTTTGTACACCTCAATCAGGTCCCCCCTCAGCCTTCTCTGCTCTAAGGAAAATAACCCCAGCCAGTCCAGTCTCTCTTCATAGCTGAAGCGCTCCAGCCCAGGTAACATCCTGGTGAATCTCCTCTGCACCCTTTCCAATGCAATCACATCCTTTCTACAGTGTGGCGACCAGAACTGCATACAGTATTCCAGCTGTGGCCTAACTAGCGTTTTGTACAGCTCCATCATAACCTCCCTGCTCTTATATTGTATGCCTCAGCTAATGAAGGCAAGTATCCCATATGCCTTTTTAACCACCGTATCTACTGGTCCTGCTGCCTTCAGGGATCTATGTATTGTACATGCACACCAAGGTCCCTCTGATCCTCTGTCCTTCCTAGGGTCCTACCATTCATTGTGTATTCCCTTGCCTGGTTAGTCCTCCCAAAATGCATCGCCTCACACTTTTCAGGGTTAAATTCCATTTGCCACTGTTCTGCCCATCTGACCAACCCGTCTATATCGTCCTGTAGCCTGAGGCTTCCCTCCTCGCTATTTACCACACCACCAATTTTGATATCATCTGCAAACTTACTGATTATACCTCCTACATTCATATCTAAATCAGTAATGTAAACCACAAACAGCAAGGGACCCAGCACCGATCCCTGCGGTACACCACTGGACACAGGCTTCCAGTCACAAAAACAACCTTCGACCATCACCCTCTGCCGCCTGCCACTAAGCCAATTTTGGATCCAATGTGCCAAATTGCCCTGGATCCCATGGGCTCTTACTTTCTTGACCAGTCTCCCATGCAGGACTTTGTCAAAAGCCTTACTGAAGTCCATGTAGACTACATCAACTGCACTACCCTCATCCACACACCTAGTCACCCCCTCAAAAAATA
The DNA here is from genome assembly GCF_052327205.1 of Somniosus microcephalus. NCBI lineage: Eukaryota > Metazoa > Chordata > Chondrichthyes > Squaliformes > Somniosidae > Somniosus > Somniosus microcephalus. The sequence continues at coordinate 25,026,428 of NC_140996.1, read as the reverse complement.
CAATCAAACTGGTTAGACATGATCTCCCCCTGACAAAGCCATGCTGACTATCCTTGATTCTCCAAGTGGAGACTAATTCTGTCCCTCAGAATTTTTTCCAATAATTTCCCTACCACTGATGTAAGGCTCACTGGCCTATAATTCCCTGGTTTATCCCTACTACCCTTCTTGAATAATGGTACTACATTAGCTGTTCTCCAGTCCTCCGGCACCTCCCCTGTGGACAGAGAGGTTCTGAAAATTTGTGTCAGGGTCCCTGCAATCTCCTCCCTTGCCTCACACAGCAGCCTGGGATACATCTCGTCTGCGCCTGGGGATTTATCCACTTTTAAGATGCTGCCTGACCTGCTGAGTATTTCCAGCATTTCCTGCTTATATCCCTGTTGAAAATGTCCTACTCCCCATTGCCAACCCAGTAATTGGACATCAGAATTATGCACCTTCAGGGAGAATGGCCCAAAGATGTTTCTCAAAGCCATGGCTCAGCGAGGCTGACAGAGGGGTAAAAGATTGCCTCCTGTCTGTTTTTACTTAAAGGGACAGCATACCTAGGTGATCGCCACGTGTAGCACTTGCTAATTAGAAACTGCACAACCAGCAGCCAAAGAAGCCAAACAATTTATTGCCTGTGATCCTTCAACAGCTCAGTACCTGGTAGAGAGCATTTGAATTCACACAAGTGTTTATAGACAGACACAATCTTCACCCCATTGTCCATTTCTTCTTTACCCCCCAATTCCTCTTAATATGGGCTGCAAATTGAATCACAATAACCGACCTCCAGGTTTACACATGGATCCTCTCCACAAACAACATTCTCAGATTGCTACTCCGAATCCATTTTTCACATCACGCAACACACAGGAGTCCTGTCTAGCCTTGTCCCGCAAGGTTTAACTGTTCTTTACGTTTCTGCGTCCGCCCTGGCCTCAGTGTTTACAGATTGATATAATTGTTGCATTGTAGCTTACCTTGGTCAGGGTTTGTCCTAGAAGCCCTTCAAATGCATTCAGGTTAAGGTACGGTCCATTATAGTGAGGCTCATGCTGTGCTCTTCTACCAAGCCAATGTATTGTGATCAAAACCTGTAAGAATGCCATTTTCCATTTAAGCATTTGACACAGGAAGATAAGAATGTATGAATGAGGAACATTGTTCGAGGAAATTTATGGAACATGACCTTTTCTCATAAGTCCATGCTAGTCTTTACTCCCATTAAATGCATTGAATTGATTCTTTTATAACAAGAGACTCCATGGGATGCCTTTTAATACTATACAGGTACCAGGGCAACAAGCAAACTATTCCCAAGGTCACACTTCTGAGCTTTTCAAAAGATTAGAACTATTATCTACCCTCATTTGTTTCAGTATGGAGCCATTCCAGCCAGCTCTTCTATCTTAGGAAGATTCAAACACCTACTAATCTGGGGCAGGGAGCAGTGGGGTGGGGGCGGGCGAGATAAAATTTGTCCTCCAGCTGCCTCGCCAATTCACCCAACCTCCCAACTCCCTCCTCTCAATCCCCTCCATTGTGTCACCTGTGCTACTTCTGCCCTGCTAAACCACTCTCTCGCCTCTGCCTTTTGATGTTCTTGTTCCCACCTTCCACCTCTGTTGTTGCTCCAGTATCAGCCCCAGTTTCGCTCACCCATAGGGCAGAGGCTACACAATTGAGAGCACCTAGTACACAACTAGTCTGGTCATTCATCACTAGATGTGGCTCAGCCAGGTCTAGAATTACTGTGCCTGCTGTCCTCAGCCAAATCCTCCTACAGTACTACTTCTGGATTATGACTGAGAGCAAAGTCAACCCGAGGCTCCTTTTATTAACTGACTGAAATCTTTTTCTTTTGCCTCCTCCACCCTCACCTCCAATACTAGGTGGGAAGAGCTCAGGATTTCTTTCCCTTTCATTTTCAAAACTTCACTCACCTCCTCAAAAAAAAAAATCTTTCCATCTGTCCTCTCCAACTACCACCCCATCTCTAACTTCTTTCCTTTTATCGTGATCTCAAACATAGCTCTGTGACCATAAAATCTATTCCTGTGCCACTAATTCTATCCCCTTCCCTGACCACTTGCTCAAGCGAAACCAGACCATGTGAAACATTGGTGCCTTTTCCACCCAGATCCTTGCTTCAATCCCCACATCCTATCCAACATCACCACATCTTCACAACATTGTCTGCCTCCAGCTCAGCTCAGCCCTCAACCATGAAAACCTTCATCCAAACCTTTGTCACCTCGAGTCAATTCATCCAATGTCCTCCTTGGTGACCCTACATAAATTCAAACTTGTCCAAACTCAGCCTCTGCATCCCATCCACATTAAGTGGCACTCGGCCATCACCGCCATCCTCATTGACCTACATGGATTCCCTGAATGCCAGCACGTTCAATTTAAAATCCTCAATTTTATCTTCACATTCCTCCACAGTCTTTCCCTACCATACCTTGGCAATCCCTTCCAACCTTGCATCCCCCAACACAGTTTGCTCCTCTGATTCTGGTTCTTTTGTGATGCTGCACCCCTTCCTTCGCCCACCACTGACACCAGTGTCTTCAATTGCCTCGGCCCTACTCTCTGGAACTTGCTCCCGAAACCTTTCTCCACTTTGCTCACCAATTTCGAAATCCTTCTCAAAACCCATCTTTTGAACCAATTTCAGTCGCCTCACCTAGCTCCCCCCATGGCTCAGTGTCCATTGCTTTATCGATGGGGTTTTTTCTCTCTGCAAAGCACCTCTGTACATTTTCTACATTAAAAGGTGCTCTCTAAATGCAAGTTGTTGTCATGGTTATTGGCGAAGCACCATTTTCTGGAGTGAAAACAGTCACCAAATTCCCATCGTACTGTTCTACTCTCCCACTGTTTCATCTCATATCATTAAGGGGTCCTTTGATTTTTAAAGGATAGTACAGAAAGCGGAAAACATTAAAGAGTGAGAAAGATTATAAACAAAGATTATCAAAACAATGGTGTAAAATATATCAGGAGCTATAGTAAATTTCCAGTAAAGATACTCTCCTCAGCCATATAGACCCATCATTGCAATAGTGTTTCTCAAATGGCTTAGGCAAGGGGGACTTGCTACGTTTTGTTCAAGAGCCCAAATCCCTACCAGTGATTTTTTTTTTTTTTTTTAAATATTGGTATTCATCCGGGTTTTGCTAAAGCATAATGTAGGCACCATGCAGTATTGCTGGAGAGTCCCTCTCAAAAAATGGGGAACATCTTACAGTTTCTCCTCCAATGGATAGAATATTTTCCCAACCTTCGTTTGGATGAGATCAGAAAGGTTTTGACACATTTGGGTAAATATTCAATTGTAAGAAAACAAAGCTCAGGGAATTAATTCTGTAAATAAAAAAGAGCGTGAAAATAAAAGTTCAAAAGATATCTAACAAGCAAGTGACAAAGCAGAATGAGACACAAATAAGAATCAATGGGCAAGGTGAAATGAGGGAAGGAAATGGACACAATTAATGGAAATGAAGTTTTAAAAAGGAAAGGAGCCTATCAACATTTTAAACCCCCGGATGAAACTCCCTCAATGTTTTGTGCAATGAAAACAAAACTCCATTTTTGGAGGCCTACCAATGTAGTACAGAGCCAGAAGCTCAAGTTTTACTAGAATGTGCCAAGTGTGCTGATTCAGCCAAGAAACTCTTTTCTTTGGGGGTGGGGGGAATGGTGGGGAACAGAGGTGGGAACCACGTTGGTTACGATTGGCCTTCATATCCCTTGGGTGGGGGAGGGAGAATTTACCAGGGTTATCACCACTGATCGTTATCCAGGGACTCTTGTTGATAGCTTCACGTGTAGGGAGATTAGGGAAGAACATCAGGTTTGGGTGTGCTGCTCCCCATGACTGACTAGCCTTCTTACTCTATCTATGCTGATTCGCTCAAGACACCATTGGCCTACTGACACTCATGGAAGCATGCTTCAGCAAGTGTCAATGCCTTTAATAACTGAATAATGCAACTGCTTAAGTCTTACAAATCAAAAGCCCTCAAAATGCATTTAAGTATTGCATAAGCGTCGAGTGGTTTCACACTGATTGGAATCCTTCTCCACTTTACACATGAACATCGCTTCATCATGTACAACCATATTTCATGTTTACATTTAGACATGAAAATCCATCTGCCACTTCTTAGTGTACTGAACTTTCAGGGGATTTCCTTACAAATGTTCCAAAACCGCCTTACTCTTGCCAAGCATCTTCAGGCCAAGAGCTCGGAGCTGGTGTGGTCAAAAATAGAAGTTCTAAGGCCCTATTTGCCCAGCCAGTTAATGTTAGCTAATGAAGTAGAGACCTGGGATTGCACCCAGAATCTTTCTGATCTAATGGCTCACGACCACACCATGCAATGCATTAAGTCAAAAAGCCATCAGGGAGCTCTAAGCTTATATTTGTCTCAACTAACTTTAGGTCACTGCAAATTAACCTAATGATTTACAGATTCAGATATGTTTTAGAGCTAAGGAATTGGAAAAATAAATGAGCTCTGTGAGGACAGGATAATTGAGAACATCAGATTCTACGTTATGCTACCATCTGGGAAGGGGAGGGGCCATGCAGCTTACTCTGACTGCAGATTGGGGCTCATCTACGTATCCTTGTTAGCTGATCTCTGGTGCAGCAGACTCTGCTTTTCTGAGCTGGGATCAAGGCACATTACTGGAGCAAAGTTAAGGAAGCTATGCTCTGTACAGACATCCTATGCGCTTCGATGAGCGTGTAAATATATATCACCTTTTAAGAGTTGTCCCAGTACTACAGGTACCCTTCATCATAAATATGTACACCAAGCAGTGTTATCCAATCAATTCTCCACTCCCTATGCAGCAACAGTTACGCTGATGACTGGCAAAAGTTGTTTTCAGATGATACAGAAAATTCTAGTAAGTGAGCATGTGGAGAAAAAAAAAAGAGAAATTGTCCCAATATTAGCTTTGGGGCAGGGGAAAGGGGGATCTCAATTTGCTTTTGATGTCATTAGAGATTCATCAAACGTTCCTTGGAAATATTGGCATCCAGACAGTTCAAATACATAGTACAGTAGAAGTTAGAAGATTTACAGAGGAGATCTTTCTGTAGTGGATACAAATGAAGGCCAGGAACATGATAAATCAAATTCTCTTGGCAAAATGGAGCTAACTTTTATACATCAACCCCAAGGTATCAAGGCTACACCTATAACAACTTGCATTTATATAGTGCCTTTAACGTAGTAAAACATCCCAAGATGCTTCACAGGAGCGTTAGCAAATAAAATGTGACGCCGTGCCACACAAGGAGATATTAGGACAGCTTGGTCAAAGTGATAGGTTTTAAGGAGCGTTTTAAAAGGAGGAAAGAGGTAGAGAGGGTTCCAGAGCTTAAGCAGCTGAAGGCACAGCCGCCAATGGGGGGGGGGGGGGGGGGGCGGGGAGAAATTAAAATCGAGGATACGGAGAGGCCAGAGATCTCGGAGGATTGTAGGGCTGGAGAAAGTTACAGAGATGGGGAAGAGGCAAGGTCATGGGGGGGATTTGAACACGAGGATGAGAATCTTAACATCAAGGCTTGTGGACCAGGAGCCAATGTAGGCCAGCGAGCACAGGGGTGAAGGGTGAACGGGACTGGGTGCGAGTTAGGATACGAGCAGCTGAGTTTCGGATGAGCTCAAGTTTAACGAGGGTGCAAGGTGGGAGGCCAGCTGGGAGGGCATTAGAATAATCAAATCTAGAGGTAACACAGACATGGATGAGGGCTTTGGCAGCAGATGAGCCGATAAGAGAACAAAACTAAAATTTTTGACATTGCTGTAGTCCAACCAAGAACATCAAACAGATAACGATCACTGTAGATATATTTCACCATTTCTCATTATGACTATCAAAATATTACAAAGCAAATTAATTCAGCTGTTATTAAAAAAAAACATCCAGTCAGAAAGAAAACACTAACCCTTTCATATTTGACCCAATACAAATAATTGCAACATTCTAAAGAAGTCTAATAGCTACAGATAAGAAAGTCCAATAGCATTAAAGTCATTTAGACAACATTAGATAACTATGCATCCACTCTCAGTACTTCCCATTTATCAGTTACTTTCTTTTTGTAACTAACTATTGAAACAGAATACACTTCTGCTTTGGAAATGACAGGCCATTGAATGTTGAGAAATAGGAACAAAGAATGTGGCCAAACAAGTAGCAATAATTCCCGCCGTCAACAGGCCACCGCCTATACTGCAGGATATCAACCACACGGAGCTCCAAATGCGATTTTGGTTAAATGCATAGTAACACAAGTGATGACTTTATACGGAAATATTTTGATTTTTGCTTTTAAAATTATGAGCAAAAACTATATTTTCAAAATAAACGAAAGTGGAAAGCATTAGTGACAGAACGCACACCCGAGCTACTAGTAAACAGCAGATCACTCACATTTTTTAGCCTCCTTTGAGTTTCTTCACGCCTGTAGAAGTTAAAATAGTCTAGTCAGGATAATTTACTCAGAAGCTCCAGTTTAAAATGCACTTCACTTAAAATATGTTCCAATTTTTTTTTTTTTTAAGCACCTATTGGCTCATCTACAAAGAAGCAACAACACAACTGAGCTCTCCAGCTTGACATTACAAAGGTCAGTTGTATCTGCTGTGGGCACTTGCAAAGCAGCACAGCAATCATTTACCAGAAAGAAATGTTGGCAAGGAGCATGCAAACAGTCAATTGCTGTTAGCTGCACGCCTCATTTCCTGAACAACATGATGGAATTAGGTCTGAAGTTAAAGGAAGGTGTGCATTATGATACCAACGGGAGCTTTCACTCAGATGCCAAAATGATTTTTTTTCAGGTCACTTGCTCAGAACTAGTATGAATCAATAACTACTAGATTGCTGATCTAGACAGCTGCAGCTTTTTTGCAGCCAAGAACATGATCATTTTTCAATTATTTCCCAAATCAGCACATTCTGCTCTATTTTGTTTCAATCTATTCCATCCACATCACCCCACTCACCCCCCCTCTCACATTTCTTTATTATTGTAATACTTAATTTTTTTTTAATTAACAGGCTCAAGATTTATCTTGTGCAGCTTGGCGTGTAACTATCTCTATACACATCTAGCAGTGCAAGCTATTACAAGATTGCACCTTAGACGATATCTGGAAAATGTGCACATTTCGTACAAGGAGGCAAAGAAAGTTGAAGGCAGGTCACCCGGGACTGACTGCAATCAAGAACTCTCAGCCTGTTCAAGAGCGTTAGCTGAGGTCTGTGTCCTCTACCAACCTGCCCCCGCCACACAGTGCTGCCACCCAATTATCAAAATCCACGACAAGGCCTTGGACAACGTGGATCACTTTCCATACCTCGGGAGCCTACTGTCAACAAGGGCAGACGTCGACGACGAAGTCCAACACCGCCTTCAGTGTGCCAGTGCAGCCTTCGGTCGCCTGAGGAAGAGAGTGTTTGAAGACCAGGACCTCAAACCCGGCACTAAGCTCATGGTCTACAGGGCAGCAGTGATACCTGCCCTCCTGTATGCCTCAGAGACATAGAAAACATAGAGATAGGAACAGGAGTAGGCCATTCGGCCCTTCGAGCCTGCTCCGCCATTCAATGAGATCATGGCTGATCTTCCTCTGAGATCTTAGCTGATCTTACCAGTTCAGTACCCCGTCCCCGCCTTTTCTCCGTAACCCTTAATCCCCTTAGCCTTCAGAAATATATCCAATTCTCTCTTGAAAATATTTATTGAATTAGCCTTCACAGCCCTCTGTGGCAGGGAATTCCACAGGCTCACCACTCTTTGAGTGAAGAAATTCTTCCTCATCTCTGTTTTAAATGATTTGCCCGCTATTTTTAGACTGTGGCCCCTGGTTCTGTGCTCCCCTGCCATTGGAAACATTCTCTCTGAATTCAGCCTGTCCAGGCCTGCCATAATTTTATATGTTTCGATGAGATCCCCTCTCAATCTTCTAAACTCCAGTGAGTACAAGCCCAAACTATTCAATCTCTCCTCGTAGGTCATTCCCGCCATTCCAGGTATCAGCCTGGTGAATCGCCGCTGCACTCTTTCCATGGCAAGAACATCCTTCCGCAGATGGGGCGACCAAAACTGTACACAATACTCCAGATGCGGTCTCACCAGCACCTTGTACATGGATCATGTACAGCAGGCACCTCAAAGCACTGGAGAGGTAGCACCAATGCTGCCTCCGCAAGATCCTGCAAATCCATTGGCAGGATGGGCGCACCAACATCAGTGTTCTTGCTCAGGCCAACATCCCCAGCATCGAAGCTCTGACCACACTCAATCAGCTCCGATGGACGGGTCACATTGTCCACATGCCCGATACGAGACTCCCAAAACAAGCGCTCTATTCGGAGCTCCGGCACGGCGAGAGAGCCCGAGGTGGGCAGAGGAAACGCTTCAAGGACACCCTCAAAGCCTCCTTGAAAAAGTGTAACATCCCCACCGACACCTGGGAAACCCTGGCCCAAGACCGCACAAAGTGGAGGAGAAGCATCCGGGAAGGCGCCGAACACCTCGAGTCTCTTCGCCGGGAGCAAGCGGAAGCCAAGCGCAGGCAGCGCAAGGAGCGCACGCCAACCCAAGCACTCCACCCACCCGCCCCTTCAACCACCGTCTGCCCCACCTGTGACAGAGACTGTAGGTCCCGCATTGGACTCATCAGTCACCTGCAAACTCATTTTTAATGTGGAAGCAAGTCATCCTCGGTCTGAGGGACTGCCTAAGAAGAAGTGACCCACTTAACGCCCTTCCTCCCAGCCGGGCAATGACTTAGAAAGGGAAGAAAACTCAACAAGCCTCAAAAACAAGAGTACTGACTAGGAGGAGTTATGAGACTAACCATGATGCATTAATTAATCCATATATACATGCTATTTTAACTTCAATCTAGTTGCATTCCAAGTAACATCTAAAAATAAACTTGCCAGACAGTATTCACGATTTAGATTAAATTTCCAAGACATAAATTGGTGTTGTTGAACAGCTTGACTTTTAAAGCAATCGCTGTGGCAAGGCACACTTGCATTTATTTATTGTTCTGCACGTCAAAGCCATCTCAAGAGTGGAGAAGTAAAATGAAGGGCAGCTAGAATGGAATGAGAGTGGGGCCAGAAGAGCTTGAAGGGGAAATTGAGAGAAGGTTTTTGACAGCCAGGAGGGAGGAAGTAAGGTGGAGGGATTTTGGGAGTGAGTTCCAGAGGGCAGGATAGCTGAAAGCTGCCATCAACGATGAAACGACGAGAATAGTGAACAAGGAGTAAACCCGCATTAGAGGCGTGAAGGGTGCAGAGTGAGACATAGGACTGGCAGAGGTTGCTGAAGTAGGGTGAGCGAGACCGTGGTGACATTTGAAGGTAAAGATAAGAACTCTGAAATTGATTCAAAGAGATACAGAGAACAGTGGAGTTTCACAAGAACCAGGGTTTGGAAATCAGGACTTTGGATAGATAAGCAAGAAGCAACCTTTTAAACAAGTTGCAATTTATGGAGGGTGGAAGCAGAGAGACCAGCTAGGAGTTCACAGATGTCAAGTCTTGAGGTGCTAAAAGCATGGATTAGAATCTCGGCAGCACGGAGAGAAGAGCTAGGCTGGGGTGGACAATGCTTTGAAGGTGGAAGACAGGCAAGGCCTGGTTACAGAATGAATGTGGGGAGAAAATTCAGCCCTGGATTGAGCAACGTGACAAAGATTCCCACCACCGGACTTAGCCCATGGTGGCTGTTGAGTCTGTGTTTTCAAATGTAGTTATGCTGAATAACAGGACACAGACTACAGAAATAATTAAACAGGTCTTTAGTGATTGAGGGTCAGGGCTGAACTGGGATACACTTACCGGTGTGGTCACCACCGGTACTACAATGTACAGGAGCCATCAAAAAGTAGTCCATCACCTTAAGGTATCCTCTTAAGGTGGTACAGGTTACATACACTACAGTGAGAGTCAGGAAGATTGCTGGAGTTAAAGTAACATACAAGCAGGAGTTGATATAGGTCAAAAAGGAATACTTCAGTTTTCCTATATTGAGCTGGAGGAACGTTTGATTCATCCAAGGCTTGACATCAGATAGGCAGTTGATGAGTTAAGCAATAGCATTGGAATCTAAACAGACAACTAAAAAGGTCAAGCTGGGTATGATCAGCATTCATGTGGAGCCTGACTTGGTGCCTTTGGCCGAGATCACGAAAGAACAGCATACAGACCAAAAAGAAAAGTAGACCAATGCTAGAGAACTAGGGTACACTCGTGGCAACCATGATGGGAAGGAAGGAGACTGGCACCATTGGAAGATGTATAATGCCTTTGCTGGGATAAGCACGAATGGAATGAGGAGAAAGAAATGCTACAAAAGATGGATTACCATAGAGACTGGGTGGACTGTTTGGAAGAGGGGAGGCGCAAGGGGTAGGAGAGGGAGCAGAGACAGAGGTGCAGCCGCGGATGGCTTTGATTTTAGATGGTCAGAGTGCCAGAAGATAATCCAGTCAAAGAACTGGAATTGGAGGACGAAAAGGCCAAGGTGCAATTTGGAGACTATAGCCACGTCATTACAGGAGATATGGTGCCGGTTGGGGAGCAGAAAGAAAATTTAACGTTAGTGAAAAAAATTGCTATTGATAAGCTAACACTCAAGAACTCCCTCAGGGTGCCATCCTCAAAAATAGCTGGAGTAATGGTAATTCTTACCCACAAAATTAAGTGTTGAATTGTCGATTATCCAAAAGATATTTTAGCATGATTTAGCTTGCCCAATTTTTCAGACCCTATGCAACTCACAATACTAAGTTTCATTTTAGTGATTTTGTTTTGCAGTCAAGGTGAGGAACGTTAACAACTTCAAATGTCACATTTCCATTTCGGGTACCAGTACCAGCGCTGAGGGCTCCAGGATGGATAATAGCAGATTTTGATGAAAAATAGAACTTCGAGACCTGAAGAAAGCATCCATTTCCTACACAAACTATCCTGTGCTCTCAAGGGTTAAATTGCCACTTTGTGTAAAATTGAGAGAGTTTTGTATTGTAGGTCCATGGAAAACCAGGAATGGGATTGGGACTGCCCAAACCAGTTGTCCCATGTGGACAGACAGGCAAGACTTTCATACCATCATTTGGAGTTGTACTCAATCCAACTGCTATGGGTGAAAGATAATTTCTTTTAAATCACATAATTCATCAACAAATACATTGTGAATATCTTGGTGTAGCTGTTCCAATACCAAATGTTTGTTCTGAAGAAGGTCTCCCCTGGCAGGAAGCTGGAAATCCATTTCACCTTTTAGTTTATGAACCATGACTTCTAACTTGTACCAGAAGCAAGTATTTCAGGTATTGTAATGCAATTCTCAGGTAATAAAACAATGCATATATCAGACATTAATCTGTGGCCAATATTTTCCAGAAGTCATGAGTATTTTAAATTTTGTGCTAAATTTTCAATTTTGGCCATGGGTTTAGCATAAAACCCAGAGAATGCACTTTTTAATGTAGACTACCATTTTGGATTTCTAGAAAATAGTCTTCTCTTAACAATTTAACAACAGTTCCTATACACGTGTGTTCTTCTGCAAGCCAGAGCTGTCCCTTTCCTACAGCCTGTTTTCACAGATTAACTGCTCTGCTCGTTATCGGTTTAGTGAATTTAACGTAACCATACGCAACTACCAAAATTCTTTGACAACATGGCGGATATCACCACACAAATGAGTTTTACAAACTAAAGCTATTTCTTCTAATAATTAAATTGTAACATGAACTGCAAATACTTGAAATGCAGTGCATATAAACAAATGTGGAAGTCTATAATGGGCGAACTGCTCTTTGTCAGAATGGCTTCAGAATGAAAAAAGACTTTCTGATGAACATCAAACAACATTTTAATCAGAACTGCAAACTTCAACCTGTTTTGTCTTTGACAATTCTTTGATAAAAGTTTGTTTTTATCTTTTCGTTCAATCAGGGAAGGGTTGGAACTTTTATTATTACCAGATTTCTGAACTGTTGCTGTCTCAAGCACCTGCTTTTAAATGACTTAGGTGTAAAAACATCACTTCTGTTAACTCCTTGTATGCAAGTGTTCTCAGGTCACAAAGACAATAGCTCAGAAGATATGACCACTTTGCATGTCTATCATTCATACGTAAGTCTATACAATGGAACAACACACTTACCACATCAAAGGAGTGATGCAACGAATTAGATCAAGTAAACCACTTTGATCTTTTAAAGCAAGTTAAGCCAACAGTTCAAACAAAGCACCTTTAAACAAAATAAAATGTCCCAAAGTGCTTCAGAGGTAACAACAGAAAATGCTGGAAAAACTCAGCAGGCCAGGCAACATCCATGGAGAGAAAATAGAGTCGACGTTTCGGGTCTAACCCTTTTTCAAAACTCAAAACGTCGACTCTATTTTCTCTCCACGGATGTTGCCTGGCCTGCTGAGTTTTTCCAGCATTTTCTGTTGTTATTTCGGATTTCCAGCATCTACAGTATTTTGCTATCGTGCTTCACTGAGGTACTGGACGCTAAGTAAGAGTCTGCGAAGGAAAAAGGGTGTTGGCCAATGGCAAGATCAAGAGATAGGAGGAGTCAGCCATACAGCCTCTCGAGCCTGCTCCACCATTCAATAAGATCATGGCTAATCTTCCACCTCAATTCCACTTTCCCGCCCAATCCCCGTGTCCCTTGATTCCCTTAAAATCTAACAATCTCAGCTTTGAATATACTCAGAGCAACCACAGCCCTCTGGGGTAGAGAATTCCTAAGAGTCACAACCCTCTGAATGAAGAAATTTCTCATCTCACTCCTAAATGGCTGACCCCTTATCGTGAGACTTCCCCCTCGAGTTCTAGACTCTCCAAGATCAAAGAGGTGGGGTTTGAGGAGGCTTTTGAAGAAGCGAGGTAATGGCCTGTATTTTCCGACCCCCACGGGTGTGTACACACCCGTAGGGGCCTCGCAAACGCATGCGCTTCGCAAATGCATGCACTGAAAACCAGCACTGCCCTGGAGAAGGGCCTCTGCAGGGGGAGAGTTCCGCTTTCTGCACCACCTCCGCTCGCTGAAAACACTTAGAAATCTTACAGCATAAGAGTTTTAAAAAGTTTTTAAATTTTTTTTAAATTCACTCATTTATAATATAAAAAATACTTTTTTTTAAAAAGTTTATTTTTAGCCCCGTAAAAGATTATTTTTTTCAAAAAATTAAATTTGTTTAAAATTTAATTTAATGTAATTTTAAATGTGATTTTAAAAATTTTAATGTTTTGAGTGATCCCATTCATACGTTTGACAGTTCGAAGCAGAGAGACCTGTCAAAGTGTGAAGGGGATTCCCTTCTTTGATGTGGGCCATGGGGAACCAGTGATCCCAGGGACGCTTGCGAACTGCCTGAGCCCCTGGGATACCTGGGCCTCTGCGCGCGCACCAGGAGAGGCCCAGGAGCAGAAACGTCCTGACCTCCGGAGCCAGCAGGTAAGTTTGTAGATTTTTCCAGATCAGAGACACCTGCACACAGGAAGCCTCCAATCGGAAAATCCGGCCCAATAGTATGGGGCTGAGACAGCTGAAGGCCCAGTAAAGGGAAGGGGGGATACAAATGAGGCCACAGTTGGAAGAGTAGAAGGCATGTGCTGGAGCATAGCACTGAAGGAGGTTATGGGTACTTGTACACAAGGGTAAGAAGCTAACCAAGGTTTGGCTCAGTGTTGGTGTGCAGTCAGGGAGGGGAAGACAGTCAGGGGCTAAAATGAAGAGTTTTTTTTGTGGGAGCCAAATGGGGTGGTTTTGGTCTTGCCAATGTTGAGTTGAAGGAAGTTATTGCTTATGTTGATGTTGACAAAGGGATCAGATGGCAGAGTGATGGTCAAGGAGTGGTAGCAAGAGGCAGGTCAGCACACAAGTGTAAGTGTGGGCTCATGCCTATGAATGATGCCTTAAGGGGCAGAATAGCCAAGGATGTGGCCTTGGCCACACCCAAGGTGAGCATCTAGAAGCAGCAGGAGAAGTCTTTGCATAAGATGCGCTGGCTTTGTTTGGACAGGTAGGTGTAGTGGAACCTGGCTAGAGCACCAGTTGCATTTTAAATAAAAGGCATTTCGTTCAAAATGGCATTTTCAGCATTATAGACTGACTGTAGTGCAGTCTTTAGAAACCACATCAAAAGCAGGTTGAAATAATGATATTAGGACAGTAAGTTTTTTTCCATAAATGAGGAATCCAGAGACATTGGCCTGTAATTTGTAGTCAGCGGTGATGTGACGGCGCTTGCTGCTGACCTCTAAGAAAGCTGCCCAGAGATATTGCGATCTCTGTGGCGAAAACTTTAGGTTTCTCAACATGTAATTGATTGTAGCGCTGTGAAAAGTGGATTCCTAGCGTAGTGCAGCAGTGATGTCATCAAGCGGTCTAAGCAGCCAATCACAATGAAGAATTCTCAGACAGCAAACCAGGAAATGAAAAACACTGAGTATCTGCACTTTTTTAAAATGTTAGAGTATGAAATAAAGATTGGGACATACACATGGGGTTAAGGTAGAAGCTGAAATATCATGAACAAACTTTTAAAAAATCATGTCTTTTTTTTGGAAAATTGTAATTTTGATCATGAGAACATTTTACATTCCACAAAAATAAAAATAAATTTTTTCAGGGCCAGAACAGTTGTTTAGCAGTCAATATGCAGTTAAAACCCCAGTTACATCTATTCCAACAAGGCTTGACATTTAATGGGGTATTTAACAGCGATATTAGCGCGGAAAAGCTTAATTTTGTCAGTTCCACTGATTGCCGAATATTGGGGTTGGGTGGTCCACAGCGTAGCCTGTCGGAGCAGTGAATGACTGACCGCAACTTCTGGATTTCCGCGTTTAGATGCGCATGGGCTAAATCCTGAGGTTGCGCTCAGTTTCAGAGGGGTAATGACGGCGAACGCTGACAATTCACCATCATTACTCACCGCAAACTCCGGGCCAATATATTCTAGCACAGGTCTCTGGTGTGCCAGAGCATTCAACTCGGGGCTAACGTAGAATAGTTAATCAACAAGTATAGCACAATGGTCACAGTGTAACTTCTGTATTGGTTAAGACCCAACACTCGCTTCTGATCAACAAAAAATGTTCTAATTTTTTTTGAAATAGCATTTACACAGGATTTGATTTTTCATAGCTATACTTTTTTTTTTTAAAACATGGTTAGTAATTCTCATTCAGACTTTTATAAAACTGAATATGGTCAATACCAATCTTGTAACGCCAATTCCTCCCCCCTCGAAGTGCCAGTCACAAGATTGAGGTCAGCAATGCTAACTTTGAAGTTTGAGAATGAAAAAAGTATGCAAAAATTTGGTTCGAAATATTTTTAAATTGCCATTTAAAACTTAGAACAACTAATTGTCGACAGTAAACATTTATTTGCTTCAGTTTAGACAAAGAAAATTTCATTTGAAGGATGGAATTACATTAACACTTCAGAGAGGGTTTACAGGTAGATCACTTTTTTCCTGATAAAATTGCATGTTACGAAATAAAAACTCAAAAGATTTACATTTTAAATATATGTATTAACCTGAATATATTTATTATATACTTACATTAGTTTACAACCTATTCTGAGATCGGAGACGTTACAACCCTTTCAATTTGTAACGTTTACCATCAGAGCCTAAAATTTAAAAATAGTCTCTGGCTATCAACAGAATAGGTAAGCTGTGGTCTTCTCAAATAAACCGCCTCTTCCCGCAATCAATTTTCTTTAAACTATTATAGATAAGAGCATATCTACGCTATAAAACCAAGCTTACTTCGGCAGCATCTCTCAGCCCTGCAACCTCCACCACTTAGAAGAACAAGAGCAGCAATGTCAGGGGAGCACCATCGCCTCCAGGACACACACCATTCCTTCATCGTCACTGGGTCAAACTCCTGAAATTCCCTTCATGGGGCTCTACCACCACACAAACTGCACTGGTTCAAGGAGAAGGCCCACCACCATCACCTTCTCGGGGAAATTTGGAATGGGTAATAAATGCATCATCAGGAATGCCCGTATCTCAAACAATGTTTTTTTTTTAAATTCCTTCAAAGCTTATAATAAATCATAACAAAACAAGTATAGACCATTACCAACACACTTTGCTTGCAGGGTACTGACATCGATTATACTACTTACAGGGTTACTTAAAATCCTTGAGCACTTGAAGACCATATTTGAGACTTTTCAGACGGTTGCAATATAAACTTGGATATTAACTAGTTGTACGAAGTAGGGTTTCCAATGGGAACCTCATGGGTAAATCATTTGCGAAGTGAAATTTCATAGTCCACATCCTTATCACTGCGAATAAACTAAACTGTAGTTTGGCTGGTTGTTCAGTGATTGCTCTGCTTTCTTTAGCACAAACAATGACACGAGTTAAAACTACAGTTCTGAGCTGTGTCACTGCCTTGAACTCCACAAATCAAAAAAAAAACTTGTTCAGGCTTGGAAAGAATATCATGAGTAACAGTTGCTAAGGAGTTGCCCAAAGCCAGTCCAGTCACTATGCGACGCATTCTTGCTAGACAATTCTGCTGGCTATTTAACCTTGTAAAAAAAATTTGTTGAAGCCCTCGTTACTCCCATCCCAGAGAGCTTCCGTTTAAAAATACAAACAGCCACAAGACGTCACTGAACGTCACGCAGCTCTTATGTCGAAATGTTATGCGAGTTAAAGTAGCATTAGCACCCAAAATCTGCAACCTATAAATTTAAAAAATTGAACGGTAGATATGTAGTGATGGCTCAGGGAAGCCACAATTTGCTCTGTGCAACAGTTTTCAAGCTTTGAAATGTATCAACATAGGAGGGGTATGGTAGCAGTGGTTATGTCACTGGACTAGTAATCCAGAGGCCTGGACTAATGACCATGGCAGCTGGGGAATTTAAATTCAGTTAATAAATAAATCTGGAATAGCTAGGATCAGTAACGGTGACCATGAAACTATCAGATTGTCGTAAAAACCCATCTGGTTCACTAATGTCCTTTAGGGAAGGAAATCTGCCGTCCTTACCCGGTCTGGGCTACATGTGACTCCAGACCCACAGCAACGCGGTTGACGCTTAACTGCCCTCCGAAATGGCCTAGCAAGCCACTCCGTTGTCTCAAGGCTGCGGCTCACCACCACCTTCTCAAGGGCAATTAGGGGATGAGCAATAAATGCTGGCCTTGCCAGCGACGCCCACATCCAGTGAATGAATTTAAAAAATACACATTACTGTTCACAATTATGCAATAACTCTACCACTCCTGCATTGTTCCTCACTTGAGACGCAACTTGGGTGCCGGTTAGAAGTCCACTTTAAAATGCATTTGTAACATTTACAGTCAGTGCCTAAAATTTGAACTTATCTGACAAGAAGCAGCAAATAATATGGCAGCATACATCTACAATGCAATTAAAATAAAAACATACCAAGGCGCAAGTTTGTCCTCAGTCCCAGCAAATGTTTTCATTCTTATTATACTGCAATCACTGCTACAGCCACAACATAAAACATCTTCTCAACATTTATACTTCCAGTAGCCTTGGGTAATTCAGTGTCCCTGGGTCGACCAGCTGTGTTTTCAATTGATGCTGAAACCAACTGCCTATATTAATATACTGAAAATCTGTGTGGACTTTCTGTGAACTTGTTCTGTTATAAATACTTATGCTCATATTTATAATAGAAACTGCCTGTTTAAACTTGTAACACTACAATTACACCGTCCTACAGTACGAACACCACCGCTGGTGAGCGGGTGTAATTACACCGTGACACGTTTACATAGGCAGTTTTCATTATAAATGTGGACACAGGAATTTATAATGCAAATATAAAAAAAGATAAACATGCATGGCTTTAAAATGACTAAGTTCAAAACCATTCAACCTCCTTTTTTTATTCTGGCTTCTTTCTCCCATCAATCATTTTGGAAGTGGGAGCAAGATGATTTATGAAAAAGCAAAAGACAAAAATGTAGATTTCTTTGGAACTTTATCACACCTTCAGGACATCCCACAGTGCTCTACAGGTAATGGATTACTTTTGGAAGTGAAGTCACAGTTAAGCTGGCAAAAGATGCAGTTCGAGTGGCTGCAATCCAGCTTTAAAAAGGCGAGTCAGAAGATCGCCAATAACCTTCGACATAAAAACAGCATCCAAAGCAGGAGGTGCTGCTCACCAGCTCTTGCAGCCCAATAGCGTCTAAGCCAATGTCACTTGGAGGATTAAGAAAACTCATTGTTTAAGTACTGACATCATCATCCAGGTGTCTCATTCTAAACATGTTTATGAACTTATACTCCAATCACAGAATTGATTCAAAATTAGAAGTTTTGCCCTTTCCCACAATTCCCTCAGTGAAATAGATACCCAGGCAAATTATGAAAGGTACTTATATAAATGCCAACTTTTCTTTCTTTCTAAACCAAAACAATTGGATTAATATCTTGCATTTAGAATCCTAAAGTCTGGACTTAGCTTATCAGAAATTCTATGCAAGTCAACTGGAAAGAGCTCGAGTGCGAATCTAGTGGAGACCTGGAATCTCCAAGTGCACCTCTGCATTTTGTTCCCATTTGATGCAACCCTGGCCTCTATTTGGGACCCACAAAAAGTTAGGTTGCACAGCTCACCTCTTAACTTGGGCCGGGTGCATTGGGCACTTCAGTTTCCATTGTACCTTTTGAGTGCCATCTGAAATACATAGGCATATACCGGCCGTGCATGATAGTGTTCAACAGCGTGCAATATAGAAAGAGGGTGCTCAAGGTCCCTATCTAGGCTAGCCTAGACATGGACCATCGGCAGGCTATCTGACCCCAGAAAGCCACTTTCTGTGACCAGCATAACCACTTCAACTGAAATGAAGTAATGATCTTGTGCATGCCCAACAAGGGCACAAAACCACAGCTCCCGTCTGACACCAGCCTGTGGCACTAATCGCAGTCTCTTGCGCGGCTGATGATGAAAGAAAAACAACAAAATATTTCGTACCTCAGTAATTAAAAGGGAATTTTGAGATTGATCTTCTCCAAGCAAGAATTTGGGCAAGTACTTTAGAATAGGTTCAAGTATAATCACACCACTTTATACTGTTGCTGTAAACCATCCTGTTGTGATAGTGTACGATTTCTGGAATCAGCCAACCCCAAATGCTACTGTTCTAACTATTGAGACAGTGGATATCAGACCACCTAATGCAAGTATAAATAATCTCCTATCCATTCATATACATAACAAACATTTGTTAATTGGAGGGCAAACAAGATGAAAGGGGAGCTAAAGACTATTTTTCCAAATGGTTTAGGTATATATTGAAAGCTCTCTGCAAGACTGTGAATGCTACGTTAACTGAAATTTTTCATGAATATGATCAAGAATATATTTTCGGTAAGGTAACCAAGGGATATGAAACAAAGGCGGGTAAATGGAGTTGAGGTGTAGATCAGCCGTAATCTAATTGAAATGGTGGAACAGGCTCGAGGGCTGAATGCCCTATATCCCTGGGCGTGATCGTGCCAGCCCTGGGGAGGCAGGTTTGGAGACGGGACTGCCGGGAAAATGGCAGAATCTGGGGGTGGGTACCTGTATTGATTTCTTTGTGGGTTCAATGACGAGACATTTATGAAAGAGAATGTCTTTTAATCTAAAGTTTGTTCAACTATGTTAACAGCATTACAGGAGACACCATCTTAGAGATCCCTCTAAAACGAAACTAAAACTAACCTGCTTGTCTCTCACATGCCCTCTGCTGGTCAGGCATAAGTAATCAAACAGGCAAATATGCTGGTAAGGCATCATAATCAAACAGGCAAATATCATCATTATTTGCTGATATCATTACAGTACCCATCCCGCCCCCGTGCTATCTTCCCAGGAGGTGGGTAGCCGACCCGCGCCGGGTCCCGTCTCCTGGAGGCCGGAAGGGGATTACAGCCACTTAACTGCCTGTTAACAGGTCGTTAACAGGCAGTTAAGAGGATTATCCCCATTTTTCCAAGCAGAGCAGCATGCTTCCTGACGTCGGGAAACCCCGCCAGAGTCACCGAGGCGAGCAGTGGGTCTGCGGGGGTTGGAGGGGTCCAAAAGTGCGCTGAAGGTAAGTGATGGGTGCAAGTGTGGAGAGGTAAGTGTATGAGGTGAGTGAAAAGTGATAGAAAATGTTTACTTACCTTTGTTTCTTCCTGCAGGCTTCAACAGTTGGGGAATGCGGAGACTCTCGCATCTCACCGGCACAGATGACAGACGGCTGCTGCATTCTCCAATGTAACAGCCATCTAATTTCTGCTCAGAAGAGGTTTGATGAGTCATGAATACAAGAACTTATCAAACAACAGAGAATGTCAGTGATTGACAGCGTCACAGAGCTGTCCAACGATAACAATTCACCTGTCAAAAATTTGACAGATGAAACGTCATACGCTGACGTTCTCTGTAACCAGCTTCCCCTTAATTGGCGGGCTTAACAAGGTCAATCAAGGGAAAATAGTGTGGGTTGGCCACAAAACGATGGAGGCGGGACTAAAACCCGACAAGCAGCAGGCCCGCCTCCATCGTTTTGTGGCCAACCCACACTATTTTCCCATCTTCCTCTCCCAGGAATTTGATAAACGAATCCCACAACACAGTGAGGGAACCAGTCTCATTGGGGGTGTGCCCATTTAATCTGTGGTGGTCTTTAAGTGGCAAGGTGGTGGCAGCCTTTTAACTATGTGCTATGAATCAAAATGGCAGCTGCTCCCCAGACTTTGTAAGCATAGGTGACACCACTCTATAATCTTATAAAGTAGTTTGGAACATGTGAAAGAGCATGCATAAGAACCACCATTTTGAATTAAGTACTTCCATTGAAGAACTTGAATTTTAGATCCTTTAATTTAATGAATGTCATTCCAACTTAGTATATGACTAGACAACAATCTAAAATGGGGAAATTCTCAGCAAGTCAGGCAGCATCTTGGAGAGAGAAACAGAGTTAGTGTTTCAGGTCGATGACCTTTCATCAGAACTGGAAAAAGTTAGATATGCAACAGGTTTTAAGCAAGTACAGAGGCAGAGAAAGGGGGAAGAGGAGGAAAGAACAAAAGGGAAGGTCTGTGATAGGGTGGAAGACAGGAGAGAGATTAAATGGCAAAAGGGGATGGTAATGGGACAAGTAAAGAAATAAAAGATGGGTCTAGAGGTGTAAATGGCAATAGCAGAATCATTACCAACAGCTGCTGTCCGAAAAAATGAGAGCAGTGGTTATGACCTGAAATTGTTGAACTCTGTCGAGTCTGGAGGGCTGCAAAGTGCCTCAGATTTCCAGCATCTGCAGTACTTTGCGTTTGTAATCTAAAATGGAGCCGTGCCAGTGGGTCAATGTTACCCTTCCTCTCCTGATGATGTAGACTCATTCTAGGGTACAGTTCGGCAGTTACTGCCAACCTGCAGTACCTCACCCAAGTGTACTCGCCAAGTGTTGGTCTAGTTAGGAACCATCAGCAGGCTCTGACCCCAGATGGCTTCAAAGATGAGCGTGATTCTGTCCTTGCCGAATACCAACACGTGTACGCTTTCCAGCAGGGAGTCGCTGAATGTCAATACCAAGTATCCAGGCTTATTTTTGCCCTCCTTAGCCCAGGGTACTCAGGCCAATTGGAGCATTCG
Source organism: Somniosus microcephalus (assembly GCF_052327205.1). Classification (NCBI taxonomy): domain Eukaryota; kingdom Metazoa; phylum Chordata; class Chondrichthyes; order Squaliformes; family Somniosidae; genus Somniosus; species Somniosus microcephalus. The sequence continues at coordinate 25,004,709 of NC_140996.1, read as the reverse complement.
AATGCTACCGCAGCTGGGACAAGAACAAAAACTCAAACCAGGAGACTTCTGGTCTGTATGGCTCGGCATCGTACTGCACAGTGCATTTATCCAGCAAGTATGGATTAATTCAAATAGAAAATTCAATATAAACTATTTAAACATCTAATATGCAGGTACAGCACAATAAAGTATAATCGAAATGCACGCAATGCTCCTGCAGGGCTTTATTTATGCCGGAACTAGGGCCTATTTAACATCTTGAATTATAAAATATACTGTCAAACAGAAATAGAGAAGTAAAGCCTTTATTGGAAATATATTTATACTATTAGCCCTTTGAATCCCTTTACTACTTTCAACGCAGTCCACCTCACCTCCAGCATCTGTGAAGAGTAAGATGCAGTAAGATTATGCATTGTACATTGATTAGGAGAGCACGCAATAGAGAACTTGCAATTATGTCACCCCTTTCACTACCTCAGGACTTCCCAAAGCACTTCAGTCCATTCAGTACTTCTTGAAGTGCAGTCAACTGTTATAATGTAGGAAACGCAGCAGCCAAATTGCGCACAGCAAGGTCACACAAGCAGCAATGTGATACGTGGCCAGATAATCTGTTTTAGTGATGTTGGTTGAGAGACAAATATTGACCAAAACATCCGGTCATGAACACGCTCACCCTTCACTTTATTCACAGAAGTCATACTCCTTATATTCATAATAATTTACAATACTTGGCTTCAGAAACAGAGCAACTCGGGAACAAGTTTTGTCATGTTCTGGAAAGAAAAAAAAAGTCTAGAAAAAAAGGCAGCGCTAATCCTGGAAGAGTGTGTTATTTCTCTTCATGTGACCCACAGGCCAGCTTTCTTGTGGTAATGGTTCCACAATACCTGCAGAACTGTTCAAGTACAGGTAGACTATCCTTTATCCGCACTTCTGAAAACCGAACACCTCTGAAAACCGAAAGTTTTTCGTGGAGCGTAAGTCGTGCGCACGACATGACCCGAGTGGCGCCAAACATGACCCGACGCTTGACCCACGCAGGTGTGAGGCGTCAGACATTAAGCGGTCTAACCAGCGGTCATTAAAGAGCATGCTAGAGGCTGTTCAAAAACTGGCTCAGCAAATTTAACGTTTTTATTTTGTGGGCCCTAGAGTAGCAGGAGTGGTCCTCCAGGGCCCAGAACAAGAATTCCTGCACGCTGCCTCTTTTCTGACCTGATTTGCAGGCCAGCTTTGCGTAGGAGTCAGCCGATATCCGGCTTTCCCACAACTGGCAGCGGCAGTCGAGCCCCAGACCCCCACTAAGTGAAGGAATTCAGACACGGAGCGTGGGGAGCTGTAAACAGACTGAGCGGCAGCACAGAGCAGGAAGGGGAATGAGACACGGAGCAGGGGGAGCTGTAAACAGACTGTGAGCGGCAGCACAGAGCAGGAAGGGGAATGAGACACGGAGCAGTCGCAAGAGTGTTATGTCCGTGTATCTTAATGTTGTGTCCTTCAATAATCAGACAACAGACTGCAGGGAACAATTCAACAGGTGTTTACTGAATGAGGGTTACTCTAGAACTAACTGTACAGATCACTACTCAGGGTTTATATACAGGTGTGGTCACTGCCGGTACTACAGTATACAGGAGCTGTAAAAAGTAGTTCTCTCCCTTAAGGTATATATACACATTACATACATTACAATTCCTCCCCTTTTAGATTAACAGTACCATAATACTCATTTAACAATTAACATTTTTAATATACAATGTTATATGAAAATAGTCCATTCATATATTCAGTCTCTGGGGAGGCTTCCTGATTCTTTCTGGATAACGCCTTTCCCGAGTGTCTCGCTCTTGGTGCGGAGGCGATTCTAGCACCCTGTCGTCAGTTGATTCATCAGCTTCCAATGCTATTGTTTGAAGTAGATGCGACCTGTACGTCGGGTTCCTCACCAGGTACGTATGGCCGAGACATGGGGTTGACTCGTTCCTGTGACTCTAGGATCTGGTCAGCATGGCGTCTCTCAATGTTCTCCCCAACATCCACTGTGTACATTAGTGGCCCCTGCCGTGTGCATATCGTTCCTGGTTGCCATTTCTCTGTTCGGTAGTCGCGGGCCAAGACTGGTTGCCTTACATTGAAGCTCCTTGTCGGCTTCTCATTGATGTGCTGGAATTGCTTACTCTCAACATCTCTTCGTACATTTGGTCTGAGCAAATCCAGACGAGATCTCAACCTTCGGTTAAAGAACATCATGGCCGGGGCCTGGTTGGTGACTGCATGTGTCGCATTTCTGTAGGCTAACAGGAAATTGTCCACCTTATGCTGCAGTGGAATGTCGTCATGGCACATGGCCTTTACTGCTTTTTTAAAGCTTTGTACGAACCTCTCAGCAAATCCATTTGTGGCTGGATGATACGGGGCGGATGTGTAATGCCTTACCCCATTCCTTTTCATAAATCTTCGAAACTCTTCGGACACAAACTGTGGTCTGTTATCAGAGCAAATCTGCTCTGGCAAGCCGTTCCTGGCAAAAATGGTCCGTAGGACTGCAATAGTTTTCTCCGTGGTGGTGGAGGACATTTTGATCACCTCAGGCCATTTCGAGTGCGCATCCACGGCTATTAAAAACATTGAGTCCATGAATGGACCAGCAAAATCAATATGCACCCGTTTCCATGGAGATGAGGGCCACTCCCATGGGTGTAGAGGGGCATGTGGTGGTGCATTTTGGGCCTTCTGACATCCTGAGCAGCTCTTTGTCAGGTCCTCGATTTGCTGATCGATCCCCGGCCACCACACAAGCCCTAGCAAGGCTTTTCATTTTCACCCCTCCCAGATGACCTTCGTGAAGCTCATTGAGCACTCTCTCCCTTAACTTGGGTGGAATTACCACTCGGGATCCACACATCAAGGTCCCCTGGCATACTGACAGCTGTTCTCTTCTGGATGAGAATGCTGGCAACAGTGAGTCGCCATGTGCTGGCCATCCCTTCACCGTCAAATCATATACGCGAGACAGTGTCGGGTCATTTCGGGTCTCCTTCTCTATACCAGCGTTAGTTACTGGCAAGCATTCAATTATAGTCGAATGAAATATTTCGACAGGATCCACTGCTGGTGCTTCCTCCGCAGTAGGCAGTGGCAGGCGTGACAGACCATCAGCGTTTCCATGCTGTTTCGTGCCCTTATACTCGATTTCATATTAGTGCGCCCCTAGAAAAAGGGACCATCTTTGTAGCTGTTGTGCAGTCATCACCGGAACGCCCTTCTTTGGATTAAAGATGGACTTCTGCCCGTGCAGATAGTGATTGAACTTTTTCACTCCCCACACTAGGCCGAGGGCCTCCCTGTCAATCTGGGCGTAGTTACACTTGGCTGAGGTTAGTGACCGAGACGCAAAGGCTACTGGCCTCTCCGAGCCGTCCGGGAATTTGTGCGACAGCACCGCTCCAATGCCATAGGGTGATGCATCACACGCCAACCGAATTGGTAGTGCTGGGTTGAAATGAACCAACACCTCTTTTGATGTGATCAATGCTTTGCTCTTCTGGAAAGCTCGTTTACATTCGTCACTCCACTTCCATGGTACCCCCGTTTGCAGTAGGATGTTCAGTGGGTGTAGTACGGTAGACAAATTTGGCAAGAACTTATGGTAGTAGTTCACCAGCCCGAGGAACGACCTCAGTTGTGACACATTTTCCGGTGCTGGAGCCTTGACTACTGCCTCAATCTGTTCAGGGGACTTATGTAACCCCTCTTCATCAATAATGTGGCCACAATACGAGATCTGCTTCTGGAAAAACTCGCATTTGTGGCGATTAGCTCTGAGCCCATATTCCTTCAATCTAGTGAGCACCTGCTCCAGGTTGGCGAGGTGATCACTGTCATTTTCGCCCGTGACCAGGATGTCATCCAAATAACACTGGGTCCCTGGAATCCCTTGCAGGACTTGTTCCATTGCCCTTTGCCAAATAGCCGGAGCTGATGCTACCCCGAACACCAGCCGGTTGTATTGGTAGAGACCTTTGTGAGTGTTGATCATGAAGTACTGTTTCGAGGCTTCTTCTACCTCCATTTGCAGGTACGCCTGGGCCAGTTAAATCTTAGTGAAGCGTTTCCCTCCAGATAGCGAGGCGAAAATATCTTCAATCCGCGGAAGCGGATATTGTACAGTGTGAAGGACTGGGTTCACTGTCATCTTAAAGTCCCCACAGATGCGAACCTTCTTTGGTTCCCCAGGCGTATTACTCAACGACCTCTTCATCACAGGAACGATGGGTGTAGCCCACTCGCTCCAGTCAACTTTGGACAGTACTCCTGAACGTTCCAAACCTTCCAGCTCTGCTTCAATGGCTGGGCGGATCGCATAAGGTACCGGTCTGGCCTTAAAAAACTTTGGGCTTGCATTTTCCTCTATTTTGATCGTTGCTGTTATTCCTTTTAGTGTTCCTAGTCCCTCCTGGAACACTTCTTGTGCGTCAGTTAGCATTTTTGACAGTCGTCCAGGTGTGATGTCGTCATCCTTTTTGGCATGTACAGTCAGTGCTTGTATGGAATGCCAATCTAGCTGTATCTTCCGGATCCATTCACATCCTAGTAGTGGTGGTCCTCCATCTGGCAATACATATAGGTCCATTTTTGGTGTTTCCTTGCCGTTATATATAACGTTCACCCTTATTTTTCCTTTGGGGTAGACTTTTTGCCCCATGTACGTCTTCAAGACAATCTTTGTATCTCTCAAGGGTATATGTGAGAATAGCCGCTTGTAGTCCCTTCGGTTTATGACTGTTAGGGCTGATCCTGTGTCCAATTCCATTTTCACTTGAACTCCAGCTATCTTGAGCGTGACCCAGATAGTTTGGTGATCCTCCATTTTGATCACATTATGTAGTTTCAGACAACCCAGCTCCTTGCTTCCGGAGTCTGTATCACTTTTCTGTTCGTCTGAACTACTCTCCGTCACCTTATGTACCTTCTTGTACTTCTCCTGTGGAGATTTCTTGCTGCTGGTTTTCTTTCCCGACCTGCAGACTCTTGCTATGTGTCCTACTTTTCCACACTGTCTGCACACTTTGTCCTTGAACCAGCAATCATTATGGTCGTGTGTTGTTCTGCCGCAGCGATAGCACTTTACTGTTCCGTATGACATTTCATTTGTGCCATATTCTTGCGGTCTCCATTGTATCTCTGCAGCGCCCCATGCGGCTGCTTCGTGTGATACTGCCATGCTGAAAGCCTTGTCCAGCGTAAGATCCTTTTCTGATAGAAGCCGTTTCTGGGTTCCTTCACTTTGAAGCCCACACACAAACTTGTCCCTTAAAGTATCTGCTAGTCCCGTTCCAAACTGGCAGTGTTTCGATAGCTTGCGCAGTTCCGTTAAATACTCAGCATTACTTTCATCTTTATGCTGGTTCCTTTTGTGAAACGTAAATCTTTCTGCTATCAGCAGCGGTGTGGGGTTTAAGTGGTCCTGTAGGATTGACACTGTTTTCAAAATCCTTTTCTACTGGCTTCTCTGGGGTTACTAGGTTTCGTAGTAAGCCATACGTTTTTGCACCCATTGAATTCAACAATACCAGTGCTATCTTGTCATCTGGCACTTCATTTGCCTTGCAGTATACTTCTATGCGTTCGACATATGTCGTCCAATCTTCGACTTCATTGTCGAACGCTGTGATACTGCCACTCTTCGGCATTTTTGGGTGTGGTTAGACTGGCTTAAAATGGCATCTCCCGTGCTTTCCTTTCTTCCCCACTGTGGCTTAAAATGGCGTCTCCCGCGCTGCTGCCAACGCCGCTCCTCGTGGCAAATGGCGATGCCCTGTGGGTTTCGTGCGCTGCTGCCAACGCCGCTCTCTGCGGTCCTCGTGGCAATGGCAGCGCCTCGCGTTTTCCTGCGCGCCTCTCTCCCCCGTTGACGCTGCTCGGTCCTGAACACCGGCTGCGCCCTGTGCGCGTCTCTCTCTCTCTCTCTCTCTCTCTCTCTCTCTCTCTCTCTCTCTCTCTCTCTCTCTCTCTCGCCGCTGTCCGGGAAGGGTCTGCGCAGTACCTGTTGCCAGCCCGTTTCGCTGGACCACCGTGACTGGAAAGCCAAGCCTGGCTCTCGACAGCCTCCCCTGCGATGCTCAAATCTCCACTGGATGACTGGGCGGTTGCCCGTGGTCGACGCCCGTGCTTCTGGACTCGACCTCCTTCCACTGTTCTCCAGGAGCGAATCCCTGGGAGGTGATGCAGAGTTGCAGGTAGGTTCGAATCTGCGTTGTCGCCAATGTTATGTCCGTGTATCTTAATGTTGTGTCCTTCAATAATCAGACAACAGACTGCAGGGAACGATTCAACAGGTGTTGACTAAATGAGGGTTACTCTAGAACTAACTGTACAGATCACTACTCAGGGTTTATATACAGGTGTGGTCACTGCCGGTACTACAGTATACAGGAGCTGTAAAAAGTAGTTCTCTCCCTTAAAGTATATATACACATTACAAAGAGGTAGCCTGAACTTTTAAAATTTATATTAAATACAAATACTAATTACCAAATTAATTTAACGTTCAGAGTTTCCCAGTCTCATAATAAATATACCGTTCTGAAATCCGAAAAATTCCGAATTCCGAAACACAGCTGGTCCCAAGGTTTTCGGATAAGGGATAGTCTACCTGTATAACCTATACAGACAACAGAAAAACCTGCACAAATATTCCACCTTTCTCAACAGTTTGCAGTTCAGGGCTGCAGGATTACACAGCTGATCGGCTGGTGCCATTAAATATATGCGCAATTTTTGTAAGCTATTATAATCCCTTCAGAGAGCAGGGGTGGAAATCAAACCTTGATGTGCAATTGCTCCTTGTGTGGCATAGCTTCTTCAAAAGGAAGATTTTAACTATGTCTGGAATTAATATTGGCACATTCACCAGAAATTCAGTTGATTGTACATTAGCAGACAGCTTAGCAAAGAAAGGATTAAATATGTTCACGAATTTGTAGGCAACTTTCTAGTAAGCTCTCTGTGGTTTCGCAAGTCTTTGTTACACATAGCGATGCCATTACATCACAGTAAAATAAATGGAGACAAAGGGAAAGTTAGATAAAAAGCACAGTGATCTAAACTCTCAAAATATACCTATAACCATCATTTATTTTGGTGTTATTAGAGGCTGCCTTTGAAATCACAATGGCTTAAAGGCTATATAAACTATATAATGAGTTTCTGCCAGACTGATCTCAAACAGTAACTTATTTGCAGACCTGTTTTGGTGAACTGAAAGGATCACATTTTCTCCTCCATCCTCTCCTGAAAGCAATAGTTCACAGTGAAGTGCCGATCCACAGACAGCAGAGGCTCTCTGGTGGCCTTGCCCAAAGTAGTCATCCTGCATACAAGGCCAGACAGCGGAGTGTCAAACCACCTGACCATGAGCCATCACCGCCAAGTCTGATCTTCTCGTCTCCTCCCCTTGGCACATACGCCATCCCATCAAGGGCACGGAGATTGCCGAATTACAGAGAGAAACTGCAACCAAATTGCTCCACCGCCACCCCCTCACAGCCTCCCTAGTCATAAAGGATGCTCGGACCCAGTCACATCCTGGCTGAGGCCAGGGAACACTGCACACAAACAGGAGATTAAACTTCGACCCTTTCTGGTGAGCATAGCTCAGCACACCACATCACATGATTCACTTGCTCACACGGCCATTCAGGGACTCAAGCTAGATCAGCTCTATTTGAACAAAATTATCTTAAATTGCAGATCAAGGAGTGCCAAAGACATCATGATGAAACTATGAGAACAGTCTCATCTGCAGCTCCCTGACCCTCCTGGGATCCGGTGTTCCCATTTTGAAATGCGATACCGAGATCATTCTCATCTTGCCAGTCATTTGCTACTGGCTGTGTAAACAGGGTAATGTACTTAACCTCAACACAGCAAGTCTAACATTTTCTGTTGCTATTGCAGCTTCCACAAAGTCCAGGCATGTGAATACATGGAAGCAAACAAAACACTGGTCAAAATATAATGAAAGATGCACTTTTGAAAGCAGGTGATGATTAAGCCACCTGCTCGATAGTCTCCACTGCCCATGGACAGTGAACTAAGTCCCGTCTTCACACTAAGGACACTCGCCATCGTGTTGTGTGGCATTACCACCGTGCTAAATTGGATAGATTCGGAACAGATCTAGCAGCTCAAAACTGGGCATCCATGAGGGGCAGCACCAGGCGTACCTAAAAATGCGGTGCCAACCTGGGGAAGCTACAACAAAGGACTACATGCATGTTAAAAAGCAGAAGCAGCATGCTATAGACAGAGCTAAGCGATCCCACAATCAACAGATCAGATAAAAGCTCTGCAGTCCTGCCACATCCAGTCATGAATGGTGGTGGGCCATTAAACGACTAACGGGAGGAGGAGGCTCCATGAATATCCCAATCCTCAATGATGGTGGAGCCCAGCACGTGAGTGCAAACGACAAGGCTGAAGTGTTGGACCCATCTTCAGTCAGAAGTGCCGAGTGGATGATCCATATCGGCCTCCTCCTGAGGTCCCCACCACCACAGAAGCCAGTTTTCGGCCAATTTGATTCACTCCACGTGATATCAAGAAACGGCTGAGCAAAGGCTATGGGCCCCGACAACCTCCCGGCTGTCGTGCTGAAGATTTGTGCTCCACAACTAGCCGCGCCTCTCGCCAAGCTGTTCCAGTACAGCTTCAACACTGGCATCTATCCGATAATGTGGAAAACTGCCCAGGTATGTCCTGTCCACAAAAAGCAGGACAAATCCAATCCGGCCAATTACTGCCCCATCAGTCTACTCTCAATCTTCAAAGTGATGGAAGGTGTCGTCGACAGTGCCATCAAGCAGCACTTACTCACCAATAACCTGCTCACTGATGCCCAGTTTTGGTTTTGCCAGGACCACTCGGCTCCAGACCTCATTACAGCCTTGATCCAAACACGGACAAAAGAGCTGAATTCCAGAGGTGAGGTGAGCTTGACATCAAAACAGCATTTGACCGAGTGTGGCATCAAGGAGCCCCAGTGAAACTGAAGTCAATGGGACTAGGGAGGGTGGGGGGGGGGGGAACGCTCCACTGACTGGAGTCATACCTAGCACAAAGGAAGATAGTTGTGGTGGTTGGAGGTCAAACATCACAGCCCCAGGACATCACTGCAGGACCTCCTCAGGGCAGTGTCCTAGGTCCAACCATCTTCAGCTGCTGCATCAATGACCTTCCCTCCATCATAAGGTCAGAAGTGGGGAAGTTTGTTGATGACTGCACAGTGTTCAGTGCCATTCACAACTCCTCAGATAATGAATCAGTCCATACCCGCATGCAACAAGACCTGGACGACGTTCAGGCTTGGGCTGATAAGTGGCAGGTAACATTCGCGCCACACAAGTGCCAGGCAATGACCATCTCCAACAAGCGAGAGTCTAACCACCGCCCCTTGACATTCAGTGGCATTACCATCGCCAAATTCCCCACCATCAATATCCTGGGGGTCAGCATTGGCCAGAAACTTAATTGGACCAGCCACATAAGTACTGTGGCAACAAGAGGAGGTCAGAAACTGGGTATTCTGCAGCGAGTGTCTCACCTCCTGACTCCCCAAAGCCTTGCCACCATCTACAAGGCACAAGTCAGGAGTGTGATGGAATACTCTCCACTTGTCTGGATGAGTGCAGCTCTAACAACACTCAAGACGCTCGACACCATCCAAGACAAAGCAGCCCGCATGATTGGCACCCCATCCACCACCTTAAACATTCAACCCCTCCACCACCGGCATACCGTGGCTGCAGTGTGTACCATCTACAAGATGCACTGCAGCAACTCGCCAAGGCTTCTTCAGCTGCACCTCCCAAACCCGCGACCTCTTCCACCTAGACGGACAAGGGCAGCAGGCACATGGGAACACCACCACCTCCAAGTTCCCCTCCAAGTCACGCACCATCCTGACTTGGGAATATATCGCCGATCCTTCATCGTCGCTGGGTCAAAATCCTGGAACTCCCTCCCTAACAGCACTGTGGGAGTACCTTCACCACACGGACTGCAGCGGTTCAAGAAGGTGGCTCATCACCACCTTCTTAAGGGCAACTAGGGATGGGCAATAAATGCTGGCCTTGCCAGCGACGCTCACATCCCATGAACAAATAAAAAAGGGAGGAAGGAGTGAGTCAGCCAGGAGTCACATTCTTAATTGTTCCATAGTAAACCTTCCTAGAATGTGTACTTTTATGGACAGCCTCCCTCTGCAGTCTAATAGCCTGCCAGCCTTCATTCAGGGGCTTAACCATTAATATCCACTTACACAAGGGCTGCAGATGCCAATGGAAGCACACTTCAACAAGAGTCAGCACATTCAGATAAGGGGAGAAAACTGGTGGGATTGGGGTGGGGCAGAAGAAAGTGGGAAAACAGGTTAATCACTTTCCTAACAGCAACACCATCGCATCTCCTGCCAATGGCTTTTTAAGTCTTTTGCATTGTTTTGGCACTGGGCACCTTTAAATCACATAACCGTGTTCTAGGGCTTTGCCAGAGAGCAAAACTAAATAAACAAATTGGAAATGGTAGACACTTGACCGTTGAAGAAAAATACAATGCAGCCAAACAACTTGGGTGAGGTGCGCAATCTACACCTGCTCATTCAAAATTGTATAATGCAAATGATCAAATAATTCGATTTCTTTCGGGGGGAGGGGGGAGGAGAGGTAGAGAGAACTGCAAATAATCAGAAATACTGTAGATTGTAATTAGTAGCCACCATGTAAATAAGGCTGCAGAAAGAACTTCCAGCTCATGTAACCCACACCATTTTTGACATTTTTTAATCTTTCAGAGCAATGTTCCCTCTAAGTTGTGCAGTAATGGGAAAGGTCCCGCACAGACCGCTCACCGACTTGGCCATTGCAAGTAGCGTGCATGCGCAGAAATTTTTTTTTAAACCACAGGCCACGCAGAACAAAGTGCAGCTTACAGGGAACATTATTTCCAGAGTATTGTATGCTTCCTAGATAGAAAAAAGAGTCAGTAATTAGAGAACAGAGTGCTTGGTACAAACTGAACGGGGCACAACCAATTTGCTTGGTTCGCACACTGGGTAACTCAATACGCATAAAGGTTAAATAAGGTTCAGTCATAATAGCTGAACAGCATTTCAAATCATTGCAAAATCTTCCCGCATGACTCGGGGAATAAATGTTTCACCATAATGGAAACAGTAATTGGGACAATCTAAGATTTTAAAAAGTGCCCTCCAATGGATGAGGCAGTCTTCAGTAGGAACCATTTTGCAATGACAGCGGAAGTTAATTAAACCTCCCCATTCTTCTCTAAAATCAGTGCTAGTAATTAGGATTAGTGTTAAATTCTGCCCAAACCAATGTTTTTATTTTTTTAAATCCACCCTCATACTTATCTTACTAGATGTAACTGTGTGTTAAATCTGCTGTCTCTTTCTTTGGGCAAAACTCTGAACTCATCAGGAAAGTCTTGCCGTCAACCTTTGACCCAAAGAGAGTTAGCCAATCTTAGTCAAGGTGGAAATCAGGACATCAGGGCCCCGATTAACTCCAGGTGGATTCCCCGCTCAGGCCCAAGTTAAAATTACAGTCCGGTCTCAATGATGTCATTGGGCCGCAACATGCCTATGTAAAGGACCCTGTTGGCTCTGGGCGCCTGGCCTTACTGCCTGCTCAGGAGAGCGAGTTAAAATTGCAGATGTTGCGATCATGGTGGCTTTCGGACAGGTAAGGGCCAAGGCGATTTTAACTGCACACCCGCCAAGGTTTCTGCTGAGCGAGTAGGGTTAAAAATCACCAAGTTTCCCATTCCTAGTCTCTATCCAGCAATCCCTGCTGGAAAGGTACGTACGAAGAAGCCCGGCATCATAACAGGGGTGGGCACAGCTGAAATGCCTGCCATAATCGAACAGCCTGTTCGACATGGAGAATGGCCACTTAGGTGAGGTGTCAGAGGGTGAACACTTCCCCTCCCACTCCTGGAAGCACCCCGCCTCCCTCTTGGGGCGCTGCGAGGGAATATTGTGGCGCTACGTGCCGCGGTATTGCAGGCCTTCCTCCCCTTCTTAAAGGGGAGGGGCCTTGCACAGCGCGACCCGGGGCCCAGCTGGGCCACCAGGGATCGGAGTGCCGGCAAAAGAGCCCGACACTCAAGTGAAGTGCCGGGCTCATGAAGCGCAGGCGGCACTCGGCACGGGGGGGGGGGGGGGGCAGGTCAGGAGGCCGGGGACAGCAGCGGAGGCAGGAGCTGGCAGGCGGCTAGCAACAAAAATGGCCGCCTGGCGCCTCGCCTTTAAATAACGCCGCCCCGGCCACAGGTAGGCCCCCTGACCCAGTCGGGTATAGCGTCCGGCGGTAAGTCAGGGGGCGCTACTTAAGATTGCGGCCAGGGCGCTGCGCACGGCGATGACGTCATTGCTGGCGGCGCAATGCCGCGGGGTGCTAACGGTTACCGCCACCACTAACCTCCCACTGAATTTCATGGGAGGCGTTGGCGGCGCCGCGCCCGGGCGCTAGTTGCTTTGTGCCCCGTTAAACGGGAGATGCAAAGCAACCAAATTTTTCCCTTAAGAATTTGGAAGAAAGAAATTGGAGAAAGAACATGGAAAAGGATTACTATAGTTTTAATGATCATTACTTTTTGCAATTTTATTACTTGGGTTTTTTTTTTAAAAAGTGAGATGAGATTTTGTTTTAATGCTTTTACTGTCTCACGTCTAGCAGAGTGAATTATTTTTCCTTCACGGTGTAGTTTCAGATTCCTGAAGAATACCAAACTAAAAAACAAAATCTGCGGAATACCAGTGCACAACAGCAAAAGTCTCTCGATTATTAAACCCAGCATCAGTTTCAGCGTTACCCTCTGGTTCAGTAACGACTCTTTGTACCTATGGGCCTACAACACAAAGTATGCATTACCTCAAATGTTACGTTGGACAGACTAGTACATACACTTTAGGGAACGTCACGCTTCCACTGCAATTCATAAAGAGTAATGCACTGTGCTAAAATAAAATATGACTTTTCCTTTCAATTAAGTGACAGCATCAGGTGCAAATGAAATATTGTTGGGCTTTGCCAAGAGTGTAATGCTTGGCGTCTGATTAAGTCTGCCAGCACAGTCTAGGGGCCAGAGATATCCAGCTGAATTTTTAAATGGAACTTACCAGATTCTATTTGTAACTCACTGCTCTCTTTGTCTCAGCATTTACATCACATATGGTTTCAATATGTAACCAGACAGAAATTTCAGGATTTCGATTTAAATTTATGACTTTCAGTAATCCAGAGCTTGTCAAAAAAGACCGTTTCACAGAAAAACTTCTGCAGAGCTTATTTTATAGTTAGTGTACTGAAGATGTACTGCAGATAGTTTTTGGATAAATATATTGCTCGGTGCATCATTAAGGCTAAATGAAAAATGAGGGTTTTTCTTCCCCTTAAAAAAAAATGGACTACACAGAGTGTTACATAGAACTTCAAACCTGGAATTGAATGGGGCACAATTGAGATCGTCTGAATTATGATCCTATTTTTCAAATAAAATATTGAAGGATCATCTCAGTGTGTCAATGAGACACACAGCCAAGGTCAATCCCCAATTCAATATCTTTGTGTTTGAGTTGGTCAGAACAGTATAGAGGGCATTAAAATTGTCCTTGGGAGTCCCAGGGTGGTTGAGAAAGCTGTCGGGGGGAGGGGGGAGGGAGGAGAAAGGCCAAGCTAGCCAGTAACTCCTGCTGGAAAATGCTCCTGATCGGGCTCAGCTGCAATGCCAACTACATTTAAAGTTACAAAGTATTACCAAGTAATTACAGCACAGAAACAGGCCATTCAGCCCAACTGGTCCATGCTGCTGTTTCTGCTCCACACGAGCCTCCTCCCATCCCTCTTCATCTCACCCCATCAACATATCCTTCGATTCCTTTCTCCCTCATGTGCTTATCTAGCTTCCCCTTGAATGCATCGATGCTATCCGCCTCAACTACTCCCTGTGGCAGCGAGTTCCACATTCTCACCACTCTCTGGGTGAAGAAGTTTCTCCTGAATTCCCTATTGGATTTATTAGTGACTACCTTATATTTATGGCCCCTAGTTCTGGTCTCGCCCACAAGTGGAAACATCTTCTCTACATCTACCCTATTAAACCCTTTCATAATCTTGAAGACCTCTATTAGGTCACCTCTCGGTCTTTTCTTTCTACAGCTCGTCAGCAGGGATTGTATACGCTCACAGATGAAGGTCACTTGGACGAGATACCAGAGCTGTTGGCATCCAGAGCCACACCTTAGCATGAATTACTTTCTTCAGGTATGTGGAAGATTGAAAAATGACTACGTTCCTTGTGTGTTCATCTGTTGCCATTTTGCATCGCCCCTGCAAGTTTTCCCTGCAGTCTCGGAACCACTACAACAAAGGTAGCTAACCCTGTTATTTTTGAAATAAGTACAATACTCAACAGCTTTTGGGTTCACAGCATCAGCCTTGCAGCAGATCAAAGATCTATGGCGCAACCCTCAGCTGCCACCCCTCCATCTCTATGACTGCCCTGTCCCCCCCAACTTCAAGACTAGAGTCTAGACAACCCTGCCCACAGTGTCAAAAGCCACATTCCAGGGAGTCAGTTTAAAAGTTCCTTCAGTGCTTTCAAGATCAGTAGCAACCCGCAACATAGCTTTTGCCATTGATGGAGAGAGGATGGTGAGGGTGAAAGGGTTTCCTTAGCAATGGAGAAAAACTAATATGTAAAAATAAATAATGCTGGGGAAACGCCAATAAATTCCTTCTCCCCACCAACTGTGACCAAACCACTCACCCTCATCATCCATACCTTCCACTTTCCCTCCTGCTGCCTCTCACTATTGCTACCCCCTCACAGCGACCACCTATACCTTCCACTTCATGCTGACAACCAAGAAAATCCCCATTACCACAACCTACAAACCCCATTTCCAGTTCTCCCATAGTCAGCAAGCCCTCTCCAGTAGTCCCACATCCCACCACGGCCAACTCGGTGCTGCCACAACCCCAACAAGCATTTTGCACTTTGATGTGGCCCAGTTGTGAGGGCCCTTGGTATTAAACAGACAGCGTTATAGTGCCTGGCTAATGTACTGTGTTAAAGGACCCTTGTAAGAAATCACAACACCAGGTTATAGTCCAACAGTTTTATTTGAAGTCACAAGCTTTCGGAGCACTGCTCCTTCGTCAGGTGAAGTGGAGAGATGCATAAAGACACAGCTTATATAGTCAGAGAATAATGTCAGATGTTTACAGATAATCTTTCTAACTGCCATTTATCACACCTCGGCAGAGGTAATCACAGCAATCAAAGGTGTAAATGGTGTCCAAACAAGTCGGATAGGAAAACATTACATCAAAGAACAATGAGGTGGGGTCACAAGGGGTCAAATGTTGCAGATGCTGGGGTCTGTATGAAAAACAAAAAAAAGACAAAAAACATTTTTTTTGGACCCTGAAAGAGGACCTACAAATGTTGTTCAGGCGCTACTGTTGATGAGACAGCGTCGTTCAAACATAACATATTCCTGTTTACAAACTTGCTTATCAACATGGAAGCAATTCCCCATGCAGGCACGATGAATAGTTGACTGGTTAATGGCCAAGGTTTTCCACCATTACCCTAACATCTATTTCAAGAACATTTGCAGCCTGACCCAATGTATTCTTTTCAAATTCTACTCAAATAACTTGAAACATATAACTTGCTAATTCTGCATAGCAGGTCATCTACACAGGCATGAGATATATACAAATAATGAAAACAGCCCTGTGGTACGAGTCAATCTGTGCATCACTGAAGGACCATCAGTAACCGGCTATCAATTTATTTGTTCATTGGTAAGGTTGGTTAGGTTTCACATACCTTCTGGAACATGACTCATGGGTCAAACAAGCTGCTCACCAATTAAGTCATTCACACTCATATGCCAGATAACACATTCGTCAGAAGCAGATAAGAGACACTCCTCTCTGAATAATCTGAGGAATCAAACAGAACTATGCAGTTTCTGCCACAGTGGCATTAACCTTTGCAATGGTCAACTACGATTGTACTGAAGCTACTGTCACAGCACTAAAGGCGAGATTTCTTTCTGCCTCCATTCTCCAGTTTGAAGGTGGAGGGAATTAATGCTGGAAGCATCAAAATGATTGTGGGTTCACAATTTTCTGATACTTGCTTCCAGCAAGTCAGCTTGCCAAAGCAGAAAATCTCCTTGTGATTTAACTCAACAAATTAGATTCATTCTAGAATTCTGCTTAACTCTAATTAAGAAAAGAATTAATGTGCATTTAAAATTAATAAGGGCAAAAATTGGCTAGCGCCCCCTTTGGGGTGATAACTTTACCGGGGTGCTACTTTTAGCGTCCCGGCGCCCAAAATTGAATGGTAGCACCCCAAGCAGGAGGCGGGGCACTACTGGAAGCGCTCCCCCTCCCTCTTGGGGCGCTCCCATTCAATATCGCGGCGCTACGTATCGGTATTGCAGGCCTCCCTTGATTGAGTAAAGGGGAAGGGCCTAGCACAGCGCACACCGGGGCCCTGCTGGACCACCGGGGAGAGGGGTGCCGGCAAAAGAGCCCGGACTCGAGAGGAGTGCCAGGCTGACCGATCGCGGCCGGCACCCCACAGGAGGTGGCACGAGGGAGCAGGTGCTGGCAGGCTGCCGGGGAAAAAAAATGGCCGCCCAGCAGCTGCCCTTTATCGCCGGCCCGGCCGCAAAAACGCCACCCTGACCCTGTCGGACATAGCGTCCGGTGACAGGTCAGGGGGCACGAGCCAAGTTTGCAGCCGGGGCGCTGCGCACGGTGATGATGTCATCACCAGGGGCGCTACCAGCTACTGCCGCCACTAACCTCCTGCTGAATTTCACGGGAGGAGTTAGCGGTGCCGCACCCGGGCGCTAGGCGCTTTGCGCCCCGTGGGGAGCTAACGGGAGGCACAAAGCAACCGAATTTTCCCCCCAAAAGTATTTCACACCTATAATATTTTATAAAGGTACTGGGTGCAAAAGGTTAAGCACGCATTCCATTCAAACTTAAATAAACATGTGTTAAGCCTCAATAATTGACTTGATTTTGTGCTCGCTTTGCTTCCAGCATAGGTGGTGGCCTTTACTCCTTTGAGCACTGCAGATACATTTACTTTTGTGAGCCATGCTGAGCTGTTATTAAATTGCAAAGGGCCTTGAAATACTTTTCTATGTGAATGGCGCTATATAAATGCAGGTTGTTGTATTTAAGGGCAGTAGTCTTTCAGGGTTTTGACATTTCAGAAATTGGTCTGGTCACAACCATATGACAGAGTTGTCAACTCTGGTTGGACGTATTCCTCGAGGTGTCATCACATGTCCTCCCACCTCCAACAACCCTGCATCATCAAAACAGCCTTCTCCCCACCCCCCATTTCCAATATTTCTACAACAAAGTGTTAAAAGATTTTTTTTTATTTAAAGCACCTAGGCCTAGAAATTGGGTTGAGGCGCCAAACTGTCGCGAAATTCGCCTGGGCGCTGATTTTTGCGCTGCGTTGGGAGTAATACCGATCGCCAGAAATTCAGTTTCAGAAACCCTCGAGGGAGACGGGGCGAGGCTCTTCGCGTCCCTCTTAGGGCGCTGAAACTGAATATCACAGCGCAACGTGCCACAACGCAGTACTGCAGGTCTTCCTCCCATTGTTAAGGGTGGCCGGCAAAAGAGCCCGGCACCGAGGAGAAGTGCCGGGCTCTCGGGAAACAGCCGGCAATGCCGCGGGGGGGGGGGGGGGGGGGGCGGTCAGGAGGCCGGGGACGGAGGTGCTGGCAGGCGGCTGCCGAAAAAGGCGGCCGCCCCGCACCTCTACCTTAACTTGCGCCGCTGCCGGCACAGCAAGGCCCCGTGAACCGGGCGCGGGTAGCGAACGGTGCTACAGCGCCGTTCGCTACCAAATATCACGAACGGGGCGCTGCGCACACCGATGACGTCATCGGTGGCGGCGCAGCGCAACAGGCTAACGCCACCATTAGCGCCCCTGCTGAATATCGCGGGAGGCGCAGCCAGTGGCGCTACAGCCACTCACTGCCTCTTTAGGCGTTAACAGGTGGCGCTACTCACCCAATTTCTCCCCCCTAATTTTTTTATTGCCCCTGTGATTTTTCTCCCGGGTGTTGCCTGCAGCAGTGTCCAAGAGATTAATTTTCAATTCCTGGAAACTCCAGGGCAATCCTGGAGGGTTGGCAACCCGAAGATGACATGACTTCTCCATCTCCAAGTTTTCATTAGTTGGAAAACTCTGTTAAAACCTGAATTCAGCTCAATTATCCCAAACATGCTTCCAACTCCAAAATTGAGACCAAGAGGCAGAAGAAAACAAACAAGTTAACATTTTAAAGCATTATTTGAGGGGATGTGGGAAGGTTAGGAAAGATTGGAGAGGTAAAGTTAATTAAAAAGAGAGAGAAAAAAAAAGGCCTGTTGCATGTTTTCCAGAGATGAGGTGGGTCCAGATCAGTCCCCAGGCTGGTCCAAAATTGCAGCCTCCATTGAAAAGAATAGAGGTACCCTGGAGGGAAGGAGAGCTGAAATGGCGGGTCACCATAAAGCAAGGTAGATGTTATGTGGCAAATTCTGCATTTGCCTATACATAAGAAATAGGAGCAGGCCCCTCGAGCCTGCTCCGCCATTCAATATCATGGCTGATCTGATCTTGGCCTCAACTCCACTTCCCTGCTCGCTCCCCATAACCCTCATCTCCCCTGCAGTTCAAAAATCTGTCGATCTCAGCCTTGAATATATTCACTGACTCCGCCTCCACAGCTCTCTGGGGTAGAGAATTCCAAAGATTCACAACCCTCAAAAGAAATTCCTCTTCTTCTCCGTCTGAAATGGGTGCCCCCTTATTCTGTAACTATGCCCCCTAGTCTTAGGTTCCCCGCGAGGGGAAACATCCTCTCAGCATCTACCCTGTCAAGCCCCCTCAGAATCCTATATGTTCAATAAGAACATTATCCATGCAGGCACTGGGAAAGCACTTGGAACCAAAATCTACTATTTATTAGGCTTTTCTTCCTCTACAATGCATGACTATTAAAAGGCACATTGCAACCGTTCAGTATTACAGCTTCAGGGCACTGCATGGTACGGTGGGTTTGTACACTGTCTTGTCACCTCTTGGGCTTAGTCTCTTCTGCTTCGGCTGAATTTGAGCCCAAGGGGGAAAAATTTGATCATGCCCCCTTGGGGCACTAACTGCTAAAAGTAGTGCCCAGAAAAAGTTAGTGCCCCCGCGCCTGAAATTGAATGGTAGCGCCCCAAGCAGGAGACAGTGCGCTACTGGAAGCACTGCCCCTCCCTCTTGGGGCGCTCCCATTGAATATTGCTACTGCACGTAGCGCCGCGGTACTACAGGCCTCCCTCATCTGATTAAAGGGGAGGGGCCTAGCGCAGCACGCACTGTGCCCTCCTAGACCACCGGAGAGCGGGATGCCGGCAAAAGAGCCTGGCAATCTCAAGGGGTACTGTGCTGACCGATTGCGGCCGGCATTCTGCAAGGGGGGGGGGGTGGGGTGGACAGGTGCTGGCAGGCAGCCCAAAAAAAATGGCCGCCCGACACCTGCCCTTTAATTATCACCGCCCCGGCCGCAAACACAGCACCCTGACCCCATCGGACATAGCGTCCAGAGGTAGGTCAGGGGGCGCGAGCCAAGTTTGGGGCGCTGTGCACGGCGATGGCGTCATCGTTGGAGGCGCAGCGCGCTACCACCACCGCCGAATTTCACGGGAGGAGTTAGTGGTGCCGCGCGGCGCCCAGGCACCAAGTGCTTTGCGCCCCGTTAGTGCCCGCTCGGGAGGGAGGCGCAAAGCAATTGAATTTTTCCCTCTGAAAGTCTCTTCATCTTTAAAGAGTCCAGTGCAAAGCGTTTGACTCAGGAGGCTGAATGTTTATACTGAAACTCCCTAAATATCTAAAGGGTCATCACCATTGGATGCCTTTTGGCTGGATAACAGCAATATCGTAAGCACCGAAACAAAGGCAACTTGAATAAAGGAGATAAAGCTGGACCTAGTTACAGCCACCCAGGTGTAGATTCTGTCTTTCACCACCGGGTGGAAAACGAGCAGTAGTGGATCAGCCACCCGATCTACACCCTGCCCGATTTCTCCCTCCATATAACATGCGTTCAATCCACTGCCACCAGTTTTCTGCCTGGCGGTGAAGGTTAAAATCCATCCCCTCAGTGTCAATGGATAAACATATAGATAGATGAATAGATTCAAATGCTACAAAAAATGCACTGGGCATATTAAAGTAATACTCCATCGGGCATGAATTATGCATAATGGTGGATACTGGAAAATTATAGACAACTATAGAACTATGGCCTTTCTGTGCCAGATCTTTTCTAGCGCAATCCACAACTTTCCCCACTGTCCGATTCTCGCCCCATATCCTTGTATTTTCCTCTGCCTCGAAAATGTATCCAGTTTTCACTTAAAAGATGCAACAATCTCTTCAACTATTCCAAGACAAGGCACTCCAGACTGCAACAACCCTCTGTGTATAGAAATTTCTGTCCAACTTCTGTGCCCCCGTCACTGACCGACCAATCAGAAGAAATAGATTGTGCCTATGCACTATCAAAACCCTTCAATACCCTCTATTAAATCTCCTCCCGCCCTTCTCTGCTGCAGTAGTCCCAATATCTCAAGTCACCAACAACTTGTATTTATATAGCGTGTTTAATGCAATAAAACGTCCCAAGGCGCTTCACACGAGTATTAAAAGACAAACAAATTTGACAACGAGCCACATAAGGAGAAATTAGGGCAGGTGACCAAAAGCTTGGTCAAAGAGGTAGGTTTTAAGGAGCATCTTCTTTAAAAGGAGGAAAGAGGCGGAGAGGTTTAGGCAGGGAATTCCAGAGCTTAGGGTCTAGGCAACAGAAAGAACGGCCACCAATGGTGGAGCAATTATAATCACGGATACTTAGGAGGGCAGAATTAGAGGAGCGCAGATATCTCGGGGGGGGGTGAGGGGGGAGGTTGTGGGGCTGAAGGAGATGAGAGCGCTAGGGAGGGGGGGGGGGGGGGCGAGGCCATGGAGGGATTTGAAAACAAGGATGGGAATTTTGAAATCGAGGCGTTACTTAACCAGGAGCCAATGTAGGTCAGCGAGCACAGGGACTTGCTGAGAGTTAGGACACGATACTACCTCATCCATGGCACCGTCCTGGTGAATCTATGCTGTACACACTTGATAGCTTTAATGTCCTTTCTTTAATAAGGCACCCAAAACTGCACACAGCACTCTAACTGTGACCTAACTAATGTTTTCTACAAATTCAACATTATTTATTGACTCTTGCACTCTAATCACCCTACTTACAAAACACAAATTCTATTGGCCTTTATGGCTTTATTGACAGGCATTCGCACCTTCAGGAAATTGTATCTGCCACATGTATAAATTGCATCTGCCATCCGTTCTAACTTGTCATTTTTCATTACACCCATTACAAATGTGGTACGACTATCATCATTGGAGGAACATGTTTTGTTGCAGTATTTTGTAACCACAAAAAATGGACCTTATTATATTCCAAAACAAAATGAGAATAGGTAGGTTCCCCTTATGGGTTTGGATATCATGTGAATAGGCTATCCCATATTCCAAGTCTAAAGCACCAGAGTACAAAACTGTCAATGTCACACTGTCTGCACCATCTTTATTTCCCCAAAACAAAGGACATCTGAAACTATAAACTTCATAATGTTATTCTGTCACAAAAGACAAATAGCCTACAAGTCTTCAAAATTATCTTCACTCATTTCTTTATTCTTTGCATTGCTAGTATAAATTTCCCTTTTTTCCATCTTATATTCAGGACCGGCCTATAATTAATTTCTTCATGTTCTTTTCTTCCTCCCTTTTTATCTTTGGTATCATTATTATTTTTTGGACCTCGCTATTCCAGTCCTCCAAACACAATTGGCCCCGATTTTAACTCCAGGTGAATTCTCCACTCAGGCCAGAGTTAAAACTGCAGTCGGGTCTCAGTTATGTCATTGGGCCGCAACGCGCACGTGTAAAGGAGGACCCTGTTGGCTCCGGGTGCGTGTCCTTGCTGCCCGCTCAGGTTAAAATTTCAGATGCTGCGATCATGGTGGCTTTCAGACAGGTAAGAGTCAGGGCGATTTTAACTGCCCACCCGCCAGGTTTCTGCAGAGCGAGAAGAGTTAAAATCGCCTCCAATGGCTCTATTCTACTTTCACTAATGACGCTAACATTGTTCTCTACCACTTTAGGTTTCCTCTAATTCACCACACGCTGTTCCCTGACTGAGATAATAGAGAAGCACGATGAACTGCTTCAGATCTACCATTACTGGACTCACTTTCTAGGAAACCATAGCATGCATCGCATCATTTTTGGCACAAATCATTATACCAAATCGAGCACTTCCAAGCCACACAATATTGGTACTTTCATGTACTTGGTCTGTCTGCAGGCTACCAAATTATACCAAAAGCCCCACTGCTGTGCTACTGCTGTTCTATGCAAACTAAATCCAAAAATAGTAACAACATGCGCAACAGGAAACAAAGTTCAATAATAAAAATAATGGCATCACGAAGACAACTTTAAGTTGAATGCTAACTAGTTTATTTTTTTTTGCTAGCCAGACTGTTAACCCCAAACTCCCTATACAGCTGGTGCAATTTCAGTGTAGAAGAGGCAAAAGTATCCTTTCAAATCTCAATGGTTAGAAGGTCATCAGATTTGGCAGTCTCAACCTGGTGCCTAGATGACACGAGCCCATAGCCTAACAATACCACAATTCAGCATTACATTGACAGTTTCACTCAGACATACGAGGATACCTGGTGTGAGAAATGGACATGCCACTATTTCAACAGATGGCACTCAGAGGTCACAGTTAAGGTAGCATCGAAGCTTTGACCTGCATTTAGCCCATTCCCAAGAGTGTTCAATCCTGCTATGGCTGTAAAAATAATCTATTTTCATAGGATTGGCAACTCTCATCTTGATGAGAGCCCTGTTCCTGGGACTAGGGACAGGGTCACTGGCAAGGCTTGGAAGCTAAGCAGAGCCAGGCCTGGTTAGTACCTGGAGGGGTGACCATCAGGGAAGACCAGGTGCAGAAGGTCACGGAAGGAGCCCCGAGGAGGGGCGGTTGGTGAGAAGGTCACGGAAGGAGCCCCGGGAGGGGCGGCTGGTGAGCAGGCCCGGGCGTTGGGCTGAAGATTGTCGGACAGGAGGAATGGTGGAAATGGAATGGCAGCGCGCACAGATGCAGCGGCTTTGCTTCTCCATGGGAGCTTGCAAGATCACATTTCGTTGTTCATGTACTTGTGCATTGTACAATGACAATAAAGTTGAATTATTATTATTATAACCATGTCAAAAATATGTCTATTTTAGTCCATTATGAAGAGTATTTCCTGAAGTATTAACTCAGTATAGCTGTTGATAGCAGGCAATGCTTGTTCCCATGACAAAGGTTCTTAACCAAGATATTGCATTTATTATGGCATATTATAGGGTTCCAAGTCATCCAAACCCTTACTTATTAGAGTTGCTAACTCGTCCTTCCATCCCACCCTCCCCCACAAAGCTGTGACAGTATCCCTTAGTCTGAATGGCTCTCCGAGAGCAAAGTTCCCTTCCTGACCAGGTGTGCTACAGCTCAACATTTTCCCAAAACTTTTATCAAGTGCCCCGCTAGACTGCAGCTTCCGCAAACAGAGTGCAACTTGAGGACCAAACCTGTATCTTTATTCTCTACTGGATATGGATTAGCATAACCTAGATTTAACAATTAACCCAAACTGCAGTAAATCATTTACAACAGAATATGTGGGATGTCCAACACATTCTCCCATCACTTCAGAAGACAAATCAGTAACAGATCATTAGACCAATGCACACAGGCTAAGTACCTGGTTGGATTTATTTACAACAGTAATATACAGAAGCAAAAAGAGCACAATAGAAGTGCTAGAACTGGTATCAGTCCACAAAGGGTTAATATTCTTTTTTCTTAACGTCGACTACAAGCAACAGATTCCTTGGAGAAATTCAGATTTTTTTTCTTTGTAATTCCTTGGGGCGGGGGAGGGGGAGGTGGAAATGTTGTATTTGACCTGTGGAAGCCCCAAAATAGTCGGGACTAAAGGCTACAGGAGACCGTCCTGTTAATCACTCATGATTAATTGTACAGTGTGAGGAAATTGTGTGGAATGCTAAAGTAATTAACCACACATCATGAGTCTCAAAACACCTCCAGCTAATAAGTTGGTTTGTTCAACACAAACCTTTAAAAAGGTAAGGAGCACGCATTCATCGGAAGTTGAAATTGGTGGCCTGGACAGGACTCCATGACTGCTGCGATGCAACAAGTATCGAGTAAGTCAATGGTCTTGACAACTTGATGCAATTTTTTTTTTTTAAACTGCGTGAATGACAAAGTTAGTGAGATAATAAATTGCCAGCAAACTGATCCGAAACTTGAGAGACCAAGACTAAAGCTTATGAAACCAAAATGACAAAAAGTAACTGAGTGCCATAACAAGAGTAAGGGCTTAGCCCAGAATGAGGCTTTGAATGTGTGAGAAGTCACCTGATTTACATCCTTTCTCATGGCACGGTGCTCTTAAAGGGCCAGTGCCTCGCGGTGATTACTTTTCCACTGGGATAACAGAAGTGTGCATTTTCAAGTAAACGCTGAGCAAAATGAAATCTAATTCATTTTTAAAAATCTAATTCATTAAATGTTTTCTGCTGTAAATGGTTTCTCCCATTAGATTATATTAGTGAGAGCATTTTACATGGCATGATCAAAAAGTTCTGCCACTAACTAAACCTTGAAATGGACAAAAATAAAATCCAATCAAGAGAATCTGTGTACAGGTAGACTACCCTTTATCCGGACTTCCGAAAACCGAAACCCTCTAAAAACCGAAGGTTTTTTCGGTCAGCGTAAGTCGTGCGCACGACATGACCAGAGTGGCGCACGACTTACAGGCCTAGCCGGATAAGGGATAGTGTAGCATTTTTCCGCACTTCTGAAAACCGAAATCTTTATCCGCACATCCGAAACCAGAAAACCTCTGAAAGCCGAAAGTGGAGCAAAGCATGACTTCTGAAAACCGAAATGCGCACGACCACGACCCCCGCCGACCCCCACCCCCGACCCCCCGGCCGAACCCGACCCCCACCGTACCCCACCCCCGCCGAACCTCACCCAATTTCGGATAAGAGATAGTGTACCATCCTTTATCCACACTTGAGAATCCTGTTCCTGGCCCATCTTCAGATGTCCAACTCCAACCTGATGACAACACTGATGTACCATCTTCTCCAAGATCCTCAAGCCAGATGTAATGTACCTTTATTGCATGTTTATGTACAGGTATTTAGCTTAGTTTGTACCTGTACATGTTTGAAGTTTTACTGAATGTTTTCCTTACAAATAAACTGTACTACAGTATTTATCCCTGTAACTACAGTATTTATAGTCGTTATTTTCGGATAAGGGATAGTGTATCCTTTATCCGCACTCCCGAAAACCGAATTACCTCTGAAAACCGAAGTGTTTTCGCGCACCTTCCGAAAACCGAAATTTTCCTAAAACCGAAACACGGCTGGTCCCGAGGTTTTTGGATAAAGGATAGTCTACCTGTGTGGTAAACCACTTTTATCGTTACACTATAGTTATCACTGTTGTATTGTTATCACCGTTATCACTGTTGTATCACGATACGAGGTCGCCTCTTGTCGCGCTGTTATACCTGGGCTGACCACCTCCGACTCCGCCCATGGCTCCACCTACCTGCCCAGGTATAAAGGTAGTCGACTGGCTGGTATTCCTCCTTGTTGGACCCGATCACCCACGAGGGTGGGCTCTGTTATTTAGTCAATAAAAACCTTTAGTTACGTTCCTAACTCGTCGCTTTTTATTGGACGAATTGATAGGTATATCAATTTTATTGACTAAATTTTAAAGATGTCTACTACTGGCCAGCCAGAAGCCCTCCCAGAAGCACAGCCACACCAGCCGGCTTGGCTGCAAGCCCTCAAACCACCGTACCTGGATCTAAACCCACAGGCAGCAAACGCAGCCCTCAACTTCAAACACTGGCTGGACTGCTTCGAATCCTACCTGGAAGAATCCGGCGCCCCGCAGAGATCCAAACTAAGACTTCTGAACGCCCAAGCGAGCCCGAGAGTATACGCACTCATCCAGGACACGACTACGTACGAGGCCGCTATCAACCTACTGAAACAGCAGTACCGCAGCCCGGTAAATTACATGTACACCAGGCACCTCCTAAGATCCCGCCCGCAACAGCCAGGAGAGTCTGTAGCTGAATTTTTACGGGCGCTAAGAGCACTCGGCAGGAACTGTGACTTTAAAGCGGTGACGGCTGTTGAAAATACGGAAGATAATATCCGCGATGCCTTTGTGAAAGGCCTACGGTCCGACTACTCACGGCAAAGACTGCTTGAAGCTAAAGACCTCGACCTGGACAAAGCTGAAGCCCTCGCTCTCTCCCTGGAGGTGGCCCATCAGGACCAGGAGGCGTTTTCCAGGTACTGCTCGCGACCCTGGGACTCGGGCCCGACCCCTACCGCAATACCCTTCGCAGCGCCGCCCCCGGGACCTACCTCAGCGTCGGCGTCCCGGACCCGACCGGGCCCGCCACCCCCGGTACCGGCTCCGACATCGGGCACCCGCGATCGGGCCGCCGGCTGCTTCTTTTGCGGCCAGGAGAAGCACCCGAGGTCGCGCTGCCCAGCCAGGAACTCTACCTGCGCAACCTGCAGGAAGAAAGGCCACTTCTCTAAGGCCTGCAGGAGCGGATCTTCAGAGGCCAGCAGTGCCTCATGCGAACTGTGGGGGCGGCCATCTTCTTTCACGGCAACTGAGGCCAGTATCCCCACACGTGAGTCATGGGGGCGGCCATCTTTGATCAAGGCAACCGACCCCAATAGTGCCTCATGTGAGTTATGGGGGCAGCCATCTTCTCCGCCATTTTGTCCTACCTCGTGGGAGACGCCATTTTACCCACCACGCCCGACTGCCACCGGGCCCCCGGACCCGACGACCGCCTCGCCCGCAGACGACAACGACTCGCTTACCTACACGCTAGCCTCCGTCACTCTGGATCAAGCCCGCCCACACCACCTGTCCAAGTCGATGATGGACATCAAAGTAAACGGCCACGCCACGACCTGCCTGTTCGACAGCGGAAGCACGGAGAGCTTCATCCACCCAGACACGGTGAGCCACTACTCCCTCCCTGTCCTGCCAACGCGCAACCGAATCTCGATGGCATCGAGGTCCCACGCCACGGACATTAGCGGCTACTGTGCTGTGACCTTGTCGGTTAAGGGTACAGAGTATAAAAACTTTAAACTCCTCGTCCTCCCCCAGCTCTGCGCTGCCGTCCTACTAGGGCTGGACTTCCAATCCCACCTCCAAAGTGTAACCCTAGCATACGGTGGACCCCTCCCCCCACTCACAGTCGACAACCAGCGAAGGTTAAACCGCCCACCGCGTAACACCTGCAGCCTATCCACCCTCAAGGTGCCGCCACCTTCCCTGTTCGCTAACCTCACCCCCGACTGCAAACCCGTCGCTACCAAGAGCAGGCGGTACAGCGCTGGGGACAGAGCTTTCATTAGCTCTGAGGTGCAGCGTCTCCTGAAGGAGGGCATCATCGAGGGGAGCAACAGCCCCTGGCGTGCCCAGGTCGTGGTCGTTAAGACCGGCGATAAAAATCGCCTGGTCATCGACTACAGCCAGACCATAAACAGATACACCCAGCTGGACGCATACCCCCTTCCCCGCATATCTGACATGGTCAATCAGATTGCACAATACCGCGTATTCTCGACCATCGACCTTAAGTCGGCCTACCATCAACTCCCTATCCACCCCGAGGACCGCCAGTACACCGCCTTCGAGGCGAATGGGCGCCTATACCACTTCCTTAGGGTCCCCTTCGGTGTCACCAACGGGGTCTCGGTCTTCCAAAGGGAGATGGACCGGATGGTTGACCAGAACGGACTGCAGGCCACATTCCCCTACCTAGATAACGTCACCATCTGCGGCCGCGACCGGCAGGACCACGACGTGAATCTGGAGAAATTCCTCCGTACAGCCCAACGGCTGAACCTCACCTACAATAAGGAGAAATGTGTGTTTAACACCTCGCGCCTTGCCATCCTTGGCTGTGTAGTAGAGAACGGACTCATCGGCCCCGACCCCAAAAGAATGCGCCCCCTCATGGAGCTACCCCTCCCCCACTGCCCTAAGGCACTTAAGAGAACCCTGGGGCTCTTCGCCTACTATGCCCAATGGGTGCCCAATTATGCGGACAAAGCCAGACCCCTCATGAAGTCCACATCCTTCCCCCTTACGGAGGAAGCGTGCGCAGCCTTCTCCCTCATTAAGGGAGACATTGCCACGGCCACTATGCACGCAGTGGATGAGTCCATCCCCTTCCAAGTCGAGAGCGATGCATCCGACTTCGCCCTAGCCGCCACCCTTAACCAGGAGGGGAGACCGGTGGCCTTCTTCTCAAGGACCCTACAGGGCCCTGAGATCCGACACTCGTCGGTCGAGAAGGAGGCCCAGGCGATTGTGGAGGCGGTACGACGCTGGAGGCACTACCTGGCAGGCAAACGATTTACCCTCCTTACCGACCAACGTTCGGTCGCTTTTATGTTTAATAACAAGCTGAGGGGCAAAATCAAGAATGACAAGATCTTGAGGTGGAGAATCGAGCTCTCCACCTACGATTATGATATCTTGTACCGGCCAGGTAAGCTGAACGAACCCCCCGATGCTCTGTCACGAATTACATGCGCCAGCGCGCAAAGTGATAGACTTCAGACCCTCCACAACAACCTCTGCCACCCCGGGGTCACCAGACTTTACCACTTCATTAAGGCCCGCAACCTGCCCTACTCCATCGAGGAGGTCAGGACCATAACCAGGAACTGCCAGACCTGTGCCGAGTGCAAACCGCATTTCTTTAGGCCGGACAGAGCAAGCCTGATCAAGGCCACCCGCCCCTTCGAGCGCCTGAGCATCGACTTTAAGGGGCCCCTCCCGTCCTCTGACCGTAACGTGTACTTCCTCAACATTGTTGATGAGTACTCCCGTTTCCCCTTTGCCTTCCCCTGCCCAGACATGACCAGTACCACGGTCACTAAATGCCTGAACGACCTCTTCGCCTTGTTCGGGTTCCCAAACTATATACATAGTGACCGGGGCTCCTCCTTCATGAGCGAGGAACTCCGTCAGTTCCTACTAGCGAGAGGTATTGCAGCAAGTAGGACCACCAGCTACAACCCCCGAGGGAACGGCCAGGTGGAAAGAGAGAACGCGACGGTATGGAAGGCCGTCCTCTTAGCCTTAAAGTCTAAGGGCCTCCCAACCTCCCGCTGGCAGGAAGTCCTCCCGACAGCGCTGCACTCCATCCGGTCACTACTTTGCACTGCCGTTAACGCCACCCCCCATGAACGAATGTTTGTTTTCCCCAGGAAGTCGACTACGGGAACCACTCTACCAACCTGGCTGACCTCTCCGGGGCCCGTCTTGCTGCGAAAGCACGTGAGGGCCCATAAAACAGACCCCCTGGTCGAGAGGGTGAACCCCCAGTACGCCTACATGGCTTACCCAGACGGGCGGGAGGACACTGTCTCCTTACGAGACCTCGCACCCTCGGGCACTCCGGAGACACCACCTTTACCCCCCCCCCCCCCCACCACCCCCCCAATTCCAGCCCAGGTAGACGGCATGCCGGAACCCCACGAGCCTTCGCCGACCACGCAGACACCAGCACTAACACCGGATAATGCAGCACCGCCGCTGCGACGATCGGAGAGGCTTACGAGGCCTCCGGACAGACTGACATACCAGAACTGGTAGTACACTTCACCCCGCCGGACTCAAATCTAAACAAGGGGTGAATGTGGTAAACCACTTTTATCGTTACACTATAGTTATCACTGTTGTATTGTTATCACCGTTATCACTGTTGTATCACGATACGAGGTCGCCTCTTGTCGCGCTGTTATACCTGGGCTGACCACCTCCGACTCCGCCCATGGCTCCACCTACCTGCCCAGGTATAAAGGTAGTCGACTGGCTGGTATTCCTCCTTGTTGGACCCGATCACCCACGAGGGTGGGCTCTGTTATTTAGTCAATAAAAACCTTTAGTTACGTTCCTAACTCGTCGCTTTTTATTGGACGAATTGATAGGTATATCAACCTGTATAGGGCTATTGGTACTTAAGACAGAAAAGGCATACTTGGGATTCAATCTGTATTGCTTGTTTGCCGTAAGCATCTAAGCTTAGTTCTACTGAATACTATGCATAAGGGTTCTGACAAGTTATGAGTGGGACAGGTAGTTATTAATAGAATATACATTGAGCAGCACTTTACAATACAGAATACTCAATATTGCAGTGACACGCTAAAAATAGGTTTCTATCACATTCTGTGCTCTCACAATGATTGCCTGCATGAGAACAGTGTAGACAGTAGCAGCAGCAAAGGAACACGAGCTCCACTAAAGCTTGGCAGGGATAGCAGATGACAAACAAAAACCATCGATAAAAATTGTCTATTATAAATAACTGGTTGGATTAGCTGTACTTATAAAGAGTATAAATAGTTCAGAAGCGCCAAGGGAAATCCCAGGCCCTTTTTTAAACCCATGTCCCAATGACCTGGTTTAGCAGGCCATTACCTGCATTTGCACGTGAGGATGTCAGAGTTAGATTTAAGGGCAGAAGTAATGAGTTAAGCTTTTGTGCTCTCTATTCCACTTGGACTTCCCATATTCCTCAATGGCTTCAGATGGAAAAGAATGCAGAGCTATAACTGCAGTAGTTCCTCTGCTCTCCGCTAGAGGTGGCACATGGAGTTAGCAGCAATAAAAGAACAGGCCAAAACAGGAAAAGGTTATTTCGCACATCATACCTTCTCCAGAGATTATTCTATCATGGACATCCCTCGCACAGATTCACCTGTTGACCCCTTACTTTAAAGAACACCAAGGCCGGAATTTTGCCAGCGCTCAGGGGGCGGGTTTGGAGGCGGGACATCCGGCAAAATCGCAAAGATTGACAGCGGGTGGAAACCCCCCGTCAAGCCGCCTCCAAACAATCTTCCCAAGTGTCGGGTCCCCAATTTGCGCATGGACCAGACACCTAGCGGCAGGAAGAGGATTATAGGCACTTAACTGCTTGTTAACAGGCAGTTAAGAGTTTTTTTTGCAATTTTGACACTTCTACTGCGGGCTTCCCGATGTTCGGATACCACGCCAGGGTAAGTGTGGTGTGCTGTGGGTCTACTGTAATGTTTCTGCATTGATGACAGCTGCAGAAGTGGTGTGAAGGATCCAATGATACATTGGTGAGTTTCAGAGGTAAGAAAATGTTGGGAAAATCACTTAATATATTTCGACTTATCTGTAGGCGACAAGTTTTTAAATGTTTGTGTAGTCCCATCTCATTGGGAGAACCTCTCTCACCAGTGAGATCGCTTTTGGAACCTCACCTGCAGCTGCCATCTATTCTAGCCTAAGGAGAGAGTCACTGGAGAGCCTGGGTGCAAGGGCTCACCTTTGTACTGTGATTGTCAGTGTTTGCAGCACCTCAATGCTGTCAAACACTGAAAAATCAGCTGTCAAAAAAAAAATTGTGCGTGACCCCTTTAAGAAATCTGCAGATGACGTGTCATCTGACACTGGCTTGCTCTTAATTGGCCGGCGAACCCGCAGGGTGGGCTTAACAAGGGTGGGATATGTGTTGGTGCAGGCTCGATGGGCCGAAATGGCCTCTATCTGCACTGTGGGGTTTCTGTGATTCTGTGAACTGACACAAAATCGTGTCTGTGCGTCGGACGTCGTTGGAGGCGGGATTGGAACCCGGAAGGCAGCTGTCCCGCCCCCAAGCCGCATCAAGAGGAAAAATCGCGACCCAAGTGTCAGCTGTGGCTCAGTTGGTAAAAGATTGTGGGTCAAAGTCCCACTCCAGGGACTTGAGCACATAAAGCTAGGCTGACACTTCAGTGCAGTGCTGAGGGAGTGCTGCACTGTCGGAGGTGCCGTCTTTCAGATGAGACGTTAAACCGAGGCCCCGGCTGCTCCCTCGGGTGGACGTAAAAGATCCCGTGGCACTATTTCGAAGAGGAGCAGGGGAGTTATCCCTGGTGTCCTGACCAATATTTATCCCTCAATCAACATCACTAAAAAAACAAATTATCTGCTCATTATCACACCACTCTTGGTGGGAGCTTGCTGTGCGCAAATCAGCTGCCGTGTTTCCCACATTACAACAATGACTACACTCCAAAAGTACTTCATTGGCTGTAAAATGCTTTGAGATGTCCAGTGGTCGTGAAAGGTGCTATATAAATGTAAGCTTGATTTTTATTTTATTGCTTATTGGTGAAATTCCAACTGTTTGCGGATGGCTCTTTAAAAAGGTAAGTCATCAAATGAATGCCAAACGCAAGCAGACACCTCAGAAAGGAGTGCTGAATACGTCAAATTCTTGTTTTAGAACAAATATTCTGGGACTTTTAAATTGGTGCTTATAAATTAGGCCTATTTGTTCATAGTGACTGAATAAATCAAACTCCATTTGTGTGTAGGGTTTTCACCATGTTTTGTCAATCTTATTCCTCAACTGGATCCATTTTTCCTGAAAACCGCACAATATTTTAGATTGTTAAAAGTGGTAGAAGGATTAGAGGGGAGTGGAGGAGAATTTTTTTTAACCCAGAGGGTGGTGGGGGTCTGGAACTCACTGCCTGAAAGGGTGGTAGAGGCAGAGACCCTCATCGCATTTAAAAAGTACTTGGATATGCACTTGAAATGCCATAACCTACAAGGCTACAGAGCGAGAGCTGGAAAGTGGGATTAGGCTGGAGAGCTCTTTGTCAGCAGGCACAGACACGATGGGCCGAATGGCCTCCTTCTGTGCCGTAAACTTCTATGATTCTATGAAGTGGTGGCTATGGTCATCACACATTGTTTAGACCAGTTTTGTTCTTAATTAAACACAACATCCAATTGAACTTAGAGATTTTTTTTCTGTTTTAAATCGTATTGTGGAAGATATATGGATAACTTAAGTGGTGGAAACAAAGATTAGAAATATGATGGAATATAAAAATCGCATGACTAAGCATCAATGGCATGAGCTATTGAGAAATAGGGAGCGGCAGTACCGACTGGTACTTGTCATGTTGATACGGAGCAGTCTAATAGACAGTGGCATTTGGTTACTCCACCCTATGGCCAATTAACTAATTAGACATCTGGAATATGCATGACACTTACGTTAACTGCCCTAAAATTAATTTATAGTTGGATTCAGAAGAGGGCCTTTGCGAATACATCAAGATACCATGGGCAGGATTTTCATTGTGCCATGGAGTCGGGATTGGAGGTGTGCGGGGGGGTTAAAATCCCGAAATCAGGGGTCCTGACCCCATCCCACACCCAAACCCGCCTCTCCATGCCAGTTTCAAAGGAGGCGGGTACCCGCCCCGCACTGGGACCAGCCTACTCGAGGCAGGAAGGGATTAGTGCCGATTAACTGCCTGTTAACAGGCAGTTTTTAGCCTAATCCTTATTCATAAGGTTGAAGGGTGAGATTCCCGACGGCTCCAAACCACGCCAAGTTAGAGGAGGCAGGCCGTCGGGTTGAAGGACTTGGAGGGGTCGAGATATCGGTGTTCAGGCGAGTGATGTGTGCATGAGTGCAAAAGGTAAGTGTGTTTGGTGTGTCTAAAGTGATTAAAGTGTAAATTACCTTTTCTTACCTTTTCAGCCTTCCTTCAGGTCCCGGGAGTCCCTCATCTCACCGGCACAGAAAGCAGAATGGCTGCGATCTGTCAAAAGTGACAGCCTGCAGCTTTCTGTGCAGGAGAGATTTCTAACTGAGTCTGTGGAGAAGTACTCAGGTTAGAAGTAAGACTGTCAGTGTTTGACAGCTTCAAACAGCTGTGAAACACTGATATTTCATCTGTCAAATCCTCTTGACAGATGAAATTTCAGTCTGTGACGTCACCTGTTGCCAGGTGGCCCTTAATTGGCCTGCTGGGCGGGCTCAACAAAGTCAATCAAGTTAAAATTGCGTGGATTGGCCGCATCTCGATGGAGGTGGGACTACAACCCTGAAAGTTGTAGTCCCGCCTCCTACCCGACTCCAGAGTTAAATTCCTGCCCCACATTTTTCTCAAGTATAGGTGAGGGGAAGGGGGGAGGGACCCGCAAGAGAAAAAGACCACGAGAGAAGGACAGCAAATCAGAGCACAAGCAAACTAGAATAGACATATCAACACCGTCTCATCATGATTCTCATGACATCACAAAGTGCTCGACAGACAAGGGAGAATTGACACTTCCAGCACAGAGGTTTGCCTGCCAGGAGTACATCAAGACTATTTGGGCTTGCACGCCCATGATTTTCAGTCCATTGAAACGAACGGACAAAGAAAATTCCTCTTATGCACTCTCGGGAGGCAAAGCTCAGTGACAGGAGAGGCATTGCATTAGCTTACCCCTAACATTAATTGCTTGAACGTTCAGTATGCAGGCAAACATGTCAGCTATTGTACGCACAGCTATGTCCTACAAATAGCAATGAGATAAATGACCAGTAAATCTGCTTGTGGGGGTGTCCTAATATCTCCCCCTTTGCTTCAACGTCAGTTTTTTTTTTTTTTGATTACGCCTCTATGAAGCACCTTGGGACTTTTTTCCCATGTTATAAGCACTATATAAATGCAAGCAGTTGTTGTTGGTTGAGGGAAGAATTTTTGACCGTGACACCAGGATAACTTCCTGCACTTCTTTGAATAGTGCCGACTGATCCACAGGGATAGACGGTACCTGGATTTAACATCTCAGCTGCACCAAGCTGTCGGTGTTCAATTTACTGATCAAAACACTGGACCCCAGTAATGCACAAGCTGCTTTAAATATAAATTATACACAGTTCAGCTTGCTCACACCAGTTCGATAAAGCACCAGAAGAAAGAAATACTAAATTATTGATCCAACCAATATATTTGCATGAGAAAAAATATTAAGCTAACGAGGGCAAAGGGTTAATGTGGCCTCACTTTCCATTGTAACCCAAACAGCTGGACAAACCTGTTCAGTTACATTCACTTGTGGTCGTCGAAGCAGGTTGTGCAACTCGAAAACACCTGCAATGCTCCATGTTCAAAAACAAGGCTTCAGCCTTTTATATCAAGGGAAAGGCTTTACAAGCTACATCGAAAACTTTAGAAGTGGAAAAAGGATAAGCTCTTGCCTTATGTTCCGGACATGAGAATACTTAATGAAATTTGGAGAAGGGGAAGCAAGCAATATTTTTGATCAAAGCATCTCCTATTTATATAAGAAAATTATGAAAAACTTAAAAAAAAAAAAAAAAATGTTTTCCTACCCACTCATTTCCCTCTCTGGTTGGCCACTCCAGTGATATATCAAACATCAGAGTAGATTCCTAGTCAATAGCTGGGTGGCTAGGGGGAAATAATTCAAGCTGGCCTGAACCACCCAATCCCAGGAAAGCGCACTATAACCAGGAATGCAGACTTCCTAGCCCAGGGAACCACGCTACGCACAGTGCGCTGGATCTACAGCAGCTCTCAAGCTGGTCCAGAGTAGCCCCCCTTCCACACTTTGCGATGCAACTGATGCTGACCATCAGTGACATCACTGGAACAGCATTAGGGAGGGAAACCCAAATTGAGAATCTTCATCCCAGAGAGAAAATTGCTGGTCTTTTTTTTAAGGGGGGAAATCTCACAGTAAACAGAATTTTCCAGGGTTAATATGTTCTTCTATAAAAGGCGGTGGAGGGCAAGAGGAAATTAAATATACTTGGAACAAAAAGTCCTCCCCCAGGCTTTTCTTCCCCTTCAATTTACACAACCAGAGTGAAAAACAAGTGTTCATATCTGAAACACAAGTCTAATTAAAGACCATCGACCATAAAAATCGCTGATGCAGAAATTCAAAGAATTAGTCATAGCTTTTCATTTCATACTTGTCAGAGCAAATCTAGATTGTAACCACTCCCCTGTCAACTTTCCAAATCTATGTAAAGCCTGTATCATTAGAAGATCTGTTAGCTACTATTTCTCCCCCATAAACAAGTGTATAATCATCTTCAAAATTACTGCTACGCTGTGAACTTTAACCAAGAACACAAATTTCATAGGTTAACTATATTCTGCAATTTGACAACACAAGGAGCAGTTTATCAATCATCTGGTGGGATGGATTGATGGTAGAATGATCTCTCCCTCTCCCAAAGATGTGTTCCCAAGTGTCTCACTCTAGACCTATTGCGATCCATTAGATTAAGTGATGGGTGCTCACTGTCTGCTTCCTGCACTTGGGTCTCCTGCAGCCAGCTGGAACTCAAAAGGTAACTTGGCTGGATTAAAAAAAAAATCAGCTAATGTTTTCCTTTATAAAAAGAAAACGCCAGCAGCCAGCCTTAGTAAACCAGCCAAGTTTACATTGGGGCTGCTGTCGATTGCACAAGGTCAGCGCATTGGAAGCCAGCAACACCAGAACTCACGTAACATAAAAAGCTGCTCATCACTAGTTACATAAACACCTTTGAAAATAGTTGGAGCTACACCGAATGCTGAAATTGTCCATTATATACTTACAGCATAATGCACAACAGTCAATAGTAACAGAAATAGAAAAATAATCCAAGTGTGTACTAAACAACAAGTGTCAACAAAAGCCTGCTACAACACAAAGTATTTGTGTAATGTGTTTATAGATTCCCTGTAGGGAGAGTGCCTCCTCAAACTTGCTATATACAATACCATATTACAGAATAAAAAACAATTTCATACAGGTATATTCGGTACAAGCACCTTAGGAAACACGTCAAGCTTTATTTGATTTTGGTTGTAAGTCTGCATTACCATGAATGTTAAATACAGGGTTTTTTTTGTGGAAAGTTAAATACCTCTTTCTCAAATTGAGGAATTTTTAAAAGAAACATAAAAGCCCTGTTTAATGTTGCATGATCATAAGGCAGAAAGAAGTTGAAGTTTGAGTTCCCTCCTCCCCTCCCCCCAATTTTTCCACTAAATCTAAAGAGCTTTCGATTCAGATGCAATTGTATCACATCAAACGCCAAGTTACCTCACAGAAAGTTTTTGTGACTGAAGATGTTTGTGAATACCAGGACAAAATTTCAAATAATTCTGAGCTTCAGCCGACAGATCTTTCTTTCACTCAAATCTTTCACTACTGCCATACAGGGCACATTATAAAAAGATTGGTTACACAGTTCCACCAACTGTACTTCTTCCTTCTCTCCCATTTCTCACAAAGAAACCATTGTACATATTTAAAAGTACAAATGCCAGTGCACGTAATCAAAATATATCAATACCAGCTCCAGGAGAACTCGTACACATCATGAACATTCAACAGTCTTTGCCAGCCCCAGACTACCGAACCCATCAGCTCATTAAACACAAAGCAGCACTTACTTGACAGTGACACGACTGGATAAATCCTGGAGGTCTCCTGGGTGAAACAGCTGTGCTTCTTTCAAACCAAGTCTCTGACAGCCCTTCAGGAAAACATTAATGTTGTCCTGAAAAAACGAAGCGAATTACCTGCTTAGTTACACACAAAACAAGGAAAACTAACTCAGTCTAAAGTCCTTTACTCTGAAGTCCAGTGCTAGTATAAAGGCAATGGAGTGAGAGAGAGCGCGAGAGAGAGAGATATCAATCTTCTAATGAATCAGCACTGGCAATCTATGGATGTGGGCTGGCCATGGGACTGATGGGCACTTGTCTATTACCTGTTATAGTATGACTGCACAGCAAGTGGGCAGCTACCATTCCTGACGTCTGTATTACATAAACATTCCGCCCTCCTTTTAGTCTCTCATGACACATCAGATTACTTCTAGTGTCTATTTTAAAAAAAACGCTCTTGTTATGAACACTCACCCACCCAGAAACTGCCTGCAGTCTCGTAAGAAAGGCGGGACGGAATAATACTTCCTCCTGTTTGTCACTATTACGGGACTCTTTCAAATACACCTGGAATCTTGGTCTGGGCGGCAAAGGTCAACCCTCTTGCACAGAAGTGAAGCAGGTAATGGAACATATAGTGCGGTACAAACTATTTAAACAAGGCGTGGTGTCATGCAGCATTCACTGCACCTGCTCGCTACCAATCGTTAAAGAAGCCTTCCTGCAGTGAGCAAAAACAAAAATCAGGTCTTTAGAAGGTGCTGCAAAAGCACATGCTCAAACCTTAATATTGATCTTGTGTTAGGACAGAGCACATAAGAACAGATATCTGTGTCTTTGTGCATGTGGACTTTGAAACAGAAGAAAAGTATGCCAAGAACAATCCGATTACAAATACCTTTTCGGGTTATTTGCAAGTTTAAGATTAGTTGCTAGCCCTTGCTATTCTAATAAACACAAAAAGCAGAGTGTTTTAATACGGACAGTATGTCGATATATAACTGTTTCAATGTTATCGCACTCAATTCTTTTTTTAAAGTTCCCAAGATGTTTCTACTTTGAAGAATCTAAAGTAAATTAAGTAAAACATTCAACTATTTCTTCAAAATACATCTGGGCATGTCACGGCATGCTTTCATATACTTTTGTTCATCATTCATCTGGAGGAGTACGTCACATAGACTCAGCACAGCACAACCTTTGTACAAGTTTTCAAACAAAAGCCACATGCTGAAATGGACTAGTCACATGGAGTTAAATTGGATTTTATTTTTAAAACCTTGATTGGCACCACAAAATAAGGCATAAAACAGGCCTGTCTTCATTTTTGAGCTTATAGAAAAATGGACAGCAACCGTTCGTTTGCTCAGTAAACATCACCCATGTGCCAAACATTTCTGCTTCCTATAAACAGGATAAGCTGCTTCCTATTGGTAGATTAATATATACTATAAAATAGATGTGATTTTTTCTATAGAAAGAGGATTTTTTTCTATATAAAGAGGATGAAGCTATTTTTTTTTTACAAATTCTCTCTCTCCTTGTACCAGCCTGTGTAAAGATGAAATATAGAGTAGCACTAAACTGAAAGGATCCTAGTTACACAATCGTGGATTTTAACCCGAAAGTTTTACCATTCAAAATAACATTTAAGAAGTCTTGTCTGTTTGGGGAGAGTGAAGTGAAGGGAGCGGGCTGGGGTGGAGAAAGAGGGCGGGCAAGCGGGCTGGGGGAGAAAGAGGGCGAGCGAGCGGGCTGGGATGGGAAAGAGCGAGCAGGGTAGGCGGACGTGGGCGAAGGGAGGAAAGAGCAAGCGAGGGAGGGAGGGGAGAGCAAGCGAGGGAGGGAGGGGAGAGCAAGCGAGGGAGGGAGGGGAGAGCAAGCGAGGGAGGGAGGGGAGAGCAAGTGAGGGAGGGAGGGAGGGGAGAGCAAGCGAGGGAGCTTTTTCTTTTTAGCAAATTCTTTAAAATACTGCAGTACCAACAAAGAATGCACAAAACCGCAGGAGGTGGGAGGTGTGTACCATTACAGGCTATTGCTTATCCAGCTTTTTGTTAAAAATAAACCGTCAATTGGCTAAGCACACATCTGTATCCCGATAGAACATCTGCAGTTTCTTTGCCCATCTTTAACAACGCTATCCCAAAGCAAGTTTTCAGTATTACAGTTAAACAAGAAACAAGTGGGAGAACAGAAACTGCACTCCAGAAACAGGAGTGAAATTGCACACACATAAAAATGTCTGTGTCAGACAACTTGAGTATTCATTCGGGAGTGTCATCCTGATACGCACTTTGCTTTTCTGCAATTATGAGAAACAAGTCAAACATTTTTTTTTTTTTTTAAATAAATATAGGCTTGCCTCTGCTCCTCCCCGACAGAGTTGATTTTTGGCTAGGGGTGTGGGTCCACAAATGTGAATGCCAGGTTTTCTCTGGTACCTTGCGCAAGTACCTTCCCTTAATCATGCGTGAAACTAGACAGCAAGTTACTCAACATCGCAGCCTGGCCTAACCCAGTTTTCCCGACAGCACTGAAGGACACTGGACAGCCAAGAGTGGGAAAGAGATAGAGGAGCAAATTTGCAGGCAAATTGCAGAAAGATGCAAGGGGGGGAAATTCGGTTGCTTTGCACCTCCCGTTAGCGCCCAGAGGAAGGAAGCAGTGCTGGCTCTAGTCCCAAGAGGGCGCCAATGGAGCAGAAAGCAACTAGCGCCCGGGCACGGCGATGTTTGCACCGCTCATGAAATTGACCAGGCATTTTGCAGTGGCGCTAAACACTATTGCCACGATCGCCCGCGCCCATAGATCGTGACGTCACTTGAGCGTGCAATACCCCAGTAGCGCCCCGGACTGGATATTGAGTGGCGCCCCCTGCCTTACCGCCTGCTGCTAACGACAACAGGTTGAGTGGAGCATTTTGCAGTCGGGAAGGGACAGGGGGAGCACTATTTAAAGGCGAAGTTTCCTGACTTTTTTTGGTCGGCGACATTTTTGCACCACGCATTTTGAGAGAGAGAGAGAGAGAGAGAGATTGAGATTCAACGCTGTGTGAAGGAGTTTTGGGTACTGAGCAGCACTTTGCAGGTTCATTTTGATTTGACCTTCCTTGTATCAATTTAGAAGAGACTATGGGGGCTGCACTCTGAGCTCTTTCCCTGGGCCTTTCCATTGTTCTTTCCAGCAGAATTGATGTACAGGTCTCTCCAGGGTGAGGTTCAAGGCTGCAATAAGCAGGGTGTGGATGGAGAGCAAGATCGGCCCTCCCCTTTAAGAATTGGCCAGCGCCATTGTGTCTGTGTTCCATTGCTGACTGACATCACATGAGCTTTGCCAGCGCTCTGAGTTAGCGCCTTAAGTAGCGCTCCAATCACCTCCAGGGGCGATAGAAGCCAGGTTTGCAGTTGGAGGCGATAATTCGCGCCAGGCGTTAAACTTTGCACCCGGCCGGTAATTGCGCCCCAAACAGGACGATACCAAATTTCTCCCCCAAGATTTTTTTTTATATATAAAAGAGTAGTGATAATGGGAGGCTTAATACAGACTGGGCAAATAACAATGTAAAGGGCAAATAGGGGGAGGAATTCCTGAAATGTGTACAAGAGAACTTTCTTTATCAGTGTGTTTCCAGCCCATTGGTGCCGGATAATAAAGAGTTTCCTGTAGTTTGCGGAGGGAAGCAAGGGTGGAAATTGCACAGGCTCTGGCCACAATCTTCCAATCCTCCTTAGATATGGGAGTGGTGCCAGAGGACAGGAGAACTTGTTAGAAAAATTAAAGCCCATGGGATTAAAGGGGCAGTGACTGTATGGATATGAAATTGGCTAAGGGACAGAAAGCAGAGAGCACTGTTGAACGGTAATTTTTCAGACTAGAGGGAAGTGTGCAGTGGTGTCCCCCAGGGGTCAGTGTTGGGACCACTGCTGCTCTCGATACATATTAAATGATCTGGACTTGGGTATACAGGGCAGAATTTCAAAATTTACAGATGACACAAACCTCAGAAATGTAGTGAGGAGGATAGTAACAGCCTTCAGGAGGACATAGAAAGACTAGTGGAATGGACAGGTCACACGGCAGATGAAGTGTAGTCATTCATTTTGGTAAAAAGAATGAGGCGCAATTTAAACTAAATGGTACAATTTTGAAGGGGGGTGCAGGATTAGAAGCCTCTGAAGGTGTACGTACACAAGTCTTTGAATATGGCAGTACAAGGTACAAGGTGAGAAGGCTGTTAAAAAGCCATGCGTTCTCCTTGGTTTTATAAATAGAGGCATAGGGCTGGATTTTATCAATGGAGGCGAGTAGGAGGCGGGACTCCCACTTTTGGGGTTATAGTCCCGCCTCCATTGAGTTGTGGCCAACCCACTCGATTTTCCCTTGATTGACCTTGATGAGCCCGCCCAGTGGGCTCAGCAGGCCAATTAAGGGCCACCCGGCAACAGGTGATGTCACAGATCGACATTTCATCTGTCAAGAGCTTTTGACAGATGAAATATCAGCGTTTGACAGCTCTTTGAAGCTGGCAAACACTGACAATCTGTACACTAAGTTAATTCCTTCCTCTCAGGCTGATTTAGAGATCTCTCCAGAACAGAAAGCTGAATGCTGCAACTTTTGACAGCTCGCGGCCATTCTGCTTTCTGTGCCGGTGAGATGAGGGACTCCCGAGACCTGAAGGAAGGAAGCCTGCATTAGTAAGTAAAGGTAAGTAAAACTTATTTAAACACTTTACACACACCAAACACACTTACCTCTGCACTCATGCACCCATCACTCACCTGAACACCAGACATCTCGAACCCTCCAAGTCCTTCAGCCCAATGGTCCGCCTCGCTAACTTGGCGTGGTTTGGAGCCATCGGGCAGCCCACACTTCAGGGATAAAAATAGGGATTAGGCTAAAAACTGCCTGTTAACTACCTGTTAACAGGCAGTTAATTAGTACTAATCCCCTTCCCGCCTCAGGGAGGCGGCTCACAGCACAGGTCGGGTACCCACCTCCTGGGAAATGGGCATGGAGGCGGGATGGGTTCATGCCCCCCGATTTCGCGATTTTAACACCCCACACGACTCCATTCCCGCCTCCACAGCCCTAGGAAATTCTAGCCCTCAGAGTACAAAAACAAGGAAGTTAGGCTAAACCTTTATAAAACACTTGTTCGGCCCCAATTGGAGTATTGTGGCCAATTCTGGGCACCAAACTTTAGGAAGGATGTCAAGGCCTTGGAGAGGGTGCAGAGGAGATTTACTAGAATGGTACCAGGGATGAAAGACTTCAGTTATGCGGAGAGACGGGGGAAACTGGGTTTGTTCACCTTAGAGTAGATAAGGTTAAGGGGAGATTTGATAGTGGTGTTCAAAATTATGAAGGGTTTTGATTGAATAAATAAGGAGAAACTATTATCTAGTGGCAGAAGGGTTGGTGAGGAGAGGACACAGATTTCAGGTAATTGGTTAAAAAAAAAAGGCGACATGAGGAAAACAAAATTTACACGGCGAGTTAGGATGATCTGGAATGCATGAAAGGGCAGAGGAAACAAATTTAATAATAACTTGAAAAAGAGAATTGGATAAATACGTGAAGGGGAAAAAATTGCAGGGCTGGGAAGTGGGACTAATTGGATAGCTCTTTCAAAGAGCCGGCACAGCCATGATGGACCTAATGGCCTCCTTCTGTGCTGTATCATTCTATGATTCTATAATTAGGCTGGAACCAAATGGTAACACCCTAGCCTGGCTCATGTCAGCTACTGCAACACAGATATTGGGTTTCAACCTCATTCATATGGCTGTTACTAACTGGATGAATTCACTAAGCCAAGTATTATCCTGATCAATATGAAAAGCTAGATTGATTCCTGGGCTCTAAGAGGGTTGTCCTTTGAGGAGAGAGAGAGTAGAATGGGCCTATACGCTCTGGAGTTAAGAAGAATGAGAGGTGATCTCACTGAAATGTATAAAATTCTTAAGAGGGCTCAACAGAGTAGATGCCGAGAGGTTGTTTCCCCTGGCTGGAGAGTCTAGAACCAGGGGTCACAGTCTCAGGATAAGGGGTCAGCCATTTACGATTGAGATGAGGAGGAGAAATTTCTTCACTCAGAGGGTTGT
Organism: Somniosus microcephalus; assembly: GCF_052327205.1. Classification (NCBI taxonomy): domain Eukaryota; kingdom Metazoa; phylum Chordata; class Chondrichthyes; order Squaliformes; family Somniosidae; genus Somniosus; species Somniosus microcephalus. Next base: position 24,960,985 of record NC_140996.1, on the reverse strand, counting down.
GAATCTTTGGAATTCTCCGCCCCAGAGGGCTGTGGCGGCTCAGTCGTTGAATATATTCAAGACGGAGATCGATAGACTTTTGGGCACTAAGGGAATCAAGGGATATGGGATAGTGCGGGAAGGTGGAGTTAAGTTAGAAGATCAGCTATGATCTTATTGAATAGCGGAGCAGGCTCGGGGAGCCGTACAGTCTTCTCCTGCTTCTATTTCTTACGTTATGAAAGTAAGACCCTGCCTAGTTTCTGGAGGTGTGTGTGTGCTTTCTCTCCATCTGTCAGTCTGCCACACAGTAGATTTCAACTCAGTTGGAAACAAAAACCTCAGCACAAAGTTCTTACAGTAATCCTTTGAAAGTGAAAATTAGTCTTGCTAAACAAAGCAAAGAGAAATGAAAGCCTGTTGTACATACCAAGTACGCTGGATTCCCTAATCTTCAGCTATTTTGATACAGTAGGCACTCAACAGGGTACAATCACATGCTCAAATGTTTCATGACACTGTTACTTTTATTCACTGTATGTTAAAGGTTAAAGCCAGGGTGAACAATCTCTCAAATGCTTATAAAGGTGAATCCAGCACAGATAATGCACTTCTTCTGCAACTTCATCAGACAACTCTGAAATAAAGGAATATAAACAAAGTACATGCCACCAATCTATTTCATAGAAGCATACAGCACAGAAGGTGGCCATTCGGCCCATCGTGCCTCTTTGAAAGAGCTATCCAATTAGTTCCACTCCCCATAGCCCTGCAATTTTTCCCCTAAGTATGTATCCAATTCCCTTCAGGCAGTGCATTCCAGATCACAACAACTCACTGCGCAATTTTTTTTCCCCATCATGTTGCTTTTTTTTGGCCAATTATCTTAAACCTGTGTCCTCTGGTTACCGACCCTTCTGCCACTGGAAACAGTTCCTCCTTAGTTACTCCAGCAATACTCTTCATGATTTTTAACACTTCTATCAAATTTCCCCTTAACCTTCTCTGCTCTAAAAGAGAACAACCCCAGTTTTTCTGGTCTCTCCAGGTAACTGAAGTCTTTCAACCCTGGTACCATGCTAGTAAATCTCCTCTGCACCCTCTCCAAGGCCTTGACATCCATCCTGAAGTGTGGTGCCCAGAATTGAACACAATACTCCAGCTGGGGTCGGACAAGTGTTTTATAAAGGTTTAACACAACTTCTTCGCTTGTGTACTCTATGCATCTTCCAGTTATGATAGGTCACCGACCTGAAACATTAACTCTCGTTTCTCTCTCCACAAATGCTGCCTGACCTGCTGAGTGTTTTCCAGCTTTATCTGTTCTTAAAAAAGGTTTGTTTTGTTCTTTGAACTCAAAACATTTTGATACGTACAACTTCTACTGACTTAGGGAAAGTTGGGCAGCCTCAAATGGGCCTTGCTCACTCTTGTTTTCAGATCAAATCTAAAACTTATTTACACCAATACACCACGAAATAAAGCAACTCGAGAGCTATGCTAGAACACGAGGCTCCCAAGCCAGAGGTCCATGTTTGATTTGGAAGATTAAGAGTCAAGATTGCGGTTCGTCCCACACTGCTTACACAAGTACAGTGGCCTAATGAAGCCACTCAGCAGTTTAACTGACAGCGCCATGGCGAAGTGGATCCACCCTGCTTGATATGGAATCACTGATAAGAAGTGAGAAAACAGTAAAAGGTGCCGGAAAGGGGAGGGGTGGGGTGAGGCGAGATGGAGAAAGAGTATAAAAAGACTGTTACAATGAGAACAAACAAACGTCAATACTGCCTCCGCAAGATCCTGCAAATCCATTGGCAGGATAGGCGCACCAACGTCAGTGTTCTCGCTCAGGCCAACATCCCCAGCATCAAAGCTTTGACCACGCTCGATCAGCTCCGATGGACGGGTCACATTGTCCACATGCCCGAAACGAGACTCCCAAAACAAGCGCTCTACTCGGAGCTCCGGCACGGCAAGAGAGCCCCAGGTGGGCAGAGGAAACACTTCAAGGACACCCTCAAAGCCTCCTTGAAAAAAGTGCAACATCCCCACCGACACCTGGGAATCCCTGGCCCAAGACCGCACAAAGTGGAGGAGAAGCATCCGGGAAGGCGCCGAACACCTCGAGCCTCTTCGCCAGGAGCAAGCGGAAGCCAAGCGCAGGCAGCGCAAGGAGCGCACGTCAACCCAAGCACCCAACCCACCCGCCCCTTCAACCACCATCTGCCTCACCCGTGACAGAGACTGTAGGTCCCGCATTGGACTCATCAGTCACCTGAGAGCTCATTTTTAATGTGGAAGCAAGTCATCCTCGGTTCCGAGGGGCTGCCTAAGAAGGAAGAAACATCAACAGTTCAGCAGGTAGTTCTCAAGCTGTTACAACAATCCTAAATTAGGTGTCACGCAACAAAGCAGTACCTCAGGTGACGCCCTTTTTATTTAACTAAGAAACGATGCATTCATGAACACACTTGAGGTCACCACCTTTAGTTAAACTTCGGAGGTCATCATTCTGGATTGGGTATGGCCTTACCAGCCGGTTGAGTCACACGCTAGCATTCCAGACTGGTGAGGAGGCATGTTGAGAAACAATGCTGCGATTATAACCCAGCAACCTCTCCTTTCTGCAACTATCTTAATCTCTGCTAATCACTTGAATTTTTAACACTGACCAGATACAAAAGGGGCAGAGTTACCTCTTTGGGCACAGTCAGAAATCAGGGCACAAATTGCACTAGCTTTCAGAATTGTATTTTTTTTTTGCTCAAACTTATTTGCACAATCACCGAACATAAAATCTTCCACGAACCAGAGCCATCAGGTAGCATTTTAGAACGGTGTTGTTTGTTTATTTTTCTTGCATTTAAAAATATTCCTTCACATAGTTAAGAGTGACGACCTGGTGCAGTTTGATTAACACAGCTTAAAACGGGTTGATCACAAAAAAAGCATTTTTTAATCAGTGCCCAGTCCACCACCTGTGTGAGTGACCCCATTTTAAATAACTGAAAATTACTTTAAAAATAATACAGAACCATTTGTTAGTTTTATTGGCGTACGGCAGTCAGTTTCTTAGTAAATTAAATATCTTTTAAGATTTACTTCTTTTTTTTTTTAAAAAGGGAGCCTATTAGTGTCCTTGCACCTAAAAAAGCTTAAATTTAAGAGCCTCCTCGAAGGCCCGGAAACGGCTGCAATTAGTGGAAACTCGCCGTGGTGATTAATTCGAACTGGGGGCATGGCCAGTTTTGTGGGCGGGGACGGTTTCCAGCGCGATTTTTTTTTAAACTAGCGCAAAAGAATCACGGAAACTCGAATTGTGCTGAACATAATTTGTGCTTAAAATTCCTCATTCTTTTGCACTGGTTTGGCCGATTTTGGGCGAACTGCACTGGAACCAGTGCAACCTCCAGGCCAAGAGCTCGCAGCAATCCATTCATGCTTCCAGCGCACCATCACTTCATCCTATTAACCCTTTCAGGATATTGAACGGTGCTCACAGGCAAAATCGAGTGTTTGACAACTCAAGCCAGGCAAATTATCGCTCTGATTTTTGCTACAACACAATACTGCGAGTCACAAAAGGAACCAATGCTGGGGATTCAATAGCATTGATAAAATAAAAGTTTGTTTCAGTTTAGTACTGAACTTGATGCCCAGCACATCAGTTGCCAATCATGGCACTCTTTAAAAAAAATCAGTCACCTGGCTGATGGTCATAATCAATCAACAACAACTTGCCTTTAACATAGTAAAACATCCCAAGACGCTTCACAGGAGCGTTATCAGACAAAATTTGACACTGCCACATAAGGAGATATTAGGGCAGATGTGGTAGGTTTTAAGGAGCGTCTTAAAGGAGGAGAGGGTAGAGAGGAGGAGGGATTTAGGGAGGGAATTCCAGCGCAAGGGCCCAAGCAGCTGAAGGCACAGCCACCAATGGTGGAGCGATTAAAATCAGGGATGCACTAGAGGCCAGATTTGGAGCAGCGCAGCGACCTCGGAGCATTGTAGGGCTGGAGAAGGTTACAGAGATAATCCAGCGCACAGAACGAGATTGACTTTGAAAGTCCATTAAAATCTTGCAAGTTTCGCTGAACCAACTCTAGGCTGAGTTAGCTGATGGAGGTCAGGATGCTATAATTGGCCTCAGTGCTTTCAGTATATAGTAAGGAGGAAAAAATCCCAGGATTTCTGGAGGATGAACGTATACGGCTGCAAGTGGAGGACAGGTCAGGGTTGGGCTCAGCTGCAGAGTTATATAACCTCACGCTCACCATTTAAACTCACAAATAAAGAATGACCACACTGGGTGAGGTAGCCCTGAGTGCACCTAGTACTCGGGAAACTGGACCCAAGCAGGATAAGCAGCTTCAGTGTGAAGGGGAACAGGTGGAGGCGAAACAAAAGTGGCAAAAAATAAAGGGTAAAATATTTCTCAGATTTGAATGTGTAGTTTATTGCTTTGAAGTTTGAGAATGCGGGGATCTACGCTGACTTATCAAATTAAATGTTCCATCCACACATTGCAAATAAAACATACAAGCCACCCTTAAGACGATTTGGAAATGAATAAACTCCTTTTTAAGCCTTAAGGGAGGGGTATCACATCTAGCACACAGGCCCTCCTCCAAGTGATTTAAACTTGGATGCCAATCTTCCCCACACCTCCCCCCACATCTCGTTCACAGACTACCAATCACAAAGCAGATACTTTGCACCAGTCCAACAGAGAGTTCAATGTTCCAGATATTCAAATCTGCACAATCTCAGGTTCTTTCCCTGCTAACTGAGTTGATCTCAAATTCAGGCATTACAATTAGCCTCAGCAAACCTGGCCTGGGTAAAAAAAAAATCAGATCGGCAGGGATCACTCACAATCCATCGATGCCGGCTGGGGAGCACACGTGTCTGAATGTCCGATGAGGATACAATTGGGTTAGTATGATGTCGCCCACCACAGTTGAATAGCCTCGTTATATTAACTTTCTAGGTTCACACACGAAGAAATGTTCCGACTTGACAATGAAACTAAAACAACCCAAAGCCTATCGAATATCGAACGCATTGTCTCAAAGGTTCTCCAATTCAGAACAGTGTGAAATAAGAAAGAGAAAAGAGAAAGAAAAATAGAGAACGAGAAAGGAGAGAGAGAGAGAGAGAGAGAGAGAGAGAGTGAGAAAGAAAGAAACAATGTTCTCGTTAAGCTGTGCATCCACGCGCCAGTCTGGAGGTCCCGTGCAGCTGGCTCACCGGCTCTTAAATGGAGCAACCACACATGGGCGGAAATTTGAATGGGCTGCACAACCCAAAAAAATTAGAGGGAAACACAGAAAAACAGGAGCAGGAGTCGGCCATTCGGCCCTTCGAGCCTGCTCTGCCATTCAATATGATTATGGCTGATCCTCTATCTCAATACCATATTCCCGCTCTCTCCCCATACCCCTTATTATGTCCATGTGTAATTGAGACACGGACTGCAGGAGTCGGTTATAACAGGTCTTTACTGAGTGGAGACAACCTGGAACTACTATGCAAAAGTTACTACACAGGCTTATATACAGGGGTGGTCACTACTGGTACTGCAGTATACACGGGCTGCAGAATATAGTTCCTTCTGCAAAGTACATACACTACAATTCCTCCCCTTTTAGCTAAGCAGTACATAACATTCGATTAATAATTAAATAACATTTACAATTACAGTTGCTAGATACATTAGTTGAAGTTAAGCAATTATAAGTTCAGTCTTTGAGGAGGCTTCCTGATTCTGTCTGGATAACGCCTCTTTGGGGTATCAGGTTCTTCTGGCAAAGTTGATTTGGGATCAACGTCGTTGTTTGGTTCGTCTGCTTCCAATATCACCGATTCTGAGGTAGATGCAATTGGTACTTCGGTTTCATCACCAGGTGTATCGGATCGTGGTGTGGAATTGACGTTTTCCAGTGACTCTAGAATCTGGTCAGCATGGCGTCTTACAATGCTCTCTCCAACGTCCACGGTATACATGAGAGGTCCTTGCCGTGTACAGATCGTTCCTGGCTGCCATTTCTCTGTGCGGTAGTCCCGGGCCAAAACTGGTTGACCTATCTTAAAACTCCTGGTCGGCCTTTCATTCATATTCTGAAACTGCCTGTTCTCCACATCTCTTCGGACGTTTGGCTTAACCAAATCCAAGCAGCATCGTAGTCTTCGATTGAAGAACATCATGGCTGGAGTTTGGTTGGTAACCGCATGTGTCGCATTCCGGTGGGCAAACAAGAAGTTATCCACCTTGTGTTGTAGGGGTATGTCTTCATTACACATGGCTTTGATAGCCTTCTTGAATGTTTGAACGAACCTCTCAGCCAATCCATTGGTGGCTGGATGATATGGGGCGGATGTGTAATGCTTAGCACCATTGTTCTTTAAGAACCTCCGGAACTCTTCAGACACAAACTGTGGTCCATTGTCGGAGCAAAATCTGTTCAGGCAGCCCATTTCTGGCGAATATGGTTCGTAAGACTGTGATAGTTTTTTCTGTGGCGGTTGAGGACATTTTTATTACCTCTGGCCACTTTGAATGTGCATCCACCGCAATTAAAAACATCGAGTCCATAAAGGGACCAGCAAAATCAATGTGCACCCTTTGCCATGGAGATGAGGGCCACTCCCATGGATGTAGAGGGGCTTGTGGTGGGGCGTTTTGGACCTTCTGGCATCCTGTACAGCTCTTGGTCATCTCTTCGATTTCTCTATCGATTCCAGGCCACCACACAAACGCTCTGGCTAAGTTCTTCATTTTTACCCCTCCCAGATGACCCTCATGAAGCTCATTGAGCACTCTATCCTTCAATTTGGGTGGAATTACTACTCTGGATCCACACATCAAGGTTCCTCTGCACACTGACAGCTGTTCTCTTCTCGGCGAGAATGCTGGCAGCAGTGGTTCGCCATGTGCTGGCCATCCCTTCACCGTTAAATCATAGACCCAGGAGGGTGTCGGGTCATTTCGCGTTTCCTTTTCTATGTTTGCATTCGTCACAGGGAGACAATCGACTATGGTCGAGTGGAATATCTCCACTGGATCCACTGCAGGTACTTCTTCCACCGTCGGCAACGGTAGGCGCGACAATCCGTCAGCATTCCCATGCTGTTTAGTTCCTTTGTACTCGATGTCATATTGGTGTGCCCCTAGGAAAAGGGACCACCTCTGTAGCCGTTGTGCTTTCATTATCGGTACGCCCTTCTGAGGGTTGAAAATGGAGACAAGGAGGTTGATGATCAGTTAGTAGAGTAAATTTCTGACCGTGCAGGTAGTGATTGAACTTCACCCCCCACACCAGGCTGAGGGCCTCTCTGTCAATCTGGGCGTAGTTACGCTCGGCTGAAGTTAACGAGCGTGACGCAAAAGCTATCGGCCTCTCTGAACCATCAAGGAATTTATGTGACAGTACCGCTCCAATGCCGTAGGGAGACGCATCACACGCCAGTCTTATTGGTAGTGATGGGTTGTAGTGAGCCAATACTTCTCTTGAAGTGATTAGGTCTTTACTCTTCTGAAAGGCCCGCTTACATTCATCGCTCCATTTCCATGCTACTCCCGTTTGTAGTAGGGCATCCAGTGAGTGCAGAATTGTGGACAAATTCGGCAAAAACTTACGGTAGTAATTCACCAATCCGAGGAATGATCTCAGTTGCGACACATTCACAGGCGCTGGAGCCTTAACTACCGCTTCAATTTTGTCAGGGGACTTATGTAACCCCTCTTCATCAATCACGTGGCCACAATACGATATCTGTTTCTTAAAAAACTCGCACTTGGGGCGATTGGCTCGTAGCCCATGTTCACGTAGTCCAGTGAGCACCTGCTCTAGGTTGGCAAGGTGTTCACGGTCATCTTCACCTGTCACTAGGATGTCGTCCAAGTAACACTGAGTCCCCGGAATCCCTTGCAGGACATGTTCCATCGCTCTTTGCCATATCGCCGGAGCTGATGCTACTCCGAATACCAGTCGATTATACTGGTAAAGACCCTTGTGAGTGTTTATCGTGAGATACTTCCAAGAGGATTCTTCAACCTCCATCTGCAAATATGCTGGTGCTAGGTCAATTTTTGTAAAACGCTTCCCTCCAGATAGTGAGGCGAAAATATCTTCTATCCTCGGAAGAGGATATTGTACTGTGTGAGGGACTGGGTTCACCGTCACCTTGAAGTCCCCACAGATGCGAACCTTCCTTGGCTCCTCAGACTTATTGTTTAACGTTTTCTTCATGACAGGAACGATGGGTGTCGCCCACTCGCTCCAGTCTACCTTAGATAACACGCCTGCATTCTCCAGATTCACCAGCTCTGCCTCGACGGCTGGGCGAATTGCATATGGTACCGGTCTTGCTTTGAAAAACTTGGGAATTGCATTCTCTTCTATTTTTATCGAGGCGGTTACGCCTTTAAGCGTGCCCAGTTCTTGTTGAAATACCTCTTTGGCGTTAGCTAAGATTTTTGACAATCGGCCAGGAGTGACGTCGTCATCCTTTTTACCAGCCACCGTCAGTGCCTGAATGGAGTGCCAGTCTAAACTTATCTTTCTGATCCATTCACATCCCAATAACGGTGGTCCACCATCTTGCAGTATGTACAGATACAATTTCTGTATTTCCTTGCCGTTGTATTCGACAGGCACCCTTATTTTCCCTCTGGGGTATACTTTTTGCCCCGTATACGTCTTCAAGACAATGGATGTCTCTTTCAAGGGTATGTGTGAGAATAGCTGCTCGTAGTCTCGTCGATTCATGACGGTCAGAGCTGATCCTGTATCCAATTCCATTTTGACTTGGGACCCTGCTATCGTGAGGGTGACCCAAATGGTTCGGTGATCCTCTTTTGCGATTACGTTGTGAAGTTTGAGACAGCTTAGTCTCTTGTTCCCGGATTCACTATCGCTCATCTGGTCTTCGGAACTACTGTCAGTCATCTTTTGTACTTTCCTGTACGGTTCCTTAGTAGCCTTTTTGTTGTCGTTAGTCTTCTTCCCAGACTTGCAAACTCGTGCAATGTGTCCCATCTTTCTGCATTGCCTGCATATTTTGTCCTGGGACCAGCAGTCCTTCTGGTCATGGGTTGTTCTGTCGCAGCGATAACATTTTTTCAAATCCCCGTGTCATTTCGTGGGTGCCGTATTCCTGTGGCTTTTGCTGTATTTCCGCAGCTCCCCTTGCTGCTGCTTCGTACGATACTGCCACGCTGAAAGCTTTGTCTAGCGTCAGCTCTTTCTCTGAGAGTAACCTCTTCTGGGTTCCTTCACTCAGGAGTCCACAGACAAATTTGTCCCATAGGGTATCTGCCAGTCCTGCTCCGAACTGGCAGTGCTTTGGTAGCTTGCGTAGTTCCGTAAGGTAATCAGCATTGCTCTCATCTTTATGCGGATTTCTCCTGTGGAATTTAAATCTTTCTGCTACCAGCAGCGGTGTAGGATTTAGGTGTTCCTGTAGGATATCAACAATTTCGTTAAAACTCTTCGCCTTCGGTTTGGCTGGAGTAATCAGGTTCCGCAATAGGCCGTACGTTCTTGCGCCCATTAAGTTTAGTAGTACCGATGCCTTTTTCTCATCGGCTACTTCGTTTGCCTCGCAATATACCTCGACTCTTTCCACATACGTGGTCCAGTCTTCTATTGCATTATCGAAGGCAGTGATATTGCCAGTCTTCGGCATCTTGGAAATCTAAGATTCGCCTCCCGCGCTGTCTTCTCCGCTGCTGCTAGCGCTGTTGCTGGCGTTTTATGCCTTGATGGCGACACCCTATGGTCTTCGCGCACTTCCCCCCCCCCCCCGCGCTGCTGCTAACGCCGCTCTCCGCGGTTCCCGTGGCAAACTGCAGCTCCTCGCGGCTTTCTGCGCTTCTAATTTTTATTATTTCCCCGTCGTCTGAGCAACCCTGCGGGACACTTGCCTCCCTCTTCTCGGGTCCGCACGCTGCCCGGCTTCGTAGCACCGGCTGCGCCCCGTGTGCTCCACCCTCTCTCTCTCTCCTCTTCCCGACAACGCTGCTCGGCCCCGTTGAAAAGCCACCCGATCGAGCTCTAGACCGCCGCAGCCCAGGAAGGATCAGTGTACTACCTGCCACCAGCCCGATTAGCTGAAACACCATCGACAGGATAACCAAGCCCCGCTCTCGACAGCCTCTCCTGCAAATCTTCAACTCCGATGAATCAGAGGCGGATGCCCACGGTCAACGCCCGTTTCTTCTGTTCGTTTATTTATTTATTTTTTTCCTTCTGGCCTCGACCTCTGATAACTTCGCTTCAGGGATGGATCCCCATGAGGTGGTGCAGACTGTAGGTAAGTTCGGATCTGCTCGTCGCCAGTATTATGTCCGTGTGTAATTGAGACACGGACTGCAGGAGTTGGTTATAACGGGTCTTTACTGAGTGGAGACAACCTGGAACTACTATGCAAAAGTTACTTCACAGGCTTATATACAGGGGTGGTCACTACTGGTACTGCAGTATACAGGGGCTGCAGAATATAGTTCCTTCTGCAAAAGTACATACACTACACCCCTTAATGCTTTTTGTGTCTAGAAATCTATCTATCTCCTTCTTAAATATATTCAGTGACTTGGCCTCCACAGCCTTCTGTGGTAGAGATTTCCACAGGTTCACCACCCTCAGTGAAGAAATATCTCCTCATCTCAGTCCTAAATGTCCTACCCCATATCCTGAGACTGTGACCACTCGTTCTGGACCCCCCAGCCAGGGGAAACATCCTCCCTGCATCCAGTCTGTCTAGCCCTGTCAGAATTTTATATGTTTCAATGAGATCCCCTCTCATTCTTCTAAACTCTCGTGAATACAGGCCTAGTCGACCCAATCTCTCCTCATATGACAGTCCTGCTATCCCAGGAATCAGTCTGGTGAACCTTCGCTGCACTCCCTCTGTGGCAAGTACATCCTTTCTTAGGTAAGGTGATCAAAACTGCACACAGTACTCCAGGTGTGGTCTCACCAAGGCCCTGTACAACTGTAGTAAGACATCCTTGCTCCTGTACTCAAATCCTCTTGCAATGAAGGCCAACATACCATTTGCCTTCCTAACTGCTTGCTGCATCTGCATGTTTGCTTTCAGTGACTGGTGTACAAGGACACCCAGGTCCCTTTGTACATCAACATTTCCCAATCTATCACCATTTAAATAATACTCTGCCTTTGTTTTTCCTGCCGAAGTGGATAACTTCACATTTATCCACGTTATACTGCATCTGCCATGTATTTGCCCACTCACTCAACTTGTCTAAATCGCCTTGAAGCCTCTTTGCATCCTCAACTCACAATCCCACCTAGTTTTGTGTCATCAGCAAACTTGGAAATATTACATTTGGTTCCCTCATCCAAATCATTGATATATATTGTGAATTGCTGGGGCCCAAGCACTGATCCCTGCGGTACCCCACTAGTCACCCCCTGCCACCCCGAAAAAGACCCATTTATTCCTACTCTCTGTTTCCTGTCTGTTATCTGTTAACATTGGTAAGAGAGAAAAAGAGACTTGCATTTATATAGAGCCGTTCATGATCTCAAGACTTCCCAAAGCACTTTACAGACAATGAGGTACTTTTGAAGTGTAATCACAGTTGTAACGTAGCAACATTATTTGTTTCTGTTACACCTCTCACTGTTCCAGGACCCCACTGTTCCAAGTCCTGCAGTTGTGAAGTGGAAAAACTGAATATGGTTACCGACACCAGACAGGGATTTCTGATTCACTGTATGCATCTGCGTTCAAAAACCTTCAGCTTACTGTAGCGGCAAAAGGATTCAGGAAGGGGGTATCCTGAGCAGTGCAGGTGGGGAAAAGGCCTGAAGTCCACTCTGATTTTTGGCCGTGAATGTGGACACACGAACCAATTCCCAAAACACTAACATTGATAATTGCCATTGGCAGGCAGAGGTAAATCAAGCTTATTTTGATCCACATTATATTGTACACTAATACAGCCAATCCAGACATTTTATTAGCATGTAACATAATGTACATAAACGTTCAAATCAGTTTTCCAAAGGTGACACCATGAAATTTCCAAACAGAACATAAGTAAATACAGGTCATGCAAAATAAACTAGATTGAAACTAAACAGAGTATAGAAATAGTACATATCAATTTTGTTCATTTCATGAAAATAACCAGGATCGAGCTACATTGCCCACAACAGTCTGCAAGTGAAGTCAGATGAACATTTATTCCAATGTATCTGAATATAAACCAAACTACCAAGTACCAGGGACTGTTGGTTAACCATGTTTGATGGAAGCTTGTAAACGGAACAAAAATAGTTAAACAAAACTGGGCAAAGCCCTCATTTCTACCATAATTGAAAATCAGTATGAAATGCTTTGTTTACCAAGCAGCTTAACAAAACAAGCATTGATTTTCACTAGAAAGGGATACAATAATCTACATGTAATGACACCATAATTGAATTTCCTTCCCCAGTAACCAGCGTATGCAGCACTACCAGCACACGCAGCACCACTTGCATACACAGCACTACCATACGCAGTGCCGCCTGCATACGCAGCGCCGCCAGCATACGCAGCGCCGCCAGCATACGCAGCGCCGCCAGCATACGCAACACTACCATAGGCAGCACCGCCAGCATACGCAGCACTACCATGCGCAGCACCGCCAGCATACGCAGCACCGCCACCATACGCAGCACTACCATATGCAGCTCCGCCGCCATACACAGTGCCGTCAGCATACGCAGCACCGCCAGCATGCACAGCACTACCATACGCAGCACCGGCAGCACACGCAGCGCTAAAGAATCCATGCACGTCGTGGTTGTCGGCTAGCTGCTGGATCTCCTGCGCTTTCTCCACCCACCATCTGCTCTTTAGGTCGCGAGTTTTTTGTTGGACCTCGGCCTTCAGGCTTCCGTAGAGCTGCTTTCTTGCTCTCGAGTTCTGTTGCTGTTTCCTGATCAGAAATGCCTTGCGCTTGCGGCTTATTAGCTCCTGGATCTCCTGGTCATTCTCGTCGAACCAGTCTTGGTGTTTCCTGGTTGAGTGATCGAACGTCTCTTCACAGGTGCGGATTATGGAGGCCGCGAGTGCAGACCAGACGCTGTGGGCACTCTGCCTCTGCATCACTGGGAATCGTCAGGTTGTTTGAGAGTTAAGACCATCTACGGCCCAAGCACCCAGGCCCTTCCCCACTGCGGGCCAAGAACGGAGCAGTACTCATCAAGGACAGGGAAGCAGTCAGTGCCCGCTGGAAGGAGCACTTTGAAGATCTCCTTAACCACGACTCTGTCTTCGACACGAGTGTCCTCAACTCCATCCCATAGCATGCTACCCACCACCATCTCAGCACAACCGCAGCCCAGCACGAGGTTGAAAAGGCCATCCGACAACTGAAGAACAAAGAAGCCTCAGGAGCAGATGGAATCGCCACCGAGGCACGAAAGCATGGTGGAGAAGCACTACTGGCGCGAATTCATGAACTAATTTCTCTTATCTGGAAGGAGGAGAGCATGCCAGGGGATCTCAGAGACGCCGTAATTGTGACCATCTTCAAGAAAGGTGACAAGTCCGATTGCGGTAATTAGAGGAGTTTCCCTGCTATCTGCCACCGGGAAAGTCATCGCAAGAATCCTCCTCAATCACCTTCTCCCAGTGGCCGAAGAGCTCCTCCCAGAGTCACAATGCGGATTCTGCCCACTAAGGGGCACAATGGACATGATCTTCACCTCACGTTGATTACAAGAGAAATGCAGGGAACAGCACCAACCGCTGTACATGGCCTTCTTTGATCTCACAAAGGCCTTCGACATGGTCAACCGTGAGGGATTATGGAGTGTCCTTCTCAAATTAGGCTGCCCTCAAAAGTTTGTCACTATTCTCCGCCTGCTTCACGACGACATGCAAGCCGTGATCCTGACCAACGGTTCCACCACAGGCCCAATTCACATACGAACCGGGGTCAAGCATGGCTGTGTCATCGCACCAACGCTCTTCTCGATCTTCCTTGCTGCAATGCTCCATCTCATCCTCAGTAAGCACCCCACTGGAGTTGAGCTAATTTACAGAACAAACGGGAAACTGTTCAACCTCCGTCGCCTCCAGCCCAGATCCAAGGTCATCCCATCCTCTGTCGTCGAATTACAGTATGCAGACGATGCTTGCGTCTGCGCTCACTTGGAGGTCGAACTCCAAACCATCGTAAACACCTACACCGAAGCATACGAGAGCATGGGCCTTACACTAAACATCCGTAAGACAAAGGTCCTCTACCAACCTGCCCCCGCCACACAGTGCTGTCCCCAGATTATCAAAATCCACGACAAGGCCTTGGACAACGTGGACCACTTTCCATACCTCGGGAGCCTACTGTCAACATGGGCAGACGTCGACGACAAAGTCCAACACCGCCTTCAGTGTGCCAGTGCAGCCTTCGGTCGCCTAAGGAAGTGTGTTTGAAGACCAGGACCTCAAACCCAGCACTAAGCTCATGGTCTACAGGGCAGCAGTGATACCTGCCCTGCTGTATGCCTCAGAGACATGGACCATGTACAGCAGGCACCTCAAAGCATTGGAGAGGTACCACCAACGCTGCCTCCGCAAGATCCTGCAAATCCATTGGCAGGATAGGCGCACCAACGTCAGTGTTCTTGCTCAGGCCAACATTGAAGCTTTGACCATACTCTATCAGCTCCGATAGACGGGTCACATTGTCCGCATGCCCGATACGAGACTCCCAAAACAAGCGCTCTACTCGGAGCTCCGGCACGGCAAGAGAGCCCCAGTTGGGTAGAGGAAACGCTTCAAGGACACCCTCAAAGCCTCCCTGAAAAAGTGTAACATCCCCACCGACACCTGTGAATCCCTGGACACAAAGTGGAGGAGAAGCATCCGGGAAGGCGCCGAACACCTCGAGTCTCTTCGCCAGGAGCAAGCAGAAGCCAAGCGCAGACAGCGCAAGTCAACCCAAGCACCCCACCTATCCGCCCCTTCAACCCCCGTCTGCCCCACCTGTGACAGAGACTGTAGGTCCCGCATTGGACTCATCAGTCACCTGCAAACTCATTTTTAATGTGGAAGCAAGTCATCCTCGGCTCCGAGGGACTGCCTAAGAAGAAGATACACAGCACCGCCATACACGGCACTGCCAGCATACCTGTGGTATAGAACTGAATGAGCAAGTGCAACGTCTCTTTCCACGCAGCAGAAAAATCTGATATATGGTAAACTGTTGTATGTACTGATGCCTGGAGCTGCTAATATTCACATTAGCTCCATCACTCACTTATGAAAACGGCATTGGTGGAAAAAAAAAATCACCATTTTAGTACTTTACTCATTCAAAAGGTAAATCTGCAACCTTAGTAGTAACATTCTTGTGACAAACAAATCAAAACATGATCAATTTTAAATAAAGCTTTTGTACCTGTTGTATAAATAAACAATTGAGAACAAGAGAAAACTAATTTTATTCAATGAGGATTCTGTTGTATCCATGTGTTAATAGAGACACTGAAGGCAGGAGTTGGTTTCACAGGTGTTTACTGAGCAAAGTCTGGAGGTCAACTAACTGGTACAACACAATATACAGGCTTATATAGCCCGAGTGGCCATTACCGGCATTACAGTACACAGGGGGCTCTTAAAGGCACATACACTACAATTCCTCCCCTTTTAGCCAACCAGTACATAATATTTTAAGTAATCATTAATTACATGTTACAAGAACAATAATCTACACATTGCTGCAGTTAATCAATTATAAGTCAGTCTCTCTGGAGGCTTCCTGACTCGGTCCGGATAACGCCTCGGTGGTGTAGTAGTTTCTGGTGGTGTAGTAGGTTCTTTTGGCAAGGCTGATTCGGCTTGAATGCCAGTGTCGGGTTCATCTGGTTCCAGTATCACCGGATCGGAGGTAGATACTATGGGTATCTCTACTTCATCATTAGGCGTATAGAGTTGTGGTGTAGGTTGTCCCTTTTCGGATGACTATGATCTGGTCAGCATGGCGCCTTATTATGCTTTCTCCAATGTCCACGGTATACATCAGCGGTCCTAGTCGTGTGCAAATAGTTCCAGGCTGCCATTTCTCGGTACGGTAGTCCCGGACCAAAACTTGTTGACCTATCTGGAAGGTTCTAGTTGGCCTTTCATTCATGCCTTGAAATTGCCGGTTCTCCACGTCCCTTCTGATGTTTGGCTTGATCAAATCCAGCCGGCATCTTAGGCTTCTATTGAAGAACATCATGGCGGGAGTTTGGTTTGTAACCATATGTGTTGCATTCCTGTATGCAAACAAGAAGTTATCTACCTTATGCTGAAGTTTTATGTCTTCATTACCCATTACCTTTATGGCTTTCTTGAAGGTCTGGACAAACTTTTCAGCCAATCCATTGGTGGCAGGATGGTATGGGGCGGACGTGTAGTGCTTAACCCCATTGTTTTTTAAGAACTTCCTGAATTCTTCGGACACAAATTGCGGTCCATTATCAGAACAGATCTGTTCAGGCAGCCCATTCCTGGCAAATATGGTCCTTAATACTGTGATGGTTTTTTCCGTGGTGGTGGAGGACATCTTTATTACCTCCGGCCACTTGGAGTGTGCATCAACCGCGATTAAGAACATTGAGTCCATAAATGGACCAGCAAAGTTGCGGGTTAGGATGATTGGCTACGATAAATTGACCCTTAGTGTTAGGGGGATTAAATACGTGGGGTTACGGGGATAGGGTGGGATATGTGTCAGTGCAGGCTCGATGGGCCGAAATGGCCTCTATCTGCACTGTGGGGTTTCTGTGATTCTGTGAAAGTCGATGTGTACCCTTTGCCATGGAGAGGAGGGCCACTCCCATGGATGTAGAGGGGCTTGTGGTGGAGCGTTTTGGACCTTCTGGCATCCTAGGCAGCTCTTGGTCATTTCTTCGATGTCTCCATCGATACCTGGCCACCATACAAACGCCCTGGCTAGGTTCTTCATTTTCACTCCACCCAGATGCCCCTCGTGAAGCTCCTTTAGCACTTTATCCTGGAGTTTGGGTGGAATCACCACTCTGGATCCACACATCAAGGTTCCTCGGCACACTGACAGCTGTTCTCTTCTTTGCGAGAATGCTGGCAACAGTGGTTCGCCATGTGCTGGCCATCCCTTCACCGTTAAATCGTAGACTCGAGAGAGAGAGAGAGAGAGAGAGAGAGAGAGAGAGAGAGAGAGAGAGAGAGAGTCGGGTCATTTCTCGTTTCCTTTTCAATGGCAGAATTTGTTACTGGTAGACATTCCACTATGGTAGAGTGGAACATCTCCACTGGGTCTACTGTAGGTGCCTCTTCTACCATTGGCAACGGTAGGCACGATAAACCGTCAGCATTCCCATGCTGTTTTGATCCTTTGTATTCTAGGTCATATTGGTGTGCCCCTAGAAAAAGGGACCACCTCTGTAGCCTTTGCGCTGTCATAATGGGAACACCCTTTTTAGGGTTGAATATGAAGACGAGGGGTTGATGGTCAGTCAACAAGGTAAATTTTTGTCTGTGTAGGTAATGGTTGAATTTCTTCACTCCCCATACCAGGCTGAGTGCTTCCCTGTCGATCTGGGCATAGTTACGCTCAGCTGAGTTCAATGAGCGTGACGCAAAAGCTATAGGCCACTCAGAGCCATCAGGGAATCTATGCGATAATACCGCTCCTACGCCGTAAGGGGATGCATCGCACGCCAGTCTGATTGGCAGTGATGGGTTGTAATGAGCCAAAACTTCCTTGGACATGATTAAGTCTTTGCATTTATGGAAGGCACGTTTACAGTCTTCGCTACATTTCCAAATTACTCCTGTTTGTAGCAGTTCATTAAGAGGGTGCAGAAGAGTTGATAAGTTCGGTAAAAATTTATGATAGTAATTTATCAATCCCAGGAACGACCTTAATTCTGAGACATTTTCAGGTGCTGGGGCTTTTATGACCGCTTCAATTTTTTAAGGTGATTTATGCAACCCTTCCTTGTTAATTATGTGGCCACAATATGATATTTGTTTCTGGAAAAATTCGCACTTGGGGCGATTTGCTCGTAGGCCCCGTTCTCTCAGCCTTGTGAGCACCTGCTCCAAATTGGCACGGTGCTCGTTGTCGTTTTCTCCTGTTACAAGGATGTCGTCTAGGTAGCATTGAGTCCCCGGAATCCCTTGCAGGACTTGCTCCATAGCTCTTTGCCAGATAGCTGGAGCTGATGCTACTCCAAAAACCAGTCGATTGTACTGGTACAGGCCTTTGTGTGTATTTATAATAAGATACTTTCTAGAGGCCTCTTCAACCTCCAGCTGTAGATATGCCTGTGCCAAGTCAATTTTGGTGAAACGTTTCCCTCCGGATAGTGAGGCGAAAATATCTTCTATCCTCGGAAGAGGATACTGTACCGTGTGAAGGACCGGGTTTACAGTCACCTTGAAGTCGCCACAGATGTGAATTTTTCTTTGTTCTTCAGATTTATCATTATTCAACGTTTTCTTCATGACCGGGACGATGGGTGTGGCCCACTCGCTCCAATCTATCTTGGATAATACGCCTGCCTTCTCCAAATTCTCCAGCTCTGCCTCGACTGCTGGACGAATTGCGTATGGCACCGGCCTTGCCTTAAAAAACTTGGGAATTGCCGCATCTTCCACTTTTATTGAGGCGGTAATGCCTTTCAAGGTTCCTAGTTTCTCTTGAAACACTTCCTTGGCGTTGGCCAAGATGTCTTTTAATCGTTCAGGTATGACGTCATCATCATTTTTTTTCTTACTGGTCACCGTCAGTGCCTGAATGGAGTGCCAGTCTAAACGTATCTTCCTGATCCATTCACGTCCCAACAGCGGTGGACCACCATCTTGTAGAACGTATAAATACAACTTCTGTATTTCCTTGCCGTTGTATACAACAGGCACCCTTATTTTTCCTTTGGGGTATACTTTCTGTCCCGTGTATGTTTTCAAGATAATGGATGTGTCTTTTAAAGGTATATGCGGAAATAGCCGCTCGTAATCCCGTCGATTTATGACGGTCAGAGCTGATCCTGTATCTAGCTCCATTTGAACTGGGGACCCCGCTATCGTGAGGGTAACCCAAATGGTCTGGTAATCTTCTTTGGCAATTACATTATGTAATTTGAGACAGCTTAGTCTCTTGTTTCCGGAGTCGCTAGCGCCCTTCTGGTCTTCGGAGCCACTGTCCGTCATCATTTGTACTTTCCTGTACTTTTCCTTATTGATTTTTTTCCTGTCTGTGGATTATTTTTGTCCAGATCGGCATACATGTGCAATGTGTCCAATCTTTCCGCATTGCCTGCATGCTTTGTTCTTGAACCAGCAGTCCTTCTGGTCATGGGTTGTTCTGCCGCAGCTATAACATCTTTCAAATTCCCGTGTCATTTCATGGGTGCCGTATTCCTGTGGCTTTTGCTGTATCGCTGCAGCTCCTCTTGCGGCTGCTTTGTATGATACAGCCATACTGAAAGCCTTGTCCAGTGTCAAATCTTTCTCAGAAAGCAGCCTTTTCTGTGTTCCTTCACTTAGGAGACCGCAGACGAATTTGTCTCGTAGAGAATCTGCCCGTCCTGCCCCGAATTGGCAGTGCTTTGACAGCTTTCTTAATTCGGTGAGGTAATCAGCGTTACTTTCATTCTTGTGCTGATTCCTCCTGAAGAATTTGAATCGTTCCGCTATCAGCGGCAGTGTTGGGTTTATGTGCTCCTGTACGGTATCAACAATCTCCTTAAAATTCTTGTCCTTTGGTTTGGCTGGAGTGATTAAGTTTCGTAACAGCCCGTATGTCTTTGTGCCCATTAGATTTAGAAGTACTGACGCCTTTTTATCATTTTCTATTCCATTTGCTGTGCAATATACCTCCACTCTTTCCACATATGTGGTCCAATCCTCTATATCGTTATCAAAAGCATCAATATTTCCAGCCTTAGGCATCCTGGAAAAAAAATGGCGCTTCCCGCGTTTTCCTTTCTTCCCTGCAGAAAAAAAAATGGCGCTTCCTGCGCTTTCCCGCCGCTGCTGCTGCTGACAATGCTGTTTTCCACGTTTTTTTTTTTATTTACAGGTGGAGACTCGTTCCCGCCGGACTCTCTGGGACTTTTTCCCCCCCTCTGCTTGGTCCGAACGCCGACCTGCTTTGCAGCGCCGTCCGTCTCCAGAGTGCTCCCCCCCTCTGTTTCTGTTTGCGTCCGCCTTCGCTGCTCGGCCTCACTGCAAAGCCAGCCGATGGAGCCCCAGCCCGCCGCCCAGGAAGGATTATTGCAGTACCTGCCAGCAGCTCGGCTAGCTGGTGAAACCACAGTTTTTTTTTTCTTGCTTTTCTTTGACTTTGGACGTCTGAGGAATCGATGTCCTTGAGGTGCTGCCGAATTGCAGGTAAGTCCGTTTCCAATTCGTCGCCACTGTTGTATCCGTGTGTTAATAGAGACACTGAAGGCAGGAGTTGGTTTCACAGGTGTTTACTGAACAAAGTCTGGAGGTCAACTAACTGATACAACACAATATACAGGCTTATATAGCCCGAGTGGCCATTACCGGCATTACAGTACACAGGGGGCTCTTAAAGGCACATACACTACAGATTCCCTTCAACAGTGGTTTCTAAATTATATTGGACCAACGACACTTAAAATGAAAATAAATGTAACGAGGTATTTTGACATGCATACGCACGCACGCAAACATATAATGCCAGTGGGAATACCCAGCTTATTCCACATGTACAGATGACCTTTGTACCAAACTCCTATTGATATTCCCTTCACTCAGGATACCCAGCTTATAATGTTACGAGCCACTATGCAGCCTCCTTTTATGCTGCAATCAAAAATCTGAAGGCAGTACAGCAGTTTAATCACCCTGTCTAAACTAAAACAAAGCTCTTGCACAAAAGGTGGCGTATTTTTGTTCTCATCCAGGTGGAAGATGGAACACTTCCTCTTTGTGCACTCAGGTTTGCATTGCACATGCCCTGGCCAGATAGGAAAAAAAGCGACAGTACACGTCAAGAAAGTAATTAATTGACTGCGATGCACTTTGGAAGAGGTATTCTGCATCCATATCTTTGTGCTACATTGCAAAAAGGATGTACAAGGACTCTTGCTCCATTGCAGCCCATCATTGGAGTCCAGCAACACAAGACCTTTCTAAACTGTACAAGATTCTTAATGCGCTCTAATACAATTAATTTTGATTACCTCATCGTTGAATCTCTGAAACCAGCACTAATAAATTACCTCTGCCAGACAAATTAATTTTAAACCAGCCACACCGCCAATCGTCAGTTAAGTGAGTGTAAGACACTTGGGCCTAGAAATTCATTAAGGCGCTGCCAGCTTTGCGCCCAGTTAACGCCTAAAGAGTGATTTTGCGCCAAAAATGAGTTTGCGCAGATATTCAGCGCAGCGGTATTGGCGGCGGGAGCCGTTAGCGCTGCGCCGGCACCGATGACGTCATCGGTGTGCGCAGTGCCCCGGTACCGCCCCGAAACCGGCCCGATCCCCATATTTAGTTGCGGCCGCCTCCTCCGAAGCGGCCGCAAACAGCGACCAGAAAACGGGGCCGTGCTGAATCCTTAGTGGGGCGCTTTAAAGGGGAAGGTGCGGCCGGCCGCTTTTTCGGCGGCCGCCTGCCCGCACCTCCTTCCCCGGCCTCCTCCACCACCCCCCCCCCCCCCCGCGGCATTGCCGGCTGGTTTGCGGGAGCCCGGCACTTCTCCGTTGTGCCGGGCTCTTTTGCCGGCACTCGATCGGGGCTCCAGCTGTTGCAGGCACCTCCCCCTTAAGAGAAGGAGGAGGCCTGCAGTACCGCAGCCTGCCACTCCGCAGCGGCTGGCGCAGCGGCGCCAAGAGCGCTGATATTCAGTGTCAGCGCCCCAAGCGGAGGCGGGCACACCCTGGTATAGCGCCCGGTTCCGAATTGGGGCGCTAACAATGAATATCTGACGATCGCTATAGGCTTCCCGCCCAGCGCTAACTTCTGGGCGCTAGCCAGCTGGCGGGGCCAGTGAATTTCTAGGCCTTGTACTTTGGAATCATTTTAATGACAGGACCAACTGAAGGCAAAAATCAGATGAGGTGAAAGGTTAAGTGACTAAAAGGAGCTCACATGAGTAGTAGCTGACCTGAAATTTAAAAAGGAAAAATAACAGGTGCAAAAAAAAACCCAAATTGTATACAAAAGAAATAAATTAATACAAGTCCCAGCAAGTTAGCTTGCAGAAGAAAATACATTCTATATTGGGGCTGCTCATAATCACTTCAATGCCTAACGTTTTAAGCAACAAAAATTATGGACTTACTGTACCCTTTTGATGAACTTGATCATCCCTCAAAGAGGATCTCTCATCTCTTGCAAGTCTTGCCAAAATCTACTACCAAATATCTCTAGTCTTTGCTCTATCCATAATCTTTTTCACCCAATGAACATTCTCAAGCTCAACATCTCCTCAGACCTCAAACAGAGCTCCCACATCTCTATTGCAAGATAAGGGAGTGAAGGGTTATGGGGAGCGGGCAGGGAAGTGGCTTTGAGCCCAAGATCAACCATGATCTTATTGAATGGCGGAGCAGGCTCGCGGGGCCAAGTGGCCTATTCCTGCTCCTATTTCTTATGTTCTTAAAACCACCTTCAAGAAACTCTAATTCCTTTTTCAAACCTAACACTTCGCGGCTCCTTTAACACTCTATAATCACCACCCCCCCCCCCTCCCAAAAAAAAAAAGTCCTTCCACTTGGTAACTAACAGCTCTGACATTTGGGGAGGCTCTAGTACTTCAGTCCTGAAGAGGATACAAGGAAACACTCATTCGATAGGCAAACCTTTCCCCCACCCCAACCTTTTTTATCGCCACTTTAAATCAGTACAATTATGGTCAGTTTTCCCCTTAAGCTTTCTTCTCATTTTTGCTAGGCACCAAATACATGATCCTACACTCTCCTTCCTCACCTTATTTAAAATCAAGATTCACTGCACTGTCTCCTAATCAACACATTCTCTCTCAGGAACAGTTACAGAACACCCCATCTCAGTTTTTCCTTCCTCCTAATAAATCCAAGTTTGCTGTTGCCTAATCTTTTCAACCTTGGTCGTGGCCTTTCACTTGTCAATTACTTTTTAAAAAAAATATAAGTACATCTGTGACCTTAGGCAATGAACCAGCAGAAGTCATTTTTACAACTGCAGCTTGTATTTAAACAGCATCTTTAGAATAAGATACCATCCCAAGGCATGGCACAGAGGTGCAAGAAAAAATGGAGGCAGAGCCAAAGAAAGAAAAATTAAGAGTAACCAAAAGCTTGCGAAAAGCAGTGGATTTTAAAGGAGTGTCTTAAAGGAGATGGCAAAGGTGAAAAGACAGAGGGGCTGAGGAAGGGAATTCCAGAACACAGGTCCTTAGGCAGCTTGAAGCACAGCCGCCAATGGTGGGGCAAAGGGCCGAGAGGGATGCACTGGAGGCCAGAGTCATGGGCCCAGAAATTCGGGTCTCCACAGGTGAGTACGCACGGGGTACTCACCCGTAGGCCCAATGGAAGTGCCGGTTTCCTGCATGCACTGCGCATGCGCGGGAAACCGGCACTTCCGACCCCCTGAAAGAAAGGGTTCAGAGGTCGAACGCGTGCACAGGAGAGGCTGCGCGTGTGCATCGAACTTTGGGGGGTTTTTTTGGTTTTCCCAGGAGGGCAAGTCTCTAGAATTTACACATTTAAAAAGCAGGCATAAGGCCTGCTTTTTACAAGGTAAGTGGTGAATTAATTAAAATTAAAACATTTTTTCCCACAGGTTTATTATTTTTAAATACTTTAAAGCAAGGTAAGTTTATTTTTAGCCCCATTAGAAAATAAAATTTTCAAAAATTTATTGTTTAAAAGTTATTTCATGTAATTTATAGTTTATTTAAAAAATGTGATTTAAAAAAAATTTATTTGAAGATTTAGTGCTGTTTTGGGGCCGTAGTATTTATAAGTTTTGATAGCTATTCCTGTCAATCTTATGAATGGAGCATTCCCTGCTCCGATTGGCTCCCCATGGCCCAGTGATCCCAGGGGACGCATCGAACTACCTGCGCCCCTGGGATACACAAGCACTGCGCGCTGGCAGCTGGACCAGGCCCCGGATCAGAATTCCACGCGGGCCCACAGCTCAACGGCCGGCGCGCAAGGTAAGTGCAGATCGGGGGCTTGCACCCGCGGGAAGCCCCCGACTCGAATTTCTGGGCTATTGTGTTTCTGGTGAGGGGTGATGGGGCTGGAGCTGACTGCAGATAAGGAGGATAAGCAAGGTTATGGAGGGACTTAAATACAAGAATGAGAATTTTAAAATCGGGAGATGTCGGGGGACCAGGAGCCAATGTCGGCCAGCAAGGGCAGGAGGTGATGAGAGAGCAGGACTTGGTGGAGGATAGGATGTGGTCAGCAGAATTTTGAATGAGCTGGAATAAGAGAGAGTGAAAGATAAGAGGCCAGAAAGGAGAGGATTAAAGTAATAAAATCTGAAGGTGATAAAAGCATGAGTAAGGGCTTCAAGTTGCAGATGGTCTGAGGTAGTGGGCAGAGGTGGGTGTTGGTAGAGGTGGAAGCAGTCATTATTGTGAAGGAGAGGATATAGTATTAGAAACTCATCTCAAGATCAAACAGGGTGCCGAGGTTGCAAATAGTTTGGTTCAGCCAGAGGCAGTGGCGAGGGAAGAGGAGTCAGTGGCAAGCGTATGGGAGTTTGTGCCAGGGCTGAAGGCAATGGACTCAGTCTTCCCAATGTTCCCTTGGAGGACATTGCGGCTCATCTCCACCATTTCAAAAGTATTTACTTAACAACTCGGGTTCTAGGAACAGAACAGAATTGAATCTGATCCTTCCAAGTCACATTCACATAGAAATAAATTATTTTAGTTTTTATGGTGCGTGAACTAGATCATTAGCAAGTTTAAATTAGATGAGACGTCATTCAAATTGGCCTTTTCCCTGTGTAAGGACTATACGGTTATCTGAAAATCATGCAATTTCCTGTTTTATGTTCCACAATTATTGTACTTTGCCCTTTCAGCACACTGCCACATGAACTTATTGGAATGTCACCTTTGTTTGAATTTTTTCCGTTAGTAGTTTTAAGTTATCACAGGTCAAAGTTTGTCACAGAGTCATAGAGTAATACAGCACAGAAAGAGGCCCTTCGGCCCATCGTGTCCGCACCGGCCATCAAGCCCTGTCTATTCTAATCCCATTTTCCAGCACTTGGTCCGTAGCCTTGTATGCTGTGGCGTTTCAAGTGCTCATCTAAATGCTTCTTGAATGTTGTGAGGGTTCCTGCCTCTACCACCCTTTCAGGCAGCGAGTTCCAGATTCCAACCACCCTCTGGGTGAAAAAGGTTTTTCCTCAAATTCCCTCTAAACCTCCTGCCCCTTACCTTGAAACTATGCCCCCTGGTTATTGACCCCTCTAGTAAAGGGGAAAGTTCCTTTCTAGCTACCCTATCTATGCCCCTCATAATTTTGTACACCTCAATCAGGTCCCCCCTCAGCCTTCTCTGCTCTAAGGAAAACAACCCCAGCCTGTCCAGTCTCTCTTCATAGCTGAAGCGCTCCAGCCCAGGTATCATCCTGGTGAATCTCCTCTGCACCCTCTCCAATGCCATCACATCCCTCCTATAGTGTGGCGACCAGAAGTGCACACAGTATTCCAGCTGTGGCCTAACTAGTGTTTTGTACAGCTCCATCATAACCTCCCTGCTCTTATACTCTATGCCATGGCTAATGAAGGCAAGTATCCCATATGCCTTTTTAACCGCCTTATTTACCGGTCCTCATGACTTCAGGGATCTATGTACATGCACACCAAGGTCCCTCTGATCCTCTGCCCTTCCTAGGATCCTACCATTCATTGTGTATTCCCTTGTTTTGTTAGTCCTCCCAAAATGCATCACCTCACACTTCTCAGGGTTAAATTCCATTTGCCACTGTTTTGCCCATATGACCAATCCGTCTATATCGTCCTGTAGCCTGAGGCTTCCCTCCTCGCTATTTACCACTCCACCAATTTTCGTGTCATCTGCGAACTTACTGATTATACCTCCTACATTCATATCTAAATCATTAATGTACACTACAAACAGCAAAGGACTGAGCACCAATCCCTGTGGTACACCACTGGACACAGGCTTCCAGTCACAAAAACAACCTTTGACCATCACCCTCTGCCTCCTGCCACTAAGCCAATATTGAATCCAATGTGCCAAATTGCCCTGGATCCCATGGGCTCTTACCTTCTTGACCAGTCTACCATGCGGGACTTTGTCAAAAGCCTTACTGAAGTCCATGTAGACCACATCAACTGCACTACCCTCATCCTCACACCTAGTCACCCCCTCGAAAAATTCAATCAAATTTGTCAGACATGATCTCCCCCTGACAAAGCTATGCTGACTATCCTTGATTAATCCTTGCCTTTCCATTGGAGACTAATTCTGTCCCTCAGAAATTTTTCCAATAATTTCCCTACCACTGATGTGAGGCTCACTGGCCTGTAATTCCCTGGTTTATCCCTACTACCCTTCTTGAATAATGGTACTACGTTAGCTGTTCTCCAGTCCTCTGGCACCTCCCCTGTGGCCAGAGAAGTTCTGAAAATGTGTGTCAGAGCCCCTGCAATCTCCTCCCTTGCCTCACACAGCAACCAGAGATACATCTCGTCTGGGCCTGGGGATTTATCCACTTTTAAGTCCGCTAAAACCGCTAGTACCTCCTCCCTCTCAATACTAATTTGTTCAAGTATATCAGAATCCCCCTGCCTGATTTCTATGCCTGCATCGTCCTTCTCCATAGTGAACACAGATGCAAAATATTCATTGAAAACCTCACCTACATCTTCCGGCTCTACACACAGATTGCCACTTTGGTCCCTAATGGGCCGTACTCTTTCCTTGGTTATCCTCTTGCCCTTAATATACTTATAAAACACCTTGGGATTTTCCTTTATTTTGCCCGCCAGTGTTTTTTCATGCCCCCTCTTCGCTCTCCTAATTTCTTTAAGTACCCCCCTGCACTTTCTATACTCCTCTAGGGCTTCCACTGTTTTTAGTCCTTTGTATCTACCAAAGCCGCCCTTTTTTTCCTAATTCATTCTTGTATATTCCTTGACATCCAGGGTTCCCTGGGCTTGTTGGTCCCACCCTTGACCTTTGCAGGAACATGTTGGCGTTGTACTCTCCCTATTTCCTTTCTGAAAGACTCCCACCGCTCTGATGTGGATTTTCCTACAAGTAGCTGATCCCAGTCCACTTTGGCCAGATCCTGCCTGATCATATTAAAATCGGCCTTCCACCAATTTAGAACTTTTATTTCCGGTCCATCTTTGTCCTTTTCCATGACTACCTTAAATCTCACCGAATTATGGTCACAGTCACCAAAATGCTCTCCTACTGACACTTCTACCACTTGCCCGGCTACATTCCCTAGAATTAGGTCCAGTACTGCCCCCTCTCTTGTAGGACTTTCTACATGCTGGCTCAAAAAGCTCTCCTGGATGCACTTTAAGAATTCCACACCCTCTAAGCCTTTCATACTCTGACTATCCCAGTTAATATTGGGGAAGTTGAAATCCCCTACTATTTCTACACTGCTCTGAGATTTGCCTACATATCTTTTCCTCTATCTCCCCCTGACTGTTTGGGGGCCTATAATATACTCCCAGCAAAGTGCTTGCCCCCTTTTTGTTTAAGTTCTACCCATATGGCCTCATTAGAGGAACCTGCTAAGATATCATCCCTCCTCACAGCAGTAATTGACTCCTTGATTAATATTGCGACACCCCCTCCTCTTTTACACCCCCCTCTGTCTCGCCTGAAGATTCTATACCCCGGAATATTGAGCTGTCAGTCCTGCCCCTCCCTCAACCATGTCTCTGTGATAGCAACAATATCATACTCACGTGTTCATTAACACCTTCAATTCATCTGCCTTACTCGCAAGACTCCTTGTATTAAAATAAATGCCATCCAGCCTTGCCATACTCCCTTGTGCCGTTACATATTTGCTCTGCCTTCTAGGCTGACTTGTTTTTTCCTCTATATTTGGCTGTGCATCGCCCCCTACTATAGCTCCACTCCGTATCCCATCCCCCTGCCAAGTTAGTTTAAACCCCCCCCCCAAAACAAAAGCTCCCCACAAGGAGGTTGGTCCCGTTCCAGTTCAGGTGCAACCCGTCCAACTTGTACAGGTCCTACCTTCCCCAGAAGCAGACCCAGTGATCCAGGAAACTAAAGCCCTCCCTCCTGCACCAACTCTTTAGCCATGCATTCATCTGCGCTATCCTCCTATTCCTATACTCACTAGCACGTGGCACTGGGAGTAATCCAGAGATTACAACCTTTGAGGTCCTGCTTTTTAATCTGCTACCTAGCTCCCTACATTCTTGCTGCAGGACCTCATCCCTCTTTCTGCCCATGTCGTTGTTACCAACGTGAACCATGATCTCTGATTGATCCAGGACTGGACAGACTAGATGCAGGGAGGATGTTCCTGATGGTCAGGGAGTCCAGAACCAGGGGTCACAGTCTAAGGATAAGGGGTAGGCCTTTTAGGACAGAAAATGAGGAGGAATTTCTTCACCCAGAGAGTGGCGAACCTGTGGAATTCTCTACCACAGAGGGCAGTAGAGGCCAATTCATTAAATATATTCAAGAAGGAGTTGGATATATTTCTTAAGGCTAAAGGGATCAAGGGGTATGGGGAGAAAGCAGGGACCGGGTACTGAACTTGGATGATCAGCCATGATCGCATTGAATGACGGAGCAGGCTCGAGGGGCCGAATGGCCTACTCCTGCTGCTATCTTCTATGTTTCTATGTGTTTCTATGTTTGCCCTCCCCCTTCAGAATGCCCTACCACACAAGACTCGATTTTATATAAAAAAAAAAGAGTTTAACCTTTAAGATTCACTCCCTCACTCACCAAACTTGCAGCTTAACACTCTGTTTCGATCTGCACTTTGTGATTAAAGGCTGAACTACTTAAAATCAGTTTAATACGAGCAACTGCTTAATTAGCAAAAAACACCGAAAACAATTTAGCTCAATCCAAATTCCACCGTGCTGGTAGAACGCGATTCTGAATGTATGCGGTAGCTTTGCATAAACATTTCTCAATAATCCTTTAAATCGGAGATTGAGAAGAAAGCCGGGGAACCACATTAATAGGTTAATTAATGAAGAGCTGGGGATACAATTTATCACCGTGTTTATGATTATTTATCTTCTTCATTCTTCCGATTGTTGTCTTCCAATGGAGTACTTAAAGCCAGCAGTGGAACATGGTGTAAAAAGAAAAAGATAACAGGTAACAGAAAATTCAGAGTTTTATCAAAGGGTCTCCTCTCTACCTAAAAGGTGAACCTGCCTTTTATCTTTTTAAATGTTGATACACCTATTGTTCATATCTCAGGTAACTGTGGTGTGGGAGCCTGATAGCAGATATCTTTGAATCCAACAGCTGCCAGATTATCACCCAGTCATACTGCTTGTATGATCATTTTTATTTTGGTCGTGTGACCATTTGACCTTTTCAGTATTGGGCATAATGCCATTTTCTAATGTTTGTAGCCTTGCAAATAGAAACATTATCTTTCCCCCAGTCCCTCAAGCATATAATATGCAGTTATTAATAGAGACAGCCACAGAGTTTGTCATACTTAGAGAGAAGAGCATTTTCAGAATGAAATATCCAAGTAATTCAAACAGGAGTTGGAGGTTCATCGAATCATACAACATAGAAGAAGGCCATTCAGCCCATCGTGGCTGTGTCGGTTCTTGAAAAGAGCAATGCAAGTAGTCCCATCCCCCTGCTCTTTCCCCATAGCCCTGTACATTTTTCCATTTCAAGTATTTATCCAATTCCCTTTGAAAGTTCCTGTTGAATCTGCTTCCACTGCCCTTTAGCAGTGTAATCCAGATCAGAACATTTCTCTGCATTAAAAAAAAAATCCCCTCTCTGGTTATTGCCAATTATCTTAAATCCGTCTCCTCTGGTTACCGACCCTCCTGCCAGTGGAAACAGTTTCTCCTTATTTACTCTATCGAAACCCTTCATCATTTTGAACACCTCGATTAAATCTCCCCTTAACCTTCTCTGCTCGGAGGAGAATAATCCCAGTTTCTCTAGTCTCTCCACATAACTGACATCCCTCATCCCTGGTACAGATCCAATAAATCTCCTAAGCAGCCTCTACAAGGCCTTCACATCCTCCTCAAAGTATGGTGCCCACAGAAGCCGAACCAGTGATAAAGGTTTAGCATAACTTCCTTGCTTTTGAACTCTACACCTCTATTTATGAAGCCCAGGAGCCTGTATGTTTTTATAACAGCTTCACCAACTTGTTCTACCACCGTCAAAGATGTGGCTACACTCACCCCCCGGTCCCTCTGCTCCTGCATGCCCTTTAACACTGTACCATTTAGTTTATATTGCCTCTCCTCACTGTTCCTTCCAACATGCATTAAATTTCACCTGCCATGTGTCTCCCCATTTCATCAGTCTGTCCATGTCCTCCTGAAGTCTGCTACTACCCTGCTCAACGTTTACTACATTTCCGAGTTTTGTGTCATTTGCAAACTTTGAAATTATACCCAAGTCCAGGTCATGAATATACATCAAAAAGACCAGTGGCCCAAATACTGACCCCTGGGGGACATCACTGCATACTTCCCTCCAATCTGAAAACCAACCAACCATTCACCATTACTCTCCGCTTTCTCTCTCAGCCAGTTTCATATCCACGCTGCCACTGCCCTTTGATCCCATGGGCTTCAATTTTGCTAACAAGTCTATTATGCAGCACTTTACAAACGCCTTTTGAAAATTCAGATACACATCAACAGCCCTACCCTTAATCAAGTTTGTCAGATACGATTTGCCTTTAACAAATCCTTGCCAGCTGTCATTTATTAACCCATGTTTTTCCAAGTGGAAAATTAATGTTGTCCCGGATTATGGTCTCAAAGTTCTCCCACCTGATAGTTAGGCGGACAGGCTTGTAGTTACTGGGTTTATCCCTCTCCCCTTTATTTGAACTGGGGTGTAACACTGCAACCCTCTGGCACCACTCCCATATCCAAGTTGGATTGAAAGGATAAGCAGAACGAGAAGGGCCATAACAAATGAAACATGTACTAACAGGTCTACTGTAGCATCACAGTCTGAGGATGTGCTGTTTGAAAGGCGAGTATTGTACCAAGTAATATGCAAATATTCTGCTATTAAATGGCAGCTGGAACTTGTGTTTTCTATGTATTTTTCAGGTCAGTTCGAGGCCAATTGCTTCTCAAATCTGCAATACCATTAGACTGGTACATGTTCTGAAAAAAAATGGCTTTAAGTGTGACGCCTGAACTCAATTGGAGTGTACTTTTTTGATGGGGGTGGATAAACAAATTGACTAAATTCATAAAACTTTAAAGAAAACTTAAATTAAATTTTGATTGTCCGGGTTGATAATGCACTCCAGTCCCCGCGGCCGGCACCGGTCACGGAAAACCTCAAGCATGCCGGCGGACACCGCGTGCTCCATCTCCAGGGCCACCCGGGCGCGAACATGGCCGTGGAAGAGAGGCAGGCAGTCGGGCCGAACGACCCCCTCGACCGCCCGCTGCCTGGACCAATTGATGGCTTTTTTGGCCAGGCCCAGGAGCAGTCCCACGAGGAGGTCCTCTGATCTGCCCGCTCCCCTCCGCACCGGGTGACCAAAGATCAGGAGCGTGGGACTGAAGTGCAGCCAAAAATCGAGGAGCAGCCCCTTCAAGTAGTGAAAGAGCGGCTGCAACCTCTCGCACTCCATATAAATGTGAAACACGGACTCCTCCAGGCCGCAGAAAAGGCAGGCGGCCTGGGAGTCCGTGAACCTATTTAAAACCATGTTGCACCGGACTGCTCCGTGCAACACCCTCCAGGCCAAGTCCCCAATAGAACAAGGGAGGACTCAATTGGAGTGTATTGTCTGTTGGTGGGGACGTTTCTCTACGTTGGAAATGGCTAGTTTTCTTTCTCTTTTGTGTGACTGCAATTTGCATCGGGGGCATCTGAAGTGCAACCGATATATCTCAGAAACCTCAATTTACCAATGGATTTCCCATGGCATGTCAGGTGATGTGTTCGTTTTATAAAGGAAAGCAGCATTACATCATGCGACCACAACGTGTTCTGTTGCGGAGGTGGAGTTGTGACCTCAGATTTCAAATTGCTGTGAAGTAGACACAAGTTGATGTCAGAATTTAATTGTTGTTTCATAAGGAAATTTCACAGTTTGGAAAGGGTGCTTGCTAATTTCAAGCTTCACGTCAAAAGCTTACTGGTTTTTATTTTTTAAAAGGTTGATTTGCATCTGGAACAAAGGGTTGTTATTTAGAGATTATCTTGTATCTGCATGCATTTTTGTTGTGCAACACAGACTGTAACAAGTCTCATATCACTGTTTTCTATTGATTTTACTTATCTCCAATTGAAAGAAAAGTTGCATTTATATAGCGCATTTCACAACTTCAAGACGTCCCAAAGTGCTGTTCAGCCAACTTGTTGAAGTGGAGTCACTGTTGTAATGTGGGAAACGCGGCAACCAATTTGTGCACAGCAAGCTCCCACAAACAGCAATGTGATAATGACCAGATCATCGGATTAATTAACGCTGGTTGAGGGGTAAATGTTGGCCAGGACACCGGGGAGAACGTCCCTGCTCCTCTTCGAATTAGTGACACGGGATCTTTTACATCCACCCAAGGGGTCAGACGGGCCTCGGTTTAACATCTCATCTGAAAGACTGCACCTCAGACAGTGCAGCACTCCCTCAGCACTGCCCTGGGAGGGTCAGCCTAGATTTTGTGCTCAAGTCTTTGGAGTGGGACTTGAACCCACCGCTTCTGACTCAGGCGAGAATGCTACCAACTTAGTCACGGCAGACAACGGAGACATTGTTGGGTGCTTAACTTTGAGACCCCTCCCCAGTTTTCAATTTAGGTTGCAACACTTTTAAAAAAAATTTTATTGCAGTCCCTAAGCCGGGCATCCATGAGCAATGTGCCCTTTCATTTTTATTTTAATTTTTTTTTTTTTTTTTTTTTTTTTTAAAAAGGTGTCTTCTTCTTAGACAGTCCTTCGGAACCGAGGATGACTTGCTTCCACATTAAAAATGAGTTCTCAGGTGACTGATGAGTCCAATGCGGGACCTGCAGTCTCTGTCACAGGTCGGGCAGATGGTAGTTGAAGGGGCGGGAGGGTGAGGTGCTTGGGTTGACGTGCGCTCCTTGCGCTTGGCTTCCGCTTGCTCCCGGCAAAGAGACTCGAGGTGTTCGGCGCTTTCCCGGATGCTTCTCCTCCACTTTGTGCGGTCTTGGGCCAGGGATTCCCAGGTGTCGGTGGGGATGTTACACTTTTTCAAGGAGGCTTTGAGGGTGTCCTTGGAGCGTTTCCTCTGCCCACCTGGGGCTCTTTTGCCGTGCCGGAGCTCAAAGTAGAGTGCTTGTTTTGGGAGTCTCGTATCGGGCATGCGGACAATGTGACCCGTCCATCGGAGCTGATCGACGCTTTGACCACGCTCAATGCTGGGGATGTTGGCCTGAGCAAGAACACCGACGTTGGTGCGCCTATCCTGCCAATGGATTTGCAGGATCTTGCGGAGGCAGCATTGGTGGTACCTCTCCAATGCTTTGAGGTGCCTGCTGTACATGGTCCATGTCTCCGAGGCATACAGCAGGGCAGGTATCACTGCTGCCCTGTAGACCATGAGCTTAGTGCCGGGTTTGAGGTCCTGGTCTTCAAACACTCTCTTCTTCAGTGTTAAAAAGGTGTGCAGCCCCTTTAACAGGCTGCGCAGCCCATTCAAATTTCCGTGCATGCGCAGTTTATCCATTTAAAAGCCGTGAGCTGGCTGCACAGGAACACCAGACCGCTGCATGGCCACGCAACTTAATGGGAACATTGTCCATGAGGCGCTGTGGGCCATCAGTAGCTCCACCACAATCTGTAACCTCATGGCTCAGCATATCCCTCACTCTACCATTACCATCAAGCCCTGGCTCAAGAAGAAGTGCAGAAAAAACATGCCAGGAGCAGCACCAGGTGTACCTGAAAATGAGGTGCCAACCTGGTGAAGCTAGAACACAGGACTACCTGCATGCTAAACAGCATGCTATAGACAGAGCTAAGCGATCCCATAACCAACGGATCAGATCACAGCTCTGCAGCCCTGCCACATCCAGTCGTAAATGGTGGTGGACTATGAAACAACTAACGAGAGGAAAAGTGAATATAGACTAGCCGTCCTGAAAGATAATACCCTGTAGTAAAAAGCTCCTAATGTTCAGCAAAGCACAACCCAACCTCTCACCAATTTTGCAAGAATCACAATTCTTTCCTATATTTTGTTTTTTAATTATGCAGCATTGATATTGCAGGAAAGAAAAGGGAACCGGAGAAGAAAGGGAAAGTGTTGCTTTATACCAGCAGTTCTATTCTCCCCCTGCTCCAGCTCAACGACATGCAACCATTTCTAGAATTAATTTAATTTCTCAGAAGTTATATTTCATCCTTTAATGCCATACTTATCTAATCAAGACAGTCAAGCCTGCACATTACAACTTTGTAATCTACTGAAAGGGAAAGAAAAAAAAAATCTTTACATGACTGCTTCATTTAATTAATGAGCTAAGCGGAGGCTGGAACTTCATTCTCAATGGCAAAAAATTCTATTTAGGACCAAGTGAGTATGTTCCAAACCACAATGACTCAAATAAAACAAAAGCACATACTTATTGTACTTTTACTTCAATATTTTAGTTACTGCACTGATATTCTTTCTCCAGAACTGGTTCAGTAGTCCTTGGTAAAATGCCTGCGATGCCCATAGTGAAAAACTAATATACAGAACACAGAATGTTCAATTGCCTCGAAACATTTTGGCCAAAGGATATGATTAAGTTCATTTTAACCTGTCCCTCTTTGCTGTAAAGTCAGCATGTGACAAGTTACAAATTGTGTTCTTCCCCAATGCCTTCAAGGTATTTGCTCCTGTAACCCTTCAGTTTGTAGATATTGAAAATTCTACTTAGAATGATCACCAATAGGGAATACAAGAAAAAATATTAGGATTGAAGATCAAGATAGTTTTGCATTGATGGTTTTGGTGAATATTCAAAAGGTTGATACAAACTTTTACACTTATGCTCATATTAAGGAATTGGTTGGGTTTTTGTTTATTTAGTTAGGCATTTTCTTTAGTGTAGGTGTCTCACCCAGAAAACAGTCATCTCTAAAAAAGGTATCCAAGAGTGACAAACCACCCTTCCAATTCTTTACCGAAGGGAATCAGAAGCTTGGACCTCAGCACATGAAGAGAATAGGTTGAGCCGGAGCTCAAGCCCACCTTGGCACTGTATGCCCTCACATAAATGCCTGGATGAGTGCAGCTCCAACACCATCCAGGACAAAGCAGCCCGCTTGATTGGCACCTCATCCACCACCTTAAACATTCACTCCCTCCACCACTGGCGCACCATGGCTGCAGTGTGTACCATCTACAAGATGCACTGCAGCAACTCACCAAGGCTTCTTCGGCAGCACCTCCCAAACCCTCGACCTCTACCACCTAGAAGGACAAGGGCAGCAGGGCGCATGGGAACACCACCACCTCCAAGTTCCCCTCCAAGTCACACACCATCCTGACTTGGAAGTATATCGCCATTCCTTCATTGTCGCTGGGTTAAAATCCTGGAACGCCCTCCCTAACAGCACTGTTGGGAGTAACTTCACCACACGGACTGCAGCAGTTCAACACCACCTTCGAGGGCAACTAGGGATGGGCAATAAATGCTGGCCTCGCCAGCGACGCCCACATCCCATAAACAAATATAAAAAAATTAAATAAATAAAACTTGCATTTATACCTGACCTGAGAGTGCTTAATTTAGATTGGGGGCCTCAAGCAGAAGGTGTTCTATTCCCCAGCACCAACATCCCTCACCAGGTAATCT
Organism: Somniosus microcephalus; assembly: GCF_052327205.1. Taxonomy (NCBI): domain Eukaryota; kingdom Metazoa; phylum Chordata; class Chondrichthyes; order Squaliformes; family Somniosidae; genus Somniosus; species Somniosus microcephalus. The sequence continues at coordinate 24,924,988 of NC_140996.1, read as the reverse complement.
TTCATATCCAAAGGCAGCTAAAAAATTAGGAGTAGTTTAAACATTTTGTTCGGTCCCAGTAATATCAGGGATAATAAACGTTTTTTGGATATTATTTCAACAATTTCTCTAGTAACAGGTACAGTGGGTAGGAGGATTTAACAATTCCAAAACAGTACATGTGAACTAAGGAAACAATATTAAATAAGGTGCCTTAAATTTCAGCTACAGATAATTTGGTGCTCATACATTGTTGAGCTTAGTATGCGCTCCAATGACATTATCTCAATTATGTTCTTAGCATTCACGCTTAAAAAGCAACTTTAATCTCGGATTTCAAATAAAAAAGTTTCCCCCTTCAGTTCTCCTCCCCTGAAGATGGTAACTTATCCTGAAATTTAGCTTAAGGTAGGTACTCCTGGATTCTTGCTAGCAAACAACGATGGTTCTGGAAATAACAAAAGAATGATCTCCAGAAGCTAAGGATACTTCCTAGGCTATTAGTAGATTAACTATGAGAGGTGACCAGTGGAGGATGCTACCAGAATCTAGAAGGCTGAAGAGAAATGAAAAACAACACTTGAAAAGCCAAATTGGATAATATTTTCTGCCACTTAAGTGCCAGAATGCAATAATCTTAGGTTCCGAAGGGCCAAGATTGGCCACTCTCAAGGGAGAATAGTTACCGGGCTACTTAAGACAGCTCTTTGATACTGGAAAAATGGGAGCAAGGATTTGCTTAACATGTGGATGGTTGGAATAGGTATTTGTTTGTGGTCATTGACAACTCCAAGACTATAATAGGTAACCATTTTATCAGATGAGGATTTTAAAAGGACTTGGAAGGAACATGTGCACCGCTCAAGCGCACTTCAAGCACTAACCCATACAAAAAGTGTGTGAAATCCGCCTGATTATTAAAAGTGCCAAAGTAACGTTACTGGAAAAGAGCAAAGAAAAATGAGCAAGTATTGTAGGAGTTGCCTTAGCACATTCGGCTGTTACAGCCACCCAGGGATGTAATTGATCGAGCAGCCAATAATTGTTTTGTTTGGTAGTTATGGCCATGTGACTAAAGTGATGGGCTAGAAATCCATTGGGTTTTTTGCCCAGGTTCACTTCCTGCTGACTACTGGTGTCCTCGTGAACTAGTAACCCAAGAGGTCATAAGTTCAAATCCCACCATGGCAAGTTGTAAAACTGATTTTAATTAAAAACTTCATAAGTGATATTAAGATAGCTAGAAACTAACTGAGATACAGCAATGTGCAATAATCTTGTCCAATTGTAACCCAATGTTTTAACAAACAAGTTCGGTCATATCTCCCCACAACCACCACCCCTCCCCAGCCACCCTATATCTCTCCAGACATTGTTCTAAACACCCGTAACCCTGCAGTAACCTCACTCATTCCTCACGTGAAAAACCAAGATATCATGAGAGGTCAGTGATCAGCAATCAGGAACAGGAACTGTGGCTGATTTTTCATTTTCTTAGCCCAGGAGTATTTTTTTTTTTTAAATTCATACATGGGATGAGGGCGTCGCTGGCAAGGCCAGCATTTACTGCCCATCCCTAATTGCCCTCGAGAAGGTGGTGGCGAGCCGTCTTCTTGAACCGCTGCTGTCAGTGTGGTGAAGGTACTCCCACAGGAATTGAAGCTAATAGTAACCTCCCAAGTCACTGCCCAGGGCGAGATCAATTAACGTAGCAGAGACCAGGATTGAAACCTTCTGGCCTGTATTGCTTGGTAACATGTGACAAGATTAAACTTTGGTCATTGCAATTCAGAATATTTTCTTTGTTGATAGATACCAACCGTTGGTAACATTTGTTACCGGGAGGGGAAATCACCACACATACCTCAGAGATACTTCAATCCAACAGGCTCAGATGGGAGGAGTATTAGAAATATGGTGATGAATTCAAAAGAATGAAGGCTGCACCTAAAAGGTAAACGTCTTGAAATTTTACTCTCCTTACCTCATACACCTGTAGCATCTCTAGAACGCAGAAAAGCCTGCTCAAGTTATCATTGTTTGTGCATAATGCAGCCCTTTCAGTATAGCTGCTCAACAAGGTGGCTCATGTGGTGGCCACCATTTCAGTGACATGCACGTCAAATCTACCAGAGACCTCAGGTCACAACACTCTACCAAGCAGTTTGGAAATCAGGTGGGAGCGAAAGAAACACGACTACATCTGAGAGGGCAGAAAGAACTGGGGAACTCATTCAAAGTCCTTAGCCCATCTAACATGGAGACAGCAGCCCATATTTTCCGATGCCTACGGGTGTGTACGTGCTGTGTACACACCTGTAGGGACATCGGAAATGCCAGTTTCAGGCAAGAATGCTCTTGACAGATCGGACGCCTGTCCTGGAGAGTTCCGCTTTCTGCAGAACCTCCGCCCGCTGAAAACACTTTTTAAAAACTTACGCCTGGTAAAAGCAGGCATAAGGCCTGCTTTTACCGGCATAAGAGTTTTTAAAAGTTTTTTTTTTGTTTTTTTTTTAATTCTCACTCATTTATAGTTTAAAAAATAGATTTAAAAAAAAGTTTTTTAGCCCCATAAAAAACTAATTATTTTTTCAAAAAATTAAATTGTTTAAAATATTTAATTTAATGTAATTTTAACTCATTTTAATAATCTGATTTTAAAATAAAATTATTTAATGTTTTGATGTGTTTTTGGGGTGATCTCCATTCATTTATTTGACAGGTCTGTCTGTCAAAAGTATGAACAGGATTCCCTTCTCCAATGGCTCGCCTGGCCCACGTGATCCACTGGACGCTTGCGAACCGCCTGCGACCCTGGGATACGTGCACCCTGCGCATTTGGACTGTGGAGAAGCCCAGCATCGGAAGTGTCCGGACCTCGGGAGCCCTCAGGTAAGAGCGTAGATTTTTTCCCCGAGAGGAGGCATCCACACGCAGAAAGCCTCCTATCGGAAATTACGGGCCAGTGTGTTGCAAAATGGTGAGATGGTGAATGGAAAGAGGGGGCAATGACTTCTGCTGAAACTCTGCAACCACATTAGACAAGCATTTAGAATACGAATGGAAACATGGCCAGAAGGTTGGGCCCCATCACTATTAGGTTCACAAATACTTGTCCTTGCCTAGAGCTGAAAACAATTTTCTACAACAGCATCTTTAAGCTAACAGCAGTCTTGCACTTATCATATTAAATTACTATATTCAAGAGTAAGCTTAAAATAGCAAACTCCTAAAAAAAAAACAGGAAAATATGAGCCGTTGTTCCAAGCAGCTTCTAGCCTCTCTCCATAGGTATGTAAAAAGTCCTGAGTTGCTGCCACATTTATTTATAAATGAATTGGCGTCCAACCATGAACTGAATGAGAACTTGCATGCTCCGATCTTTGTATTAAATGTGATAATATTAAAACAAAACTCGAGAAGTAGCAAGCTTCCTGAAGCGATTACGTGCAACGTATAGTGTAGGGAATGAGAGTTTACTAACCTCTTCCTCCAACCATCACCCCAGCCACCACCTCTCCCTCCCCCACCCCCCGCCCCCCAAACCCAAAACAAAATCAGCCAGCTCTCTCTTCAATATTCTGAGTTCCAAGCCAGCTTGGTTCAAAAGCTACTTCTCGGGCGACAAGAGAAAAGATTATAGCACAGAATTTCATCCCCCTGTCCCTTGAAGCATCATGGAACTTTTGCACAAGCATTCTCCACGAAGCATTTACAAGATTTTTCACCAGCAAGCCACGAGAATCTGGAATGAAGACCAACTACCCGGCTTTCTCTCTTTGTAAAAAAAGGGTACGGTTTTATTGCAAAAGGAGACACAAACACATTAACATTATGAAAAATGGTATACAACTATTCTGACTCATCTCTCAAAAGGTGGCTTGGCAATAGTAGGTAATTTATCTTCAAATTAGAAAAGAAAGGCTTGCATTTCTATAGCACCTTCACGACCACTGGAAGTCCCAAAGCGCTTTACAACCAATGAAGCATTTTTTGAAATGCAGTCACAGTTATAATATAATTAGGGACAAGAAAATATAAAATCCGGAACAGGAAAATACCATTTGGCTCTTCAAGTCCAGTCCATCTAGAGTCCATGTATTATTCAATCAAGCACCTTTACCACCACTATTTGATCAGATAATAGTAAATTTCCTCATCTCCCCACATGCTGTTCCCCAGGCTAGATCAGTATAAGCCTCGATTCCTTTTCTCAATAGCTAACTACTTAGCTCCCTTTTGAAGGTGTCAATAGCCCCTCAAATTCAACAGCTATCTCTGGGAGTTTGCTCCATGTGTTAACTATCCTAACACTCGGAGGGTGGGGGAGCAGGCAAAGAGAAGTTTTTGCTAATCTCGAACTTTGAAAGAAAGGATGGACTAGCAAACAGAAACTTTAAAAAAAGTTACTATATGATTTACCAGACAAGTACTATAAATTATTTTTACAACACTAACTTACCAGACCAGCTATTGGTGTGGCCAGGCGGTTGATCTTTTTACTGACACCTGGTTTTATCTTGTTAACTAGTCTGGAAAGAGGGGGGGAAAAAAAAAGTGTAGTTATTCATCCACATTATAAAAAACATAATATTGCATGGTTATAATAAACAATACACTGATCTTTTTCAGTATGCACAACTAAACGTTCATACACAATTAATTTAAACCAGACCAAACATGGGCCAACATCAAGCATCACTTCACATTACAGATATTTCAAAAGTAATTAAGATTTTCCTGAATTTTGATGAAATGTTAACAAACTGATGAGTTCATACATTGGGGATGGACGCAAACCTGTTACTTAGCAGAGAACTTTGTTTAGACGTTTGATTTTGGTAGCTATACTAGCAAGCATTAAAACAATTTGAAGGGAGGGGAAACCCTGTTTGAGGTGACGAGCTAGCCTCTGAATGGGGCTTACTGTAGTTTCATGCCTATGTAGCAACACTGACATTATCTACAAGTGTCGATTTAGGTGGCAAGCCATCAAGATGGGTTACAGTAACATAGATGGAAATGAGACACAATAGCAGGGTGCCACAAATGGCACAGAAAAGAAACACAATTGTGCCATTGCAGTTGGAGAAAAAGATGGGCAAGATGAATTGGTTGGGCCACCTTTACAATGGAAAACATTTCACGAGTGCAAGCTTGGAGTCCACCCAGAAACTGAGCACGAGGTAAAGCAGTTTGTCGAGGAAACATAAAAGACTTAACCAGTGATCACTGGGCAAAAGTACAGCAAACTGTGCAGAATAAAAATAGTTCCAAAGATTGTTGAAAAATGACCCGATAATGGATGCGCTGTTTTATGAATGACAGAAACTTTGCATTAGAACAAATCTGACAGGACCTGCCAACAATTACAAGACAAATCTGGTAATGTACCAGCTACATTACAAGACTATGCAGTGTGATTATCCAAGTGAACAGGTAATGTGAACAAAATTCTTGTAGATTATCAGGTGCATACCAACACGGTGAATGAAAAGGGAGCTCTACTGTTTCCATTCAGCCTCAGATAGGCAACTTAATGCTAAACAGAAACAGTAGAGCTATTAGTGCCGGACGAGATAAGAACTGTGTGGCCAGACGTCTCGCTGTTTAAAAAACTTTCACGGACGCTCTCCATGTCATTCAACAGGAACCAATAAGCAGGTCATCAGGCAATCCAACACTGATTTGGTCATATCAGTTGAGTGGAAGCCATGGAGACAGTTGTGGAAATATTCAAGGACATGTTGTGAAGGCGTTACCACAACTGGTTTTACAAGGGTAATTATAAACTAACAGCATTCTACAGATTCTGCTCTGTGAAAGGCTGCAGTGAATACAGGATGCACAATAGCAAATCCAAACAGAATTAGCTAGAGGTTTTTAAAAAATGCTGTGGCTTTAAAATGATGGATGGGAGTAAGGATCGTCTTTCTGATAATGTTCTGTCTAGCGTCCCAGAATTAAGCTCAAGCTGTTGGATTTACAGTAAACTAACGTTAATGGGAACACCCTTTTTTTTTTGCTCGCTCATTAGCTTAATTACCCTGATAAATCTGGGTATGTGCACCAGTATTTTCCTCTCTCAAAAACTTGGCTCGGGAAAATTGTACAGACATGTTCCTTCACTGACAGCAGTCATGAAGCATTTTGTTAATTGTACGATTCATGGCATGCAATTGAAATGACAGTTTAAAAATCATAAATGTGTGTTTTGTGATATTTATATATATATATATATAAATAAATAAGAGAGCAACATTTTGCCCCCTGGAATGTGGAGGAGGAAGAGACCAATACAGAGACTCTATTTGGGGATGCATGCCAATAGAGGAAGTTAGGTAATATAGCTATTTAACCTGCATACAATAATGCATAAATATTCGTTGTTTGAACTTGGCTGCACAATTGGGACAAATTAGCCTGGCCCATTCCCAAAACAATATTTTCTGCATTGGACCAAAGAGCACAAATCCCCACTTTACAAGAATACTAGATATTGATGATATATGCCTGGTTCTCACAATCAGGCTCCAGAATCTCCTACTAATGAACCAAAGGTTGGGGGGGGGGGGGAAAGAGAGGAGAGAGAAAAAGAAAGACTTGCTGATTTTATGTGCATACCAAAAGAAAATCTCTCTCGCACTTGAGCCAGACAGTCAGAGAATTGAAGCAAAAACTAATCTGCTTAATTTCTCCCCTCAGGAAGATGGTTAGGGAGATGGCTACTGGTTAAATTCTATTGTGATCCCAATAATACACATTGATCTGTGGTAGACGAAACAACGATTAAACACACTGCGAAGCAAAAGGAAACCTAATACTCAAAGCTTACTTTCCCTACATACATACATACACAAAGCAGCAACACCAAACCAGTTTATTTGTTACTCAATGGTACACATTAATCCAGATCAGTGTCTGCACGCACCTTCAAGCGCTCAAACTTTTACATAATGCCAGGAAAGCAAGATTTGAAGGAAGCAACATTTTTATTTTTAAAAATTGGTTCTTTTGCAACTATTTTGATCAATGGCAGTGGAGTAATTTTTTCCATCTTTTAATTTTAATCCCTGAAAGCACCAACTGATGCTGTGGCACAGTTCTCCAAGCACTGGTGGCCCATCAGTACCTATTTAAATAAAGAGTGGAAATTGCGAGCAGTCTATTGAACTATAGGAGCCATCGCAATCATGCCCAATCGTCCCCTCACCCAGCATTAATTGACTGCGGTCAGAAGTAGGAACACAGGATTAGTGAGGGTGATGTCAATTATAGCACCTTTCTTGCCAATAAGATCAGCTAACTGAGCACAGATTGAACCCAACACCTTCTGAAACTGTAAAGTTTTCTATATGCAGTGGTATTGATCCAGTGACTTGGAAAAATAATGTTTCATCCCTGTAATATATTAAACAAATTGTCAAGAGTTCCAGGCACAAATTAGGGAAAAAAATTGGATGCATTTTCAGCATCCAAGCATTCTTTATTGTAAAACTTGACCAATGTGGTCAATAATGGCTAAAATGTTTGTTGCTGGACAGGCAAGTTGCTGCAATGTGCAAGAAATGTAAAGCTGGAAGGGTATTTTCATTGGATGGTAATTAGGAGAGGAATTGTTGGGCACAGGTGCTGCCCCAGCATCTAAAAGCCCATGTCCTCCCAGTCCTGGGGATGGCAAGGCTGACCATAGCACTGCCAATTGTCAATGGGCACCTAGCTAAGCTCAGATCAAGGAACATAAAAGGAACCTTCGTTGACCATTTGTTTCTGTATCAGACCACACAGAGACAAGAGCAAGCCTTTGGCTTTGTGGTAACAATCCTGCCTCTGACTCAGAAGGTGCAGGGTTCAAACCCCGCTCCGAATTATGGGTTGACGCCCAGTGGGCTACCCACATCCGGTGGGTGTGGGCACCCTGCCCTCATCGTATGGGCTGTGGAAGCCCGTAAAACGCTAACTTTGTATAGCACTTTCCACCCTAACGGCTGGTATACAGAAGGAGTGTTCAGGTCACAGTCTGTCAGACTGCAAATCCTTCTATGATTCCATGCTATTTTCCAAGGGAAGAGGGTGAAGATAAGAAATAAACAATCACACAGATTCATGCACCATGACAATGAAGGCAGGCACATGATTCTCAGCGGTTGACAGCAGAAGGAGGTGTGGTGCAGAGGAACTATACACAGTATACAATCGGATTCGGTGGGCTGGATTTTGTCAATGGGGGCGGGACTGCTGGTGATAGGGTTTCAGTCCCGCCCCCAACGACGTCCGGCCAACCCACACTATTTTCCCTTGATTGAGCTCGTTAAGCTAGCCCTGTGGGTTTAGCAGGTCAAATAAGGGAAAGCCGGTGACAGATGACGTCAGCGAATGATGTTTCGTCTGTCAAAAAATTTTTGACATGTGAATTGTCAGCGTTTGACAGCTTACCTTCAGCGACTGGTGCACAAGGACACCCAGGTCTCGTTGCACTTCCCCTTTTCCCAATCTATTGCCGTTCAAATAATGTCTTCCTGTTTTTGCCACCAAAGTGGATAACCTTGCATTTCTCCACATTATATTGCATCTGCCATGCATTTGCCCACTCACCCAACCTGTCCAAATCATACTGGAGTTTCTCTGCATCCTCCTCACAACACACACCCAGCTTTGTGTCGTCTGCAAACTTGGAGATATTACATCTAGTTCCCTTGTCTAGATCATTAATATATATTGTGAATAGCTGGGGTCCTAGCAGGTGGTTAAGAAGGCATAAAAGTGCCTTATCTGAGGAAGGATGTTCTTGCCATGGAGGGAGTACAGCGAAGATTCACCAGACTGATACCTGGGATGGCAGGAATGACGTATGAGGAGAGATTGGGTCGATTAGACTTATATTCGCTAGCGTTTAGAAGAATGAGAGGGGATCTCATTGAAACTTATAAAATTCTAACAGGACTAGACAGACTAGATGCAGGAAGGATGTTCCCGATGGCGGGGGAGTCCAGAACCAGGGGTCACAGTCTAAGGATAAGGGGGAAGCCATTTAGGACTGATGAGGAGGAATTTCTTCACCCAGAGAGTGGTGAACCTGTGGAATTCTCTGCCACAGAAGGCAGTCGAGGCCAATGTATTAAATATATTCAAGAAGGAGTTAGAGATATTTCTTAAGGCTGAAGGGATATGGGGAGAAAGCAGGGACAGGATACTGAATTTGGATGATCAGCCATGATCTCATTAAATGGCAGAACAGGCTCGAGGGGCTGAATGGCCTACTCCTACTCCTATCTTCTATGTTTCTATTGACAGTAAGAATAGAAAAGAATTCAACAGAAGATGACTAGAGATAATTAGCTTACATCAGTAGAAAACTTCAAAGGATAAACCACGAAAAAAAAGTATAAAAATATGGAACTTTCAGATAGGAAATCAGAAGTCGCTGGAAGGGGCAAGCGATTCTCAACTTCAGAGGCAGGCTCTGTAAGTTTTTAACTCTGAGTCTCGGGGATCAAGAGATACTCTTATTTGATTTTGGTGGATATCCTGGATTAAGAATAAGAAATGTAAAAATGTAACAAAGTTAAGATTTGAGAATAAGGATCGCTGAAAAGAATTGTAAGCTATTTGTATTTTGAACTGTTAAAGTTGCAAATGACTCACCAGCTGTTAACTACATGTCGGTTCTTTGAGACAATTCTAAAAATATATAGATTTATTAGAGTATTTCTGTATCAAACTCGCGAACTCAATCTCCGTACACTCTTTTGTGAGGAGTTGCAGAGTTCTCGGGGGGGTTTTCCGGACCCTCAATATCCAGAAGGTTACAGTCTAGTTAAACTTATTAAAAGTGCTATCTGGAAGATGGTAACATCTTCAAGTCACTCCTTTCCTTTAGAGAGAGATAGCCTGGACCTTTAGACCCAATTAAGCATCTTATAGAATTCGGCTATCTCTAACTTTAGTTGAAGGTGAATGTCTGGGGAATACACCTGATCTGGGGTAGCCCGAAAAGGGCTAGGACTAGTAATTATCCCTTCACTATTTCCTTAGCAGAAATCAGATGGCTGCTGCATCTGAGAATGCAGCAGCCATTGTCATCTGCCATTGTGATGAGGCACCTCTGGATCCCCAAGGGTTGAAGCCTGCAGGAAGAAGCAAAAGGTAAGGAAATTTTCTACACTCTCCTCAAACTTACCTCTCCACACTTGCACCCACTCACCTCCACAGCGGACTTTTTGACCCCTCTCACCCCCGCAGACCCACTGCTTGCCTCGCTGACCCTAGTGAGGTTTCCTGACATCAGGAAGCCCGCACTTGCAGGGGTAAAATGGGGAAGAGTCTCAAAACTGCCCGTTAACAGGCAGTTAATTGGCTCTAATGCCCTTCCCGCCTCGAGGAGATGGGTCCCTGTGCGAGTCGGAGACCCGCCTCCCGGGAAGATGGCATGGAGGCGGGTTCGGTACCTGCGCCCAGTTTCTGCCATTTTTCCGGCAGTCCCGCCTCCATAGGGCTGGCAAAATTTCCCCCCAGTATCTTGATTTGGAATCACCCAGGGTATGTGGAAAAGTCTGAAAAAATATACAATTAAAGGCCACAAAGACTCTCCTTTAGCTGTGATCTGCTTTTAACACCAATATACTTTGTACCAATCAGTATACCGATTATGTCCTAAAATTAAATGCATAGTTCCAGAATTAAGTTGAAGGACAGCACGGTGGCATAGTGGTTAGCACTGTTGCCTCACAGCGCCAGGGACCCGGGTTCGAATCTGGCCTCGGGTGACTGTCTGTGTGGAGTTTGCACATTCTCCCCGTGTTTGCGTGGGTTTCCTCCGGGTGCTCCGGTTTCCTCCCACAGTCCAAAGATGTGCGGGTGAGGTTGATTGGCTATGATAAATTGACCCTTAGTGTTAGGGGGATTAAATACGTGGGGATAGGGTGGGATATGTGTTGGTGTAGGGGTTACAGGGATCGGGTGGGATATGTGTCAGTGCAGGCTCGATGGGCCGAAATGGCCTCTATCTGCACTGTGGGGTTTCTGTGATTTCTGTGAAAGTTGATTTATATAAAACTCTGCTGATAAGGTTATGTTTTTTTTTTAAATTCAGTCAACATTTAGTCACTTTGTTGTTTGAAACGGTGTTTATTCAAACCTCTGAGATGAGCAACAGTACAAAGGTCTTTTATGTACTCTGATCCAGATTGATCCACAAAAGGCACGTCTGTGGAACCAGACAGAAATTTCTTTCGCAATGGAAAGATTTTGCTTGCAATTGTTTCTTCCTGCTTTATAATGCAACGGCTGCACAATGAAACAAGTTAAAGACCAACTTGCTCTTCAATCATAGCGCGGGGAGCAGGCAGAGGCAGGCAATGTTATGGAGGTGAAAGTAGGCAGCAATGTTCCCTCTAATGTTTTTTGTACTGAGCGGTCCATGAACTCCTTTGAGCGCGACCTTTTCGTCAGTGGGCCACTTTTACAGCAACAACTGTCACAACTACAACAACTGTCACTACAACAACTTTTACTACTACAACAACTTTTACTACTACAGCGAATATACCGTAATGCCATATTGCCACACCATCTCAAATCATGAGACAATCAATCAGACAAGGTTCAATACAGGTTTAAAATAACTTCTCTGTTTTTGAATTCTATTCCTCTAAAAATGAATCCTAGTGCTTTATTTGCACTTTTATGGCTTTTTTTAAACCTGCGTTGCTACTTTGTGATTTGTGAAGGTGTGCCCCTAGATCCCTTAGCTTCTCTGCTCCATTTAGATTCTCACTTTCCAAGGAGTAGGTCACCTCCTTATTCCTCCTGCCAAAATGCACCACCTCACACTTATCTATATTGAAATAAATTCATTTGTCATTTATATGCCCATTCTGCAAGTTTGTTTATGGTTGAATTAAAAGCTTTTAGTCAGTCACGTACAAATGCTATTTTTTTAAATTACTTGTCAGAAATGACTAGGATATAAAAGAACTGCATAATAATGCATTTATACTTAATAAACGTCACTCAATTACACAGTTATGCCTTGACAAACAATCCAAAAGTCCAAGGTGAGCTGAAAAAGACATATCTATTTGTGCAATTTGTATTAATTAAGTTTTCAAATGTTTTAGCCCATCCCTCATGTCACTATAGCAATGACTACACAAGCAGCAGGAGCAGTGGCTTCCTATGGCACAGACGTGCTGGATGTCCAAATAAGTAATTAGAATATTAATCACAATGCAACCAGACAACCAAGTATAAAGTGCTGTAGTTCTTTAGTTTACAGTATTCAAAAGAATTGAACAATTACGGGTATCCGTATTTTCAACTTCAATCACTTCTATTAATAAATGTTGTCTTCTTGAACCAGCACACCCCCGCCACGTAACATGTCAGAAATGCAGCACTTATTCACAAGTGCAGAAAAACACGTTCACAATTTGCATCACCGAATTAAAAACAAAAAGCAGGAAAAGCTATGATTTAACAGAAATAAGCATTCCTCTTTCTTCCAGGACAGGAGAACCAATCAGGCTGACTTGGAAATGTTTACTAAAATGTTGACGTAAAGATGTTAATTTATAAATTTCACTTCTAGGCCTAGAAATTGGGTTGGGGCGCCAAAGTCGCCTGAGCGCAGGATTTTAGCGCAGCGTTCAAGGCTTTAGTGATCGTCAGATATTCAGTTTCATTGCCCCTAGAGGGAGATGGGGCGAGGCTCGAGGCGCTCCGCGTCCCTCTTAGGGCGCTGAAACTGAATATCGCAGCGCCACACACTGCGGCACGGCACGCTGCGGTACTGCAGGCCTTCCTCCCATTGTTAAGGGGGAGGGGCCTGCAACAGCGCGATCCCCGCTCGCGAGTGCCGGCAAACGAGCCCGGCACCGAGGAGAAGTGCCGGGCTCTCGGGAAACAGCCGGCAATGCCGCGGGGGGGGGGGGGCAGGGTCAGGAGGCCGGGGACGGAGGTGCTGGCAGGCGGCCGCCGAAAAAGGCGGCCGCCCCGCACCTCCACCTTAATTTGCGCCACCATTAGCGCCCCTGCTGAATATCGCGGGAGGCGCAGCCAGTGGCGCTACTCACCCAATTTTTCCCCCCTAATGTTTTCCTCTCAAACATTCTCCACAATATTAATCCCTGCTCTTATCACAAAGTGTTGAATTATTTTAGGTAATTCACAATTAACTAGCGAGAAACAGAATTCATTGTACTCTCAATTTTTAATCTCTGATTTCAAACATTTATACCAAATCGAAATTGTACATTATCTGTGTCTTTCTCAATAAACAAATAGAGCTTTCTTCTAAAGTAGTTTCCTGCAATTTTTATACATTACATAACTCTTGTTACAATTAACACTCCACTAAATGTTTAAGAGGAAATCTATATTTACATTATTCCTGGGACTGGTTTGGACTATAGAACAGACAAACAAAATAAACTAGTTTGTGTTTTTCCCCTTTTTTGGTTCTCTTCCTAAATGTCTTAATGATATATATATATATTTTTTTTTTTTTTTTCTTTTTTTAAAGTCAATAAAAAGTAATATGCAACTCGGACAAATCCTCCCCTCCCCCTCCTCAACACCATGGTTGTATGTTTGTGTAAAGCCACTCACTTCACTCGATCGCTCAAAATCAAATTGAGAAATTTCAATTTTAAAATGTTTTAAGCAATTCAGAGCCTCTTTAAAAGCATTTGGACTTCAAGACCTGGTTGAAACTTGTTTGGATAAGGGGAAAATTAATTTTTGCTTGTTTCTTACAAATTCGAAACTTGGAGGGGGGGGGGGGTTTTAAACACTCATTTTAAGTGAAAAGTTCATTAAAAATCTTTAAATTCTTTCAAGTCTCATCGCAGCTTTCACAGAAGAAGTTGCTCCAAGTTTCTCTTTCCCTCTTCAATGCTGTCGTTAAACAGACAACAAAAAATAATAAAACAAACTCTGAGAAGTTGTTTCCTTTTTCTGCTCCCGTTCCCTCCATCTCTCAGACTCCAAGGTACAAACGGGGGCACAAACTTCTTCCCCTCTCTCTCAACATGATTTAAAATAACCCCAATAAACTCTTTCAAAAAGGGGAAAATGCCTGGCAAAATTTAACTGGAACGTTCAACATCGCTTTCCTGTATTATTATTTTTTTTTTTTTTTCCGGCTTTAAACAATTTTCTGAATTTTTTTTTAGTTTCACCACAGGCCTAAAAATTGCATTAGCCTCCTTCTAGCGGCCATTGTACAGGTTTTGCACCTCCATTGGTGTTGTTCCAAAGTGCGGCCGCTGCCTAGTCCCCAGGAACGGACTACATGTGACCCCCTGGACTTGTCTCCCCCCCTCCCTCGCGTCTCCCCCCCTCGCGTCTCCCCCCCATCGCGTCTCCCCCCCTCCTCGCCCCATGTTCCCCTCGCTCCCATTCTCCCTTGCGCCCAGTGGCCCCATCCCCGTGTCCCCCTCTCCCTTTTGAAACGATGCCACACAAGCCATTAGTCCACAAAGTAGGCAGGCACAGAGTCGGAGGCTTCTGAGGTGGTCTGAAAATGAGCTAAAAACACACTTTTTTTTTTTTTTTTAATGGAAGTGGAGAAAGAAAGTTTTAAACAGGCAAACCAACTATCATGGGACTCTGATAGGTTTGGCACAATGCACAATAAATGGCTCAAGTCTACAGGACACAGTACAGGAGAATGAGCGATTGGAGGCATTGGTGCATGGCTCATTAAAACCAACAGCATTGTGTGCAGAAACAGAAAGGAAAGCATAATCAGAATTGGAGATCTTCAGCCAGTCAGATAGAGTACAAATCCCAGGAGGTGAAGATTATGTACAAGTTTAGTCACATCTCGAGTACGGTGTCCAATTCTGGTCACCATACTGCAGCAAGGCTATCTAGCGATTCAAGGCAGTGCAGAAAAGGGCAACCAAACTGATATCGAGCTTAAGGCACCTGAGCTATGGAGGAAGGTTTAAAGGCTGTGGGAATGCTTATTCTGGAGAAGAACAGTCCAAGCTACTGAGAACAGATACATTGAACCCAGATGTAATGTATTAATATATTGCCACAAACTCTAGAACCAAGGGAAACAGACTCAAGATTACAGGGAAGGAGCACAGTTCAGATTTAAGTACAGTAAACTCTTGTTTAAATGGCACTTTATCATCCAGAATACTTTAATAACCGGTAGAACAGATATATCTCAATACAAAACAACACCTCAATAACCGGTAATCTTGCCGATTCTACCATACATTTATCGGAACATTCTGCAGGTGAGTACCCAATTATACAGTACATTTCTTGGTTTTTTATTTTTGTTTGTTAAAAATTGCCTTGGTAGGTATACCTCTCTGTTATCCAGAATTTTTCATCAACTGGCACCATCCTGGTCCCGTAAGTGCCGGATAAGAAAGAGTTTACTGTTCTTTATGCAAAAGGTAGTAAGCATGTTTAATGGACTGCCCAGGGAGGCAGACAGTATGGAAACATTGAAGGGCGAGTGAGTGATTCAGAGGTATTTGCTTTTGGGACCAGCCAAATGGACTGCAGTCTTTTCCAGTCCTGTACATTCCAATATTCCCAAATTTGGGAATACAAAATTCATAAGTGATTAAATTTCTAGAGAGCCAAGTCTCATTAGCATTTTAAATTGAAATTACATTGAGAAATATTGAGGCCAGAGGTTAATTATGTTCAATTTCACAAGCAAATGTTAAGTGAAAGTTTTCTCCACTTTTAGCAAGAGTTTTGTAACATTTGCATATTGAATTATCATTGGCCCGCAGGCATCTGTAAGGAATACCTATTATATTCACATGTGATCACATGCTGAGTTGTCATTGGCCTGCAGGCATCTGTAAGGACTGCTATTGTTTGGAAGACCCAGGGGGTCCTAACTCCATCTTGTCCACAAGGTGCTGTATTGATTGAGAAAGCTTACAGACCTGATGCTTCATTAAAAAAGAGTTTAAATTGTAATACTCCATTGTCCTGCAATTTATTATTTTTGTACAAAGTGTGCAAAACAAGACACAGTGTCAGAAGTGGGATTTGAAATGGACATCGTTGGAGCTCCTTTCCCTCGAATGAATTGGGAATCTTTGAACTTACCTAGAGAATGGAGCAAGTTCAAGCAACACGTGGAGTTAATGTTCTCGGGTCCGTTGAAAAGAGAGGAAGAAAAATGCAGCTACTTACTCCTATGGATCGAAGAAAAAGGGAGACATTTTTAACACATGGTCTCTCACCGCAGATGAATCAAAAAGGTACTGAAAAGTTATTTTGACCGTTTTGAAGGATATGTGATGCCCAAGACAAATACGATATTCGCTAGGTACAAGTTTCAGGAGAAAGTACAAGGAGCTAGTGAGTCGTTTGATCAGTTCGTGACAGAGTTAAAACTACTGGTAAAAGACTGTGCATATGTAGATAAAGATGAGATGGTCAGAGACCGCATCGTGTTTGGAATACATTCAGCTAAAGTGAGAAAAACTTTTGAATGTTGGGTCCGGGCTAACGCTGGACAAAGCTATGGACATAGCTAGATCGCACGAGATAGCCCAAGCACAGTTGAAAACCATAACCGGCGCCAGCTCACGTGAACAGACAGTGCACGCAGTTAATAGACACACACCAAAGAACACCGCCCAGAGAGCGTGTTTCAGAACAGAAAAGAACAGCGAGAGTTCTAAAAATGGGGGACACAGACATAAAACGCTTCAAAAACTGTGGATATTGTGGAAACAACTTATTATGTCCGTGTATAATGGAGACACGGACTGCAGGAGTTGGTTATAACAGGTCTTTACTGAATGGAAACAACCTGGAACTACTATGCAAATGTTACTACACAGGCTTATATACAGGGGTGGTCACTACTGGTACTGCAGTATACAGGGGCTGCAGAATATAGTTCCTTCTGCAAAGTACATACACTACAATTCCTCCCCTTTTAGCTAAACAGTACATAACATTCGATTAACAATGAAATAACATATTTACAATTACAGTTGCTAGATACATTAGTTGAAGTTAAGCAATTAAGTTCAGTCTTTGAGGAGGCTTCCTCATTCTGTCTGGATAACGCCTCTTTGGGGTATCAGGTTCTTCTGGCAAAGTTGAGTCGGGATCAATGTCGTTGTTTGGTTCGTCTGCTTCCAATATCACCGATTCTGAGGTAGATGCAATTGGTACTTCGGTTTCATCGCCAGGTGTATCAGATCGTGGTGTGGAGTTGACGTTTCCCAGTGACTCTAGAATCTGGTCAGCATGGCGTCTTACAATGCTCTCTCCAACATCCACGGTATACATGAGAGGTCCTTGCCGTGTACAGATCGTTCCTGGCTGCCATTTCTCTGTGCGGTAGTCCCGTGCCAAAACTGGTTGACCTATCTTAAAACTCCTGGTCGGCCTTTCATTCATATTCTGAAACTGCCTGTTCTCCACATCTCTTCTGATGTTTGGCTTAACCAAATCCAAGCGCCATCGTAGTCTTCGATTGAAGAACATCATGGCTGGAGTTTGGTTGGTAACCGCATGCGTCGCATTCCGGTAGGCAAACAAGAAGTTATCCACCTTGTGTTGTAGGGGTATATCTTCATTACACATTGCCTTGATAGCCTTCTTGAATGTTTGAATGAACCTCTCAGCCAATCCATTGGTGGCTGGATGATATGGGGCAGATGTGTAATGCTTAACACCATTGTTCTTTAAGAACCTCCGGAACTCTTCAGACACAAACTGTGGTCCATCGTCGGAGCAAATCTGTTCAGGCAGCCCATTCCTGGCGAATATGGTTCGTAAGACTGTGATAGTTTTTTCTGTGGTGGTTGAGGACATTTTTATTACCTCTGGCCACTTTGAATGTGCATCCACCGCAATTAAAAACATCGAGTCCATAAATGGACCAGCAAAATCAATGTGCACCCTTTGCCATGGAGATGAGGGCCACTCCCATGGATGTAGAGGGGCTTGTGGTGGGGCGTTTTGGACCTTCTGGCATCCTGTACAGCTCTTGGTCATCTCTTCGATTTCTCTATCGATTCCCGGCCACCACACAAACGCTCTGGCTAAGTTCTTCATTTTTACCCCTCCCAGATGACCCTCATGAAGCTCATTGAGCACTCTATCCCTCAATTTGGGTGGAATTACTACTCTGGATCCACACATCAAGGTTCCTCTGCACACTGACAGCTGTTCTCTTCTCGGCGAGAATGCTGGCAGCAGTGGTTCGCCATGTGCTGGCCATCCCTTCACCGTTAAATCATAGACCCAGGAGTGTGTCGGGTCATTTCGCGTTTCCTTTTCTATGTTTGCATTCGTCACAGGGAGACATTAGACTATGGTCGAGTGGAATATCTCCACTGGATCCACTGCAAGTTCTTCTTCCACCGTCGGCAACGGTAGGCGCGACAATCCATCAGCATTCCCATGCTGTTTAGTTCCTTTGTACTCGATGTCATATTGGTGTGCCCCTAGGAAAACGGACCACCTCTGTAGCTGTTGTGCTGTCATTATCGGTACGCCCTTGAGGGTTGAAAATGGAGACAAGAGGTTGATGATCAGTAAGTAGAGTAAATTTCTGACTGTGCAGGTAGCGATTGAACTTCTTCACCCCCCACACCAGGCTGAGGGCCTCTCTGTCAATCTGGGTGTAGTTACGCTCGGCTGAAGTTAGCGAGCGTGACGCAAAAGCTATCGGCCTCTCTGAACCATCAAGGAATTTATGTGACAGTACTGCCCCAATGCCGTAGGGAGACGCATCACATGCCAGTCTTATCGGTAGTGATGGGTTGTAGTGAGCCAATACTTCTCTTGAAGTGGTTAGGTCCTTACTCTTCTGAAAGGCCCGCTTACATTCATCGCTCCATTTCCATGCTACTCCCGTTCGTAGTAGGGCGTTCAGTGGATGCAGAATTGTGGTCAAATTCGGCAAAAACTTATGGTAGTAATTCACCAATCCGAGGAATGACCTCAGTTGCGACACATTTTCAGGCGCTGGAGCCTTAACTACCGCTTCAATTTTGTCAGGGGACTTATGCAACCCCTCTTCATCAATCACGTGGCCACAATACGATATCTGTTTCTTAAAAAACTCGCACTTGGGGCGATTGGCTCGTAGCCCATGTTCACGTAGTCTAGTGAGCACCTGCTCTAGGTTGGCAAGGTGTTCACTGTCATTTTCACCTGTCACTAGGATGTCGTCCAAGTAACACTGAGTCCCCGGAATCCCTTGCAGGACTTGTTCCATCGCTCTTTGCCATATCGCCGGAGCTGATGCTACTCCGAATACCAGTCGATTATACTGGTAAAGACCTTTGTGAGTGTTTATCGTGAGATACTTCCTAGAGGATTCTTCAAACTCCATCTGCAAATATGCTTGTGCTAGGTCAATTTTTGTAAAACGCTTCCCTCCAGATAGTGAGGCGAAAATATCTTCTCTCCTTGGAAGAGGATATTGTACTGTGTGAAGGACTGGGTTCACCGTCACCTTGAAGTCCCCACAGATGTGAACCTTCCTTGGCTCCTCAGACTTATTGTTTAACGTTTTCTTCATGACAGAAACGATGGGTGTCGCCCACTCGCTCCAGTCTACCTTAGATAACACGCCTGCATTCTCCAGATTCACCAGCTCTGCCTCGACGGCTGGGCGAATTGCATATGGTACCGGTCTTGCTTTGAAAAACTTGGGAATTGCATTCCCTTCTACTGTTATCGAGGCGGTTACGCCTTTAAGAGTTCCCAGTTCTTGTTGAAATACCTCTTTGGCGTTAGCTAAGATTGTTGACAATCGTCCAGGAGTGACGTCGTCATCCTTTTTACCAGCCACCGTCAGTGCCTGAATGGAGTGCCAGTCTAAACTTATCTTTCTGATCCATTCACGTCCCAATAACGGTGGTCCACCATCTTGCAGTATGTACAGATACAATTTCTGTATTTCCTTGCCGTTGTATTCGACAGGCACCCTTATTTTTCCTCTGGGGTATACTTTTTGCTCCGTATACGTCTTCAAGACAATGGATGTCTCTTTCTAGGGTATGTGTGAGAATAGCCGCTCGTAGTCTCGTCGATTCATGACGGTCAGAGCTGATCCTGTATCCAATTCCATTTTGACTTGGGACCCTGCTATCGTGAGGGTGACCCAAATGGTTCGGTGATCCTCTTTTGCGATTACGTTGTGAAGTTTGAGACAGCTTAGTCTCTTGTTCCCGGATTCACTATCGCTCATCTGGTGTTCGGAACTACTGTCCGTCATCTTTTGTACTTTCCTGTACGGTTCCTTAGTAGCCTTTTTGTTGTCGTTGGTCTTCTTCCCAGACCTGCAAACTCGTGCAATGTGTCCCATCTTTCCGCATTGCCTGCATATTTTGTCCTTGGACCAGCAGTCCTTCTGGTCATGGGTTGTTCTGCCGCAGCAATAACATTTTGCAAATCCCCGTGTCATTTCGTGGGTGCCGTGTTCCTGTGGCTTTTGCTGTATTTCCGCAGCTCCCCTTGCTGCTGCTTCGTACGATACTGCCACGCTGAAAGCCTTATCTAGCATCCGCTCTTTCTCGGAGAGTAACCTCTTCTGGGTTCCTTCACTCAGGAGTCCACAGACAAATTTGTCCCGTAGGGTATCTGCCAGTCCTGCTCCGAACTGGCAGTGCTTTGATAGCTTGCGTAGTTCCGTAAGGTACTCAGCATTGCTCTCATCTTTATGCTGATTTCTCCTGTGGAATTTAAATCTTTCTGCTATCAGCAGCGGTGTAGGATTTAGGTGTTCCTGTAGCATAGCAACAATTTTGTTAAAACTCTTCGCCTTCGGTTTGGCTGGAATAATCAGGTCCCGCAATAGGCCGTACGTTCTTGCACCCATTAAGTTTAGCAGTACCGATGCCTTTTTCTCATCGGCTACTTCATTTGCCTTGCAATATACCTCGACTCTTTCCACATACGTGGTCCAGTCTTCTATTGCATTGTCGAAGGCAGTGATATAGCCAGTCTTCGGCATCTTGGAAATCTAAGATGGCGCCTCCCGCGCTTTGCCTTCTTCCCCGATTTAACAAAATGGCACCTCCCGCGCTGTCTTCTCCGCTGTTGCTGGCGTTTTATGCCTTGATGGCGATGCCCTATGGTCTTCGCGCACTTCCCCCCGCGCTGCTGCTAACGCCGCTCTCCGTGGTTCCCGTGGCAAACTGCAGCTCCTCACGGCTTTCTGCGCGTTTAATTTTTATTATTTCCCCATCGTCAGAACAACCCTACGGGACACTTGCCTCCCTCTTCTCGGGTCTGTACGCTGCCCGGCTTCGTAGCACCGGCCGCGCCCTGTGCTCCACCCTCTCTCTCTCCTCTTCCCGACAACGCTGCTCGGCCCCGTTGCAAAGCCACCCGCTCGAGCTCTAGACCGCCGCAGCCCAGGAAGGATCAGTGTACTACCTGCCACCAGCCCGATTAGCTGAAGCACCATCGACAGGATAACCAAGCCCCGCTCTCGACAGCCTCTCCTGCAAATCTTCAACTCCGCTGACTCAGAGGCGGATGCCCACGGTCGACGCCCATTTCTTCGGTTTCTTTCTTCCTTCTGGCCTCGACCTCTGATAACTTCACTTCAGGGATGGATCCCCATGAGGTGGTGCAGACTGTTGGTAAGTTCGTATCTGCTCGTCGCCAGTATTATGTCCGTGTATAATGGAGACACGGACTGCAGGAGTTGGTTATGACAGGTCTTTACTGAATGGAGACAACCTGGAACTAATATGCAAATGTTACTACACAGGCTTATATACAGGGGTGGTCACTACTGTTACTGCAGTATACAGGGGCTGCAGAATATAGTTCCTTCTGCAAAGTACATACACTACACAACTGCCATGGAGAAAAGGAGTACTGCCCTGCCAATGGAAGACAATGTACTAAATGTGGTAAACGGAACCACTTTGCTAAAGTTTGCAGGACTGTTTTCGGAAAAAAAGTACACAGTGAGTGACAGCCAAATGCAGAGGAACTGTTTATTGAATCTGTCAGAGAAAAAACAGATTTCAGAGACTGAGCAAGCCTATGCCGATATTGAGATAGGAAAACAGGGCAAAGAGCTTAAGTTTAAACTAGACACTGGATCTCAGGTTAACTTAATTCCTCCGAGTATCACAGCTTGAAGGATGAGTGAGAGCTACAGCCCACCTCACGCAAACTGACCAGCTATGGGGGTGAGCAGCTCATTGTAAAAGGCACATGCGTGATGAAATGCAAGGACAAAGAAAGCGACATGATGTTGAACTTTTACATTATTGACACTCAAGCACCTCCAGTGCTAGGTTTAAAGGCATGTTGACAGCACCAGTTGAGAAGCAGACAGTCATGGAGGAGTTTGCTGATGTTTTCAAAGGAATCGGACTATTCCCAGGTGAATGCACTATTCACCTTGACCCAGCAGCAACCCCTGTGGTTTGCCCACCGAGAAGGATACCCCTTGCTCTACGTAGTCGCATGAAGGAGGAGCTGCAGAGTATGGAGAATACAGAAATCATTGTCCGGGAAACAGAACCGACAGAGTGGGTCAACGCGTTAGTAGTGGTTGAGAAACCACATACAGGCAAGCTCAGAGTCTGTCTCGACCCCAGAGATTTGAACAAGGTTATCAAACGCCCTCACTACCCTCTACCAACACTAGGTGACATCACACCCAAGCTAGTGGGAGCACGTTACTTCGGTGTAATGGACGCACGATCAGGATACTGGAATATCAAGCTCACGGAAGAGTCATCTAAGCTAACAACGTTCAACACCCCATTTGGACGCTACCGATTTCTGCGTTTACCATTTGGTCTTATCTCAGCTCAGGATGAATTCCAGCGGAAGATCGACGAAACCTATGAAGGCCTCGACGGAGTAGTCGCAATCGTAGACGACATCCTCATCTATGGCAGGAATAGAGAGGCACATGACAGGAACCTCCGTGCGATGCTACAAAGATCACGGGAGAAAGGTATACGGCTCAACCCCGAGAAAAGCATAATCGGATCCACCGAGATCAGTTATTTCGGGCATCGCCTCTCAACTGATGGCATTAAGCCGGATCCAGAGAAAATCTCCGCCATCAAGAAGATGGAGCCGCCGAAGAACTGCGCAGAGCCAGAGACAGTACTAGGCATGGTTAACTACTTAGCCAAGTTTGCCCCGAGCCTCTCCGAAATCAACGCACCCATGCGTCAGTTGCTCAAACAATCCAATGAGTTCCTGTGGGACAAACAACATGACACAGCATTTCAAAAAATTAAAGACCTAATCACCAGAGAACCAGGACCAGTTCTTGCCTACTTCGACCCCAACAAAGAGCTCAGACTACAAGTGGACGCATCAAAGTACGGACTAGGCGCAGTATTACTGCAAGAAGGAAAGCCCATCAGCTACGCTTCCAGATCTCTCACAGTGAAATCAACTATGCTCAAATCGAGAAAGAGCTATATGCAATTCTGTTTGGATGTAAGCGTTTCCACCAATACGTCTATGGCTGACAAGTCATTGTGGAATCCGACCACAAGCCCCTCGAGTCAATCATGAGGAAACCACTAGCCACAGCCCCACCAAAGCTACAGAGAATGATCCTTCAGCTACAGAAGTATGACTTCACTATCATTCACCGTCCAGGCAAAGACATTCCTGTCGCAGACACACTCGCCAGAAAGTCTCTTAGCTACCAGGACAGCAGCCTCAGTGATGGCATGGATGTGCAGGTGCACATGGTGTACAACAGCTTACCTGTGAGTGAATCAAAACTGAAGGAGATCCAAGCAGGAACAGAGAAAGATGCACAACTCACACTGCTGAGCAAAGTCATACATGAAGGATGGCCTGAGGAAAGGAGGAAATGCCCTGAGCATATCTGAATTCTGGAACCACAGAGACGAACTGTCACAAATCAACAGAATTGTCTTCAAAGGGGAGAAAATCATCATTCCTACCAGTCTCAGAGAAGAGATCGTGACAAAAATTCATGCTGGACATATGGGCATGGAAAAATACAAACAAAGAGCACGTGACATTATGTTTTGGCCCGGAATGTGCAAACACATTGAGGACATTGTCGGAAAATGTTCCATTTGTCTAGAACGCCACCCATCAAATGTCAAAGAGCCCATGATACCTCACCGTATCCCAGACAGGCCCCGGCAGGTCGTCAGCTGCAAGCAAGTGCATGCAAAATGTGTACAGAGACAGCAACACCAAAAGAGATACTATGACAGGTCAGCTAGACTACTGTCGCCGCTGCACAATGGAGAATCCATCAGAATCCAGGAGCATGACTACTGGAAGCCAGCAGTCGTCATCCAGCCAGCTGACACTGAGCGATCGTATCACGTCCGCACCCCAGAAGGACAGGTGTACCGCCGCAATCGCAGGCACCTCCTGAACACCAAGGAACAACACCGTCATCCAGACGAGAGGATCAGTGCAACAGAGTGTGATGAACAGAGCAATACACAAAACACATCATACTTACCTAAACCTGAACCTGATTTGTTGACCGATTCAGGAGCATGCTCAGTTCCATACCACACAAGGTCGGGATGAGAGGTCAAGCCTAGAGTTATCCTTGACTTGTGAACTGTCAAAGGGTGTAGGCGGATCGCTGCCCTAAAAAAACTGTACATCGTTATTGAAACGTTGAGATGTTTTCGGTGCTAGTTAAATGTTGAGTTTACTTATATGTTGATGCTACTGAGAACATTATGTAGAAGGTTCAAAAGTAATGCATAACATTTTTCTTTTAAAAGGGGATGTAACATTTGCATATTGAATGATCATTGGCCCGCAGGCATCTGTAAGGAATACCTATTATATTCACACGATCACATGCTGAGTTGTCATCGGCCTGCAGGCATCTGTAAGGACTGCTATTGTTTGGAAGACCCAGGGGGTCCTGACGCCATCTTGTCCACACGGTGCTATATGATTGAGAAAGCTTACAGACCTGATGCTTCATTAAAAGAGTTTAAATTGTAATACTCAGTTGTCCTGCAATTTATTATTTTTGTACAAAGTGTGCAAAACAAGACAAGTTTATAAACACATTACTAGCATAATCAACCTGAGGCAGCAAGTGACCACAATGCAGATGTCTAACTTACATAGAAACATAGAAGATAGGAGCAGGAGTCGGCCATTCGGCCCCTCGAGCCTGTTCCACCATTTAATGAGATCATGGCTGATCATCCAAACTCAGTACCCTGTCCCTGCTTTCTCCCCATATCCCTTTAGCCTTAAGAACTTGTGATGCTTTCCTCTCCAACAAAAGCATTTTTGGCTTTGTTAGCCATGTGTATGACATGCACAAATACTCGCCACCAAATTAAGCTATTGAGATATCCAGGCATGGAGAGTTCCTGTTTGTATCCAAGTCCAAACAACACAGGCACATGTTGGCAAGAGCCAAGACTCGAGGTGGGGTTTTCTTAAGTACACAGTGCAGCACTACTGGAAATTAACCCACTAAAAATAAAACTGTGTTGCCTACCAATATAGGTAAGGTTCCTACTGCTTGTCCAGCCAGGGCCACCCTACAAATTAGGTTACTGGTTTGTAAAGCTATTTGTAGCCACAAATGAAGGATCCCAGCTCCCAGCAACAAGTCCACCTCTTCAGATCCCATTGAACAAGTCAGGCTGTTTGGCCTTGTGGTGACCGAGTGTTTATGGACCTGTCTGTTTGAGGGATCAAGATTAGTAAGTCTACCAGAGCAAGGGTCGAGTTGATTCCAACATTCCATTGCCAGAGTGTCCCCGAACTGAAGAGACTCACTTGCCCATTCCTTCTTCTCTCCCTCCCTCCCCCAGGAGAACAAAAGCAAAAACATTATTGCATGCACATAATTCTCTACTTTGTTACATACTCGCATAGCAAGACTCCATCCTCCAGGGACGATCGAAAATCTTTTTTGCCAAAACTCTTCCCAGTAACCTCCTATAAAGAAAATGAAGACAGTTCAGATCAGCTAATCATTCGTCATTCCAAATCTTTCAATCCTAGGTTACAACAACAAAAAGTTTTAACATAGGAAACAGTCTCAGTAACTTAGAGTAATAAAATGCCTGCCAAAATCAACAACAACAAAAAGTAGTATTTATTTGGCAAGGTGTTTCGCAGGAGTGTCATAAAACAAAATTTGACACCGAGCCACATAAGGTGAAATTAGGGCAGGTGACCAAAAGCTTGGTCAAAGAGGAAGGTTTTAAGGAATGTCTTAAAAGGAGGAAAGAGAGGTAGCGAGGTGGACAGATTTAGGCATTGAATTCCAGAGCTTAGGGCCGAGGCAACAGAAGGCACGGCCACCAATGGTTGAGCGATTATAAATCAGGGATGCTCAAGAGGGCAGAATTTAGAGGAGCTCGGATATCTCTGGGGGGGTTGAAGGAGATTCCAGAGATAGGGAGGGGCGAGGCAATGGAGGGATTTGAAAACAAGGATGAGGATTTTAAAATCGAGGCATTGCTTAACCGGGAGCCAATGTAGGTCAGCGAGCACAGGGGTGATGGATGAACGGGACTTGGTGCGAGTTAGGACACGGGCAGCCGAGTTTTGGATGATCTCAAGTTTACGTAGGGTGGAATGTGGGAGGCCAGCCAGGAGTGCTTCGGAATAGTCAAGTCTAGAGGTAACAAAGGCATGGATGAGTGTTTCAGCAGCGGATGAGCAGAGGCGGAGACGGAGACGGGCAATGTTACGGAGGTGGAAGTAAGCGGTCTTAGTTTTGCCACGGACGTGTGGTCGGAAGCTCATTTCAAGGTCAAATATGACACCAAGGTTGTGAACAGTGTGGTTCAGCCTCGGACAGATGCTAGGGAGAGGGATGGAGTCAGTGGCTAGGGAACAGAGTTTGTGGCGGGGACTGAAGGCAATGGCTTCGGTCTTCCCAATATGTAATTGGAGGAAATTTCTGCTCATGCAGTACTGGATGTCGAACAAGCAGTGTGACAATTTAGAGACCGTGGAGGGGTCGAGGGAGGTGGTGGGGAGGTAGAACTGGGTGGCATCAGCGTACATGTGGAAACTGACGCTGCATGTTCAGATGATGTCACCGAGGGGCAGCATGTAGATGAGAAATAGGAGGGGGCCAAGGATAGATCCTTGGGGGACACCAGAGGTAACAATGCAGGAGCGGGAAGAGAAGCTGTTGCAGGTGATTCTCTGGCTACCATTAGATAGATAAGAATGGAACAAGGCGGGTGCAGTCCCACCCAGCTGGACAATGGTGGAGAGGCGTTGGAAGAGCATGGTGTGGTCAACCGTGTCAAAGGCTGCAGACAGGTTGAGAAGGACAAGGAGGGATAGTTTACCATTGTCACAGTCACATAGGCTATAATTTTTTACTTTAAGAGCCATTTCGGTACTGTGGCAGGGCGGAAACCAGATTGGAGGGATCCAAATATGGCACGGATTTGGGAGGCGACAACACGTTCAAGGATTTTGGAGAGGAAAGGTTGGAGATGGGGCAGTAGTTTGCAAGAACGGAGGGGTCAAGAGTTGTTTTTTTGAGGAACGGGGTGATGGCAGCAGATGTGAAGTAGAGGGGGACAGTACCTAGGGAGAGCAAACAGTCAACAATATCAGCTAACATGGGAGCCAGAAAAGGAAGTTGGGTGGTCAGCAGTTTTGTGGGAATAGGGTCAAGTGAGCAGGAAATGGGCCTCATGGACAAGATGAGCGAGGAGGGGTCATGAGGGAGATCAGAGAGAAACTGGAGAAAGATGAGAGTTCAGGACTAGGGTGGGGGGAACTTTAGAGGACGTTTGGCCCGGTGGGCTAGGGGGAAGGATGGGAAGTGGCAGAGGCAGCTGAACGAATGGTCTCAATCTTAGAGAGACAAAGAAGTCCATGAGCTGTTCGTTGGAGGCAAGGGGAGAGGGGTTTAATAAGATGGCTAGCAGTAGCTAAAGAAAAAAATGCTGGGGTGGTATTTTTGTATTCCAGAATGACCTGGAATAGTGAGCAGTTTTGGCAGACGAGAGCAGGACCGATAACGCTTTATGTGGTCCAGTCAGATCTGGCAGTGAATGGCTAAACCAGTTGTCCGCCATATCCGTTCAAATCTGTGTCTCTTGGACTTAAGGGAGCAAAGATGAGGGCCATACCAGGGGGAATGGCCAAGGTGAGAGAGAGTAATGGTTTTAGTAGGCACTGGGACATCAAAAAGGTGGTGGGGAGGGTGTGGTTGAGCAGATCAGTATCTGCAGAAATGTCATTGTTAATGAAGGGTCAAAGGCTGGACAGTTGGAATTTCATAAGCACAGTTGTAAGAGAGAGTTTTTTCCAGGTGTGGACACAGAAGGAAGGAGAGTTGGGGATGGGAAGGGGGATGTGGGTCGAGAGTGATACAAGGAAGTGGTCAAAGATGGCCTTATCTGTGATTGACATGATAGGAGTAGCGAGGCCACGAGAGATGGCAAGATCAAGGGGATGTCCGTGAATATGGATTGGGGAGTTTTCATGGAGGGAGAGATTAAGAGAGGATAGGAGGCTAGTGAACTCAGAGGAGAGAGAGCGCACGATGAATTGAAATGGAGCTTAAAACACCGAGGATGAGAAGTTGCTCGGTGCAGAGGCGGAGGGAGAAAAGCAGTGAAGATATCTCGATGATAACATTTTTATGGTACTTGGGTGGGCGGTAGAGAACGAGAATTTTAAATGAGGTGAGAGGGGTGGAACAAAGTGAGATGCTCAAAAGGAGGAGAAAGAACCAGAGAAGTAGAGGGACAGCACAAGGTGTGATTTGGTGAGGAGAGCCACACCGCCACTGCAGCAGTCTGGGCAGGGCAAGTGGTGGAAGGTACAGCCAGGCAGGGAAGCTTCATGTAGGGGTAAGCTGTCATCACACCTCACAGCCAGGTTTCCATCAAGGCCATGATGTCGATCCATTCATCCACAATAAGCTCATGGATGGCAAGTGCCTTGTTCACAAGTGAACGGACATTCTGGAGGGAGATGCGGAGCGGGAGCAGTGATAGCTGATCAACTCCCAGAGTCCACAGGGTCAGCACTGGCAGGGATGAGTTGGACGGGGCGGAAATTGGAAAGATTAGCGCCCGATGGGCGTACTGGGCGGGAAGGTCAGTGAGCGAGTTGGATGGGACAGTTGGGGTTGCTGCTCGTGAGGGGGGTTGCTGCTCGTGAGGAGGCAGTAACAAGTGGCTTGACAGGCCCTTCGGAGGATGCCAAGGCAGGCACAGAGTGAAGCTGTAGGCTTCTCAGTATCACAATGCAGTGAGACCACAATACAAATTTAGTATGTGTATTTGATGAGAAATAACACATTCAATGATAAGATTTATTACTGTCTTAAGAGTACCGTGCATTGTAAAAGTATTTCAGCTAACTTTTAACACGCAGGCAATTATCAGTCATTATACATACAAACACACACCCATAAACACCCGCACACCCATGATCCAAATCTTTTTGAAAACAAGACTGACATTTTTCACTCACAGCAAAAATAAGGATCCAATAGTTTTATAGATCGTAAAATATGCACGTCCCTTTCACCACACGCAAACCACGTGGTTACTTGTATATTTCTTCACAGAGGGCAGTGAATTTTTGGAATTCTCTACCCCAGAGGGCTGTGGAGGCTCAGTCATTGGGTATATTCAAAACAGAAGTGGATAGATTTCTGACTAGTAAGGGCATCAAGGGATATGGCGATAAGGCCGGTGAATGGCGTTGAGGCAGAAGATCAGCCAGGATCTCACTGAATGGCGGAGCAGGCTCGAAGGGGAAATGGCCTACTACTGCTCCTATTTATGTTCCTTATATTCTACTCATAAGCAAAGTCTTTTTTTAATTTAAAAAATGTATAGGTCAACAAGTTTATCCAGTGAGTAACAGAATTATAAACTAAACTTCCAAGTTCAATCACCGACCTGCGCGACGTTAGTGGATCTCAAACAAGGTGGCATCAGGGGCTCGTCAACTGGTCTCTGAATTTACTATTCAGTGACTGGCTATGGGGAGGGTTTCAAAGGGCTCAGCAGTCAGCAATAGTGCCCAATTAGGCAAGGTAATTAAAGGGGACTAGCACAAGCAAAATAAGGGAAGCATTTCAAAAGGAGGTAAAAAGATTCACAAGAAATAATAAGGTATTACACAGAATAAAGGTGTTCAGTGGTACTTTACAGATTAACTTTGCTGCTTGTTTATTTGTGTATGTATTCCTGTCTAAAATTATTCAGGAGCATAAAATTTTAGCCTACAAAATATTCAGACACACAACGTGCAGTTACAAGCCTCCAAGACATTATTTTCTAATATCACATACTGTGCTACTTCACCTCCAGAGTATCTCAACTTTTGGGAATTCACTCAGCTCAGGTGTTCCTTTGTTGTTTAAGAGATTACATAGAAACATAGAAGATAGGAGGAGTAGGCCATTAGGCCATTCGGCCCCTCGAGCCTGCTCCGCCATTCAATGAGATCATGACTGATCATCCAAATTCAGTACCCAGTCCCTGCCTTCTCCCCATATCCCTTTAGCCTTAAGAAATATATCCAACTCCTTCTTGAATATATTTAATGAACTGGCCTCCACCACCCTCTGTGGCAGAGAATTCCACAGGTTCACCACTCTCTGGATGAAGAAATTCCTCCTCAACTCAGTCCTAAATGGCTTACCCCTTATCCTTAGACTATGACCCCTAGTTCTGGACTCCCCGGCCACCGGGAACATCCTTCCTGCATCTAATCTGTCCAGGCCTGACAGAATTTTATAGGTTTCGATGAGATCCCCTCTCAATCTTCTAAACTCCAGTGAGTACAAGCCCAATCGACACAATCTCTCCTCATAGGTCATTCCTGCCATCCCAGGTATCAGCCTGGTGAATCTTCGCTGCACTCCTTCCATGGCAAGAACATCCTTCCTCAGATAAGTCGACCAAAACTGCACACAATACTCAAGGTGCGGTCTCACCAAGGCCCTGTACAACTGCAGCAAGACATCCTTGTTCCTGTACTTGAACCCTCTTGCTACGAAGGCCAACATACCATTTGCCTTCTTAACCGCCTGCTGCACCTGCATGCTTACCTTCAGCTACTGGTGCACGAGAACACCCAGGTCTCTTTGCACTTCCCCTTCTCCCAATTTATTGCCATTCAAATAATAATCTGCCTTCCTGTTTTTGCCACCAAAGTGGATAACCTCACATTTATCCACATTATAGTGCATTTGCCATGTTTCTGCCCAATCACCCAACCTGCCCAAATCGTACTGGAGTTTCACGACATCCTCCTCACAGCATACCCTCCCACCCAGCTTTGTGTCGTCTGCAAATTTGGAGATACTAGATCCAATTCCCTCGTCCAGATCATTAATATATATTGTGAACAGCTAGGGTCCTAGGACTGATCCTTGCGGTACCCCACTAGTCATTGCCTGCCACTCAGAAAACGACCCATTTATTCCAAATTGTGACAAGTTCTGCTGTGTGTTCCAGTTGTATTAAGATTAATTACTGACACAGACTACAAGAATAAAGTTCAACAGGTCTTTACTAGTTGGAGGTCAGGACTATACTAAATACAATATCACTACACAGTACTTATATACCGGTGGTCACCACCGGTATTACGTATACAGCAGCCAGAGAAAGTAGTACATCTCTTAAGGTGGAACAGGTTACATACACCACAGCTGGGACATGCATTGACTTAAAAACAGTACAGGAAACTCTCGTTTAAACGGCACCTAAATATCTGGAATTCTCTATTAACCGGCAAAATTCATACTCCGAAAACAACACCTCAATAGCCGGCAACGTTGCCGAGTCAGAGTCTCCCTCGGTGGCCGAGTTAGTCAGTGGGGGTAGTTCTCCAAACTGCCACTAATCGGCTTCTTGGCGCTGTCGGAAGTCGGAACACCTCAATACCCCTGTAACAGGAGCCTGACTCTCCCACGCTGCTGGTAGTCACTGCATTGCATTACCCTCAACTGGCAGTACTGTAATTAATCAAGCACCTTCCACCATCCATTTAACACAACATTCTGTTGGCGAGTACCCAATTACTGTATACTGCACATTTCTTGATTTTTTTATTTTCCTTTATTAAAAATAGCCTCGGTAGATAACCCTCTCCGTCAACCGGAATTTTTGATCAACCGGCAACACGCTGGTCCCTTCGGTGCCGGATACCAAAGAGTTTCCTGTACATTACAGTATCAGGTGTGAATGTCACTTCAGAAAATTAACAGGCTATCAAGCTAGAGGTCATCAATATAATTAGTGTAGCTATAACGGTCCTTAGCACTTTCGAGCAAGAGAGAGCAAATAAGTAACTAAATAAAATTCAATGAGATTCCCAGTTACCAATTGCTAGCCAGTTATTCTCACTGGAAAATGTGGACATTGGGAATCTGGTTTGGCTAGGATGGCCTCTAGGGTGAATTTACCAGTCAACACTAGTCTAGGCTTCAATGTGGAAGAATAGTCACTTGGCCATTCAAAGATGTTCAAGAGGTATCAGAAGATTGACCAAGAAAGAACTCGCATTTATACAGCACCTTCCATGACCTCAGGATGTCCCAAACCATTTTAAAGCCAATAATATATTTTTTGAAGTGTAGTCATTGTTCTAATGTAGGCAATGTAGGAGACGCGGCAGCAAATTTGCACACAGCGCTTTATCCCACGACCTTGAGGTGGTGGAGGAGATGGAGCAGAACAACTTGTATTTATATAGCGCCTTTATCATAGTAAAACATCCCAAGGTGCTTCACAGGAGTATTATAAGACAAAACATTTGACACCGAGCCACATAAGGCGAAGTTAGGGCAGGTGACTGAAAGCTTGGTCAAAGAGATAGGTTTTAAGGAGTTTCTTAAAAGGAGAGAGAGGTGGAGGGGTTTAGGGAGGAAATTCCAGAGCTTAGGGCCTTGGCACCAGAAAGCACGGCCACCAATGGTTGAGCGATTATAATTAGGAATGCTCAAGAGGGCAGAGCTGGAGGAGTGCAGATATCTCGAGGGGTTGAGAGGCTGGAGGAGATTAGAGAGATAGGGAGGGCCGAGGCCATGGAGGGATTTGAAAACAAGGACAAGAATTTTGAAATCATGGCATCGCTTAACCGGGAGCCAATGTAGGTCAGCGAGCACAGGGGTGATGGGTGAATGGGACTTGATGCAAGTTAGGACAAGGGCAGCTGAGTTTTGGATGACCTCAAGTTTACACAGGGTAGAATGTGAGGGGCCAGCCAGGAATGCGTTGGAATAGTCAAGTCTAGAGGTAACAAAGGCATGGATGAGGGTTTCAGCAGATGAGCCGAGGCAAGGGTGGAGATGGGCGATGTTCCGGAGGTGGAAATAGGCGGCCTTAGTGATGGCGCGGATATGTGGTCGGAAGCTAATTTCAGGGTCAAATATGACACCAAGGTTGCGAACAATGTGGTTCAGCCTCAGACAAATGTTAGGGAGAGGGATGGAGTGAGTGGCTAGGGAACGGAGTTTGTGGCGGGGGCCAAAAACAGGCAGGCATTTTCAATTATTACTGCACAAGTTTGTGAACAAGTCACAAAGTTGCCTTCTCAACACCTAAGAAGCAGTTAGTGTCCTAGTGTTCTGTCGCAAAGACCTAGGAGCAGGTAACTAGCCTTGCAAATACTGTGTGCTGTTTAGTTCTGGGAAGGGAGAAAATCCAGTTTATTTCCTCTTTCATTTTGAACACTCCCAGCTCTCCAATAGCCTAATCCCCAGCCTTTTTATTTTTTAATTGCAGAGCATAAAGATCAAATTCAACAAACTGTACATGCAGGTGTATTTACATTCAAGAGATAAAAAAAAGAGTTGCCTTTGCCAAATTACTAACCGCAGAACCAATGTCATGTCATACTATGAAATCCTGCGGCTTACTGCTATACTGGATCAAGAAGTTTGCGCAAGGATCCAACAGCACTGTGGGCGTACCTTCACCACACGGGATGCAGCGGTTCATGGCGGCGGCTCACCACCACCTTCTCAAGGGCAATTAGGGATGGGCAATAAATGCTGGCCTTGCCAGCGATGCCCACATCCCATGAACGAATAAAAAAAAAAGTGCAGTATGAAGACTGGGGCCCAATCTTTCAGGTATTGGCCAAAGTGAGACTATTTCCAAGAATTTTGTACAAAAGGTGGGCAATGATGCAACCAGCCACAAATAGATACACAGACAAAACACAGTAGAAGAGCCTGCCTTTTCCAGCCAACTGCCCAACAATCCTTCAACAATCAGTATAAAGCAAGTGGCCTTTTGTAACTAATAGGTCTCCACTAACTGCACAACCACTGCCAGTCCTCAATTGGCAAGTCAATCGCATTACAGTGCAGTACTGGCAACACTACAATGACTGTTCATTTCCCCCCTACTTGAATGCCACCTCCTGCTGGTGGGGAGAGCTCCATTGATGATATGCATGGTGGCCCCACTCGATCATGAATACCACCCTCTTAATATTTCAATCCATCGCAAGCAGTCTTTATTTTCAACTAAAATTCCATTCAGGATTGTATGCAAGGCAAATAGTATACAAAGCCTGCCAGTGACTTAGAACGCTCTTCTACCCCGTTAGAGAATTGATTCCAATGGAAGTTGTCCATAATGAGTCAGTTCCCTTCACTTCAAGGTGCCAACTCATGCTGGGAAATGGTCTAATCAGAACCAGCCTTCTGTGAACTAGTTCAAATTCTCCCCATTTATAATGTGGGGCATATTAGGTTAGCGTCAGTGTTCTTGCTCAGGCCAACATCCCCATCATCGAAGCTTTGACCATGCTCAATCAGCTTCGATGGACGGGTCACATTGTCCACATGCCTGATACGAGACTCCCAAAACAAGTGCTCTACACGGAGCTCCGGTATGGCAAGAGAGCCCCAGGTGGGCAGAGGAAACGCTTCAAGGACACCCTCAAAGCCTCCTTGAAAAAGTGTAACATCCCCACCGACACCTGGGAATCCCTGGCCCAAGACCGCACAAAGTGGAGGAGAAGCATCTGGGACAGCGCAAAATACCTCGAGTCTCTTCGCCGGGAGCAAGCGGAAGCCAAGCGCAGGCAGTGCAAGGAGCGCACGTCAACCCAAGCACCCCACCCACCCGCCCCTTCAACCACCATCTGCCCCACCTGTGACACGAGACTGTGGGTCCCACATTGGGCTCATCAGTCACCTGAGAACTCATTTTTAATGTGGAAGCAAGTCATCCTCGGTTCCGAGGGACTGCCTAAAAAGGTGGTTAGCGTCAGAACTGCACACATACAAGATTTGCACAACAGCAGTGTGATTTTGGCCGAGGACTTTGCAATGGCGATGGGCGTGAGGTTCTCCAGGTCAACAATGTCAAGATTTGCATTTGGGAACTCAGCCCACCCACAACCAGAATTAAGATGGCAGAGTGCCACCAATGGTCCACTGACAGCATTTTGTTGTTGGATGCAGACAGTGAAAAAGTGCTTCCAAGTGAACACTTGCTGGAGATAATCTGGCAACATAAAAGGCGGCATCAAAAAAAAATTGTTGGCATATTTCAACATTTTTTTTTAAGCATTTGGAATATCCCACTTTAAGAATATCCACCACATTGGCCATCAGAGGAAGCTTGAGCTGAAGATAACATTGCTAATTGTGTATATTTTATCACATCTACTGTTAATTACCTAATAAATTAAATGCAGCCGTAACAAAAATATTTTTTTTAAAAGGGCAGGAAGCATCTTTTGCAGTAGTTTCTATACTAAGATCTCAAACTAATGAAAACATAATTTGTGGAGCAGATATACATCTTTTATACTTCTATGCAAATTATCTGGCAAGATGCCACATTGGTGAGCCCACTATTACAAATTGCAGTACCAATGTACTGGCTAGCTTTCCTACAGTATCCAAATACATAAAAACACAGTTTATGCTTCAGAGTATTTGTAAATAAATAGTAAAAATGTTTAATAGTAAAGGGATTTACGGAACTTATTCACACCCTCGGTTGTACATACTCTTATTAACAGAGCTGCTCAACCTGGAATGAACATAAGTGGATGTGAAATTCACTGAAATTGTAACAGTTTTAAGGTTTGAAGTGCAACTTGAAAGATGCATCTTGAACCTGAACTGAGCTTCAAACCTCGCATCCATTCAATCACCAAAGCAGCCTATTTTCATGTCCAAATTTAGGCCCTCCTCTGCACTTACTACAGCGGAAACCTTTATCCATACTTGTGTCACCTCAAGACTATTTCTGAAACCCTACACAAACACCAATTCACCCAGGATGCCACCTCCAACCTATCCTCTTGAACCACCTTCTTCCGGTCCCTGTTCAATGTCGATTACCCCACCCCCTTTTATGAAATGCCTTGGGGTATTTCACTACATTGAAAGTTGTTTTTTTTTTTTTATATAAAAGTGTTAGGTTAGTGTTGCTGAATAGCAAACTGGAAAGAATGAACTCTCATTTGTTTTTTTCCCCCCCTCTCTCTAGACTAGGGACAAAGTCCTCTGTCCCTGCTTGGTAGCGATCAGCCAACTCATCTCATGGACCAGGGACCTTCCTGGAATTCAGTAAAACACCAAACATTGAATTTACCCAGCAAGTCAATCAGGGTAGTGGGACTAATCTGGTAGCTCTTTGAGAGCCAGCACAGGCAGAATAGGCCAAATGATGACCTTCTGTGTTGTATAATTCTATGTCAACAGGGGAGCTCTGTGATTAGATAGTTAAAGATTCCACAGTACAAGCTAATCAGCAAAATTCATCACTGGGTATTTGCAAGTCATTTTCCTGCCACTCGTGTCTAGTATTAAGACCCTTAAATCATTTTAAAAAGATGTGGCAATGAGCCCAGACAAGGAATGCTCTGGATTTGATTCCTAGTCATACCAGTTAGCTAATCTCAACCAGGGTGGCAGCAAAGGGTTATAATTGGCCTTAGTGTGCATACATGGAGAGGACTGTGTCCAGCTGCAATAACTGATGGCAACCGACACTGGCGAGACTGAAACCGGCACTGGCGAGACTGAAACCGGCATGATTCAGTGCCTTCAAAAGGAGGTAAAGGGAGGCAAATAAAAAAAAGCACTCAAAAAGTTACATCAGCTTTGTACAGTTCAAGAATTGTAATTATTAGTGGGCTGGGTTATACAGCAATACATTCCTTCTTGCATTACTGTCTCCATCAATTCACTTTAAGAGAGTTGTCACACAGAAGTAATTACTGACTGATGTCTTCACATTAGCACTTCTCATTTTACACCATAGAGGCAACTTCTGATCTATTACAGAAGTTTATCATATTAAACATCAATATTAAATTACTAAATCATAAATCCTACTTTAACTTAAATTCCACCTTAAGGCAACGAACCACCAGAAGATCCTTCACAAATAAAACAGAAATAACTATACGGTCACTTTATAGAATTCCAATACTTTCATTACCTACACAACATCTGCAAACAGACCCTCCAAATAGATTTTGAGAAGGTGAAGACTCAGCCAAGTGCCAAAGACGGATTTGCTGAAGATTTAGAGCAAGCTTTAGGACTGTGGAGGTTTTGGGTTCTTAGATACCCAACGTTTAAAATTAAAATCAGAGCTAGCTGTATATTTTCATGGGTGTCCCACGGCATTTCTCAGTATCTTGGAAGATATCCTGCTATTTTAATGATATCATAATGTCCCATGGTAATGATAACGGTTGAATGGATTGAAATATCAGATGTGTCAGGGGGGGAAAAAATAAATTAAAAGGTGGTTGAAAATCGATGCACACAAAAATAATTATTAAAAGAGGTACAGGCGAGCATGAATAAAATATAGGAGAAAGAAGCAAGGTGGAATAAGTAAATAAGGGAATGAGGAAGGGGGGAGGAGCGCGGGATGAATAAAAGAGAAAGCTGAAATAGTATGGGAATATATTATATTTAATTAAATCAAGGAGCAATACTGTTGGGGGAATGGGAGTGGTGGTGGCACATTTTATAATAGTGTTGCATCAGGGGTCAGAACGGTTTAGGATATCCAGCGTACATTTAAAACTGTGGGTGATTATTCACAAATGGAGGTGACACCCTTGGAATAAGAGCAAGTTGGAAGATCAGTCCAGATTATTGATAATGCTGTATCTACTTAGCTTGGTACAGAGCCGTACACATCAGAATGGCCCAGATCTGTGTCAAGTGAGCTCACCAAAGCCATGGCGACGGAGTGCGCTGCAATTGATCAGTATCCCTTTGTCTAGGATGGGGAACATCTGGCCAGGATTTCTAGTCCTTGTTACTATCCCACAACCCCAGCTAGAAGTACAGATGCGGATACCAGATGAGGACAAGATCAGATTTAGCGGTGATGTTCGCCACACTTGTACATGGTAGTTCACTATTCAGGTACACGTGAAGAATGGCGACTTGGGCCAACAGGCCACTCTGCCTCCCCCACACCCATCAGAAAGCTACCTCAACTATTATGTCCGTGTATGATTGAGACACGGACAGCAGGAGTTGAACAAAACAAGTCTTTACTGAAAGGAGTCAATCGGGAAACTGAAACTAGAGGCTTACTAGCGCCTTTTATACAGGGGTGGTCACTGCCAGTACTGCAGTCTGAGACCAGTTATTCTCTTAAAGGTACATACACAACAATTCCTCCCCTTTTAGATAAACAGTACATAACATTCATTTAACAACTACATGATACCTAATTACAATCACAATTACGGTAGCTAGATACATTGGTTAAGTTTAAGCAATTATAAGTTCAGTCTTTGAGGAGGCTTCCTGATTCTGTCTGGATAACGCCTCTTTGGGGTATCAGGTTCCTCTGGCAAGGTTGAGTCGGGATCAATGTCGTTGTTTGGTTCATCTGCTTCCAATATCACCGATTCTGTGGTAGCTGCAATTGGTACGTCGATTTCATTACCAGGTGTATCAGATCGTGGTGTGGAGTTGACGTTTTCCAGTGACTCTAGAATCTGGTCAGCATGGCGTCTTACAATGCTCTCTCCAACGTCCACGGTATACATGAGAGGTCCTTGCCTTGTACAAATCGTTCCTGACTGCCATTTCTCAGTGCGGTAGTCCCGGGCCAAAACTGGTTGACCTATCTTAAAACTCCTGGTCGGCCTTTCATTCATATTCGGAAACTGCCTGTTCTCCACATCTCTTCGGACGTTTGGCTTAACCAAATCCAAGCGGCATCGTAGTCTTCGATTGAAGAACATCATGGCTGGAGTTTGGTTGGTAACCGCATGTGTCGCATTCCGGTAGGCAAACAAGAAGTTATCCACCTTGTGTTGTAGGGGTATCTCTTCATTACACATTGCCTTGATAGCCTTCTTGAATGTTTGAACAAACCTCTCGGCCAATCCATTAGTGGCTGGATGATATGGGGCAGATGTGTAATGCTTAACACCATTGTTCTTTAAGAACCTCCGGAACTCTTCAGACACAAACTGTGGTCCATTGTCCAAGCAAATCCATTCAGGCAGCCCATTCCTGGCGAATATGTTTCGTAAAACTGAGAGTTTTTTTTCCGTGGTGGTTGAGGACATTTTTATTACCTCTGGCCACTTTGAATGTGCATCCACCGCAATTAAAAACATCGAGTCCATGAAGGGACCAGCAAAATCAATGTGCACCCTTTGCCATGGAGATGAGGGCCACTCCCATGGATGCAGAGGAGCTTGTGGTGGGGCGTTTTGGACCTTCTGGCATCCTGTACAGCTCTTGGTCATCTCTTCGATTTCTCTATCGATTCCCGGCCACTACACAAACGCTCTGGCTAAGTTCTTCATTTTTACCCCACCCAGAAGACCCTCATGAAGCTCATTGAGCACTCTATCCTTCAATTTGGGTGGAATTACTACTCTGGATCCACACATCAAGGTTCCTCTGCACACTGACAGCTGTTCTCTTCTCGGCGAGAATGCTGGCAGCAGCGGTTCGCCATGTGCTGGCCATCCCTTCACCGTTAAATCATAGACCCAGGAGAGTGTCGGGTCATTCCGTGTTTCCTTTTCTATGTTTGCATTCGTCACAGGGAGACATTCGACTATGGTCGAGTGGAATAACTCCATTGGATCCACTGCAAGGTCTTCTTCTTCCACCGTCAGCAACGGTAGGCGTGACAATCCATCAGCATTCCCATGCTGTTTAGTTCCTTTGTACTCGATGTCATATTGGTGTGCCCCTAGGAAAAGGGACCACCTCTGCAGCCGTTGCGCTGTCATTATCGGTACGCCCTTCTGAGGGTTGAAAATGGAGACAAGAGGTTGATGATCGGTTAGTAGAGTAAATTTTTGACCGTGCAGGTAGTGATTGAACTTCTTCACCCCCCACACTAGGCTGAGGGCCTCTGTCAATCTGGGCATAGTTACGCTCAGAAGTTAACGAGCGTGACGCAAAAGCTATCGGCCTCTCTGAACCATCAAGGAATTTATGTGACAGTACCGCCCCAATGCCGTAGGGAGACGCATCACACGCCAGTCTGATCGGCAGTGCTGGGTTGTAGTGAGCCAATACTTCTCTTGAAGTGATTAAGTCCTTACTCTTCTGAAAGGCCCACTTACAGTCATTACTCCATTTCCATGCTACTCCCGTTCATAGCAGGGCGTTCAGTGGGTGCAGGATTGTCGACAAATTCGGCAAAAACTTATGGTAGTAATTCATCAATCCAAGGAATGACCTCAGTTGCGACACATTTTCAGGCGCTGGGGCCTTAACAACCGCTTCAATTTTGTCAGTGGACTTATGTAACCCCTCTTCATCAATCACGTGTCCACAATACGATATCTGTTTCTTAAAAAACTCGCAATTGGGGCAGTTGGCTCATAGCCCATGTTCCCGTAGTCTAGTGAGCACCTGTTCTAGGTTGTTAAGGTGTTCACCGTCATCTTCACCGGTCACAAGGATGTCGTCCAAGTAACACCGAGTCCCCGGAATCCCTTGCAGGACTTGTTCCATCGCTCTTTGCCATATCGCCGGAGCCGATGCTACTCCGAATACCAATCGATGATACTGGTAAAGACCATTGTGAGTGTTTATTGTGAGATACTTCCTAGAGGATTCTTCAACCTCCATCTGCAAATATGCTTGTGCTAGGTCAATTTTTGTAAAACGCTTCCCTCCAGACAGTGAGGCGAAGATGTCTTCTATCCTTGGGAGAGGATATTGTACTGTGTGAAGGACTGGGTTCACCATCACCTTGAAATCCCCACAGATGCGAACCTTCCTTGGCTCCTCAGACATATTGCTCAACGCTTTCTTCATGACAGGAACGATGGGTGTCGCCCACTCGCTCCAGTCTACCTTAGATAACACGCCTGCATTCTCCAGATTCTCCAGCTCTGCCTCGACGGCTGGGCGAATTGCATATGGTACCGGTCTTGCTTTGAAAAACTTGGGAATTGCATTCTCTTCTATTTTTATCGAGGCGGTTACGCCTTTAAGCGTGCCCAGTTCTTGTTAAAATACCTCTTTGGCGTTAGCTAAGATTGTTGACAATCGTCCAGGAGTGACGTCGTCATCCTTTTTACCAGCCACCGTCATTGCATGAATGGAGTGCCAATCTAAGCTTATCTTCCTGATCCATTCACGTCCCAATAACGGTGGTCCACCATTTTGCAGTATGTAGAGATACAATTTCCGTATTTTCTTGCTGTTGTATTCGACAGGCACCCTTATTTTTCCTCTGGGGTATACTTTTTGCCCCATATACGTCGTCAAGACGATGGATGTCTCTCTCAGGGGTATGTGTGAGAATAGCCACTCGTAGTCTCGTCAATTCATGACGGTTAGCGCTGATCCTGTATCCAATTCCATTTTAACTTGGGACCCTGCTATCGTGAGGGTGACCCAAATGGTTCGGTGATCCTCTTTTGCGATTACATTGTGAAGTTTGAGACAGCTTAGTCTCCTGTTCCCAGATTCACGATCGCTCATCTGGTCTTCGGAACTACTGTCAGTCATCTTTTGTACTTTCTTGTATGGTTCCTTAGTCGCCTTTTTGTTGTCGCTGGTCTTCTTCCCAGACCTGCAAACTCGTGCAATGTGTCCCATCTTTCCGCATTGCCTGCATATTTTGTCCTTGGACCAGCAGTCCCTCTGGTCATGGTTAGTTCTGCCGCAGCGATAACATTTTGCAAATCCCCGTGTCATTTCATGGGTGCCGTATTCCTGTGGCTTTTGTTGAATTTCCGCAGCTCCCCCGGCTGCTGCTTCGTACGATACTGCCACGCTGAAAGCCTTATCTAGCGTCAACTCTTTTTCAGAGTAACTTCTTCTGTGTTCCTTCACTCAGGAGTCCACAGACAAATTTGTCCCATAGTGTATCTGCCAGTCCTGCTCCGAACTGGCAGTGCTTTGATAGCTTGCGTAGTTCCGTAAGGTACTCAGCATTGCTCTCATCTTTATACGGAGTTCTCCTGTGGAATTTAAATCTTTCTGCTATCAGCAGCGGTGCAGGGTTTAGGTGTTCCTGTAGGATAGCAACAATTTCGTTAAAACTCTTCGCCTTCGGTTTGGCTGGAGTAATCAGGTCCCGCAATAGGCCGTACGTTCTAGCGCCCATTAAGTTTAGCAATACCGATGCCTTTTTCTCATCGGCTATTTAGTTTGCCTCGCAATATACCTCGACTCTTTCCACATACGTGGTCCAGTCCTCTATTGTATTATCAAAGGCAGTGATACAGCCAGTCTTCAGCATCTTGAAAATCTAAAATGGCGCCTCCCGCGCTTTGCCTTCTTCCCCGCTGTTGCTAGCGCTGCTTTCCGCGGTTTCCGTTGCAACCTGCAGCTCCTCACGGTTTCCTGCGCGTTTAATATTTCTTTTTTTTTTTAATTATTTTCCCGTCGTGGAACAACCCTGTGGGACTCTTGCCTCCCTCTTCTCGGGTCTATACGCAGCCCGGCTTCGTAGCACCACCCTCTCTCTCTCTCCTCTTCCCGACAACGCTGCTCGGCCCCGTTGCAAGCCACCCGCTCGAGTTCGCGACCGCCGCAGCCCAGGAAGGATCAGTGTACTACCTGCCACCAGCCCAATTAGCTGAAGCACCGTCGACAGGAACCAGGCCCCGCTTTCGACAGCTTCTCCAGCAATCTTCAACTCCGCTAACACAGGGGCGGATGCCCACGGTCGACGCCCGTTTCTACTGCTTCTTTCTTCCTTCTGGCCTCGACCTCTGCTCACTTCGCTGTAGGAATGGATCCCAGGAGGTGGTGCAGACTGTAGGTAAGTTCATATCTGCTCGTCGCCAGTATTATGTCCGTGTATGATTGAGACACGGACAGCAGGAGCTGAACAAAACAAGTCTTTACTGAAAGGAGTCAATCGGAAAACTGAAACTACAGAGGCTTACTAGCGCCTTTTATACAGGGGTGGTCACTGACGGTACTGCAGTCTGAGACCAGTTATTCTCTTAAAGGTACATACACATCAACCACCCCCATCATTGCAAGAGGCATTGTTTTACAGCCAGATTTCTGTTTTAATTACATGGGATTTCAGGATTTTTAATCTGTCTTTTGGGATTGCATTCCAGGCTTTCAACAGCCTATAATGGAGCCAAGGACCTTGACGACAAAATGTTATTTTTATTGCACAGTTTTACTCTGGGATTTTTGGGGATATATTGCATGATTGATTGCTCCTCTTTCAGTAAAAATAGCAAATCAGTGCCCTTGCCCATCATAAGTTATTGCTTTGGGCGAGGAGGAAATGGCATAACAAAGAAAATATATAAATATTACTTCTCATCTGCAAAGACATTTAACAGAGTTCTGAAGTAAAAAATACCTCAATTTTTAAAACTAACCATTCGTAAAACACGTAAAAGAGCGCAAAAGACACTCCAACATTCTCAACAAATTACTAAAAGACAAAAAACACAATTACCTCAAACTCGAATAAGAGAAAACACTACCTGGATCACTCCATATTAGGTCAAATCACAGGGAACACCATTTCGGAATATAATTCACACTATAGAAAGACAATTTCCATGGAGCGGTGGCAGCCTTCATGCAAGGGACATCTTATTCAAGGCTCCTATTTAATGCTTTGTATTTTAGATGTGACACAAACAAATAAATAAATACATTTTGCACACCATTGCATAGGCAGTTACAAGTTTGCAAGTTG
The DNA here is from genome assembly GCF_052327205.1 of Somniosus microcephalus. NCBI lineage: Eukaryota > Metazoa > Chordata > Chondrichthyes > Squaliformes > Somniosidae > Somniosus > Somniosus microcephalus. The sequence continues at coordinate 24,880,904 of NC_140996.1, read as the reverse complement.
GCCTTACTCTAATTCCACTCGAGTGACAATCGCAATCCGCGGGAAGGGGTGCTTCGTTTTCATAGGTGAAAGTTGCGAACAGTTCTAGGAATGGAGTTACCAAAAAAGTAACCTAGAATAAACCGATTGTGATCATGAATAAATGGAGCTCTTATACCAGTTAAAGGCTCAGCCTTGGCTCAGTGGGTAGCACACTCGCCTCGGAGTCAGAAGGTTGGGGGTTCAGGTCCCACTCCAGAGACTTGAGCACAAAAATCTAGGCTGACACTCCAGTGCAGTGCTGACGGAGTGCTGCACTGTCGGCGGTGCCGTCTTTCGGATGTGACGTTAAACCGAGGCCCCGTCTGCTCTCTCAGGTGGACTTAAGATCCCACGGCACTATTTCGAAGAAGAGCAGAGGAGCTCTCCCCGGTGTTCTGACCAATATTTATCCCTCAACCAACATCTCACTGCTGTTTGTGGGAGCTTGCTGTGCGCAAACTGGCTGCCATGTTTCCTACATTACAATAGTGACTACACTTCAAAAATACTTCATTGGCTGTAACGTGCTTTGGGACGTCCTGAGGTTGTGAAAGGCGCTATAGAAATGCAAGTCTTTCTTTTTATATATTAAAAAAAAAATCATGTGTTGGGGAGAACGCAGAGGACAAATACCAAGATCCTATGAGAACAGTTACTCATCATCATATAGAAATGTGATTTTGTTCTGGAGCCAGTATGCCAATCATAAGGGTCATTTGTTTTATATTAACAAAATAAAGACCATTTATTTACTGAAGCTCCTGCCCAAAGGACTCATTAAAAAAAAGTGCCAACAAGTCATTAAGAACTTCACGGGCACTGTAATGAATTTGAACTCTTTTATTACAGTAGTAGAGGAAGTTCTTGGACTGAAATGAAATGGGTAATTAATCCCAATAACCACAACTCAATTATGGGAATGGAGGCCACCAAATAAAAATTTTCATTAAATTGTACGTTGAGACCCAGTGGTATTTTAAAAAAATAAACAGGAAAATATTACAGCAGTAACAGGCAAAATAAACAGAGCACTTTGAAACCCCACTTATAAAATGCTTCTCAAATCTTGCCATTGGGATATGGAAGTCTTTATTTTAGCAATAAAAAGAGTTGGCACAGGCTTGTTTCTCAACCCAAATGTAAAAGTGCCTACACACGACACCAGTGATAACTGCATGCACACAATTCCTCAAAAGAAAATGCAGACAAATAGTAATGCGAAGTACAAGACTCTCCTGGTTTGGATTGGGGGCGGTTTTTGTGATTAAAATGGTGTTTCCTCAGTTCCTTCGTCACAAGTGAAATTCTGCAGGGGGGGGGGGGGGGGAGGGAGGGAAAGAGAAGACTGAACGGAGAGTGGGAAACGTATCATACGTCAGCACAATGCCCTTTCACCTTTGGGGCATAGGTTCAAATCCAGAATGAAGCACACTTATAACTTAGAAATTCGGAAAAAGCGGACAACAAGCTGAAACAGAGTTCCATCCCTCCGGAGTAGCAGCAGGTAGGGGCCAGGAGCACTGCCTATTTTCATCTGCGTGATATGCAGCTGGTCGAAATATTGGAAGACCTCCTCTCTGAATGTAAAGAAAGACTTGCATTTCTATAGTGCCTTTCACATCTCAAAGTGTTGTGTATGTACCTTTAAGGGAATAACTGGTCTCAGACTGCAGTACCGGCAGTGACCACCCCTGTATAAAAGGCCCTAGCAGGCTTCTGTAGTTTCAGTTTCCAGGTTGTCTCCATTCAGTAAAGACTTGTTATAATCAACTACTGCAGTCCGTGTCTCAATTATACACGGACATAATACAAAGCACTTTACAGCCAATGAAGTACTTTTGAAGTGGAGTCACTGTTGTAATGTGGGAAACGCGGCAGCCAATTTGCGCACAGCAAGCTCCCACAAACAGCAATGTGATAATGACCAGATGATCTGTTTTTGTTACGTTGATTGAGGGATAAGTATTGGCCAGGACACCGGGGAGAACTCCCCTGCTCTTCTTCGAAGTAGTGGCCATGGGATCTTTTACGTCCACCTGAGAGCGCAGACGGGGCCTCGGTTTAAAATCTCATCTGAAAGACGGCACCTCCGACAGTGCAGCACTCCCTCAGCACTGCACTGGAGTGTCAGCCTAGATTTTTGTGCTCAAGTCCCTGGAGTGCGACTTGAACCCACAACCTTCTGACTCAGAGGCAAGTGTGCTACCCACTGAGCCACAGCTAACACTGCTGTAAAACACTTAACAATTACCATAAAGGGCTTGGGCATTCTTAATCCATATGGCGCTTGCCAAACTTGCCTCAATTCCACACTAGCTGCTATTTTCACTCAGGAGGACATAGGAAGGCTAGTGTGGAAATTGGGAATGTGCACACTGGTGCTGTAAGAGATGCTATTCCGAGATCGGGGCTAAGTAAACAGAACTTTTCCCTGCAGATGGCTGTGATGTACCTGATGAGGATGCCAACAACTTGCATTTACAACATGCCTTTAAGATACAAAAACGTCCCACGGTACTTTGTGCGCAACACCAGGGAACGGAATTACATTGCCAACCCACCAATATTTCTAAACCCTGAAACACAAAAATCATCTCAAAAGAATTGGAAACACTCCAGACTTTTTTTGATGAATATATGAGTAACACTGGCAATGACCACAGCCAGAGCTCGTGCTTACGTCTGCTTCTCAGCATAGATTAAAATCTATTTTAGAAAGTTTTGCAAACTTCTTGGATTCAACAAACTTTCAAGAACCACTATCTTTATTACAAACCTGCACCTTGGGAACGCTTTCAAAAACTCTCACCTACACCATGCAGGTGAGTTCCATCTCCCCTCTGCCACATTTTTGAAGATGTGACACAGGCTGGACTGTAAAAAAGCCAATGCCACTCATTTATGATTTTCACAGAAGAATTGGGTAGAATTTGAATTTGACCCCAAAACACCAGTAAAATTCCTGGAAGCCTTGTAATAATAGGCTTGGTGGCTTATTCACCAATTTTGCTGTGGTATCTGAACTTCAAGATGCTCCTTAAACCTACCTCTTTGACCAAGCTTTTAGTCATCTGTCCCAGTATCTCCTTATATGGCTCAGTGTCAAATTTGGTTTGATAACGCTGCTGTGAAGCTCCTTGGGATGTTGCACTATGTTAAAGGCACTATATTAATGCAAGTTGTTGTTGTTGTTGATGAGGATGTGGAGGAGCTATGTTGCAGAGAACTGGTAACCATGGGAAGAGAGCAAGGTGCAATGTACCAGACACAAGGCGCATAGACACACGCTGTCGAGTATCCAGCAGCTTAGTGTGGTGAGCGAGCCCAACAGGAGCCCAACATTCCACAGATAATGAGAGGAGTGTGAAGTGGATGTGTTTGCCTGCTGCCGCCGATCCGGCTAGTTTGGCAATTGGGTTATTCCAGTTTTTACTTTCTCAGCAGTTTTCAGTAGAAGTTTATTGTCGGTTAGTGACCAATCATGAGTGAAGTCAAAGTAAACAGCATCAGATTTAAGAAGCTAACTATTTAGGACGATAATGAGTTCATGGTAGGCACTAGCATTCTGCAAATGAAAGATGGAGGACACTAATCTTTGTGGTACTTGGATTAAGACACCATTTCAGGGAGTGCTCCACAATAAGTTTCATATCATTAGTGAGTGTGGTTTCCAGGGTTGAAAAGTCACTAACTGGAGAGCAAAGATATGGTCATCAGCAGAGATGAAGTTCCAAAATCTGGCTGCATCATTTATGTACAGATTAAAAAGGAAAGGTGCTACAAGTAATCCTCGAGGGAAGTCAGTGATTTGGCACGAGCTGGTGCAGCCGGCCATGTGTACTCCAAATGGCCCCGTAGCAGTAATTCAACCAAGCAAGTGGACCAATATGGCAGAACTCTCGATATTTTTGCCAGAAGACCAACATGCCAGACAGTGTCATAGGCTGCTGTTACATCAAGGAAGACAATACCAGTCTTGAAGCTTTTCTGAAAATTATTTTCAGTGACGGTAGTTGGTCACCCGAGGACAATGAACCATTTACAACGTCAGCTAGCATGGGGCCAGGAAGGGAAGTTGGGGGGGGGGGGGGGGGGGGGGGAAAGAGACATTTAGTGAGAATGGGGTCATGGGAACATAAGTTGCATGGATGAGATGAGCTTGGAGGGACATGGGGAGGGAGGTGGGGGAGGGAAGATGGGATAGAAACTAGAGGGTGTGACAGGGATTCAGAGCTCAAGCAGGGGGCCTTGGTTGGAGGTTTGGCTTGCTACGTAAAGAGAACAACCAGGAGAAACAGAAGAGCCAGCTGAATAGACGGATTCAATTTTGGTGACAAAAAATGCCCACAAGCTCCTTATCCTTGTTCTCACAGGTGAGGGTGGAGGGGCGGGGGAGAGAGAGATTTAAGGAGCTGGTTGGCAGTGGAGAAAAGGTGGTCGTCTCCAGGTTTCAGTAGACGAGAGTTGACAAAGGGAGATGGAGATTGAAATCACAAAAACGGAGGTGTTGTCCCAAGGGAGGACAACAGGGAGGATATTACGGGGAGAAACTCAGGGTGCGACTTGGTGGGGGAGGTGGGCGCGGAGGCAGGTGGAGCAGTAGACAACAGATTTTAAAAAGGAGGCGCGAGAGATGGAACGTGACATGGTGCTCGAAGGAGAAGGCGGCGCCAAAGATATTACAGCTGAATAACATTTAAACAGGAACAGAACCAAAGATAAGGAAAAAGACATACACACAAAAAAAACAGAATGACCTGTAAAGTGCTCAAATGCAAAAGAGGAGATGGTTTAATGGTTGAAGTGGTATAAGGCAACAGGAGGGCTAATCCGAGAAATAAAACGCATATGCGAGACACAAAGAATGTGTGAATAGCTGAAGGAGATGGGAGATCAAGCAGATAGAAATGGAAGTACAAAAAATTGGCAAAGTGGTGCAAGTAGGTAGAAGGAAAAGGAGCACGTCCCAGCATCGTGTTCTGATGCTCCAGTGAAGCATCTAGGGACGTTTTACTCCAATAAAACACTGTATAAATGCAAGTTGTTATTGGTTCAAATGCTGTTCATTCAGAACATCTTCCAGTTGTGACAAAGGGTCCACACCCAAAATGTTAATTCCACTATGCTCTCCACAGGTGCTGCCTAACCTGTTGTGCGCTTCCAGTATTTTCCATGTGCCAGCATCTGCAGTATTTTGCATTTGGGGGGAAAAAAGCACCTGCAAGTATCATAAAGCAATACTTTTAATAGCAGGAGGATTTGCGAGAGATTTGGGAACAGGTTCCATATAGCGCAAGAGAGGAGTTTTTTTTTAATGTATAAAATATCAAATTTATGTAAAAAAATCTATTGACTGAAAATACAATAATACTTCAATTAGTAGATATGTCTAGTGGACTAAAATCTATAATAAAGATTAATCTTGTTATAGTAGCTGTGTCAGGAGGTTATTATAGCTAACAAACCAGTGTGCAATTAGTTCTTATATAATTATTCTGTTGTGTAAACATACCCAGTCCTACATTAAAACATTTCAACAATTAAGACAGCTATACTCAGTGCTCAAATAGTGCCCCCTCCAGGCTAGGCTAGGAGAGGCTATGAACTCCCTACAATACAATACAATACTGTTTACTATATACCATGGAAACAAAACACCAAACAATAGCGAGCAAAAGAGCCATCAACAACAAACTGTGACACTTGCTGCAACAGACTAAAGGAGAAGAAAATGCAGGGATATGGGGAAAGAGCCAAAGAGTGGGACTAACTGGATTGCTCTTCGAAAGAGCCGGCGCAGACTCGATGGGTTGAATGGTCTCCTCCTGTGCTGTGCTACGATTCTGGCAAAAACCATACGGAAAATAAAATGCAAGAAGTTACCTTCTGACTGAAAGGAGGGGAGAATCCAAGAGCCTGAATTGAAGAGTTACGTACAAATCTAATACACGGTAGTGGGACGAGACTTAAAATCAACTGTCTTACAACATTTTCCAGAACTATTCACAGTGTAGTCAGGTTGAAAGTCAACTGGACATCATACAAAAATGGGAGGGTGGCAACACAGACTCAGATTTTCCATTAAATTACAGCAAATGCTAGTTATTTTTAATAAAAGTATAAAATCATGGGTAAAGAAACTGTACAACTAAGATGACAAGGAGTCTGTTTTGATTAGAGGGTCTCTGGTACTTCTGAAAAAAAAAATTCAAAACCACATCCACCAAAGGAAGTAAAATATGCCTTTGTAGATTTGACCACAAAAAGATAATTTTTTCTGCCTAGGTCCTCCCCTCTTGTCTTATACTAGAATACAGATCCTTAGGCAACACAATGGTTCCTATACTAGGGTCGCCAAATCTCCAGGATTGTCCCGGGAGTATCCCGGAATTGAACATGGATCTCCCGGGTAAGAACAAGAAAGAAAGAAATAGAAGGATATGCCGATAGCGTTAGTTGAAGAGGGGTTGAAGGAGGCTCGTGTGCAGCATAAATGATGGCATAGACCAGTTGGGCCAAATGGCCTGTTTCTGTGCTGTAAATTCGATGCAACATGGAAATATTCGCAAGCTCGCTTGGTGACCACTACTGCTGCATCTGGAACAGCGCAGTTTGTTCTTTCTAGACTTCAATGCAGCTGCTCCCATAGCCAGCGAGGATGTGTGCACGCGCACATGGTGGCTCCACGCACACCATAGAGCGGTTTCAGCGGCGCAGGGCATTGTGGGCATCCGACACCACCATTGCAGCTCAGTTTTTGGCACCCGATATCACATGATCAAATCTCCAGGAATACGTCCAACGAGAGTTGGCAACCCTATCCTATACTTCACCCAAGCGACCATTCTTCGCATGCAAACAGGTTATTTGACCACAAGGTTGACGCATGACATAAAAACCAGATTTTTGTCCTTGCCTAATAATTGCAGAAGCACTTGCCAGTAGGGGTTAGTCGATAAGACTGGTGGGAAAAATGAGGAGTAGTATGAGCTCTGGCTGAGATCAGCTCGCTCAGCACAGCTATGGGATCAAGCTTAAGCCCTTGTTGAGCTATGTATGGGTCAGTACATGAAGCCACAGCTCTCAGCGAGCTTGGACGAGTTTGAGCAACTATTCTTCAGTCACATAGAATCGGAGAGGGTCTATATTGTTGGCTCCCAGTTAGGCAGCATTCTCTGCATGAGAACTTTTCTGCAATTTAAGGGGCATAAAAATTGGGGGCTACCATTGACAGTTTGTCTCTTAAGTAGGTAGTCAAGAATACTGAAAACAACTGCAGATACTGGAAACCTGACACAAAAAACAGAAAAAGTGTTCACACTGGAAACGTTAACACATCTGTTCTCTTCACAGATGCTGCTTGGCCTACTGAGTGTTTCCAGCAGTTCCCGTTCGGAGTCCAGCGTACACATTTACTCTGAAACATAACCACCAGTAAAATTGATATGCACGAGAGACAAAAATCAACAACAATTGATAAGGATAGAATAAGAAGTGCCATTTGCTCAGTAGTGATTGCAGCACGTGCCACATGCGTTTTTTTAAAAATGCTTTATTCGACTATACTTTGAACTGGCGCACCAGCCTCCAAGCCTAGAGGTGCAACTCCACAACAACCTTGCCCTTCCCCACCACCTCCCCCAATCTCTAGTCAACAGTGTAGCGTCCCACGCTACTTAACCATGAAGGGCACTACATCTGTAGTGCCTCAAATGTTTTAACCGAGATTAGTGATCTCAGCACAGATCAAGAATTGGCCCAAGGGTCTTCCGGGCTACATTTTTCTGAATTCATTCATGGGATGAGGGCGTTGCTGGCAAGGCTGGCATTTATTGCCCATCCCTAGTTGCCCTCGAGAAGGTGGTGGTGAGCCACCTTCTTGAAGCGTTGCAGTCCATGTGGTGAAGGTACTCTCAGTGCAGTTAGGGAGGGAGTTCTGGGATTTTGACCCAGCGATGATGAAAGGCCGACGATTTATTTCCAAGTCAGGGTGGTGTGTAACTTGGAGGTGGTGGTGTTCCCATGCGCCTGCTGCCCTTATCCTTCTAGGTGGAGAGGGGTCGTGGGTTTGGGAGGTGCTGTTGAATGGGATACTGCTTCAACAAACATTGGCCTAGAAATTGGGTTGGGGCGCCAAAGTGGCGCAAAAGTCGCCTGAGCGCAGGATTTAGCGCCGCGTTCGCGGCTTCAGCGATTGTCTGATATTCAGTTTCATTGTCCCTCGAGGGACACGGGGCGAGGCTCGAGGTGCTCCGCGTCCCTCTTAGGGTGCTGAAACTGAATATTGCAGCGCAACGTGCTGCAGCGCCACGGCACGCTGCAGTACTGCAGGCCTTCCTCCCACTGTTAAGGGGGAGGTGCCTGCAACAGCGCGAACCCCGATCGAGAGTGCCGGCAAACGAGCCCGGCACCAAGGAGAAGTGCCGGGCTCTCGGGAAACAGCCGGCAATGCCGCGGGGGGGGGGGGGGGGGGGGGGTTAAGGAGGCCGGGGACGGAGGTGCTGGCAGGCGGCCGCTGAAAAAGGCGGCCGCCCTGCACCTCCATCTTAACTTGCGCCGCCGACAGCACAGTAAGACCCCATGAACCGGGCACGAGTAGTGAACGGCGCAACTGCGCCGTTCGCTACCAAATATCGCGAACGGGGCGCTGCGCACACCGATGACGTCATCGGTGGCGGTGCAGCACAAAAGACTAACGCCACCACTATCGCCCCAACTCAATATCGCGGGAGGCGCAGCCAGTGGCGCTACAGCCACTGCCTGCCTCTTTAGGCGCTAACAAGTGGCGCTACTTACCCAATTTCTCCCCCATTGCCTTTACCCAATGGACATGGGGAACTCTACTGGAATTTATTTGCAAGTCTGATAACTCATTGACATTTGCATACTTAAAAACACAAAGAGCTTTTCCTGTAATAGGAGTACAACCTTATAAAGCAGTCTAGTCTCCAGCGTCAGTTATTCAATGGCATACCCAAAACAAATCTCTCTCACAGATCAGCATTCATTTCCCTTTAAAAGAAAATATTCATTCTTGGCCCTTCGAACAATAGAAATGTGGAAAGACATTTCCTAATTTCTACATGCATCAACAATTTACAATTTTTTAAAAAAAAATTTAAGCATGTCCCCTTCCAGGCCTTTCCTTCCCAAATACTGGTATGCAAGGTCACCATTAGCGGGGAAGAGCTCCTCTCTCATAGCATGGATAAAGCATCACAAACACATACGCAAAAAAAATGACTGACCTCAGAACTAGGACGAACCCTACAAAATTAAAAGCAGTTACTCCCTTCTAGTCAAGCCAGTGGAGCAGGTAGGCTTTGATGGACACACAACTTCCAAAAATTACTCTGCATAATTAGAAAGCAAATTCAACTTACGGTAAATCTGAATGGGTATAAATGGAATCAAACTTATATGGTATCCACAACTAACTTTTCATGACACTTCAGAGCTCATCACTGCATTTTTCTGCAAGTTCTTCTACAAAATCATAAAAGATTGTGCAGAGAAAGGGAAAATGATATTTTGCTGTCATTTGGGGTCACAAAAGAGGGATAAATTTGCAGCTTCCAGACTGTTTCCAAACAGTTCGCCTTCATGGTTGAGAACTCCTAGGCATGCAACATTAGAACTTCTTCCAATCCATTTGCAAGATCGAGGACAAAGCTCTGAAGTGGACTTGCGGCCGAGAGGAAAACAGTCATAGGGCGAGCAGCTCCAGCATCCACTGACCTGTCATGGAGTGCCCCACAGGGAGAAGGTCAACCTCATGACAGATACACCTTTCTATCAAAGCCCTTCACATGAGAACCTGGATTAAGCAATTTATGATGGTCAAGTCTGATGCATGGTGTAAAGTCTGTGGGTTGTTTAGTTAATTAATACACAGACTACCAGAGTAACTTAAAACAGGACTTTACTATTCGAAGGTCAGGGCGAATCTGCCCAATAAATCCTGACACAGCACTTATATACCGGTGTGGTCACCGTCGGTATTACAGTATACAGAAGCCAACAAAGTAGTGCAACACCTAAAGTAGTTCTCTTAAAGGTGGACGGTTACATACAATAGTTCTCTTAAAGGTAGACGGGTACATGCACTACAATCCTCCCTTTTTAGCTTACAACATACGGATTCCCCATTAAACATACATTATAACATATATACAACTTTATGCAAGACAGTTCACAGATTCAGTCTCTCTGGAGGTTTCCGGGCTCTGTCCGGATAACGCCTCGGTGGTGTCGTAACTCCCGGCGGGGTAGCAGGTGCTTCTGGCAAGGTCGATTCGGCTTGAAGGACAGTGTCAGGTTCATCCGATTCCAGTATTACCAGATCGGAGGTAGGTGTTCTGGGTATCTCTGTCTCAACATTAACCGTGTAAGGTGGTGGAGTAGGTTGGCCATTTGTGGCTGACCCTATGATCTGGTCAACATGGCGCCTTATTATACTGTCCCCAATGTCCACCGTATACATCAACGGCCCTAGCCTTTTTCCAATAGTTCCAGGCTGCCATTTCTCGGTACGGTAGTCCCGGGCCAAAACTTGTTGACCTATCTGAAAAGATCTAGTTGGCCTTTCATTCATGCCCTGGAATTGCCGGTTCTCTACGTCCCTTCTGACGTTTGGCTTAAGCAAATCCAGCCGGCATCTTAGTCGTCTATTAAAAAACATCACGGCGGGAGTTTGATTTGTGACCGCATGTGTTGCATTCCTGTACGCCAACAAGAAGCTATCCACCTTATGTTGTAAGTTAATGGCTTCATTACCCATGGCCTTTATGGCCTTCTTGAAGGTCTGGACAAACCTTTCAGCCAATCCATTGGAGGCGGGATGGTATGGGGCTGACGTGTAGTGCTTAACCCCATTGCTCTTTAAGAATTTCTTGAATTCTTCGGACACAAATTGCGGTCCATTATCAGAACAGATCTGTTCCGGCAGCCCATTCCGAGCAAACATGGTCCTTAACACGGTGATGGTTTTTTCCGTGGTGGTGGTGGACATCTTTATTACCTCCGGCCACTTGGAGTGTGCATCCACCGCTATTTGAAACATTGAGTCCATAAATGGACCAGCAAAGTCGATGTGTACCCTTTGCCAAGGAGATGAGGGCCACTCCCATGGATGCAGAGGAGCCTGTGGTGGCGCGTTTTGGACCTTCTGGCATCCTAGACAGCTCTTAGTGATTTCTTCGATGTCCCCATCAATGCCTGGCCACCACACAAACGCTCTTGCTAGGTTCTTCATTTTCACTCCACCCAGATGTCCCTAGTGCAGCTCCTTTAAAACCTTCTGTTGAAGGTTGGGTGGAATCACCACTCTAGATCCACACATCAGGGTTCCTCGACACACTGACAGCTGTTCTTTTCTCTGCGAAAATGCTGGCAGCGTTGGTTCGCCCTGTGCTGGCCATCCCTCCACCGTTAAATCATAGACTCGTGAGAGAGTCGGGTCATTTCTTGTTTCGTTTTCGATCATCGAATTTGTTACTGGTAGACATTCCACTATGGATGAGTGGAACATCTCTCCCGGGTCCACTGTAGTCGCTTCTTCTACTATCGGCAATGGCAAGCGCGATAACCCATCAGCATTTCCATGCTGTTTGGACCTTTTGTATTCGATGTCATATTGGTGTGCCCCAAGTAACACGGACCACCTCTGTAACCTTTGTGCTGTCATGGTGGAAACGGCCTTGTTAGGGTTGAATATGGACACCAACGGCTGGTGGTCTCAGTAATGTGAACTTCTTGCCCTGCAGGTAATGATTGAATTTCTTTACTCCCCACACAAGGCTGAGGGCCTCCCTATCTATTTGAGCATAATTTCGCTCCGCGGAGGTCAATGATCGGGACGCGAATGCCACTGGCCTTTCCGAGCCATTTGGTAACTTGTGTGAAAGTACTGCTCCAATTCCATAGGGGGAAGCATCACAAGCTAGACGAAGAGGTAACGTTGGGTTGAAATGAGCCAACACTTCTTCAGAGGTAATCAACGCCTTGCTTCTGCGAAAGGCCTTTTTACATTCCTCACTCCACTTCCATGGTACTTCTTTCCGCAACAGAGCGTTCAGCGGATGCAGCACCGTGGATAGATTCGGCAGAAACTTGTGATAATAATTAATCAACCCCAAGAATGATCTTAACTGTGATACGTTTTCCGGAGCGGGGGCCTTCACGACAGCTTCTGTCTTGTCAGGTGACTTGTGCAGTCCCTCTCGGTCAATGACATGACCGCAGTACGAGATCCGTTTTTGGAAGAACTCACATTTCTTGCGATTAACTCGAAGGCCATATTCCTTCAACCTAGTGAGCACCAGTTTCAAATTTGTGAGGTGGTCTTCCTCGTCTTCTCCCGTAATCAGGATATCGTCTAAGTAACACTGCGTGCTTGGAATTCCTTGTAATACCTGCTCCATGGCCCTCTGCCAAATTGCTGGAGCCGAAGCTACCCCAAAAACCAGTCTATTATAACGATACAAGCCTCTGTGTGTGTTGATGGTGAGGTACTGACGCGACTCTTCCTCGACTTCCATTTGTAAGTATGCCTGTGCCAGGTCTATCTTGGTGAAGTGTTTCCCTCCAGCCAACGAAGCAAAGATATCTTCAATCTGCGGAAGCGGGTATTGTACCGTGTGAAGCACCGGATTCACTGTGATCTTGAAGTCTCCGCAGATGCGGACCTTCCCCGGTCCCCCTGGCTTGTTACTTGGTGAAGACTTCATGACGGGAACAATGGGCGTGGCCCACTCACTCCAGTCCACTTTTGACAGTACCCCTGATCGTTCAAGTTCTTCCAGTTCTGCCTCCACAGCAGGTTGTATCGCGTAAGGTACCGATCTGGCTTTGAAAAATTTTGGGCTTGCATGTTCTGCAATCTTAACCTTTGCTTTAATTCCTCGCAGTGTTCCCAGTCCTTGCTGGAATACCTCTTTAGCTTCGTCCAATATTCTGGACAACCGTTCAGGTTTGACATCTTCCTTCCCGGAATCTACCGTCATGGTGTTTAGTGAATGCCAGTCTATCTTTATTTTCCTGATCCACTCCCGTCCCAGAAGTGGTGGACCTCCCTCAGGCAACACATACAGGTCCATCCTTTGGTGATCTTTGTCCTTGTATCTCACCTTGACTTCTATCTTTCCGATGGGGTATACTTTGTGCCCCGTGTATGTCTGCAATACTAGTTCCGTATCCCGTAGGGGAATATGCTTGAATAACTTTTTATAATCATGCTTATTCATGACCGTCAACGCCGATCCGGTGTCCACTTCCATTTTCACTTGGACTTTTGCAATCTGTAGTGTGATCCAGATAGCTTGTCGGTCAGCTTCATTACTCACATTGTGAATTCTCAGACTATCCAGTTCCTTGCAGTTGGAGTGTGAGTCCGAATTCTGTTCTTCCGGACTCTTCCTAGTCACCTCATGTACCTTCCTGTACCTCTTTTGTGGTGACTCATTATTGTTGTTCTTCTTTCCTGACCGGCATACCTTAGCTATGTGACCGAGCTTGCCACATTTCCTACATTCCTGGTTTTTAAACCAGCATTGGTTCTGGTCGTGTGTTGTCTTCCCACAACGATAGCATTTCGTTGTACCCGAAGTAATTTGCTGCACACTGAGTGCCGCTGCCTTTAGCTGCATTTCCGCCGTTCCTTTCGCTGCGGCTTCGTTCGATGCAGCAATAAGGACAGCCTTATCAAGTGTAAGATCGTTCTCTTCGAGCAGTCGTTTTTGTGTTTCTTCCTTCGACATTCCGCACACGAATTTGTCTGAGTGCCTCTGCCAGATTTTCCCTAAACTGACAGTGTTTCGCTAGCCTACGCAGTTCAATCAGGTACTCCGCGTTGCTTTCCTCTTTCCGTTGCGTTCTCGCGTAAAATTTGGATCGTTCCACTAACATCAGTGGTGCGGGGTTAAAATGATCCTTCAGGACAGCAACAATATCATCGAAAGTCTGATCCGCCGGTTTAGCTGGTGCTAGTAGATGCTTCAAGAGCCCGTATGTCTTCGCGCCCATCGAGTTTAGCAAGGTTATAGCTTTGTCATCTTCTTCTATTTTATTGGCCTCACCATAGATCTCAATGCGTTCCACATACGTGGCCCAGTCTTCTACCTCGGAATTAAAATCGTTGATGTTACCACGCTTAGGCATCTTCCTCTCTTCCTGATAACACCACGGATTATTTCTTTAAATTTTCTTTTTTTTTTCTTCAAGATGGCGGTTCCCGCGAAAATGGCGGTTTCCCACGCTTATCTTCTCTCCCCGCCCACTTCAATGGCGGTTCCCCGCTTCTGTCTTCTTCTCCGCCTAATGGCGGCTTCCCGCATTTCTTCCCCTGGCGGGAGGGGTACACTTTCCCCACGGGCGACGGCCGCTGGCTTTCAGGTTCACAGCCTGCGCGTCGGCTTCAGTACTTTTCCTTTTCTCGGCAGGGCAACCGGCGCTGGGTACACCCCGTTGACGGCGAACAGTTTCAGCCACTGGGCTGGCTCTCGCTCAGTCTCCCTTGGTTGGCTCTGCCTCTCCCGCTCGCTCGGCTCCCAATCGCGCCTCCCAGCCCTCTCGCAGTCCGGTGCTTCCCTCCCCGGCTGAGTTTTTATATCTTCCCGCGCCTACACTGCCGGTCGCAGCGCTTCGTGGCTTCGGTCGCTGCCCGGCCTTATTCGCCGGTCGCGGTCTAGCTGTCTCACGACGCCGTTGCGTCCCCAGCCTGTCTGTACCGCGGCTTCCTTGCTCCACGCTGCCCCAGTCTCAGCGCCTCTGGGCCCGACTTCTGTCCGGCTCCTTTCCCCCTCGACCGTGGTCGAGTGCACCGCCCTTATCCTCCGGTTATTCTTTTTACTTTTCCCTTACTCACAGTCACCGTGGCCGGCTTGCTTCTCGTGCTGATCGGCTCACTCCTCACCGTGGCAGAAGGGACAGTCAGTGCCTGTTGCTGATGGAAGTCTTTGTCTCTGAATTCTTCCTCCTTTCCAGCTCTGCAGACTCGAGTTTTCTCCCAGCAGAATGACGAGGGCGGTTGCCTCTTCTCGACGCTCGTTAACTGCTTCGGAAGTATTGTTGCCGCAGGGTACGATCGGACTCGTCGCCACTGTAAAGTCTGTGGGTTGTTTAGTTAATTAATACACAGACTACCAGAGTAACTTAAAACAGGACTTTACTATTCGGAGGTCAGGGCGAATCTGCCCAATAAATCCTGACACAGCACTTATATACCGGTGTGGTCACCGTCGGTATTACAGTATACAGAAGCCAACAAAGTAGTGCAACACCTAAAGTAGTTCTCTTAAAGGTGGACGGTTACATACAATAGTTCTCTTAAAGGTAGACGGGTACATACACTACACATGGCACTGAACTTGGACATCCAGAACATCAAGGTGGCTGGCATTTGCAAGTTGTTCTGTGCAGGTCTTTCCACCATGCCAAAGACAGATGTCTGCTGCATAGCTCGCGCATAGCTCGAGCGGGAGAAGCAGACCACCACACGTGGAGCTGAGCCGGCAACAGTGAGGAGGAGGCCGCGGTGACGAGGAGGACGGAGCGGCTGAGGGACATCGTGCTCCCACTGCCACTGGAAGCCATTGAACTGACTTTCTGAACACGGCGCTGTAAGAATAGCTGACGTGTCCCGACGGGGAGTAAGCATTCCATTGTACTTGTACTGGTTACATACGGCAAATAAAATTGAATTGAATTGAAACTCAGACTTAGGACAACAGCAGCTGGAATGTATTACAGCTACTTGCATTTATATAGGGCCTTTAATGTAGTAAAATGACCCAAGCCGCTGCACAGGAGCGTTATCAACCAAGCCACATAGTAAGACAGGTAATCAAAAGCTTGGTCAAAGAGGTAGGTCTTAAAAAGCACATTAAAGGCAGAGAGAGAGAGGTAGGGAGGCGGTGAGGTTTAGGAAGGGAATTCCAGAGCTTCGGGCCGAGGCAGCTGAAGGCACGGCCACCAATGGTGGAGCGCTGAAAATCGGGGATGCTCAAAAGACAGCAGACCAGAGGATGAGAACATGCATTCATTATTCAGGGCTTGATTGGTGTGCCAAAAGGCGAACTAACTGCTGCTGAAACTCTGTACCTTAAACTGGTGGAGGGTGGGGCCCTGTTCAATGGAGTATGTCCTTGTTGAATAAGAATGATGGTGGCAATGCATTCTTCATTTCACGTGCGAGGAGCTCTGGGTACCAAATTAAAACCTTCTGTGGAAGACTTAGTAATGCGATACCTGGTCGCAGCAGGTCCAGAGTACTACAGGGCACTGCTGATTGATCGTGTGGCCGGGATCACTAATGGAACCTGGAGGCTTGGATATCTCACTGGATGCTGGATTCTTCCCCTCGCCACTCTAATAATCCCACAAGCCAATGTCCGAATGGGTAGGGTCGTTCTTGGCGAGCAGTGGGAGCTCTAAGCACAGTCCTGGGTGACCGGTTTTCTATTTTTCCATGTTTAGAATCTCTCTCTCTTCCATTGTATGCTGTTCCTTTTTGTAAGATTAGAAGTTATGTTAAACTTATGAAGAACCTTGGTTAGACTACACTTGGGAATGCTGTGAACAGTTCTGGTCTCCATATTATAAAAAAGGATATAGTGGCACTAGAGAAGGTGCAAAGATGATTTACTAGAATGATACCAGAACGGAGAGGTTCTACCACTCAGGAAAGATTGACCTGGCTGGGGCTCTTCTCTAGAAAAGAGAAGTCTGAGGGGTGACCCGATATGGGTCTTCAAGATTATGAAAGTGTTTGCTGGGGTAGACGTAGAGAAGATGTTTCCACTTGCAGGTGAGACAGAACTAGGGGCCATAAATATAAGATCGTCACTAATAAACCAAATTGAGAATGCAGGAGAAACTTCTTTACCCTGAGAGTGGTTAGAATGTGGAACTCGCTACCACAGGGAGTAGTTGAGGCGAATAGTATAGATGTATTCAAAAGGGAAGCTAGATAAGCAGATGAGGGAGAAAGGAATCGAAGGATATGTTGATGGGGTGAGATGAAGAAGGGTGGGAGGAGGCTCGTGTGGGGCAGAAACACCAGCGTGGACCAGTTGGGCCGAATGGCTGGTTTCTGTGCTGTAACTACTTTGCGAGACTACTTCATTGATGGATATGGGCATAAACTGCCAGTGAGAGAGTAGTCCTTTCCTAATCCGTCAGGCCCACAAAGTTCAAAGTCAGCCATTGAAAGAGTGATCAGGTGAGCGGAAAATTAATAGTGCCAGGAGTGCAGAGTGTAAATTTACTCTTTTTTTTTTAATATAAACGAAAACGTGTTTTTGTTTTACTTACAGGCTGCCTGCATGGGCTCCATGATATGCAAATAAACAGTTCAGGGAGGAAAAAAGACTGTTCACTCTTGATTTAAGAGGTAGACATGGGGTTTCTAGTTTTTCCACAAAGGAAGTGGATAGACTGCCAGTCCCAAAATACTGGTAAAAAATCCCAGTATACCATGTAGTAAAAAAGGAATTTGATTTATTTGGTTGCCATAAGCCAGTAGGCCAATTTAATTGGTGACCGGGAATAAAAACTTCGGCCTGCATTTTCCGCTAGGTTGCGCTGGGTTTTGTGAGCATAATTCGCCCTAAATCAGCCAAACCAGCGCAAAAGGTCGCAGAATTTCAAGCGCAAATTACGTTTCCACGATAAAAACACGTGGCGCTGGAAGCTGTCCACGCCCCCCCGATCCAATCAAATGGTTCTGTAGATTGTAAAAAAAAAAGTCATTTTCAGTTATTTAAAAATCGGGATACTCCACAGGTAATGAACTAGACACTCGGATGTGATAACCATTTTCAGCTGTATAAAATCAAACTGCACCAAGTTACCACAGAATATTTTTTTTAAACAAACTTTTTTTTTTTTAAATTACATTCTAAAACGCTGCCCAATTGCACTGGCTCGTGGCAGATTTCAGCGATATGCAAATGAGCTCGATCGGAAACTTGAGAAAAAAAATTCTCAAATGTAGCGCAATTTTTTTAGCGGCAATTGGCGCCCGGATCGCCAATTGCACCCAAAGTGGAAACACTACCCAATGACGTTAAAGTGCACACCTCCCCAAAACAGCGGTAACTTTTTTTTTTAAATGAAGAAAGTTAAGAAACTTGGATGTAGGGCCATAGCCTATAGTCCAAGTTTGGAAAAGATTAGGGGAAAAAAAGAGACTTGCATTTATACAGCGCTTTTCACGACCACCAGACGTCCCAAAGCACTTTACAGCCAATGAAGTCATTTTTTTTTTTTTTAAGTGGAGCCACTGTTGTAATGTGGGAAACGCAGCAGCCAATTTGCACACAGCAAGCTCCCACAAACAGCAATGTGATAATGACCAGATAATGTTTTTAAGTGATGTTGATTGAGGGATAAATATTGGCCAGGACACCGGGGATAACTCCCCTGCTCTTCTTCAAAATAGTGCCGTGGGATCGTTTATGTCCACCTGAGAGAGCAGACCGGGCCTCGGTTTAACATCGCATCCAAAAGACAGCACCTTTGACAGTGCAGCACTCCCTCAGCACTGCACTGGGGTGTCAGCCTAGATTTTTGTGCTCAAGTCTCGGAGTGGGTCGTGAACCCACAACCTTCTGAGGTGAGAGTGCTACCCACTGAGTTGACACTGTAAAGGAGAAAAGACACAATAAATCAAGAACTGGGTGTTAACAGCAACTTGCATTTATATAGTGCCGTTAACATAGTAAGACATCCCAAGGCGCTTCGCAGGAGCGTTTTCAGAAAATATTTGACACCGAGTCACATAAGGAGATATCAGGACAGGTGACCAAAAGCCTGGCCAAAGAGATAGATTTTGAGGCGAGTGTCTTAAAGGAGGAGAGAGAGGCAGAGAGAGGACATAAATCTTGGGTTTTAAAAACAATTGTAAGAGGCTGAGAAAACTGAAGGAACCATATATATTCACATGTACGTGGGGATTTAAAGTAGGAGGCCATCTTATACACACAGGCATGGGGAAGAATAGAAATCTGAAGTGCGTTATTATAGGCAGCACACAAGTGCAAAGTCAAAGTTTCCACGTTCTGGGGAGTCACCGTTACTAATGGGTTGCCTCCTTGCAGTGTGGAAAATTTGACAGCTCTGCTATTTAAAAAAGGTGACCAGCAGTTCGCTTAAAAATATACTTTGATCTCATAGCAAAGGAAAACAGTGGTTAGCTCGGGAGACAGTCTCTCTCGGACCGGAAATCTGAAGTCTACACAAGACCCAGAGTTCAAAGAAGAATCTGATAGTTACAGTACCCTGAGCAGCACCGTGAGCCAGTGAAATCCACGCTTAATCGCCCCAGTGTGTACATTTGAATATAAAAAGAGAACAAGTAGTTGTGGCACTTTGAAGCTACTTTTATATTGATTTTAAATTTAGATTCCAGGAGCCTGGTGTTAAATCCATTTTCTATATTTCGGGCGGCAGACTTTTATGGGTGCAGTTTTACTTGAATCTACAAGTCTGCCACTGAGCAGCAGAAACTAGATTCAACAGCATAAATAAAAAAAAGGAGTCAGCTCACAGAATCAAGAGTTAAAATGTAAAAACAGCTCAAGATACAAAGGCCGAGATTTTTCCCATTAGCACTATTTTAACACGGACATTAACCAATTGCTGAAGACAAACAAGGATTTAACTAAAAGAACTTTTGGACAAGCTCTGGGGTCCCTTAAATATCATTCTGGGGCTGGAAGTATCTGGATCAGATATAAAAAGATTTTGGCAGCAAAAGAGACTGCATTCTGTTCATGCAATGACTATTTTTAATATCAACATTTTATTCCTTTAAAATAAGTTATACAGAATCGTTAGCTTTAGCATTTCATTGTAGATATAATGGGCCGCATATTCCGATCCCTACGGGTGTGTACGTGCTGTGTACACACCCGTAGGGACATCAGAAATGCCGGTTTCAGGCATACGAAGAGCATGCGCTGAAAACCGGCATTTCTGATCTGTCAAGAATCCTCTCGACAGATCGGACGCCTGCCCTGGAGAAGGGCCTCTGCGGGCGGATAGTTCCACTTTCTGTAGAACCTCCGCCCGCAGAAAACCCTTAGAAATCTTACGCCTGGTAAAAGCCTGTGTAAGGCCTGCTTTTACCAGCATAAGAGTTTAAAAAAGTAAAAAATGTATATTTTTCCCCCCCCCACTCATTTATAATTTTAAAAATAATTTTTTAAAAGGCAAGTTTATTTTTAGCCCCATAAAAAGCTTTATTTTTTTCAAAAAATTAAATGTTTAAAATATTTAATTGAATGTAATTTTAACTCATTTTAAAAACGCGATGGTTTTTTAAAAATGTATTTAATGTTTTAGTGTCTTTTTTCAGTGTTCCCCATTCATATATTTGACAGGTCTATCTGTCAAAAATAGGACGGGGAATTCCCTTCTCCCATTGGCTGGCCTGGCCCACGTGATCCCAGGGTTGCTTGCGAACTGCCTACACCCCTGGGATACGTGGGCCTTGCACATTGAGATTGGAGCGGTCCAGGAACAGAAATGGCCGGACCTCAGGAGCCCTCAGTTAAGGGCGTAGATTTTTTTCCCCCAGATAGGAGGCTTCCGCACGCAGGAAGCCTCCTATCGGAAATTACGGGCCAAAGAATCAGATCGGGTTGACAGCAGAGCAGTGACTCAAACCGGTTATTAGAAAGTGATTGAGATGAATTTATTAAAAGCAAATCTCCGTTAAAATGCAGACCCGACCACTAGTGAGCTAGATGACACACTAAAGAAAGACTTGCATTTATATAGTGCCTTTCACGAACACCGGATATCTCAAAGCGCTTTACAACCAATGAAGTAATTTTACTGTTGTAATGTAGGAAACGCGGCAGCCAATATGCGCACAGCAAGCTCCCACAAACAGCAATGTGATAATGACCAGATAATTATCGGAAATGGTAGCATAGTGGTTATGTTACTGGACTAGTAATCCAGAGGCCTGGACTAAAGACGCGAGTTCAAATCCCACAACGGCAGCTGGGGAATTTAAATTCAGTTAATTAAATTAATCTGGAATAAAAAGCTAGTATCAGTAATGGTAACCGTGAAACTAGCGGATTGTCGTAAAAGCCCATCTGGTTCACTAATGTCCTTTAGGGAAGGAAATCTGCCTTCCTTACCCGGTCTGGCCTATATGTGACTCCAGACCCACAGCAATGTGGTTAACTCTTAACTGCCCTGTGAAATGGCCGAGCAAGCCACTCAGTTGTAAAAAACTGCTACAAAGAACAGCGGTTCAAGGCGGCGGCTCACCACCACCTTCAAGGGCAATTAGAGATGAGCAATAAATGCTGGCCTTGCCGGTGGCAACCACATCCCAGGAACGAATATATAAAAAAAAATTGTTTGTGATGTTGATTGAGGGATAAATTTTGGCCAGGACCCTGGGGATAACTCCCCTGCTCTTCATCGAAATAGTGCCATGGGATCTTTCACATCCACCCGAGAACACAGGCAGGGCCTCCGTTTAATGTCTCATCCGGAAGACGACACCTCCGACACTGCAGCGCTCCCCCAGAACTGTACTGGGGTGTTGTGGTGTATGTAACCTGTTCCACCTTAAGAGAACTACCTTAAGAGATGTACTACTTTCTCTTGGCTGCTGTATACTGCAATATACCGGTGGTGACCACACCGGTATAAGTGTTGTGTAGGGATTTGCTGGGCAGTTCAGCCCTGACCTCCGAATAGTAAAGACCTGTTAAAGTTATTCTTGTGGTCTGTGTCCAGTGATTTATAATAAGCATAACTGGGACACACAGACTTAACAGTGGCGACGAGTCCGATCTTACCCTGCGGCAGTTTTACATCCAAGGCAGCTTCGTCCTCAGAACGGGCGTCGAGAAGAGGCATCCGCCCTCATCATCCTGCCGAGCACCATCGCACGGGAGGCATCGAGAACCCGGGTTAGAAAGAAAAATTCTGACCACGAAGCCCTCCATCAGCGACAGGCAGTGATCATCCCTTCTACCACGGTGGTGGGTAAGCCGATCAGCGACACGAGCAGAAAGTCGGCCGCGTTGACTGTGGAGTGGGGGAGGGAAAACGGAGGAAAAAGGGCGGAGAACTCGACCACGGCCGGTGAAAAGGGCCGGGCTGCAATCGAGGCCGAGAGGCGCAGCGACTGGGGCAGCTTAAGGCACGAGAGCCGCGGAGAACTCAAACGCAGCCGGTGTAAAGGACCGGGCTGCATGCGGGGCTGAGAGGCGCAACAGCAGGGGAAACGTGAATGCCCACGGGAACCGCGGGGGAGTAAAAGCAGCGTCGGGGAATTGAGAACCGCTGGGGAGGCGAGAACGGCAGCAGCACGGCAATCGCCATCGCAGCCAGCGGGGGAAGAAGACAAGCGCGGGAAGCCGCCATTTTGAGAAAAAGAAAAATTTAAAAACTTGCAAGGATGCCTAAACATGGGAACATTAATACCTTTGATAGCGATATCGAAGATTGGACCACGTATGTAGAACGCATGGAAGTTTATTGTAACAAATAAGGTACCAGATGATGAGAAAGCACTAACCTTATTAAGCTCAATGGGTGCGAAGACATACGGGCTATTGAAGCACCTTCCATCACCAGATAAACCGGCGGATCAGACTTTCGCGAATATTGTTACGGTCCTGAAAAATCATTTAAACCCCACGCCGCTGATGATAGCAGAACGATTTAAATTTTACAGAAGAACGCAGCTGAAAGACGAAAGCAACGCTGAATTTTTAATTGAACTGCGTAAGCTATCAAAGTACTGTCAGTTTGGAACAGGACTAGCAGATGCGCTGAGAGATAAATTTGTGTGTGGATTGTTAAAAGGAACACAAAAGCGACTGCTTGAGGAGAATGATCTTACGCTTGATAAAGCTGTCACTATTGCAGCATCGCACGAAGCCGCAGCGAGAGGCACTGCGGAAATGCAGCTACGGTCACCGGAACTCAGCAATCAAATGGTCTTGGGTACAGTAAAATGTTATCGTTGTGGAAAGACAACGCACGATCAGAACCAGTGCTGGTTCAAAAATCAGGAATGCAGAAAATGTGACAGGCTTGGTCACATAGCTAAAGTATGCCGGTCAGGAAAGAAGACCAGCAACAAAAAAAGTCACCGCAGGAAAAGTACAGAAAGGTACACAAGGTGACAGAACAGTTCGAACGAACAGAAGTCAAATTCAGACTCCAGCAGTAATGAACTGGGTAGTCTAAGAGTACACAATGTTGGTAAGGAAGCAGACCTCCAAACAATTTGGGTCACACTTCAGATAGCAGGAGTCCAAGTGAAGATGGAATTGGACATTGGATCGGCATTGACGGTCATGAATAAGCAAGATTACAAAAGGTTATTCCCACATATTCCCCTACGGGATACGGAGATTGTATTGAAAACATACACGGGGCAAAGAGTATACCCCATCGGGAAGATAGAGGTAAAGGTGGTCCACAAGGGCAAAGAAAGCCGAGGAATGGACTTATATGTGCTACCCGAGGGAGGTCCACCACTACTGGGACGGGAGTGGATTAGGAAAATAAATATGGACTGGCATTCCTTAAAAGCACCAACGGTAGATTCCGGTAAAAAAGATGTCAAACCTAAACGATTGTCCAGAATATTGGACGATGCTAAAGAGGTGTTCCAACAGGGACTGGGAACACAGAGGAATTACGGCAAACATCAAGGTTGAAGAACATGCAAACCCGAAATTTTTCAAAGCCAGACCGGTACCTTATGCGATATGACCTGCTGTGGAAGCTGAGCTGGAAGGGCTAGAACATTCAGGAGTACTGTCTAAGGTAGACTGGAGTAAGTGGGCCACGCCCATTGTCCACGTCATGAAGCGTTCATCGAGCAACAAGCCGGGGGAACCGGGGAAGGTTCGCATCCGTGGAGATTTCAAGATCACTGTTAATCCGGTGCTTCACACGGTGCAGTATCCGCTTCCGCGGATTGAGGATATCTTCGCTTCGTTGTCTGGCGGGAAACACTTCACCAAGATAGACCTGGCGCAGGCGTACTTACAGATGGAAGTTGAGGAAGAGTCACGCCAGTATCTCACGATCAACACGCATACAGGCTTGTACCGGTATAATAGACTGGTTTTTGGAGTGGCATCGGCTCCAGCAATTTGGCAGAGGGCCATGGAGCAGGTATTACAGGGAATTCCAGGCACACAATGTTACCTGGACGATATTCTGATTACAGGAGATGATGACGAGGAACACCTTGCAAATTTGGAACTGGTGCTCACCAGATTGAAAGAATATGGACTTCGAGTTAATCGCCAGAAATGTGAGTTCTTTCAGAAGCGGATCTCGTACTGTGGTCATGTCATTGACCAGGAGGGGCTTCATAAGTCTCCTGACAAGATCTAAGCTGTTGTGAAGGCTCCCGCTCCGGATAATGTATCCCAGTTGAGGTCGTTCCTAGGGTTGATTAACTATTACCATAAGTTTCTGCCAAATTTATCCACGGTGCTGCACCCGCTGAACGCTCTTTTGCAGAAGGGAGTACCATGGAAGTGGAGCGAGGACTGTAAGAGGGCCTTTTGCAAAAACAAGGCATTGATCACCTCAGAGGAAGTGTTGGCTCACTTCAACCCAACGCTGCCTATTCGTTTGGCTTGTGATGCTTCTCCATATGGTATTGGGGCAGTACTCTCACACAAGTTGCCAAATGGCCTGGAGAGGCCAGTTGCGTTCGCATCCAGATCATTGACCTCCGCTGAGCGCAACTATGCTCAGATAGATAGGGAGGCTCTCAGCCTTGTGTGGGGAGTAAAGAAGTTTAATCATTACCTGCAGGGCCAAAAGTTTACGATTCTGACAGACCACCAGCCGTTGGTATCCATTTTAACCCTAAGAAGGGTGTTTCGGTGATGACAGCAGAGACTCCAGAGATGGTCCCTTTTCCTAGGGGCACATCAATATCAGATCGAATTCAAAGGTACAAAGCAGCATGGTAATGCTGATGGGCTGTCGCGCCTGCCACTACCTACAGAGGAGGAGGCACCGACGGTTGACCCTGTTGAGTTATTTCACTCGACCATCATCGAATGTTTACCAGTCACCAATGCAAGTATTGAAAGAGAAACCAGGAACGACCCGACACTGTCCCGGGTCTACGAAGTGACAGTGAAGGGATGGCCAGCACATGGTGATCCACTGTTACCGGCATTCTCAGCAAGACGAGAACAGCTGTCCGTCTGTCAAGGAACATTGATGTATGGAACAAGGGTGATTATTCCTCCTAAGTTAAGAGAGAGAGTTCTAAAGGAACTGCATGAAGGTCATCTGGGGGGAGTCAAGATGAAAAGCCTTGCTAAGGCTTATGTGTGGTGGCCGGGTATCGACCAACAGATAGAGGATCTGACGAAAAGCTGCTCAGGGTGCCAAAAAGTGCAAAATGCACCTCCGATTGCACCGCTGCATCCATGGGAATGGCCTTCAACCCCATGGCAACGTGTACATATTGACTTTGCTGGTCCATTCATGGACTCCATGTTTTTAATTGCGGTGGACGCACATTCTAAATGGCCAGAAGTGATTAAGATGACTACCACTACCTCTGAAAAGACGATCGCGGTGCTAAGAACGATATTTGCAAGAAATGGATTGCCAGAACAAATATGTTCAGACAACGGACCGCAGTTCGTGTCAGAAGAATTCCAGAAATTCATGAAGAAGAATGGGGTGAAACATTATACCTCTGCCCCATATCATCCGGCTACAAACGGGTTGGCCGAGAGATTTGTACAAACGTTCAAAAAAGCAATAAAGGCCATGAGCGAAGATCAGATTCCACTACAACACAAGGTGGACAAATTCCTACTGGCATATCGAAACGCCACTCATGCAGTGACAAACCAAAGTCCTGCCATGATGTTCTATAACAGGAGGTTGCGGTCCAGGTTGGACTTGTTAAAACCAAATGTGCGGAGGGAAGTTGAAAACAAACAGTTCCAGCATATAAATAACAAGACCACTCGGAGTTTCGAAATAGGACAACCAGTGTTAGCCCGGGACTATAAAAACGAGAAGTGGCAATCTGGAACAATTCGGGCCAGACAAGGACCCCTGATGTACACGGTAGATATTGGTGAAAATGTAATACGGCGTCATGCTGACCAACTGGTAGAATCGAGAACAAGGGTCGAACCCATGGTTACAGCAGAGACAACCGTGGAAGAAGTTAGTGAACCTGAAGCATCTACCTCGGAAGTGAATGTACCTGATGATGATGTCCAATCCATAAGAGACCAACTGGATGAGTCACCCCAGCAATGAGAATCAGAGACCCCTGAAAGGCGTTATCCAACTCGAATCAGGAGGCCTCCTCAGAGACTGAATCTTTGAACTGTTTTGCATGAAGTTGTATATATTTATGTTATGTTAAATGGGGATATAACTGTTAAGCTAAAAAGGGAGGATTGTGGTGTATGTAACCTGTTCCACCTTAAGAGAACTACCTTAAGAGATGTACTACTTTCTCTTGGCTGCTGTATACTGTAATACCGGTGGTGACCACACTGGTATACAAGTGTTGTGTAGGGATTTGCTGGGCAGTTCAGCCCTGACCTCTGAATAGTAAAGACCTGTTAAAAGTTATTCTTGTGGTCTGTGTCCAGTGATTTATAATAAGCATAACTGGGACACACAGACTTAACAGGTGTCAGCCTAGATTTTTGTGCTCAAGTCCCTGGAGTGGGACTTGAACCCACAACCCTTCTGACTCAGAGGCAAGGGTGCTACCCACTGAGCCACAGCTGACACTACTGAACGTCCAATCATTTTCTTGAACCCACACATATTCTCCAACATCACGACGCCAACTTGGCTATTGTACTGCATGGTTTATATTGGCATCTGAAAAATAATTGAGTTTTAAGGCACTGAAAAATACTGGAAAGGCCTCTCCAGATTTGGAGTAACGTTCAGTTCTCTGATGGGTCAAACTAGGCTTCAATTGGAAATCTCCATTATAATATGCATTTAGAAACGGTCAGCATTTAGTATTGGTTCCCACTTTGTATGTAAATTGATAGTCACCCCTCCCCCCCACCCCAGATTTAAAAAAGAGAAAGGCCATGCATTATACAAAGCAATTAAGTATCCCTTATAGCATAAAACGGTGTCACAGGTTTGCCAAAGAGCTTGATGTTTAACTTCTAAAACAGGCATCAAATGTAAAAGTAGTAATTCAACCACTACTGTATTTAGACACCACGGAAATTTAGCACAGGGAAAAAATCAAGTTGCAAAGTAAAATGTCTGTTGAACACTTAAGACAGATTACAGTTAATTTTGGTACTCTGTTCCTTAAAAAAAAAAATCCTTAGCTCGTAATTTGAATATTTTCAAATCGGCTTTCAATTCTACATTGCCAACAGCTAACAATAAGGTCGAGCATCAGAATAGCTTAAATTGTTGGTCTGTATGATTTCTCTGCTACAATCCCAAATGGAGTAACTGTTCTCTAGATATTGATGACAAAACCCACACTTCCTTTACACTCTCACTGCAAATCAACATGATTCGAGTTTTCAGTACCTAGCTGTAATCCATCCATACAAATGGTAGTCAAGTTTCTGGGTCTACAATTGGAAATCTTTATTATAACATGGACACAGTGGTTGTGTGACTGTAAACATTGAGTACACGGTTCCCACTACTTGGGACCTAATGGGAGGTCTTTAAAATTATTGACAGTAGATAGAGAGAGAATGTTTCCACTTGTGGGGAAGAGCTTAACTAAAGGCCATCAATATAAGATCGTCACCAAGAAATCCAATAGGGAATTCAGAAGAAACTTCCTTACCCAGAGAGTGGTGAGAATGTGGAACTCGCTACCACAGGGAGTGGTTGAAGTGAATAATATAGATGCATTTAAGGGGGAGGTTGGACAAGCATATGAGGGAGCAGGGAATAGAGGGTTACGCTGATAAGAGTTAGATGAGGAAAGACGGGAGGAGGCTCGAGTGGAGCATAAACGCCGGCATGGACTGTTTGGGCCGAATGGCCTGTTTCTGTGCCGTATATCCTATGTATGTAATCCTTGGGTGTGAAGTGCCCAAGTTGAAAAAGTGAAAATGCATTATACAAAAAGTTACCCCCCAGAAATCATGGCAGGTGATTAGCATAACTATGCCACTACAATGTCAGTTCACAAAACCACTGACAGAGCAAGTTACAACTTGAAAAAGACTGAAATCCTTGAGAGACAGCACACTGACCCATACTATTTATATAAACGGCAGAGGGTTGTGCCGAACAAATTCCAACATTTGAATCTATTGTCTGAAGAGAAAGATAGTTAGGCCTGCGTAGAAAGCCCCACAGCAATCTATTGTTTAAAGCTCAGGAGGCAACCAGTCAATCCACTGTCATGCAACAAGCAAACAGGACAATGGTGTGATCATACTAGTGCCATCATAGTTCCCACACACTGTTTTTGCAGGTCTAGGCTTTATAATGACGTGGGGCCACTTGCTTACAGTTCGAGAATGTCAATGGTAGCTGTCTGATCATGTGACTGAATCTACTGCAATTTTATGCAACCACCAAAGCAGGAACATTAACAGTCTCAGATTCTCATGACAAAGGTAACGAGGGATTTTATTTGAAGAAGCTGCACCGTTGGTCAATAAATTCCCCATCTCAATGATCATATGAATAAAAAGTAAAGAAAGACTTGCATTTATATAGCACCTTTCATGACCACCGAACGTCTCAAAGCGCTTTACAGCCAATTAAGTACTTTTTTGAAGTGGAGTCACTGTTGTAATGTGGGAAATGCAGCCGCCAATTTGTGCACAGCAAGCTCCCACAAACAGCAATGTGATAATGACCAGATCATCTGGTTTTATGATGTTGGTTGAGGGATATTAGCCAGAACACCAGGGATAACTCCCCTGCTCTTCTTCAAAATAGTGGCCATGGGATCTTTCACGTCTACCTGAGTGAGCAGACGGGGCTTCGGTTTAACGTCTCATCTGAAAGACAGCACCTCCGACAGTGCAGCACTCCCTCAGCACTGCACTGGAGTGTCAGCCTAGATTTTTGTGCTCGAGTCCCTGGAGTGGGACTTGAACCACAACCTTCTGACTCCGAGGGGAGTGTGCTACCAACTGAGCCACAGCTGACACAAATATCAGCAACCATCGCACAACATTTTATCACAAGTAACTGAACTCACGTTAATGTTGTTTTACCAATAAGATACAAAGAGATTTCACTCCCATCAGGGTACAGAGGATTACATTCATTCAATTGTCTCACCTGCATAAGCTGGCGTTTTATACTATTTTGTGCGATTAAACAAAATATTAATAGTACAGTAAGTTACTGAACACTGAATTTTGCACTCAGGGGTGTATCTGCCCACGTGTACCTACAGCAAGTGGAGGGACTGCCTCACTTATTTATGGCACGAGCTCCACATTCAACAACTAGTCACCAACACTTATTGCTTTGTCTCAGCTGTGGCTCAGTGGGTGGCACACTCGCCTCGGAGTCAGAAGATTGTGGGCTCAAGTCCCACTCCAGAGACTTGAGCACAAAAATCCAGGCTGACACTCCAGTGCAGTACTGAGGGAGTGCTGCACTGTCGGAGGTGCTGTCTTTTGGATCAGAGGTTAAACCGAGGCCCTGTCTGCTCTCTCAGGTGGATGTAAAAGATCCCATGGCACTATTTCAAAGAGGAGCAGGGGAGTTATCCCCGGTGTCCTGAGGCCAATATTTATCCCTCAATCAACATCACAAAGACAGATTATCTGGTCATTATTACATTGCTGTTTGTGGGAGCTTGCTGTGCGCAAATTGGCTGTCGCATTTCCTACATTACAACAGTGACTGCACTTCAAAAAGTACTAAAGCGGTTAAGTGCTTATGTCCTGAGTTTGTGAAAAGCGCTATATAAATGCAAGTCCTTTTTCATACAGATTTGCTTGGAATAGATGCGTGTTCCTGGTTCCAAATCAGCTGTTAATTAGATTACAGTAGTTCATTCAGGGGCTCTCCAAAAAATGCAGTGGTTTTTCACTGGCAATGCCAATGGTAGCAGCATCCCCACAAGCAATGTAAACATTGCCACTGGATGCAGAACGAGCAGATGTTCTGGCCTCCGTCAGGGTGAGTGGCTTGGCTTGCACAAAGGTAGAATTAAAATGGGAAGAGGCGCACTCGGGAGGTCGCTGTTACAAACTACACAAAACTTTGTTATGCAAGGTAGGAAGGCAGTTTTTTTATTACACAATATATGCATCATTCCTCATTCAACTTGGAATAAGTTAATGATCTGTGTTACAGCAAATGCTAAATTACCAATAGTACAGCTCCACCTGTGAGAGTGCCTGAATTTGTTAGATCCCCATCCAAGTGTACATGATTCAGTACATCCACAGGTCCCCCCTCCTTATTTTTATGGTTTACAGTCAGCTTCTTATTTTGCCCCCCCACAGAGGGGGGTCAGGCCATAAGGGAGCAATTAACCATTACCAGTTCAGGGACGTTACTAACTAAGTTATGCAGAAAACAAAAGACTATTTGTTTTACTGTAAAAGTACACATCCTGACATTTTTTTCACACAATGATTTTTTTTTAAAGTTAGATATAAACACTGAGGAATGTCAGCATTCCATAAGTCATATTTAGCTCGAGCGTTTAGCAGATGTAAAGAACAGGGCTGCGTATATACTGTAATTCAATCCAATAGAATGAGTATTAGATTACATATCTGCTCCATTTTCAAAATATTTGGTTTCATCAAGGACTACTCATTGCTCTATGTTAACTGCAGATACAAAATGCCACATTAAAGATATGGCATTATTACCAGTGTCCATCAAGCCTTGTTCATTAATAAATCATAGGCCTGTCATTTAGAGCTGGTATTTTTCCCATTTGGCACCAGAGAACATTGCCACGCCAATGTCACAACACTTATTGCAGTCCTGGCTGAACAGGCAGTGGGACGTTTTCCAGTTCTGTACTAGTAGGTTGTAAGGTATTAGCTAGTTAAACTCCAACAGTACCACCGGGAACACTTGGGGTTTAACAGCCCTGGACTCCTGCCAAACTGCACATAAGCTCAACACCGTTCCAGGCTTAACTCCCTCTTTGATAAGCCCACAGCTTCCCTCTGTGCCTCTCTCGGCATTCTCCAAAGGGCCCTTCGAGGTCACCTTGCGAGCAGCAACCACAACCTCCTCTCTTGCCAATCGTCCCGCCCGGTGTACCTGCTGGGGGCTAATCTTGCCAGCGTCCTTCACGTGCTGTTCACCCCCTCCCACGACTGACCCCTTGGACACAGTCAGCATATCAACAATCACCAACGCTCTCCGCATCTCCCTCCAGAATCTCCGTTCACTTGCAAACAAGGCTCTTGCCATCCATCATCTTATAGTGGATGATTGCATTGGCATCATGGCCTGGGCAGAAACTTGGCTCACGGGGGAGGCCACCTTGCCCCTTACTGAAGCCTCCCTGGCTGGCTATACCTTCCACCACCTGACCTGCCCAAACTGCCATGGTGGTAATCTGGCCCTGATCACCAAATCTCACCTTGGTATCTCTCCCATCTCTTCTGGCACGTTGTCCTCCTTTGAGCACCTGGCCTTCTTCCACGCCTCTCGCCTCTCCTTTAAAACCCTAATTCTCTACTGTCCACCCAAGCCCCACCCTGAGTTTCTCACGGATTTGTCTTTACTCTTACACTTAAGAAACTTTGAGACAACCATCTATATATAAAAAGGGACAAAGCTCCACTGAAATGCATGTTCTTGAAGCAGACAAGAAACTAATATAATGCTTTTGAAACGGTGGGCTCTTCATACTACAGGCCAGATCTTGAGTGCTTCTCTCCCAAATCTGCACTGCCCTTGCACCACCAGTCCTCCTCTGAACCAGAGGCTGCATACATGCAAAGAATGGCTGCGGCAAATTGGCCACCTTGTCCATACAAGATACACTTGTTGTGACAACATAAGAATGCATTGAACATCGAATGCAATAAAATGAGTTACATCATGTTGTTACCACAAAGGTCAGAGTCAAAGAAGGGGATATAAGGCTTGAGGAGATTGCAGAGGCAGTGTAGGGCAAAGCCATGGAGGGATTTATAGATGCGGTCAAGGCATTTGGGGGGGGGGGGGGGGGGGGGGAGATGAACAAGCAGGACTGAATGTGCGACAGGATACAGGAAACTTTCTGGTATCCGGCACTGACGGGACCGAATTGGTGCCGTATCATCAAAACTGCTGTAGAAACCAGCGCTAATGTTAAAACATACGAAGCTTTTGAGCTCCGTGTGAAGCAACAAACCCTGTTGCTTCAAAACAGTCGGCCGCAGCTTAAAAGTGTCTCTGTAGCTAAGCAACAGCTTCAGCTAGACCTTGCAGAGCCTGACTAGAAAAAAAAAGCAACGAGAAGTTAAAAAAACTTATAGGAAACAGCTCCTGATTTTTGCCGGTAGATAGAGCTTTCCGGACATTTAACCTCCGGTTAAACGAAAGTTTCCTGTACATGCAGCAGAGCTTTGGACATTAATTTATGGTGGGTAAAGGGTGGGTGGCCAGCAAGGTAAGTGTTGAGTTTAGAGGTGATGAGGCACATGTAAAAGGTTTTGGTGGTGAAGGGTCTGAACTGGGTTACGTGGTGGAGGTAGAAGAAAGCAGTCTTGATGATGGATGGAATATGCTAAAGCTATGCTCATGGTTCAACATTCAACTCCCTCCCTCCCTAAACCCCTCATTCTGCTTCAACCTTCAACTACCTCCCTCTCTAAACCCCTCTGTCTCTCCACCTTGACAAACCTTCTCAACCATGCTTTCCAATCACATTCTCTAACTCTTGAACAGGCATTTTTTTTTTTTTTTTTTTTTTTAAATTCTCTCCTCCCCCAATCTCCTCAGTAAAGTGGTATGTTTATTAAAATGACTATACAAGTGCAACTTGTTCTTATTATTCTTCCAGTACTCAATTTCAAAACACTGAACCAGACCAATGATGAGCTTTCAAAAGTTCCTCAAACAATTTCAGTTCCTTATCCTTTGTAGCGGTGACATAAGAATCATAGAATGGTTACAGCATGGAAGAAGGCCATTCAGCCCATCGAGCCCGTGCTGGCTCTCTGCAAGAGCACCTCAGCTAGTCCCACTCCCCCACCATAAGAAATAGGAGCAGGAGTAGGGGATTCAGCCCTTCGAGCCTGCTCCGCCATTCAATAAGATCATGGCTGATCATCTACCTCAACTCTACCTTCCCGCACTATCCCCATATTCCTCGAGTCCCTTAGTGCCCAAAAATCTATCAATCTCAGTCTTGAATATACTCAACCACTGATCATCCACAGCCCTCTGGGGTAGAGAATTCCAAAGATTCACAACCCTTTGAGTGAAGAAATTTCTCCTCATCTCAATCAGAATAAGGAGTCAGCCATTTAGGACTGTGACCCCTAGTTCTAGACTCTTATTGAAACATATAAGATTGTGAAGGGGTTGGATCGGGTGGATGCAGGGAGGATGTTCCCGATGATGGGTGAAACTAGAACTAGGGGGCATAGTCTTAGAATAAGGGGCTGCTCTTTCAAAACTGAGATGAGGAGGAGGGCAGCACGGTGGCATAGTGGTTAGCACTGTTGCCTCACAGCGCCAGGGACCCGGGTTCGAATCCGGCCTCGGGCGACTGTCTGTGTGGAGTTTGCACATTCTCCCCGTGTTTGCGTGGGTTTTCTCCGGGTGCTCCGGTTTCCTCCCACAGTCCAAAGATGTGCGGGTTAGGTTGATTGGCTATGATAAATTGACCCTTAGTGTTAGGGGGATTAAATACATGGGGTTACGGGGATAGGGTGGGATATGTGTTGGTGTAGGGGTTACGGGGATCGGGTGGGATATGTGTCGGTGCAGGCTCGATGGGCCGAAATGGCCTCTATCTGCACTGTGGGGTTTCTGTGATTCTGTGAACTACTTCACTCAGAGGGTGGTAGGTCCATGGAATATGCTGCCCCAAAAAGCTGTAGAAGCTACATCATTACATAAATTTAAAACAGAAATAGACAGTTTCCTAGAAGTAAAGGGAATTAAGGGTTACGGGGAGCGGGCAGGAATTTGGACATGAGTCTAGGTTCGGATCGGACATGGCCCTGTGGGTAGCGGAGCGGGCCCAGGGACCGTGTAGCCTGATCCTGCTCCTATTTCGTGTGTCTAATTCTGTTAGATTCAGGAGACGGTTCTGTGATAGTAGATTTGCGGTTAGGATCAGATCAGCCATGATCTTATTAAATGGCGGAGCAGGCTCGAGGGGCCGATTGGCCTACTCCTGCTCCTATTTCCTGCTCCTCTCCTGCTCCTATTTCTTATGTTCTTACTCCCAAGCCAGGGGAAACAACCTCTCAGCATCTACCTGGTCAATCCTCTTTAGAATGTTATGTTTTAATGAGATCATCTCTCATTCTTCTAAACTCTAGGGAATATAGGCCTAGTCTACTCAATCTCTCCTCATAGGACAATCCCACCCCCCACAATCCCAGGAATCAGGCTAGTGAGTCTTTGTTGCACTCCCTCTAAGGCAAGTATACATTTCCTTAGGTAAGGAGACCAAGACTGATGTAACGATGAAACCAAAATCAGTTGATTGTAAACCTTTGTATAGGTCTCCTGCTTGGGGGGGAGGAGGGTCAGTTACAAAAGGTCCACAAAGGCACCAAACCCTCAAGCATCAATAATATCTACATTACAAGGCACAAAGGTGAAATGCGTCAGGCCACAGCTGCAATGATGCCTGAACAACAATTTCCTGGCTTTAAATTGCACTTGAGTCACTGGCATTTACTGCTTAAGAATGACAGATTTACATTGAACCTTCACTTATGCGCACATAAGGGATCTGAAGAAATATCTTCTGCAAATAAAACACCACAGATGCCAATATACTGGCAAACAGAAGCTAATCACATTTCAGCTGAAGTTTAACACACGCTTACTAAATACCATAGTTTTACTAAATCTGCTACTTGAACCACGTGACCATTGGAAGATATAGTCAAAGATCAAATGATATAGTTGCTAGGTGAGAATCTTCAACAGTTTTCTGACTTTGCACCAATTACCTCTTATAAAAATAGTTCATAGCTCTCGTTTCTGAGAACTGGACTCAGTGGCAGATTTTATCAGTTGAACCACCTTGCAATAAGCTGTACAGTTTTATGCAGACAATATTGCTGTTTTCCGAACTGGCGAGA
Organism: Somniosus microcephalus; assembly: GCF_052327205.1. Lineage (NCBI taxonomy): Eukaryota > Metazoa > Chordata > Chondrichthyes > Squaliformes > Somniosidae > Somniosus > Somniosus microcephalus. The sequence continues at coordinate 24,845,631 of NC_140996.1, read as the reverse complement.
ATGGGGCTTGGGGAGAATGTATCTATGTGGCACGAAACCAATTTCCCTGCAGCAGGGACTGGACAGCAAGCAGGAGTCTGCCCCGGAGGTTAACGGTCGTGCCCCAACTATTAGCTAACAGCAGACTACAGATCAAACGTGGGACTTTTTTTTAAAAAGTCTGTACGGCGTGGTACTACACAAGCTAGTGACCCATTGAGCCATACAGAGTAGCCATTTTGCCCTCGTCTTACTAAAGCTATTATATGCAACATTTCAATTCCGCTGTGTGGGTGGCGGAAGAGATGAATGGAAAGAACTAGTCCTTCCTCACTGAAACTCTTCCCCAAATTCTGATTATTGAGAAATTCATGGTGCAGAACAGGTCGCACACATTGGTGACAACAGCAACACCAAATTCACTCAAACACACTGTAACCTAGCAGAGTCTGTTTACTCTAAGACACCAGGTGTATTGCTTAGAGAGCAATAATTACTGGAGTTCTTTGTGCAATGTTTTATACACAGGATGCCCAATGGATGAGTTAAAAGTGTTGCAAGAACAAATGATAAATTCAATCCAAGTGCTAAAACAATGACAAGTGTGTTCGCTGAACATTAGATAGTTTGAAAATGTTACGGAGTGGAACACCAATGTGAAATAGCACTGAGTGGCAGGGCAGAGGGTCAATTTCCACCCCACCCCCCACAATTCGAGTCCCCAATCTCAGTACCCCAGCTAAAGAGAGAGAGGAAGCCTGAACAGGAGGCACAGTCGGGACACTTGTGTCTCTCCTGGCACATGTTGGAATGGAATCAAATTTTACTTACAGGAGAATCAGACCAAGAGACAAAACGAAGATTTAAAAAGTGCTTGGGGGAGGCTAGAGAGGGAGGGTGTTGCATCACAGAAATATCAATGCTCAAAAGTACCAAAAAACTATTACCAAAAGGAACACAATTTCAACACTTAAAATAGCTCACATTAGATTCGATTATTCCCAGTTTAATCTTAAATAATAACACATTCGCAATAGAACAATTCAGTAGAGTTTTGATTTGATCAAAAGTTGTATCAGGCTGGTCAGCTCTTTGCTTCATTTTACAATCATGCACAAGGACAAGTGAATTGCAGTTTGATCGTTATTTCAAGCACAGAGTCACTATAAGGAGTTCAGTTACCAATTGTGTAAGGAGGGGCAGTGGGAGGAGTCAATCGCTGAAAGAGGAAACGCAACTACAACTGTGCACCGAGGAAATTTCAATAAAGATAACCTGAAGATTTAAAGAAAGACTTGCATTTCTATAGCGCCTTTCACAACCTCAGGACATCCCAAAGCACTTTACAGCCAATGAAGTACTTTTGAAGTGAAGTTGTTAGATCTGTGTATCTTGATGTTGTGTCCTTCAATAATTAGACAAGAGACTGCAGGGAACGATCAACAGGTGTTTACTGAGTGAGGGTTACTCTAGAACTAACTTTACAGATCCCTACTCAGGGTTTATATACAGGTGTGGTCACTGCCGGTACTACAGTATATAGGAGCTGTAAAAAGTAGTCCTCCCCTTAAAAAGGTACATACATTACAGAAGTCACTGTTGTAATGTGGGTAACGCAGCAGCCAGTTTGCGCACAGCAAGCTCCCACAAACAGCAATGAGATCATCTGTTTTAATGATATTGATTGAATAATAAATAATCAGCCAGGACACTGGGGATAACTCCCTTGCTCTTCTTCGAAATAGTGCCGTGGGATCTTTTATGTCCACCCGAGGGGGCAGACCGGGCCTCGGTTTGACGTCTCATCCGAAAGACAGCACCTCAGGCAGTTGGTTTGGAAAGCAGCGTTAGTGAAAAAAAATCACAAATGTGCAAATGGTAGATTGTGGTAGTTTGAAATTAAATTAGAGTGGGGGTGGAAAGAACATCAAATCTTAATTAAGCAAGTCCTGGCTTGGCAATTCAATCACGTGAATTTTGTTCTTCTTTAAAGTTGCACAAAGAAGCCACACTTCAACAGTTCAGCTAAGTGGAGATTTTTGCCTTGAAGATGCACATTTGCTCCACACAGTATTTGAACTACAACTACAGCCAATGCCCAGCTGGAGAAACTGAGGCACCAAACTTAAATATATTCAAAAATAAAAGGAAAAAAGGGAAAAGACGGCAAACCTAATCCCTCTACCTCAGATTTAAATTAAATGCAGTTTGTTCTAATTCAGAATTTCTGCCATTTCAGTTTACGCTTCTCTGCAAACGCAATTTAATTTACTAGAAAACTTGTGAAAGAATGCTCAACATCAACAGTACATTGTCCAAGAGCAACATCATTACTTCCACTGCTGTACTTCAATCTCGCCAGATAAGAATCAAGTGTTTTTGAGCCAAAGATTCCACTAGAAATTCTAAAAATATGTAGGAGTTTGTTTTTGAAAATATTCCTGCAACATTACCAGTTAAATACTTGTACCACTTTCTTATGCTTATTTGCCAATAAAAACTTTGGTGGAGTTATATATTAGCAGTAATAACACTCAATTTTGCATTGATTTCATGTAAAACTGCACTTGAACTCCCAGAAGATGCAGAATTCACTGCTGATTCTGGAAAGGTTTAGTGTGTGTGTGTGGCAGCTACTGGAGTGAAAGCCAGACATAATATTTTAATTGGAGGGAGATAGCTCACTTCATTTTGACAACAATGTACTCAAGTTCATGGTTTCAAAAGTTTAACAAGGAAGTTTTAGAAGGGAGAAAATACTAGAAAACGTTAAGGGGGGGGAAATCTGTCACCTATAAACTAAAGGCGGCAGGGTTGGACAGTCATTTCACAACAGTTATTTCACAGATTTTTTTTTTTTTTTTTAATTCTTTCATGGGATGTGGGCATCGTTGGCAAGGCCAGCATTTATTGCCCATCCCTAATTGCCCTCGAGAAGGTGGTGAGCTGCTTTCTTGAATCGCTACAGTCCGTGTGGTGAAGATACTCCCACAGTGCTGTTAGGGAGGGAGTTCCAGGATTTTGACCCAGCGATGATGAAGGATCAGCGATATATTTCAAAGTCAGGATGGTGTGTGACTTGGAGGGGAACTTGGAAGTGGTAGTGTTCCCATGCGCCTGCTGCCCTTGTCCCTCTAGGTGGAAGAGGTCGCGGGTTTGGGAGGTGCTGCTGAAGAAGCCTTGGCGAGTTGCTGCAGTGCATCTTGTAGATGGTAGACACTGCAGCCATGGTACGCCAGTGGTGGAGGGAGTGAATGTTTAAGGTGGTGGATGGGGTGCCAATCAAGCGGGCTGCTTTGTCCTGGATGATGTCGAGCTTCTTGAGTTTTGTTGGAGCTGCGCTCATCCAGGCAAGTGGAGAGTATTCCATCACATTCCTTACTTGTGCCTGGTGAGATGGCCCAAATGGTTCCTTCCTTCCCTCCGCACCAACCCCCGCCCCACTGTGTCTTGCTGCAGAGAAGTAATTCAGGTTTCAATCCCAATTGTGCATTAAACTGAACTTAGTCAGTCAGGGCTAGCAACTACCAGCAGTAAATAATCAGAACATACAGACATCATAATAAATGCTGCAACTTTTTAAAAATTCAGTTGCATAAGAGTTAAAAGTTGTTTTGCTCCATAAAAACAGAACTCAACTTTCTTTCACTCAAAGCAGCCAAAAACACACACAAAGTGGCTGCAAACAACCTTCTATTGTAAAGCCAGGCAACCACATAGCGTACCAGTTTAAATACAGCTATCACTGGTTGATAAAAGTTAAGGCATTGAGTTCTCACCAGATTCAGGCAGTAAGCCAAGGGCTATTCGGAGCTCGCTCTGCTTTGGAAACAGACATTACAGAAAGAAAGACTTGCATTTATTTAGCGCCTTTTATGACCTCGGGACGTCCCAACACATTTTACAGCTAATTAAGTACTTTTGAAGCGTAGTCATTGTTGTTAATGTAGGAAACGCGGCAGCTAAGGCGGGAAAGTGGAGTTGTGGTCAATGATCAGCCATGATCTTATTGAATGGCGGAGCAGGCTCGAGGGGGCCGTATGGCCGACTCCTGCTCTTATGTTATGTTCTTATGTTCTAATTTGCACAGAGCAAGATCCCACAAGCAGCAATGTGATAATGATCAGATAATCTGTTCTTTTTCAGTGATGTTGATTGAGGGATAAATATTGTCCAGGACACTGGGGAGAACTCCTAGTGTCATGGAATCTTTTACATCCACTTGAAAGCAGAGGGCGCCTCGGTTTAACATTCCATCCAAAAGATGGCATCTCAGACAGAGCAGCACTCCTTCAGTACTTCACTGGAGCCTATATTATTGTGCTGGAGTCGGACTTGAACTCACCTTTTGACTCAGAGGTGAGCATGCTACCAACTGAGCCACAGCTAACACGGCACGTTTAGCAGGAGTTTGCTATTGATAGCAACTGCACTTTTTTCTCCCCTCCAGAAATCATTGGCACACTACTCGGGTGCAAAATTCATCCTCTACTTCCCCAAAGTGCCTATTAGTGAGAGCTCGGCAGAGAAGGTTGACAGACTACGCAAATACATGAGACACCACAATGGAGTCTACTGTGGGCCTAATTCAGAGCGCGCACATACACATGTATGCACATATACAGGATAAAGATTGGGAGCAAGAACGCTGGCCAATTTCCCCTTCTCTAACCGTGGGTACCGAGGCCACCTGCAGTATTCCTACCACCGCTCCAGCGGAGATCAACATATACCAGGCAAGCAGTGCTGGTATGAATGAAATATAAACAGATAATGCTGAAAATACAGCAAGGCAGCATGTGTGGAGAAAGAAACAGAGCTAACGTTACAGGATACACAATGAATGGAGGGACCCTAGGAAGGACAGAGGATCAGAGGGACCTTGGTGTGCATGTACATAGGTCCCTGAAGGCAGCAGGACCGGTAGATAAGGTGGTTAAAAAGGCATATGGGATACTTGCCTTCATTAGCCGAAGCATAGAATATAAGAGCAGGGAGGTTATGATGGAGCTGTACAAAACGCTAGTTGGGCCACAGCTGGAATACTGTGTGCAGTTCTGGTCGCCACACTATAGGAGGGATGTGATGGCATTGGAGAAGGTGCAGAGGAGATTCCCCAGGGTGTTACCTGGGCTGGAGCGCTTCAGCTATGAAGAAAGACTGGACAGGCTGCGGTTGTTTTCCTTAGAGCAGAGAAGGCTGAGGGGGGACCTGATTGAGGTGTACAAAATTATGAGGGGCGTAGATAGAAAGGAACCTTTTCCCCTTAGTAGAGGGGTCAATAACCAGGGGGCTTAGTTTCAAGGTAAGGGGCAGGAGGTTTAGCAGGGATTTAAGGAAAAACTTTTTCACCCAGAGGGTGGTTGGAATCTGGAACTCACTGCCTGAAAGGGTGGTAGAGGCAGGAACCCTCACAACATTCAAGAAGCATTTAGATGAGCACTTGAAACGCCATAGCATACAAGGCTACGGACCAAATGCTGGAAAATGGGATTAGAATAGACAGGGCTTGGTGGCCGGCGCGGACACGATGGGCCGAAGGGCCTCTTTCTGTGCTGTACAGTACAAAGGGATCTGGGGGTCCTGGTGCATGAAACACAAAAAGTTAGTATGCAGGTGATCAGGAAGGCCAATGGAATCTTGGCTTTTATTGCAAGGGGGATGGAGTATAAAAACAGGGGAGTCTTGCTGCAGTTATACAGGGTATTGGTGAGGCCACACCTGGAATACTGCGTGCAGTTTTGGTTTCCATATTTAAGAAAAGATATACTTGCTCTCGAGGCGGTTCAGAGAAGGTTCACTCGGTTGATTCCGGAGATGAGGGGGTTGACGTATGAGGGAAGGTTGAGTAGGTTGGGCCTCTACTCATTGGAATTCAGAAGAATGAGAGGCGATCTTATCGAAACATATAAGATTGTGAGGGGGCTTGATCGGGTGGATGCGGGGAGGATGTTTCCACTGATGGGTGAGACTAGAACTAGGGGGCATAATCTTAGAATAAGGGGCTGCCCTTTCAAAACTGAGATGATGAGAAACTTCTTCACTCAGAGGGTAGTAAATCGATGGAATTTGCTGCCCCAGAGAGCTGTGCAAGCTGCAACATTAAATAAATTTTAAATGGAGATAGACAGTTTCCTACCTGATAAGGGAATTAGGGGTTACGGGGAGAGGGCAGGGAAGTGGACGCGAGTCTAGATTCGGATCAGCCATGATCCTATTGAATGGCGGAGCAGGCCCGAGGGGCCGTATGGCCTACTCCTGCTCCTACTTCTTATTATCTTATGTTCTTATTACTCTATGACTCTAGGTGTATCAGGTTTTAAGTACAGAGGCAGGGGAAGGGGATGGGGAGGAAAGAAATAAAGGGAAGGTCTGTGATAGGGCGTAAGGCAGGAGTGATTTCAATGACAAAATGGATGATGGCGCAATGCAAAAGGGGGTGATAATGGGTCAAGTAAAGAAACAAAAGATGGGTCTAGAGGAGCTGTAAATGGCAACAGCAGAATCACTACCAGCACCTACTGTCCAAAGAAATGGGAACAGGTTAGGATCTGAAATTGTTGAACTCAATGTTAAGTTCAGAAGGTTTGAATGATCAGTCTTCCACAATTCCAATGGCGCTAGCTCTGCACACCTCAACGTGTGCATCAATCTACAATGGTGTCAAGTTGTGAGGATTCGCAGATCTACCCTGAGTATGCATTGTACATCAGAAGTTATGCATAATGATTCCCAGGCCCTTTCTTTGTGCTGCATCAGTGGTAACACTGCGAATTTTGCAGAGTGGTAGCAAATAGGAGCACAACGCAATGCGACATTGGGACGTCAACCAGGCTCCACAAACAGATGGGAATACTCTCCACTTGCCTGGATGAGTGCAGTTCCAACAAAACTCAAGAAGCTCGACACCATCCAGGACAAAGCAGCTCGCTTGATTGGCAACCCATCCACCACCTTAAACATTCACTCCCTCCACCACCAGCATACGGTGGCTGCAGTGTGTACCATCTACAAGATGCACTGCAGCAACGCACCAAGGCTTCTTCAGCAACACCTCCCAAACCCACAACCTCTTCCACCTAGAAGGACAAGGGCAGCAGGCGCATGGGAACACCACCATCTCCAAGTTCCCCTCCAAGTCACACATCATCCTGACTTGGAAGTATATCGCCGATCCTTCATCATCGCTGGGTCAAAATCCTGGAACTCCCGACCTAACAGCACTGTGGGAGTACCTTCACCAAACGGACTGCAGTGGTTCAAGGCGGCGGCTCACCACCACCTTCTCAAGGGCAATTAGGGATGGGCAATAAATGCTGGCCTTGCCAGTGATGCCCACATCCCATAAACAAATTTATAAAACAGCAGAGTAAAAAGCAATCTGGGACAGCACCACTATCCCAGGACCTCAACAGCAATAAAAGTGTCTGAAGTCACTAATGGGAAAGGGTTAAGGAGCTTACAGGAGACCCAGATACTTCTCAATGTTTGAAACCTGGTTTTAGAAAGAGTTTGACAAACTCATACATTCCAGTAGACTTGGTTAGGTACCAGCGTACTCATCCATTAAATCTCTCATTATAATATAATCGTTTAGATTATGTATGCCAACTAGCAGCATCACTACTGCATTCCATGCATATCAGAGTATAAGACACCACAGAAACTGTCAATACAAGTTTCAAAATAATAGGCATGTCATTATTATTTATTATAAAAGGTCTGAAGCAAATTACTGAATTATCTTTATTCATTGTTTCATTATGCAAAATGAGTGGATCGGAGGGTACGTGTCCCTCACACAACATAGCTAGATGAGGAATATAAATGTGCTCCCTTCAAACAATTAAATGGAATAGACGACAATCAGAAATAAATATACATATTGTTGCAATATTTATCCGTATTAATTGTATATGTACATCCAATTATGAACCAAATTATTATACCATGCAATACTACATTTTGTAACTATAGTGTATCACAATTGCCCTTAAATTAAAAAAAGGAAAAACAGCAAAATGACAGAAATTAAAGAACAGAAAATGCTGGAAATACAGAGGTCAGTGTCCATAAATTTGAAAGATAGTTACTAATGAAGGGTATGTACCCAAAGATAAAACACCCCTAATTCAGCCTCTCATCGCTTTCTAAAGTTAGTTCAACTTCATCCCAAGCCTTCTGGAATCACATTGGTCTCCACACCTTGGCTCGCACTAGCCTCTGCTTCCTAACTCCTCTGGACAACCTGAGTGTCAGGGATCAGCTCTGCAGCATGTTGTCTCACTCCTGTAGGTCCCCAGCAACTAGAGGATTACAAGTCTCAGCATCTAACATGCCAATTCGACCCTCGATCCTTCAGTCCTGTTTCTGGAAAAGAAGACTGTATCCAGTTGACTCAGAGACCAAGAAGAGTGTCAGTCAGTCTCTGCATCTCACTTCAGGACTACAGGCTACCACTCCAACTCTAGGAGTTAGTCAGGAAAGCATTGCGGATTTCAGAGTTCACATCACAAAAGGGATGGGGTTTCAGACACAGATGCACAAAATACAGGAAATTTGTCTATTTCACAAAGTATTTTGAAAAAGCTACAGTTAAAATGGAAGCCATCTTTCCTCACAAAATACCAAAATTGAACCAGGTTTTGGGGGGGGGGGGGGGGGGGGGGGGAAAGGAGCAGGGTGGCAAGGGGAAGGTGGAAGAAGGTTGGCTGGGGATAATGAAGAGGAAGACCAGAGATCGCAAAGCCTGGTGCTCATTTAATTGGATCATAGTAACTGAACACCAATTCTCAACACTCCGTAGGAAATTCTACTTCATGACAGTTTTGCAGCTGAATAATTTTCTGGAGTAGTATTAAATGTACGTACTGTATCTGGATCAATAAGGATTGATTAGCATTCTAGTAGGTGCGTTTAGCCTCCCTACCTGGCTATACCTTCCATCTGCCCTGCCCAAATTGTTGTAGTAGTGTTTTTTAATTTCTGTCATTTTGCGGTTTTGACCCTTAACATCAATTCCCACGTTTCTCACCAAGATATACTCCCTCAGCCTCTGCACCAAGCAATTCCTCCTCCTTGATAATTTAAATCTCCACTTAATTGTCCTGTGCCCTCTCTCATCTGATTTCACTGCCCTCTGTCTCCTCCCCCACCCCCCCCCCGCCCCATACAAATTCTCCCACCTATAAACATGGTCACCTCAACCCTGCCAATTCACATGTCCTCTCTACTACTATTGTTTTCATTACAGACAAGGTCATCTCCAACCAATTCTTGTATCCCTTACCACCTACAAGGCCCCTACCATCTTCCAACCCCACTGACCTCTGACTGCCCTTCAAATAAACTCTTCCCCAAAGTCACTTTCAAACTCCTAACTGCCGAGATTTGGCCCTCCATTCGCCACGACAGACTTAGCAACTCAGGTAGTGACTCAGTCCAGCTGATCCTGCAAAATCCTTCACACTAAACAGTTGGGGGCTGATGCCCAAGTTGGGAGAATTGTCTCACAGACTAGTCAAGCAATAGTATGACATAGTTGTATTCACAATCATATCTATCTGCCAAAATCCCAGATACCTCCATCATTCCTGGGTGTGTCCTGTCCAAAAGCAGGATTCTCCCACTAGAGGTGGGGCACAGTTAGGTAGGAGTGACCCTGGAGTCTTCAACATTGACTCCAAACCCCATGAAGTCTAATTAATGCAGATAAAACAAGGTCAAGGAAACCTCTTGCTGATCACCAATTACCACCTCCACCTCAAAGAACAAATCAGTACTCCATGTTGAACTTGGAGCAAACACCAAGGGAAACAGAGCACAGAATGCACTCTAGATGGTAGACATTGAAGTCCCTAATCAAGAGCGGCCAAGTACCACTATCACTAAATGAGCTGACCAGTCCTGATGGACATAATTGCCAGATTAGGTCTGCATCAGGTGATAAGGGAACCAACACAAGGGAGTAACCTACTTGACCTCATCATCACCAACATGTCACAGACACATCTATCCATGATAGCAGTGTTCAGATTCCCAACATACAGTCCTTGGGAAGACAGGTCTGGTCTTCTGTGAAGACCTCCTCCATTGTGCAATGTGGCACTGCCACTGTGCTAAGTGGGACTGACCAAGGAGAGATCGACCAGCCCACAACTGGGCATCTACAAGTGCTGTGGCCAGGCACATTCCTCACTTCTCGAACACCCATCGAGCAGGGAAACCAACCCTGGTCAATGGGGAATCTAGAAGGGAGTACCAGGGGTAGCACCAGCAGCATCACAGGTACCAATCTAGTGAAACTACAACAAAGAGCTACATGCATGCTAAACACCAAAAGCAGCGGGCTGGAGATAAACCTAAGCAGTACCACAACCAATGGATCAGAGCAAGGCTCTTTAGCTCTACAGATCCAGTCAACTATGGCGCTCGGCAAGGCAACTAACAGGAGAAGACGACACCATGAACATGAACATCCTCAACCATGGTGCAGCCCAGCATGAGTGCAAGAGCCAAGGCTGAAGTGTTCACAAGTATTTTCAGCCAAGTGGCCAACCCTACTATGCCTCCTCCCAAATTCCCCACCATCACAGGCGCCAATCTCCAATCAACTAGTTTCACACTAGTTGACATTCAGATGCAGCTGCAAGTACCAGACACAGTAAATGCTATGGACCCTCACAAAAGCTTGGCTGTAGTGCAGAAGGTGTGCATGAGAGCTAGCCACTTCCCTAGAAATACTGTTCCGGTACAACTATGACACTGGCATCTACCAGAAAATGTGGACGACTGGCCAGGAATGTCCTATCCACAAAAAAAAGCATAAAAATCAAACCCAGCAAATTACTACCCTGTCAATAAAGTGACAGACGGAGTCATCAATAGTGCCAAACAACACCAACTCGCCAACATTCAGTTCTGGTTCTGCCAGAACTCCTCAGCTCCAAACCTCAACACAGCCCATGGACACAACAGCTGCTGAAGTATTGAAGAGCCTCCATCTTTTTCCCTTTACCATTGCTCTCGTCTTCTGTTCTCTGCATTGTTAACAACCCCAGTTACAAGGTAACAACACAGTGAATAGACAGATTCATCAATACCAATAACCACTTCTTAAGAAGCCATGGCTCACACCTCTGAATCAGAAGGTTGTGGGTTCATGCCCCATTCTAGAGATTGGAGCACATAATCTAGGCTGACACTCCAGTGCAGTACTGAGGGAGTGCTGCACTGTCTGAGGTGCCGTCTTTCGGATGAGATGTTAAACCGAGGCCCCATCTGCTCTCTCAGGTAAACATAAATGATCCTATGTCTCTATTTCAAAAGACGAGCAGGGGAGTTTTCCCCGGTGTCCTGGCCAATATTTATGCCCCAAGCCACTTCATTAAAAGAGATTATGAAGGGTCATCGACCTGAAACTCACTCTCTCTCCACAGATGCTGCCTGACCTGCTGAGTGTTTCCAGCATTTTCTGTTTTTATATTAAAACAGATTATCTGGTCATTATCTCATTGCTGTTTGTGGGACCTTGCTGTGCGCAGTGACTGCTGCGTTTCCTACATTACAAGTGACTCCACTTCAAGTGCTTCATTTGCTGCAAAGTGCTTTTTTAAATCAATAGCTGGAGAAGAGTTAATTTCCACACAATCCATGTTCTCGCTCTCGCTCAAATCCTTTGAAATTCTACAACTCAAGAAAAGGCCCAAAATAAGTGGCATTGAAATCAGCTCCTGAGTCATATTCCACCTTTAGTTTCGTAACTTGTTTTATCAATTTTATGACATGAACGGTTTGTCAATAAAATGAAACCGACTCACCAACAAGTGAGCTATATTAGCTTTGACACCATTTACTTAGGTGCGTCTTGATACTGGAGTTACATATAACAATGGTAAAGGTATCTGCCCTAAAATAATTTACCTCCCTTTTAAGAGATTTCAGTTGTGCGAAAGGATAAAAAAACATTTCTTTAATTACATGTTCACAAACCCAAACAACTGCACATGTATTGCATTCGACTGATCAATTCCCATTGATCTACCTATCCAATTACCAAAGTGCTAATCAAATTTGCAGTAAAAGAGTAGGAAAGAAGGCCGCTTCAAAAAAAAACCACACACACACATCCAACTACGAAACCTTGCCTCTTTGACATACAAAAATCTCGTCGCAAGATTAACGAGATAAGCATACTTTCAGGAATAGCTAATGAGCCCTGGGGGAACTGCACTGCAATCAATCATTTCCTGAATGGAAAAAATCAATAACTAGTAAAAACTTTTCACTGAGTCCAGTAAACTTTCAGTGGTGCTTTTAAAAACCAAAAGATGCGCTCACGGATAAGAAAAGTAGGAACCCACAGAAAATGCAGTATCAGATTCTTTAGGTTTTGATTCACACCAAACGCGATTCTGACTCAGGACCAAAGGATTTCTTATTTTTCTGTACTGATAATGCGCCAGAGTGAAATATCCAGCAAAACTGGTCATATTTGGGGTTTTTTTTTTTTTTTTTTTAAAAAGGTGACTAAAATTACAATATTTAAAATTCCAAATACCCTGTACTTAAAAATCTAGAAAAACTCATGAACTCACCTCCACCCATCGCTGAGCTTCACCGAATGCCAACACATGATCAGGATCCATCGCTAGGTGAGCAAATAAAAACAGTTATTTTTTAACCCAACACCTTTGCTAAACCACAAGGTTAGAACAGGCGAAGAATGCAGTTGCAATTAAAAATGAAGCGAGAGAGAGGAGCTCAGACGATTCATGCAGCCGACTAGTGGCACCGTTGCAGCCACAAGGCTGGGCAGCGGCGCTGTAACTCGCTTTAAAAGCTGACTTTTATGTGGGTTGACAGCAAATCTTAACTCGGGAGTGCGGAGCTGGATTTTTCCCCAGTAGAAGGTGTCGTCACTCCTCCTCCCGGTGACTGAATCAAAACATCCCAAGTGCAAAAACTAGGAGCAGCCACCCGGTCAAAGCCCAACTGGTCATCTTTGCCCCATGTCCAGGAGACAGTTTGCACACTCTGGCCACCTGCTCCTCTCCACCGGGTTTAAAGAAGCATTTGTTTTTGATAATCAAGGCAAGAGCCGCTTAATTTCCCCTTAAGATTTCCCGATCACTTGTTGCATTGGGAAGGCAAGTTTAACCTGGGCAAGCCCGCAGTCTGTCTCACCTGGTCTTCACCTCCACCTATGGACACTTGGAACTAGTTCTTTTCGGATGTTCTCTCTTCCCATATCCTGGGGGGGGTCGAAACACTTCCCCACACACTCGCGTGACTTCTCACCTGAGTCTCTCGGGAGAACCATTAGTCGCTACAGTTCCGCTAACCCGCCCGGCCTGTCACTCAAACCTTCCACCCGCCCCATTGCATGATAATAAGAAACCCAGCCCAGTCTCAGAAACCCAGCCCAGTATCACAGCACGGCGGCCATCCACTATCCCCCGCCCCCTTTTTTTGGTTTGTTATGTCTAACTGAAATTCTGTTGTTAGCATTTTAAAAGCCCTTGATTGTTGCAAACGGAAATAGAGCTAGGTTTACAAAGATTCAGATGCAAAAAGCAAACTGCGGTCAGTCTGTATCAGCGCACCGTACTGACCCCAGATTATCAGAGCAGTGTACCAACCCCAAAGAATGACCACCTGCTCCTTAAACAGCGCCTATATTCAAAAAGGAGTTGGATATATTTCTTAAGGCTAAAGGGATCAAGGGATATGGGGAGAAGGCAGGGACAGGGTACTGAATTTGGATGATCAGCCATGATCTCATTGAATGGCGGAGCAGGCTCCTATATTCTATGTTTCTATGTATGTTTCTATGTTTCAGGATGTTCCAAAGCGCTTGAAGTACTTTTGAAGTATTGTCACTATTGTAATGTAGGAAACGTGGCAGCCAATTTGTGCACAGCAAGCTCCCACAAAAAAGCAATGTGATTACGCAGCTAACTTAAAAAGTAATCCAAAAGTCTTCTGTAGGCATATAAATAGTAATCGGGTAGTAAGAGAAGGGGTGGGGCTGATTAGGGACCAACAAGGAGACCTACCCATGGAGGCAGAGGGCACGGCTGAGGTACTAAATGAGTACTTTGCATCTGTCTTCACTAAGGAAGAAGATGCTGCCATAGACGTAGTGACGGAGGAGGTAGAGGAGATAATGGATGGGATAAAAATTGATAAAGACGAGGTATGAGGCTGTACTTAAAGTAGATAAGTCACCAGGACCGAATGGAATGCATCCTAGGACACTGAGGGAAGTGAAGGAAGAAATCACGGAGGTATTGGCCATAATCTTCCAATCTTCCTTCGAAATGGGGGTGGTGCCAGAGGACTGGAGAATTGCAAATGTTACACCTTGTTCAAAAAAGGGTGTAACGATAAACCCAGCAACTACAGGCCAGTCAGTTTAACCTCGGTAGTGGGGAAGCTTTTAGAAACAATAACCAGGGACAAAATTAACAGTCACTTGGACAAGCATGGATTAATTAAGGAAAGCCAGCACGTATTTGTTAAAGGCAAATTGTGTTTAAACAACTTGATCAAGTTTATTGATGATGAGGTAACAAGAGGGTTGATGAGGGCAATGCAGTTGACGAGGTGTACACGGATTTCCAAAAGACGTTCAACAAAGTGCCACCTAATAGGCTTGCCAGCAAAGTTGAAGCCCATGGAATAAAAGGGACAGTGGCTGCATGGATACTGCATGAATTAGCTAAGTGACAGGAAACAGAGAGTAGTGGTGAACGGTTGTTTTTCAGACTGGAGGAAGGGATACATTAGTGTTCCCCGGGGTCGGTTCTAGGACCACTGCTTTTCTTGATATATATTAATGACTTGGATGTGGGTGTACAGGGCACAATTTCAAAATTTGCAGATGACACAAAACTTGGAAGTATAGTAAACAGTGAGGAGGATAGTGATAGACTTCAAGAGGACATAGACAGGCTGGCGGAATGGGCGGACATGTGGCAGATGAAATTTAATGCAGAAAAGTGCAAAGTGATACATTTTGGTGGAAAGAATGAGGAGAGGAAATAAAAACTAAAGGGTACTGTGGTAAACCACTGTTATCGTTTTCATTGTTGTTCACTGCTGTTCACTACTGTTATCGTTATTGCACATTGTTACCTCTTGCTACTCACTGTGTACCAATGCATGCCTCAGCTGGCTCCACCCATGGCTCCGCCTACATGACCTGGTATAAAGGTGGCTGCTCGGCAACCCACTTCCTTCTTGGAACCAGTCGTCCACGAGAGGCATGCTCTGTTCTTTAGTTAATAAAAACCTTTTCATTACTATCCTAATTCATCACTTTTTATGGATTAATTGATAAGCGTATCAATTTTATTAACTAAAAGTTAAAATGTTGGCACCTGAGCAGCAACAACAGCAGGCGTTGCTGCGAGCCCTCAGACCAGCATGCCTGGACCTCGACCCTCAAGCGGCGGGTTCATCTACCAATTTCGAACACTGGCTGAGCTGCTTTGAATCCTTCCTAGAAGCCTCCGCCGTGATATTGGAGGAGAACAAATTAAAAGTTCTGACCGCCCAGGTGAGCCCTCAAGTATATACACTCATCCGGGACGCTACTACGTACATGGCGGCTCTCGACCTGCTAAAAGGGCAATACACGCGCCCAGTGAATACGATTTACGCCAGACACCTCCTGGGATCCCGCAGGCAGCAACCGGGGGAATCGGTAGAGGCATTTTTACGGGCGTTACAGACACTCTGCAGGGACTGCGACTGTAAGGCGGTATCAGCTGCGGTGCACGCGGAGGGACTTATCTGTGATGCCTTCGTTAAGGGCCTCCAGTCCGACTACTCCCGGCAGAGACTGCTCGAAAGCAGGGAGCTCGACCTGAAGACGGCCGTAGCCCTCGCGCTCTCATTAGATGCGGCCCACCGAAACCTCGAAGCATACTCACGTAACGGTGCCGCGCCATGGTCATCGCGACCTTGGGACATGGGACCGCCGCCCCCGGTACCAACTACTGCAGCGATGTCCCGAAATCAACTGGGACCGCCGCCCCCGGTACCAACTACTGCAGCAATGTCCCGTAACCAGGCCCAAAAATGCTATTTCTGTGGCCAGTTAAAACACCCTAGAGCGCGCTGCCCGGCGAAGACCGCTACCTGCTCTGGCTGTGGGAAGAAAGGCCATTACGCCAACGCCTGCAGAGGGAAACCCGCGAACGCCAGCAGCGCCGCGTGTGAACCGTGGGGGCAGCCATCTTATCCGCCATTTTGTGCACCTCCGGCCGCGTGGGGATCGGAATCATGGCCACCGCCATTTTGTCCGCCGCACTCAACCGGCATTTTGTCTCCGGACTCGACCACCGTCTCGCCTGACGACCACATCGGCTCACTCAGCCATACACTGGCCTCCGTTACGCTGGATCAAGCTCTCCCTCATCATCTGTCCAGGTCCATGATGGACATTATGGTAAACGGCCGCGCCACTACTTGCCTGTTTGACAGCGGGAGCACGGAGAGTTTTATTCACCCCGACACGGTGTGTAGCCACTCCCTCACGGTCCTGCCAACGCGCCATCGGATTTCTATGGCGTCCAAGTCCCATTCAACGGACGTCGGCGGCTACTGTGTGGTGACCCTTTCGGTTAGGGGCACAGAATATAAAAATTTTACACTTCTTGTCCTGCCCCGTCTTTGCACTGCCGTTCTGCTAGGGTTGGATTTTCAGTGCCACCTTAAAAGTGTCACATTGGCATACGGTGGACCCCTCCCCCCCACTCACAGTCTGCAACCAACAGCTTTTAAATCGCCCGCCGCGCACCATTTGCAGTCTTTCCACACTCAAAGTCTCCCCCCCTCCCTTGTTCGCTAACCTCACCCGCGACTGTAAACCCATCGCTACCAAGAGCAGGCGGTACAGCGCCGGGGACAGAGCTTTTATTAGCTCTGAGGTGGAGCGGCTCCTGAAGGAGGGCATTATCGAAGGGAGCACCAGCCCCTGGCGAGCCCAGGTTGTAGTCGTTAAGACCGGCAATAAACACCGCCTGGTCATTGACTACAGCCAAACCATAAACCGGTACACTCAGCTGGACGCGTACCCACTTCCCCGCATATCTGATATGGTCAATCAGATTGCGCAATACAGGGTATTCTCCACCATTGACCTTAGGTCAGCATACCACCAACTCCCTATCCGCCCTGAGGACCGCCAGTATACTGCCTTCGAGGCAAACGGCCGCCTCTACCACTTCCTTAGTGTTCCCTTCGGCGTCACCAACGGGGTTTCGGTCTTCCAAAGGGAGATGGACCGGATGGTTGACCAGAACGCGCTGCAGGCCACCTTTCCCTATCTGGATAACATCACCATCTGCGGCCACGACCAGCAGGACCATGACGTTAATCTAGAGAAATTCCTCCGTACGGCCCAGCGGCTGAATCTAACATACAATAAGGAGAAATGTATGTTTCGCACCACGCGCCTTGCCATTCTCGGCTGCGTAGTGGAGAACGGAGTCATCAGCCCCGACCCCGACAGAATGCGCCCCCTTATGGAGCTCCCCCTCCCCCACTGCCAAAAAGCACTGAAGAGATGCCTGGGGTTTTTCTCTTACTATGCTCAGTGGGTGCCCAACTATGCGGACAAAGCCAGGCCCCTCATCAAATCCACCTCCTTCCCCCTGACATCAGAGGCGTGTGCAACCTTCACTCTTATTAAGAGTGATATTGCGAAGGCCACAATGCACGCAGTGGATGAGTCCATCCCTTTCCAAGTGGAGAGCGATGCATCCGACTTCGCCCTAGCTGCAACCCTTAACCAGGCGGGGAGACCCGTGGCCTTTTTCTCAAGGACCCTCCAGGGCCCCGAGATTCGACACTCCTCTGTCGAAAAGGAGGCCCAGGCTATTGTGGAAGCGGTGCGACACTGGAGGCATTACCTGGCTGGAAAACGATTTACCCTTCTCACTGACCAGCGTTCAGTTGCTTTTATGTTCAATAATAAGCAGAGGGGCAAAATCAAGAACGACAAGATCTTGAGGTGGAGAATTGAACTCTCCACCTACAATTACGATATCTTGTACCGGCCCGGGAAACTCAATGAGCCCCCAGATGCTCTATCATGAGGTACATGCGCCAACGCGCAAGTTGATAGACTGCGGACCCTCCACAATGACCTCTGCCACCCCGGGGTCACCAGATTCTGCCACTTCATTAAGGCCCGCAACCTGCCCTACTCCATCGAGGAGGTCAGGACTATGACCAGGAACTGCCAAATCTGTGCCGAATGCAAACCGCATTTTTATGGGCCAGACAGAGCACGCCTGATCAAGGCCACTCGCCCCTTCGAGCGCTTGAGCATCGACTTTAAGGGGCCTCTCCCTTCCTCTGACCGCAACGTGTACTTCCTCAACATAGTTGATGAGTACTCCCGTTTCCCTTTTGCCATCGGTTGCTCAGACATGACCAGTACCATGGTCATCAAATGTCTGAATGACCTCTTCGCCTTGTTCGGGTTCCCTAGCTATATACATAGCGACCGGGGCTCATCTTTCATGAGCGACGAACTTCGTCAGTACCTGCTCGCGAGAGGTATCGCTACGAGCAGGACCACCAGCTACAACCCCCGGGGGAACGGCCAGGTGGAAAGAGAGAACGCGACGGTTTGGAAGGCCGTCCTCTTAGCCTTAAAATCTAAGGGCCTTCCGACCTCTCGCTGGCAGGAGGTCCTCCCTGCGGCGCTCCACTCCATCCGGTCACTGCTTTGTACTGCCACTAATGCCACCCCTCATGAGCAAATGTTCATTTTCCCCAGGAAGTCCACATCGGGAACCTCGCTACCGACATGGCTGACTTCTCCTGGGCCCGTCCTACTGCGGAGGCACGTGAGGACCCATAAAATGGACCCCCTGGTCGAGAGGGTGAACCTCCTACACGCCAACCCCCAGTATGCCTACGTGGCATACCCAGACGGGCGGGAGGACATGGTCTCCATACGAGACCTCGCACCCTCGGGCGCCCCTGAATCACCACCGTTATTCTCCACCACTTCTCCCAACCCAACCCCTGTAGACGGCATGCCGGAGCCCCAGGACCCTTCGTTGACCACTCAGACACCAGATTCGACGTTGGATACTGCACCACCGCCGCCGCTGCTACGACAATCAGGACAGCATACAAGGCCTCCTAATAGATTTACCTACACGAACTTTTAGTACACTTCACCCCGCCGGACTCAATTTTAAACAAGGGGTGAATGTGGTAAACCACTGTTATCGTTTTCATTGTTGTTCACTGTTGTTCACTACTGTTATCGTTATTGCACATTGTTACCTCTTGCTACTCACTGTGTACCAATGCATGCCTCAGCTGGCTCCACCCATGGCTCCACCTACATGACCTGGTATAAAGGTGGCTGCTCGGCAACCCACTTCCTTCTTGGAACCAGTCATCCACGAGAGGCATGCTCTGTTCTTTAGTTAATAAAAACCTTTTCATTACTATCCTAATTCATCGCTTTTTATGGATTAATTGATAAGCGTATCAGGTACAATCCCAAAGGGGGTGCATGAACAGAGAGACCTGGGGGTATATGTGCACAAATCATTGAAGGTGGCAGGGCAGGTTGAGAAAGCAGTTAAAAAAGCTTATGGGATCCTGGGCTTCATGAATAGAGGTATAGAGTTATGTGGATAGACTGGAGAAGCTGAGGTTGTTCTCTTTAGAGCAGAGAAGATTGAAAGGAGATTTGATAGAGGTGTTCAAAATCATGAGGGGTCTGGACAGAGTAGATAGAGAGAAACTGTTCCTATTGGCAGAGGGGTCGAGAACCAGAGGACACAAATTTAAGGTGATTGGCAAAAGAACCAAAGGCAGCATAAGAAAAAACCTTTTTACGCAGCAAGTGGTTATGATCTGGAATACACTGCCTGAAAGGGTGGTGGAGGCAGACCCAATCACGGCTTTCAAAAGGGAGTTGGATAAGTACCTGAAAGAAAAAATTTGCAGGGCTACGGGGAAAGGGCGGGGGAGTGGGACGAGCTGAAGTGCTCTTGCAGAGAGCCGGCACGGGCTCGACGGGCCGAATGGCCTTCTTCCATGTTGTAACCATTCTATGATTCTATGATAATGACCAAATAATCTGTTTTTGTGATTTTGATTGAGGGATAAATATTGGCCAGGGCACCAGGGATAATTCTCCTGCTCTTCTTCGAAATACTGCCATGGGATCTTTTACTTCCACCTGAAAGAGCAGACGGGCCTTGATTTAACATCTCATCTGAAAGACGGCACCTCCGACAGTGCAGCACTCCCTCAGCACTGCACTGGAGTGTCAGCCTAGCTTTATGTGCTCAAGTCTCTGGAGTGGGATTTGAACCCACAACCTTCTGACTCCGAGGCGAGTGTGCTACCCACTGAGCCACGGCTAACAACCCCAGAGTATCAGAGCATTGTATGTTCTCACTGTTAAGGTTCAGGATGTCCCATTGTTTTCAAGGGGAATTCACAGCTATTTCTGTTATCACGGCCCCTGTGATGCTCCCCGCGCTTGAATTGTCTGCTAACACTCCCTATCAAGTTCACTTGGCAAGATACTAGAGGGTTGCTCACAATCTGTACCTTAGCAGGATCAGTGCCTTCTGGAAAGGAGAGGGGGGAAATGACATTGTGCTACAAGGCAGGAAACCAATTAAAAAGTTATCAGATAACAGCAAAGGTCAATGGTGTCGACCACACATGCAGCTATTTCCATTTTTTATAGTATTTGATCTTTTGTCAGTTATAGTTATTGAAGTTGGTTTTGGGGAGGAACGTGCTTCCCTCATTACTACATTCAGGTTACATTGGTGATGGATATGAAAGTGACGTTCCCACAATTGTCCTTGGGAGATCCCCATTGCTCTGCTGTTTAAGACAGTGAGTATCTAAGATAAAGACCAAAGAAAAACACAATTGTCATTGGTGAATAGAGATAGCTAGGCACTTCAATCAACCTGCCCACAGTAAAATGACAAGCCCTAGTGTAACTCTAGATATCTCTTTAATCTATGAGACTGTTGACAATATCTTTTTCAATCCACATTACATTGATGAAAATCAATTGTAATGTTTTGTGGATGAATTTTAGTAATTAGAATTGGAGATATTCACCAAACTAGAACAATTTGGATTTATATAGTGCCCTTAATGTTAAAAAAAAGCTTCCAAAACACTTCACAGAGGCAAAACTAGACACCAAGTAGTGATGGGAGAACAGTTGAGGAAGGTGACCAAAGGCATGTTCAAATGTTTAAGTTTCTAGGTGTTTTTTGAAGAAGAGAGAGATAGCAAGCTGGAGGGGTTGAGGGAGAGTGTCCCAGAGAGAGGAGCCAAGACGGCTGAAGGCTCCGCAGATGGAGGTGGAACGGAGAGGGGATGACGCAAAGGAGACCAGAAGTAAGGAGAGGTGCGGCCTTCGAGCAACATGTAGAAATGGACAGAGATTTTGAATTTGATTCACTCGGGGGGAGGAAAGGAGCTGATGCAGGTTGGCGAGGGAAGGGTTGATAGAGCAGTGGGACTTAGTGCAGAATAGGATGCAGAGTTTTGAACAAGTTATAGTTTTTGTAAGGTAGAATTTAGGAGCAGACCATTAAAGTAGTCAAGCCTGGAGGTGATGAAGGAGGAAGACAAAATTGCATCTACCATTCTGCCACTGGAACCCAGAACACGGACACTAGTTTCCTGCAATCTAAATCAGACAAGTGCCAGTATAAAAACAGCTTCAGGCAACTACTATCCTTACATTGTTACAATAATCATTAACACTTTCACTCGGCATCATTTGGAGCAGGTCACTGACGTGGTACAGTGTCAGTGTCAGCTGTGGCTCAGTGGGTAACACACTCGCCTCGGAGTCAGAAGGTTGTGGCTCCAAGGACTTGAACACACAAAATCTAGGCTGACATTCCAGTGCGGTGCTGAGGGAGTGCTGCACTGTCGGAGGTGCCATCTTTCGGATGAGACGTTAATCCGAGGTCCCGTCTGCCCCCTCAGGTGGATGTAAAAGATCCCATGGCACTATTTTGAAGAAGAGCAGGGGAGTTATCCTCGGTGTCCTGGCCAATATTTATCCCTCAACCAACATACCAAAAACAAATTATCTGGTCATTATCACATTGCTGTTTGTGGGAGCTTGCTGTGTGCAAATTGGCTGCCGCGTTTCCCACATTACAACAATGACTCCACTTCAAAAAGTACTTCATTGGCTGTAAAGCGCTTTGAGATGTCCGGTGGTCATGAAAGGCGCTATATAAATGTAAGTCTTTCTTTCTTTTATTTACATGCTGCCACACTGACAATTGCAGGCCTTTACCATAGCCTTTACAATCCTTTGCACAATGTTTACTACATCTATGCGGATTGTCACCCTTGAACTTCCATAGAGGCAGCTTGCCTGTGTTTCTTGTCACCACTGTCCTCGCACAGTTCAGCGAATGCCTCTGTTCTCTTGGTAGGCAGCGAACCTTCAGTTGGCTGCAATCCCAGTGCCGGGAGGCAACAAGACTTCTCCTGGCCCAGCCTACATGCCATGGCTAGATGTGAAAGTTGAATGGTGTAGCATTCAGTGTAACTGTAGCTACAAAGCTATGTCTTGATCAAAGGCGTTTCACGATAGGTAGGTGGCTGAAATGAGGGTGCAAGCATGTTGGATGGGTAATATAACATCTTCCTCCTTGAGGCATTCCCTATGAGTTCCCTCTATGGGGAAACTAAAGCTGCCATAGATGTAAACACCGCCATATTTCACATGGCTAATGTCAACATATTTTAAAGAAATTGCTGATTGTCCCATATTAGGTTCCGCCATCATCGTATATTTATGTCTGACATCTGTGTACTATACAATGCAATTCATTACAGCACCACAGATAAGAGATGCCCTGAAACAAAGAGATAATTCTACAATTCAGGTAAAATAATGGAACCAATTATCAGAAGTAATTCTGCCTCCCAAGGCTCCCAGTAGGAAGTGTATCTCACAAAATCGCACATAACCAGGATGGAAAATCAGGAGCTGCACACCTGTGATTTCCAATGATGTATTCCCTGCGAGCACCATTTCCCACTAGGATCACCAGATCAGGAAATTAGCCCTTGTCTTTCCTCAGTTTGTGACTATAGGCACAACATTTGAGTAATACAAAACTTGTCATGACTGTTGCCTCCTTTGATCAACCTTCTGAATTACTTTAGGATCTGGTTGAGAAAATTAAGAAGTAAAGATGATTACATATTTTCAGGGTTGTTTTGTTCTGTATAAGCAAATATCTAAAAGGGCCCTTGCTTTTTTGCTTCTGTAGTAATCACTATCATACACAAAATCCCAAGATAATTACAGATGAAATGGGCCATTTGACCCATTTAACTCATCCATTGAGGAAAGCAAAAGGCCATAGTCCCTCCATAACCACATCCAGTTTGAGAGTCGGAGTCCAAGTCTAATGTAAATTAGAATCAGTAAGGGGGAAAAATTCGGTTGCTTTGCGCCACGTTAGCGCCCTAAGAGGCAAAGCAACTAGTGCCCGGGCGTGGTGCCGCAACGCCTCCTGCGAAATTCAGCAGGAGGTTAGCGCCGGTGGTAACCGGTAGCGCCCCGCGGCACTGCGCCGCCGGTGATGACATCATTGCCATGCGCAGCACCCTGCTCGCACCCCGGCCGCGATCTTTGGGAGCGCCCCCTGACTTATCACCGGACGCTATGTCGGACGGGGTCAGGGGGGCCTACCTGCGGCCGGGGCAGCGCTATTTAAAGGCGAGGTGTGGGGCAGCCATTTTGTTGTTGGCCGCCTGCCAGCACCTGCCTCCGCTCCCGTACCCGGCCTCCGTACCCGCGGAATGCCGGACTCTTTTGCCGGCACTTCTGATCCCTGGGGGCCCCGGGTCGCGCTGCACAAGGCCCCTCCCCTTTAAGAAGGGGAGGAAGGCCTGTAATACCACGTCGCGACGTGCCGCAGCACCACGATATTCCTATGCAGCGCCCCAAGAGTGAGGAAGAGCACTTCTAGTAGTGCCCTACTTCCCTCTTGGGGCGCCACCACTCAATTTCCGTCGTGGGGCGCTAATTTTTCCGGGGCACTTAACCCAGCAAAGTTAGCACCCCAAAGAATGCGCTACTCAATTTTTAGCCCTGAGGATTTGAACACCCATCCCTGGACCACTCCATTCAGTAATCCCCTTCCTAACACCACTCCACTAATATATGCCCATTGCCTCCATACCTTAACAATTCCTTATCCATTACCAGATTTTACCCTGAATTAGCTTAAATTTCAATTGGTTTAAGCTTATGTAGCAGCCTTTTACGAAGAATGTCAAGGTTTTTCTAGAGGCCCAGTTGTTCCGTGGCCGAGCGGTCTAAGGCGCTGGATTCAGGTTCCAGTCTTTGCGGAGGCGTGGGTTCGAATTCCACCACTGCCAGATAGTGCAGCTTTCATAAATTTCGCCGTTTCACCTACAGCAGTAAGCCGTGCAGGCAGGGTGGCTTGTTCATATTGTTGGCCTTCGTAGCGAGAGGGTTTGAGTACAGGAACAAGGATGTCTTGCTGCAGTTGTACAGGGCCTTGGTGAGACCACATCTTGAGTATTGTGTGCAGTTTTGTTCGCCTTATCTGAGGATGGATGTTCTTGCCATGGAGGGAGTGCAGCGAAGATTCACCAGGCTGATACCTGGGATGGCAGGAATGACATATGAGGAGAGATTGGGTCGATTGGGCTTATACTCGCTGGAGTTTAGAAGAATGAGAGGGGATCTCATTGAAACTTATAAAATTCTAACAGGACTAGACAGACTAGATGCAGGAAGGATGTTCCCTATGGCCGGAGAGTCCAGAACCAGGGGTCACAGTCTAAGGATATGGGGTAGGCCATTTAGGACAGAGATGAGGAGGAATTTCTTCACCCAGAGAGTGGTGAACCTGTGGAATTCTCTACCACAGAAGGCAGTTGAGGCCAATTCATTAAATATATTCAAGAAGGAGTTAGATGTATTTCTTAAGGCTAAAGGGATCAAGGGATATGGGGAGAAAGCAGGGACAGCGTACTGAGTTTGGATGATCAGCCATGATCTCACTAAATGGCGGAGCAGGCTCGGGGGGCCGAATGGCCTACTCCTGCTCCTATCTTCTATGTTTCTATGTTCCATTCTATATGGTTTACCACGGTCCACTTGGGATGTCACCTCCTTAGAAAAGGTCATTAACTTTCCTCAGGTAGGGCCCTCCCCTCTGAAGCTGTTTTGGCTGCTGTTTACTCGGTTATTATTGTACAGATAATCCTTACGTTTTTTCCTGATAACTGATTTCATTATTTTACCTGCTATTGATGCAATATTAATGGCTCTGTTTCCCAGACTAGATTTGCCACTTATTTTGAGATATGGATACCGTGTTAGCTGTTTCCAATCCAGAAGGACCTCTCTAGCAATCAATGACTCTCTCATTTCACAAATCACATCTCCTATTTCTCTTAGTAGGCAGGGATGAATACAATTCGACCTCATCCCTGTTAGCATCTGCTCAGGTTCTTATGTCTTCCTTGACCGTCTCCTTACTGTTTAGTTCAGGAAATCTACTTGCTCTTGTGCTTATCAGCTGTAGGTATGCTCATTTCCAGGTATCTCTTTGCAACCCCAACCCTTCTTTTGACATGTTTCTGAAGCTACCTTTATTCTTCCCCATGGATCCTCTCACCTTTCTCCTAGCAAGCTTTGCAAAGTTTATTTTTCATTCTCATTTCACTTTGAACAGCGTTGTTTATCCATTTGAAGTCATGCTTGTGCCTACATATATATTTATCTTGCATGCTGTTCAGCATGACTTTGAAGACATTCCATTTATCTTTATAGGAAGCATTCATAAACAATATCCCCTGGTTAATCTACTGAAGGCCTTCACTCATACCCTTTCTAACATTGTGCACTTAGCGTATTGTCCTTGGGAGTATTCAATCCCACATCATATTAAACATAATCATTTTGTGGGTACCATCACACAAGAGTGCTACTACTGCCACTCTCTGTCTGATATCAGATACATTTAGCCTCGTTAAGTCAGGCTGAAAGCTACCACTCGTGGCTTCCCTGACACATTGGGCCATGAAGTATCATGAATTACTTTTACCAACTCACTCTAAACAGTATGTTTATTGTCTGACTTTTTAACTAGAGGATATAAGTTAATACTCAGAAGAAACTTAAAAAATGCAGCAAAACTCTACTCTGTCTATTTTATACTAGCAGGGGAGCCCCGCGGTGCAAGGGCAATTTTGGGGTGCGCCAATGGGGCATGCTCTACAGAGTAGTGAATGCATTGAATAGCATCCCCTGGATGACATCATCCCAGAGCATGAGCTCCACACAATCTTGCTTAGGTTGAAGTTTACATGGTTCGATAGTTCTGTCTTTTTACATGGCTCTATAGGCGCCAAAGAAAATGTAATGCAATGCCTGTTCTGCTCACATTACAATAGATATTTGTTTTTAATTCCACTGAAAGAAAGAAAGTTTCCTCCATTACAACACTGACTACACTTCAGTGGCTGTAAAGCGCTTTGGGACGTCCTGAGGTCGTGAAAGGCGCTATATAAATGCAAGTCTTTCTTTCTTTCTAATTCCATGGTGAGGATATATTTTGGGTTATAGCTGGTTTAGCACCAGCAAAATAAAAGCTGTTGCCTATCACAGGAGAATTTATGACCCTCTGTAGTACTTTATTAGTTCACCAACTCTGACAGTAAGTTACCCCAGACAGTTGGCGAGTGGAATTTTCCACCATTATATGCAATGGAAGTGTATCTAACACCACTCTAATCTGCAGGGAGGGAGACCAAGGTCAATGTAATGAATGTTTTATCAATCAGCATTAGTTGTTCTCTCTTAAATACAGAAGTACATCACACAATCTTACTACTGTACTGAAGTCCTACAGTATTAAGATCAAAGAGTTTGAGGGAGAATAATATTTTTTATGGCATTTTTAACGCATTGCTCTGCCTGCAAATAATATAATTAATCGCAGCATTTTAGTCAGTATGTAATGTAACAATGTGTTTCGTAGATCACTATGCTGATCCATGTTGTGGTTGGTCTTGTTTAATGTCAATATGATTCTTTACTCATCATTTATAACACACCCAGATTTTATTGACTAATTATAACAATGGAAGCAAGTACTGGTAGGTTGCATTGCTACACTGTTTCATTGTCTGCACCTGCAGTTTTCATTGGGAAGATGAAAAAAGTGATGCCAACAAACTGTCGATAAGTTGCATAAATGACATTTATTTTTATGACTCTAATGTTAGGGTTCATAAAATGAAAACACTAGGCGCTCTGTATGTTTTACTGAATTATACAGTTAACACGAGGACATCAGCATCACCAAATGACTATGTTAAATACAGTCCTATATAAATACGTATATCACGATGCAAGGTTTATCGTACTGGGAAAAAAAAAGTATGATTGATAAAAGAAACAAATAGTATAGGGTATTTTATGAAATTCTGTGATATCTATAGTGATTCTTATAAAGTTATCTATCCGTGCCCCAAACTTTCAAACATGATAGTAGCGTATGAATGATTAACCCATTTATGTGACATTCCACTATCTGCTCCATCTTAACTGCCCTCCTGTCTCTCTCCATATAAACTCTCTTACCCATATTCAGACCACCCCCTCAATCTTGCTATCTCCCATGGCCTCTCTACTCCATGGTCTCAGTCCCTGACAAGGCCACCTTTGATTGCTTCCTTGTATCCCACACCACCCCCATTCATCTACTTCCTTCCAACCCCACTTCCTTTTGCATCTACCCATAGAAATCCTTCTCCCAAGTCACTTGCAACTCCAATTGCAACCTCCCAACTCCGAGCCTTTGGCCCTCCATTTGCCACCACACTTCTGCAGCCATCAACTTGCTCAACCTCAATCTCCACCTTTGATTCTCTTGTCCATAGCAAAACCTTTACTGTCTCTCATACAACAAGAACAACAACTTACATTTATATAGCACCTTTAACATAGTAAAACATCTCAAGGAGCTTCACAGGAGTATTATAAGACAAAAAATTTGACACGAGCCACATAAGGAGAAATTAGGGCAGGTGACCAAAAGCTTGGTCAAAGAGGTAGGCTTTAAGGAGCGTCTTAAAGGAAGAAAGAGAGGTAACGAGGTGGAGGGGTTTAGGCAGGGAATTCCAGAGCTTAGGGCCTAGGCAACAGAAGGCACAGCCGCCAATGGTGGAGCGATTATAATCAGGGATGCTCAAGAAGGCAGAATCAAAGGAGTGCAATATCTCAGAGGGTTGTGGGGCTGAAGGAGATTACAGAGATAGAGAGGGGCAAAGCCATGAAGGAATTTGAAAACAAGGATGAGAATTTTGAAATCAAGGTGTTGCTTAACCGGGAGCCAATGTAGGTCAGCGAGCACAGGGGTGATGGGTGAACGGGACTTGGTGCAAGTTAGGACATGGGCAGCCGAGTTTTGGATCACCTCAAGTTTACGTAAGGTAGAATGTGGGAGACCAGCCAGGAGTGCGTTGGAATAGTCAAGTCTAGAGGTAACAAAGGCATGGATGAGGGTTTCAGCAGCAGATGAGCTGAGGCAAGAGCGGAGATGGACAATGTTACGGAGGTGGAAATAGGCGGTCTTAGTTATGCTGCGGATATGTGGTCGGAAGCTCATCTCAGGATCAAATATGACACCAAGGTTGCGAACAGTGTGGTTCAGCCTCAGACAGATGTTAGAGAGAGGGATGGAGTCAGTGGCTAGGGAACGGAGTTTGTGGCGGGGATCAAAAACAATGGCTTTGGTTTTCCAATAATTAATTGGAGAAAATTTCTGCTCATCCAGAACTGGATGTCGGACAAGCAGTCTGACAATTTAGAGACCGTGGAGGGGTCGAGAGAGGTGGTGGTGAGGTAGAGCTGGGTGTCGTCAGTGTACATGTGGAAACTAACGTTGAGTTTTTGAATGATGTCGCCAAGTGGCAACATGTAGATGAGAAATAAGAGGGGGCCAAGGATAGATCCGTGGGGGACACCAGAGGTAACGATGCGGGAGCGGGAAGAGAAGCTGTTGCAGGTGATTCTCAAGCTACGATTAGATAGATAAGAATGGAACCAGGCGAGTGCAGTCCCACCCAGCTGATGGATATTCTCCCTGGTATGGGCCCAATCTTCACTCTCTCAAGTGACGACTTGAGTGTATATAAATGCAAGTTGTTGTTGTTTTTGTATTTGGTGCACAACTGGCTTAGCTTTCATCACCAGATCTGGCTGGACCACATTAAATACTATCGGGCCTCATTCTCCTTAGCCAGAACACCCACAACTCCAAGCGAGCAAAGATAAGCCCCAGCTTCTTTTTCCACTACCAAATGTTTCGTTAAACCCCTCCTTCGCTGCTCGTGCATTGTCACCTCCAGCAACGAATGCAAAAAGCTCATGATTTCTTTGTCATTGAGGTTGAGACTCTCCATTCAGTTGCCTCTGCTGTCCCCCTTCCTTTTGTCCACTAACCAAAACTCCCCAGGCGCCCCCCCACCCCCCTCAGCCGTAACCCTGAACCCACATTTCTCTCTAGCTTCTCTCCTATCTCCCCCCATGCCCTCTTTGTTCCTGTCTCTCTGGCCTCATGCATTCCCACCACCCCACACCCCACTTTTGGCTCCACCGGCGGTGGCTGTGCCTTCAACTGCCTAGGCCCAACGCTCTAGAATTCCCTCCCCAAACCTCTCCACTTCGGTGCCCCCTGAGGGAGTGCTGCACTGTCGGAGGTGCCGTCTTTCAGATGAGATGTTAAACCGAGGCCCTGTCTGCTCTCTCAGGTGGACGTAAAAGATCCCAAGGCACTACTGTATTTTGAAGAAGAGCAGGGGAGTTATCCCCCCAGTGTCCTGACCAATATTTATCCCTCAATTAACACCTAAAAAACAGATTATCACATTGCTGTTTGTGGGAGCTTATTGGGCACAAATTGGCTGCCGTGTTTCGTACATTACAACAGTGACCACACTTCAAGAAATACTTTGTTGGCTGTAATATAAATACAACTTTTTGTTGTAAAGCGCTTTAGGACATCCAGTGGTCGTGAAAGGCACTATATAAATGCAAGTCTTTCTTTTTTAAACCTGCATTTTTAGTTATTTATAGTTTAATTGCTTGTCACGTATCACCAGAGTACTGTGCCTGCAGCATCTGGGTACAGGACATTATCCTTTTAGCAAGTATTTACCGCTCTGGCCGTGTGTTAGATTTGCTAACATGAGCCTTTTCAGTAGCACCGCAGAGCTTTGAAACAGAACTTTGAACACTGCTTTCCCAGGAGAGTTGTACCTGGAAATTCTGGGTCATTCACATAAAGATGAATCATTCAAAGCTTCCTGCATTCTGGTGGTCTGTTTCAAAGCGGTTTCATCCAACTCTTTTGCCATCATTCATTGTTCAAGGTTTTCTGCTGTTTGATCATTACCAACACAAAGGCCATTGACATTCTTGCACAGGGTTGTCATGCAAGATTTTCCAGGCTACTTGTCTTCTTCACAATGATTAAAAAAACTTGCCATGCAGTACCAAGAAAGGTATTGTGTATAAAGGTAAAGAAAAATTCTCTTACTAAACCGTCAGTGTAAATGAAAGTTAGTTCAGTAAAATATATTTTTTTGAATTTTACACACAAAGGAAAATATCCTCTTAACTACAAAATTGAACAAAGTATTACGTTAGGAAAACACGCCTCTCCTGGGAATCATTTTTCTCTGCAGCAAAGCTGCACTGACTTAAACTGTTGCAATTTCTTTAGCAAACTGTCTTTATATTGTTTTCCACAGGTATCGACATCACAACTCTTACATGTGGATGTCTTCACTGTTTAAATTTATAACTCCTTGTACAAGGGGTGATTGGGTTGCCACCCCTCCAGGATTGTCCTGGAGTCTTCAAGAATTAAAGATTAATCTCTTGGACATTGCTGTGAGTAACTGGAGAGAAAACTCATTCGGGCATTTAAAAAGCAAATTGTGTGCTTTTTTTTCATTTTCTTTGAACACTTTCGTTTAATAGTTTATAAAAATTTGGAGATGGGGAAAAAAGGGGGTTTGACCCAGCTGGGTGATTGGGGGTGGGCAGGAGGGCATGTGATGAAACCTCCAAGAATATGTCCAATCAGAGCTGACAACCCTACGTACTGCAGATCACCATCTACAAGGCACAAGTCAGGAGTGTGAGGGAATACTCTCCACTTGCCTGGATGAGTACAGCTCCAACAAAACTCAAGAAGCTCGACACCATCCAGGACAAAGCAGCCTGCTTGATTGGCACCCCATCCACCACCTTAAACATTCATTCCCTCCACCACCGGCACACCGTGGCTGCAGTGTGTACCATCTACAAGATGCACTGCAGCAACTCGCCAAGGCTTCTTCGACAGCACCTCTCAAATCCGCAACCTCTACCACCTAGAAGGACAAGGGCAGCAGGCGCATGGGAACACCACCACCTCCAAGTTCCCCTCCAAGTCACACACCATCCTGACTTGGAAGTATATCACCGTTCCTTCATCGTCGCTGGGTCAAAATCCTGGAACTCCCTCCCTAACAGTACTGTGGGAGTACCTTCACCACACGGACTGCAGCGGTTCAAGAAGGCGGCTCACTGCCACCTTCTCAAGGGCAATTAGGAATGGGCAATAAATACTGGCTTTGCCAGCGACTCCCATATGCCATGAACGAATAAAAAAAAGAGGAATTTCACAATTGAATTCTGTTATTTGTTCACTGTGAAACTTTGGGGGGTGGATTTCCATTATACATAGACCCCATCAAAGTCCCAGCGCAGTTTGGATTTGTGAGAATCCTTCTCTTTTTGCTGTAAATATAGAATATATTGGCCCAGAAATTCGGGTCCCAACGCGTGAGTACGCACGGGGTACTCATCCGTAGGCCCAACGAAAGGGCGGTTTCGTGCATGCACTGCGCATGCGCGGGAAACCAGCACTTCCGTTCCCCTGAAAGAAGGGGTTGACAGGTGGAACGCGTGCGCCGGAGAGGCAGCGCGTGCGCATTGAACTTACGTTTTTTTTGCAGGTTTCTCCGGGAGGGTAAGTCTCCAGCAGTTACACTTTTAAAAAGCAGGTGCAAGGCCTGCTTTTTACAAGGTAAGTGGTGAATTAATTAAAATTAAAACATTTTTTCCACAGGTTTATTATTTTTAAATACTTTAAAGAAAGGTAAGTTTATTTTTAGCCCCGTTAGAAAATATAATTAATTTTTTCAAAAATTTAAATTATTTAAAATAGTTATTTCATGTAATTTATAGTTATTTTAAAAATGTGATTTAAAAAAAAAATTATTTGAAGTTTTAGTGATGTTTTGGGGCTTATAGTATTTATAGGTTTGACAGCCTGTCAAACTTATGAATGAAGCATTCCCTGCTACCATTGGCTCTCCATGGCCCACGTGATCCCAGGGGACGCATCGAACTAACTGCGCCCCTGGGATACGCAAGCACTGCGCGCCGGCAGTTGGAGGAGGCCCAGGATCGGAATCCCACGCGGGCCCACAGCTCAACAGCCGGCACGGTAGGTAAGTGCAGGTCGGGGGCTTGCACCTGTGGGAAGCCCCCGACCCGAATTTCTGGGCCAATTATGCCCAGATCCCTGGCCAGCATTCTTCCTTCAACCAAAGCCACCAAAATAGATTTATTGGTCATCCATCTCATTGCCATTGCTGGGACCTTGCTGTACATACACTGGCTGCCACATTCACCTACTGAACAACAATGACTGCACTACAAAACTAAATCATTGGCTGTGGAGTGCTTTGCTGCATCCTGTGGACAGGACACTTGCTATTTAAAATGCAAGTTCATGTGTGTCACTCTGGACAGTGGGTGCCAAGAGGCTATTCGACTATGCATGGCATTACAGTGAAACCCACTCCTGTCCTCATCCAACATCAATTTTCCAGAAGGGATTGTTGGATTACCACAAAGAGCAAGACTTTTCCCCCTCTCTAATTCAGGGGCAGAAAGGAAAATTGCAGTTCCCTTACAATCACCCCATCTGAGATTGGTCAACTTGGGATAGATCAAGCAGCTAGGGTCTCAGTTTAATGTCTCATTAAACGACGCATCACTCGCTCAGTATTGCACTGAAGTCTCAGTCCAGATTATATGCTCAAGTCCATGGTGGGCCTTGTGTTGTGTATGTACCTTTAAGGGAATAACTGGTTTTAGACTGCAGTACCGGCAGTCACCACCCCTGTATAAAAGGCCCTAGCAGGCTTCTGTATTTCAGTCTGACGTTGCCTCCTGTTCAGTAAAGTACCTGTTAAACTGTTCTCCCGAAGTCCGTGTATTATTGAGGCGCGGACTTTACAGTGGCGACGAGTAAGTTCGAACTCACCTGCAGTGTGGCATCATCTCACGGGGATCTCGCCCTGAGAGGAGGGTTCTGGAAGGTCGTAGTCTGAGCAACGGGCGTCGACCGAGGGCAACCACCCAAAGAATTCATCGGTGTTCGGAGAATTGCGGGAGAGACTGTGGACAGCTGTGCTTGGCTCCCCAGTTAAGGTGTTCCAGCAAATCGTGCTGGTAGCAGGTAGCGCGCTGACCCTTCCGGACTGCGGTGGGCTCAGGCTCGATTGAGCGGCTCTACAAAACGGGCCGCACAGCGTCGCCAGGAAAAGAAAACAAGAGAGAGAGAGGGTGGAGCGCACAGGGCGCGGTCGGTGCTCAAGAACAGGGCGGCGGAGAGAAAATAAACGGGGGGAAGGAAAGCGAGACGCGCCGAAGCTGCGGGTCGCCGCCATTACCCTGTAGAACGCTAGGAGCAGCGTGGCAGCAAGGGGAAGAAGCAAAAGCGCGGGAGGCGCCATTTTATCCCGTTGGGGAAGAAGCAAAAGCGCGGGAGACGCCATTTTATTCCATTGGGGAAGAAGCAAAAGCACGGGAGGCGCCATTTTAAATCACCCAAGATGCCGAAAAGTGGCAGTATCACTGCTTTTGACAACGAGGTAGAAGACTGGACCACGTATGTGGAAAGAATCGAAGTGTACTGCAAGGCAAATGAGGTGGCCAATGGAAAGAGAGCGTCGGTATTATTAAATCTGATGGGTGCGAGTACGTACGACCTATTGCGGAATTTAATTACCCCAGCTAAACCAATGGAGAAAAGTTTTGAGGAGATTGTTCATATCTTACAGGAACACCTAAGCCCTACACCACTGCTGATAGCAGAAAGATTCAAGTTCCATAAAAGAAACCAGCACAAAGATGAGAGCAATGCTGACTATCTTACGGAACTACGCAAGTTATCGAAGCACTGCCAATTCGGAGCAGGACTGGCAGACACCTTACGGGATAAGTTTGTCTGCGGGCTCCAGAGTGAAGGAACCCAGAAACGACTACTTTCAAAAAAGGACCTGACGCTAGAACAGGCTTTCAGCGTGGCAGTATCCTACGAAGCAGCAGCACGGGGAGCTGCGGAAATACAACAGAAACCACAAGAATACAGCGTTAACGAAATGGCGTATGGAGCAGAAAAGTGCTATCGCTGCGGCAGAACAACCCATGAGCAGAAGGACTGCTGGTTTAAAGACAAAGTATGCAGGCAATGTGGAAAAATGGGACATATAGCAAGAGTCTGCAGGTCGGGAAAGAAAACCAACACGACAAGAACTACTAA
The DNA here is from genome assembly GCF_052327205.1 of Somniosus microcephalus. NCBI lineage: Eukaryota > Metazoa > Chordata > Chondrichthyes > Squaliformes > Somniosidae > Somniosus > Somniosus microcephalus. The sequence goes on along the minus strand of NC_140996.1, from coordinate 24,810,943 downwards.
GGAAAAGTACAGGAAAGTAAAGAAACTGACAGGCAGTAGTTCGGAAGATCAGGAGAGTGATAAGGACTCTGGGAGCAGGAGACTAAGTTGTTTAAAGTTACACAACGTGATCGCAAAGGAAGATCACCGAACCATTTGGGTCACCCTCATGATAGCAGGGTCCCCAGTAAAGATGGAATTGGACACAGGATCAGCCCTAACTGTCATGAATCGACGAGACTATGAGCGGCTATTCTCACACATACCCTTAAAGGACACGTCCATTGTATTGAAGACATACACGGGGCAAAAGGTCTACCCCAGAGGAAAAATAAGGGTGCCAGTTCAATATAACAGCAAGGAAACACAGAAACTATATATGTATATACTACGAGATGGAGGACCACCATTATTGGGACGTGAATGGATCCGAAAAATACAATTGGATTGGCATTCCATTCTGGCACTAACTGTGACTGACAAAAAGGATGATGACGTCGCACCTGGACGTCTGTCACAAATTCTATCTGACGCGGAAGAGGTGTTCAAACAAGAACTTGGGACTCTAAAAGGAGTAAAGGCAACCATAAAGATTGAGGATAACGCAAACCCAAAATTTTTCAAGGCCAGACCGGTGCCATATGCGATCCGCCCAGCCGTTGAAGCTGAACTGGAGAGTCTGGAGCGTTCAGGTGTGCTGTCCAAGGTGGACTGGAGCGAGTGGGCCACACCCATCATTCCTGTAATGAAGAAAGCATTGAGCAGCTCGCCTGGGGAGCCAAGGAAGCTTCACATCTGTGGGGACTTCAAGGTGACTGTGAACCCAGTCCTGCACACAGTACAGTATCCACTTCCGCGGATAGAAGATATATTCGCCTCACTATCTGGAGGGAAATGTTTTACAAAGATTGATCTGGCTCAAGCGTATCTACAGATGGAGGTGGAAGAAGCATCTAGGAAATACCTCACGATAAACACTCACAAAGGCCTTTACCAGTACAATTGACTGGTATTCGGGGTAGCATCAGCCCCAGCTATTTGGCAGAGGGCAAGGGAACAAGTCCTGCAAGGGATCCCGGGGACCCAGTGTTATTTGGACGACATCCTGGTTACGGGCGAAAATGACAATGAACACCTTGCCAACCTGGAGCAGGTGCTCACAAGATTACAGGAATATGGGCTACGAGCCAACCGTCCCAAATGCGAGTTCTTCAGGAGACAAATCTCGTATTGTGGCCACATGATTGATGAGGAAGGATTGCATAAGTCGCCGGACAAGATTGAGGCTGTAGTCAAGGCTCCAGCACCGGAAAATGTGTCGCAACTGAGTTCGTTCCTCGGGTTGGTGAATAATTACGATAAGTTCTTGCCGGATTTATCTACAATTCTGCACCCACTGAATGCCCTGCTGCAAACTGGAGTGACATGGAAATGGAGTGATGAGTGTAAGCGTGCCTTTCAGGAATGTAAATGCCTCATCACTTCAAAAGAGGTGTTGGCCCACTACACCCCAACACTACCGATTCGGTTGGCATGTGATGTGTCACCTTACGGCATTGGAGCGGTGCTGTCACACAAATTCCGTGACAGTTCAGAGAGGCCAATAGCCTTTGCATCGCGGTCGCTAACCTCAGCCGAGCGTAACTACGCCCAGATTGACAGGGAGGCCCTCAGCCTGGTGTGGGAGGTGAAGAAGTTCAACCACTATCTGCACGGGTAGAAATTCACCCTACTGACTGATCATCAGCCCCTGGTCTCCATTTTTAACCCAAAGAAGGGCGTTCCGGTGATGACGGCGCAACGGCTGCAAAGATGGTCACTTTTCCTAGGGGCACATCAGTACGACATAGAGTACAAGGGTACGAAACAGCATGGGAACGCTGATGGCCTGTCGCGCCTACCGTTGCCTACGGCGGAAGAAGCACCTGCAGTGGACCCTGTGGAGATATTCCATGCGACCATAGTCGAATGTTTGCCTGTTACAAACGCAAGTATTGAGAAGGAAACCCGAAATGACCCGACACTCTCTCGGGTCTATGAATTGACGGTGAAGGGATGGCCAGCATATGGCGGCTCACTGTTGCCAGCATTCTCGACAAGGAGAGAACAACTGTCAGTGTGCCGGGGGACCTTGATGTGTGGATCCCGAGTGGTAATTCCACCCAAGTTGAGAGATAGAGTGCTCAATGAGCTTCATGAGGGTCATCTGGGAGGGGTAAAAATGAAGAGCCTAGCCAGGGTGTTTGTGTGGTGGCCGGGTATCGATAAGAAATCGAGGATATGACCAAGAGATGCACAGGATGCCAGAAGGTCCAAAACGCTCCACCACAGGCCCCGCTACATCCATGGGAGTGGCCCTCATCTCCATGGCAATGGGTACACATTGATTTTGCTGGTCCATTTATGGACTCAATATTTCTAATTGCTGTGGACGCCCATTCGAAATGGCCAGAGGTCATTAAAATGTCCTCCACCACCACGGAGAAAACTATTGCAGTCCTAAGGACCATCTTCACCAGGAATGGGTTGCCAGAACAGATTTGCTCCGACAATGGGCCACAGTTTGTGTCTGAGGATTTCCGGAGGTTCCTGAAGAATAATGGGGTGAAATATTACACATCTGCCCCATATCATCCAGCCACAAATGGATTGGCTGAGAGGTTTGTTCAGACCTTTAAAAAGGCCATAAAGGCAATGTATAATGACGACATACCACTACAACACAAGGTGGATAATTTCTTGTTTGCTTACCGGAATGCGACACATGCAGTAACCAACCAAACTCCAGCCGTACTGTTTTTCAACCGAAGACTAAGATGTCGCTTGGATTTGCTCAAACCAAACATAAGACGAGATGTTGAGGATAAGCAGTTCCAGCACACAAATGAGAAGCCAACCAGTCTTGGCCCGCGACTACCGAACAGAAAAATGGCAGCCTGGAACGATATGCACACAGCAGGGACCACTAATGTACACAGTGGACGTTGGAGAGAGCATCGTGAGACGCCATGCTGACCAGATTCTAGAGTCGCAGGAACAAGCCAAACCTATACCACAAGCATGTGCACTTGGTAATGAGCCCGAAGTACATATTGCGTCTACCTCAGAAGCAGGGGTATTGGAAGCTGACGAACCAACCAATGACAATGAGCCAGAATCGACTCCACCGCAAGAACAGGATACTCGAGAAAGGCGCTATCCAGTCAGGATCAGGAAGCCTCCTCAAAGACTGAACTTATAAATGACTATTTCAGTTGATGTATATAGTACCGAGAAAATTGTAATTGTAATTAGTTATTATTTAGTTGTTAAATGAATGTTATGTACTGTTTATCTAAAAGGGGAGGAATTGTTGTGTATGTACCTTTAAGGGAATAACTGGTTTTAGACTGCAGTACCGGCAGTCACCACCCCTGTATAAAAGGCCCTAGCGGGCTTCTGTATTTCAGTCTGACGTTGCCTCCTGTTCAGTAAAGTACATGTTAAACTGTTCTCCCGAAGTCCGTGTATTATTGAGGCGCGGACTTTACACCTTGAACCCAGACTTCTGATTTAGAGGCCAACGTCCTGTCACTGAAGCAAATCGACACTTTTATGAGCTAAATAAAAATGAACTCCAGATTTGCAGCAGGGGGAAATGTTTACAGGGTATGGTCACAAAGGTGAAGAAGTTATTTGGATGAGTTGATGGAGAGTTACAAGTGCCTTCGGGACTCCAGCCTGGCATGAGTCTTTACCTTCAGGAAACAACAACAACAACAACAAATTGTATTTATATAGCACCTTTAACATAGTAAAATGTCCCAAGGTGCTGCACAGGAGAATTTTAAGACAAAAAATTTGACACCGAGCCACATAAGGATAAATTAGGGCAGGTGACCAAAAGCTTGGTTAAAGAGGTAGGTTTTAAGGAGTGTCTTAAAGGAGGAAAGAGAGGAAGCGAGGCGGAGAGGTTTAGGCAGGGAATTCCAGAGTTCAGGGCCGAGGCAACAGAAGACACGGCCACCAAAGGTTGAGCAATTATAATCAGGGATGCTCAAGGGGGCAGAATTAAAGGAGCGCAGATATCTCGGGGGGGGGGGGGGCGGGGGGGGGAGGGGCGGTTGTGGGGCTGAAGGAGATTACAGAGATAGGAAGGGGCGAGGCCATGGAGGGATTTGAAAAGAAAGATGAGAATTTTGAAAACGAGGAAAGGAAGGTCATAGGGAGAGTACTGGAGGAAAAAAATGAATGTTTATCTTATTGTAACATTTATGCTGCAATCTCTCAATGGAAGTCTGATTAGCCTCATTTCGTTGACCTTCATTAATTACCTGATGTGAAAAATGATAAACAATAGCTAAATCCTGAGAGGATTATGTAGAGAGAATTAGACAATAGGCAAATAAATGTTGAGTTATCTCAGTTCATAGTTCTTCTTAGAAAGCTTGAGCTTAGTTTCCATCAGGATTGCAAATGCTTTTGTTTCAAACATTCAACTCCTCAGGGTGGCAATCACATTGACAAAAAGTTGTTGTAGTAATGCATTTGATTTCTGTTGGAGTGAACAAGTGCTGAAGATGATTAGACAAGCTGATGGGGGAATGGGAATCCTCAAAATCCTCAACGCTGCTGGTCACTTATGGAAACTTTGGTGTTCAGTGTCAGCCGTGGCCCAGTGGGTATCACCCTCGCCACTGAATCAGAAGGTTTGGGTTCAAGTCCCACTCCAGAGCAGATAATCTGGGCTGACACTTCAGTGCAGTGCTGAGGGAGTGCTGCGCTGTCTGAGGTGCCGTCTTTCGGATGAGACGCTAAGCCAAGGCCATGTCTGCCCTTTCGGGTAGAAGTAAAAGGTCCGATTGCACTATTTGAAGAGCAGGGTAGAAAGCTAGACAGACTTGCATTTATATAGTGCCTTTGCACGACCACTGGACGTCTCAAAGCGCTTTACAGCTAATGAAGTACTTTTGAATTGGAGTCACTGTTGTAATGTGGGAAACGCGGCAGCCAATTTGCGCACAGCAAGCTCCCACAAACAGCAATGTGATAGTGACCAGGTGATCTGTTTTAGTGATGTTGATTGAGGGATAAATATTGGCCCCAGGACACCGGGGATAACTCCCCTGCTCTTCTTCGAAATAGTGCCACGGGATCTTTTACGTCCACCTGAGAGAGCAGACCGGGCCTCGGTTTAACGTCTCATCCGAAAGATGGTGCCTCCGACAGTGCAGCACTCCCTCAGCACTGCCCTGGAGTGTCAGCCTAGATTTACGTGCTCAAGTCTCCGGAGTGGGACTTGAACCCAAACCTTTTGACTCAGAGGCAAGGCTACTGAGCCACGGCTGATGCCAACATTCAGTGCTAATGGATGGGAAGGGCCAATTCCCCAATGTGCCAAGCACAAAAAAACACAGTAATGCTACTGTACTAATATGTACCCAGTGTTTGTATGAATAAAAGTCAAACAAATGTCAAATAGGTCAGATAGCACAATATTTCCATTATACCAGCTCTGACTCCTTGCATTATTTCCCTTCCTAATCTAAACTGTTAAAGCTCCTACAATCAGATCTATAGCTATATGTTGAAAAGTCTGCACCTTGATGTGGTGCAGTGATTTTAATCGCCATTTATCTGAGAGAATGTAAATGCAGTCAAGCTTGGTTTTTACTGGATTCCAGTATTAATGGGAAGTGGAAGATCAAGGATTCGTTGCAATGTTTATTTTTCAGAGGGTTGTTTAAAATCCCACCTAGTAGTCTGAGGATCCGTGACTTTGCAGTGTTGATGTGGGTTCACATAAAACTTTTTTTTTGCTTTTAGAGCCTCTTAGAAGTTTGTAAAGATGGATTTAACAAGGGCTTTCTGCATGTATTTTGTTTTGTGTACTCAGGAAAGATATAATGAAAAAAAAACCTGTCGACAGTAAAATAGATTTATATCAAGCAATATCATGGTCTGGAATTCCCTGCCTAAACCTCTCCGCCTCTCTTTCCTCCTTTAAGACGCTCCTTAAAACCTACCTCTTTGACCAAGCTTTGGTCATCTGCCCTAATTTCTCATGTGGCTCGATGTCCAATCTTTTGTCTTATAATACTCCTGTGAAGTGCCTTGGGACATAATAAATAGGAGGAGGAGTAGACCATTTGGCCCTTCGAGCCTGCTCTGTCATTCAATGAGATCATGGCTGATCTTCTACCTCATCTCGACTTTCGCGCACTATCCCCATATCCCTTGATTCCCTTAATATTCCAAAAATCTATCGATCTCTGTCTTGAATATGCTCAATGACTGAGCCTCCGCAGCCCCCTGGGGTAGAGAATTCCAAAGATTCACCACCCTCTGAGTGAAGAAATTTCTCATCTCAGTCCTAAATGGCCGACCCCTTATTCTGAGACTGTGACCCCTGGTTCTGGACTCCCCAGCCAGGGAAAACATCCTCCCTGCATCTACCCTGTCAAGCCTTCTATGAATTTTGTATGTTTCAATGAGATCACCTCTCATTCTTCTAAACTCTACAGAATATAGACCTAGTCTACTCAATCTCTCCTCATAGGACAATCCCCACATCCCAGGAACCAGTCTGGTGAACCTTCATTGCACTCCCTCTATGGCAAGTGTATCCTTTCTTAGGTAAAGACACTAAAACTGTACACAATACTCCAGGTGTGGTCTCACCAGGGCCCTGTATAATTGCAGTAAGACGACTTTACACTTATACTCAAATCCTCTTGCAATAAATGCCAACATACCATTTGCAATTTTACTACGTTAAAGGTACTAAATAAATACAAAATGTTGTTGTTGTTAGTTAATCATGTACAAAAAATTCTAGAACATGTTATCTCCACATGCATGGTATAAATTAAATTATGCAAAAGACTTAATCTGTGATACTTAAATAACCACATAATTAGGGGCAGGGTAGTGATTAGCTTTTCTTAAATATTCAGATGTTGTTCTCCTCTACCTTTCTGTGAGCCACATGCCAACAGTCAGTTGCTTAAAAAGTGTACTCCGAGTTCCGGTTTCAAAGTATCCTTTCGAATTAGTCCCATTTAAAATTTGGTGGTGCAGGGACCAACCAGCAGGGGTCTCACAACTGACGGAGTAACACGCAGGGTATTCTTGGGTATCTCCTTCACAGTCAAGTTTCAGAACTGAAATAACAACAGAAAATGCTGGAAAAACTCAGCAGGTCAGGCAACAATCCGTGGAGAGAAATTTGAGTTGACGTTTCGGGTCGAACCCTTCTTCAAAACTGGAAAGAAAATAAAATAGATCGAAGGCAGGGCTGCGATCGGACAAAAGAAGTAAAAGAAACAAAAGGAGTAAAAGAGACAATAAAAGGTATTCGAAGCTAGACGAGATGGTAACAGGCTGAGATTAGGTGTGAAGTGTACTGGCAGGGCAAGAGATAGCTGCCAGGTGTGAGAGGGAAACAAAAGGAAAGGGGAGTGGATATGTGTGGGTGCCCACTTTTAAGAAGGGGAGGAAATTAGCTTGAATAGAAAAAGTAATCTTATCCTTCCACAATACAGCACATTGAATCACAATAATGACAGCAATACCGTCAGTTGCAACCGAGCATATTGTGAAGACTTGTCCTGTAGCCGTAGTATTTAAATCAAACTGGGCCCTTGAATCTACTCTGTTCCTATACATCCATTATTGCTCAATTTGCAAGGTTGCAGTTCAGCGCGTTTATCCTCCCGTCTTTCGGATGAGACGTTAAACCGAGGCCCCGTCTGCTCTGTCAGGTGGACGTTATTTCGAAGAAGAGCAGGGGAGTTCTCCCCGGTGTCCGGGGCCAAGATTTATCCCTCAACCAACATAACAAAAACAGATTATCTGGTCGTTATCACATTGCTGTTTGTGGGACCTTGCCGAGCGCAAATTGGCTGCCGCGTTTCCCACATTACAACAGTGACTCCACTTCAAAAGTACTTCATTGGTTGTAAAGCGCTTTGAGACGTCTGGTGGTTGTGAAAGGCGCTATAGAAATGCAAGTCTTTCTTTCTCACTCATTTAGATGTTCCAAAAGGAGTTCCCCAATTCTACATTGGTTTAGTGCAGCTCGTCCTCACTAATAGTATCAAGTAGATGAAAAGTGCCACATCTCATATCAAACAATCAGCAACAAAGTCGTCGTTTATAATTTTATTTTAAATTGCTAAGTAGCAGCTTGCAATAAAATAACTGACTCTTGGATGCCATTTGCAGTGGTGGTGGTGGGGGGGAAACTGAGAGACAGCAGCTTTATTAGTTTCTGTAGTGTATGTGCTTTAAGTCAGAACTACTTTTTACAGCTCCTGTATACTGTAGTACCGGCAGTAACCACACCGGTATATAAGCTGTGCGCATGCCTCTGTACCCCAGTCTAGAGATTACCCTCCTCCAGTAAAGACCTGTTATTTGTTTATGTACAGCATCCGTGTAATTATTTATCCACTGAACCACGGATCTAACAGTGGCGACGAGTGTTGATGCGAATCTACCTGCAACATAAAAAAAAAATAGTCGAGTCCAGGAACACGGGCGTCGACCGCGAGCAACCGCGCAGCAGTCAGGCAGAGATCCAACTTCGCTGGGGAGGCTGTGGAGAGCCGGGCTTGGTTCCCCAGCCACAACGAGCAGTAAGAGACCGACGACAGGTCCAGAGCAGACCCTTCCCGAGCAGCGGCGGCTGGAGCCGACCGACGGCAGAGAGAGAGAGCCGGGCAGCATCGACGGGGTAAGAAAGAGGGTGAAGAGAGCAGGACGCAGCCGGGGGTTGATCACCGAGCGGCGTCGAGGAAAAATACTGCAAAACAGAGGGTAAGAAACAGCCGGGTTCTAGACTGAGCGGCGTCGACAAATATCAAGAGAAGAACGCGCAGAGCACAGCCAGGGATCACGGGCTGATCAGGGTCCGCGGGGCGAAGCAAGGGGAGACGCCATTGAGCCGCGGAGAAGCAGGGAGAGCGCGGGAGACGCCATTGAGCCGCGGAGAAGCAGGGAGAGCGCGGGAGGCGCCATTGAGCCGCGGAGAAGGAAGAGTGCGGGAGACGCCATTTTGCGAAGCCGCAGCGGAGAAGACGGGCGAGCGTGGGAAGGAAGGAAAGAAAGCGCGGGAGACGCCATTTTGTGCCAGCGGAGAAGAAGGGGAAGCGCGGGAGGCACCATTGGTGATAGTTAACGCACAACCAAGGATGCCGAAGAGTGGCAGTATCTCTACGTTCGACAATGAAGTCGAAGATTGGGCGACATATGTGGAACGTATTGAGGTGTACTGCAGGGCGAATGAAGTGCCAGATGCTAATAAAGCACTGGTTCTGTTAAATTCCATGGGTGCAAAAGCTTATGGGTTACTGCGAAATCTAATAACCCCAGAGAAGCCGGTAAACAAGAATTTTGAAAGCATAGTAGAAATCCTACAGGACCACTTAAACCCCACACCGCTGCTGATAGCAGAACGATTTAAGTTCCATAAAAGGAACCAACACAAAGACGAAAGCAATGCTGAGTACCTAACGGAACTGCGCAAGCTATCGAAATACTGCCAGTTTGGAGCGGGACTAGCAGACACGTTAAGGGACAAGTTTGTGTGTGGGCTACAAAGTGAAGGAACCCAGAAACGGCTTCTATCAGAAAAGGACCTTACGCTGGACAAAGCTTTCAGTATGGCAGTATCACACGAAGCAGCCGCAAGGGGCGCTGCAGAGATACAACGGAGACCGCAAGAATATGGCACCAACGAAATGACCTATGGAACAGGGAAGTGCTATCGCTGCGGCAGAACAACACATGACCAGAAAGATTGTTGGTTCAAGGACCAAGTGTGCAGACAGTGTGGGAAAGCAGGACACATAGCAAGAGTCTGCAGGTCTGGGAAGAAAACCAACAGTAAGAAATCTCCACAGAACTACAAAAAGGTACACCAGGTGATGGACAGTGGTTCAGGCGAACAGAAAAGTGACACAGACTCCGGAAGCACGGAGCTGGGTTGTCTGAAACTACATAATGTAACCGAAATGGAGCATCACCAGACTATCTGGGTTACACTCAAGATAGACGGAGTCCAAGTGGAAATGGAATTGGACACAGGGTCAGCTCTAACAGTCATAAATCAAAGAGACTACAAGCGGCTATTTTCACACATACCCTTGAAAGCTACAGAGATTGTCTTGAAGACGTATACGGGGCAAAAAGTCTACCCCAAAGGAAAAATAAGGGTGAAAGTGACATATAAAGGTCAGGAAATACCTAAAATGGATATATATGTATTGCCAAATGGAGGACCACCACTGCTGGGACGTGAATGGATCCGGAAGATACATTTAGATTGGCATTCCATACAGGCACTGAAGGTGGAGGCCAAAAAGGATGACGACGTCACACCTGGACGACTGTCAAAAATGCTAACTGACACAAAAGAAGTGTTCCAGGAGGGACTAGGAACACTAAAAGGAATAACAGCAACAATTAAAATAGAGGATAATGCAAGCCCAAAATTTCTGAAGGCCAGACCAGTGCCTTATGCGATCAGACCAGCGGTTGAAGCAGAGCTGGAAGGGTTGGAACGTTCAGGAGTACTGTCCAAAGTGGACTGGAGCGAGTGGGCTACACCCATCGTTCCTATAATGAAGAGGTCGTTGAGTAATACGCCTGGGGAACCAAAGAAGGTCCGCATCTGTGGGGATTTTAAGGTGACAGTGAACCCAGTCCTTCACACAGTGCAATATCCGCTTCCACGAATTGAGGATATTTTCGCCTCGCTATCTGGTGGTAAACGCTTCACCAAAATTGATCTAGCCCAGGCGTACTTGCAAATGGAGGTAGAAGAAGCTTCGAAACATTACCTTACGATCAACACCCATAAAGGTCTCTATCAATACAACCGGCTGGTGTTTGGAGTAGCCTCGGCTCCGGCTATCTGGCAAAGGGCGATGGATCAGGTCCTGCAAGGGATTCCAGGGGCCCAGTGTTATTTGGACGACATCTGGGTCACGGGCGAAAATGACGGTGATCACCTCGCTAACTTGGAGAAGGTGCTCGCCAGATTAAAGGAATATGGGCTACGAGCTAATCGCCACAAGTGCGAGTTTTTCCAGAAACAGATCTCGTATTGCGGCCACGTCATCGATGAAGAGGGGTTACATAAGTCCCCTGACAAGATAGAGGCAGTAGTCAAGGCTCCAGCACCGGAAAATGTGTCACAACTGAGGTCGTTCCTCGGGCTGGTAAACTATTCCAAGTTCTTACCAAATTTGTCTACGGTATTACACCCGCTGAACACCCTACTGCAAACAGGGGTACCATGGAAGTGGGATGACGAACGTAGAGAAGCTTTCCAGAAGTGTAAAGAATTGATCACATCAAAAGAGGTGTTGGCCCATTTCAACCCAGCACTACCAATTCGTTTGGCATGTGATGCATCACCCTACGGCATTGGAGCGGTGCTGTCGCACAAATTCCCAGACGGGTTGGAGAGGCCAGTAGCCTTTGCGTCTCGGTCACTAACCTCAGCCGAGCGCAACTACGCCCAGATTGGCAGGGAGGCCCTCAGCCTAGTATGGGGAGTAAAAAAATTCAACCACTATCTGCATGGACAGAAGTTCACCTTGCTGACTGACCACCAACCACTTGTCTCCATCTTTAATCCTAAGAAGGGCGTGCCAGTAATGACTGCACAGCGGTTACAAAGATGGTCCCTGTTTCTAGGGGTGAATCAATATGAAATAGAATATAAAGGCAGGAGACACCATGGGAACGCTGATGGGCTATCGCGCTTGCCACTGCCCACTGTGGAGGAAGCACCAGCAGTGGACCCTATCGAGATATTTTATTCGTCGATAATTGAACGATTGCCAGTAACAAACGCAGATATAGAGGAGACTCGCAATGATCCGACGCTGTCACGGGTATATGAATTGACGGTGAGGGGATGGCCAACACATGGCAACTCACTGTTGCCAGCATTCTCATCCAGAAGAGAACAGCTGTCAGTATGCCAGGGGACAGTGATGTGTGGATCCAGTGGTGATTCCACCCAAGTTAAGGGAGAGAGTGCTAAATGAGCTACACGAAGGTCATCTGGGGGGGAGTGAAAATGAAAAGCCTAGCTAGGGCTTATGTGTGGTGGCCGGGAATCGATCAACAAATCGAAGACCTAACTAAGAGCTGCTTAGGATGCCAGAAGGTCCAAAATGCACCACCACATGCCCCTCTACACCCATGGGAGTGGCCCTCCTCTCCATGGCAACGGGTGCACATTGATTTCGCTGGTCCATTCATGGACTCAATGTTCTTAATAGCAGTGGATGCTCATTCAAAGTGGCCTGAGGTGATAAAGATGTCTTCAACCACTAGAGAAAACAATTGCAGTCCTACGGACCATATTTGCCAGAAACGGGTTGCCAGAGCAGATCTGCTCTGATAATGGACCACAGTTTGTGTCCGACGAGTTCCAAAAATTCATGAAAAGGAATGGGGTAAGGCATTACACATCCGCCCCGTATCATCCAGCCACCAATGGATTGGCTGAGAGGTTCGTACAAACCTTTAAGAAGGCGATAAAGGCCATGTGCGACGAGGAAATTCCACTACAGCATAAGATGGACAATTTCTTATTAGCCTACCGAAACGCGACACATGCAGTTACCAACCAGACCCCGGATATGATGTTCCTTAACCGAAGGTTGAGATCTCGTCTGGACTTGCTCAGACCAAATGTGCGAAGAAATGTTGAGGACAAACAATTCCAGCACATCAACGAGAAGGCGACAAGGAGCTTCAATGTAGGGCAACCAGTCTTGGCCCGGGACTATCGAACAGAGAAATGGTAACCCGGAACGATATGTACAAGGCAGGGGCCATTAATGTACACAGTGGATGTCGGGGAGAACATTGTGAGACGCCACGTCGATCAGATCTTAGCATCACAGGAATGCGTCAACCCCATGTCTCGGGTACCTGGGGATGAACCCGACATACCGGTAGTATCTACTTCAGACCCAGTAGCAGTGGAACCCGATGAACTACCCGATGAAAGGGGGTCAGAATCGCCTCTGCACCAAGAACAAGAACCTCCGGAAAGGTGCTATCCCGAAAGGGTCAGGAAGCCGCCCCAAAGACTGAATCTATAAATGGACTTCTGTTATTGAATGTACATGTAAAAATGTAATTGTTATTTGAATATTAAGGGGGTATTATTAATCTAAAAAGGGAGGAATTGTAGTGTATGTGCTTTAAGTCAGAACTACTTTTTACAGCTCCTGTATACTGTAGTACTGGCAGTAACCACACCAGTATATAAGCTGTGCGCATGCCTCTGTACCCCAGTCTAGAGATTACCCTCCTCCAGTAAAGACCTGTTATTTGTTTATGTACAGCATCCGTGTAATTATTTATCCACTGAACCACGGATCTAACAGTTTTCAGACTGGGAAAGAGTTAATGGAAGCTTTACTTTTAAAACAGAAGTGAAACAACCGTACAGAAGATTAGTGGGGACGGTGGTGGATTTCTGGAAGGGGCATGTTGTGACTGTACAGAGCATACCAGTCTTTCTAACAGCTCATTGTTGCTCAACCAGGACACTTGCCAAGTAAAGATACTGCTGAAGCACAGTAATGGTGCATTTGGCAATTCCTAACAGTACAATTAGTAAAATGACTATCATTTGCGTCTGGTTCGACTATTTCACCATGTGGCAGTTTCCCCACACAGTTTCAGCAGTTAGAAAATGGCTGCAGTTATGTTAAATTCATTCATCTAAATAACCATTTGGTCCATCGAGCGTGCTGATGCCAATGGATCAGCTGCTGTCGACTCTGCCCACTTACTCCTGGGACCCAGAGGCAATTGAATTAAAAGTCCAGAACGTCAGTCCAATAACAACAATTATTCGACCTTGGCTGGCTGCATTCCATAGGTAACATTCCATGTCCCAACAGCACCGAAGCCAGTGTGTGTAGAAGGCTAGGTTACCCATGTCCGTGCAGAATCTTTTCCGTAACCAGATTCCCCCCCCTCCCCCGCCACTCTTCAAAGTTTGCTGACTAGAACATTTTCTACTTTTTGCAATGTATCTAAATTTGGAATGCTTTGCAGACTTGGGTTGAAAAACAAACACATTTGCTGCATTGAAGGAGAGTGGTTCCAAATTTAGAGGCGGCTTACGGAATGGGACTGGTTTCATTGCAAAAAAAAAAGGGTTACGGATGAGGTTTTTAAATTGCTGAACGGTATTGATAATTGCATCCATGTTGTTTAGCTTAGGCTGATTTCCAAACACGGTGACAAAAGTATAACATTGTTAGGGTAGGCCAACAATTAGAAGAAATTTCCCCCTCTCAAATCAGAGAGAGAGAAAAAAAATCAGATCTCTGCTCTCCCCAGCAAACCTGTGGAAAATCAACTTGTCATTTTGGGAAAATGTAGAGTCTTAGGGGACGTAAAGGACTGTTGGGATAGCAGTGGAACATGTGAGTGGCTTATTGGACTGAACAGGAAAGAAAAGCACCAGAACACACGGATACCAATAATTAATTTATTGAGCACATTTAGAAAGCAAAGAGCATCAGATTGGTACCTGCTCTTGCATACAACTTTCCAGCTATTGGAAGATGTCCATTTGATTTCGAGTTAGTGATTAGAGTGCAGCTGGTGTGAACACTACACAGCAAGAATCTTGCAAACCCCTTCCCCCAGGTGAATTTCTGCTGCTCTCAGTTAGTCACTGGAAATGTAGGGTGGGAGAAGTTTCAAAACGGAGCACTGCTGTTACAGGAGTCAAGACAAAAAGTACACACTGATGTACACTTCGTTATGGGATTTCTGGGGGGGGGGGGGAAACGGGGGTGTGGGGGAACATCCGACATATTCCATAAAGGTATTAAATCAAAGTCTTTACATGAATTAAACCAGATCAAGACGATCACAAGCTTGGAGACCGGAGTAAAGCAACACCGCTGGAAGCCAATTCAAGTTCAGTTTTTTGCAGCTCCTTTTTCCTTCTGGGTTGAAACATTCTAGGCCTTGTGGAGAGCCACCACTGTAAACCGTAATTCATCAGGGTCACGTTGCATAAACTTCTTACAAACTGCTATTGCATCCTAGAAGGCAAATTGAAAATGACAACAGGAAGAAATCTGAAACCTCATAGAAAACAGGCTCTGTGCAATAAATCTAGATAAAACAACTGTTTCGATCAATATTGTTTTGATGGATGCTGTTTTGACCAAATTGGTTACGAGGCACTAATCTCAATAGGGAAGAGAAAGATTATAGAGTACATCCTTGCTCCCAAATTAAATTGCTGCAGTGAAATCACTCCAAAGCATTGTTTAAACATACCGCGATTCTCCGCTCCACTCCCACTCTGACCGCGGCCTCTTACACTGTTCCAACGAAGCTCAACGTAAGCTCGAGGAACAGCACCTCATCTTTCGATTAGGCACTTTACAACCTTCTGGACTCAACATCGAGTTCAACAATTTCAGACCATAACCTCGGCCCCTATTTTTTCCCACATGGCAGCTGTTGATGTTTCTGCCATTCCCATTTACACCTCTTCTAGACTCGTCTTTTGTTTCTTCACCTGTCCCATTACCATCTCCTTTTGCTTTGTCCCATCATCCCTTTTGTCACTCCAGCCTTCCACCCTAGCACAGACCGTCCCTATTGTTCGTTCCTCCCCTCCCCCTGCCTCTGTACCTGCTTAAAACCTGTCACATCTCGAACTTTTTCCAGTTCTGTAATCTAAAAAGTCATCGACCTGAAACGTCAACTCTGTTCCTCTCTCCAGAGATGCTGCCTGACCTGCTGAGTGTTTCCAGCATTTTTTGTTTCTATTTCAGATTTCCAGCATCCGCAGTATTTTGCTTTTGATTTATTCTGTTTAAGTTTGGCCTCTGCTACCCGACTTTGTTGATTGGGAACAGTTTGCAGTGAAAGACAAATAAATGACTATCAGGGTCTTGAATCATATTGAACAGTTTATTATTGTGAAATAATATAATTCATTAATATCCTATTGCTAATGTCAAAGATATTAATATCCTGAGCCAATTGACTGTAAATGTTGGAACAAGTCTCCCACCCCTCAATATTTTTTTGGAAGTATTATCAAGAAGGAGCGAGTTACAGTACTGTAATCTAAAACAGATGATTAAAAATCATCTGAATCTCAGTCCAAAATATTACTACTAAATGTCGTTTTCCTAATCAGCAACAGTACCACAAAGCAGATTTTAAAAATAATTAGCTGTTTTCCCATAAAATAAAGCAGTAAAAAAAAACTTATCCAGTAAAGTTTGCTTCATTCTTCAAATTAACTGTGTTCTCCACAGACAAAAGAAGTATGGCCTAGCTTGACATGTTCTCGGGAAATCAAATGTTGAGCACGCTATGTGCTTTCCTATTCCCACACTGTACGAAGCCCAAGGATCTGTGGCAATTTGTTCTGACTTGAAACTAATTAACCGCTTGATACTATCCTCTCCCGCCCCCCCCCTCTACCCCCATACACCTGCAGGGATGAACAGAAGGGATGTTAGCGTCGAGAGGATGCATATCATTTAAAGAATGGAGAACCTACAAGGTAATAATCTACCTTTCCATTCCGCAACCCTCCACATACTGTAGAAGCACATCAAAACAGTCCAAGTTGAGATCCCTGTGTAGGAGCCGCGGCAGGAGTAGTTAGGGCTGATTTGGCAGAAACTGAGTGTGCTGCAGTTAAATCTAGACGGTAATGTTCTGTAAATGTGAGATGGCCGGTCCACGTGGTAGCCTTCTGGTGCTATCAATTCCAATCTGATTCGAGGATGCTCAGGAGGCAACCAGGGACTAGGTTGGTTTTGTTCCATGGAGATTCTTCCGTGCCAGATAATAGAATTGCAGTTTTGCAGCACAGAACCCATTGCACCTGTGCCAGTTCTGAGAGTTCTCCATTAACCGCTTACTCTCATTACCATGTCCTTTCTCCATACCTTTCAATTTTTTTTCTTTTTCACATATGTATCCCATTCCCTTTTAGAAGCAATGACAGATTGTGCCTCCATCACTCTTTCTGGTAGGGAATTCCATGTCTTAACAAACCTCTGGACAAAATAAATTCTCCTAATCTTTCATTCTTTTGATGATCTTAACTTTATGCCCACCTGCCCTTATACCTCCCCCCTTCCCACGGTCCAGGGCCCCAAACACCCCTTCCAGGTGAAACAGCGATTTACTTGTACTTCTTGCAATCTAGTATACTGTATTCGCTGCTCACGATGTGGTCTCCTCTACATTGGGGAGACCAAACACAGATTGGGTGACCACTTTGCGGAACACCTCCGTTCAGTCCGTAAGGGTGACCCCGAGCTTCCGGTCGCCTGTCATTTCAATTCACCACTCCATTCCCACTCGGACCTCACCGTCCGCGGCCTCTTACATTGTTCCACAGAAGCTCAGCGTAAGCTCGAGGAACAGCACCTCATCTTCCGATTAGGCACTTTACAGCCTTCCAGACTCAATATCGAGTTCAACAATTTCAGATCATAACCTCGGCCCCCATTATATTTTTTTTATCCACACCTTTGGTTTGTGCCTTTTCCCTTTTTCTCTCTCCCACATGGCAGCTGTCTCTCACTCTGCCAGCGCATTTCACACTTCATCTAGAGCCATCTTTTGTCTCTAACTGTGATATTACCATCTCGTCTCGTCTTGAATACCTATTAATGTCTCTTCACTTCCCTTTTGTTCTTTCATCCCCTCCCCCATTTCCCAGCCCCCAAACTGGCCTTTTAATCGGTTTCATTTCCTGCCTTATTTTTCCTCAGTTCTGAAGAAGGGTTTCGACCTGAAACGTTGACTCTATTTCTCTCTCCACAGATGTTGCCTGGCCTGCTGAGTTTTTCCAGCGTATTCTGTTGTTATTTTAACTTTATGCCCTCTAGTTACTGATTCACCAGCTAGTGGAAATAGTTTTCCCCTCTTTACCTTATCAAAACTCCTCAATTTTGAACATCTCCACCAGATATCCTCTTGACCTTCTTTGCTCTAATGTAAAGAGCCCCAGATTTTCTTTTTTTTTTACGTCTCTCCTCATAACTAACACGGTCATCCCTAGTAGCACCTTTGTGAATCTCTTCCATATTCATTCCATTACCTTGACATCTTTCCTAAAAGTGAGGCACCCGACATGTTTTAGGATTAATTAATTAATTTTTTTAAATGGAAAGAATTTTGGGATTGAGCGAGTTGTGTTTTCAAAACAAAATTAATTCACAGGTTGAAAATGGCTGCAGGGTTTGAAGAATGCGTATTAAAACCAGACAAGCCTGTCTGGGGGAATGTCACAACTTGGAGTGTATTTGAAACTGATACAAGGGCACATCGTCTCAGCCAAGGCCCATTGAGCCAGGCTGGTTCAGGATAATCAAACAGGCCATTTGATCTGTTTTTGGTAGTGTTGGCTTAGGAATGTTGGCCAGGAAACCAGAAGCATTCCTTACTCTTCAAATCATGCAATGGAATTTTTTTTTAAACAGGCTGACAGAGTCTGACAGCCAGTGACTCAGTTGGTCGCACTCTCACCTCGGAATCAGAAGGTCGTGGGTTCAAGTCCCACTCCAGAGACTTGAGCACAAAAATCCAAGCTGACACTCCAGTGCAGTGCTGCACTGTCGGAGGTGCCGTCTTTCAGATGAGACGTTAAACCGAGGCACCGCCTGCTCTCTCAGGTGGACGTAAAAGATCCCATGGCACTATTTCGAAGAGGAGCCCGGGAGTTATCCCCGGTGTCCTGGGCCAATATTTATCCCTCAATCAACGTAACAAAAACAGATACTCAGGTCATTATCACATTGCTGTTTGTGGGAGCTTGCGGTGCACAAATTGGCTGAGTGTTGCCTACAGTACAACAGTGACTGCACTTCAAAAAGTACTTCATTGGCTGTGAAGCACTTTGGGACGTCCGGTAGTCGTGAAAGGCGCTATATAAATTGAACAAACTCTTTTTGTTTACATCTCACCTGGAGGACAGCATCCCTGACAATGCAGTAACCCCCAGCCCGCACCCCACCCCACCGCATTGGAGCATCAGCCTGGAGTGGGGCAAGAGTTCACAACATTCTGACTGAGAATCAAAAATACTACAAACTCAGCCAAGCTGACACTGCATGATGAGGAAGGCTTTGGAGAAGGTCATCTATCTTCCTCGGACTGGGAAATGTATGATGACTGGGGGGGGGGGGGGGAGGGTTTCAAAACACAAGATACAATTATTGCAACTTCGCCCACAGCACACCTAAATGCCATTAGCAGCAATTAAATATTAAATGAAGAATGATAGATCAAAAGAGAGTTGTTTAACTGAGTGCCAAAAGGAGATACTACCCAAGGGAAGTTTAAGGTTGTTTGCAATCGTCAACTGAACGCGAGACTAGATAGCTCATCCAATGTGCTTAGAAATGAAGTCTAATTCTGTGGGATGGTTGAGTTCACCTTTTTGCTGTCAGCATACTCCAAAGCAAATCATCATTCATTTCAAGAGCTAAGGTCATTAGTATTCGTTCATCAAGATACAATTTGCAGTTGATTACGTGGATTTTATAAACCGTCTCCCTTACTTAGGGCTTGTTTCATAAACTACAATAATGTGAGACCCACTCTTACCTCAAGCAAGCTATCAGCAGTAGTGTCTCCATGATTTATAGGGAATGGTTTGCGTCCATCTGGGTAGGAAAACCAAACAAAATTAATTTATAGCAAATAATGCTACTTTGAATGTTTGTTTTTAAATCAAAGGATGTTTTTACTACATACACACAATATAACATTGTGCCATTCCCAGGGTCAGCTAGTAAAACAAAACCAATGTAATTTCTAGTTGAAGTACATGGTAAACATAAGAACATTAGAAATAGGAGTAGGCCATTTGGCCTTTCGAGCCTGCTCCGCCATTCAATAAGATCTTGACTGATCTTCTACCTCAACTCCACCTTCCCACACTATTCCCATATCCCTGGATTCCCTTAATATCCAAAAATCTATCGATCTCTATCTTGAAAATACTCAACGACTGAGCAGCCACAGCCCTCTGAGGTAGAGAATTCCAAAGATTCACAACCCTCTGAGTGAAGAAATGTCTCCTCATCTCAGTCCTAAATGGCTGACTCCTTATTCTGAGACTGTGACCCCTGGTTCTAGATTCCCCAGCCAGGGGAAACATCCTCCCTGCATCTACCCTTTATGAATTTTACATGTTTCAATGAGATCACCTCTCATTCTTCTAAACATGCAAGAACAGTGTCAGTAATTGTCCACCATGAAATAAATCATTGTATTGCATTACAAGGAAGAGAGTCCTCTGAAGCAGCAACATTAAGATGGGAGCGCGAGAACAATAAAAAGCTCAATTTTTATACTCATGCTAGTCATGGTGTCATCTCAACCCCCTCGCCTTGGAGCATACTCCATACTGTGCGTCATCCTAGAGAAGTAGGCAGGCAACAAACTAGCAATGTCCACAAAAGTCAACAAATGGGTTCAGCATGAGCGACACACATTAAACACTGCAGCTTCACTCATGGATTATACTGTTTGTTGCGTCAGCGGCATTCCAGTGATGCTTCTCGGAGGAATCCAGTACGCACGGCCCACTTCCCAAGGTTATTGCGCAGACTTAAAATTCATCGGGAAGCAAAGGCAGGTCAGCTCAGGTGTGACGCTCCACGGTTAGCTTGTGAATAATGGCCACTTGGACAACGTGCCTGTGGAATAATACCCCAGCTGAAATCAGTGAGCTCAGCACAGGCTGCGGGAAAGAAAGACTTGCATTTATATAGCGCCTTTCACGACCACCGGACGTCTCAAAGCGCTTTACAGCCAATGAAGTAGTTTGTTTTTTTAACTGTAGTCATTGTTGTAACATGGGAAACGCAGCAGCCAATTTGCACAAGGGGGCAAACCTCACACCATTGTATGACTCAACCTGTCACTGAATAAATTCAGACAACCATGGGGTAGCCTTGAAGGGTCATACCTCTAGAAAGTATCCTTAAATTTCAGTGAGCTACAGCTATGAATCAATGTGCTGCGCTATGACATAGAACGAAAGACATGATTCGCTCAACCAAGACAAGACTTCCACACAGCGAGTAGGAAGACGACAAAGACCGCCCAAGCTTTGATTTGTTTCAGGGCAATGTAGGCAGAGGCCTCTTGATAGGTCATCGGTTTGGACCTTCAGTAAGGAATGGTTCATGGTATGATGGGGAACAATGATCGCACGCAAAGGAGTTCATTGCTCTGAAGTGCTTTGGGGACATTCTGATGTAATAAATCACTATATAAATGCATGTCCTTTCTTTAGAAAGCAAAGGAACCAAATAGTGCACGTTGTGACCCAAGTAAACAAAAGTGGCATTTCCAGATAGCACTGCGACTGTAATTCAGGCAGTAAGACCTTTGATACATGTTTTATATGTTTCATGAGCTCAGACAACATAAGAGAATACCAAATAATTTATGGTTATGGTTCTTGTATCCATTTTATCACCTGAATTATGTCAGACCTCATTAGTGCCAAATAATACAATTTATCAAATCAGTGGTTGTTGCTTGGCGACATTGGAAAATTATGCCAATAACGTAATACCTATATTTAAGAAGGGAGATAGAACATGTCCATGGAATTATAGGCCAGTCAGCTTAACATTGGTGGTAGGAAAAATAATGGAATCCCTACTAAAGGAGAAAATAGAAGAACACCTAGAAACCAAAAATATAATAATGAATAGTCAGCATGGATTTCAAAAGGGAGTCTTGCTTGACTAACCTCATTGAATTTTTTGAAGAGGTAACAAAGAGTAGACAATGGAAATGCAGTAGATGTAATTTATCTAGATTTTCAAAAGGCCTT
This sequence comes from Somniosus microcephalus, assembly GCF_052327205.1. Lineage (NCBI taxonomy): Eukaryota > Metazoa > Chordata > Chondrichthyes > Squaliformes > Somniosidae > Somniosus > Somniosus microcephalus. Next base: position 24,789,087 of record NC_140996.1, on the reverse strand, counting down.
CGATAAGGTACCCCATAATAGACATATGAACAAGATCAGGGGACAAGTAGCAGAATGGATTACTAGCTGGCTTCAGGACAGAAAGCAGAGAGTAGGAGTAAAGGGTAACTATTCACAGTGGCTCATTTACCACATAGGTCTTCCTAACCAAGAAAGTATGCAGCCAATCAGAATGCAAATCTTTGCCACAATCACTAACTGCCCACTAGGAAGGTATGTATTAAGTGGACCACTGGACTCGGACCAGTTTTTTGTCTCCTCTACTCAGCAGCCCTGCAAACAATAAGCCACCAGACTACGAACTCACTGGCCGGAATTTTGCCTACCTGGGCGGGTCCGGTGTGGGTGGTCGGCCGCGACCCCACTGCTGGCTCCGTCCCACTGTTAAAAAGACTTTCCCTTAAATAGGGCCTATTAAGCCCGCCCAGCCTGTTACCCGGCCCAATTAAATGGAGCGGGTCTGGTGACGTCATTCATGACGCGTTTTCAGCCAGGATCTTTAAAGGGACCATGGCCATATTAGATTTGACGTTTAATCTAACATAGTGCTGTCAGTGCACTACAGCATTGGAGTGCTGCAGACAATGACAATCACTGCACAGCGGCAGTGGGCTGCATCCAGGCTCTCCCATGACTCCCTCCGTATGTTTATGGAGGGAGTCAAGAGCATGCAAGGAGGTCCTCTTCCCTTCCGATGGGCGGAAGAGACCTCCCCAGGAGATCAACACAGCCTGGTTGCACAGAGGAGGTCACAAGCAGGGATGTGGTCAGGAGGACCTGGGTGCAGTGGCGCAAACCTTTCAACGATCACAGTAGATCATGAAATGTTACTGCAAAGCCACACTCAACCTCATCCTGCTGTGCCACTCATCACATCCCCATCACTCTGCCTTCCCTACCCTACTCCTGCACATCCTTACTCACACCAACTTACCTTGCACCTTCACCCATCCCTCTCTATCTACATTATCACTTCCCCATCTCACTAGCCACCCCTCACACTCACCCTCATCCTAGTGCAATCATACCAACTAACAACACACAAGGGTAGGCACTTGGGTGTTTTATCCAATGTTTATGTAAAGTTTCTGTTGATGTGGTGTCAAACGTAAAAATCTTTATTTTCAACACTTTCCGGTCTTGGACAGATTTGTGTGCACCTTTGGAAGTGGCTTTGTGAGTTGCAGTGAATGGCGAGACATAACGGTACCTCCAGCAATGGTGAGGTGTGTGAAAGGAATGGCTTGGACATTGTAGGGATGCTTTATGGTGTTGGTGTGGGGTGGTGCCAACCTGGCGCATCATGTGGCAGCCAGGGTGTACTGCATAAAATTAACTAAATCTGGCTATGATGAGGCCATCCCTGGCAGCAATGTGCTCAGGTGCAGATGCCCTCTGTCCTGTGCAGCATTAGGTGATTGTGGAGAAGGTTGGTGTCGTTGTTGGTGCCGATCGTGGTCAGATTCTGAGGGCCAAGGTGAGACAGTGTAAAGGGCACCCATGTTGATGGAATAGATGTCAGGTGAAGCACAGATGACAGAAGCATTCTGTCAATGGTGAGAGTGTTCTTCCAATGAGATGAGACTGGATGGAGACTTTGCTGGAAAGACTTGCAGCCTGCAGAATCTGCGCTGGAAATGGTCTGAGCAACAGCTTCTGCCTGAGGAAAGTGATCATCTATCAGGTGGGAGCTTTAACTGCACCTTTACATAAGACGTAGGAGCAGGAGGTGGTCATTTGGCCCCTCGAGCCTGCTCTGCCATTCAATAAGATCAAGGCTGATCTGATCTTGTCCACAACTCCCCTTCCCTGCCTGCTCCCCATAACCCTTGACTTTTGAAGCTGTCAAGTAATCAGCTGGAGCAATGGCCACGGAACTCCCGCCTCAGGTTGACAGACGTGGTTCCCGAGCTGCGTGAGCCCCGTGGCCATGCAGGGAAATTTAAAATGTAGGTGGAGAAAGGCTCTTCCGTGCCGGTGAAGTGCCCGATAATTATTTCAATTGGATCGCCCGCCGCGGCCGGTCGGGTCGACTCCGCGATGACAGACGCGCCTGGGGGAAGGGCGCGCAGGGGCGGGATGACAACGGGTTCCTGAACCGCCGTCAAAAATAACAACTTTTCCACCCGACCCGCCACCAATTGCACCCGCTACCACCCCGGAAAATTCCGGCCACTGTGTAACAGAACAGAGCGTGACCCACGTCTCTGAACAGTCTGCTCCACAAGGCCACCGTATGGAACATTATGCTGTGTGGCATTACACAATACCAACCGATAATGCACGGTTTTTGAATATACTGGTGCAGAACAAGGGGGAACAATCTTAAAATTAGAGCTGGGCCATTTACGAGTGAAATCAGGAATACTTTTCACAAAGTGGAAATGTGGAAATCTCTCCTCCAAAAGGCTATGGAGTGCACAGTCAATTGAAATTTTCAAGACTCAGCACGACAGATTTTTATTAGGTAAGGGTATCGAGGGACATTGATCAAAAGGTGGGTATATGGAGTTAGGTCACAGATCAGCCATGATCCAATTGAGTGGTGGAACAGGCTCGAGGGGCTGAATGGCCTCCTCCTGTTCCTATGTTCCCAAGTCAGCTGTTCTCAACTAGCGTTGCATTAGTGGAACTATAATTGGCCTTGGTCACCCTGCTTTGCAAAGGAAAAAAAAAAAATTGGTCGAGTCCCACTTTGATTCTCATCGACTGCTCTGCTGGAGGGTCACATTTTTCTACAATGCATCTCTCTCTTTCCACCACACCCCCCCTCCCCATTCGAATGGCTCGCAAGCATTCGCGGTTTCAGCTCAGACACGAACAATGACCACGTGGGTGGAGCACTGGGCGATGGGCCGTCAGCAGCCATGGGCCATACTTCGAGAGCCAGCACCTTCAGGTAGAGAACTTAAAGGGGGGGGGCGGGGGGGGGGGGGAATTCAACACGACAACAAAAAAATCATCATCATCTGTGGAAAAATTGTTGACATGGCCTTTTGTTTACAATGAGCAGCCAACCAACCAGCTTTCACGCAAACATGATTGTGGGCTGCCATGTTAAAAGGAAATCAAAAAGCAGTGTTTCAGAAAAGGAACTCAACTACATACTGTCGTCCCAAGTTGCTCAGAAATCTGTATTTTTAGCTTCCTCAGAAACAAGAAAGTGAAAACTAGCAAACAATTTCTGTTGGCACAGACGTGACAAAGGTTTCAATGACCCAGCAAGGAATTCAAGCCTTTTTCTAACAAAACAAAAAGATACCATGCTAACAATTTCACTAATAAATACAAAAGTTCATATGCATGACAAATTGTAATGTATCTTTTGGCTATGAAAAAACTCA